>NC_133659.1:144499451-145873617 GCF_037893015.1 Macrotis lagotis | reverse complement strand
CAAAGGTCAGGTAATTTTAGAGGGCATTTTGTAGAGGTGAACGTGTATATAGTAACAAAGCTAATGCATATCAGAACCAGAGTATATTTGTTATTTTAAAAACTGAGGCCATAGGCTATCGAAAACTTAAAGCTATCCACAAATTAAAGGATATAGATTAGACTAATATCCAAGACCATAGAGTTGTGAGGAGACCCTGTTTTCTTCTATGTGTCATATAGTACTACTGTGAATGATGCCCCTAATAAGGGTAAAACCTTAGGGGTGAGGGAAAGCAAGAAGTGGTTCCTTCACCTTGGTACTTTGTCCCACAATACTCTTTAACTAGTAGTTCTCTTGAAATTATACATCCTCTTGTGCTTTATAATTTTGTTCTTAGCAGGTGTTTTGGGTCATTATCTTGCTATTATTCTTTTTAGCTTAGTTGTTATTCCCCACCATTTATCTCTCCTCCAACAGATTGTTCTAGTTGACCTCCTCTCTTGGAACCAGCTCTCCAGCAAGATAGCACATGGTTTAATTACAACATACCATTAATTGACAGTATTATGGGTCTTTTATACCTTCTAGACACTGAATATTTCCAGTCCATTTAAACCTTATGTTTATATGTCACTTTTCACACAAAGGATCTCTTCAAATGATTATGGGAATATACTTCTTTCTTGGACTTTTTAAGCATGTCTATTTTTCACTCGAAGTAGGCTCATGGTGAGTCCTTCATCTCCTTCTACTCCTAGTATTGGTATAAGCTTCATGCTTATATCAGTACCTTCCTCTGAGACTTTTGGGGTTTAGAACAGCATTTCCAATATCTTTTCATTTGTCTTGATCTTTTGCCTCTCTTCAAAGTGGTTGGGCAGATTTATGCAGATTACTTCTTCAAAGATCTCCAAAAGGGAAGGAGAAAGAATAGAACTCATGACTTTTGATGGCTCCTTCTAGTCAAGTGTCTGTGACTTGGAAGGAGAAGTAAAATCCTATAATTACTTTGAGGATGAGGGTCTGGATCTGTGATTTCACCCAAATGGGTAGCTTCTAGCTGAGAAAACTACTTGTAGCAATGTAGGGTGGCAGCTATTCTATGACATTGTTTCAGAGAATTTCCCTGGGGATATTGGTAAATTTAATAACTTCCCCAAAGTCACACAACTAGGATATGTAAAAAAAGCAGAAATTGAACTCAGATTTTTCCAACTCTGGCACCAATCTCTTATTTACTACACTATACAGCCTGAACACATTTAAATATGGTATATATGTTTATATATACATATATATATATATAAACATAAATACATAGATAACATATATACCTACACAGGCAATAGTCTACAAGTGAAATAATTTTTAAGTAAAATCATATTACTTATCCTTTAGGCTTTTAGAATAACTAAACATAGAATCAGAAGAGATCTTAGATGCTTTCTATTCCAGTCTAGTTTAATACATTAAAAATGTGTTCCATTTTACCCAGTTATTATATTGAACCCACTTTCCACAGCAAAGGTGGTCAGAAGAAAAGGGATTTTACTCAGAGACAGGAAAGAAATTTGGAGAGACAGTGGGATCTACAAGAAACCACTGGTAGCTTCCATGTTAGAGGGCTTTTTTGTTTTTTGTTTTGCAAGGCAATGGGATTAAGTGACTCGCCCAAAGTCACACAGCTAGGTAATTATTAAGTGTCTAAGGTCACATTTGAACTCAGCTATTCCTGATTCTGGGGCCCATGCTCTATCCACTGCGCCACCTAGCCACTCAGCATGTTAGAGTTTGAAGAACTTACATATAAGATTGATTTGATTCAATTTTAGTTTGGTTTGGTCCTCATGCTTGTAAAAAGAGCTGTATTTATCAGAAGGTTTCTTGTTGCCATGTGAAATGAATGGTTGGATTCTTTTTTTTTTTGTTGTTGTTGCCTATGTTGTTCTCAGCAGGCTAAGATTAACTGTAATAGCAAGCACTGATGAAAAGGTTAGGGTCTTAATGGATCATTATCTGAATGTCTTATGGCACAGAATTACTCCCAGAGAAGCAAAGCTCAAATACTATTGTAAATATGGAACTCAGAGCTTTTCCTGGACAAACTTGTGAAAAGAAGCTTGTTTTGGGGCATCCTCCACTTTTACTTCTCTCTTTTCCTGGCTCAGATATTGTTTTTGTTGGTCCTTCATTTTTGAAGAGGATCAAATGACATCATGATGTTAATATTAAAAATAGTGGATAATGAGTGATGTCTAGACTTACATAGTCAAGACATCACTCATTATCCACTATTTTAATATTAACACCATTAACATTACATATGAATTGAAGGAAGAAAGTTGTGCAAAGTCATCAGCTTCACTCTCTCTTTCAGAGTCACTGAAGTCCAAGACCTTCCCCAAGGTCCTCAGGGTTCCAAGAACCCATTTCTTCTTCCTTGATACCACAGGAAGGCTGCAAGAGTGCCCCATTCTTCCAGCCTTCCTTTATAACTTTCCAATTCCCACATTCCAGCCAATTGTCAAGAAGGGAAGAGAATAAACACATATAATGCACCTAGCATGGGATAAATACTTTACAAATATTTTATTATTCAATCTTTGCAACAATCCTGGAAGGAAAGTGCTATTATTATTATTATTATACCCATTTTATACTTTGTGAAACTGAGACAGTTAGAAGTTAAGGGACTTGTCCATGGTCACACGGCTAGTAAATGTCTGAGTCTAAATTTGAATTCAGGTCTTCCTGACACCACACCTAGGATTCTATTCAGTGTTCTAGACTTCAGTTCAGACTTTAGTGTTAAAGAACAATACCAACATTATTTGACTCTCTTCTCAGGGTACTTTCATTTTAGGAGAGGATAAATTAGGGTCAGCAAAGCCTTGGCTCAGCAGTGTATATATATCTCTGACGGTAGAATGTAGGAATTGTGACAGGTGGGAAAATATTTTGGAACAAATAGTTTTCTTGCTCTCTCTTAAGTCACTCAATCTAGAGACAATAGCCAGTACAGAGTTTGTGAAAGGATGGCCTGTGGATGAAGTCTTCAACCCTATATTTCCTCTAGGAGCCAAAGGCATGAACTAATCTGATTTCCCTGCCTTTAAGAAATATAGAAAAAAATAGATAAAGTATAAGCATTAATTTTTCTTCTAATATTGCAGCTTTAGCCTCAGCCTTTTTGATTGTTGAATATTACTGTAAGACTATAATTTAGCTCAGAGGGGAAAAAAAGAAGTTAAAAAAGATATACTGCAATGGAGCATGGCCCTTGAAATTGTTGCTATTTTCTGACGGCTAGGAAGCAAATCTTTGCTTCAGATGTAGTGCTGGGAAAGAGATAAATTACTTGCTGTGTTTTCATGGCAAGGAAAGGAGGAAAAATGGAATTTTTAGTCATCTGTCAAAGAGACTTGCTACCACCTTAGATTGAAATGAAAAATAAGGTAATTCAGAGATTCATTTCTAGAGTCTGGTGTGAATAGCCTGCAGGGAACAGAAAGCAAAGCCCATCAGGTTGCAGATTCCATCAGGGAAGGGGACCATAAACTCTAGTTGTCCCATATAGAGAATTAACTTCTTAAAATAATAAATCTGACTGGTACTTCTGGGGTTGGAAAGGAATAGACCATTTTCAGGTTCACAGAATCTTGAAATCATAAGGGAACTGACAGACCATTTGGATCAAACCATACCTGGACAAGAATCCTCTCTATGATATTCCCTGGATGAATAATTTCACCCAGTCCATGCTTGGATATTTTTGATGAGGATCAATTAACTACTTCCCAAGGCAGTTCCACTTCCGAACCCTTTCCTGATTAATGACTCTATTGTTTTTCATTTCCCTAGGACTTGTTTGACCTCAGATATGTACTAGCTGTGTGACCTTGGACAAGTCATTTAACCCTGTTTCCTCAGTTTCCTCATCTATAAAAAGAGCTGGAGAGGGAAATGAGAAACCACTCCAGTATGTTTGGAAAAACTCAATTGGCATCAGGAAGAGTTGGACATGACTGAAAAGACTGAATAACAAGAATAAAAGGACTTGTCTGTCATTAATATTGTAGTGGAAACAGCACTGACTTTGGAATCATAGGGCCTGGATTGAAAACTGACTGATACCACCTTTGTGAAACTAGATCAGGTCACATCTCAGCTCTTGGTCCCAGTTTCCTTATTTTTAAAATGAAGGGATTAAACTAAGCTATTTCTAAGGTCTCCTCTAGATCTAGATTCAATGATTTTTTATCTTTTATTTGCTTATAATACCTCCTGTTTCTTGTACATTTGTGTTTTCTTCTGAAGTCTGTGAGTGAGCTCAATAAGGTCAAAGATGAGGTTTTTCTGATTCCTTTGTAATCATTGGCTTCCTACATAGTACACATTCAATGGCCATTAAGCAGGGGGTTGGATTAGATGATCTATAAGGGTTCTATGGTTTTACATTTCTCCCAAATGTTTGTTACAGGTAGGGACAAATAAAGAAAGAGACCAAGCTCTCTTCTAAGATAGTAGGAATTTTCTTGATGAATACCAATAAAAAAAATCATAATAACAAACACTGCATGACTACCAGAGACAACAAGGAATAATACAATAAGGAACTTGGAGTCAGGAAAACCTGGTTTCAAATCCCACCTCAGACAGATACTTGCTACAGGACTTTGGGTAAGTCTTTTTACCTACTCTGAACCTCAGTTTTTTCATCTCTAAAATGAAAGATTTAAATTGGATGTCCCTTAAGGTCACTTTCAGCTTTAAATTTCTGTTTCTATGGCCTTATAAGAATGGCAGCTATGGCCTTGTTAATGTTAACAGTAATATACTAAAGATAGGAACATGCAGATTTAACAGGAGTCACTGGATGTTTTTGCATTTAGTTACTATGGGTTCACTCTTGGTGCCAGGCTATCAACTAACAGACTCAACAACTCAACTGTCACCTCTATCTGGATGCTTTCCAGACCTATGCCTCCATCTCTGACCTTTCATCTAGCTATCTACATGGCAGTCAAATATTTCTAAACACTGAGAAGACACCCCACTTGGAAGACATGTCACCAACTCAAATTCAAAAATTCCTAAACTGACTTCATCATTTCTGGAAAATCAGTTTCTTTTCCCAACCTTCCTACTTTTTTTTTTTTTTTTTTTTTTTTAGGTTTTTGCAAGGCAATGGGGTTAAGTGGCTTGCCTGAGGCCACATGGCTAGGTAATTATTAAGTGTCTGAGCTCGGATTTGAACCCAGGTACTCCTGACTCCAGGGCCGGTGCTTTATCTACTATGCCACCTAGCCGCCCCCCAACCTTCCTACTTCTATAATTCAACCAGACAAGATATATTAGACTCTTCTTGTACTCATCTCTCTTCATCTTCCCTAAAGCCAGTTGGTCACCAATTTCTGACATTTCCTCTTTTATAATCTCTCAGATTCACCCTCTTTCTTTCCTTTTTTTTGCCTTTCGTAGTCTTTATCACTCTGTGCCTGGATTACTGCAACAAATACCTTATTGACTTCCCTCATTCCCTTCTCTCCTCAGTCCATCTTGCATAGCATTACCAGAATTACATTTCTTTTTTGATGATTTCATGCTTTCATTGCTGTGGGTACTTCCACTACAGAATCCATGTGGTACAGTGGAGTAACTGCCAAATTTGGAGACTGAAAGATCTAAATTCAAATTCTAACTCCTACAGTTACTAACTGTGTGGCCCTGGACAGGTTAACCTCAGTTTGGACCTCTGTCAACCTCAGTTTTCTCATCTGTAAAATGGGGATAACAGTTTCTCACAGGGGTTTTATATGTATCTTAGGATCATAGCTTTAGGGCCCGAAGTGGGATAATATATCTTAGCAAATCTTAAACCAGCAAATCAATGTTAGCCATTATATTTTACAAATCCAATCATAATCCCTCTACACCTTCATAACCTAAATATTTGGTTCCATGTTTTCTCATAAATATACCCAAATGTTGCATATTTTTCTATGGTTATTTGATACCTTTTGGCTACCAGTCTTGAATGTTGGCCCTGATTTTCAGTATGTGATTGAACAATTGCTTTCCTGGTCATACATGCCCATGATATTGTCTTTTATGAGGAAACTAAATCCCAAGTAAATTAAAAACCAATGAATTCCTGGAGAACAGATAATGAAACATATCTCCTTTCTTGCAGCAGAGAGGTAGGGGGACTATTGAGGCAGAGTGCTATTTACATAGTAAGGTGTAGTCACTACATCTGGGTGCTTTTGCTTAGTTTTTTGTTGTTGTTTTTGTTGTTTTGTTATAAGAGACTGTTCAGTCTTGAGGACAGGATTAAGAAGGGAAGTATTTCCAGAATAAAAGGCAATTCTGAGGGAAATGAAATAAAATAGAGATATCTGCTATACAAGTAAATCTTGTGATTAAGAATTTGACAAAGGTTATCAATGGACTTATCTGGGGAGGTGTTGCCTGATGAAAAGGTCTCTTGTCCTTCCAATATTTTACTCATTTATCAGAAGGGTGAGGTTATTTTAAATTTAATGCTTCTGCTAGTCAGGAGGGAAAGGCGAGGTGCAAAAAAGAAGACAAAAAAAGATATTTTGTTCAGTGTGTTGTTACCATTTCCTTGCAAAGTAATTCAAGGTCTTAGATAGGAAAGTCCACAGGAGTAATTTCACTATCACTATTGATGAAGATAAATTTTATTAAATGCCTACCATGTTCAGGGCAACGCACTAAGCACTTAATAAACAAATCACAATAAAAACTTGGAAAATGAGAATAAATAAGGCAATATAGTATTATAAAAAATACAAAAGATGAGGAAAGAAGAGGGGGGAAAAAGAGAGGAGAGGAAGTGAGGAGGAACAGAGGAAAGAGAGGTGATGAGAAGAAAAGATAAGGTACCTGCCCTGGAAATGCTAGAGGGAAGGGACTACAACACATATTCACATAATTGAATACAAGATAATTTCAAGAGAGAGAAAACACTAACAGCCAGGGAACTAGGAAACTCCCTATAGGAAATGGAGATTCAGCTTGGTCCTGTAGAAGCTAAAGGGATGGAAGGGAGCTAAATTACAGCTGAAGACTCATCAATGCTTTCCAGATACAAAGCAAAAATCTGGAGATAGGGAATGGGCTGCCAAGCTCTGAGGACAGCTAAAAGTCCAATTTAAATGGAACATAGAATGAATTAAAGGAACATAAATGAAATAAATACGGGAAAGGAGAAGGGAGTCAGACTCTAGAGAGTCTTAAACTTTAGGATGAAGAATTTTTATATTATCCCATAGACATTAGAACCTGTAGGTCCACCTAGGAAGAGAAAATTGTCAACAGATTTTTCTTTTAGAGGGAAGACTTTTGTCTTTGATGCTAATGGAATAATTTGGTTAAGTTAGAACTCAACTTCTGTTTTAGGTAGTTTGTTTTAGGTAGAAGTTGGTCTGATTATTTGATTACAGTAACTCACTAAAAGGTATAAATGATCCATTCTTTCCTTGTGGAAGATTTCATTGGGGAAAATAAATTCTTTGGTAATATGATATGAGTGTAGACTTCCCTTTCCTCAAGCTAAAAATAAACTCCCTGAGGGCAGGGACAAGCTCCTTTCCTCCTCTCAACTACCCTCTTTTTTTCCCCCTCTCCTTTTGTATTTTCAGAGATGGCATGCTGCCTTGTTTATTGTTTATTTACAAGTGTTTATTTACTAAGTATCTTGCTTATTAAGAGTTTGTGGAAAAATGCAATATGTGATATTTTCATTTGGAAGGTACTTAACACAAATGGGTCTCTAACTGAGCAATTATAAGAGAGTGGACACTGTGTGGTGATTAAAAGACATGCCTGCCAAACTTGAATGGTAGGGAGCAGGAACAGCTGTGGCAAAAGAGTTTTTCTCTTCTTTCTACATTCTCCTCCCCCTTACCCATGGTATCCATTAGATACCACAATCATATTGATGTAATTAGGAGAATCAAGCAATTTGTAATAATATTTGTCCTTTATTCTCAAAGAAGACCATGACATCAGAAGTAGATGCCTTGACAAATACATAACCAGATTTGAGTGAGGGAGTGCTGAGCTAAGTTACCAGTCTCACTTTCTCCTCCAGAGCCTCTGGGTCCAGTGGTCAGATATGGATCAGTACAACTGGAGATGGCCCTGGAAGTTAGGCAGTCAGGGTTAAGTGACTTGTCCAAGGTCACAAGGCTAGTAAATGTCAAGTGTCTGAGGCTGGATTTGAACTCCCATCCTCCTGACTCCAAGGTCAGTGCTTTATCACTATAGAGGCACATACTTTCGAGACAAGCATAATCACATAAAGCAGACAGTAGTTTCAATAAGTGAAATCTTTGGCAGCAGAGAAAAGAGCTGATTATGAATTCAAGAGAGAACTAGTCTTGGCAACTGAGAATCAAATTTGAGGAGCAGGGTAGACCTAAGAACACCTATTTAGGAGCGAGGACCAGTAGACCTCATCTAGTGAAATTGGGAGGGATCCCAAACTGCAAACCTGTGAGTTCCAAACTGGGGAGGTAGAACAGGAATAAACACATCCAATTGTTTCTCTGTCTTTATATTCATGGATTTGCGTAGCTACTTGAGTCCCTCCTAAAATGCTGTGTGCTAGAGAAAGAATTTGAAACCATAATCATCCATATTGTTATTTCCACTGCATGTTCATTAAGTGATGCCAACATTTCACACAGTGAAGTGGGCATAGCTGGTAGATTATGTCCATCAGAATCACAGGTTTTGTTTCTGGATTCCTGAAGGTGTGTTTGTATATGTGTGTGAGTGAACACATGCATCTCTGTGTCTATGTGTGTGTGTGTGTGTGTGTGTACATATCTCTGTGTGTGTCTGTGTGTGTGTGCACACACGTCTCTGTGTCTCTGTGTGTGTGTGTGTGTGTGTGTGTGTGTGTGCATGTGTGTCTCTGTGTCTGTATGATGGGGGACTAATGTGAGGAGGAAAGAAAGAACTGAGTTGTAAAAAATAATACAACAGAAATGTCTACCACTGAATACTTTGAGGGCAGCTTGCTCCAGGTCAAGATTGTTGAGCCTTGTAAGTGAATCTTCTGTAGAAATGGCTTTTCAGGGCTCCTGAAGTGGTTAAGACAGGGCTTGTCATTCTCCTCTGAGAATTCCTCATTATGAGAGGATGGCAACTTGACACTCTGCCAATACATATCTTTGTCTGTATCTCAATCCCTTGTGCTTCTTGAAACTCAGATCAACTCTTATCCCTGAGCTCCTAGCAGAAGATGCATTGGCTTACCTAGTTTTCTGTGACATTCTCACTGAGCAGAGAGATGTCCTCCCCATGTCACTGAACATTTACCAAGAAGATATCTCTGTGCTGACTTATTTGACAAGAGAAGGCGATGGAGGAGATATCCAAGAATTAATAACTCCAAGCACCAGAAATGGAGCTATTTTCCTTCTCTGTAACTCTGATTCAGGCAACAAAGTTCACAGATGGCAATATAAAACAGTACCCTGCTTCAGTTTTTCTTAAATCTTATTCTAGAATAAATAGAGTTGTTATTACATAGGAAGCTGGTACAAACATCTTTCATTCAGTGATGATAATGCAAATGTCTAAATGACCTACTTTTTTGGAAAATCCATATTTGCAGGAATAATTTTGTTGCCACTATGGAATCATAAAATCCCACAGCTTCTGAATTGAAAGGGGTGTTAGAGGTTATTTAGTTCCACATCTACCTACTGTAGTACGCTGCTTCTCAATAAGGTTGACCAGTCTTTGCTTAACACATCCAGTGGTAGGGACCTCATTCCTTAGCAAAGGATGTTCAGATGGTTCTGGCTGCTAGAACCTTCTTTCTCATATTGAGCTGAAATCTGCCTCTTGGTAACTTCTACTGAGTGATTCTATTTCTACCATCTGGAACTATACAGAATATATCCAATCTGTTTCCCACAGAGAGTTTAAGGCAGTGATCTCTTCTCCAGAATAAATATATTCAATTCCTTCAACTGTTCTTCACATAGCATACTTATGAGGCTTTTTACTACTTTGTTCTTTGGCACCTGATTCATAACTGTTCTTTCCATCCCATTTCTTGCTATCATGTTAGGGGTCTTTAATATACATAATGTTCCTTCTAACTTCCTAATGAGAATAGCTAATATTTATCTAGTATATCCCATGTGACCAACATTGTGCTAAATACTTTACAATTTTATCTCATTTGATCCTCACAACAATCCTGGGGTACAGGTGCTGTTATTATCCTCATCTTGCAGATGAGGAAATTGGGGCAAATACATCCTAAGTGCCTTACCCAGGGTCACAGAAAGTGTCTGGGGTCAGGTTTGAACCCAGGTCCAATGCTCTGTACCACCTCATCTACCCACAAAGATTCTAATATTATAGTTCTTTGATTTCTTTAGCTCTAGCACCCTTTAGCTCCAGTGTATTCTAGCCACTCAGGGGCATGGCTATTCTTTGTTGTTGTTCAGTCATGTCTGACTCTTTGTGATTACCATTTTAGGTCTGCTTGGCAAAGATATTGAAATACTTGACCTTTTCTTTCTCCAACTCATTTTACAAATGAAGAACTGAAACAAAATAGGGTTAAGTGATTTGCCCAGGTCACATAACCTGTATATGTCTGAGGTCAAATTTGAACTCAGGAAGAAAAAATCTTCCAAATTCAGGTCTGGCATGCTATCCACTGAGCCATCTACCTGCACCTTGACTATTCTTTAGCCTTTGCAATCATTTAGAACTGTGCTACCCCAAATTCTGAATTCTGAAATTCTACTTTTATCACAAACTCTTCTTCTAACTCTTTTCTTTCATTCTTACATGTGTCCCTTCTTCTCATAATGACCAATATCCCCCTCATTGGGCTCCTTATATTCTTTGACCATAATGTGATACACTGTGACTTGCCTATAAGATTACCATCTCTTTCCCATGATGTCCCTCTATTGTGAGATTTTAGAACCATACTTTCAAAAGTGAATTCATCCTGATAAACAGGGAAGATCTGAGCTTCTCTCTCTCTCTCTCTCTCTCTCTCTCTCTCTCTCTCTCTCTCTCAGATTCCTCTTCTTCCTCAGTTGAGATCTTGAAATCTTAGAGAAAACTATCCTGAAATCTTCTCCTGATTAGTGACTCTTTTCCAAAGATCCCATTTTAGGAAAGGCCCCTGCCTAGCTTCTCTTTACTCATACCTTTACTCTAATTCTCTTCATTTGCCCTCTAGCTCCTTGAAGTTACCCTTTCCTCCCCTCTTTTCCGCTTCTCATTATTTGCTATCTTCCCTATGAAGATAGAGATTTTCTTGTTTGGTTGTATTTGCTTCTCCAGGTTTAGCATAATGTCTAGTAAATATTAAATATTTAATAAATCTCTCTCTATCACAGAAAATTCAATTCAACAAATATTAAACTAGAATCAGCTACATTTTAGAGAGAGAGGTACAATATTGAAGTGAAAGAGAACTAGTCTCAGAATCAAGAAGACCTGGGTACAAGTGCCACCTGTGACATAACCTGGCTATATTACTCTGAGCAATTCACTTAACCCTTCAGGATGCTAGGCAATTCCCTAAGACTATACAATCACAGAGAAGACTCTGATCTACATTTGAGAGGAAAGTCTTCACCAAATAATCAATAAATTTCATATAGCAATGAAATCACAAGATTGGTTAAAGAAGTTGTGAGTCCTGGGGAATGGAAAGGTGAAAATAAATCATTCCTGATTCAAAAAAGGAATTTATATTTTTCTGTGTGTGTGTGTATGTAAGGGGGGAAGAGATGACATCATGTACACAGATTAAGGAACAGAAAATATATTCAAAAGAAATCTAAAAGACTGAACCAGATGTCACATGACTGACAAGATGGCAGAGTAGTTAAAGAAAATGAAAGACAAATTTAGAATACTTAAAGCAGAATCCTAAAGATTTTCTCTGAGAAAAAAAATCTGATAAAGCAATGTTGAATCACTCAAATACTTAGAACTTCCAATTCTCAACTCCATACTCAATTTACATCACTCTGTGGTTACAAACAAAACCAATAATCCTAGTCTTGAGCTTCACAACCCAGCTATGGGGACCCCTTACAATTTTTCCTGAACCAGTGACTCAGACTGAACCACTCATGTGACTTCTGACCAACTATATAAAAGAAAGGAAGCTCAATGGGACTAAGAAGGAAGAAGACAGGAGCACAGTCCTGGCTAGAGGGGAATGTCTGGGGACTCTGGGCCAGAGGGAGGTTGGACTAGAAACCCCTCCTCCCTCCCCCTTTTCACCCCAATCATATGATATAAAGAATCTAGTCTCAGGGATATGTGTAGTGATGATATTTGTCCTTTGTTCTCAAAGAAAATCAAGTCACCAGGGAGGAGAAACCATGAAAAGCACAAGAATTGAATTTGAGTGAGGGGATGCTGTGTTAAGTCACCAGTCTCCCTTTCTCCTCCAGATCCATCTAGATCCAGTGGCCAGATTTGAATCAGGGTAAATGAAGAAGGCCCTGGATATAAGTCAATAAGGGTTAAGTGACTTGCCCAAAGTCACGCAAATAGGAAGTATCAAAGGTATGAGGTCAAATTTGAACTCAGATCATACTGATTTCAGGGTTGTTACTTTATTCATTGCACCACCCAGAGGGGTAGGGAGGGAATTAAAGGAAGGACACAAGAATTTATTATACTCAGTAAAATGCTAAACACTTTACAATTATTATCTCATTAGATTCTCACAACAATCTTGGAGAGTGAGAGAAGTGATTATTTCTCTTTATAATAATAGACAATTATTGAAATTTGGGAGACTAAACGTTTTTTCTCTTGTCCTATTTCCTTGTCTATTCTCAGAGATACAAAATCAATATTCTCTTCATACTGGATATTGCTACTCCACCCAAAAGGATCAGACTTCTAATCTAAGTAAAACTCCTGGCCCATTGCTTTTTGCTCAGTCTTAGGTGGTGGAATGTAGATTTTTTTTTTTTTTGTTTAGATTGCCCAAGACTGGGCAATTTAGAAGTCAGTGACAGAATAATCATTCATTAGGATAGGTCCAGTCATTCATTTTAATAGTCATTCTCTCATTTCTTGTTAACCAATAAGAGTTGATTGCCATCCTCTGGAATACCCACTTTTCCAAGGCCATTCAAGCCTTGAACCCACCGCCATGAAGGACTTTGGCATTCAAGAGTGCCACTGATCTCTTTTATTAAATTACTAGCATTATTAATAAGATTATTAACTTCCAGAAATTGACTCTCAATTTTTTAAACTATCATAGGGGTAAGTGCTAATGTTATCCTTATTCTATAATTGAGGAAAGTGAGGCATTTGCCTAGGGCCTAGGGCCTCACAGCTGAAAAGTGTAAGAAGGATTAAAGATTATGGAGGGAAGATAGAGATAAGCAATTAGGAATTATTTTATTATATAACTAATTTATTTATTTTCCAATTATATACAATAGTAGTTTCTACCATCATTTTCTGTAAGGTTTTTAATTTTACAATTTTTCCCCCCTTCCTTCCCTCCTCCCCTCAACAGAAAGCAGTCTGATAGTCTTTACATTGTTTCCATGCTATACATTGATCGAAATTGAATGTGTTGAGAGAAAAAACATATCCTTGAGGAAGAAATAAAATATTAGAGATAACAAAATTATGTAGTACATAAGACAACTTTTTAAAAAAATTGAAGATAATAATCTTTGGTTTTTATTTGACCTCCACAGTTCTTTCTCTCCATCACAGATCCCCCAAAATTGTCCCTGATTATTGCACTGATGGAGTGACCATGTCCAACAAGGTCCATCATCACCCCCATGTTCCTGTTAGGGTGTACAATGTTTTTCTGGTTCTGCTCACCTTGCTCAACATCAGTTCACACAAGTCTTTCTAGGCTTCTCTGAAATTCCATCCCTCCTGATTTCCAATAGAACAATAATGCTCTATCACATACATATATCACAATTTGTTCAGCCATTCCCTAATTGATGGGCATCCCTCAGGTTCCAATTCTTGGCTACCACAAATAGAGCTGTTATGAATATTTTTGTACAAGTGGTGTTTTTATGCTTCTTCATGATCTCTTCAGGGTATAGACCCAATAATGATATTGCTGGATCAAAGGGTATGCATATTTTTATTGTCCTTTGGGCATAATTCCAAATTGCTCTCCAGAAAAGTTGGATGAGTTCACAACTCCATCAACAATGCATTAGTGTCCCAGATTTCCCAGATCCCTTCTAACATTGATCATTGTCCTTTTTGGTCATATTAGCTGATCTTAGAGGTGTGAGGTAGTACCTCAGAGATGCTTTAATTAGCATTTCTCTAATCATTACTGATTAGAGAAATGCAAATTAAAGCAAATAAACATTCAAAATGCTATAAGACATTGAATGAATACTATGCTATGAAGGGAAATGAATCAAAAATTTCCAATAAAAATGAAAATGCCTCATAATCACTAGAATTTAATGACACCATAGGCAGAAATTCCAGAATACTTATAAGGAGAAATAAAATAAAATACTAAGACAGGAAGTAAATTGTTATCTTTTTTACATCAAAATTAGCAAAGGCAAAAATGGTAGGACATATGATAGATAATCTCCCCAAAGAATTCAAGGCTCTGAAAAAGAAAATAACATGCAGAATAAAAAAAAGTTGAAGAAGATGTAGCAGGATAGATACCAAAAAGGGGCGGCTAGGTGGCGCAGTGGATAAAGCACCGGCCCTGGAGTCAGGAGTACCTGGGTTCAAATCCGGTCTCAGACACTTAGTAAATTGCCTAGCTGTGTGGCCTTGGGCAAGCCACTTAACCCCATTTGCCTTGGAAAAAAAACTTAAAAAAAAGAATAGATAACAAAGGTAATAGGAAGGAAGGAATACATAAATTCTTTATGAGCCAAATTAACTGGATGTGCAGAGATAAATCTTGTTTGCCAGAAAACAACATAATAAATAAACCTGAATACTATGCTTCAAGAAATAATACAAGACACCCACACAGAATCTTTGAGGAGGCAGCAAACTACTGAATGATGGAGTCTACAGATTGTTGCTAGAGAAAAATTCCACCCTTAAAACTCCAATGCTGTGAACCATATTCTTCTCTAGGTGGTGAAAGGGAAGAGCCAAAAGTGTGGGGGTGAGAGTGAAACAAGTGAAAAGAAAAAGATAAATTTAATAATAATAATAATAATAATAATAATAATAATAATAATTAAAGCTAAGGACCTTTGGATAGATCAGGAAAAGTGAAGCAGTGAAAGGAATCAGTGGTAATAGAGTAGCATCAAAGTAGAGTAAAGAAGATGATTTGCAGGAATAAAACAACTTTAAAGAGGAAAAGGGTAAAAATCATGCAAGAAAAATGAAGGAAAACAAACATAACTTTACATATATAAGTATATATATATGCCATATATATATATATATATACACATGAAGAAATAATTTGATAAAATGAAAGAAAATAATATACTGCTTTGAGAAAATAAAACCTAACCATTCCCTTCACACTTAAAAAGACATATGTAGTTGAAGATGAGAAGCTAGAATAAAATTTACCTTACATCTGATGATTCTCACTCCACCTCCAAATTAAGAGTTTGAATCTTTCTATTTGACAAATCAAAAATAAAAATTTATAATGTTAAGACAAAAAGGGAATTATTATTATCTCTATTAAAGGAATCATAGAAAATTTAAAAAATTATATTAAATAGGGAGCCAATATGGTGGTATTTGAACAGCCTTTCCTAGGAGCTCTCTCAAAAATATTTCAAAATTATATTAAATATATGTATACCAAGTGTACAAGTGGTAGAAAGAAAAGCTAACTGAATTAAAAAAAAAAACCCCATAGATAATAATGCAGTAATTGCCAGCAATTTAATGTTGCTCTTGCAAAGTTAGATAAGTTTTACAGAATTTTTTTTTTAGGTTTTTGCAAGGCAAATAGGGTTAAGTGGCTTGCCCAAGGCCACACAGCTAGGTAATTATTAAGATTCTGAGACTGGATTTGAACCCAGGTACTCCTGACTCCAGGGCCAGTGCTTTATCCACTGTGCCACCTAGCCACCCCCGAGAATTTTTTTTTTAATGAAAAATGTAGATCTGGGCAAGCTGTTAGAAAAGTTAAATTTGAAAGATTTATGGAGTCTTTTACATAGGAACATTAAAGAGAATACATAGTTCTTGGTATTACATGGAACTTTTAAAAATAGACATGTGTTAAGGATCAGGGAAATTATAAATAAATGCAAAAAGATAGGAATATAAAAAGACAATAATGATGGTCTGATTAATAAATGTGTTAAAGAAAAAAATGTGAAAGGGAAAGATAAGGATGAAATAACATGCCATAAATTTGGGATGTAGTTAAGCAGTTCTCAGAGAAAATGTATTTCTGAAAATAGAAGTAAAGGGAAAAAAAAGAAAGGCATAATGAACTGAATAGTCAATTTAAAAACTAGAGAATTAACAACCATAAATAAAAAAAGAAGAAATCTTGAGAATTTGTAGAGAAATTAATAAAATTGGACACAAAATGATTACAAAATTATAACCAAATCAGTAAACTTTTAACAAATCTGATAAAAAATCAAATAATAAAAATAAACATAAGCAAGTTCAGGGGAATTAGGATAGCATTAAACATTTTGGGGAATCAAGAAAGGCCTCATTTAGGAGATAGCTCTTGAGCTGAGTCTTGAAAGAGAGTGAGGCTTTCCAAGGTCTAGAAGAGAGAGGTTGAATAATCCAAGCACAGGGGACAGAAGTGGGGAATGGAATGTGGAATAGCAAACAGACCACTTAGGTTGGAACATAGAATGTGTGAAAGAGATAATGTGAAATCTGACTGGAAAGATAAGTTGGAGCCAGCTTGTGAGGGGTTTTAAATACCACCCAGAGAAGTTTGTGTTTTATCCTAGAGGCAACTGTGAAACTCATAAAAACACAATTGGAAGCCACTAAAATTCTTTCCTCTTTTTTCCTTAAAAAAAAATAACATTTATTTTCTCTCCCTTCCACCTGCTTTCCCTCCTCCCTCTGCACCCTGAGAAAGAAAAAAAAAAGAAAAAACCTCTGCAATAAATATGCATAGTCAAATAGAAGAGTTAAGGATAACTGTGAGGTTGTGAAATGGGATATCGGTAAGGATGGTGGTGGAAAGTTAGGGGGAGGGTGTGTTTGGGTGAAAAAGAAATTATTTTTCTTCTCTCTTATCCCCAGGATTACTTCTCTATAGAGTGATCCCAAGTCTTCTCTCTTTATTGCCCCATTTCTTTTGGTTTGGAGATTTATCAGCTCTCCTCAAACAAACAAATAAACAAATAAAAGTCCTTTTTGAACTTTTCTCTATTTGTCTCTTCCCTTTGAATGTCAAACTTCTTAAAGAAAGAATTTATATAATCCACCTGTATGACTTTTCTACCGACTCACTACTCAGTCTTTTGAATCTGCTTCTGTTCCTACCACTTTAAATGAAATTTTCCTCTCCAAATCTGCTAATGACCTTTTTATTGCCAAATTCAATCAGCTTTAATTCTCCTTGATAGTACTGATGCCTTCTTGATACTTTGTCATCTTACCAAGCCTACCACTGTATGGTTTTACTCCTAACCCTCTGCCTATTTTTCTACATCTTCTTGCCTAGTTCTCCTTCTTTCTCCCTTTGAGTAGTGGGCATCACCCAAGGCTTTGTTCTTGAACCATATCTTTTTTAAAATCTCTATACTCTTTATTGTGGTAATCTAACTACTTTCATGTTTACAATGATCAGTTCTATGTGGTCATTCCCTATCAATCAAACATTTATTAAGCATTATCAGATACTGTACTGACTTTTGGGGACATACCCATAATTAATGGTGATGACACCGATTATAATCCAGCAAAAATAACTTCAAAGGACTGGTTAGACAGGTAGAAGGAGAGCCAGGAAAGATCAGTGTCACAATAACCTAGAAAGGAAAGAATATACAACAAGGGAAGATGGTCAACAGTATCAACTGCTGTAGAGACATCAGAAAGATAAGGGTATTTGTAAAACACATCACAAAGAGCCAGGAATAGAGTATGCACTTATATGCATATCTATCTATCTATCTATCTATCTATCTATATATATATATATATGTGTGTGTGTGTGTGTGTGTGTGTGTGTGTGTGTGTGTGTGTGTGTATATATATATATGTATATACACATATGGCTAAAAGTAAAATAAATTTAACATCTGCTATTTGAAAATAGAAAATATATTAACATTGTCTAACCTAAGATGTTTAAATAAGAATCTTATGTTCAATGTAAATTAATAATGTATGTTTAATTTTAAAGAAGTCAAGAATGTGGACTTTTTCATGGTAACTGCAGACAACTGATGTGGGGAGGGGCTCTGACAGATGACTGAACATAGCAATTGTGTTGTCCTTCTGTAAGGTAACTTATTGATGAATAAAATTATTTATCAGTTATGTGATATTCTTTTGTATCTTCAAAGAAATTATATTTACAATATTTGTTTATCTCTTGTGAACATATAGCTATTTGAATACTGTAATGTTAAATAAAGCCTGTGATTTCTTTGAGGGAGTGGTAAGGGAAATCTCATAAATTATGACCCCTTATGGGATAAATCTATAGATCCATGCATAATATAATGATGGAAAAATTACTTTGTAAAATTTAATAACTCATGTTGTTAATTGACTTGAATTCCTGGGGTTTTTTTTACTATTGTTTTATTGCATTGGAATCAATGACACATGTTAGAAATTTAAGGTTACCTAAGATGTTCTAATGGCTTTAAAGAATTCTGAAAGTAATGATTTGAATTTTGAAGAAGGCTAACCCTTAAAAGTTTATGTATAGAAGTTTCTAGCTATGTATGTAAACTGGGACTAAAGTGATTATTTGCTTTGAGGGAAAAGCACCTATGTAACATGAGGAAGATAAAATAATGATGATAATTTGAGATTTTTCTGTGACAATCTCTAGCCAATTGTTATGTCAGAAGTCTGGAGATGATAGGCAATCTCCTAGTTGAAAGGAGATGGTTAGGGGGGCGGCTAGCTGGCGCAGTGGGGGGCAGCTAGGTGGAACAGTAGATAAAGCACCGGCCCTGGAGTCAGGAGTACCTGGGTTCAAATCCAGTCTCAGACACTTAATAATTACCTAGCTGTGTGGTCTTGGGCAAGCCACTTAACCCCATTTGCCTTGCAAAAACCTAAAAAAAAAGATGGTTAGTTATTTTAAACAGTTAATAATTAAATGGGTTCATTGCAAAATTAGGATTGTCATGTTTTTTACATCTCAAAAGCCATTTTATTGCATTTCATTTACAGCACTATCTTTAGGTACATAAACAACAATTGAATTATAATTTTTTTTCCTGGATCTCTTATACCAAATTATAACCTGACACACTCTTGATTCTCCTTAGTACTCAAGTCACCTGAAGCTATGGTTATATTATAATGTATTGATAATTGATCTGTCTGACTTCAGGTATGTTAAAATAGACCATTTGATCTGGTAATTAAGAGTTCATTGATAATTTGGAGAGAGCAGTTTCAGTTGAGTAATTAGGCAGGAAGATAGATTGCAGAGGGCTTAGAATGGTGAGAGAAAAGGAAGTGGAGACACTGTAAATACCTGTTTTCAAAGTGTTTACAGGGATGATGGAACCTGATGAAATTTATCTTTTAAAGTTGAAAGGGCTGATATTGGAGGAGAGGAAGGGAGAGAGAGGGAGGGAGAGAGAGAGAGAGAGAGAGAGAGAGAGAGAGAGAGAGAGAGAGAGAGAGAGAGAGAGAGAGAGAGAGAGAGAGAACAGATGCTAGTTGAGACTGTCTACAGCTGGAGAAGATCTATGAGGAAACAAGAATGCATGTAGAGGGGTGTCTAGGTGGCGAAGTGGATAGAGCACTGGCCCTGGAGTCAGGAGTACCTGAGTTCAAATCCGGTCTCAGACACTTAATAATTACCTAGCCGTGTGGCCTTGGGCAAGCCACTTAACCCCATTTGCCTTGCAAAAAACTAACAAAAAAGAATGCATGTAGAAAGGGGTTAGAGGATCATCTCATTCATCAAAATCTGAAATAAAGAAATGGAGAGAGTTGATATTGAAGAGTTGTTAGAGGAAGAGGAAAGGTTGTGAAATGAGGAAGGGAAAGAGAGCTTGGAGCGATGGTCTTGTCTTAATTTTCTCTGTATAGTTTGAGGCAATAGCTTCAGTAGGGAGAATTGAAGAGGAGATATTGTAGGTGACAAGAGAAGGGAAAAGAAAGCTTGGAATATACATTGTGGCCAGAGAGAATAAATTGGAGGGGCATAAAAAGGGATTGTACTCAAATTTACATTCTCAGTTCTGAATATTCACTAGCCCTTCAAACCCATATTTCCAATTTTGACCTGCTGTGAATAGTTTTCCCTGGATGTCCCTACTGTCATTCAAGCTCAATGTGTCTTTATTTCTGGGAGTTAATCATTTTTCCCACTTCCCTATTTCTATTAACAGTAATATATTATCCTGACTTCCAAACCTTATTCATCCTTGATTATTCCCTCTTCATCAATCATTCTTCATATCAACAATTGCCAATCCTATAGCTTCCATTTCTTCAATAGTTTTAGGATTGATTTCTCCCTGCATATTTCAAAGGCAACCACAAAATTTCAAGTCTTTAATCTTCTTTTAGCAGGTTTGTTATAGCAGCCGCCTAAATGATTATCCTGATTGTATCCAGTTGTATCTTTTCTCTTACCGATCTTTTATCCTATTGTCTAGCAATCTTCTAATCAGTTTACTCCCAATCTCAGCCTTTAGTGGTTTTCTATTGCCTAGAAGATAATAAAATCCAAACTCCATTTAAGGTCATTCAAAATCTGACTCCAAATTACCTTTCTTTTTCTATCTTTTTCATACATTCTATATAGTCTAAGCCAAATTACACAACTGGTTGCTTTTCAGGTGGCTAGGTGATGTAGTAGATAGACTACTGAACTTAGAGTCAGTTTTGAATCTACACATTTAATAAATGTGTGATCTAGGGCAAGTCACTTAACTTCGCAACCTCAGTTTTCTCATCTATAAAATGGGGATAATAATAGTACTTACATTACAGAGTTGTTAGGACCAAATGAAATAATATATAAAAAGTACATTGACAACCTTAAAGTACTGTATAGATGTTAACTACTACCATCATCTTATCCTGCCCTTTCCTAGTTCTTCTTAATAGGCTTAGAATAGATTTTCACTATATACATATATAAATGCATGCATATAATATCCATTCATTCATTCACTCACTCATTCATTCATTCTGTTGGAACACCCAGCTTAGATGTCACCTTCTTCTTAGAGACTTCCTTGATGTACTCAAGTTGAAAGTGATCTTTCCTTTCCTTTAATTACATTCTATTATTGAATTATCAAAACTGTTTACATATCTTAAACCAATTATTAAGACTGTCTGGTCTTTGAGGGCAAGGCTTGTTTCATTTCATGCTCATTTTCTCAATGTATATCACTGGGTCTTGCAGAATATAAGTGCTTAATAAATATTTATTGAATTGATTTAAGTTGAATACAGACTCCTAACTCTAATTTGGAAGGACTAAATGCTTCTTGTTTAGCTCCTACCCAGATTTTCTGTTTCTGTTCAATGAGTCTGCCTTTAGCTAAAGATAAAATGTCATGGTGTACCTACTTCATGACATGATATTGAGGAAATGATATTCTTGACAATGAAAGGCATTAGTAGAACTGTCCCCAATTCTAATATCAGGTCTTTGAATAGTAAGTTTCCAAAGTCAGTTTAAAAAATAACCAGATTGGGTAGGGTGGAGCCAAGATGGTGACAAGAGCGGATCCTGTCTTAGGTACTCTCTCATAAATCTTTGAAACTAAGGACTTTAACTAAATTTTCGAGAGACAGAACCCACAGAGGGACCCAGTGAGGCAGTTATCCTACTCAAGGTAACCTGGAAAAGAGCAGAAAGGATCTTCTCGCCAGGGCTGGAGGGGCAGCCTGCCAGAGCGAAAGAACTTCAGCCTCCTGGAGGCAGCCCCAGGGTGCTGAGAACTGTGGCTCACAGCAGTTGGGGAGTTTCCTGAGCTACACCCCAGGGAGCACTGGGCACAAATTGGGGGAAGGGGGGGACCTCTGCCAAAGTGAGCACGTGAAGCCCAGCCCTCAGGGCACACAGCTAGCAGCTTGGCCACTGCATTCCAGATCCAGGAAACATAAGCAGGCGGAGCTGGTAAGCAGGAGCCCCCAGGGCATTAGCCCATTAAACCCAGGGAGAGGAGTGAAGATAGACTGCAGAGCTCTACCCCTGGAACAGGACTCTGGGGCTCTGAACACATTCAGATCCTGATCACAGTCTAGGCCCCACAGAACAGCAGGGCCCCCTCCACCTCACCCCTGTAGCAGAATGGGGTGCATATGGTCATTCACAGATCAGGAGGGAAGATAGAGCCTTATACACTGAGACCCTTGTGGGAGTGTCTCAAAAGCTCAGGAAGCACCCCAAAAACAGGCTTAGGCTGGGAAAATGAGCAAGCACAGAAAAAAGAGGAACACCATTGAGAAATACATTGTCTATGATCCCAAGAAGGATCAATATACTCAGTCTGAATATGAGGAAACACAAGCTCCTGCATCTAAAGACTCCAAGAAAAACAGAAACTGGGATCAGGCTATGACTGAGCTCAAAAAAGACTTTGAAAATCAAATGAAGGAGTTAGAAGAAAAACTAGGAAAAGAAATGAGAGAGATGCAGGAAAAACATGAAAATGAAGTCAGCAGCCTAGTCAAGGAAATCCAAAAAAAACGCTGAAGAAAGTAGCATGCTAAAAACCAATGGATAAAACGGTTCAAAAAGTTATTGAGGAGAAGAATGCTTTAAAAAGCAAAATTGGTCAGATGGAAAAAGAGATAAGAAACCTCTCTGAGGAAACAAATCCTTCAGATAAAGAATAGAACTCAGGGAGATTGATGAATTTATGAGAAATCAGGACTCATTACTTCAAAACCAAAAAAATGAAAAATTAGAAGAAAATGTGAAACATCTCATTGTTAAAAACAACTGATATGGAAAACAGATTTAGGAAAGATAATTTAAAAATTATTGGAATACCTGAAAGTCATGATCAGGAAAAGAGCCTTGGCATCATTTTCAAAGAATTACTACAGGAAAATTGTCCTGATATCCTAGAAGCAGAGGGCAAAATAGAAATGGAGAGAATCCACTGATCCCCCTGAGAAAGAGATCCCAAAAAACCAACCCCTAGGAATATTATAGCCAAGTTCCACAGCTTCCAAGTCAAAGAGAAAATATTACAAGCAGCCAGAAGGACACAATTCAAATATTGTGGAGCTGCAGTCAGGATTACACAGGATTTAGCAGCAACTACGTTAAAAGCTCGTAGGGCTTAGAATATAATATTCTGGAGGGCAAAAGAGCTTGGGATGCAACTGAGAATCAACTACCCAGCAAAAATGAATGTCCTCTTTCAGGGGAAAAAAAGATGGACTTTCAATGAACCAGGGGAATTTCAAATGTTCCTGTTGGAATGGCCAGAGCTGAACAGAAGGTTTGATCTTCAAATACAGGACTCAGGTGAAGCATGGAGATTGAAGGAGAAGGGGAAAATATGAGGGACTTGATGATGAACTGCATGTATTCCTGCATAGACAAATGACACTGATAATACTCATATGAACCTTCTCAGTTAATAGAGCAGGTAGAGGGAGATTTTATAGTTGAAGCACAGGAGAAAGATGCATTTGAAGATAAAATATGGTGTAAAAATGGAGTCAATAGAAAAAAAAGGGAAATGTAATGGGAGAAAGAAAAAGGAGAGGGGAATAGGCCAAGATATTTCATATAATAAGATTTTTCTTTATTACAATGAGCTATTGCAATATGGAAGGGGGGAAGACAAGGGGGAATGAGGGAATCTTCGCTCTCATCAGAGGTGGCTAGGAGAGGAAACAGCATATATACTCAATGGGGTATAGGCATCTGGAGTAAGAAGGAGAGAAGGGGGACAGGGGGAAGCGGGGGATGTGAGTGATGTAGGAGAGGATGGACCATGGGGGTAGAGTAGTCAGATATAATACATTTTACTTTTTCCTTCTTGCAAGGGGCTGGGATTGGATGGCCCGTCCGGGACCATAGAGCCAGGTGGATGCTGGGCCTAAGGGGTGGTAGGGGGGCTTGTGGCCTCTTGGCCCCAGAGCTGGGGATCTATCTGCTACACCACTCAGCTACCCTACAGCAGAGTCAGAGTGAAAGGAGAGAGAAAATATAGTACATGGTAGTGGAGAAACACTAAAGGAGGGAGTTGTGATCAGCAATGGCAATGGTGGAAAAATATGAAAGTAACTTTTGCAATGGACTTATCATCAAGAATGTGATCCACCTGCGACAGAGTTGTTGGTGTTGGAACAAAGACTGAAGCACATTTTTTATTATTATTATTTTGGGGGCAGTGCAGGGCAAATGGGGCTGGGTGGCCTGCCTGGGGCCCCATAGCAGGGTGATTGTTCAGTGGCTGAGGCCAGATTTCGACCCAGGTGCTCCTGGCTCAAGGGCCAATGCTCTGTCTGCCACCTGGCCACCCCTACTATTATTACTATTTTATTTTATTTTGGGTCTTTTTTTCCTTTTCTTTTTTTGGTTTTTGCAGGGCAGTGAGGTTGGGGTGGCTTGCATGTCACATGGCTGGGTGATTGTTGGGTGTATGGGGCTGGATGTGGGCTCTTGTGCTTCTGGCTCCAGGGCTGGTGCTCCATCCATTGTGCCACCTGGCCATACCTACAATTATTACTATTATTTTTTTATCTTCATTTTTTTCTCTCCCCTTTATTGCTCAAGCAAGTCTATATTTTTTGGGGTGGGGGTGTTTTGTTTACTCTTAAACAAGAATATTTTATTAATGTATAAAAAACATTATTTGTACAAAATGAGAATAAATAAATATTAAATATTAAAAAATAACCAGATCTTATTAATACAGTTCTACATTAAGATATCTGTATTTGAAGGAGGGTCATGAATTACCATGAGTGTTTAACAACCTCTATGAAATGGCCCTAGTCAGACTGTTGGCCACAGTTTGTTCTAGGAAATTTTAAAGGAAGAAATTGGGATCCCAAAAGACCCAATGTCTTGAAGGTCACATAGTAAGTTAGAAACAGTATTGAGTATTCAGTTTTTAAGTTCCTTATACTTGGTTTCCTCATTTCCTCCCCCTGCTTCTCTGCGCTGCACCCCCCCCCCCCATCATGGCATGCTTGTAAATTTCTAAATTTAACTGGGGGGTAAGGTGAAGATGTCTTCAAAAATAAAGGAATTTGAATTTTTGTGAGATACTGGGGTAAATAGTGAACCATGAGACTGAGAAATAATCTTTGGCTATTATGTTCTTGCCATAAGGGAGAGATGAAGAAGAGAGCAAAAGAAGGAAGGAAACAAGTATATTAAGTGCCTGCTCTCTTCTGGGCTCTTTGTGATGTGTTTTACCAATAGTATTTTATCTGATCCTCTTAGGTATTATTATCATTTGCATTTTACAGTTAAGGAAACTGAGGTAGATAAAGATTAATTGACTTGTCCAGGGTCACATTATTAGTAAGTGTCTGATGTTAGATGTGAATTCAGGTCTTCCTGTATCCAGGTCTTTACTACTATGTCATCTAACATCTCAACTTCTATGGAGAGGGAGTAAGCAAATGATATACTGGAAGCCAGTTCTGAGTTGGGGTTCTGCCCCAGGACATTCCAATTCAGAAGAAAGGAACTTATGTTGTCAAGGATGTGAGGAGGCATTAATAAAGGAAGAAAAGCTCAAGAATATATGAGTAACAACTGAAATGCTTTGAAAGGATGGATAATTACAATAAAAATTTTTGACCCACTAATAAGATCTTTCTCATTAGGTGTTGAGGAGTATTTTTTCCATAATGGATAAAAAAACATTGCTTTAGACTTTGTAATCAAATTCTTTAGCCACTTTTTTTCTTGTGTGAACAGAAAGTTTAGAATCAGAAAGGATCGGAAGGAACTTGATTTTAAGAAAGATATGGTAATTTGTCTAAGATCATTCATCCAGGAAACAACAGAGACAGTATCAAAAATTAGACCTTTGAATCTTTCTGCTATATCCTTGTGATCTCCTTGATATCATTTCTCATCCTTTTTGGAGGTTTGATCACTTATATCTTTGAGTATCTGACAATAGACTGATGACAGCATATAGTGTAGCATAGTCACTCATTTAGGACAAGACAGTTTTGGAAAACTAGGAGCTGTGCCTTCTAACAATGAATAAATATGAAACTCTGTCTCAGAGTAGGACTTTAGAATGCTTGGACTAGAAGAGAATTTAGAGATTATGTTCTGAGGAAACTGAGGCTCAGAGAAATTAAGTGATTTGTCTAAGAAAATACACACACTCTTGATTAATTCATCTAGTTCTAAAAGGGTTTTTTTGGGGGGGGAGGTCAGGTTACACAGAATCATTAAAGATTAAGGCAAAGAGAAAAATATAAAATAAGATATAAATTGTAAATTATGAATTAAAAATGAATCAATATCTACCCTAATTTATTCAAGGGAAGCCTAATGAGATAAAGACTTCTTCTTTAGTTCACCAGCCCAGGGGTGTTCACAGACACTGCTTACCTTGGGACTTAGCATCAATCTGTATCCTTGCCAAGGCCTAGGTTTCTGGCAGTCTCATTTGGCTCCTTTATTCTCTGACCAAAGCAATCATTGACCTGAGTCACCTGTGTCATTTCATGGAAACCTAGCATCTCAATCATGAAGTCAAATGTTGTTACTTACATGGTAATCAGCAGGTCTAGCTCCAATTACAGCTAACAATTGCTGTTCCAAGCCCTTCCCTCTTTCCTCTTCCCAGTGATGTTATGAAGTTTGGCAGAGGGAAAGGAGGGCTGAGGAAGGAAAAGAAAAGTATTCAATCCCAGATTTCAATATTGGGGGTTAGTTCCCTATATCCTAAGTCCATTGCAAGATTTGACAGGGGAGTGGGGAATTGATAAAAAAAAAAAAGCACACACACAAACCCTCTATCTTACTACATCATCATTGTCATCATCATCATTATCACTCTGAAATGGATAGGAATACAAATCGATAAGAAGACAATGCTTAGGAATAAGTTATACTCAATAAGAGGGAATTGAACTGAATTTTGAAGGAAGTTGGGGATTCTGCAAAATTTGAGGAAGGAATGTATTCAAGTCATAGGGCACTGGGTATATTCCTGTGCAAAGGTAAAGAGAAAGGAAATAATAGGTCAATTATGTTAAAGAGTAAATAGACCCATTTGATTTTGCATGAAGGATAGTGATGTGCAACAATGAAGGAAGGAATAAGGATTTATATAATGCCTGCTACTGGGTGGAGTGCTTTACAAAGATTTTCTTATTTGATTTGCACAACAACTCCAAAAGGTAGGTGCTGGTTTACAGGTAAGGAAACAGAGCTTAAATATCTCACCCATGGTCTCATGGTTAGTAATTGTCTGAGACTGGATTTGAACTTAGGTCATCCTGACTCCAAGCTCAGCTCTCTATCCACTATACCACCCAATGCCCCCAATAAGGAAGAAAGGAGGAAAAGGGAAGGAAAGGAAAAATGTAAATATTTATTCTGTGCCAAGCAACCAGAAGAAAAATACAAAAACAAAGACCATCCCTGCCCTCAGGGAGGCAACATTTTAGTAAAGGGAAGCAATGCTTGTAGCTGAAAGGTGTGCAGGTGGGATGATTTGGGGAATTACAGGATGTTAAAAAGAACTAATTTGAAAATTGACTGACATATTCTTTTAAGGAACAGTGGAAGTATCGATTTGGTTATGGTTGCAGAACTGGAAGGGAAAAGGTAATCCCATATAGCGGCAAAGCAGTCAAGAGTGGATAAAGAGTAAAGTTCAGGCATGGCTGGGCAATCCTGAACAGTTTGATCATCAAACAGGGATAGAGGAGGGGGGAAGGAAGAAGGAAAGTAGTTCAGGATGAAAAGGTTAAGACTGCTAGACTTTTTCCTAAAAATTGGGAAAGGAAGGTTGGGATGACATTGTGAAGAACTTTAAAAATTTTAAGAGCAGTTTGCATTTTATCTTAGAGGTAGGAGGGAGTCACCAGAGCTTTTTGAATAAGGTAGTGAGATGATAAGATCTGAGTTGTAGGAATATTCATTTGACAAGTTGTGTGGATGATGAATTGAATTAAAGGAGTCTAGATCAAGACCACTGAAGCATTATGAGGTACAGACTAAGGTGGTGACCATGAGAGTCAAGAGAAGAGTTGTAAACTGAAGGGCAACAAGATGTCGGCCCAGACATTTCCTCCCAGACTTCTCCTAAAATAGGAATTATGGGCAAATGATAAAGCAATTTGAGCTGCCTCCATGGTTTAAAACACCAAGAACCCTAACGAATTAAGATCCAATGAGTTAACCATAGAAAAAGATTGTGCTTAATTTTCTGTGTCAGTACTCCCTCCCTGCCCAGCCATCACACTCTGACAGGGCTGCAGAAATGACCAAGCTGACTACTGAACCCAACACTGCTTCACTTCCTTGTGCCTTGGAAATCTAAAAGCCAGAATTTTGCACTGTTTGGGAAAGCAGCTTGTCTTTGTCCTGCAAATGTTTTCATCTAGAGAACTGAGGAGCAGAGGGAATGGGAGGAGGCAGGGTGGGGGGAGGGGCTTGAAGAGAAGGAAACCAGAATCCAAATGAAGCCAGTTTTGCCTCTTCCCCTTCTCCACCAGGAATTACTTGGATCAAAAATTAGAGTCAGAAAGTATAAAAAAGGAGAATATAGAAGGAAAAAGTTTCTCAGAATATCTCAGACATTTCCCTCCCCCACAAGGAGTTACTAGGATCAGAAATAAGAGAGTTGGAAAAGGAGAAAAAGGAGGCAGATAGAAGGAAAAAGAATTTCTCGGCATATCTCAGATATTCCCCTCCCACCAGAAGTAACTTGGGTCAGAAACTGGAGAGTCAGAAAGTGAGGCAAAAGGTGGTGGTGGGGGGGGTGAATTTAAGAAAAAAAAATTTCTCAGAGTATCTCAGAAGAAAGACAAAACTTAGAAACCCATGGAGTTTCTAGCTTACTGTGTGTCCTTGGACATGCCACATGTCTCCTAATCTATTTCCTCATTTGTAACAAGGGGATGATTTATTCTAACTGGCTCTGAGATTTGTTCTAAGAAGCAAATGAAGACATATCCATAGAAAGGCTTTGTAATAGATGAACTCTCTGGGAAAGAAAAAGTACCTGCTGCCCACAAAAAAGAGAAGAAAAGGCTTAATGGAGTTTTGCCAAAGTAAATATTCAACTAGGCATCTTCTCTTCTCAGTGCCCAAAGGCAAATTAGCAGTATGGGCATTCCTTCTTCCTGTTTTTCTGGGGTGCGTGACATCGACTCAGTGGGCTTCTCCCTGCCATCTGACTAGCTGCATGAGAACACAGGGGAAGCCTGACAAGTCAAGGTTGCAAGGTCATTGTGTGCCTCATGCCAACACAGATGGCACCTTTTTTTACAGGATCAGAAAGTGCATTCCAGGAACCACTCCCTCTTCTCACTAGCTTATATTCATTGAGTACTGGGCTTTCCCAAGAACGTGTATCATAAATCCTTAAGGATCTTTTCTCTTGAATGAACAAAAAGATGGAATAAAGAATGACAGGAGGATATGGTATATTTGCTAGTTGTAGTCTCTGGACTTTTGTACATCCAGAAAAAGTATCTTTTTCCCGACTTTCAACAGATGTAGCATCCCCATGGAAGGAGCCAAAGTGAGCATTTTCCAGGAGCAATCTAGGATACTCTTGTATGGTCAATCCAAAGGACCCACGATCCCTTGTAAAGCAGTCAAGTAAATTGAATGTGGTAGGTCAGAAGTAGATTTGGGTCATTGTAGAATAGCAAAAACTACACAGCTGACTCTAGTTGGTAGGGAGTTGCCATCGGGTGATTGATCTGGGTCACAGGTCTTTGGATGAGGACATCTGGAAGGGAGATGGCTCTAGTAAGTTAGAGGGGCTTCCTTATCATGCTATCTGTACCTTAAGAGCTCCTCCGGCCCAGTTGAATGAGCTGAGTTCCTCTTCCTTCTCCTCTCAACCCCACAGGTTCATAAATTGAACATCTTAAAAAGGCTAAGGAAGGTTGGGGTCAATGTGTATTTTTGTAGTAAAAGTAGATCCTTGATTTGAGAACTGTGGCCTCTGGTGTTCTTTTTCTGCTAAGAAGTCCTCCTAGAGCACTAAAGTGGTAAACTGATGCCAGCTCTACCTAAGTGTCTGCAAATGAAGCTAAGAAATGACAGACTTTTTCCTTTTAGAAGTTCATAATCCCTATACATGTATGATTCAGGTCAATCAGCAAATTACAAGATTTTATTGGGAATCTTCTATGTACTTAGTTCACTGGGGGGTGACAAAGCCAGAAGAGAAACTGAAGAGATGAAGGTGGCAATAGGAAATGAAGCAAAAGATTCATGATTTTCAAATGTTTCTAGGATTTTCTTTCTCTGCTAGTTTCTCTTAATCATTGATGTCTCTTGAGGGAAGAGGAGTTTATGAAGGAAGGGACTGGAGACAATATGGTTTAGGTTTAGGTTTTGATTTGTATGTTGCTTTGAGTTTTACCAGAAGAAAAGGATCTAGAGGCATGGAAATTCAACGTGTCATTTTCCTCCCCATTATTATTTGGAGGAGAGACATTTAAATCTGTGTCCATGAGTAGAAAATTAATAGGTTTCTGCTCTCACAATAGGAAATATAGAACAGCCCTGAGGGGGCAGGCACAGGGGCCTGGGCTAAGGCAGTGATGATTTTCTCATCAGGAAGAAGAAAACTGGGTCTGAGAAGTGAGGGGGCAGGCACTTGGTTCAGGGGAATTAAAATGATAAATGGATTTTTAGCTGAGTTTAATGAGGCTGTTGCAAAGGTTGGCATTAGGTCTGGGCTTACTTAGCATTTTAAGAAAAAGATCTGGAAAAGAGGATAGGCAACCTTATAGATAGAGGAGGTACTAAATTCAGAAATGTCACCAAGGCTAATAAGATCAAAGATGCGATACAAAAGGTCTTGGGGTATTTAGAAATCATTGGGTAGGAATTAACCATGGGAGAGAGGAAAATAATCAGAAGAACATGTTCAAATTGTAAAGCCTGTCAGGAAAGCAGCAATGAAAAATGTTAACAAAATAGATGGGTCACAGTCTTATAATATGTGGTTGAGTAGAAAGAGAGCTTTCTTTGAAGTCAAGAGATGGGTTCAAATTCTCTTCCTGTCACTACCCATTTGATCTTAAAGAAAGTTGCCTAACTTCATCAGATCTCAGTTTCCCTTCTATAAAATGCTGATCTTTAAGGTCCTTTCACATCTAAGAAATTTAATAATAATAATAATTATAATTCATGTTTATATAGTATAACATAATGTATTTTTCCAGCTTACTCAGGGTTTTTGTCTGCCTCCCCCTCCCCCCAGAGTCAGGAAGCCTCACTTCCTTTGAAGACTTGTGACCAAGAAGTAATGATGGTAGTTTGGCCATATGATATAAAATCATAGTTTCATTAGAGTTTCAACATTCTATAACAGTGTGTGTATGTTTTGTGAAGAAGCTATTTCTTTCCCTTGACTTTTTGGAGGGTTCATTTCCCCCACTCTGACTCTTCATACCTAGCCTTTTTAAAAAAAATTTTCATCAATTCACTAGTCAGTTATCTGATAATTCCTCCACACTTCTACCATTCTCAATCCTGCATAAACTCACTATCCAGATCTCTGGAGAAATTAATGAAATTGAATTGACAGTACCCACTACACAACATAGCTGTGCTCATTACCTTAGGAAGGTCTTCACTGGTGCTTCACAATCCTGATTGGACTTTTAACAGCTGTAACTCATTTCCCATAGCAACTCATCCAAGTCTTTTCTTCTCAATTTAAAGCTCCAATGCCCTTCTCTCCTCCCTTTCAAAGCACATGTGCATCTTTCTGTTTCACTGAGGATATTGAAATCATATGAAGGGAATTCCCCCAACTCCTTTCTTTCAATCATTTTCTAAGTGTTATTGCTTATACTCTCTTTCCCTCAAGTTGCAGAGGAAGATATATTCTTAAATCTAAATAAGGATAAGCCGCCTTGTGCCCTTGTACCCTTGATTCCATCCTTTCTAATCCCATTGACATAGGAAAGATAACTGCTCTAATTCCCAAGGTATTTGTGAGAATTATATGAGATCATATTTGTATTTATTAACTTTCTGTTTATTGCATTACATTTATATATACGTATATACTATTTCCTCCAATATAAAATAAATTACTTGCTAATAAGGATTGTTTCATTCTTTTTATTTTTATTATTAGCACCTAGCACATAGTTCAATATTTGTTGATTGATCATGTCACTGTTCTCAAAAATCTTATGTGGCTCCCTATTGCCCACAAAACAATTTCAAGCTACTTTGCCTGAAATTTGAGGCTCCTCAAAACTTCAAACAAGCCTTCTAATCTGCTTTTAAGGTATTTGCTTTTTTTGTTCCCTATTCATAGAATGTCTTTGTCCTCTTCACCTGCTGACTCCCTAGCCTTCCTTTAAAACCCAATTCTAAGACCTATTCTATGAAACCTTCCTTGATTTCTCTAGTTTATAAGTACATACTTTGAACTATTTTTTATACTTCTCATGTGCTCCTAGCCCGTACTATCAAAAAACAAGGGGGAAAATATAAAAATTTTATACAAAAATTTGTCCAAAACTATTTATTGCCAATCTTTTTTGTAGAAGCCAAGAAATAGAAATTAACTGATGACCATCCAAGGGGAATGGCTAAACCAGTTGTGGTATTTGGTTGTAATGGAATATCACTGTACTCCTAGAAATGACAAGGGATGATTTCAGAAAGATCTGGAAAGGCTTACATGAATGGTTGGAAAGTGAAGTGAACAGAACCAGGAAAAAGATGTACATAGTATTAGCAATATTATTTGATGAAGAAATGTGATTGATTTTGCTAATCTCAGTGATACAATGATCCATGATAATCTCAAAGGACTAATGATAAAACATATTATCCACCTCCAGAGAAAGAACTGATATTTTTGAAATACAGACTGAAGCATGTTATTTTTCCACTTTCTTTCTTTCATTCTTTGTCTTTTGAGTCTTCTTACACAAAAGGACTAATAGGGAAATGTTTTACATGATTACACATATATAGCCTTTAACTGATTGCTTACCATCTCAGGAAGGGGGGAGAGGAAAAGGAGGGAGAGAAGGATAGAATTTGGAACTCAAAATTAATATATATATATGTAAATAAATTGTTTTAACATGTAATGGTATGGGGCAGCTAGGTGGCACAGTGGATAGAGTGGCCCTGGAGTCAGGGGATCTAAGTTCAAATCTCACCTCAGACACTACCCAGCTGTATGACCCTGGGCAAGTTGCTTGACTCCACTGCCTTGCAAAAAAAACCCCAAACAAACAAAGAAAGAAAGAAACAAACAAAAAAAACCTAATATAATGGGGGGAAAAATAAAAAAATACATATATTAAAAGACATTGGAAAGGTCATGTTCAGTTGTGTGTCACCCTTGTTATTCAGAACAAGGTTCCTAGTCCTTTTTGAGTTCTAGACCGCTTTGGCAGTCTGGTGAAGCCTATGGACTATTTCTCATAATAGCATTTTACATATTAACTATTAAATAAATAATATTTAAATATTAATAATAAATTAAAATAAAATTCATAGAATTAAAAAGAAACTAATTTATTGAAATATTATCAAACTACAATAAAAAAACAAATTCACAGTCCTCCCCTTCAGGAGTCCATGAAACCCTGGTTAAGATACCTCCCACCTCCACTTTAGAGAGATGGTGTCACAAGGGAGGGAAACCAGGAAAAAAATCAAAGTAATGATGAGGGAAGAGAAAAAGCTTGAGATGCAAAAAGTTTAAAAGAGAGAAGCATGGATCACTTAGCTAAGTGATGTGTAATTAGCAGGGGTGTGATCAGTCCACAGATCTTTGGAAGATCTAAACAGCTGAGAAAAAAAGTAATTATTCAGTGTGTCATTAGTAGGAGTAAGAGGAGGGCATGAAGGACACCAAAATTGAGGTTAAGTAGCAAGTAAGCTGCCTGCCTTTGGAAACTGTTGTGTTGCTAGGGAAATATATTGTTTATCATTTGGGGCCTCTGAAGACCCCTGTGAACAGAAAAACTAGAAAGGAGTTCAGTCCTGTCCTTGTCAGCAGATGACCGGGATGACTGGGTTTCTGCCACCTTCACATTTTTCAGATTCTTCTGCACAGGCTCTGGATTGCCTAAGTGTCGATGGCTGGCATCCATGTATCGGCCTCCTCCTCCGGTTTTGTTGCAGAGCTTCCCTGATTAGCTCATCCAAGTCTTTATTCCTATTCTGGTGCATGCTATTCACTGTAGTATGGAAAGGTTTATTTCACCTGACCAGTCCAATTTTATCCTTCCTGTCTTGATATATTCCAGGAAGTAAAGAGGACCTCTCAAAATGGAGCATAGGACGTGACTCAGCCAGTTGTCTTATAAAACAGCTGAGGAGAGTGTTTTTGTGTACAGAGATTTTTGTACTCCTACCAGGTAAAGGATAATCAAAACTCCTAAATCATGTAATGGATTTGGGGGCAGAGATGCACACATCCACAGAACTTCTAGAAAACTTTATTGGGTTCACTGACATCTTTATTATTCTTGGGGGATGGCATGAAAATAAGAGTTAGGGGAGCATGTTCTCACTTGGGACTGAAGTAATTAAAAAATGAAAGACATGTTTGAAAGGAAATAGCTTAGTCAGGTCATATGCTATTGAATATCACACTCTTGGGCTATGCTGGAAGGACTTTGAATCAAGTATTATATAGATCACAGGACTTAAAGCTAAAAAGAGTTTTTAGATTTGAGATTAATCTAGTTCAGTCTTTTTATTTTATAGATGAGAAAACAGGAATTTTGATTCCTAGCTCCTCAACTAATCTGCTCCAATGTCACAATGAAAGTCAAATAGAAGAGCTGGCAGTTAGCTCTGGATACTTACGTTTATCTCTAATCACTAGAAAAATGTCCTAACCCTATAATAAAAGAAAAAGAGGAATCTGAGCAATTTAGAAAATGAGTGGAATTGAGACTGAAGAAGAGGTGCATTTTTATCTCAACAAAATGAAAACTTTAAATCTATAATTATTTTTTCTTTTTGAAGGCAAATCATTTTTATGAGTTTGTAATTTGAAATGATGAGGGTTAAAAACATCTATCGTTAGAAAGGGGGAAAAAAACCTTCTGTCTCAGAACCAGATATTTGAAGGCATTAAACCCCCCAAATATAATCTCAACCCTGTTTGTTCACATCTGTTTGCTGTTATAGAGAAGGGAAGCAACAATTCTGCTGGTCTCTACTCTGGTTCAACTATATCTGGACTATTGTATTCAGTACTAGACCCCACACTGACGGATTGGATTTTCCTAAATGTTTAATGCCATTGAAATGACATCAACAAGAGCAGCTAGGTGGTACAATGGACAGAGCACCGGCTCTGGAATCAGGAGTACTTGAGTTCAAATCCAGCCTCAGACACTTAATAATTACCTAGCTGTGTGGCCACGGGCAAGCCACTTAACCCCATTTGCCTTAAATTTAAAAAAATTTAAAAATGACATTGACAAACGGGAACACACCTAGAGAGCATGTTCAACAGGATGGTAAAAGCATGAGACACCATGCCATGGGAAGATCCATTGAAGGAAATGAGAGTATTGAGCTTGCAGAAGACAGGACAAATGTCATCAAGTGTGTGAAGCGCTATCTTTTGGAAGAGGGATTAGATTTATTCTACTAGGGAAGAGCCAGAGGAAATGGGTAGAAATTACAGAAAGTTAGATTCAGGCTCAATATAAGCAAAATCTTTTCTAACAACTTAGAGCTATATTAAAGTAGAGCAGGTTGATTAAGGAAGAAGTTGAATCTCTATTGAACCATGAAACCATTGAGGGCTGGGAAAGGAAGGAGCATTTATTTCAGTCTTCCCAAGACTTGTGATTTCATCAGTGGGGGTACACTTCCAACAACAGGATTATAACGTCACAGCTCTAGAACTGGAAGGGACCTCAACCTCAGAAGATATTTAGTACAACCCCCTTATTTTGCAAATGATGAAACTGAGGTAAAGGAAAGTGAAGTATTTTTCACAAGATCACACAAGCTTTAGGGTGCGATTTGAACTAAGGCTGTATGACTGAAGCCGGAGTTCTTTTTATCATGCTGTCTCAGATCAGACAATCCCTACTGTCTTTGAGAGCCCCAAAGGTCCCCAAATTAATTACCCTTAAGCCAACCTGGTGCCAGGCTTTAATTGTTTTTTATATACTAGGATGTTTAATTCCTGAATTAATATATATATATATATATATTTATATATATATATATATATATAAATATATACTGTCATTTCATATTTTTGTACTGAGGCTTTAAATGCCTTAGATAAAATATACAAATAACTGGTCTCTATTTATAGTCAATTGTACTCTTTCTTTAATAGATACATGATGTTTTCTGAGGATTGGAATTAAAACATAGCTCAAAGGACCAAGTTATCCCAATATTATTGAATTCATCTGGTCTCTCTAAGTAAAACAAAAAATTTTATTTGTGTCATTATTTGAATAATCTTTTGAATACTAAGAAACATTTAAACCAAAGATATAGAAAAGTCATAAAGTATGAAGTAGAAATAGCTCATCCATATAGTTTCAAGTGTCCCAAAACTGCATCAACTGATACATGTGGAATAGTTTGCAACTTAGAGGAAGCAATGAAATATTTTGCTAGTAATTCATGTGCCCTTACGAGGCATCTGAGATAATAAACTTTGTAGTTTTATTTAAAAGTTAGAATTTATCATCTGCCTCAGGTATAAGTGTTTCATTGTTCATTAGCTAATAACGCTAAAACTTTTGCCTTTTAATTTAATACACTTTGTGTTTCCATGAGATTAGACTCATTGTGACTAAGTCAATAACCAGAAATTTCCTGTCTTCCTTCTTTGTGGATTCTCTCATCTCTGATTCTTTACTTCTCTAAACTTTGTAGTAAAATTGTAGGTTCATGTGGATTTGCTTATTTTCTTCTTTGTGCTGTATGGCACCTTGTACCACCTTGCTTTCAGTGGCTGATTGAATCTAGAACTCTGGAATACTTTTGTTTTTTGTTTTCCTTTCTCAATGGGACTGGACCCTAGCTTGTATTCTCTCTCTGCCACTGATACTACCATAGGCATTTCATTTCAGCTCTCAAGGTTTGAGTTTCTTTCTTATATAAAATTTAAAAACTGGACTAGATGATCTACAGGGTTCCCTCAAGATCTAAATTATGAACCTATTATCTTCCATTGTCTCTGTTAAGAACTGCTGTGGAGAATAATGTATCAGAGGTTCAAAAGAAACAGTAATAAATTACTTCAGTAATCTACTGTTTGACAAATCCAAAGACATCAGCTTGTGGGATAAGAATTCAGTAGTTGACAAAATTGTTGGGAAACTGGAAAATAATATGGCAAAAACTAGGCATAGACCCACATCTCATACCCTATACCAAAATAAGGTCAAAATAGGTATAGGATTTAGACATAAAGTGTGATACCATAAACCAATTAACAGATCAAGAAATACTCTATCTGTCAGATCTATGGAAAGGGGAGAAATTTATGACCAAGCAAAAAATAGAGTACATTATAAATTGCAAAATGGATGATTTTTGACTATATTAAATGAAAAAAAATTGCATGAATAAAACTAATGCTGCCAAAATTAGGAGAAAACAGAAAACTGAGAAACAATTTCCACAGCTAGGAGTTCTGATAAAGGTCTTATTTCTAAAATACATAGATAATTGCATAAAATTTATAAGTCTCAAGTCATTTCCCAAATGATAAATGATCAAAGATATGAACAGATAGTATTCAAATGAAGAAATTAAAGCTATATATAATCAAATGAAAAAATATTCCAAATCAGTACCAAATTAAAATAACTATGAGGTTCCACCTCGCACTTATCAGATTGGCTAAGATGACAAAAAAAGGGAAAATAATCAACGTTGGAGTGGTTGTGGGAGGGTTGGGACATTAATGCATTATTGGTGGAGTTGTGAACTGATACAACCATTTTGTAGAGCAATATGGACTATGCCCAAAAACAATAAAATTGATCATATCCTTTGACCCAGCAATACTAATGCTATATTCAGAAGAAATCATAAAAATGGGAAAAGTTCCACATATTCCAAAATATTCATAGCAGCTCTTTTTGTGGTGGCAAAGAATTGGAAATTGAGAGGATGCCCATCAATTGGGAATGGCTAAACAAGTTAAGGAATATGAATGTTATGGAGCACTGTTGTTCTATAACAAACCATGAATAGTTGGACTCAAGAGAAACATGGAACGAATTACAGGAACTGATGCTGAGTGAAGGGAGACAAACCAAAAGAATTTTGTACTCATTAACAACAGCAGGGGCAGCTAGGTGGCACAGTGGATAGAGCACCAACCCTGGACTCCAGTCTCAGATGCTTAATAATTACCTAGCTATGTGACCTTGGGCAAGTCATTAAACCCCATTGCCTTGCAAAAAAAAATTCCAAAATAAACAACATTGTGAGTTGATCAACTTTGATGGATGCAACTCCTCTCAGCAGTTCAGAGAGGTTGGATAACCCTAGGAGACCTGCTATGGACAATGCTATCCACATCCAGAAGAAGAAAAACAAAACAAAACAAAAAACCCCTTACAGAATTTGGATGAACACTACATTAACTTTAAAAAAAATTTCTCTTAAGTTTTTCTTTCCTATCTCATGGTTTTCTTTTCCCTTACTCCTAATTTCTAATGACTAATCTATAAACATGTTAAAAGCAAATGTGTACTTATATGGGGAGGCTAGGTGGCACAGTGGATAGAGCACTAGTCCTGGAGTCAGGAGTACCTGAGTTCAAATCCAGCCTCAGACACTTAATAATTACCTAGCTGTGTGGCCTTGAGGAAGCCACTAAACCCTGTTGCCTTGTAAAAACCTAAAAACCAAAACCAAAACCAAAACCAAATGTGTATATTCAATATTTACTGTTCGCTGATGAGGGAAGGGGGGGTGGAAGGGAAGATGGAAGGAAATTATGTAACTTAAAATTTGAATATACATGTAGTTGAATGCTGAAAAACTTTCATAACATGTAATTGGAAAAATAAAAGAAAATATCAGTTGGAAAAAAAACTGCCATGGATCCTACATTACATTAGTCCAGTATAGTAAAGATCACTACAGCAAGGTTCTAATTCTAGAAAGCAAGTTAGGATTTAGTTTCATGAGGGTAATTCACAATCCTTAATTCTTCATCACTGATTTTGGGGTTTTTATTTTTAACTTTCATTTGATTTTTTTAAGGTAATTGGGATTAAATGACTTGTCCAGGGTCACATAGCTAGTAAGTATTTGATGCCAAATTTGAACTCAAGTATTCTTGACTCCAGAGCTGGGGAATCTATCTATTGCATCATCAAGCTGCCCCTTCCTCACTGGTTTGGGAGAAAAAGCTAGGCATTCATGGGGTCATAGATTTAGAGCTAGGAGGGACTTCAGAGATCATCCAGCCCAGTCTTCTTTTACAAATAAAGAAGTGACTTTGCAATATCACACAGCATAGGATCAAGTTCCCTTGATTGCAAATCCAACACTTTTGCCACTGCATCACTTTCAATCAGATAAAAATGAAAGGGGGACTTATTGGATGATTGCTCTTTAAAAATAAAACACACCAACTAATTTTCTCCACTCTGATAAAGATGGAGAAATGAACCCTATGTTGACTAATTTCTATGAGCATGTGTGAAAGTATTCAGATCCCTTTCAAATTTCTCCTAGGGTATCAGCTTGTTTTTGAGCAGTGTGCAGCTAAGAGACCAACTAAAACGATGATCCAGGACAATAGCAGATGACTTTTCTAATAAATACACTAGGCTTCCCATCGTTCTTCTTTGAAATAAGTGCAGAGTTTTAGGTATACTAAAAGGCTTTCTCTGTGTGTTCCTAGGCTCTTCTTTCATTTTATCCGGGGTAGGTCATTCAGAATAAACTCACTGGATATTAGCCAGGAGCTGAGGCTGACAGGAAGTTGTACAGCTGAATCGTCTTTCAGAGTTTTTGAATTCCACACAGGCAGTGCCCAATCCTTCAAACATCTGCACTTTCTGTCTACTCCTCAGCTGAAGAATACTGTACTCTATATTCTTGTGCTGCTATGTTCTGCATACACAAGACAAATCAATGGAAAAATTCTGTTCATGGTCATCAGGAGCTCTCCTAAATTTACTCTCCCACTCAGGCTTTTGTTCTTTTATTTTTTAAATTTAATTAAATTTAATTTTTTCCATTTTTTTTCAATTCCAAATTTCCAATATTCCAATTCCATTTTTTCAATTACCTGCAAAGGTAGTTCTAAAAATTTATTCTTTTGTGAGCCTTTGAGTTCCATATTTTTCTAACATCCTTCCTTCTCTTCTCCCCCCCACCCATGGCAGTGAACAATCTGCTATAAATTGTACATGTATAAATGGGTTTTAATATTTCCATATTAGTCATGTTAGAAAGAAGAATTAGAACTAGAGGATTGGGGAACCATGATCTCTGCCTTTTATTCCTATAAAAACTTTCAATAGCACCAGAGGATATATATGCAGACAACTAAATTTTGTCAGGGGCAATGACCAAGCCCCTGGTCATCAGCCTTAGCTTCCTAATTATTAACTCATAATCATATGATATAGCTCATAATTGATCTCAAAAAAAGAGTTGGAAGTGACCTTAGGGGACTTGTAGTCCCACTGACTCAATTTACAGACAGCCCCTCCTTCTAAAACCATTGCCATGGAAACATGGTACCACACATATGTGGATACACATTCCACCATGTTTTACCCAATCCTACCAAGTCCCTAGGACAGCAACTGGGGAGTGGGAAAGGCTACATATAGATAAAGATACTGATCTGCAGAGAAGAAACCCAAGAGACAGGGAGGAAGCAGGATTTGAATCCAGATCTTTTGACTTCATATCTGTAAATTTTTTCTATTATGCAACCCTGTTTTTCATCTACCATTTCTTGAGTTTGGTTTTCCTGTTCTCTTAATATTGGAAGCATCTGTGGCAAGATCTCTTCCCCAGAATTTATATGAGAATTAAGAGTGAACTTAGTCTGGCCATAGTAATGAATTTATTGAGATGTTGATGACTGTACTAATAGGAATAGAAAAGAGAAAAAATAGACAAAGATATGGAGTGTGAATTGGGATGATGAATCCTCTCAGTATCAGAGAGTTAGAATAGGAGAATGAAAATCTCATTTTGTTTTTTGTCTTCATGTTGCCACTAAGTAGGTACTTAGTAGGTAGCACATAGTAGGTACTGAATTGAGTTGAAAGATATTTTGACCTAGACCTGAGGTGAGTGAATTTAAGGTCCAGACAGAAGGACTTTTCCTTCCCAGGGACCAAAAATGATGAAAGTAATAACTCAGGTCTTGATCCAAAGAATGAGTAAAAATGAACTGGGAAAGAGGGTTGAAAACAATGATAAAAGTCTTAATTCTGTGAAGCTGTGCCAAGTTTAATTGAATCAGTGAGACTGAGCACCTGTAGCTTAGTTGATTCATATAGAGTTCACGCTGTGTTTGCTAGTAAAACACCATGTTTTAAACAGAAGATAGAAAAAAGACCAGACAACACAAGATGAATATAAGAGCAAGGTACAAGTCTTGTAGCACCAGGAACACTGAAATACTGAATGAACCGAGACTGGTGAGAAGAATGGAAGATAAAAAATTGGGGAGGGGGGTGGTTTAAGTTCTTTTGGTAGAAAACTCCAATATTCAAGAAGGGAAGAACATTTGCTTGAGGTGGGTGGGATACAAGTAAGAGAAAAGGACGAATGGCTCAATTTATTTCTTTGGTTTTCTTTACTAAGGAGAATAATTTTTGCACTAGAAATGGTAAAATAGAAATGACTTATATGTAGTTAAAACTCAATATAAGTAAGGAGGTGATAAGAGAGTACTTAGTTGCCCTGAGCACATTCAAATCACAAGACCTAGATGAATTATATCCTCCAATCCTGAAGGGACTGGCAGGTGTGATTGCTGAGCAAATTGTGAGTGATATTTGAAAGATCGTGGAAAAAGGAAGAGGTGCTATAAAGATGGAGAAAGGCAAATGTTTTTAAATGTTATTCCAAATTGGGGGGGGGGGAGAGAGAGAGAGAGAGAGAGAGAGAGAGAGAGAGAGAGAGAGAGAGAGAGAGAGAGAGAGAGAGAGAGAGAGAGAGAGAGATGATTTATATTCCTAGAAAAATTCTAAGATTATTAAAGAGGTGGTTGCTGGATATTTGAAATTATTACTTATTATTATAACTAGACTATCTTCCTTTTATTTTTGGTTCAATCAAGTGGCAGCTAAGTTCTTTCTTATTCTCAAATCTGTTTAATTGGCTTAGTGTACTATGTTGGAGTAAACAGTGAGAAAGGAATAATAACAGCTAGCACTGATATAGAATTTTTTTAGGTTTTTGCAAGGCAAATGGGGTTAAGTGGCTTGCCCAAGGCCACACAGCTAGGTAATTATTAAGTGTCAGGCTGGATTTGAACCCAGGTACTCCTGACTCAAGGGCCGGTGCTGTATCCACTGTGCCACCTAGCCACCCCACTTATATAGAATTTTAAAGGTTTATGAAGTTTTTTGCATATGTTATGTAATTAATTACATAATTATTAATCCTCACATCGACACTGGGAAGCAATTGCTATTATTATTCCCATTTTAAAAATGAGTAAACTGAGACTACAAACAACTTAACTTATTCAGGGTTGCATAGCTAGTAAATGTTTGTAGTCACATTTGACCTCAGTCTCCCTGATTCCAGGTCTAGCACATCCCACCATCTAGTTCCTATTTATGCAATGGTAATTCAAGTATCATTGTCTTCTGCTTACAGAAGAGGAAACTGAGACTTTTGGAGAGCTAGAGGCAAATTAACTTGCCCAAGGTCACACCCGTGAGGCTATGGGCCAGCCAGGATTCAAACCAGGTCTTCTGATGCTAAACTCTGTATGCTTTTCATTATGTCAAATTGTCTTCCAAAAAAGAAAGGAATAATTTTGGCTCTGGCATCATGGACTTTGAGAAATTCCTATCTTAGGAGTGATAAGTTAAATAGTTACTCAGTGGGTTAGAGAAACACCCAGAGATTTTTCTGTTTGGGGGTTGCCCTGTACTATTTTTTTATCATAAAACTTCCAGTTGTAGTTTTTATTAAATTTGGGTAATAGAACCTATGGTTCATGAATACCATTAGCTTAGGCTGAATGGTAACTCTCTTGTCATGAAAAAAAAAGAGAATATAGAAAGTAGTGTTTAGCTTAGTTTGTATTTTCATTAAAATAAAATTTGCAACACATTTATAGATTTACTACATATCTAATCCTAAGACCTTGGATCCCAGAGGGGTTCCAGAGCACTTTTGGTAAAGATGTTGGGATATCAACATTTGTCTCCACTCAATTGTTGATGTATGCTTCTTGTATTTGGTCCAATTCAGTCTATCTGCTGCTCCCTCTAGTTATGTCTTTTATTTCTAGTTCCTCCCCCAAACTCCTCTCTGGTTTTTCCTTGTCCTGCCTAACAGCTGCTATTTCAAAACAGGCTACAATTCTGTGAGCAATGAGTTGTTCTTTGCAGGTGGCTGGTATACAAGAATTTAAGCTTGCCAAGTGCTCTGGAATGAGGCTAAATACATACCTGTATGTGTGTGTGTGTGTGTGTGTATACATACACATATATACATATACACATACATACATATATATATATATACATATATGATGTTTATGTGTGTGTGCATGGGTGATTATTCTTTATTGATTATGAACAGCAAGGAAAATGTGACAAGGCAATATGGACTGTTGATGATTGCTGTAGCCTTATCATTATCAAATAATATTTATTGAGCTTCTACCATATGCTTCATGCTGAGGGTTTATTAGTTCTCACAGGATTAGGTCTGCATTTCCATTTTTTTTCACCCTTTGTACAGCTTCATCTCATTTTGCAGGTTTGTTGTAGCTACATGATTTTTCTTTGGTTCTTGTCTGTACCATACTTCTCCTAAGAATTTTGTATTAGCTTCTTGACTAGATTTATGAGTCAAAGTCACAAAAGAAAGAAAAACCATGCAATCAATAGGAAGAATGTCTTTTAGCACCAAAGTAAGAGCAGGAGAATGAGGTATTTGACACAGGGGAAACAGTTTGTGTAAAATGGCTCTCAAATGGAAATGATGTCCTCTCAACAACTGGGGGAAGTAGAAACAAACAAAGTATTTTAGCTTTAAAAGAGGTGTCCAAGAGGCTCCTCTCAAGTTTAATTGAACAAACATTGATTAAGTTCCTGTTACATGTAAGACACAATGTTAGGTCCTTAGGATAAAAAAAATGGCCATAAAATTATACTTGTCCTCAAGGAACTCTATTCTGTTGGAGAATACAACATAAGCAGAAATAAAGTTTATGAGAGGAGAAAGGGAGTATACCTGTGGTCTCACTGCTTAATGGAACTCCCAATGAACAGCTTCCTCTACCAACTCAGGTTGGCACATTCTCTGAAATCTGGAGTCTTAGAGAGCTGCCTAAAGGTTAGGTGATTTGTTCAGAATCACAGTCAAAATGTGTCAGAGGCAGGACCTGGGTTTCCTGGATCTCAGTTGGCATCTGATCCATGGTACCTTTCAAATAGTTACTAAACACATGCACACATACATAAATGCAAGGGAATTTTAGGAGATGGATAACTCTGACAATTGGAGGAAATAGAACAGTCTTCATTCAGGTTATGGTACTTGGGCTGGTTTTGAAGGAAGCCAAAGTTTCTTAAAGGTAGAAATAAGGAGTGAGAGCATGACAGGGATGGGGAACTAAAGGATGGGGAAATAGGAGTAGAATGTTCCATACTGGAATTTCATGACTGGAGTGGACCAAATGTGATAGAGTAAAATGGGGGCAATGTTAGTGCCAGACTGGGAATTATCTGGGGTAGTTTCTAATTAGAAGTCTAATTAGTTAGCAACTGAAGTGATCTCTAGACCTCTCAATTTTTTGATTTGAGGAAATTTGGGAACATTCATAGTGCTGCATGGTCTAATATGATGTCTCTCTTTGCCATGACTTTGCTACATCCATGAAATCAAAGAAGACATGCCAGATTAACTAGGACAGAATTTTAGAAAGAATCTCTCTAAGCTTAGTCACATCAGACAAACTGCATATTTATTTGCTATTATTGGTGACCCAGGATGGTCAAGGGAGCATTACAAACAAGAAATAAATCAATCTGAATCTTTTCTTCAGGCGTATGAGAGGCAAGTAGGTGAAATGTGGAAGCTTTCTACTTGAGAGATGCTGACTTTCAGTGCTATGACATTCCAGGTTCATAGTCCTAAAACTGGAAAGGACTGTGGAGACCCTGTAGTCTAATCCTTTCATTTTAAAGCAAAGATAGGGAACCTCTGACTGATGGGCTATATTATTCTGGCATGCCAAGGCAACTGCAGGTGGGACTCAAAATTTAAGAAATCTAGGAACTGTTTAGGGATGAATTAAATGTTTGACCAAATGTAGCCCACCCACGATGTTATAAAAATCCAAATGACCCATGCAAGAGAAAAGGTTCCACACTCCTGTTTTAAAGGAAAATGAAGCTATTTTTTTGGTTCTGGAAAGAATTCTAAAGTTTTACAGATGAAGAAACTGAAACCCAGAGGACTGAAGTCACTTGCTTAGAGTCACACAGCTAAATTAGTGACAAATCTTTAGAATAAAAGTCATGCCTGTTGGCTCTGGATCCCGAGTTTCCCAGAAAAATATGTTGTTTCTAAGTCATGCCCCTATGACTGAGAAAATCTGAGGAACTTTCTGCATTGCAGGAACAATGCTATACAGCCAAGTCTCCTTTTGTACCTTTTCCTGGATTTGCTATCAGAGTTGGATGACCTCCAATGGAGCAGGCTGGGCACATTTCCATCATGGCAGACATTCCAGGAATAGCGGGCACCTGCAACACTTAGACTGCCCCTTCCATAAATGTATCACAGATTATTGAGCAGGCAAGAATGGTGTCTGATTTAAGTATATATGGTATAAATAGTGGAATTGCATTCATTTGGGGTTTAGCAGACTTGGATCCTAATCCTGGCTTTGCCACTATTTTGTTGCATAACTTTAGGCAAGGTATATTTCTAACATCCCTTACCAGGGCTAATTCCTCACTTCCCACTTCCATTAGCCTAAAGGGTCTTACAGAGGATAAGGAAGATATCTACTGCTGCTCAGGGTTTCAAGAATAACCATAAGGGAATTAGCTTTCTAGTACTGTCACTTAAAAGCATTCAAAAATTTGCTTCCCACTGCTTATCAGACAGACTAAACTGGCTTATAGAAAGTGTATTTGTTAAGCAATATATCATGATCAATAATTAAAGAAATAATTTCCCCAAAGTAGGGAAATTGTACATACTCTCTGGTGTGACTGTGTTCAAACTTGAGTAAAAGAATAGGGAAGAAAACACATGGGGGAACCACCTAGCAAAGGATAACACAGCTTCCAGTTACCAGATGACCTTTTCTCCTATAATAGCAACCTCATGAAATTCTTTTTAGATATAGCTCTCTGTGGGGCTCTGAGGACTGGTGCCCTTATGCCATTCTGAATCTTTCTTTTCCTTGGTGTGTCTGTTTTGTCCTAAGTATGTTTCTCTTCTCCTGAGATAGATCCTGCTGTTGGTCACTGCTACTCTGAGATGTTGCTAATGGTACTGGGTGGACATTACTTCCCTCACTGAGGAGATTTCCAGATTTTATGACCTTTTATAATGTACAAGGTTGTTCCTGTACCTTCCTCCCTGTCTCTCCCTGCCTCCCTCCCTTGGGATGATTTCTTCCCAGGAGTCCTTCACCATTGGAGTCTACCATAATTCAATTGATTGGCTCTGACCTAGTTTGTTATTTTTATCTATTGCTCTATGGGGCATGACCAATTCTCTTTAACCTATCCTAAGCTATTACCTATGTGGTGTCCAATGACAGAAGGCTCCCACGGTCCTTTATATTGATTAAGAGCTTATTCATGTCTGTTTTACTTTTGATTGATTGAATGAATGGAAATGTCTGTGTTTTATTACAGTGGAGCAGACCTTCTTTCACCTCTCTAAGCCTTGGTTCCACATCTCTACAGAAAGGGCTTTGAACAAAAAGATCTCTAAGTTCCTTCCATTTCTATATTTAGAAAGGCATATAGAGATAGTCCATAAGTACAGTTCATACTCCCCTTTCTTCAACAGGAAGCATTTCCTGGTGCCTGCTCCCTTTAAATCAATCTGTCAATCAGTCATAAACAACAATAATAAACATTTATTAAGTTTTTACCAAGTGCTAAGGTAGGGGAATACAGAGAGGTAAAAAAAAGGTTCCTACTCTTGAGCTCATAACGTAATGTGAGTACAATTTAATTGGAGACCTTTACTTTGTGTGTGTATATAGCTTTAGATATCTATCTATCTGTCTATCTATCTATATGCACATTGTTCCCCTTTATCAAAGTGTCTTTTAAGACAGGATCAATATTGTGTTTGCATACCAAGAACCTAGCACAGTGTATGACACCTTACAGGTATTTAATAAAATTAATTTGACTAATTGATTGAATGTTGGACTTGAAATCAGATAAACCTGGATTTGAATCTTGCTTCTTATAATTAGTATTTTGGCAAGTCACTTAATTTCTTAAAGCTTCAGTTTCTTCATCTATTCAATGGGAATAATAAAACTTAAATTATCTACTTCAGAGGATTATTGTGAAGCTCAACTGAGAAAGTCTATAAATCATGTTTCCAAGTTTAAAATGCTGTATAAAAGCCAGTTGTTAATATTATTAGCTTTTATTAAATTCTGTTCAGTTATCAGACTCACCTTCTTAGCAGAATGATTCCAGTTTTCTCACTGCAGAGTTATGTATGTCATCCTGCTTGGTATCCTAAAGTCACTCTGTATTTTCATATTTTATGGTAACCAAATCCTTCAAATGCTGTTATTGTCTGAACTGTTTTAGTTGGTGTGGAGGTTATAGAAATGTCTAAGACAAGGTCCCTGCAGAAGCTTACAATTTACTTGGAGAAATAAGTCTATTATCAAACAGTGATGAACAATACAAAAAAGATAGAACAAGAATAGCCAGGTGGTACATAGGGATGAGGCTGGGTTTGGAGTCAGGAAGACCTAGCTGTGAGACCCTAGGTAAGTCAATGAATCTCTCTCAGCCTCAGTTTCTTCATCAGTAAAATGAGGAGGTTGGACTTAAAGGCCCCTTCTAGTTCCAGATTTAGGAAGCATAGGGCCATTGTAAGAATCAAATGAGATAAGATACATAAAGTACTTTGCAAACCTTGAAGCACTCCATAAATGCCAGTCATTATTATTGTTACTAGGATTGTTATAGAATTGAGAATTTAAGCATATTCTTTAAAGACTGAAAAATTCTCCATAATTTTAGAGAAGAAAGAAATCAATATAGGTTCAAGGAATAAGAACTGGAAGGGACCTATAGAATTATCTGATTCATTCCTCTCATTTTACAGATACAGAAACAGACATGGAGAAGGAAGTGACTTGCTCAAAGTCAAAAAGATAATAAATAACAGAGGTAGGATGTGAACCCAGTCTTTAGCACAGTGCCTAGTCCCAAGTAAACACAGTACAATCTATAGACTGATTAACTTCAAATGTAGTATTTTTTCTATTAAACCACAAGGACAGAACTTAAATTTGGTCTTGAAATTCCTACCCCCACATTTAGAACCAATACTTGGCCATGTATTCTGTGCAAAAGGTGCTGTATTATGAATTAGATTAGAAACATACTGTTTCTAGATAGAAACATACTGTTCACTTTTAAGACAACTGCATTTTTTACATTTAGTTATTTTGCTTTTATAAATTTAAAGTTGTTAAAATTAAATGACTTGGAGTGGTCAATTTAAGAGCAGAGACACTGCTAGACAGAAGTCTGAAGATAAAATATTGTAGAAATTCTAGCTAATAAGAAACTCCTGGAATCTATTACACTGGAGCCCCTTGATGGGGTTCTGTTCTCTTACAACCTTTTCTTTTTGACTAGAGAAGTCCTTCCTTCCTTGAATGGAAGGCTAAAAACTTGTCAACAGCAGCATCAAGAATATCTTACTTCTCATGTGGCAGGTGCTTTTAATGTCATTGTTGGAGGGCCTGAAACACCCACTCTAACTCCCCTCCTACTCACACCCGGTGACAGGAATTGTGCTCAAAAGCTTTTGACAAAGCTGATGAATTTAGAAACAGCTTCTTGTCACCCTATGTCTGAGGCAATGCTGATGAAAATTTGCTTCTTGATGAATCCTTGAAGAGCTCCTTTCTTGATGCCCTTCCAGATTTCTCCACCATGCCTAAGGGATGGTAGACATAGTCTGCTATGACCACTGTATTTGACAAATAAATAAGTAAATAAATCAAGAGAACTTTTCCAGAGTCACTGAAATTCTATCTCACCATGAATGTAATGGAATGAATTGCTTCAGCACAGATCTGAATTTTCCAACTTTTCTCCTTATGATTTGGAAGTTGGGGAAGGCACAGGGATTAGGATTAATTCAATGTAGGCAAACCCAATGCCTTCCTTTGACTTCCTAAGAACTCAAGAGGATTCCTGAAACTCTAATCATCCATAATAAGGCTAGCTAGATGGAGCAGTGGAGAGATCATTGGGCCTGGAGTTGGGAGGACCTTAGTTCAAATTTAACCTCAGACACTCAGGTATATGACCCTGAACAAGTAAATCTCTGATGTTTGTCTTTTCTTTTGAAGAGGACCAGACATCAGGGTGGTGATGCCATGACATGTAAGTGACTTGGATTTAAGTGAGGGTGGGCTATGCCAAGTCACCAGGATCAAACAAGCTAATACCATATTTCTCCATGTATAATATGTACCCTTTTCAAAAAAATTGCAGTCTAAAAAACTGGGAGCATCTTAGACAGGGGTTGAAGAATTTTTGATTTAGATTTCCTGCTTTTTCACAATTGTTGTCTTTGTGTTCATTGTTTCACATTTGTTACTGGTATATTAGGTTATATTTTGCCAGGTTCTGTCCAGAAGTGTCTCAGAAAAGATTTTCATACAGTGCTGAATTTAAGTTCAAAGTGGTCCAGTTTGAAAAAGTGAATGGAAATTGTGCTTCTGAACATCAGTTTAGTCCTCCTCCAACTGACAAAACAATCTGAGACTAGCTCCGGGAAGATGAAATCCTACTGAAAATGCCCTGAAGAAGGCTATAAGAGGCAAGTCAGCCAAATGGCCTGAGTTAGAGAGGGAATTGAAGAGATAGATTGAAGATCAAAGGGCAATTGGAATTCCTGTGTCTGCAAAGATGATTCAGTAGGAGGCCAGAAGAATTGCTGATGAAAAAGAAGTTGAGTGATTTCAAAGGACACAACTAGTGCTTCAGGGTTCATAGCAATGGACTAAGTATGCATCCATGCACCAGACTTGCCCAAAAGATGCTTGAAAGCTATGAGTAAGAAGGTCCTTGAATTTCATGATGAATAAAACTTGAGTTCAATAACTTTTCTTTTTCAAATTTTGGATCCCCCAAATTAAGGTGCCTCTTATATATGAGGAAATAATGGTATTTATAGTGTTTAGCACATTACCTAGCACATAGTAGATGTCTAATAAATTCTTTTTGTTCCTTTCTCCCTCCTCCCCTTCATCCTTCCTCCCTTCCTCCCTTCCTCCCTCCTCCCTTCCTCCCTCCCTCCTTCCCTTCCTTCCTTCTTCATTCCTTCTATAAGAAAAAAATGTTAGAATAGAAAATCAGTGGAGAGTAAGTTGAGAGTTTCAAATTCTTGCAGCAACTTTTCACTAATTAGTTGTATAACCTCAAGCAAATAAATGTCTTCACCTCTTTGGTCCTCAATTTCTTCATCTATAATAGATAGTTGCATAGATAATCTCTCAGGCTCCTTCCTGATCTATGATTTTATGTCTATCTATAAAGCATCAAGTATTTTTTTCTGTAACTCTAACCAATGAATGTTGAGTTCTTTTGATTTCATAAGGCTCAGGAAAGGAAAAATCACCAGTGTGCTCATTTTCATGATTAATTTTTGGTGTTCTTGGGTCAATTATTCCATCTCATGTATTCTCCACACTTATTTGAGAAACAGAGTACATAATTCTTTTTTTTTTTTTTTTTTTTTTAGCAGATGAGACACTGTGTCTAGGTATCTATTAACAGGTTTGTAGTAGAAACCTAAGGGTCATTTTGAGATGGCTGTTTCCATGTCTGTCCCCAGTTAGAGCTCCAATATAGAGGTGAGATGGGTAGAGTAGGCTGTACAAACTGATTGGGATGGTCTTCATGAAGAACCATACTCTTAAGTAGGATTGTCAAATCATGGGAGCTAGTCAGGGAAAGGTGGAACTCAGAATGGTTTGATGACTTTCCCACAGTAGAAAGAACAATGGATCTCAGTTAAAAATCTCCCTCTACCACTATTCATTTGTGTGTCCTTGGACAATAGTATTAGCTTATATGTAGATCTAAAAAACCCTTTAGATGCATTTGATCTTCAACAACCCTTGAGGTAGTTAATTGAAATATGATTATCCTTCAACACTTAGCTCAAATCTTCACCTAAGAAGCCTTTCCCGGTCTCATTCAAAATTACTGCCTTCATACTAAGATTACCTCTAATTGTGTGGGTTTGGGTATGTATGGATGTATGTTTATATCTTGTATGCAAACAATTGTTTTAATGTCTCACACATTAGAATGTGAATGGTGGTCATATTTTTGTTTTCCTTTGTAAACTCAGTGCTTCCTTAGCACAGTGTCACTTGTCTTCATTATAAACTACAGAGGTTAAGTTACTTTCTCAAGGTTGAACAACTCATAAGCTGGGAAGCAGGGTTTAGAGCCTAGCTTTTGTTTTGCTTAGACTAGTGCTCTGCCCACTGTGTTTAACCTCTATGGTCTCAGTTTCCTCATGTCTTAAGTGAGAGGGGTGGAAGAGGTTATCTCTAAAGAAGGCTTTCAGTTGATGTTCTGTAGTTCTAAAGTCACCTAGGGAAGCACTTGAACTCAGGTCTGCTATTTTCAGTGAGTTAATGTTGCCTCCTTCCAACAGAATAGGAAATTTGGCCAGATATAGTTTTGGCCTTTCCAAATAGTCAATAAAAGATAAGAATATATGTCAGCATTTGCTGTCAGAGATTTATTTTGTTCCTACTACTGATGTCCCATGGCACTTGTGACACTTATGCAGATATAGTTAGCACAGGGAAGAGATAAAAATTAAAGGAACAGAAATATAATATGTTTTATATATTATTTTTAGCACAGGAAAGAAAATAACTAAAGAATAAAATAACATAAACAATGTTATATTATTAAAATTAAAAGGATAGAAATATAATAATATGATAAAATGTCATTATTAAAATTAAAAGAATGGAAATTATGTTATATTATTATATTCCTGTCTCTTCCATTTTTTGCTCTTCCCTATGCTCACTATATCTGTCCAAATGTTACATGTGTCATGAATTATCAATAGTAGGAACAAAATAGATCTCTGATATATCATACTAAATAGTATACCAAAAATAATAAAACCCTTCTTTATGAGTAGTTTTTGGGTCAATGATGTAATAATAAACTTTTGTTTCTTCACCTTCCTCAGGTTCTTCAAGACTTTTGTGTCTAAGATAGAATGACCTAAGTCAGAAAAAAACTGATTTTTTGGAGAAAATAGTATGATAAGGACAAGGGAAGTAGTCAGTAAAATTTGTGTATGTTTGATGTAGTATGAATATGTATATGCATACAGGATATGTATATATATATACATATCCTGTATGCATTTAGTTGTTTGCAATGTGGAGAATCTGAGACTTAAGAGTTATGACAAGAATTCATATACAAATTTGTTGACTCCTTTCAAACCATGACATCTAAAATAGAAATAGAATGAGCCTGCAAGGAAGACAATTTTTTGGATGATCTGTTTCAGAATCACATTGTCTCATTGTTTTCAATCACATCCAACTCTTCATGACCCCTTTTGGATTTTTCTTAGCAAAGATTCTGGACTGGTTTGCCATTTCCTTCCCTGGCTTATTTTATAGATGAGGAAACTGATGCAAAGAGGGTTAAGTGGTTTACCCAGGGTCATATAGCTAATAAATGTAGGAGGCCCATCTGAATTCAGGGTCTCCTGATTCCAGTCCTCCCTTCTATCTACTGTGCCTCCTAGCTGTCTTATTTGTATTGCAACATTTTTTTTCAAATCATTTTTTAAAAATGTTAAAAGAGATTAAAACTCTATATTTACAGATCATAAAGTGGCTTCATATACATTATCTAAACTGACCCCACCAGTGACACAAAGGTAGTAATAATGATGTCATTGCTCCATTTTAAAGTAAAATGATATCTGAGATTATAAGGGTTGTAACTAATAGAACTACAACTCTAATCTTTGGCATGTAAGTTCAACCTTCTTTCTTTGACACCATAGATTTGATTCTTAAGAGGTAGGGGTGTGTGTGTGTGTGTGTGTGTGTGTGTGTGTGTGTGGTTTGTGAAGGACCCCTTTGGCAGTATAATGGAGTCTTTGGACTCCTTCCCAGAATAGTGTTTTTAAATGCATAAAATAAAATTCATAGCATTACAAAGAAAACCAATTATATTGAAATAAAGATATCATTTTTTACTTCATCCAAGTTCATAGATCCCTGAAATTTATGTACAGACTCCTCGGGAGTCTGTGGACTCCAGATTAAGAACCTTCCATAATATTCTGTCTTTCTTGATGAGGTCATTTGTTTAGACTAGACAAGAGTTAACATTTGGCTATTTTCTACTCTCTCTTTATATCTTCCCTTTCTTTGCCTGAGCTCAAAGATTAGTTTCCATTTTATTTGTCAAAACTCTTTTACATTTTGGTTTTGGAAGAAAAGTTAAACAGATCTGCATTCTTCCATTTTTTCCCCCTTATGTTTCCTTGGATTGCCAAAACTTTTTTCTGATTTACTGTCTTTGATTCAGGTGAACCCTTTTTTGCTCTTTCTATTTGTTTGTTTTTCCTGATCTTGAGTCATATTTGCAGGAGCTTCCTCAGGCTAACAACTAGGTGATAAATACAGTATTGAATTTGGAGATGTTACACTGGAGTTCAATCCTACCTTAGGCAAATTACTATCTCTGTGACCCTGGGCAAATTATTTAATTTCTTTCAGTCTCATTTTCCTCAGTTATTGGGGGACCATCCAGCATCATCTCCAGTTGTCCTGATCCATTTCTGGTATGGCACTACCTCCCCGATGTCATGATCCTCTTCAAGAAATAATAACAATAAAAACATCTGTGAGAAGTAAGGTCTATCCCACTGCTGGCCAGTTGGGCAACACATCTTCCTTCCCTGCTCCTTCCTCCCTTCCTCCCTCCCTTCCTTCCTTCCTTCCTTCCTTCCTTCCTTCCTTCCTTCCTTCCTTCCTTCCTCCCTCCCTTCCTTCCTTCCTTCCTTCCTTCCTTCCTTCCTTCCTTCCTTCCTTCCTTCCTTCCTTCCTTATTTATACACTGATTGGCTCAGAGTGAATGTAAATAGCAATTATTTCTGTTTTGGCCAGAAAACTTAGGGAACTTCTCTCCCAGATAAATTTTTTTAAATAGGTAAAAGAGGTATTTTTTTTTTTTGCATTTTTTTCCTTACTAACCTCAATCACTGAATGGGTATTGCCTCAGTCAAAGTGAGACCTGTTAACAACCTTAGCTTAAAAAGATCAAGGTCTCCTACTGCATTTAGGCCATCTCCAGTCTTCCTGATCCACATCTGGACATTGAACTCAGGTGGTTCTGGAGGAGAAAGTGAGACTGATGACTTTGCACAGGGCTCCCTCACTTAAATCCAATTCACTTGTGTGTCATGTTATCATCTCCTTGATATCATGGCCCTTTTTTGAGAATAAAGGACAAATAACAACAGCCACAGTTTCAAAATAAAGGGTTGAACTTTATGGTCTCTAAAGTCCCTTCAGATTTGCAATGTATGGTCACTTTTTCTATATAGTATATCTTCATATAAAATAAATTTTTCCTTAAGGTGGGACCTTTGATTATTAATATATAGCTTTGTTCTGCAACATATTATTAGTTTTCTCATTTACTTAATATATCCTTAAGTCTTATTAAGAGAGACATAATATCAAGGAATAAAGAGGTGAGAATCCCACTATACTCGAATGTTCCTAGATTATGTTTGGAATATTGTGTTCAGTTCTAGGAGTCACATTTTTGGAAGGGCAATGATAAGCCAGAGAGTTTATAGAGGAGGGCAGCCAGATTGATGAATGACTTCCAATTCAAGTAGTGTTAGGAAATGAAGGAACAGGGGTTATTTGGCTTTGCTTAATGAGGAAGATAACTATGTTCAAGTACTTGAAGGGTTGACATCTGGAGAAAGGATTAGATTTGTTCTATTTGACTCCAGAGGGCAGAATCAGGAACCAATGAGGTGGGGTGAGAGTGAGAAAGAGAGAATTTGTAAGAAGGTATATTTAGACTTGATAAAGGAAATAAATTCCTAACAATTAGATTTGTCCAGCTGTTAAAAAGGCTGCCTGGGGAAGTGGCAGGTTCTTTCTCATTGGAGATCTTCAAATTTAAAGTTGAATGACCACTGGTTGGGGATATTGTGAGGGACTTTTTTTTTCAGAAATGGGTTTGGACTATAAGTTCACAGAAATCCCTTCCAACTCTGGTATCCTGGGTACAAAAGTAACCATGTGTTTTTGTCCTAGTTCTGAAAAAATACACATTATTTTTGGAAACCAAAAAGACTTTAAAATCTTCAATTGGATTTTTTAAAAAATCCTTTCTAATTAGTGAAGAGTAAGTAATTTAGGGAGAGGAATATCTTTCTTGCACTTTCTTTTTGAAAATTTTCAGTTGGGGATTTAATGATTCTTCAATAAATGAAAATAAAATGTACTTCACTTATGGGTTATAAGCATCCTTATGGGTTATAAGCATTCATTCTCTATTCTCTGTTTTTATTTCTAGAAATGAGTAGAAAAGAATAGAATTTTTAGACATAGTGGTCAAGGGAAGGTTGATCTATCCAGTTCACTCAACCAAAACAGATCTCTTTGAAGTAACTTGATTTTTGGTAGTACTTTCATAATGATCTCATTTGATATTCACAACAGCCCTGTGAGACTGACCATTATAAGTATCATCATTTCCATTTTGTGGATGAGGAAGCAGAAATATGCTCTGCAAATAATATAATTAGAAAATGTCAGTGATCAAATTTGACTCCAGAATTACTTTTCCATCTACTTGCTTCCCTCTCAGTTCCTTCCTTTTACCCCATTCAGAAAGTCTTGAGAGGGCAGATATTTCACTTTGTCTGGATGTTAACTTTGAATAAAGTCAAGTTCTAAATATTTCTTCTGATTCTTATAATAAACTCCCCTCTCAATACCTTCTCCTAGTACAACACGATACTGGAACCATATCATAATCCAGAGGAATTATTTTTTGAGTGATGTAAAGTAAAAAAAAAGTCAGAAAGGTGCCAAGACAGACTGGCCAGTATGACCAGAAAGGACAATGGTAATTATTGGAAGGGTTGTCTGGGACACTAATACATTGTTGGTGGAGCTGTGAATTCATCCAGTCTTTCTGGAGAGCAGTTTGGAAATATGCCCGAAGGGCAACAAAAATGTGCATACCCTTTGGGCCTATACCATGAAGAGATGATAAAAGGGTAAAAACATCACTTGTACAAAAATATTCATAGCAGCCCTGTTTGTGGTGGCAAAGAATTGGAAATCAAGTGAATGTCCTTCAATTGGGGAATGACTTAACAAACTGTGGTATATGTGTGTCACTGGAACACTATTCTTCTATTAGAAACCAGGAGGGATGAGCATTCAAGGAAACCTGGAGGGATTTGCATGAACTGATGCTGAGTGAGATGAGCAGAACCAGAAAAACATTGTATACCCTAACAGCAACATGGGGGTGATGATCAACCTTGATGGACTTGCTCATTCTGTCAGTGCAACAATCAGGGACAATTTGGGGCTGTCTGCAACATCTGTATCCAGAGAAAGAATTGTAGAGTTTGAACAAAGACCAAGGACTGTTACCTTTAATTTAGAAAAAAAAACCTGCTATCTTATTGTCTGATCTTGCTATCTCTTTTACTTTATGTTTCTTCCTTAAGGATATGATTTCTCTCTCATCACATTCAATTTGGATCAGTGTAAACCATGGAAACAATGTAAAGACTGGCAAATTGCCTTCTGTGGGGGGGGGGTAGGGAAGTAAGATTAGGGGGAAAATTGTAAAACTCAAAATAAATGAAATCTTAAAAAAAAGAATTTGAAGACCTCAGAATCAGAGAATGTTGCAATTGGAGGTTCTTAAGTGACAAAATTCAAATCCAGATCTTCTGACTTTGGTTCCAGGTCTCTTTCCATTTTATAAAATTCATTATTCGTTCGCTGGTTTGTGAATTGTGTGAATGATGTCCTTTTCTTTTTTTAAAGGTTTTTGCAAGGCAAATGGGGTTAAGTGGCTTGCCCATGGCCACATGGCTAGGTAATTATTAAGTGTCTGAGACTGGATTTGAGCCCAGGGAATGGTGTCCTTTGATAGCATTTCACAAAATGTAGTAGAACCATAGCAGAGCAGAAAGCAATATTACATTTCTGCTCTATTCTCTGAACTTATTTGCAGATGAAATTGCTATGGACAGAGGATTTGGGTTTTTTTTTTTTGTGCTTATGGAAACTTCTTCCTTAGACAAAAAGAATGAAGACTTTTCTGCATATTCCCTAAAGGGCTTGGTTGTATATGTCAGGCACAATGGCTTGGTGTGATGGATAATGTAAAGCTGAATAAGATATGGTCCCAGATTTCACAGGGTTTATAATCTAGTCACAGAGATAAGACATAGCCTCAAATAACCAGTGTAAAATTAGAGCATGATTAGCAGAAGATATAATGGATATTAGGTAGGGACAGACCATGAAAGACAAGTCATTCTAAGGATCAAGATCTCTTAGTAGGAAACAGAAGCAGGCATTCAGACCAAGAACAGCATAAATGAAATCCTTAGGAAGTCTAGGAGAACAGTTGAAACAACATTATCTCTGGAGAAGAGGGGGCAAGGATATGAGGATTGAAGGCCTAGACCCAAGTATGAATTCACAAAATTTAGGGTCGGTAAACTGCATAAGAAAACAGGTCAACAAAGGCAAGAATGGGGATCTGAATAGCCTGGGGCACCATACTCAAGGAAGCAGGATCTGGATTGGTCTTTTTTTAGGGGCTGAGATCTTAAGGTTCAAATTCGTGGATGTTTTTATTCAAGGAAACAGATAAAACTAGTGGTCCCAGGGTTTAAGGAAACCCCAGAAGATAGAGAGGAGCTGCTTATTGTGGCAGGGGACCGATTTTGATACCAACATTGCTTCTAGACTAGGACTGGGATTCTGGGACCAAGCCTTTTGAAGAACAATAGGAAGCTGACCTATACCCATGCAGCCTCATTCTTATGAATTAGTTTCAAAACTTTCATAGAGATATGCCCTAGTCTTTGTACCTTGTTATAGCCTGAATCTAGACACCCCTGCATCTAAAAGTGCAGGATGATTTTAACTGCTCCACAAAGTCCTAATCCAAGAACTGAAGTTGTAGATAGGAACAAGCAGAAAATAAACACTCCCACCACAATGAAGAAAATATGGGTTTAAAAAATTTGAAGATAGAATTACAGAAGAATGAAATAACCATAAGCAGGAATTCATGGGGGGGAAAAGAATAGATTAGCCAGAAAGACTCCAAGAACAAATGGAAGAAATGGATGAACACTAGAAACAAGATACTCAAATTATATTTATATCTCATTAATTTTGATATTCCCTCTAAGGATGCAAAATCCATTCATATCTGCTCATTCTGTACAACACTTGTCCATTTTTCTCCCAAATGTTCACTACAGTGAGTCTATTAAATGTGCTAGAGCCCTTCATAATGATCTCCTAACATGGAGAGGATACCAGTGAAACATTATGGTTATTCACCTATTATTCCCTATTCTTATCACATGACCAACCCATTTTCTCTTCCTATCTTCCAATACCTTGATGAATTTATTTAGTCCTATTCTTCAGTTCTTTAATAGTTATACTTGACAATCTACTCACATATGCCATGTAGCCCTCTATTGCCTAGAGATTCCAATCTCTAGTTTTTCAGAGACAATGGTGTTCCATGTCTTGCTGCCATATAACAATGCCATTAAAATGTTAGCATAGAGGCGGCTAGGTGGCATAGTGGATAAAGCACCAGTCCTGGAGTCAGAAGTACCTGGGTTCAAATCCAGTCTCAGACACTTAATAATTACCTAGCTGTGTGGCCTTGGACAAGCCACTTAACCCCATTTGCCTTGCTAAAACCTAAAAAAAATATTAGCATAGAAAAAATAAGACTTTGCTTTCATAGGAATTTTGGGTTTAGTAAAAGAGTTTTAAAGTTTTCTGAAAGGAATCTAGACTTTTCTTTTCCTTTTCAATTTTGGACCCAACTCATTGTCCATCTGTACTGTCTGTCCAGACAGTACAAAAAAATGAAAAATGAAAAGAAGCGCTTAGAAAAAATTTAACAATTGAACAGAAAGTGAAAATAGTAGACAATCTGATAAAATAGAACTTAAGAAACAATTCAGTGATTCAATGATGCAACAAGAAATGTTCAAACAAGGTCAAAAGGCTGAAAAATTGGAATAACAAATTAGATAACTATTACTAAAGGCAACAACTTGGAAAATAATGAAGACAATTTAATAATCTCTCGATTCCCCCCAAACTATGACCAAAGAAAAATCCTGGATATCATATTTCCAGAAATCAGAAAACTGTCAATAGTTATTAGAGTCAGAGGGCAAAGGAAAAATAGAAAGAACAAATTTTCCCTTCTTTAATGAAAGCTTATGTTGAACAAAACCAGAAATGTCAAAACCAAAATTCAGAATTCTCAGAACAAAGAAAAAAGTAATGCAAGAAACCGAGAAGAGAAATCAAATATTAAGGAATTAAGGAAACTGTCAGAATAACATAAAAAGAAATATACCAAAATGCAAAAGTAAAACATTTTCTACTGAGAATAAAATGCTGCAGAATTAAATAAAATTCTATAGGGGAAAACTGAATTTTTAAAAGACTAGAGGACTTCAAGCATTCTTAAGAGAAAACCAGACTTAGGTAGAATCTTTGAAATGGAAGCAAGAGATTCCCTGACTCTGAAGCTATCAGAGTTGTAATCAAATGCTTACCTACTAATAGAAGTGAAAGAGTTCATTGTACCCTCAAAACCTCCTGTCTTCAAAAGCTAACGAGTGAGCAAACAAAGACATATTGGCTTCATAGAAAGAACTAGGCAGAGTTCCATCTTCCTCTATTTTTCCAAAGAGTTTATCTAGAAATGGAACCAATTGCTCCTTAAATGTTTGGTAGAATTCACTTGTGAATCCATCAGGCCCTGGAGATTTTTCTTAGGGAGTTCAATGATGGCTTGTTGAATTTCTTTTTCTGGGATAGGGTTATTTAGGTATTTAATTTCCTCTTCATTTATCCTGGGCAAGTTATATTTTCATAAATGTTCATCCATTTCATTTAGATTATTAAATTTATTAACATAGAGTTGGGCAAAATAATTCCAAATTGTTACTTTAATTTCCTGCTCATTAGTGGTGAGTTCACCTTTTTCATTTATGATAATAACAATTTGGTTTTCTTCTTCTTTTTTTAAAATCAAATTGATCAGACCCAGCTCTTGGTTTTATTTATTAGTTCAATAGTTTTCTTGCTTTCACTTTTATTAATTTCTTCTTTAATTTTTAGAAATTCTAATTTGGTATTTAACTGGGGTTTTTTAATTTGTTCTTTCTCTATTTTTTTAGTTGCATATTTAGTTCATTGATTTCTTATTTCTCTAATTTATTCATATAAGCATTTAAAGATATAATATATCCCCTGACAGCTACCTTGAGTGTATCTGATAAATTCTGGTATGTTGTTTCATTATTGTCATTATCCAGGATAAAATTATCAATTCTTTCCATAATTTGTTTTTTGATCAACTCATTATTTTTTTTTGCAAGGCAATGGGGTTAAGTGGCTTGCCCAAGGCCACACAGCTAGGTAATTATTAAGAGTCTTAGGCCAGATTTGGACTTAGGTACTCCTGACTCCAGGGCCAGTGCTCTATCCACTATGCTAACTAGCTGGCCCGATCAACTCATTCTTTAAAATGAAGTTATTTAGTTTTCAATTCATTTTGGGTCTGTATTTTCCTGGCCCAATATTGCATGTGATTTTTATTGCACTCTGATCTGAGAGAGATGTATTAACTATTTCTACCTTTCTGCTATTGATTATTAGGTTTTTTTTATGCCCTAGTACATGGTCAATTTTTGTGTAGGTACCATGTACTGCAGAAAAGAAAGTATATTCCTTTCTATCCCCATTCAATTTCCTCCCTAAGTCTATCATGTCTAGGTTTTATAACAATCTATTTACCCCCTTAACTTCCTTCTTGTTTATTTTATGGTTAGATTTATCTAAATCTGAGAGTGGGAGGTTGAGGTCTCCCACTAGTAGAGTTTTGCTGTCTAGGTCTTCCTGTAAGTTCTTCAACTTCTCCTCAAAGAATCTGGATGCTATACCAATGGGTGCATACCTATTTAGTATTAAAATTACTTTACTATCTATGGTACCTTTTAGGAGGGTATAGTTTCTTTCCTTATCTCTTTGAACACTATCTATTTTTGCAGCTACTTTGTCTGGAATAAAGAATGCTACCCCTGCTTTTTTCACTTCAGCTGAAGCAAAATATATTTTGCTCCAACCTTTTGCCTTTACTCTATATGTATCTCTCTGCTTCAAATGAATTTTTTCATAATCAACATATTGTAGGATTCTGGTTTTTAATCCACTCTGCTATTCGCTGCTGTTTTAAGGGAGAGTTCATCCCATTCACATTCAAAGTTACAATTACTAATTCTTTATTGTCCTCCATGTTATCTTCCCTCTGTTTGTATTTTCCCTCTTTTTTTCCCTTTATCCATATTCCCCAGTATTTTGTTTCTGAATACTGCCCTTTTCAGTGTGTTTGCCCTCTTATATTCAAACCCCTACCCTTTTCCCCCTTTCTCTTTGCCCCTTCTTCATCCCCTTCTTCTGTTGATTTCTCTCTTTCCTCCCCCTCCCTTTCCCCCCTTTTAATACTTTAAAGGTAAGATAAATTTCTTAACTTAACTGAGTTTATATATGTTAATTTTAAGCCAATCTGATGAAAGTAAGATTCAAGTGGTTCTTACCTCCTCCCTTCTTCCCCTATATTGCAATAGGTCTTTTGTACCTCAATGTATTGAGATTCACCCCATTAAGTATCCTCCATGTTCCCATTTCTTTGCTGCCCCCTCTTTTAAGGAGGTATTGTTTTTAAATTATTCTGTCTGAGTCACAGAAAGGACATGAGTGTCCATCACTTCTGGCTAAATTAAATTCTCTTTAATAGAATTAGAATTCTTGAGAGTTATTAGAGTCTTTCTCCCAGGCAGGAATATAGTCAATTTCATCTTATTTGATAAGTTTTTTTCTTTTTTTCCCCTCCCCCCTTTTTTATTTTATCTTTTCATGTGTCTCTTGAATCTCCTGTTTGAAGTTCAAAGTTTTTATTAATGTCTGGTCTTTTCATTAGGAAAAGTTGGAAGTCTTCTCTTTCAATGTCCATCTTTTGCCCTGGAAGAGAAGGTTCAGTTTTGCCAGATAATGGATTCTTGGCTTTCCAAGCTCCCTTGCTTTATAGAATATTGCATTCCAGACCCTTCCATCCCTTAATGTTGATGTTGCCAGGTCCTGTGTAATCCTTACTGTGTCTACTTGGTATCTAAATTCTTTCTTTCTGGCTGCTTGCAGGATTTTCTCTATTATCTGATAGTTCTAGCATTTGACCACAACATACTTTGGTGTTTTCATTTTAGGATCTCTTTCCAGAGGGGGATCGATATATTCTTTTAATAACAATTTTGCCCTCTGGTTCCATGATATCAGTGCAGTTTTTCATCACTAAATCCTGTAATACTGAGTCCGGGCTTTTTTCCTCTTCAGTGTTTTCAGGAAGACCAATAATTTTTTGGTTTTCTCTCCTCAATCTATTCTTGAGGTCAGTGGTTTTGTTGATGAGGTATTTTACATTTTCTTCTATTTTTCAATTTTTTTGGTTTTGTTTTACAGAATCTTGCTGTCTCATCAAGTCATTGGTTTCCACAGACTCCATTCTTTTTTTTAGGGAAGAATTTTCTTCATTTACTTTTTGCAACTCCTTTTCCAATTCATCAGTTCTGTTTTTGTAAGAGTTTTCCATTTGAAGGTTGTGGGAATTCTGGGACACTATTACGTGGTGGAGCTGTGAACTCATCCAAACTTTCTGGAGAGCAATTTGTAACTACGTCCAAATGGCAACAAAATGTCCATACCCTTTGATCCAGCAATACCAATATTGGGTATATACCCTGAAGAGATGATGAAAAAGGGTAAAAACGTCACTTGTATAAACATATTCATAGCAGCCCTTTTTGTGGTGGTAAAGAATTGGAAATCAAGTAAATATACTTCAATGGGGAATGGCTTAGCAAACTGTGGTACATGTATGTCATGGAACATTATTGTTCTATTAGAAACTAGGAGGGAAAGGGAATTCAGGGAAGCCTGGAGGGATTTGCATGAACTGATGCTGAGTGAGATGAACAGAACCAGAAAAACACTGTACACCCTAACAGTAACATGGGGGCAATGATCAACCTTGATGGACTTGCTAATTCCATCAGTGCAACAATCAGGGACAATTTGGGGCTGTCTGCAATGGAGAATACCATCTGTATGCAGAGAAAGATCTGTGGAGTTTGAACAAAGACCAAGGACTATTACCTTTAATTTAGAAAAAAAAACTGATATATTATTGTCTGATCTTGCTCTCATATTTTATGTTTCTTCCTTAAGGATATGATTTCTGTCTCATCACATTCAATTTGGATCAATGTATACCATGGAAACAATGTAAAGACTGGCAAATTGCCTTCTGTGGGGTGTGGGGGGAGGGAAGTAAGATTAGGGGAAAAAATTGTAAAACTCAGAATAAATAAAATCTTTTAAAAAAAGTGTTTTCCATTTGACCAATTGAAGTTTTGAGAAAATTATTTTCTTTTTGCATTTGTCCAACTGTATTTTCCAAGGATTTGTTTTCTTGTTGCAAGGTATTGATCTTCTCTTGGGTTTCTTTTCCCAAATTTTCCAATTGATTTTTATTTATTTATTTGTTTGTTTATTTATTTGGCTTTTGCAAGGCAAATGGGGTTAAGTGGCTTGCCCAAGGCCACACAGCTAGGTAATTATTAAGTGTCTGAGACCAGATTTGAACCCAGGTATTCCTGACTCCAAGGCTGGTGCTTTATCCACTATGCCACCTAGCCGCCCTGATTCACTATGCCACCTAGCCACCCCCTCCAATTGATTTTTAAGCTCCTTCCTGATTTCTTAAAGGAAGTCTTTCTGTGTTGGAGACCAAATCATATTCTCTTCAGAGGCTCTATGTCTCTGAGTTAGGGTCTTTTCCTTCTAGGAATTTTTCTTTGGACTCCCCCCACCCCTTTCCATTGGTTGTTCTTCATTTTCCTAAGATCTTGTGTTGAAGGAGGGGCTGGTTAGAGGCTCTACTCAAAGGTTTAGTAATTCTACATGGGTGGGCCAGTAGGGTGTGCTAGAGACTCTGCTTAGTGTTATATATCCAGCTGTCCAATAGGGGGTGCTAGAGGCTTTTCTCACTGAGTTTAATATCTCCTCCTGACTAGTAGGGGGTGCTAGAGGAACCTACCCTCCAACCCTTCTAGTAAGTCCCAGACTGACAGTCCCGTGGCCATGCCTCCACTCTCTGGCTGTTTCTCAGAGCAAAGACCTCCAGGGCTGATCTTAGGGTAGTAAGGCTCTTGCCCTGCCCCCACTAGCTGCCTGAGCTCTGTGCTTGGCACACCCAAGGTCCCCAAAGGTAGACCTTGAGGTAGGTGTTATTCTCCTAGCTTCTCTTTCTGGGTTTTGTAGATTGGATTTCCATTAAGAGGTTTGTTTCATATTATATATTAGGCAAGATCAGGAGACCTTAGCACAGGACCTGGCTTCTCTCCACCATCTTGGCTGGAAAGCTATGATTATTCTAACAATATAGGGACAGTTGAGAGTCTTCTGACTTTTTATCTAAAGCATATTTAAAGTTTTAAGTAAATTTTTGTGTTTCATGGGACAGATTTAAATCAAGTGAGATTAATATTAGCAGAAATCAGGCTTTCAGTTAACCAAAAGTTGTGAGAGGAGTAAAAGAAAAAAAAAATCCCATTACAAATGTGAGATGAAGTTTTATCCTGAAGGAAAAGAGAGAGAATTATAAGATAAGTTTAGGCCATCCACATATACACAATCTGGACTTCAAAAAGTAGAGCAAATAGAAGAGATATTCAGCCCTCTGAGAGCTAGTGGGAGTCTGGTTGCTACTTCAGAGAACTCTATGAAGGTAGGAAGTATACATCATAGGTAAATGGGGAATCGGCATTTAATTAACAACAGATAACCCATTCATTTTTTTTAGGTTTTTTTCAAGGCAAATGGGGTTAAGTGGCTTGCCCAAGGCCACACAGCTAGGTAATTATTAAATGTTTGAGACCGGATTTGAACCCAGGTACTCCTGACTCCAAGGCCAGTACTTTATCCACTGCGCCACCTAGCTGCCCCTGCCCATTCATTTTTAAAGAATGTCAGATACTGGTCACTGTGCCTTACTGTTTCAACAGAAAGCAAAAAACATTTAAAGAAGCTAAATAAATCCAATTGCTTATATTCTGAAGTACTAAATAATCAGTTCTTCCTTTTTTTTTTGTAGAAAGGGGAAGAAACTTGCATTTCATATGCTTTAATAGAAATTCAAAATCATTCAGTCAGTCAAGTTAGTAAATGTTTGAGTCAATCAAGATTTGAATGCAGATATACCTGACTCCACTTCCAAAATCCTGGACTCTAAAGCATCTACTTGGCTCAACTTGATTGTATTTGTCCCCAAATTTAATTTTAAAGAGTTGCCTGAGTTATTTGCTCAGGGTCACAGACCATTAGTTGGCAGAAGTAAGAGGACTATTAAGACTAAAATTATCTATTCCTTGGTCAGAATGATAAATCTGGTAAATTGAAAGGCAAGAGATATTGACTCTGTTTGAAAGGTATGAAAGGTATTTAAATGAATTTTTTAAAATTAACGAGCATTTATTTCTTCTTCCTTCCACTCTTTGCCACCACTCACTAATAATGGGGAAAAAAAATAAAAACAAAATCCTTGTAATAAACATGCATAGCCAAGCAAAACAAATCCTCACATTAGCCATGTCCAAAAACATATATCTCACACTGCATCTTGAGTCTATCACCCTTTTCTTTAGCAGTAATTTTAGCAGAAAACTGATATTATTATGTTTACTAGGCAGACATTGCTAGTTTAGACTGGGAAAGTTAAGTGACTAAATTCTATGATTTTTCTGAAGGCTGTCTGTTGGGTTAAGAAATTGAGATTCTATAGACACATTTTATGAAATCTAAAGGGGAAAACAATTCTGCTGGTATCTAATGAAATACCTGAGGGATTACTCAAATATGTGTCTCATCCCTATTTTCCTACTTATCTGAGGGAGGGATAGATTCTAAACAGAAAAATACTGAGTGACATATGAATGTTTCAAGAGGACTCTTCAGAATAGAGAGGTAACTGAGGGACCCTGACACCTTGGGGGAATCTTTAAAACCACAAATAAAAAGCATATTTTCCCCAAAAGCTTCAGAGAATAAAAGCCAGGAAGTCTTGGACCAGGGCAAAGTTAATCTTAATAAACATGCAGAGAACATTCAGAATGTGGCAATAAGAAGGTATATTGTCTCTCATTCTTTAAGATATGTATTTATGTATGAAGTAAACAGAAACTTCAAGGGGGCATTGCCATAGAGGTAGGCCAAATATGAAGAAAACACAATGAAAGACAGAGTATCCAACCAATAGTCAGGAAACCTAGACTCTCATCCCAACTTTTTCTGTTGATTAACTTCATCGTCTTCAACAAGTCACTTTAGCTCTTTTAATATCTGCATACATAAAATGAGAAGCTGGATTAAAGACTGCCTAAAGGTTCTTTCTAGCTATGATTTTACAAGTCTAGGATTATGTGTGTTATTTAATCTTTTCAGTCATGTCTGACTCCTTGTGATTTATTTAGGATTTTCTTAACAAAGATATTGGAGTGGTTTGCCATTTCCTTCTCCAGATCATTTTACATATGAGAAAACTGAGTCAAACACAGTGAAGTGACTTACCCAGAGTCACTCAGCTAGTAAATGAATGAGTTCAGATTTGAACTCAGAAAGAAGAATCTAGACTCCAGGCCCAGCAGGCTGTGCTCTATGGTACCACCTAGCTGCCCATGATTATGTGTAGGATAATATGCTAGTCCTTTTAGAGCTAATGTCTATGACGTTTTGGAAGGTATTAGAAAATCATAATCAAGGCCAATATTGCCTCTGTCTTGAACATAGGAAGAAAAGTTAAAGTATGGTAGCAGTGGTCTAGTTCAGAACAAAAGAAACATGAATTAGGATTAGATAGGAAGACTTTAGGAAATTGTACAGATCCCTCTAGGCAATAGGTGTAGGCCAAGAGGATAAAGCCTAATGAAAGAAGAAGCAAAAGAGTACCAGGTGTGGAATGGTCTAGAGTTGAGAAGACAGGTGGAAGCAGTGTGAGCCAGGCAGGAACCATAAATACAGAAATGTAAACTCAGATTAGGTCTAGGGAAAACATGAAGGGAGGGGATAGGGAACAAATGAAAGCCAAAAAGTCAGAGGTTAAAAAAAAATCAAGGAAGAACAAATGAACAAGCAAGCATTTAGCCTTCAGTTGTTCAGGTCCATAGGTTCTGATGAACTGTTACAATCCAAAGTACAGAAAGAACTAATAAATTCAGTTTCAGAGTTACTGTTGGTGATTATTGAAAAATCATGAAGAATGACAGAAAGTCTATCTACCTGGAGATGGGAAAAAGATAATGGTTTCCAAAAAAAAAAAGGCAACATCTAGGAAAAGAATGAATGAATGAAAAATGTATCTGGCAAATGTTCTTTTGAACAGGATTCATTCACATAGTCCCTTCTCTCAAGAATTTAGTATTCTACTTGGAGAAAAAAAGATAAAAGAAAAGTTCAGCTGTAGGATAGATGGAAAACTTTAGTTCTAAGGGTGCTGCAGCTAGGCAGATGGCAGAACTGGGCTCCTAAGTAGATATAGGTAAGGCAGATTGTAAGTCCTTGTCATCCTCTACTTCAGTAGAAGGAAGAGAATTGGTGACTTCCATCTCATTCAGAAATCTCTTCTCTTGAACTTTGTATGACTTCTCTTGGAATTGAAACTCCTTGACTCAAGGAGTCCAGATTGTTTCAGGGTCCCCAGGGTTCAGGAAGGGAGCAGAGTGAAGGTAGGGAGAGTACCAATGAGATTGTAAATCTTCCCTCTAGTCCATTGACCAGGATGAGTCCTGGGAAACCCTAAACCAGGAATAAAGAATAATGGTTAGAAAAAGGGGGAAAGGGTATTTATAGGATGATTTTGAGGCCAAAGTTCCAAACTTGCAGAAGACTAACTGAGGAGGTATGGATAGATAACATTTTGTATGGAAAAGTTTCCAAAAACTAGTGTGATATAGCAGCCCCAAAGCTAATTGAGTTTGTATTAATAGAAGTATTCAGAAAATATATTTTACATGATTGCACATGTATAATCTATGTCAGAATGCTTATTGTCTAAGGGAGGGGGAAGAGCAAGGAGGGAGAGAGAGAGAGAGAGACAGAGAGAGTGAATTTGGAACTTAAAATTTAAAAAAAAGAATATTAAAATTGTTTTTACATGTACTTGGGGGGGAAAGAATATTTTAAGAAATAGAAGTGTCTAGAATGAAGGAAAAGTATCTTTCTACTGTGCTTTAATCCTAATTAGTCCACTTATGAAGCATTATATTCAGTATGGAGGGCGACCAGGAAGGTAAAAAGGCTGGAGACTGTGAAGTATAAGGGTCAATTGAAAAGAGTGGGCATATTCAGCTTGGGAAAAAGATGACTTAGGAATGGTATGATAGTTATTTTCAAGTATTCGAAGGGCTCTTATATGGAAGAGGCACTAGAGTAACTTAGTTTGTTCCAGAAAGGAAGAGTGAAGAATATGGGTAGAAAGTGTAAAGAGGCAAATTATAGCTTCAAGTAAGGAAAAATATCTATTATTGCTGCTTAGATAGGAATGAGCTATATCAGGAGGTAGCCAGTTTTCCATTATGGAACCTTTTCTAGTGGAGATTGGAGGACCCTTGGTGGAGATATTGTACTATAGAGATAGATTGAGGATTCCTTTTTAGTTTCAAGTTGGAATAGATGAGTTCTAAGTTGCCTTCCATCTTCAAATTTTTAAATGTTCTAATAGGAGCTGTTCTTAAGTAACTAGGTTTGATATTTGATTTGGTGCCAGAAATTGTTTGTTTATATTCTGGTTTTATGTTCCATACTATATATGAGTGAGCAAAGAAGTTGTTGTTGTATGTCTGTATATCCTGAGATTCAAGGTAATTCACATAAGACTCACTTCATTAGGAGCAATGAATAGAGCTCTGGATCTGGAGTCAGGAAGACTGATTTTCAAAACTGCCCTCAGACACTTACTAGTTGGAAGAACTTGGGCAAATCATTTAACCCTGTTTGCCTCAGTTTCCTCATCTGTAAAATGAGCCGGAGAAGGAAATGGCAGGAAACCACTTAAGTATCTTTGTCATAGACAGCTCAAAGATCTATGATATCTTGATTGAAATGATGTAGAGAAATAGGATAATAGTACCAATAGGTAGAAGACCTGGTTGAATGACCAGGATAAAGTAGTAATCAGCATCATTCTAGAGGGAGGCCTATTATGAAATGTCCCATTCCTTGACTTTGTTCTATTCAAAATTTCTCTCGGGGACTTAGATGACACTATCACCATCTGAATTTATAAATTCATGATCAATAGGGTCAGGAAGAGTCAAACATGAGTGAAAGTGACAGAATTAGAAACTACTTTTTAGTGGAGTATGATTACTTGATACTCCATATCTATGAGAGGGGCAGAGTTGCTGATCATTTAGGAGAAATCTGACTTTTTAAAATTTGCATCTAGTTTCAAGAGAAGACACACAGGGTTCAAAGTTTTCTTTAGGAAGAGATTCCTGGAGGGCTTTAAATACTCTGGGAAGATGTTAATGTGTAGTGGAGTCAGTACCATGATCATGTCCCTAAGTAGCTTATCCTATTTTAGACTATGGAGAATTTTTCTTTGGGTGAGATCAAGGACTTTTCCTCTTTAGTGAGCTACTTCCAGTAGGAGAACTCATGTACTGTGTGTATTATCTGGCATGTTTTCATCTGCATAACAATACATAATCTATATAGCCAAGTAGTATAATTGCCAGTTAAAACTGTAGAGGTCTGAATTAAAAAAAAAATAGAAAAGTTAGATCAGTATCATCTTTAGGAACTTCATTTTGATAATGCAAGGGAATTAAAAGAAAACCAGAAAGAATATGTTGCAAAAGTCAATGTAAAGTTTTCCTGAGGTTTTATACCTCCATAATTATTCTGCAATATATAAAGCTAGATTTTTTCTTCTTCAGTAAACCTTTAAATTTACTGTTAAAATTTCTAATATATTATTGGATTTAATAGTAATATATAACAATATAGGAGGTTCTGAACCAGAACTGAGTTTTCTTTCAAAAGGATTAACCCTGGTCTCTTTAAATTCTCCATCTGATAGTTTGAAGCAGTTCTTGTCTCATTCATTTCAGGAAGGTAAAAAAAAGTCTAAGGGATCAGTGAATTGTCCCTCCATATGTTAACTCAGTTCTAGTTCAGTGCCCCTCACTCATGACTGGAAATGAAATTCCCTATGTTGACTTGGAACCAAGCAGGGAATATCTATGCAAGCTTTGTTTAATACACCAAGATGAGTGAAGCTGAGAATGGTCTAGGGACTTTAATCCTTAGTGACTTGCTCATGATCACAATAACTAGTTAAATGTTAGAAATAGGATTTGAACCTGTCTTCCTGACCCCAAATTTAGTACTTTCTACTAGATCACATTGTTTCCATTGAATACCAAAATATAGAAAAAGTAGACTCATATTAGTAAAATACATAGTTACATTTCCAAGACTGCTAAGAATTATTGAAAGATGTTACATATATTCTTGCGAGTCAGCAACATAATGTCTCATGGACTAGTGATAATGTTTTTGATTAATAATAGAGAGTTAGCTTTGGAGCTATGAAGAGCTGGTTTCATCTCTGATCCCTGACATAGATTAACTATGTGATGCAATCTCTGTGTTCTAGGAAATTCTTTTTCTTAAAAAAATAGTGTTTTAATTTTTCCAATTACATGTAAAGACAATTTTAGCATTCATTTTTGAAAAATTTTGAGTTCCAAATTTTCTTCTTTCTTCTCTTCCTTTCCTTCTCCCTAACAAGGCAAGAATTTTAAATAGGATATATATGTGCAAGCATGTAAACATATTAGGAAATTCTTCAAGATAATATATAGCAGAAAAGGTAATGAACTACATTGATAGAAGTAGTAATCTAGGAATTCTCTATACCAATGAAGTCACTAGACCCTATTCCTATGTACCAGCTTGTTCTTTGTCAATAGGAAGCTTGATGTCAAATGTGTCAGTAAATTTTAATTCCAGGATGATCAGTCTTTTGTTGTGATTTGCTCCCAATGAAAAGACATAGCTTCATATTTATGGTCATTCATTTAAGGTCCAGAAGTAGTCAAAACACTTCCAAAGGTATTAGAATACTGAGTCTAGTTCTGTGTGCCAAAATTCAATAGGAAAGAATTTAGTTGGAAAATAGGGGTCGTTAACCTTTGAATAATGGATGCTAGAACTACAGCTATCCCTTCCGCAAAGCAGGGTTTAGAGGTGCAGTGCCCTGTGATCCAGAAAATCCATGTAAAATCCATGACCAGAGAAAGTTTGAATTATTGTGGTACTAAAAGATAAAATATGTTGTTATTATATAATACTATACATGTATTTTATGCATTTCTGAGTTTCTAAATTTTTTATGTTGTTTACTGGCTTTCTAGTGTTGTCTGCAACTTCAAAAAAGTTGCAGTGTGTAAAGGATACTGTAATTATGAAAAAAAAGGGAATATGGGGGAAGGGGGAGGAGGAGTCTGACAACTGAGATTCTCTACTGGATGGAATTATCATAGTGTGTAGGGGTTGATGCAGAGGTTACATGGCCATCAGCTCTGCCCCCTTTCCTTCTTTTCCTTAAGATTAAGGAATTTAAAAACAAATCACCTCAACTCTTATAGTTTAATGAGTGAAATGATGGTAATATCAATAATAACAGGCACAATTAAATCTCAATTCTCACCCTTTCTAGGGTGAAGGACGTTCATGACCTAAACCTGTCTTCCACAACTACAGAAATGAGGATAATTTTAGTCACTTACACAATTTTCTAGGGAAGTCTGTAACCACAAACTGAGATGTGTAAGAGGGATTCCTAAATCCAATAATCTCTGAATCAATAGTATCAACAGAAGAGTGGGAAGGGATCTTTGATGTAACAGAATTGGACTATTATAAAATAATTATTGCTGATGTAACAAAATTTAAAAATTATAAAATAATTACTAATTTCAGTTAAAGGTAGACTACTAAATATTGGAGTGGGGAAAAATCCAGCTTTGTTGCCTACTGCTTTGACTTTAAAGAAGGTAATTTATCTCTGACCCTTAGTTTCCTCAATTGTAAAAATGGAGAAAAAATTGTAAAAAAAAATGAGGAGGAATCCTTGCTAGTCCCACATCTACATCCAGTGATTCTATAAAGGTCTATAAAATTGCTTTTTTTGAATACAATTGGAGAGTAATACATCTTCCTGGAAGAGCAAGGGATGGGTTAGATGCAAGATTCTTGAGATCTTTCCAGACCTAATTTTATAGCAAGCTGGTGCTACTTGCAGTAGATTTACTGGAAGCCATAACTTTCTTGATTTATAGGGCATTAATTGAGAGAAGTTTTGTGAAAATTACTTCTTCAAATATTTTACCTGACATTTTCTTAAGTGACTTAGAGCACAAACTATGAAGAAAAGCTTAATTTTTTATTGCTTATACACAACATTTGGATGTTTGGTAATTTGCAATTCTAAATGGAAAGTCTTCAAATCTGGCTTGATTTTTTTCCCCCCCTTACTCAAGGACATCTACAATACTGCCAAATGAACAATTTACCACTTCAGCTGTTTTTGAGTTAGATGACTGCAAAAGAGCAAATAACAATTTTTTAATAATAGGAAATTTTTCTTTTATCTGCCCAGAATTTAAAATTGACTAAATAATCTCCACCCCCCAATCTCTCATCTTTGAACTGAAGCAAATATGGAGTTTCTAACTTATTTTGTGTTATTATGAGTATTATTAGTATTCTAGGGCATCTAGGTAGTGCAATGGATAGAGCACTGGACTGGAGTTTGACTCCACACTCAGACACTTTATATTTACTAGCTGTATGACCTTGGGCAAGTCATTTAACCCTGACTGCCTCTCATCTAGAGCCATCTCCAGTTGTCCTGATTCCTGTCTGGCCACTGGATCCAGATGGCTCTAGAGGAGAAAGTGAAGCTGGTGACTTAGTACAGTGTCTCCTTTCTCAAATCCCATTCATATGCTTGTCATGTTGTATCCTCCCCTAATGTCAAGGTCTTCTTAGAGAATGAAGAACAAAACATCATCATTATCATTAATAACTTGAAATTAAAGCATATTATATTATTGTAATATGAAAATTCTAATCAAGTAATATTAAGATTTTAGATTTCAATGGATAAAGGTAATATTATATATGTATTTTATTATGAATAAACAAAACATTTCATAAAATTACTAATGTTTATGAAAATTCTGCATTAATGAAATATTTTATTAAGCAAAAATCCTGGATATTGTACCTCTGTGTTTTTGAAAAAGTAGATTTGTAGATTGTTTTCAACTTAATTATTGTAGTAGTGTAAGCTTATTTAATTTATTGTATTAAGTATACTGATGTGGAGATCAGAAAACCTATATTCTAGATCCATTTCTGCAGCTAGGTTCCCAATAAAACAAGGGAATCAAGTTATATAATTTGAAAGGTCCCTTTCAGCTCTTAAGGAAAAAAAGGGTCTGATTCTATTTTTAAAAACACATTTTTAAGATTTAAAAAATGTTTTCCCTATGAAATAGGGGATACAATCATCATCATTATTATTATTTTACCAATGAGGAAAACTGAGATCCAGAAACATTATATGAATTGCTGGGATTATGTTGCTGATAGATGACAAAAACCAATATTTACATTCAGGTCTCCCTCCTATGCTGGAGACCAGCACTTTTTTTTAATGTAGCCATATTTCAGAACCATTTCAGAAATGTTTCTATAGTGAAGCTAAAACTAAACTTTTAGTGAAGCCAAAAATGTGAACTTTTGAAATTCAAGTTCTTAAAAATGTGTTCCTTGCTTTAAACTAAATGTTAGTTAAGTTTGAGATCATTTTTTATTTTATCACCTTTATAACTATAAAAAGCTCAGTTTACTTCACCTGTTTGCAAGTAGGAGCTGTGAAATGGTAAAAATTAATTTTTGGTAACAGTTCTTGAGATTTATGTTTAGTCTCTCCTTTACTGTTCCTTTTGGATTTAATATACATTTTTTTAGCTCTGTCACCACCCATTGAAGAGCATCTAGGTGCAATGAATTGAGTATTGGAATCTGGAGTCAGAAAGAATCATCTTCCTGAGTTTAAATCCAACCTCAGATACTTACTAGTTGTGTGATCTTGGGTAAGTCACTTAACTCTGCTTACCTCAGTTTCCTTACCTGTAAAATACGCTGGAGAAGAAAATGACAAATGACTCCAGTATCCTTGTCAAGAACACCCCAAATGGGATCAGAAAGAGTTGAAATCATCTGAAAAATGACTGAACATATCCATTGAAAATTCCTTTCAATCTCTTAGATTCAGGTCTTAAAAAACTCCCTAAACTGCCATGTCTTATTACCCTGGTCTCCAGTGTCCAAAGGCCAAGTATGCTATATTTCTTCCTTTCTCCCAGGATTTTCCTATATCTTTAAAGGGAATTGGAGTGTCTAAATTCTCCATCAATGTTGGAGATAATAATGTACCCTTGATCTATTTAACCACTAGTAATCAACTGAACTTTTACTGAGCAATATTCTCTTCAAAAGTATAATAACAAATATTACAAATAGCTCTTAATTCCTACAGACACACCAGCATTTCCAAGTCCAAACCACCCTTCTCTCTACTTGGGCTCCAATCCCATGCAACCTGACTTCTTTGGCCTTTGCTGCCAGGCTGTTTTAACATACTACCTGCAAACTGGTTCCAAGGTCACCTTGGTTCTAATTCTCAGTTTGGCATGAATTATTGCCTATATCTTAAACCAAGAAGGATAAATTACATAGACAGAAGCAAACGCTATTCCTTCACTGCCCATTTCTTGGCTCCCAAGTCAATGATAGAGGAGAGGAGAAGGAACATATTTTCTCAGTTCATGGTAACCAAATTGTTGATGAACTGTGATATTCATTTAAGAGTATGTTTTAAATATCCAGGCTGTTCCATTTGTGAAATCAAAGGAGACTATTACCACCTATGGGGAAATGAGGTGGCACAGTGGATAGAATGCTGGGATTGGAGTCAGAAAGACATGAATTCAAATTCGGTCTCAGACACATTAGTTGTGTGACTCTGGGCAAGTCACTTAACCCTGTTTGCCTCAATTTCCTCATCTATAAAATGAACTAGAGAAGAAAATGGTAAACAACTTCAGTATATCTGCCCAAAAAAACCCCAAATGAGATTACAAACAGTCAGATGACTGAAAAACAATTAAATGACATTACCATCCTCATTAGTAGGGAAAACTTTGGGTAGCATGGTGTTTTCATGTTAGATGATCTTGGCATGTGTAAGTCATGGGCCAATTAGAATCTATAGTTATAAATAAAATGTTTTATTTGAGAAATGATGGTGCTTCAGTAATAACAGGTACAGTAATTTCTAATTTTTATCTCATACCTCCCAGGATGAAGGAAATTCACTGGCTTCATATAACTCTTTTTAGTGCCACAAAAGGGAGGATAACTTAGTCACTCACAGAATTTCCAAGGGAAGCTGGCAACTACAAACTGGAGAGTGTGTGACTGGGATCATATACTCTGGGGCATTATCCTTAATAGAGTGGTAGAAAGTGATCTCATAAACACCCTTTTTCTCCTGTTCCCAGCTCAAACTGCTGGTCTCATAGTACTCAGGAAAAAAATAAAAAATCCTTAGTATTTGCGAACAAAATTAGAGGAAAAAACTTCTATTTTGTAGAGATAGCTGATGTCACAGTTGATTGGATCTGGATTTAGGAAACCCTAAATCCAAATCTAACCTCATATACTTAGTAACTCTGTGAACCTGGGCAAGTCACTTTAACTTCTGTAAATCTCAGTTTCCTCAAGTGTAAAATGGGGGAAATAATAATACCTTCCTCCCAGTTTTTTGTGAAGATTAAAATAAGTTAATAATTATAAAGTGCTTGGCATAATACCTGGTATATTATGTACAATAAGAATATTGCATTAGTCCAAATGTGAGGTGGAGAGGGTCTTCACCAGAGGGATGGAAGTGTCAAAAGAAAGAAGGGAGCATATGTGAGAGATGTCTTAAAATCATCAGGCCAACCTTGGCAACAGATTGGAAGGGGGAAGAGAGAGATGAGGAGAAATCAAGGATGACACCTAGGTTTTAAATTTGAGGGAATGGGAGGATGGTGCTGGCCTCTACAAAAATAGAGAAGGGGGAGATGGGATGCTTTTTGGGGAAAAATATTGAATTTCATTTTAGTCATGTTGATTTTAAGATGCCTACTGAATATCCATTATGAGATGTCTGAATGAGTTGGAGATGCAAGATTAAAATTCAGCAGAGAGATTGAGGCAAGATAGATAGATTTGAGGATTGCCAATGCAGATTTGGGAAATAAATTAATGGAAACTGATGAGATCACCAAATGAATTAATATGGAGGGATAAGAAATGAATGTCTAAAACAGAACCCTGTAGAATAACCTATGGTTAGAGGATGTGATCTGAATAAAGTCCAAGCAAAGGAGACTGAGAAGTGGTCTATTAGTTTGGAGAGAAAGAGAGTATCAAAGAAAAGAGTATGATCAACAGTGTTAAACATTGCAGAGAGATCAAGAAGAAGGATTGAGGAAAGACCATTATAATCTTTTTTCTCTTTTTTCCATTATAATCTTAATTAAGAGATGATTGATAACTTTGAAGGGAATGGAGTGATGAATCTGATAGCTTGATTTTAAGGAGTTAAGAAGAGAGTAAGAGGAGAGAAAGTGGATGTACCTATTACAGATAGATTTTTTTAAAGCTTAAAGACAAAGGGCAAAAGAGATACTTGAAGATAGTAGGGATGGAAGGATCAAGTGAGGGTTTTTGGAAGATAGGATAAAAATGGGCCTGTTTGCAGGCAAAAGGAAATGAGTTAGTAAAGAGAGGGAGAATGAAGAGTAAATGATAAAATTGGAATGATGGGGTACAATCTATTTGGAGGAAAAGGGATGGCTTGGGATTGCTTGTCTAGGTGAAGGGGTCAGACTTGGCAAGGAGAAAGGCCACCTCTTTATGTGATACAAAAGTGAAGAAGGAGAGAGTAGCAGAAAGTATTCAAGTTATATGAGGTGAGAAAGAGGAAAGAAACGAATGTACATGGAAAATAGCCTCAATTTTTTTCCTGTAAATATAAAATAATGTTCTCAGCTGAGAAGGTGGAGAGCTAAACTGAGATCTTCCCTATTAGCCATCATAGTCCAAAGAGAAGGAACTTCCTAAACATACTGAACTAAAGCATGTTGATCAAAGCTTATTCTGGGGCAGGAAGTTCTGGGAAACCTTCCAAGTAAACATATTTTGGGGTTCACAGCTGGGAACTTGGCCCTTACTTGGGTGTTTACCCCAAGACACCTTGGAGAAAGTGATTGTACTCAGGATCTGAGGGAGTTTGGGCCAAAACTTGTGGACCACTGAGTTTGATCACGAGAGTCCATTGATCACTGATTTCAGTCTTGTAAACCCTTGGACCCATGCTACTTTTGTATAAGTAGTATAAAGGTCTTACTTGGGAAAGTGGGTTTTGGTAGTCCATCCCTTGGGAGAGGATTCTCTGCTGAAGGGACTTTCCCAGTCAAGACCCTGATATCTAGGGTCTTCCCCAGTTAGATTTTCAGGATTGTTGGAGCCTCCTTGATTGGGTAATTCTTCTCTTCTTTATCTCTTATCTTTTCTTTATCTATTTTGATGTTTTCCTTCTTATATATGCATTTAAGTAATTGTGTATCTCTTGGATTATAATCTTGGGTTAAAAGTATATTGTCATTAAATTCTCATTTAAAGATTTAAGATAGAGTGAGAGTGTCATTATGGGGACAGATTTGAACTGATAAAAGAAAAAGTCTGTGCAGCTTGTAACCCTTTCTGTTACAGAAGGGGATAGAGGAACCAAGGGAAGTTTAAGAAGGATGAAAAGCCACTGTGGAGAATGGGATAGTAAATTGATATGGAAGGTGTAATAGAAGTAAAGAATATTCCAATTCTTCCATCTTGACCAAAAAGCCAAGGAGAAGAGGTGAGAGTACAGTCACAAAGAGAAAGTGACCAGGGTAGATATGTTTTGGGGGATGTCAAATTTCAGTGATAGCTAGAAAATGGAAGGGTGAGGACAAGATCTAGGTAATTCCAGAAGGTAAAATGGAAGAGGTGTGTTAAATTTGGTTTGAACTTTGTAGTAGAAGGGTTGGAGGGAATAGGGGATTGAGTAAATAGGTAATGGGGTTTGAATGATATATGTCAGAATCACTGAGATATTTAGGGTATGATCAGGGATGAGAGTATTCCTTATCAAGCAGAAGAGATCATTCTTCTTTCCAGGAAAGGTTGAAGATCATCCTGGAGATAAGTGCAACATGAATTGTAAAGCATATAGTCAGATGGTTAGTTAGGATGGATTTTTTCATTGTTCTTTTTTCCTTCTGGATGCTAGAGATTCAGCAGAAAATGACACAGCAGTAGATGGAAGTAATACAGTAGGAGATGGAACTTCTGTTCCCCTATCAATGGGACAATAAAAGATGAAAGACTTGAGGTCCAAGGGAAGCTTGCTCCTCTTTACAGTAGTGGTTCTTCATGATGACTGGGAGATCAGGATGGCAACAGGAGGTGGAAATTGCCTTGTACTGCATTGCACAGATGGAAGTTACTCTGCCAGTCTCTAGCAGCATCCCTGAGATCAGGCAGATGAATCAGGAAGTCACTTCGGGCCAGATGGAAGTTGGTTCAGTCTGTCCTCTCCTACCTTTCCTAAGGGGATATGAGCAACAGGAAATGAATGGCACATGGGCACATTTATTGGTGAAAATTCTAAAAGAATCAAAGGGAGAACATATATGGATTGTGTTCTTTAGTATAAAAGCCATGTACAAGAATTAAAAAGGATAGGTCATGTAAGAGTTGTGATCTATATTGACTGAGGAATTCTCCTACAATACAGAACATTCATATTTGAAAAATTAGGTATATATCAAGATTTTTAAATGTACGCACTGATTTTTACATTTAAAAATTACTTTTTAGGAAACAATTTGTACTCCTTTTTGTATGAATATATTTTTTTTATGTGGACATATTCTCAAGGTTTTCTTTACCTCTACAATTCATTTATCCACTTTTTTATAATATCATGATTTTTATTCTTGAGGTTCTCACCTTTTCTTCATTTTTTGTAATTATAATATGATTTATGATCTGTAAGAAATGTAAAGAAAGACTCCTAGAACATATGGTGGAACCCTTCTGTCAGTAAAGAATTTGAGAATTGTTATGAAAAAGAGTCAGGATCAGAAGGTATGAATAGGTTGTGATCTTGTAATCTGAATTATTAGGGTACTAAACATCAGCAAGATCAGATCACTCAATCATTATTTACAAAAAAGGTATGTCACATTTCTTCCTTCCTGATTTATTTATAAGAATTTTATTTCCTATTGAGTAAAAAATTTTTTCAGTAATGCTGACAAATTTTTGTGATAGTGCCAAGTGATCCTGGAAAAAATTCTTTTTACCATTCCCATTCAATAATTACCATAGGTCTATTATAAGTGATTTCATAAACATTATATTTAGTTTTAAATTTATTCTTATTTATATTTCTATTAAGCCTTTTAAGTTCTAAAAATATCTTATTTTCTTGCAATTTAGAAATTTTACACTTCCACTTTCCACTTTAAATACTTAGATATTATGCTATTCAGTACATATATGTTTACTATTGATATTGTTTCATAACACTTAAGTATAATCTATTTTCCATGTTTGTCTATTTTTATTGTTGTACTATTCAAATTTGCTCTTTTTTTGTATTCAGCTAAGTATTATAATGTTCCAGATCCTTTACTCTCTATTGATTTTAACTAGGTAGTGCAGTGGATAGAATGTTGGACCTAGAGTCAGGAAGTTAAGTTCAAATATGATCTTAGGCTCTTATGAGCTGTTTGATCCTGGGAAAGTCACTTAACATTGTCTCAGTTTCCTCACCTGTAAGATGGGAATAATAATAATAATATCTATATCATTATGTTATTATGAGGATCAACTAAGATAGCATTTATTAAAGCATATAACACAATGCATACCACATAGTTGGTACTCAAAAATGTTTTTTCTTTCTTCATGAGTATGTTTTTTGTATGCAGAAAATTATTGGATTTCTTCTTTTTTTGGGCAAGTTTCTGTCATTGATTTTTAAGGTTCAATTGTTGTTTATTTTTCTTATTCTTAGCTCTTAATATATTGCCTTTAAAAATCTTCAAAGATTATACAGTGTGACCAAATTGGTATTATACTAGGAAAGGGGGCAGGTTCAATATTGAAAAAACAATAAGCATAATAGGCCATATTATAGCAAAAAATAAGAAAAAAATGATTATGTCAATAGATTCAGAAAAAGCTTTTGACAAATATAATGAAATCTATCTTAAAAATATAAAAAGCCAACTATATATATACATGTATATATATATACATATATATATACATATATGTATATATATATATATATATATATATATATATATATATATATATATATATTGAAAACGAAGAGCTAACATTTATAGTGGATGAATTGTAAACATCTTTCCACTAAGATCAGGAAGTAAAGCAAGGATGTCCACTGTTATCATTAAAATTCAAGTAGTAGGATATATGATAAACCCACAAAATCCTCAACCTTTCTATACCCCAGCACTTGTATTCCTGTAGTGTATCATATATTATAAACACTTAAATCCTAGCTGACTGATTTATTAACTCTTTACCAGAAATTTTTTACACAGATGAAAACATAGGCTTCAACCAAAAAAAAATCCAGCAATGTAAATTAGATTGATATAGACATAAGGATGTTATGGATATTAATATGGATATAATATAGATATGATAGCTAGTGATGCAGTGGATTAAGCATTGGATCTGGAGCGAGAGGATCTGAACTGAAAGCTTGTTTTAGATTATCTATTAGCTGTGCAATCCTGGACAAATCATGTAACTTTGCTTTCAGTTTCCTCACAAGTGAAATGAGAATAATAAAAGTTCGCACTTTGTGGGAATATTGTGAAGACCAAATTGCTTTCCAGAATGGTTTTTACCTATTCATATCTCCACCAATAGTACAAAAGTATACCAGTGCTTTACTCTAAAGCACAATGTCTGTTAGTGTTTAATAAATAATAGTTGTGGGGTAGCAAGGTGGTGCAGTGAATAGAGAGCACTGGCCTTGGAGTCCAGAGGACCTGTATGCAAATTTGTTCAAGTCTAGTCTTATACTTACTAGTGACGTGACCATGGGCAAATGCCCCATTTGCCCACTAACCCCCTTTGCCTCTAAAACAAATAAATGATAGTTGACTGTCTCTCACATCCCTTGCAACAATTAAAATTTAACTTTTTTCTTCATGCAAGACTTTTTAATTTTATATAATGAAAATTGTACATTTCATTACCTGTGATCTTTTAATCCTATATTTGGTCAACTCAATTCTTATTAAGTTGTAAAAATTATCTCCTTCCTTTCCCCTTTATTTTTTTTTTAATGATAGGACCTTTTATAGTTAGGTTATGTGTCCATCAGGAGTTAATATTAGAATATGGGAAGATGTTGATCTAAATTTGATTTCTACCAGTATGTTTGGTACTTTTTTGGCTCTTGTTTGCCTCATCAACTTTTATAGGTCAACTTTTCTATTTTTTACCTGGTACCTAATTGTTGTGATGATTATTGTTCTACTTTCCCTTCTTACTTTTTTCCTTTGAGATTTCTGGCCTTTTGTTCCTCTAGATGAATTTTGTTATTATTTTGATAAGTTCTATAAAGTTGTTTGAGTGGTATAACATTGAATTGCAACCTATTTTAGATCAAATTGTCATTTTATTATATTAGCATGGCCCAACCATGAGTAATTAAAAATGTCTTTTATTAAAGTTTTCCTTTTTATTTGATAAGTATCTTTCTTTATATATCTTCCTGACAATATCTTGATAGATAGACTTCCAGATATTCTTTCTTTTTTTTTAGTTTTTTTTTTTTTGCAAGGCAAATGGGGTTAAGTGGGCCACACAGCTAGGTAATTATTAAGAGTCTGAGACCAGATTTGAACCCAGGTATTCCTGACTCCAGGGCTGGTGCTTTATCCACTGTGCCACCTAGCTGCCCCTCCAGATATTCTTTCTTTCTTTCTTTTTTTTACATAGAAACTTTTATTTGAGTTTTTTCTAAAAAGAGTACATTTCCCAAAATACATTCCTCTTAGATAAGATACTCATCACAGTTCTAAAAAAGGTGCTGAAGCTCGTACAATTCCAATAATTTTTAAGAAGAATTTCATGCACAGGGCAAGAAGTTCATTTAAAAATCCAGAGCTACACTCAACTATACCCATTCAACCAGAGTTGAGAACCCACCACTTCCTGAGATGGGGTGAATTTTGCTGGCAAAATTGTTTAACCCAGAAATTTTGGGGTGACTATGCCTCAAATAGTCATCTAATGTCTCCCTTGACTGACTTCAAACTATTTTTCTTATAACAAAACAAGAAAAAGCTTTGTAGCCCTTAGTTTGAAACGTTCCTAAAGTTCATTTGTTAGTTTCCTGAATCTCGGTCTCTGTGTTTCTTTGACTCCTTTGGTTTCTTTTCTTTCCATAAGTTTCCAAGAACAATCCTTATAAAAAGCTTAATTCCTATGGTTCAGTTGGAGGTAAAGTTGTCCCAACAATCTTCAGGTTTATGGATGTCCAGAGTATAAATCTGGCGGGCCAGGTGAGCCCCGATGGAGGCCACGGCGGCATAGTAGGGGGTTGGTGTGGTCACAATTCAGGCCGGCCAGAGTCAGACCGCCCAGCATGATGGTGCTGAAGCCACTGAGCCACCACCTGGTGTCTTCCTTGAACCGTAGGGCAGTGGATTTGAGACCAATCAAAGCGTCATCTCGTTTGTCCTGATGGGCATTGATAGTGTCGTATATCAAAGTCCACATGACTCCGGAGAGATAGAGGGGCAGGCAGACAGACACGTCGCAAGAACCTTTGATGGCGGACCATCCAAGTAACGCTCCCCAGTTAAAGGTCAGCCCCAAGGCTAACTGCAGCCCATAAGTAATTCTTTTCATCAGAGGATAGATGACCACCAGAGACAAGGATGCAGCTCCCAGTGCTATACTTTTTATCATAATCCTGATCCCACATGTCATTAATCTTACAGCCGGCTCCGTGCGTCAGAATTGCTCCAGTCCCAAAAAGGGACAGCATATACCAGTCTGGAAAACAGCCTGGCTCTGCTGCCAAGCCAATGCTCCAGGTACCTGGCAAATACAACAGCCAGGTTCCGATGGGCTTGTCCAGCCTCATAAGGCGCAGGTAGGGCTGCAGGGGGCGGGGCGCAGCGGTCACAGGCTCCGGGGGCACCCGCCGCTGGGCCTGGGGCAGAGGCTCGTGGCGGCCTAGCGCCTGCCGCCGCGGCCCCGCCAGCAAGCCCCCCAGATATTCTTTCAAAGAATTTTTTTCTATCTTTTTCTTCTGTTCTACACAGTGGTCTCTCAAAACAGTACTGTGAAGTAAATAGTTCATGTTATGTCTATTTTATAAATGAAGAAATGCGTCTCAGAGGAATCAGTTCAATTAAACATTTTTATTAAGGATTTGCTATGTGAAAGACACAGATTCTAGGGATACAAAACCAAAAATGAGACATTTTTACTCTCAAGAGTCTTGCATTCTAGTAAACACATAAGTAAGCAAAATAATTGGAGGAGGAAGACAGAAGATTTCTGTTGGAAGATGATGAAGGACTTCATTATAGATCTGGATGATGATGATGAGGCTATGGGAATTGAAATGTTGAGCTTAGAAGCAACATTTCATTTTGTCTGGAATATAGAATGACTAGGGGGGGAATATCATGTAATAAGACTGGAGTCAGATTTAGAACTAATAGAGAGTCAAAGGAGATTTTTGATAAGGGGATATGGCATGGCCATACCTGAGCCTTAGGAGGATTATTTTGGTAACTGGAAGGAATATAGGAAGTGGAGAGATCAGTTAAAACCTTTTAAAACTGTCCAAGAGAGAGAAATATTTTTGACAATATAAAGAAATCTATCTTAAAAAACATTAAAATATCTAAAAAGTTATATATATATATATATATATATATATATATGCACATATATATTTAAAACCAAAAAAAAGAGAGAGATCTTCAATAGTTTTCTTTTTCTTTTTTGCTATGCTATTCCTTTCCCCTCCCTTTACTCTGTCAACAAATATTACTAGTCAAGCAAGACAAATTCTACCTTGACTGTATTTGCATCTTGGATCCATCGCTTCTGTGTTGGTTGTTGATGTTTCATTAACAATGGTCTGGAATCATGATTGTTTATTGTATTAAACAGTGATTAAGTTCTTTCAAAAATGTTTCTCTTTACAATGCTGCTATTGTGCAAATTTTTCCCTTGGTTCTATTTTCTTCATTCTGTATCTGTTCATATAAGTCTTCCCAGGTTTCTCTAAAACTTTCCTTTTAGTATATCTTAGAACACAGGAGTATTCTATTCCATCTATGTACCATAATTTGTTTAGCTATTAATTCCTTAATTGGACACACTCTTAATTCCCAATAATAAAAAGAACTACTATAAATATTTTTGCACATTTTCTTTGTTATAGTAAAGTAAATTCAAGAGAGCAGGTAGTCCAACCTTCTCTGTACATTTTAGGAATCTGAAGATCAGAGAATTTAAATGACTTGCCCAAGCCTGTACAGGTGGCAAGTGGAAATAACATTAATCCTTCAGTTCTAGAAGAAAACCATGACATCAGGAAGGTGATGCCATGAGAAACATGTGAATTGGATTTGAGTGAGGGGTTGCTGTATTAAGTCTCACTGGCTAGATATGCACCAGGAGGATGCAAGATGGTCCTGTATGCAAGGCAATCAAGGTTAAGTGACCTTACAGTATCACACAGATAGTAAGTCTCAAGGTCAGATTTGAATTCAGGATCTCCAGACTCCAAGGTCAAATGGTGCTATCTAGTAAGTGGTTTCAAATCCAATGTTTTTCCTAATGTACCTTAGAGGAAATCTAGTTTCAAGGACAAATTTTTTTTACAGCAAAGTGGAAGGATAGCTAGCACTTAAAATATTTTTAAATGGGAAAAGCTCTGGTATACAATGGAGGAAACAATTTTTTTCTTATTTAAATTCTTAGCCTTTCTCACTGCCTCAGTTTTACTGATTGTAATAAGGAGATGACAATTGTTTTTTTATTGCACAGGGGAAACATGTAAATGCTATAATATTAGAGAGTACAGGATGTAGATAAAACACTTATCTGTTGCTGGATGGCTTGAGTTTCAGGAGGAAAATGAAATGACAATACTCATAATGTTGATATTCCTCCACAGATTGTAAAAGACTTTTTTTTTAGGTTTTTTTTGTAAGACAAATGGGGTTAAGTGGCTTGCCCAAGGCCACACAGCTAGGTAATTATGAAGTGTTTGAGACCGAATTCGAACCCAGGTACTCCTGACTCCAGGACCGGTGCTCTATCCATTGCACCACCTAGCCACCCCTCTGCGCCACCTAGCCGCCCCTTGTAAAAGACTTTTAAAGAGGACGACAGATTATCTTGATTTTAAAAAAGGCAGCAAATAGAACAATGTATATCCAAAGCTTCCCTACCCACAAGATACCCATGGTATGGATTATATTTGAAAAGAGAGGTAGATACTTGCCGGACCTTGAGAGTTCTCAATGCAGATAATAGAGTAGCTTCTAACGGAAGTTTTAAATTCATTAATAGGTCAAATCAGAGATAGTTCTTTTAAGTCATTTACAATCGGAGTGTTCTGAAGAGGGGTTTTAAGCACACGCTGCATTAATGTACGGATCAGCAGCTTGACGGTATAGGTGTCTTGGGTTCCCTGAGTAGGAGGGTGTGTGTGTGTGCACACGCGTGTTCTGTGCTCACATACATGTAGCCACCAGTAAGGGGCGCTAGGCCACAGGTTTGGCTTGCAGTGGGAACCGTCTGCAGATTACCTGCAGCAGTGGGGGAGCCGAAGAGCTCCACCCCGCCCACCCCCACCGCATCACTAATCATATCCCTTCTGGCTCTTTGCACTTGAACGGAGGAGCCCGGGCAGACTAGTCAACCTGCTGCCAGCCGGAGCCTGGAGGGGAACGAGGAGAGGCTGGGGCTGCTGGGGCTGGCTTCCCTCTTCCCTCCCCGGACCCCTGGTCCCCTCTCCCTCCCTTGCCCCCCTTCCCCACCGTGCGGTTGCTAGCGGTGCCATCTCCCTTAGCTGGCTGCTCCCCGCCCCCTCCTCCTCCTCTCCCTCCTCCTCCTCTCTCTCCCTCCTCCTCCTCCTCCTCCTCCTCCTCCTCTCTCCTCCTCCTCCTCTCTCTCCCTCCTCCTCCTCTCTCTCCCTCCTCCTCCTCCTCCTCCTCCTCCTCCTCCTCCTCCTCCTCTCTTCCTCTTCCTCCTCCTCCTCCTCCTCCTCCTCCTCCTCCTCCTCCTCCTCCTCCTCTCCTCCTCCTCCTTGCAGGGGGAGGCGGGGGGTGACTGCCTCACTCCGCACCGAGCTGCCGGGCTTTCCCCTCCCACTCTCCCTCCCTCTCGCCAACTCTGGGCAGCTGCAGCAGCACCGCGAGCACAGCGGCGGCCGCGGCGGCACAGCCACCCGCAGGCTTCAGCAAGCGGCCCGAGCCGGCTCCCCGGCGGAGGAGCGGAGCCATGGCCGATGGGGGCGAGGGCGAGGACGAGATCCAGTTCCTGCGAACTGTAAGCAACACACTTTTCATCCTCACCTGGAAGGACCCGGAGAAGCGTAGTGGGGGAAGGGGATGTCATCAACTAGTCTGGTCCTTGGCTGAGTGAAGGAGGGGGTGAGGGGTGAAGGCGGCAGGGTACCGGGAGGTAGCGATGGGGCAGCTAGTGGCTCGCTAGGATGGGCAAGTGCAGAGAGGGAGATGGGGGGGGGGGTTGGAGGGAAAGAGGTATAGGTAGAAGGGAGAAGAAATGGGGGTGCATAGAGAAAGCTATTGTAAGAAGGAGAGGCATGAGAAGCTCACAAGCTCTTTTCCTTTACAAACAAGAGATTGATGAGGGGACACAAGAAGCGTTAGGGGTTCTTATAGGGCCGGGAGAGGAAAAGCCAGGACCCTTTGCTAGCATGTTTGCTGGGGGGGGGGGGGGGGGGCATACACCCTGGAGGGAGGGAGAGAGAGAGAGAGAGAGAGAGAGAGAGAGACAGAGAGACAGAGAGACAGAGAGACAGAGACAGAGACTGACTCTTTGCAGGGAATCACTTCTGGGGGCAGGGGGCACGGGGAAATCTTGCTAGGAATTCCTGCGTATCCCCATTTCGCATGCTTTTCATTTTGACACGCTTGCTGTGACGGGAAATAGCAAATAGATTTGAGTATTCAGTTTGCATGCTTGAGAAGCCTGAGCTGGGTCAGGTTGGTGGCTCCTGAGCAGGTTTTCCTAAGTGAAGGTGGAGCAGAAGGGGTGGCTGGTTGGCTAAGTGCCTCTGTGGTGTAATAGACTATTGCTGGAAATTGTGCTTAAGCAGTGCAATGACAGTTTAAGAGACTGTGTGTGTGTGTGTGTGTGTGTGTGTGTGTGTGTGTATGCTAGCTTTGGGAGAGTGTCATTTTTCTAAGTACCGGCTTAGGCAGAAAATTATGAAATGCTGAGTGCAGTAAAATATAGACAGTGGGGGCAGCTGGGTGACTGGAGCATTGGGGTAGCCAGCAGGAACAGATTTTGGCTCTCTACTCATACCATTTTCTTTTCTCCCTAAGTACCTTTTGGCTCTGTTTCTCCCTCTCTGATTTGTCTATACACTGCAGATACTTACCAGGCAGAAGCATAGCTCACCCTAAAAGCTGGGACTGAAATGCCCTTTGACAGAAAATAAAATGAGATAACTTCTTGTTGAAGGAAAGCTAATTAGCATATACTAACATTTTAAGATAGTCTCTTAATAATCACCTTTGACTGTTTTTTCTTTTTTTAAATGACTATTTAAACTTTTTTTTTTTTTTATTAAAATCCACTTAGTCTCCAAGATCTGAGGACTGCAGCCTCTGCTGCTACTGGGTTACTCCACTTTCAACAGTGATATACATATCATTTCCCAAGTTAAAATTTACTTTCCAATTGTAAACTTTAAGGGTGAGTGAATTTTGAATTAAGTAGATATTAATACTCAGGTATACAATATGTCAAGCAAATTGAAAGGTGAATTTGTATATTGCAAGAGTCCTATTTTATCTTTTATTTTTGCCTTTATTTGCTTTACCATGAGAATGCTATCAGTATTTATTTTTGAACTTTAGAAAGAAAAAGCCTTTAGCAAAAATTAAAATCAAAGTTACACATTAGGAAAAAAGCTATCTCACATAGCAACTCTATATCATGCACCACCATACATGTTGTTTTTAGTCATCTGTCTACATTGTTAACCAATACACTGTGAAACTGACCTGTGTTAAAAAAAATTTCTTGTGGAAATATTTTAAACTTGTTCAGAATACAGTAATTTGTTTTCCTTTTAAAAAATGAGATAGTGAAACTTTCCTATTCATTTTTAAAAAAGTGAACTCGCAAAGGGAATGGAAAAATATTTTTGTTGAAAAATACATAGCTGCAAAATAATTTTTTTTCTTTCTTCAGTTTTAAAATTAAATTCCATAGGGTTAAAATTAGCTTGAACATTTTGGAAAGCTTTGTGCAATTATGGGTTTGCTGCAGGCTTAAATGTTAAGCTGAGCTCATAGAGCTCATGGTGTTATCAGAATACTTAATGGGAACAGAGGTAATGGGCTTGCTAATGTGACTGTGTACATATAAAGTAATGTTAACCCCTTGGCATTTGACAGCTGCCCATCTTGCAGAGTAACACCCTTGATAAGTGAACCTTTTGCTAGTGAAGTCTGGCAAATGTAGTCTAGATTTTTCTTTTACTAAAGCATCCTTAGGATGCTGTGTTGATGATAGATGACCTTGAAGAGGGGAGCAAAATGGAACAGGGAAGTTTTTCTGGGAGGTTTAAGATATGAAAGGGGAAAATTTTTATTTTGGAGATTTGCCATGTCATATTCTTTGATAATTTCACAGTCTGCTGTTCATTCAGTTCCATACCTTTGATTTGCAAAAACTGATAGTTCCAAAATGTTTATGAGGTTACTATGAAAGCCTCATTTTTCAAATTAGATTAATCTATTCTTTTTCTTCTGTAGTCAAATTCAACATATGTACTTTTCTTCAAGTAAATTTCTTATGAATGTATGAATATGCATCACATAATATATTCAATTATACTGTTAAGACTTTCTCTTGGTAAAACATGAAACTATTCTGTTTGAAAAAGGAAAATTAAATGGTTAATGATTAAAGGCTATGACTGTTAAGAAGACAAGATATTTTATATTTTTTGACTAGAGGATTGAAGCCATCCTCTAAAGGTGATCAAAACCTAAGGGATTTAGATTTGGCAGTCCAGTACATTAAAGTTGATACCCTTATCCCCATAGAAAGCTATCCTCTTTAGAAGACTTCTAGAAGAGGTGGTTTTAAGGCAATTTATGAATTCATGTTTTATTGTAGGTTTCTCAATTCCCTCCCCTCTCTATTTGAAATGGCTTTTAGTATCATATAACCCTCTAGCATAATTTGCATTCATTTCCCTCATTTGCTTGGCTGTTTATGAGTTAACTTCTCTTTCTTAGAATTGGTTGATTAGGTGAATAAATATTATTCCCAGGTAGTCATATACATGCATATGTATTTTGTTGTTCAGTCATTTTAGTAGTGATCAACTCTTTTTGAAAAATTTTATTTATTTTTGAAATTTATAATTTTCCCCCTAATCTTGATTCTCTCCCCCCACCCCCACAGAAGGCAGTCTGAGAGGTCTCTTTATGACCTACTTGGAGGTTTTATTGGTGAAGATCCTGGAATGATTTCAACTTCTCCAGCTCATTTTACAGATGGAAAAATGGGTAAACAGGGGTTCAATGACTTGCCCAGGGTCACATAGCTAGTGTCTTAGGCCAGATTTGGATCCAGGAAACTGAGTCTTCCTGACTCCATACACAGTACTCTATCCACTGTACCACCTAGCTGCCCCAAATGTATTTGAATATATACATATATGTATATATATATATATATATATGTGTATGTGTGTATATGTATGCATATTTAAATATAATACATATATTTATATATATACATACTTTATATAGTAAATTTCTATTTCAGAAAAAATTCTTAAAGTGAACTTTGTTAAATGTTATCTGGTTTTGGGGAATATTGTTCTCTGTAGTTATTCTACTTGTTTGATCTTAAACAGAATTCTACTGATTTTATGCTTATTTCATTAAAATGCCACTGGTCACAAGAGAACATGGTTTAATGGAAAGAGTTAGTATGTCTGGTATCAAAATTCATGAGTTCAAATCTTGTCTCTGATGCTTATCCTGATGTGAACTGGGACAATTTACTTAATCTTTTTGGGCTTCAGTTTCCTTATCTAAAGATAAGAAACCTCTAAGATAATATAGATAACTTCCAGTTCTAAGTCCTAGGACCTGATTTTTCCATTATTGCTTGCACTTATTGCCCTTCTTTAGATTACATAAGCACAGTTTATTTTCCCTTGGGGAAGAGTTTGTCCTATGTGCAAGAATGGCTTGGTACTAATAAACAAACAAACACAAAAACAAATAAATGAACAAATCTGGCCTGCATATGTTTCTTTTATTTGGTGAACTGACTCTTTTAATCTAATAACCTTCAAAGTGATTATCCCTCTAGGGAGACAGAAAATGTAAAGCAGATCATACACTATATGTAACTTTATACTTTAAAGATATTTCACATCTTATCCAATTTAACCCTATCACCAACTCTGTGAGACATAGTTCAGTTTTCATTAATCTCTCTGAAATTTTTTTAAACAGATGAGGAAATTAAGGTTAGGGAAGCTAAGTAATATCTAGAAGGTCATTCAGCTCATTAGAGACAGAACTGGGACAAGACCAGATATTCTGACTCCCATTCCAATTTCTTTCTGGCAGATAAGTACTCTTGTGACAGTTGTTCATTTTTTTTTTCAATGAACAAAAATTGATTTTTCTCTCCCCACCCTCCCAACCACTATTGAAAAAAAGAAAAGAAAAAGAAAGCATTTGAAACAAATATGCATAGTTAAACAAAATAGATTTAAATTTTTTCAACTAATAAATCCTATGCAAATTGTAAATAGTATTTTGATTTTTTAGAAATTAATGGACCATCAATTTAGGCTTCCAAGCTGTGGATATTTCTAGATGTCAATGTGCAAAGGAAAGGGTCTGTTATGGTAAAAGGGATAAGGGGGTACCTTGAAGTACCATCCCAGGCCTGATTTAGTTATAGTCAATAGTCTAGAGTTCTTTACTCAAAAACCAATACTTATGTAATACAAATGGAAATTTGAAATTGTGTTCATAGTGGTAGATGGGAAGTGACATAATAAAATTTTCATTCATTAAATAAAATCCGTTATTTAGTGTAAGCCCAATATTATATTCTATAGTTTTTTTTAAAAAGTTGATAAAAATTTGTCTTATATATTACATTATTTTACTATCTCTAATATTTTCTTTCTGCCAAAACAAGCCCAGGACCATATAAGGAAAATTATTTAAAAAAAAAGTTTTATATAAATAGAATCAAATTTAAATAAAAAAAGAAGTTGAGTTACCCCTTCAAGTACATCAATTCAGCACATATAAATATATTTTATTAGTCAAGAAATAAAAAAAAATCCATTTATTATTAATCACCTACTCTGTGTCAGTCACCCTGCTCAGGATACAAAGAAAAGTAAATGACAGTCACTGCTGTCAAGGACCTCACAACCTAGTCAAGTGCCTACTGGTTGCAAGTCATTCCTTATCTTCAAGGAACTTAAGGTCTAATTGAGAAGAAAAGACACCTCCATGAAGCAAAAAAGAACAAACCTAGCGGGGAATTAAACTACAAGAATCTCAGAGGTCATTAGTCCAATGAACTTTTTCAAATGATGAAACTGTGATATTCAAAGATCAAGCAACCCATGTTCAAAATTACCTAAGTAGGTGGCATAACCATTTCAAACTGTACATGAGGAACTGAGGAAAAGGAAAAGGAATAGAAAATTGCATGATCAGCATTTGGTCCTACTTTATGAAAAATATTGAGAGCAATCAGTTTGAGTCCTTCACTCTGTTTTTCATCTCAGTGTGCCATTGTCTCTATTTCTAATTTTCTTTTAATTTCAGAGAAAAATTGAGTTTAAATCTAACCTCTCTATCTATATTCTGGACTCTTTCTGTTGTTTTCTTCAGGGCATTCTTTCCTTTGCCTTCAAGCACAATGGTTTCTCCCAATTTTAAAATACCCTTTGTCATCATCATCTCACCTTATCTTCCACCCCAACTACTATCCTAATCCTTATTCTTTTTTTCATTCAGACTTTCTAGTCCATATAGCTATCTTAATTCTATCACCATCTCTTATAAATCCCCAGAATTTTGGTATCCTCTAGATACTAGAGGATACTAGAATCCTCTGGTGTACTAGAATAATAAATTCTCATGTTTACATTTCACTTTGCAAGTTCAAATATTTTTTCCAAACATTATTGAGTATACCAAGTCAGTATTCCTATTTTACAGATGAAGAATATATAGAAGTTATGACTTGTTCATTCTAATTTTGACCTATTCCTCTCCACCATTTTTATTTTCTTCCTCTTTTTTGGTTTTCTTCTTTTCTGCATTAAAACATGCTCATTTCTACTTCCTAAATTCCATACTCAGGCCTCCTAATAATCTAATTTTTAAATTTACCTTGATTAAAATATAATTAAATATTTTATAATTATTTATATTTAATAATTAATAAATATATATCATATAATTATATAAGAACTCTGGGGTTCTTAACTGCTCTTAGAGAAAAGAACTAGATCTCTAGCAATCTTATATTATAGGCTCTCACATGCCTAACAAATGACAGCTGATACTTGAATCCATGCCTTCTAATACCATGTCCAGACTCTTATTCATTCTACTTCTTCAAGCCACTCTATTAAAGACTTCAAATTATCTCATCATTGCTAAATCCAATGGCATTTTTTCTTTCCTTATTTTCTCTGAATTTTTTCCTGACTACTATAATATGTACTTTCCTTGTCCTCTTCTCTTCTTACTTGCTTTACTCTTCCTTCTTTTTTGTTTTCCATATTCTCTCCTGTTTCTGATTATAGGCGCTTCCTCAAGTCTAATCATAAGATTATAATTCCAGAATTGGACAGGAAGACGTTCTAGAGGCCATTTCATACAACCCTTTCATTTTTCTAGATGACAACTGAAGCCTCGAGGGGTGAATTCCTCAAGTTCGTTAAGATGAGTGGCAGAGCCAGGATTTTAATGTAGATGCTTTCACACCAAATCCAATCCCTTTTTTCAGTGTAATAAAATTCTTCACCCTTTATAATCTCTTAGTGAAAGTAGTTCACTCATTTTCAATCAGCCCTATGAGAATAGCTTTGGAATCTTTATCTCCTATATTTTCTGGTACCTAAAAGACCTTGACTCATAGAATCTTAAAGTTGAAAGGGATCATAAAGGCCATCTAGTCCAAACTGAATCTGTAGAAGAATCCCCATGTTGATATATTAACGTAGTTGCGTGATCTGTACTTGAAGACCTGAAGTGAGAGATGATCACCTCTGGAAAGACCATGTTAATATTAGAAGACTCTAATTGTTGGGAAATTTTTTCTTTACCTTTAGCCTAAATCTGTTTCTCTATAACTTCCACCCATTCTATCACCACATTCTCAACATGTTGAAAATTGAGCTTATTATTTCCCACTACCCACATACAGCCTACTCTCCATGCCCACTATCTCCATGCTGTCAGTTGCACTGCTATTCTCCCACTCTAGAGACTATGGAATCATTTTTGAAACTGGTAGAAAAGAGCGACTGAACAAGAAAATGTTTTCTTTTGTCTGGTTTTTAGAAAGAGAAAAATGGAATATATTGAAAGATATTGAGGACTAAATCAATAATGAGAGAGAAAATGAATATATTGGATAGAAATGTGTTAAATTTAGAAACAGAGCCCATTTTTTCTTCTGAGAATACAGGATTATATGAAAGAATGGATATAAGGTAATAGTTATGATAAAGAAGAGATGCTGTTTAGGCAGTGAGAAAAATCCACACTAAATAATCTTGGTCTTTGTGAAATCTATCTAAGTTTTCAGTTATTAATAAGAGAGAAATTTGTAGTGATGTATAATGAAGAAGAAGGAATCAGAGGATGAATATTAATGAGTGTCAGTTTGTAGGACTGTTCTGTGGAAGTATTTTATGGTAGTAATTCATATTTGAAAATACTCATTTGGACACAGCCATAACCCTTGCAGGAGTAGCAAATAAAACAATTCTACTTACTTAACATCTCTTTCAAAATCCCATCAGAAAATAAATGTGATCCATGAACCCAAGTCCTAAGAAGAATAAGAAAACCTCTATCTGGACAAGAAAAAATCTAATACAAATGATACTAGCATCACTGGAAGCTCTCAAGACAATACCCCAAATCCTCAGTAATTTGATTTGCCTATCCTATCTGCTATAGTAGTTATCTATTATGTAATGCTCCTTCCCAACGTCACTTTCTTTTGGGATCATTTGAATCAGTGGCCCTCAAATTTTCCTCAGATTTTTCTAAAACTTTATGGCATGTCTTGAATACTAGATATGAAGTAAATGTTTACTGGTTTCTCAAAATGTTTCTATGATTTATGATTAAAAATGAAAACTGTTGATTTCATGTATTTTCTTTTTAAAAATATTTTATTGACGCTTTTTTCTTTCTCTTTAAAAAAAAGAATTTCATCACTTCCCACAGGCTCTCTCTATGAGGAAACTACCTTGCACACCCCTTAGAAAAGTTTCTCCTGTAACAAATTAAGTATAGCCAAACAAAACAAATTGACACAGTTGTCACGTGCAAAAAATATAACCATTGTCTACTACATAAACCTCTAGTCCACCACCTCTCTGTAGGGAGATGGGAGAAATGCTTCAACAGCATCCTTTGAAATCCTAATTGTTCAATGAATTGATCAGAGCTCCAAAGTCTTTCAGTCTTCATTTGAATTCATTTTAAAAGAGATTTTACATCAATAATCTCATTTAATCTTCATTACTCACTAAGGCTCTCTTCAGAATGATTGTCTTAAATAGCAAGAATGACTACCGCACAAAAAAATGTACAGCCATTAACCACAGATGTTTTTGTTAGGTAACTAGTCTTTCATCAAGCCGTAAATATTGAGCATATGCTTTATGATAGTGACATAACTAAGGACTAAAATAGATATAAAGAAAAATGAGATCTAGTCTTTGCTCTCAAGGAGCTTACAATCTACTTGAAAATACAAGACCTTTAAAAATAAAAAAATAACCAATAATGAGACAGTATTTCATGAGATGGAAAATTGATATTAGAATTCGGAAGTAGAGAGCAACTTAGCTGAGAAGATATGTCCTGAATGGAGCTTTAGAAAATACTCTAGATTCTGATAAAGAATAAAAGAGACAATGTTTTTCCTAGAGTGCTGTAGCAAAAAGTCAAAAAGGAGGACTGAGCATGATGAGAATTAGTTGAACATAATCCATTGTTATTCATGGGAAAAAACCCCAATTCTTCCAATTTCCAGGAGTAGTGATATGCTGCATAATTCCTGCTACCAGAGAGACTGGTAGATTGCTTGTTCTGAGAAGTTTTAGACTTCAGCAGGCTAAACTTATTGGGTATTTCCTGAGTCTGAGACCCTGGGAGTAGAGAGGACCAATAGCTTACCCAAGGAGGGAAGTACTGGCTCAAATTGGAAATAGAGCAGGTGAAAGTTTCTGTGCTAATCAATGCTAATGTGCTAAAAGTATTAGATTCGAGAGCCATGAATAGCTACTGCAAGAAGGGAAACCCAATCTTAAAAAAAAGAAAATATATAATAATGACAAGGCTCACACTGATTTATGATTTTTTTAGGTTTTTTTTATTTTTGCAAGGCAAATGGGATTAAGTGGCTTGCCAAAGGCCACACAGCTAGGTAATTATTAAGTGTCTGAGACGGAATTTGAACCCAGGTACTCCTGACTCCAGGGCCGGTGCTTTATCCACTATGCCACCTAGCCGCCCTGATTTATGATTTTTCAAAGCACCTTTGTCACATCAGTCCTGGAGAGTAGGAAGTATGGGTACCATTATGCCCCTTTTGCATATGAGAAAATTGTTACTAAGAGATTCGAATTAATAATAGTAATGATAGTAAATATCATTGTACATTTTGTGAAAATATTTATAAATATTGTCTAATTTTATCCTAAACCCTGCGAGGTAGTGCTACCATTATCCCTGCTTTACAGATGAGGAAAATGATTATGAAGTGGTTAGTCAGTAATTTTGACTCCTTTCTACTTCTGGCACTCCATCACTGATAGCCTGCTCAAGATGGGTTAGTAGCATCATCTTTATCTACTAAAGAGAACATACATTTTCCTCTTTAAATAAAGTTCTAGAAGGATAGAGCAAAGATGTCAAAGTAAAGGCAGGGACTCAACCAAGCTCTCCCACAAAGCCTTCCAAATACCTATAAGTAATAACTCTAAATAAATTCTAGAGGAGCAGAAACCACAAAATCAGAAGGTGACAGTTTTCCCTCCCAAGACAATCTGGAGCATTGGCAGGAAAGTCTATCTCCCCAGGGTGAAAGAGGAGTGAATTTCAAGGCTCACACAGAAACCAGTAGCAGTAGCAGGCCTCACCAGGAGGAGTTTCCATACTTCTCAGTTCACAACCATCAAAGATAACTTAGAAGGGCAGCAGGAAAAGTTTGTTGCATCTGGGTGAGAATGGAGCACAGTCCAGTGGAGGTTGATCCTAGGGCAGACCAGTGCCAGCAAACCAGGCTCTGGCCTTGGTAGCCACTGAATCAGCTGCTGCAACAGCTAGTTTTAGAAATTTCAGTCCACTGATGGTAAGGGGCTTGAAGTTCTGGCCAGAAGGAGATTATAGGGGTTTCTTTGCCAGCACTGGAGGCAGGACTGTTGCTTTGTTTATGCTTGGACCTAGGTTACAGTCTTGGGTGGCAGTCCCAGGGTAAGGAGGAATACTATCTCACTAGAGTTTGTGGTCACAGAGGAACAGGACAGAAAAGAATGCTTGGGGTTACTCACAGATCAGAGTATAGGCCAACAGAGTAGTAAACACATCTCCTTAGATCATACTACTTTGGAAGAACTGAAAACTTACGAGTCTCTGAAAACAGTTGCATAAAATCCCCGAAACTTGGGACAGTGAGGCCTTCACCCTGGAAGCAGTCTGGGAAAATGAACAAACTAAAAAAAAAAACCAAACAAACAACTAAAAGAATTCTTACCATAAAAAGTTACTATGATTATGAGAAAGATCAAAACACACTCTCAGAATTAGATAGCAAAGTCGAAGTTCCTATATCCTAAACTTCCAAGAAAAAAATTTGAATTGGTCTTAAGCCATGAAAGAACTCAAAAAGGATTTTGAAAAATCAAGTAAGAGACATAGAGGAAAAACTGGGAAGAGAAATGAGAGTGATGTAAGAAAATCATGAAAAATGAGACAACAGCTTGGTAAAGGAGACATAACAAATGATGAAGAAAATAACACTTTAAAAACCAGTCTAGGCCAAATGGTAAAAGAGGTACAAAAAGCCATGTGAAAAAGCAGAATTGACCAAATGGAAAAAAGGTCCAAAACTTCTCTGAAGAATAAAATTCTACACCATAAAACCTGGCCCCCTGGTTTTTTTAAATAATTTTTTTTCATACTTGTTACATTGAGATTTGTAATTTCTTTCTTGTTCTCCTGAATTTAGACTCTCATTCACTTAAAGTATGTTCCTGTTTAAACAGAACTCTCTTATTTAAAATATTACCAGAGGCCACCAATAAGAAATCCATATTATTTCAAAAAAGAGCGCAATAGTTGTAAGTACCCTGTTCTTTCAGTCTACAAAAGTGAGAATAATGCAAAAATGAGCATCATACCTCATAGTGGTATACTATAATTGAAAGTTGGGGTCTTTTAATTTCTATAAAAGATTTATGATTATCAACAAATATAATTTTTCCTCATTTCTCTAAGATTTTTATTAGAAGGTTCAACACTAAGATTTGTGGCCATGTAAAAAATTCTAACCATAAAAGATAATAATATTTCTGCCTATTTCTTTCCCTAAAGTCTTATTCAATTAATTTAAACAAAGGAACCCCTAAAGTTGTATTCTGATGCTTCATTGTAGGATGAAGGTGACCTTGGGTTCTTAAAGACTGAACCAACAGACTGTTAGCTCTGGTTGCAAGTATTATCAATTTGGGAAAACTTTGGATATGAGCCTAGGGACTATTTGTCATTTGATTAACAGCTCAGATACATTTGGGGAAGTTCATTATAAATAGGCACACAGGCTGAGAAAATGTTTTAGTCAAAATCAACCATTTAAGATAATCATAGGTTCTGGTCTTCATTAGTGAAGCTGAGATGAACATCAATGAAATAACAGATCCTTGAAGAATTGAACAAGTAGGTGGAAATAGAATGGTATCTTGCTAATGATAATACTAGCTAACATTTGCATGTTATTTTAAAGTTTGAAAAGCATTTTATAAATACATAATTTTATTCTTACTACAAGTTGGGGAAGTAAGTGGTTAAGTAACTTAATACAACATCACACAACTAGTAAATCTCTTAGGCTGGATTTGACCTTAGGTCTTTCTGACTCTAGACTTTGAGTTTCATCTATTTCACCATTAAACTCTTTAACTCAAATTTTACTAACTCTGAATCTTTTGAATTTTTCAGAAAGGATGAATCAAGTATATATGAATCAAACTAGATTGTGGTGCCCTTGTAGACTAATTCAATCTATGGTATGAGATTTAAATCTTTACTGATCAGCAGGTGAGTGTCATTTTAGACACTAGCACTTTTTATCTGATTGGTTACTGATTTATAAATTTCACGACCCATATGGTGATGCTGTTTGTCCTTTGTTCTCCAAGATCATGACATGAGGAAAGTGATGCTATGACATGTTCATGAGTTCAATTTGAGGGTGAGGAGGGTGCTATGCCAAGTCGACAACATCACTTTCTTCTCTGGAACCATTTGTGTCCAGTGACCAGATGGTGAATCAGGGTGACTGGAGATAGTTCTGGATGTGAGGAAATCAGAGTTAAGTGACTTGTCCACAGTCATCAGCTAGTTAATATCTGAGATCACATTTGAACTCAGGTCCTCCTGATTACAGGACTGGTGCTCTATTCACTGTACCAATTAGCTGCTCTACATTTGTATATACCTGCATATAATTTTTACTTAGTTTTTGTATGTTTTCATTTGCTTCTGGGAACATTTAGTTGTCTACTAAGACTAGATTTTATCAAAGTCTGCATCAAATCTTTAGAGGTTCTGAGCCAGGCATGTTTTGTTTAGATGTTTTGAGGTAATAACTATTTCAACTGTGCTTAAAGCAAGCACATATCATTAGGATGAGTGGGAGAAATTCATATCTCTGTTATGATTTTTTTTGCTTAGCTACTGACTCAAAAAGACTATAGTATCTATGTATGTATTAGGCATCTATCTATCTATCTATCTATCTATCTATCTATCTATCTATCTATCTATCTATCATCATCATCATCATCTATATCTATCTATTTATCTATTTCTATCATCTATCTATTTATCTATCTATCATCTATCTGTCTATCTATTGATCCATCTATCGATCTATCAATCTATCTATCTACTATTTTTTGCAAGCAGACAGCGCAGAAATATAATGATCAAACATTTCAGCCACCTGAAACTTAGATCAGGAAAATATTAAATCTGTATATATGGATTACTCTTGTCTGTGAGATGGTAGTAAAGAGATTTTCTTTCCAGTAAGTGCTTAATAAATACCTGTTGGACTGAAATGGGTGGAAAGTTATCTCTTAGAATTTGTCAGACTTTTGTTTTTTTTCATATGATAGGGAGAGGAGAAGGAATCATGTTCCCTCAGAAGACCCTAAACCTCCGAAATTAAAGGACTCAATTGTTAAACTGAAGAATTTGGCAGTTATGTGTCTACATTTTTCTTAAACAGAAAACTAACCCTGTCCAGAAGCTTTATAATAGGAGGCCATACATAGATGAAACTTCAAGCAGCATTACTTTGAGCATAAACAGATGCCAAGATGGAATTAAAAAAAATTCCAAAGTCATTACTAGGGTTACACTCTGTGAAAGATATAATTATGTTATGGCTCATTTGTATTTTAACACCTGTTCTTAATGCTTTGGAGTGTGCTTCACATAATAATATTGTATGCTTTTCCCCCTTGATGGTACCACTAGGAAGAAGGCATAATCATGTGTTAATGTTGATCTCAATAAATATGTGATACTTTTAGTCTTATAATATCATATTCTTAGTTCTTTGAAACTCTCTATTATTAAAGAGAATAATCCCAGTTTAGGTGAGAATTAGTTCAGTTTACAAGTGTGTCTTTTGTTTCTACATATGACAAGACATGCACTTCATTGATATAATAAATAGGAAATAGGAATTTATGAGAATATTTCATTTCATTAACATCTTGATGACTATAGGTTATGTTGTTAATAATATTGCCTATGGTAGTTGTATATAATACCACATATGGTATATTATATCATTTTTTAAACTTTTTGGTCTTACTACCCCTTTAAAACTCTTAAAATTTTTTGAGCATCTCAAAGAGATTTTGTTCATATTTTTTTATTTATGATCCTTAAGCACATTAGAAATTAAAATATCTTAATGTTGCAAAAGGGTCAACTAGGTGGAAAAATGGATAGCTCACAGATCCTAGAGTCAGGAAGACCTGAGTTCAAATCCAGCCTCAGGTATTTGCTAGCTGTTTGACCCTGAGTAATTTACTTAACCCTGTTTGCTTCAGTTTCCTCATGTGTAAAATGAGTTGGGGGAGGAGAGAACAAATTACTCTAGCATCTTTGTTAAGAAAACCCAAATGAAGTCATAAAGACAGACATATTTGAAATGACTGAACAAGTGTTAATTTTCCTCTTATAGTCACTCAGGGAAAAATATTTAATGGTTTTTAAGTTTTAGTTTCCTTATTAGTATAATGAGTGAAATAATATTGTACTGTCTACCTCTCAGGATTATTGTGAGAAGAGTTTTGTAAACTTTGATGTTCCACATAAATGTGAATTATTGTTAATATTGTTACAACTGAAAACTTTTTCAATCTAAAAAATAAAAATATAGACCATTTAAGTATTAGAACCCCTCAGTTTATTTTAATTATATTGCTGGTGAACCAAAAGTCATTGCTTCTTAGGATGTCTATATTTAGCAACTCTTAAATTTTTTCTGAATTTCCATATAATTCTGAACTAAAGTCTACAATGCTTTTTTAAAAAATGGTTACAGGTTTAGGAATCAGTCTTAGAGATATATTTAAAAACAGTCATTATGTTTTACATGATATGTTTTATTATTTTAATAACACAAAGTACATAATCCTTATTTGATTGATTAAAAATATGGGGAAAATGTAGGCAACAATGTCTTTCCTGAAACAGGAAGGTAAAATTTAATAAGATGATCTCCCCCTTTTGGGGAATGATATATTGGGAAACTGACTAAAATAAATGTGTGTCCATGTTGTTCTGTAAGTCTCTCTAGAATAGGATCTCTTGTTTAGCATACATATAAGTCTTATCATCCATAGGTGTAGGGGTTTTAATTAACCCATATTTAAAATATTTTGTCTCACTTTTAATTTGTATGATGTTCTTTGATGGACCTTATCCTTACCTCCTCTTAATATTGCAATCGTTTGAGAAAACCTTTGCTGTATTCTGTAGAGGAAAAAAAGTGTAGATCAAATCTGTGAGATATGGCATGACATGGACCTGACCCAGCTGTTAGTTGAGACCTCCTCCCAGCATCTAGAAATGCATATTCTCTATCCTTCATGCTTGTGGCCCCTGTGATTAGCCAGGGGAATTTCTAGTCATATTGATGCTCAACAGGACAGTACTATCAACACATTTTTATCACTTCATGGAACAGTTCCAACAACTCTAGTAGTTAAAGGATATTATTTAGAAAATGTTGTAGTAAGTAATTATGGCAGTTGCTTTTTCTAAGTGCATATATTGTTCATCAATATAAATAATTTGAATTATGCATCTATTAGTTGACTTTCAAATTTCAATATTTCAAAAAACCTTTGATTTTATAAGGAGTGGTTTTTTAAGCCTTAGTAAATGGTTAAATGAATTGCTGAAAATAAAAATAATCATTAGCTGGGGGTCAACTTGGTGTAAGGAAATTCAGTGCATTTAGGCTGATGACCCTAGTGGATTGGGTTTTACACCATGGACATTTAAAAAATTTTATTTTATTTCTTTCCAACTACATGTAAAGATTCACCATGGACATTCTTTTATTTTCCCCCCCAGGGTTAATAGTGTTAAATCCTCTTCTTCTTTAATACTGAATAATTAAATGATCGAAAAACAAAATCCTACTAAAAAAGAATCCATAAATGAATTGGGGCCAGGAAATTGTAGATTTTTGCATAAGAGACAAAATGAATAATGACATACTCTTCTGCCTGTTGTTTATGCCATCGGGAGTCAAGGACTCTACATGATTTAGCAGTGTAACTTCCAAGAAGAGGCCAGATACTGCAGATAAATTTAACCTATTTTTAAGGTTAGATAAATTCAGTCTATTTTTATGGGCAGGAAGAATTTATCACTGAAGTGTTTCTAGATAAGATCCTTGTTAGCCCTAAACTGTAATCCTGGAAGTAGTACCATTTTTCACTTGTTAGGGTGGGAAAGAGAAAGCATCATGTAAATTGTAGAAATCTGTGGCTATATATTTCTTTAACATCAAAGTTATCATTCCCAGTCAGTCATTTTCATTCAGACTATATGGCTGATTTTGTGGGCAAATCAAGTCAATAAGCATCTATTAAACACCTATTATGTCACTCAGTCAATAAACACTAAGCTCCTAAAGAAAGGTCCCTGTACTCAATCCATATCTATCAACTGATCAAAATCTTGGTAGCTTTTGTATTGACCTTTAGGACACTCCCCTTCTTTCCTTGATGAGTACAGTGCTTGGCTCAGTTTTTCTCTCCTCATTTCTTTCCCTCATATCAGGCAATTTCAACATACACTTCAATATTCCCTCAAACACCCTAACCTTACAATTCCTCAACTCACTCCTTTCCCATAACCTATTCTTCACATCTACACACAACTACACACAAAGATGATCATATCCTTGATCTTGCTGCCATGAACAAATACTCCACTTCTATGTTTACAAACTCTGAAATTCCTTAATCTAATCATAGTCTGTTGTCTCCCTTTGCATTGCAACCCTTAATCCTACTATGCTAAGCATTGAGGATACAAAGAAAAGAAAGCAAAAGAAAACAAAAGACTCATCCTAAAAAGCAAAGCCAAACACAAATACCCAGCCTTTGCTCTGTAGAAGCTCACAGTTTAGTGGTCAATCCATTTTAATCATTAAGTTGGCTAAAGAGACTGGACTGAAAAACTTATACTGTATTGTATACTGTATAAGGATAAAAATGAGCTCATTATCTGAGTATAAGATCAATCATATATGTGATCATGTTCCCCAGTGTACATGCTAAAAAGAAAGTCATATAATCATGTATCAGAATGAGACCTTGATGGTCATATAGTTCAAATCCCTTATTGTATAGTGAAGAAAACAAAATCCAGAGGTAAAGTGACTTGCCCAAAGTTAATAAGACTAAGGAATGGCAGACCTGACTTTCAGATCTTCTCAGAAATCCTGTCTTCTTTGCATTTATTTTCTAATGAAAATAATATTGCTTCATGATTTGTATCAAATTCCATTCTTCCTGGTACTCTGTTCAACCAGAAAATGCTTCATAGAAGAGTGTGTCGTCCTTCTCAATATCCTTAGAGCTTAGGAATATACCAGGACATTTCTGACTTTGTCTTATTAACCCATACTGGATATATCAGTTAGCATGATCCCATGGATAGAGACTCAGGAATTGAGGTTCAAGACCTGAGTTAGAAACATATTGAATGGTTGACCTGGGGTCACAGATTTAACCCCTCATTGTTCTAGACTATAGGATAGGTTGCAGAGCAGATGCTACCTGGATTAGTAGTTTTTCTCACATAGGAGTTTCTTCTACTAAATGAAGTCACAGGTTCAGTACCAACAACAACAATCCTCAATAAATTCAATATGGATATATGAACCAAGAAATTATAAAAGCACTTCTTGAGCAACTTTCTATTTATATTCCAAGGGAGTCCTAAAGATTCATTGAAGGAACAGGAATTGTTTTATCTTTAGAAGGGCAAACATGGTGAAAAAGATAACTGTCTAAAATGTTAAAGGGCTATAAGATGATAGATTTTTGTTCCTTTCAGTTGTGAATAGGAATAAGAAAAATGAGTAGATATTACAAAGAGGGCAAATATAAGGGGAAAAACTTCCCAGTAAGTAAGGTTATCTGAAAGCAGTAAAATGAATTGTTTTTTCCTCACTTCAGAGGTCTTTAGAAGTTGGGTGTCCATTGGTCAACTATGTTCGTGAGGGAATTATTGTTCATAGTCCTGAAGGCATCAGAGATTAGACTAAGGTTCCTTTTATTTCTGAGATTCTGTGGTAGTTGGGATTGCCCATGAAAGTTTGTAGTAGCTAAACTCAGACAAGGGTACCAGTCCTGGTTAAACCGGATCTCTCTCTGATGCCTTCAGGGCTTTTATTTTTAAAGCTGTGTGGCATTTTAAGGTGGGTTTGAGAACTGGTTGCCAGGTGCTGAGATCCAAAAGTCAAAAGATATTTCTTTAAAACCTGGAGATCAAACCATGAGAAGAGGCAAAGGGATTCAAATTACTAAACTGAGACAAAAGTTTAAACAAAGAAATATGACTCAAGAAGTCATGTGTTGAGTTGATTTTCAGTCATGACTCCATTTGCGTTTTCTTGGGAAAGAATGGAATAGTTTGCCATTTCTTCCATTTTACAGATGAGGATTAATAACCCTGATTTGCCAAGAATTACCCAACTAGCCCCTGAGGCCAGATATGAACCCAGGAAAATGAATTTTTCTGACGCCAGGTCCAACACTCTATACCCTATGGCACCATGATTTTATTCATGTTTCTTTTTGTCTTTTCAATAGTCATAATTCTTTGCCATATAGCCATGTGATCCATTCAGTTGTCTTTCTCCAAATCTTTTGTGGCTCTTCTAATTTTCTCTGGAGATATACAAATCAAAATTATACCAAGTGTTCCAGGGATTATGTAAAGAAAATTTTGTAAAACCATAGGGAAGTTGTGTAGTTTAGAGAGTAAACCAATGAATTTGGAATCAGGGACATGCATTTCAGTCCCTCTCTGCTCTGTGCTACATATAAAATTATGAGTCCTTTGTTCAATTATCTGTAAAAAAGAAGAGGGTCAATTAGATGCCTTATAAGGTTTTTTTTTAATCTAAAATCTCATGATTATGTTTGTCTTTTGGGCCACAACTATACATTGGGATAAAAATCATAGTCACAGAACATCAGGATTAGCATTTAGAGCAGAGATCTTCTAGTCCCATCAATACCTGAATAGAAATTCCCTCTAAAATATGGTCATCTAGACCAATGTCAGTGGGCAGTAGAAGTGAATTCCCATGCATTTTACTCTTGAAAACCACAAAGTAACATTATTTATGTTGTCTTATATTTTTATTTATTTTGTTATATCTTAATCTGATTCCAGCCACACTTGAAAGTTTTGTAGGCCAAATACTATCTTTTGACAGTTTGACAACTGATCTTGATTTTGCTTTAGTACCTACTATGATTTGGCAGCTTTTATCACTTTTCCATTGCTCCAGTTGTTAGGGAATTTTTCTTTGGGGGAACAATTGACAATACTGAATTGGAAGTTCTTTGAGGGCATGATTGTTTTCTTTTTTGGGGGGGTCTTGGTGTCCTTAGTTCTAGTATGATGCCTTGGTTCTTAATCAAAAATTTAAAAATTTAATTTAATTATTCTATAAATTCCCTTATTGGAGAGGAAATGGGAGCTAATTTTTTTAAACTCTTCATTGTAGAAATACAATTAGATTACTTTTCCCCCCATAATGAAACTCATTGGCATAATTTCATTTAGAGTCAGGAGATATTCTTGAATTCCACTTCTTTTAACTTGGTATTCCATTGCCCAGAAGATCTCATCATGGATAAATTTGCCAATATCATTTTATATTTAGTCAAAATCATGTGGGAAAAATTAGAATTGCAGTCCAGTGAATTCCACTCTTAATTCATCTTCATACAGATATACCAATTTATCCCTACATTTCCTATGATTACCATCTTTATTTTTTCCATGGCAAAGCATTCTACCAGTCCTATATAAACTTACTTATGTGTGAGTTCACATATGTTTTAAACAGCTTGGATTTGGAAACTTGTCAAAGGCTATTCGTGTATGTCTAAATTTATCACACTACATTGTCACTTTTCATTATACTTTACAGGACACTATGCTAAGTCTTAAAGATGCCAAAGTAAAATAAGGGTTAGTCCCTATCTTTAAGAAATTTACAGAAATAAGACATGTAAAGAAAAACTAAAATATGATGTGTTGCATTCAAAGGAGAGCACCATAGAAAAATTGATGAGAAATTTTAGGAGAAATCATTTCCAATAGAGGAAGACAAAGAAAGACTTATGAAAATAGGGGTGGCTAGGTGGCGCAGTCACTAAAGCACCAGCCCTGGAGTCAGGAGTACCTGGGTTCAAATCCGGTCTCAGACACTTAATAATGACCTAGCTGTGTGGCCTTGGGCAAGCCACTTAACCCCATTTGCCTTGCAAAAAATCTAAAAAAATATAAATAAAATGTTAATACCTGAGCTTGATTTTGATATTTCAGGAGGTGGAGATGAGAGTGAAGCAGATGGTGGTGAGAATCTATTGTAGGCATGTGAGAAAAAGGCATGAAGAAAGAAGAGATAAGATTAAGGATAATTTGGATAAAAACAAGATTGAATGGACTGTACCCTAGGTTCTTTCCCACATGTTTATTATAAATCTTCAAGTAATTCCATAATTATCATGGCACAATTTACTTCATAAAAGCCATGTAGCTCTTAGCCCCCAATGAATTACCTTTTTTTTCTGAATTTCCTGAAAATACCCTTTATCATCGATTCTACCATCATACTTGGCATGAACAGGAGATCTCTACAATCTTTATTCCCAGGTTGCCTTTGGAGGCTTTCCTCACAATAAAGAGGATTTATATGGGTAGTTCATTTGTCATATGGACCATTGGTCATTTGTATCCTTTGCATATATGTTTTAGCTCAGAGTTTCATTTTGAGTCCCTTATAAAAGCTCTGATGGATGCTTTTTATTTTTCACATATATTTTTTTTCAGTTTGTCAATTTGGTCCTAAGCATCCTTTGTGCTTCCTGCTATGGAATTCAATACATTTTCCTTGTTTTCCATGAAAACTATTTGAAAGTGGGAAAATCTCTGATGCCCTTCTTGATTAAAAACTGAAGCAAAGAAGTCACTGAGATTCTGTCTTTCCTTTACTTATTTTTTTCACCATGAAAATTCAGTAGCCCCACTAATGCCTTGCTTTATGTTTTTGTTATATAAGTGACTTCAGAATCCCTTGTCATTAACATTTTTTTCTCAAGGAATATATTGTTCCTAGGTAAGAAAAAATACTTTAGAAAGCTTCCTGATACCTCACCCATTTGTGGTAGTCTACATATTTCCTAAGGTAGCATGCAAGGCATAATTATTATCACTTCAAAAGAGCTATTTGTTTCCCAAAAAGGGTTTAGGACAAGGTTTTGCATGGTTATAGAAAATTGGAATTGGCAGGGATCTTAGAAGTCATATCAAATCTAATTTTCTCATCATAATTGAGACCTAGAGAAGTGAAGATATTTGCCCGTGAATAATGTCACTGTCAAATATTTGAAGAGTATAGTCTCTATTCCTGTTCTTTTTTAGTGAAGCAAATGATGGATTATACATGTAGTAAGGTTAGGATAATAGCAGTAAAAATGAAGTACCATAGAAAGATATATCAAAAAATTGGAAAAGGGAAAATGACCTATTTATACAAAAATATTTATAGCAGCTCTTTTTGTGATAGCAAAGAATTGGAAATTGAGGGGATGTTCATTGATTAGGAATGACTGAACAAATTGTGGTATACAATTGTGAAGGAATACTATTGTGCTCTATAAGAAATAATGAGCTGGATGATTTCAGAAAAACCTGAACTGATGCAAAGTGAAGTTTGCAGGATCAAGAGAATACTGTACATAGTAACAATAGTATTATACAATGAACAACTCTGAATAACTTAGCTGTTCTCAGCAATATAATGATATAAGACATTCCTAAAAAATTCATGATGAAAAATGCTATCCACCTCCAGAGAAAGAACTGATGGATTCTTAATGTAGATTCAAGCATGCTATTTTTCACTTTTATTTTTTACTTTTTTTCCTTGGTCTGTGTTTTCTTTCATAGATGAATAATATGGAAATATGTTTTACATTATTGTACATGTATAACTTATATCAAGCTGTTTACCTTCTCAGGGAGAGAGGAAGGGTAGAAAGGAGGGAGAGAATTTGGATCTAAAAAATTTTAAAAAGATGAATGTTGAATTTGCTTTTACTTATAATTGGGAAAAAATAAAATATTCAAAAAATTCCATTATCATAGGCACTATGAGGAAAATGCAGTGAAAGTAGAGTGGCAGATTATAAATGGAATGGAGGAGAAAAAAGTCCAAGAGGGAGGTGGGACATCACACTGTAGATTGAGTGAATTATCATGTTGGGTTCACTTTGCTTGATAGATGACCAGATAACTGGAAATTGCCCTTGCCATCTGGGAGATGGAGAGATCCCTGCTGTTATTGAAAGCCATCCAGGACCCTTACCCATTCTTTTCTTGTCCTTCACCTTGCAAGAAGCAGCAGAAGAAGCCAATTTAAAAGATAAGGAGAGTTAAAGAAAGGTAGGAAGGAAACAAAGGAATTTACCATAGAAAAAAAATAATGTGAAAGAAAAAGAAATAAAAACAATGATCCTGAATAGGAAGGAATGAGAATACTGACTGCTGGAGGAAGCCCTTTCAGTGGTCTGATTCTTTTACCCTTAGTGATGAATTCACTTCAGCAAGCCTTTATTAACCATCTACTATGAGACATTCCCTCTTCTAAGCACTGAGAATACAGAGACAGAAGTGAAAGAGTGCCTGACCTGTGAAAGCTTACATTCTACTGTGGAGAAACGACATGTCTTGAAATTAGTAGGTCACTAACTCAAAGTCATGAAACTGTATTAAAAGCTCTTACTGTCTAGGAATGAAGTTTTAGAGAAATTAGAGAATGCAAAATTAATAGATTTTTTAGGTGACCATAAAAGAGCAATTTGCATGTACTTCATAGCCCACTTGCAAATGAATGAATTTGTAATCTTTTTTCATCAAGTGCTAATATCTTGAATATCTTGGGAAATGTGACTGGACTGTTAGAAAAAGACAAGAATTACAAGCTGCTTTCTGATTCCATAGCCTGTTTTTCATAAGAGACTTCTGGTCTGATGTAGCCATTTTTAAACTGAATAACAGAGGTGGTATCTCAGGACATCTTATGGATGGACATCTCAGGACATGGTATCTTGGCACCTAGGCACTTAATAAGAATACAATAAATACTATTTATTATAGTATATAGTATTAAGTAGTATATATAGTAGTATAGTGGTAAGAATGTAGTATGGGTGTGGCTAGGTGGCTCAGTGGATAGAACACCAGCCCTGGAATCAGGAGTACCTGAATTCAAATCTGGCCTCAGATACTTAATAATTACCCAGCTGTGTGGCCTTGGGAAAGCCACTTAACCCCATTGCCTTGCAAAAACAAACAAAAAGAATGTAGTATAGTAGTAAGTCTGAGACTAGAGTAAGAATGAGAAATAGAAATTTAGCATTCTGGACAGGGCCTAGCTTTTATAATTTTATGAATGAAAGGAGTTAACTTTGATAGTATCTGAGCAGAAAAAGTTGGGAAACAAAAAGATAAATATATATATATATATATATATACATATATGTGTGTGTGTATATATATATGATGTGTGTAAATTGCTAGTAAGGATTTAGTATGTGTTTTGGGGAGTAGAATTTTAAGCAAACTGAGAAAGATTGATTCTAAAAGATATGCATTAATCCACATTTATGGAGCAAAATATTGTATTGAATATTATTGAAATGGAGTGGGGCAGCAATACAAATGACTTGAAGTACATGTTCTCTGCCCTTAAGGACCTGCCATTCTAATTAAGAAGATGTGTGTGTATGTATGTATGTATACATGCACGCATGTATGTATATATATATATATAATTGAAGTATACTTTAGTAAAACAAATCATATAGTGAAAGTTTGTGCTGAACAAACTAAGTACCTATGTGCTGAGTGGACATAGAAGAGCAATGAACAGAGTCAGATTAATTATGGAACACTTTCTGAAATAGCTCAGTTTTTGAGCTTGGTTTCACCTGAGTGAGAAGCAAAATTTGGCAAAAAAAGGAAGGAAACTCATCAAATTGGTAGAGATAGAAAAGAAAAAAAATGAAAAATATTAGAAAGACTGCGAGAGCAGAAGCACATTAGTGCATTATTGATAGACATAGACATTGGAAAAGTCATTCTGCAAAGCAATTTGGAATGATTCCCCAAAAGTTATTAAACTGTGCATATTCTTTCACCCATTAAGCCCTATACTTGAAAGATCAAAGAAAGAGGAGGTAAACCCGTATATACAAAGATTTATAGCAGCTTTTTTTTTTGTAATGGTAAAAAATTGTTCAATTGGGAAATGACTAGAAAAATTATGGTATATGAATGCAATAAATATTATTGTGATATAAAAAAACTGTTGAAGAGGGAGCTTTCAAAGAAACCTGGTAAAACTTGTGTGAATTGACATAGAGTAAAATGAGCAGGACCAGGAGAACAATTTATACAATGATAACATTATAGAGAAAAATAATTCTGAAAGATTTTAGTGCCCTGATAAACACAATGATGAACCATGAATCTAATGAATTAAAGAATAAATACAGTTCTCATTTCTTCTCATGGAAGTAATATATTTAAAATGGCAAATGAGACATACAATTTGGACATGCCTAATGTGGGAATTTGTTTTATTTGACTATGCATACTTATTGGGAGGACTTGATTTTTCATTTGTTTTTATTATTCAGCTGGGGTGCAATGGGTATAGAGACTAAATATTAGCAAAAATAAATAATGTTTTAAAAGTAAAAAAGTGAGGATGGAATTATATGTGAAGGAAGATAAATAGAGGCAAGGATAATGTTTTATGACTGAGATAGTAAAATGGATGCAGTAAGAGGTAATAAAATGTAAAAACTTCACTTTGGGATGTTTGACTACTAGACAGCTGTGGATAGCTACTAGTGAACCATGAAAAATAATTAATTTTAATTAAAATAATTTAAATACCTATTAGATATAAAGTACTCAAAATGTAAGGCTAAGTCTAAATAGTCACTACTCACAAGTTGATTACACCCATAACTAACAAATAAGGGGAATCAAGGATGGTGTCCTAGAGCTTTGAGAAAAGATAAGAATTCCAAGGAAGGCCAAGGTTGGGAATAGCATGTAGGTTGGGTTGACTTGAATAGAGAAATCTATAAGGTGAATCAAATAAAACAAGTCAGAAAGGTAACTAGAAGCTTGGATCCAAAAGGGTTTTAAATGCCTAGCTGAGTTTTTATTTTATCCTAGAAGCAATAATGAGCCACTGAAAATTTGTGGACAAGACTACTCTTTGGAAAGATGATTTTAGCAGATATACATACATATATATATATATATGTATATATATACCTTAGAGTGAAGAGTGAATAGATAGGATGCAGCAGGTCCAATTAGGTAGGATGTCTTGAAATAGTCTAAGGGAGAGATCTTGAAGACCTACATTAAGTTGGCTGCTTATTATTAAGTAGAGAGAGGGAGAGGTATAAGAAAAATGTTATAGTGATAGACTTGACAAGACTGACCAACTGATAGGATATGAAGAGTAAAGAGAACTTGGGTGACTGGAAGAATGGTTTGTGCACATAATAGAAATAGGGAAGTTTGGAAGACCAGGTTTAGGGAGAAGATAGTGAGTTTCATTTTTAGATATAATGGATTTTATATAATACAATACAATAAATCTTTTCATTCTTTCACAATCTGCTTATGACAAACTCTATTCCCACCTTCTTACAAAACAAATCAATATTTGTCTTATTCTATACTTAAATTAGAGGCCCTTTGCTGGGAGCTCCCTCTTCTCCACCTCTCCTCATCTTTCATCCCTCAGATGTTTTCTCTCTTCACCTCTTATCTCAGATGATGAAATTGAAGAAGGAAGATTAAGAACATTTAGGCCATTTTTATTGTGAGTATTCTTATTTTAATGCCTGAAGAAGCACTAGGGGACATGCTTCAGAGCCCCCCCCCAATCCATGACACAAATAGAAACTTTATGATTTATGTGTGATTTGCTGATTATCTATCTACATTATGTGGTATTAAGAGGAAGACAAAATAGAAAATATTAACTAGTCAACAGCACTGCTTGACAATCTTATTCAGGAGAACCAGGAAAAAGGATAATAAAAATGCTCATCTAAAAAAATGGGAAATATTCTGATAATAGACCTTTTTTTTAAAAAAAAAATTCTATAGTCTTCTCTAATTTTCTAAGTATCTAGAATAAAATGAAATGAAAATCAGGGAAAGAATACAAAATTGCACATTTATTGCTTAATAATAGGTACTCAGAGGACTTTTCTCTAGGTCAGGAGGATGGTTGTCATACAATTGTCCAGATGATTAAACACAGTCCATAGAAATCAGAAATGTTTACATAACTCATTTAAACCTATCCCAAGGAGCTATATTTCATTATGAAAAGACTAGATAAGATACTGATGATTACCTGTGGTTATCAACCCCTTTCTGATGGGCTTCAGAGATTTTAATTTGCTAAAGCAAAATCTATTGCTGACAAAATAGAATTTTCTTAAATATTTTAGCAAACAAAATATATATTCTCCCCCCATAAACAATGCTAGTAAAGGACTTTGTGATTCTCTATTCAATTTATTTTTAAAGTACATACAGAATATACTGTTTTCATTTATCTATTCTTATGGAATATGTTTTACTTTTAATCTTTTTTATATTATTTTTGTTTTATAATTTATTTTATATATGTATAATATATGAAAATATAAAGATGTTTTCCTTGATTAGGAATTTTCCTCCAATTACCCATATAAGTATATGTTTGAAATCATACATTTCATATAATACTGTACTGGCATGAATAAAAATCATTCTTTTCTTTACCCTTTATCTTATATCTTCTGATATTCTTTTGTCATCCATTAATAAAGAATTTTCACTTTTTTTTTATTTACTTATTTTTAAAATATATCCTGTCTGTATCCCAAGAAGATGTGAGAGGCAGTTTACAAAGTTAAAATACACACAAAACATAACACACATCATTGGGAAGTAGTGTGGTACACTGAAAACTGAACTGAGGTCATAGGACCTGAGTTCTTTTGCTAGTTACTAGCTAGCTGTATGACCTTGACCAACTAAGTCATCCTTTCTAGGCCCTAGTGTCCTCCTTAGAGGAGAAATGGATATTGGATTAATTGACCACTAAGATCTTCTTTATATTTTGATCTATGATCAACTATTAACTATAATCATAAGCATTCAACTAATCCCAATGAATATAATTGCATCAGTCATAACATCTACCATTGTTTATGATGTATCATCAGATATACATTTTATACCCAATGGAACTTTAATAAGCTAGTGCTCAGGGAATGAAATAATGCATATTCAATCAATCCATAAATTGATTGAATTAACTCCCTTGTGGTACATTCTATGAAATAAAATTGAGATTACTGTTTTAGTTACTCAACAATAAACACAAATCAGCATATACTTATGTCTATTGGCAAAGCAATATAGGGAAGACAATGTAAGTACTAGTATAAGACAGTACCCTTGCCTTGTAGGAATTTGCAATCTAGAGTTAAATGAAAGTAGCAGGTAAGAAATGGTAAAATTCTGAATGAGTGGTACAGATTTTAGCTGCAACAAGAATTCAAAAAAGGGAAAAATTCATTTAGATTCTTTATTACCTCTATGATAAGAATAGACTTCATGGAGATGGGTTGCTTTTAGCTGGTCCTTAAGGATGGATAGGAATTGAGGAGGCAGAGAGAAGACTTTAAGAATTTGACCTAGTAGAAAAGAATTTGGGTTTAGAGAACATGGATTCAAGTCATATTCCTGCTACTTGTTTGCTCTTAGACAAGTTGTAACTTCTCTAGTCTGTTTCCTCATCTGTAAAATGATTGTGTTGGACAAGATGACTTCAGAGTTTCCTTTTAGTTTTAGCTCTAGGGTGATGATACCTGCAGGATGAAATAGAAAGGGGTTGGCTATTAACAGAGGTAATAGGTGAATAGAAGAGAATAGAAGAGATGCATGGAAAAGAGTATAGGAGTCCTGAGAACTTAATCTTATTATATTAAACTTAGTTATAAATATTGCATCATGTTGGAAATTTAAGATATGAGTCCCTAAGCAAAATGTTGTAACCAACAACTATGCTACATCTTGGGCCCCATATTTCCTCTCTCATTAAAAGTAGGAAGTGATAAGTAATCAGGATCGGAATATTCACTTTACTTTCAATTACAAAAAACAGACTACTGTTCAGTAAATGGTAGGTCCTGGGTGATCAAAGATAAAAAAAATCACTGTCTGCCCTTAATGATTTAATAGGAAAGTCAACAAACATTGATTAGGTACTTAGTAAGAGTCAAACTTCTATCCTTGGGAGTGCAAATGCAAACAAACAAAAAAACTTGGTCTGTCCTTGCCGCCATGTGCAAGTCTATATATTGTAATAGGGGAAGGCAACACATAAAAAGGGCTTGAAAGGGATGATGGATAGTCTAGAGAGAAGAGGAGGGGAAAGTAAGGAATAGAAATAGAAGAGAAATGGAGTGAAAATGACTGATGGGTACTTCCTCAAAATGCAGTCTATATAGTATAAAGTAAAAATGATGGGGACAAGAAGAGATGGCTACATAGCTCTAGGAACATTTTCTGGAGGAAATACTTTCAGGTTTTGTTTGTAAATGATACCTGACATCATAAAACCAATCGATTCCCTTTATGAGGGAAAGTCCAATGTTCCAAGAGAAATGTAAATATTTCTTAGATACCAGAAAGATGTGGAAGGGCTTCCCTGGGTGAAGCTGAATTGATGATAACCTTATTTGGAAAGATATCAGCTTTTGAACACTTTGAGTTATCTGTTAGGTGCTGACAAGGATTAATGGTTTAAACCAGAGACCTTTACCACAGCACAGCTCCAGAATGCCAAGGTAAAAATTGCTTTTAATAGTGCATATATAAAGTAACAATTCTCTTTCCTCAAAACAACCCATCATTACTTGTTTTTGTTGTTAATTTATCAAACCCCAGGAGTGAAAGTAGTACCTTTGTAATGTCTTGTACATTTTGATTTAATAGAAACCCTTTCGTTGACCCCTTTGGGGAAAAATAGCATAATTTCCTTCCACCAAATAGAACTTTGCCCTTAGTAATTGTCCTTTTTTGTTCTAAAATAGGAATGTGACATTTCTTAAGCCTTTAGCCAAATAAGGTTAGCCCACCAACTGGCTGAATTAGCAGATGTGTGTGGGTGTAATGTCTATTAATTTCCTTGTGATTTTTTTTCTGGTGCACAGAACACAAATTAGACCTTACTATTGTCTTAATTCTTACTCTGAGGAATTTGATAGGGAAGATTTATATGGGTTTTGGTTTTCATGTAATGCTAACAATTTTGTTGGCATCTTGAGTTCTCAATTTTGCTTGTTCATTTTTGTATTAAACCACACATCAACACAAACCACCAAGTGACAAGTTATTTATATGATGAATTATGGGTGTTATAATCATCCTCCAAGATGTTTTCTTATTTTGGAATTTGACAATTGACACGTCTCTGGTGTGGTGAGTTCAGAGGATTGTTCTAACTTCTCATTCAAAGGTTTCAGGTAGCTACCAAGAGCAGTATAACCTTTCAAAATGCATTTATTGCATATTGAAGGAGTATTAGAAAAACAACTCAATAATTTAAGTACTTTTGGCAGTATTATGCATGCAAAATTATCACCAGTAACCAATCAAATTTTTCTAAATAATTTGGAAATTTCTATAGAAATTTATATCTTATTGATAATGGGAATTGGAAGTTGAGAGAGAAAACTCAATATTCATATTATAAGTATGAATCTATAGAAATTAAGAGTGTTTTTCAGCCATTTTGTGATCAATAGTGCTTATCCATGGTTATACTTCTACAATTTTTCCTCTCTATTTACTTTAGACCTTGATGCCTATGCAAAAACACAAATACAACTCTCCCCAGTCTTCTCTTTGAATTAAATTAAATTAAATTTGAAATAGCTTGTACTTAAATGCCCTCACTGAAAATATAACAATTAACTCCTGAAAGCTGATATGAACTGGCCTCAGAATTCCCTTGCATGAAAAGCAAAGTATGGAGACTAAGCATTTGAAGGCAGAATTAATATGAAATAAAATAAACTATTATATTAACTTATATAATAATAACTAAAATGAATATAGTATCTCAAAATTTGAAAAGTTCTTTATACCAATTATTTCATTTGCCCCCTTGACTCTAATAATCTTGTAAAGTATAGCAGACATTACTCTCTTTTAAAAATGAAAAAAAGGCTCAAAAAGGACAAGTGACTTGCTTATGTTCAACTAATAAAGTTTGGAGTTCTTCTTTTAAGGCATTCATGGAAATAAAAATATTTTTATTATTTTTACATAGCCCTATCAAGCATTTATTGTTATTACCCTTAATAACTACCCCCAGTTTCTATTTTGCTGGAGGGAGGAGTTGAACCCTGTTCTTTCCTTCTTACACCAAGTTTGATCTTAGAGGAAAAAGCTGCCTTGACCTTAAATCAAGCTGGCCCTAGGGATCTCAGTATTTGCTTTGTCCTAGTTCCAAATGTCTGGGAGTGAGTCAGCCTGTCAATTAGAGGAACCTATTACCCTAAATGTCTGGGTGTTTTTTTATTCAGTCTTTTCAGATGAAAAAAATTAACTAAGGAGATACCTCATTGAAACTCATTCCAAGGTTGTATGGAGATCAAGGTGACAGATAATATTAACTTCTGACAATATAAGCAGAAATCAAATTAGCTTATGGGTTCATTTATTTTATCATTTTTTCCAAAATGCTAGTTCCTACTTTTTATTTGTTATTTTTTTTAACTTTAAATTTTATTAATCTCTCCTTTGCTGTTTAATTGGGAGGGAGTTGAATTTATTATTTTTGAGTTATTTTAATGTCATTCCAAATTTGTTAAACTGCTCTTTCTTTCTTTTATTGATATAAATATTTAGAGATAAAAATTTCTCCTTAAGTTTCCCTAAAAATTTTCCTTTCCCCCTTGGTTGCATTCCACAACTTTTGTTTAATGTCTTATTGTTGTCATTATCTTTTTTTTTTTTTTAGATTTTTCAAGGCAATGGGGTTAAGTGGCTTGCCCAAGGCCACACAACTAGGTAATTATTAAGTGTCTGAGGTCGGATTTGAACCCAGGTACTCCTGACTCCAAGGCCGGTGCTCTATTCACTGTGCCACCTAGCCCCCCCTGTTGTCATTATCTTTACTGAAATTATTGATTGTTTCTATGTTTTCTTTTTTTTTGACTCACTCATTTTTATTTAGTTTAAAAATTAATTTTTAAGTCTATGCTTCAAAGGCCCTTTATTGAATATATTTTTATTGCATTATTTAATAGTTCTGTTTTTCTGCATTTGTTTGTGAGAAGTTTTTTTGTCCACATGTCATCAATTTCTGTGAAGCTGCCATGCACAACTGAGAAATAAATATCTCCCTTTAATATTCTCATTCCATATTCTTCAATATCATACCTAACTTTTCTTATATTCTATTCATCTCCTTAAATGTCTTTATAACTATGTATTTTACTTTATCCTATTTGATTATATTAAAACTACATTTTAATAAAAGGTACCACATACAATGAAGTAATATAAATATTGAACATATAGATATCAAATACGTGGTATCTAAATTCTTGAAGGAAAAATTAGGTGAGTTACAGAAGGAAATAGACAGTAAAACCATAACAATGGTAGAACTACAATTTACCCCTTTCAGACCTAGATAAAACTAAACATAAAATAATTGTCACTCTCAATTTCTCTTTTTATAATTCTGCGTCCTTTGCTTCTGATCACTACCTCCTTTAATTTACTCTCTTTTTTATACTTTCCCCCCTTAATCCCTTTCTTACTTATCTGTTGGGAAAGGTAGGTTTCTGGGTCCAAATTTGTGTACTTCTCTCCTTGAATATGTTTAGATGAGATTGAAACTCAAATGCCAACTCCTTGTCCCCTCTTCTCCCCACATCATTATATAAACTTTCTTGTGCATTCCATTTGTATGAGATAATTTCCTCCATTCTTCCATTCCCTTCTCCCTCCCAGTATACATCTCTTTATCACCCTTTCTCTATTCTTTTGAAATAATCTAATATAATAGATTCACACCCATGCCTTCTAAATAGACTATCTAAAAACTCTAGTAATGATAAAGCTCTGAGGGCTTATGTGTTCATCTTATATATATGAATGTAAATACTTTAACCTTGTTTAGTTTTTCTTTGTGATTTCTTACTCATGTTTATTTTTATGCTTCAACAGAGTCTTGTGTTTGAATGTAATTTTTTAATTCAGTTCTGGTATATATATATATATGTGTATATATATATATATATATATATATATATATATATCAGTATTGTTTGAAAGTTCTCTTTTTATTTAAATGCCATTCAATTTCTTCCCTCCACCTATAGAATTATTTTTAGTTTTGCTGGGTAGATTATTATTGGTTGTAAACCTAGCTCCTTTACCTTCTGGAATATCATATTCCAAGCCTTCTGTTTCTTAAAAGTGATAACTGCTAAATTTTGTATGATCCTGACTCTGGGTCTTCAGAAATCTTTCTGGCTACTTGCAATATTTTCTGCTTGACCTGACACAGATAGAATTTGACTATTATATTCCTTGGAGTTTTCATTTTGGAATATTTTTCAGGAAGTTATTGGTAGATTCTTTCTGTTACTTTTTTTGTCCTCTGGTTCTGAGATGTCTGGGCAGTTCTCTTTGTAATTTTGTAAGATGATGTTTAAGTTCTTTTTTTATTTCATGGAGTTCAGGATCTATTGTCCAGGTCAGTTGTTGTTCCTATGAGATAGTTTACATTTTTTTCTATACCTTCAATCTTTTGATCATTTTTATTATTTCTTATATCTCGTGGAGTCAGTTTCTACTTGACCAATTTTTATTTATTAAAAATATTTTCTTCAGAGTTATTGTACCTTTTTTAAAAAAATAAAACTTAATTCTTTTTTCATAATAGTGATTTAGATCATTTTTATATGGCCATATATATCAATCATTGATTTCATCTGAAAATTGCCTGTTAATATCCTTTGACCATATATCAATTGGGAAATGGCTCCTATATTTATACATTTGACTGAATTTCCAGTGTATTTGAGAAATCTAGACTTTATAGAAATGTTGTAAATTTTTTTTGCCATTTTCTGCTTTTTTCCCTAATTTTTGCAAAACTTCTTAATTTTATGAAACCTGATTATCCATTCTACATCCTGTGATATTCTCCATCTCTTGTTTAGTACATAAATTCTTCCCTTATCTATAGATCTGACTGGTAAAATTTTCATGCTCCCCTAATTTACTTAAGATGTCACCCTTTATGTCTAAATCATTTATCCATTTGAAACTTATTTTGGCATATGGTGTGAGATATTAATCTATGTCTAGTTTTTCCCCAAACTGCTTTCCAGTTTCTCCAAAATGTTTGTCTGGTTCTTGTCCCAAAAGTTTGGATCTTTATGGATATCAAACACTAGACTATTATGGCCACTTTTTGCTTTTGTATTAGGTACCTAATCTAATCCAATTATCTTCTTTTTTAGTACCTGCTGATTACTATCTTGTACTATCTTGTTCGAGATCTGGTACTGTTAGGCTATCTTCTTTCACATTAGAAGACAATTGCTTTGGGGAAAACTTCGGAGCTATTTTTCTGCCCTTCATTTACCAGTTTCTATTCTTCCTTCATGATATCTAGATAAGTATATGAATCTGTTTTATGCTATATTAATAAATCTTATTCATTTTGCTTTTTTTTCTTTTTTCACAGGGGTAGCTATAGCAATTTTGTGACAGGGTGATGATATATTGCAGGCTTTTCTGTTTGCTGTTTAAACTCCTGAGTCTTAAAATGTTGCTCATTTAGACATCTTTGTGATTTTTTTGGGGGGTGGGGGTGAGAGACCATATTTCTTAGATAAGATGAATTATTTGGATTTTATAGTCTGGCAAAGTCAGAATAAAAAATATAAATGTTTTTGTTTAAATGGAGATGTAAAATGTGTGAAATGTAATGAGTAATGACTCACCCCTAAAATATCATATATAGATGCAGATTTATTCCTAACAGCCGTTAAACTAGTATAAATTTTCCTTTTCCAGCCCACAGGGATGTCAATAAGAAGAACATGACATTCAATCATTCTGTCAGAAACTAAGCAAAGTAAAGGACAGAATAGATGATAATGTTCTCTATCAGGGTGACTACATTAGAGGGACACATGAAAAAACCAGGGCCTGAGCCCTTGGAAATCTCTTGGTATTTAAATTGACTTTTCTTCATACATCTGCTTCTTTACTTTTGGCTTAGACTGTCTTGTTTCTATAGTGAATCTTAATTTCTGTTCTGTTTTCTTTTTTAAATTTAGATTTCATATGGATCATTTTCCTATTGAAGCCCTTTCCTCTTATGACAAAGAATAGAAAGTTTTTTTTCCTAGCCCTCTTTGAGAAAGTTATACTTCCTTTTACTTTTTAAATGCCTAGGGCACCTTGCTCTTAAATGTTGGGTTGCTAGCAAACTAATTGAGGCTTCTCATACTCTTGTAAGATCTGTATACATTCAAAACCATAGTTCACGAGCCCTTACTTTTTCACTAGGCATCCAGAGGAAAAATATGTTTGATTCAAAGGAATTTAATTAAGTAGCAGAAGGGCACAAATATAATCAAACTAAGGGAAAATCCTTAATTGTATTTTTTTAAAAAAAATATTTTATTTTCCCCCAATTACATGTAAAAATAGCTTCAACCCCTTTTCACAAAATTTGAGCTCTAAATTATGTCCCTCCTTCTCTTGTTCCTCTCCCCCACCCCCACATTGAGAAGGCTAGCAATTTAACATAGGTTATATATATGTAGTCATGCAAAACATATTTCCATGTTAGTCATGCCGTAGGAAAAAATCATAGACAAAAAATGCATTTTTTATTTGCATTTGGCTCCACAAATTCTTTCTCTGGAGATGGGGAGTACCTTTCAGATGCATTTTTTCCCCCATAAAGAGAGGGATATCTGTTACATCCTTTTAGAAACATTTCAGAGGCTGTCATTTTAGTAAAATACTGTCTGAACCTGAGGTTCCCTATTTTCTCAATTCTGTTTTTTGTTTGTTTGAAAGGGAGGAAGAAAGGCAAAGAAAAATAATGCAAAAGGGAGCATAATAGATATCTCCTCCCACTTTGACCTTATTTTAATTTCTTGCCTTTACTATAGATGTATGCCTACTAACAAGTCTTCTAGGTTTTGACATGCCTAACATTATTTTCCCCAGGTTGTTTTAAACTATCCTTGCTATGACTTTGCTTATATTATGGTGTAGCATAAGCTTTCACATATTAATATTGTTTGGCCTTCTTTGAATTGAATGTCTGTCTGTCTGAGTGACTGAAAAATGTCGATTTAAATTTGGGAATGAGGCAGCTAATACTTTTACCTCCTTCTCTTTCAGCTTGGATGTCTTAGAAGGCATGAAAACACTAATAAAGCTTCCCTCCCTATCGTCTCCCTTTTGTCTCTTGCCCCATCCCCCAAGAGCTATTTTACCAGTCAAATTCAAGAGTTGTCAACCTCTGGCATACATGCCAAAGATGGCTAATGATTTCACTGATGTATTCATATCAGACTCCAGTAGCCATTTGACAACTACTTGCTGTCAACCCCCATCTTGAGTATTTGTGCAATTTTTTCTTGCTTTGATCTCCATTATTAATAATGATTAATATGTAGTCTAACCAGAAACTCTACAACTAGTGGAATTCCCTAAGGATCTGTGCTTTAACCTCTGACCCTTTTTATTAATGATAACAGATAAAGGTTTAGATGTCATTCTTATCATACTTATAGTAAACAAAGTTGGCAGTAATATTTAATATAATAGATGAAAAAGTCAAAACTCAAAATGTCTAGAACTGAATTTAAGAAAATGGAATTTAATAGAGATAAATGTAGAATTTTAACTTGGATTCAAAGAACTCAGCTTGGATTCAAAGAACTCAGTGAATTAAGATTCACTAGAAACAAGACAGTCTAAGCCAAAAGTAAAGTTAAGATATGAGAAGCATGGGCAACAGCTTGCTTGAAAAAGATCAGGGAATTTTAGTGGAGTATAAGATCACTATGAGTACAGAGAGGTAGCCAAAGAAACATTTACACTCTTGGGCTGTGTTACATGAGGTGTTGCTTCCAGGAATAAGCGGGTGATAGTACTATAATACTCTGCTCTGGTTAGTCCATGTCTAAAGTTGGGTTTAGTCCTGGGAAAGACATTGATATGCCAGGGAATATCCAGAGGAGGACAAACTAGATGGTGAAGGACTTTCAGTTCTTGCCTTGAAAGCTCAGATTGAAGGAGTTGAGGAGAAGACTCAGGGAGAACAGAAAAATCATCTTCAAATATCTAGAAAAACTGTCAGGTTAAAAAAGGGGGATTAGATTCATTATGTGTGACCTCAGACAGCAAAGCCATGAACAAAGGGTTAAAAATGTCATAAAGACAAATTTAGACTTGATCTAAAGAGAAAAAAAAACAGCTGACAACTAGAGCTATTTTATAGTGGAAAGGATTGTCTCAGGAGTAAAAGAGTCAACCACATTGGACATCTTCAACCAGAGGGCAACTAACCACTTTTACTTTTCAGGTCTGGATTGGAATAGATAACTGCCAAGGTCCATTCCATCTTAGACTAGTATGACATTGAGTCTCAGAAGTTCTTGGCTGCCAGTTGTTATAGAACCTAGAATTTTTTTCTAGTGAGTCATAGTAGATAGAGGGCTATCATCAGAGTTAAAAAGTCCTTGGTTCAAATTCTGCCTCTCACATATATTAGACAAATAATTTAAATTCTCAGTGCTCTCAGACAGTTCTCTAAGATTATAAATTGAACAGCAGTTACCTATATGCATTAATAAGGGGAGCTTCTCTGCATCAATTAAATAAGGGGTCTGGAATATTTCCAGTAGGATCACTATAAGAAAAACTTTGAGAATTTTAAGGTTCCATATGCATATGAAATATCCTTATTGGCCGTGTGAGAATTCATGACAGCTCTGGTCAGGCATGGATGCTTGGTTCTTCCTCACTGTTTTTCTCCTTTTAGCATTATTGTAAGGAATTGATACAATGGACTCTGTTAGCAGGTATTGAGTAGTAGGGAGTTCTAGCCTCATCTGGGGAAGACAGCATCTAGTTTTTCCCAAGTTAGGGTGCTCCAAGTCCCATTCCAAATCACAGTTTATCTTCTAGGAAAAGAGAGGGAGAAGGAAAAGGAACAAACATTGTCTAGTTCCTACTATGTGCCAGGCACTGTTTTTCAATTTTTTTAAAAATAAATGTCTCACTTGATCCTTATAACCCTAGGAAGTAGGTGCTGTCATTATCCTTTTTTTACAGTTGAGGAAATTGAGGCAAACAAAAGCTAAATGAGTGGTCTAAGATTGCACAACTAGTAAGTGTCAGGGACCACTTTTGAATACAGATCTTCCTGACTCCAGGCCCAGAGCCCCAGCACTCTATCCACTACAAGACCTAGTTTCCTTTCATAATTTATTGTCATGATCCATCTACCTTTTCTAACTCTAAAGAAACAAAATAATGCACAGTAACACTTGTTACTTTATCAGACCTCCAAAAGCTGGTTTTAGATGAAGACCTTTGTACCATTTCCCTCCTGTCCTCTAAATCTTTCAGGAAAGGAAGTAGAACATCCTAGTTCTTATTCTCTCTCTCTCTCTCTCTCTCTCTCTCTCTCTCTCTCTCTCTCTCTCTCTCTCTCTCATCCCCCCCCCCCCCAACTTGGTACACTCCTTCTCTCCACCTCCCAATTATTCTTTTGATATGTAAAAGAATCTTTCCCCTTGCCAACAGATCCCCCAAACCACCTGTTTTTTTTCACCCACCTTCTGGGCTGTGTATATGAAAAAGGAATGAAGCAGGATCAAAACATAACATTTAAAAACACTTTTTAATGTGACTTTTATAATGAATTCATCTGGCTTCTAAGTTTGGGGTCTGATACTTGAATTCAAAGTAAAATTTTTGAGACTTAGGCTTTTGAGTGAAAAGTTGGTTCCATGATGGGTTTGTTTTGAAGTAGGGAACAATTTGCAAGAGAGGGATAACCTCCTGAGTCATAACATGCTTGGTAATGCTTGTCCCATGATAATCATTGTGATTTGAGTTCTGCTATTATAGGGGTATTGTGACACATACAAAATTATTTTGCCTACGCCATATTAAAAAACTTCTTATGTTGTAACCAAGAATTTTTTCTCTTTTTTAAAATATATTTTTCTTTTGTTAAATATTTCCAAATTGCATTAAAATTTTTAAACATTTGAATTCCAAGTTCTCTCTTCCTCTACTCCTCTCTCATCCCTTGAGAAAGCAAGCAATATGATATTAATTATACATGAAAAGTAGCTAGGTGGTGCAGTGAATAGAGGCACTGGCCCCAGAATCAGGAGGACCTGAGTGCAAATGCAGCCTTTGAACTTAATAATTATAGCTGTGTGACCTCAGGCAACTCACTTAACTCCACTGCCTTGCCAAAAAAACCCCTAAAAATAATTATACATGAAAAGTCACATAAAACATTTACATATTAGTCACATTTATACCCTGCCCCCCAAAACCCCCAAGAAAAATAAAGTAAAAAAGTATGTTTCAATCTACATACAGTGTTTATCAGATCTTGTTCTGGAGGTAGCGTTTTTCATCAAGGGTCCTTTGGAATTGTCTTGAATCTCTGTCTTCATCAGAGTAGTGATCATAATTGATCATCATTTACAATATTACTATTACCATATATGATGTTATCCTAGGTTTTGCTCATTGAATGCCCAGTTTTCTTCAGAAATCCAAGATTGGTTTCCTTAAACTCTATGGTGCTACAGCCCTTGACTAGGAAAAAAAATCTTGAATCTGACCCTTCATACCTGGTATGACTTTAGGCACAAGCCACTCTATTTTGGCTTCATCTGTAAAATTATTATTATTTTTTCATCTGTAAAATTATGAAGATGGATTCCTTTCAGCCCTAAATCTATGCATTTATGAAATATAGATTTATTTATTTATAGTTTTATTAGATCATGGGACAGTATTTGTAAAGCCAGAACAAAATTCTTTTTTCCCTGGGTTTCTGCAGTAACAACAAAGGCTATTCAATTCCCAGATGGCAAAGCAAAGCAAAGTTCAAGGTATCCACAGCTGGTACTCTCACCCTGGGATTAAATGCTATACAGGTCCCATGCAGAGGCATCCTTCAGTTTCATTCCTGTTCCATTGGCTAGCTCCTGTCTTTTCAGTTCTTCAGGACAGTGAAGGAATTCTCAAGAGATCCCAATAACTGGATTCTTGTGCTGGCTCTTTTTTAACCATTTAGCCAGCCTCCACTTTAACTGTTTCCTTTCCCATTCTTCTATGAGAAGATTCTCCTTAAGGTTTGCTATTGGAGATCCTTTTACAAAACACAAAGTGATTGTTTTGCTTTATGATGCTGACTTTGGAATGAGTCTAGTTATGTGCCAGTACCCTCCATTATCTCCATATCCTTGCTACTTCTCCAACTCTATTCCTTGTTATTTATTAACACAGCCTTCTGCTCTAGCCCAAGCAAACCTAGTTACTGTCACCTGACTTACACATTTCCACTTCTATTTCTTTGTATATACTTTTGCATTTATCTGAAATACCCTCTAATCTATGCCTTTTCCTTCCTTCAAAATCTGATTAAAAACATTTTTCCAGGACGGTGTCATTGATTAACCTGACAATAACAAAAGCCTCCTCTGTCCTTTTCCTCCAAATTCTGTGTTTCTCTGTGACTAGAGAGATTGAAATATAATCAGACCATTAGTATGTTAATGTTCTATGATGTCTGTATGATAATTCTGGAAGAAGAAAATCACAGTGACCTGGGATTTGAAGTTGAAAGCCTCTGCTAGTGATACTGGATAACAGAGTTGCAAAGAAGCTGAGAATGTTTAGGAATCTGGTAGATTCAGAATATAGATAGTGATAATTTAAGTACTACCCATTGTGGAATTGTAAAGACAATAGGTTGAAGGAAAAGGACTTTGGTCTTTGGAACAGTTTCAGGTTGGTTCAATGGATTGTGACCTGACAGAAGGAATTGTTTGTCTTTTTTCTTTTATATTGTCTTATGCATAGTATAAGTATATAATAGGTATTCAATAATTGTTGTTAACAGACAAAATGGTTTCAATTTGATTTTTTAGCACAATTATTGCATTCATTCCATGTAGCATTCAGATTGATTCCCTACCAACTTCCTTTCAATTTTAGTTTTCAAAATTGCTTAATGGTAGTAAGATAAATTTAGGAGTAAGTGGTTACTTATATGATGTGATTTTGAAGGGCTCCTTGGCAAAGACTCTATGTATCCCCTTGATATTGGTCTACCAAAGCAGGGCCCTCTCCTCCTGTTTGGTCTGTAATTCTCACTACTAAAATAATATTTGGGGCAGCTAGGTGGCATAGTGGATAAAGCACCGGCCTTGGAGTCAGGAGTACCTGGGTTCAAATCTGGTCTCAGACTCTTAATAATTACCTAGCTGTGTGGCCTTGGGCAAGCTACTTAACCCCATTTGCCTTCCAAAAAAACATAAAAAAATAATATTTACTCTTTTAAGACATAGACAACAAATATGGAGTAATTTTCTCCAAAAGGCATCATTGAAAGCTTTTCCTAGGAAGGATGGAAAGCATGGGAATTCTCTAATATTCTTGGAATCATCAATTTTAGAGCTATAGCATTCTCCAATTTTTGAGTAACTTTCTTATAAAATGAGGCAGTAGAAGTTCATTCTACCTCATTTTTTAAGAAAGCATTTATTAAATATTATTCAGAGTCCTGGAGATACAAATGGCAAAAGACAGTCCTTGCTCTTGAGGAGTTCACAGTCTAATGGTGGAGAGGACCTATCCAAACAACTATGGACAAACAAGATATATACAGGATAAATTAGGGGTAATCTCAGATTCAATAATCTTTAAATTTCAAGAGTATTGAGAAAGACTTTTTGCAGAGAGTAGAACTTTTGCTGGGAGTTGAAAGTAGTCAAGGAAGCCAGGAGGTGGAGATGATGAGAACATGAGAACAGTTACCCAAAGTCACACAGCAGTCCAATTTGTCCTCAGTTCCACTTATGTGCCTCGCTCTATTTTTCTTTAATCCAATATTTAGACCCATCATTGATATTTTTAAACTTCAGAATCATCCCTGTTATGACTTTTTCCAACCTTCTTGATCTGATCTATGCTTAATACTTCTATCTGTCCTTTCTTCTTTCATTTCTAATCCATGAATAGTCTTTTACTGGTAACTGTATCATGGCTGGAATTAATTAGCCAATCACTTAATCAAAAAAATTATTAAGTGACTAATATGTACCAGATTCTGTGCTATGGACTGGTAATTCGGAATGAAAATTAAACAGATGGTGCCTCCCAAAGAATTATATACTCAACAAGAATATAATAGGCATTTTATGTAGAATTCCAAAATACTTTTAAGTACGACTGTACTTATTCATAGATCCACCAACAGTAGATCAATGTGCCTATTTTTCCACAGCCTCTCCAACAATTATTTTTTCTTTTTAAATGATCTGATGGGTGTTAGATAGGCTCAATGGTTTGTTTCCAATTGAATTTCTCTAGTCAGTAATGATTCAGAGTACTCTTTCATTTGGCTATATTTGAATTTCTTCTCTTGAACTGCCCCTTCATATTAGACCATTTATTAATCAGGGAATGACTTTTATTCTTATAAATTTGAATCATGTCCTTATATCTTGGAAATGAGACCTTTATCAGAGAAATTTATAACAAGGATTTTTTTTCCTAATTAATTCTTTCCCTTTAAATCATCGATAGATTGGATTTGTTTCTACAAAGACTTGTGAATTTTATGTAAACAAAGGAATTTTGCTTTGTGATCTTTTTTTTGTGATCTTTTCTATTCCTTGTTTGGTCATGAAGTTTTCTTCTATCCATATGTTTAATAGGTAATCCCCATATCTTTTCTAATTTGTTTGTGATAACACTTTTAAAATATAGGTCTTGTGTTCATTTGAAATTTTTCCTAATATGAAGTATGAGGTGTTACTTTTCCATACTGCTGTCCATTTTTTTCAGCAGTTTTTAATTAAATAACTAATCCTTATCCCAGGAACTAAGATCTTTATGTATACAGAATGACATGCTACTAAATACATTTGCTTCTGTTGTGAATCTAATCTGTTCCATTGCTTGATCTCCACATTTTAAAAAAAAAGCACCATATTATTTTGATAATCACTGTTTTATGATATAGTTTGAGATCTTGCATAGTTAGTTGCCCTTCATTCCCATTTTTTTATATCTTTTCCTTGAGATTCTCAACTTTATTTTGTCTCCATATGAATTTATGTCATGATGCTAGGGTTTTTCATTTTTTTTGTTTTTAGTTCTATAATTGTAATCCTTCAGTAACTTGACCGGTATGACATAGTCTAAATAATGACAGCCTAAATTTATGTAAGGACTGTCATTTTTACTCTCTTAACTCATACTACCCAAGATCAATTGATATTTTTCCAATAATTTACTAAACAAGGAATGTTTTTTGATCCATCTAAACCAGTATTGGGTCTATGCCCAAAAGAGATTTAAAAAACACTAGGAAAATATCCTATATATGTATACACACACACACACACACACACACACACACACACACGCAAATATGTATAACAGCTCTTTTGTGGTAGCAAAAATAAATTAAAAATACAAAAAAGAAAAAGTCCTGGAAAGTAAAGGAATACTTATTAATTGAGGAATGACCGAATTGTGGGATATGAATATGATAAAATACTACTGGGATTTAAGAAAGGAAGAGGCAGATGATTTCAAAGAGATATGGAAAAAACATATGTACTGATTCAGAGTAAAGTAAGGAAAACCAGGAGAACAACAGAAATATAAAGACAGATTTAAAAGCTACAAGAACTATAATCGATTCAATGATTGTCCATGATTCCAGAAGACTAATGGTAAAAGATATTATCCTTCTTCTGACAGAAACATGATAAATTTAAAGTGCAAAATAAGACAAATTTTTTTTGTATATGATTGATGACATATTTGTCATGTTTGAGTACATATTTGTAACAAGGAATTTATTTTTGTTTTGTTTTTTTTCTCCAATGGGAGAGTGATGAGGAGGAATAGAAAATAAATTTCTGCTAATTTAAAAAAAAACTTGAAAAAATAGTGTTGAGGGGTGCCACAGATATATAACATTTCATACAATTTCAGATGAAGCCACTATTGTTAATTTTACTTAATGTTTTACTTTATTACAGGAGAGCTCTTTTAAGGTAATGTGGAGTTATTTGTAATATAAAACCAAAACATATCAATAAAACTTAAATAGCAAAATAAAAACAAAGAATCATAGTCTTCAGATTTACAGTTGAAAGACCCTTTTATTGCTATTGTTCAGTCAAGTACATTTCTTCATGATCCTATGGACCATACTGTCCATATGGTTTTCTTGGCAAGGGTGGTTTCTGATTTTCTTCTCTAGGGGATTAAGGCAAACAGAGTATTAACTGATTTACCCAGGGTCACAGAGCATAGCCTGTGATTAGATTTGAACTCAGATCTTCCTCACTCTATATCCAATGCTATCCACTGAATACCTAGTTGCCTGCTGTCCCTCTTGAGGTCATCTAATTTTACAGATAAGGAAAATGAGTAATTTTCCAGAGGTAATTAAATCATGTCTCATAAGTAGTAAGGGGTAGAGCAATTGAACAAAAGCAAACCATAAATTTCATCATTGTCTGACCTAAGGGGAAAAACCCTGGCCTAAACCACAAAATGGAATTTTAATTCCTCTAGAATGCAGCTTTTATTTAAACTCATATATAACCATGTGGCCTCATATCTGAATCATGGAGGCCTGGGCACTATTCCAAAATATGAATATCTTGATGGGCTGAAGAGCTTTTTCTCCCATGTGTTTATACAGAATAAATCCTTTTGTTGTAGTAGCTGGCATGGTGAGGTATCTCTCTCCCAATTTAACATATAAATAAGAGGGCCCACTATACAAGGAATTTTACATAGCAAATAGTAAACAAAGAGCTATAATCCATCAAATAGAAAATGTTATGGTCTATAAACTAGGCATCTGTAGGGTGTACCAAAAAGTACAAGGTATGACTACTTGTCATAAAGCCTGGCAAATTAATTGGGGAGAAACAAAATCTGTACATAGCAGACAAGTAAGAAAATCAAATACATAAAGTACCAATTATGTGGTACTGATAATTTTGAAAGGAGATCAGTCTTGGCTGGAATAATGAAGGGAATGCAATTTGAGCATTGTCTTGATGCGTGAGTAAGATCTTTATAGATGGAATAAAGAGAGATGGGCATGATAGGAAGGTGGTTTCCAAGGTTTTTGTGATACTGCTTTCTCCTGTTTTTCCTCTTGCCTATCTGGATAACTCTTCAGTTTCTTTTATAATCATTCATATACTGCTTCCTATGTATGGGCAAACCACAGTTTTTGTTTTAGTCTTTTTCTTTCTTTATAATCTCTATTTTGGTGATCTCATTAATTCCCATGATTTTAATTATATAGTAGATAGAAACCTGGGCTTGTAATCAGGAAGACAAGTTCAAATTCTGTCACATATATATATATATATATATATATATATATACATATATATGTATATATATATCTATTAGTTATTAAACTCTGGGCTAATCATTTAATTCCTCTCAGGTTCATACACTTTACAGTATAATTGTGAATATAAAATGAGATAACACATAAAGTACTTTGCAAATCTAAAAGATTATATAAATGCTATTTATTATTATTATCTCTATGTAGATGCTCTCTCTCTCTCTCTCTCTCTCTCTCTCTCTCTCTCTATCTATCTATATGTCCAGCTTTCAAGTCTCTGGAGTTCCTGAACACCAATTGTCTTTTGGACATATGTACTTGAAGGTCCAGAACTCATATCAAGCTCAACATGTCCAAAACAGAACTCATTATCTTTATAAATTTAATCTTAATTCTTCATTTGTGTTCAAGGCATAATCACATTGCCTTAGTTTGCCAGATTTGCAATCTAAATCATTCTCACCTCTTTACTTTCACTCACCTCCCATATTCAGTCAGTTACTAATTCTACCTCCTCAGTATCCCTCACATTCACCACTTTCTCTCAATCCTTCTTCACCTCTCACGTGATTATTGCAATTTCCTTCCTTCACCTACTATTCAGATTTCTCCTATCCAGTATTCTCCTGTAATCCAACTTCCACATAGCTGCCAAATTGATATTCTTAAAGTAAAAATTGTGCCACTTCCCAACGCAAAAAATGACTGTGCTCTCTATAACCTCTTTTCAATTTTGTCCAGCTTTTTCTGACCTGTGTTTGGACTTTTATTGTCAAGATTATTGGAGTGGTTTGACATTTTTTTTTCCTCCAGCTCATTTTCCAGATGAGGAAAGCTGAGGCAAGCAGGTGACTTGCCCAAAGTCATATACCTAGTGCCAGAGACTGAATTTGAATTCATGACAATGAGTTTTTTTTAATTCCAAGTCCAGTGTTCTATCCACAATGCCATCCAGTGGCTCCCATTATCTCAAAATAAATTTAAACCCCTTCACAATCTGGCTCCATCTTATCTTTCTAGACTGATTATATTTTACTATTATTCTTGTACTTTATGTTCTAGCACAACTGGCTTACTTAATGTTCTGTTCACAATACTATCTCTTCAATCTTTGCCTTTGTACTAGTTATTTCCATTGCCTATATTTTTCTTCCTCTTTACCTCCTCTTAGAATCAGTCTCAACTAAATCAAGCCTCAGCTCAGTTTACTTTTGTCCTGATTTTGTTTCACTGAATTTTGTTCTCTGATTTCCCTAGATAACCAGATGTCTTAGTATTTACTAAATTTTTTTGTGGGGGGTATATTCTTTTCCTCAAATACCTTAAAGGCAGGGATTATTTCCTATTTATTCTTATCTCCCCAGGACCTAGAAAAAGTGCCTGACACAGAATAGACATTTAGAAAATACTTGCTAAATTAAATTGAACATTCATGAAACCTAGAAACAAGGTCATAGTTCAACATTTTTCTTCCTCATTCTGAGAATTGACTTCACAAACAACTTTTGGAAAGGCTTTTGGGAATAATCATAGTGCTGTCATCAGGATTCCAGAATTTGGTATTTTTATTAACCTTCAGAATCTACTTGGCTTTATTGGGAAGCATAGGAAAAATTAGGCCAATGTGCTGTCCTTATTCTTTCTCCTTTACTATTTTTCTGTGACTTTTCTTTCTCCTTTTGAAATTGGAAACTTTTCCTTTCTAATATTTTGCCCCAGTTTTCCTAAGAGAATGAACTTATGCAGCATTTTGTTGATGCTAACAAGACTTGCAATTTTAATTATATGGTGTAGAGTTGTTTTCATTTTCATTTTCCTGAGCAACTTTTCATTTTGGCAAGGAAATAGGAGATAATATCTCTTGCTTATCTTCCATATAACAATATTGAGAATACAACAACTTTGTGTGCAGATTTTCCACACTTTGCAAGTCAATTCAGAGAGAGAAGTCCAAAAATGTTCACTTCTAAAACATAGGTCATTCAGTACTTGACCTATTGAGCAAAGGTCTGTGAGAACACCTACTGAATTCAAAAGGTAGGAGTGTTAGAAAATTTGTCTTTTTTGGATTAGTCACTAGGGGGTGACATGATCCCATAACCTATTTTGTGGAAAGAGAGTAACAATCCCCCCCCCCCCTTTTTTTTAACTCATATTTAGAATTAAGTTCCAATAGAGAACTTTTTAATAGTCTATCCCAAATAAATTTATGACCATAGCCCATTTTGGTATCTAAGATATGCACTCACAAAACCCTACCATATTGTTGTTAATTGACAATTTTCTTAATATTAGACCAACTAAATGTGAATATGTGTATATATATATATATATATATATATACATACATACAAATGTATATGTGCATGTGGTTTCTATTTTGTTTTTTACCTATGTTCATTTAACTCCATTTGCCTCAGTTTCCTCATCTATAAGTTGAGTGGGAGAAGGAACCACTCCAGTATTTTTGCCAAGAAAGATAATTAAACAACAACAACCTATGCTCCTTAGGTGGATGAATAAAAAGAATGGAAATTATTGGAGTAGACAAACTATTCTTTTTCAAAAAGTAGTTAAATCCTAGAAAACTAATATATTTCAAAACTTGGGTTAATAAGAAGAGGAATCTGAAATAATTGATGACTCCAAAAGAATATATGTTTTATTTAGTTCTCATTCTCTGATATTGATTTTGGTAAGATAGTGAAACCCAGATGCCCAAAGTGATTTCCTTGAATTGAGCAGATGCAGAAATCTATCCAACTATTTAAACTAGACCATATAAGGGCAAATTATACTTCCTACACCTATTCTTTGGATCTCTATTTCAGCTTCAAAGCTTCTTACTTAATATCTATTTTCATCCCAAAGGGACATTTAAACTCTGTATTCTGGCTTAGGAAGGTTGAAACAGATGAGTTAAATGAAAAATCATATATTCTAGAACCCATTTAAAGCAGCTCTTTTTCATTTTTACTTGTCAGAAGGTTTTTATCCTGAGTGAATGATATTACATTGTATCACTTGTTCTAGAATTTGCTACCTAAAAAAAACCTGTAAAAGTCATGCACATTTACCAATAGTGATGATAATTATTAATAATGAGAGGAATCCTTAGTATTACATGGACTACTAGTGCCCTGGAGGTAACAATGAATTTTGTGTTCTCTTTCAAGGACATTATCAGAGATGCTGTAAGTTCTCTATTGATACCCCTCCTGAAATTTCATTTATACATGTACATATTGGCTTAAACCAAAATTCTATTTTTATTATTCATGATGTCTTGTTAAGGGGAATTGAAATCCCTGTGTTCATCAAAAGATTTTCTGCCTTTAGAATATATACAGGTTGAAAAAAATGTTTTTTAGACTATACATCAAAATCAAGGTTGTGATGCTTTCTTACTCTCATTTTCATAACTTTTTCTCAAAGTAATTGTGACATAAAATTATTCATTTGAAATGCCATAAAATGGAAGGACTCTGGAAGACAGTCACATGTTTGTTTTTTCTGTTAATAAATAATGTGAAAATGATTACAGTCAGATCATTAATTCAATCTGAGCAGAAAAAAAAGTCCCATTTTAAAAAGCGAATATAGTACTTAACATTCTCTCTTCCAAAGTTACATAACCAGCACTTTTACCATCAGATTTGGATAAGTTCCAGACTATGTAGCAAACTGAGAAGAAAATAAAGAATCCCTGCACCTGTGTGAGAGATGCTAAGTTATCTCACAGTTTTGTAATAATGAACATCTTAATAGTAAGAATTTTTGTCAAAATCTCCAATAGATCTTAATGATATAAATATTTCCTCCAGTGATAGAGATCGAAACCCATCCATACATGGCTATTTTATGCACTCTTATCCCTAGCCTTTCCAAATAAATTCACTAAATGAGGCCTATCCAACAACAATGTGTTGGGGCTCTTCTGTTCATTCCTCTGCAATGTGACCAACCAATCCTTTTTAATCATTTATGAGTTCCTTGTATTCATTTCTTCTTTTGATATTCCCTGTTAATTATATGTAACAGCCTTCTCATACCTACCATGAGCCTCTCCATTGCTGACAGTGATCATTTTAACTCCTTAGAGATTCCAGTGTTAAAGAACTTGAAATCTTGAAAAACAGCAATAGTAGAATCAATTGATAATACAAAGATGTTCCTTCATTTCTGGAAGAAATGAAAGTACCACAAAGCTTAAAGGAGCTTTGTAATTTAATTTAAATTATGAGAGATACATATAAATATACCCATATATCTGTATCTTGATCTCTGTGTGAATAAACATACAAACACATACATACCTACATGTCTGTATATGCAATACACATATGTATTCATTTATATATGTATACATCTATGTTTCTTATATTTGTAAATATGTATCATATGGATATATCTATATATGTATCTTATCTATATATATGTTTAATACAAATTCATCAGGATTAAAACAAGCAAATCTTTATAGATAGATATTTTTGTATATGTGTGTGATTGTATACTAAAGGATGAGCTCTATAGGTTGACCATCTAACAGTCTGTCATAATCTAGACAATAGTTATTCTTCACGAACTTTGTTTTTTGTGTGTATGGTTAGGCTAAAGTCTTTTTTGTAGTTACAGATCCCTTCCAGTGAGTTCTACAATGTTTTAGGGCTTGATGTAACCAGAACAATATCTTCTATAAAAAAAGAGCATCTGTAGTACCCTAACATCCATAGTAAAATTCCTCTTCAACTTGTACTCTGTGTTAGAACTCCATGACAGTGATAGAAGCTTATTTTGAGCATAATGGATAATTATTATAAATCTTTATGATGAACTAGAAAAACCACTGACTTTAGAATTAGAAGAAGCATGGATCCAGGTCATTACTCTTGCCACTTATTAGTAATATGATCTTAAATCACAAATTCTCTGATCCTCAGTTTCTTCATTTCTGCATTGTGAATAATAATACTCTTAAGAACTGTTCTGAGAAAAACTTTGCAAACCTTTCAGAGCTATCTATAGATGTGAGTTATTATTAATTAAATTTAAAATATTCTAGAACATAAAAGTCGAAGGAAAAATATAATATGCAAATACTGTCCTCTCTGCCTTTAATTAATGAGTCAGTTAGAAAATGATGTTAATGCAGACAGAAATCAGTTTTTTTGTAGTAGGAAAGGGCAATTAACTTTAATCTGAACCAGGAATATAGACTATAAGTTACATTCTGCCAGCTGTCTCACCAATATGTTATTGTTGTTATAAGGGTTAAGTACAGATGATGCAATCAGATTCAAAAATTCCTTGTCCCCTTCTAGAAAAACAACCGTAGCAACAGCAGCAACAGTTTATGGCTCAAGTCCTGTGCTGATTATGGGTTAATAGTATCATTTTTAGCTATGAAGGAAAGTATATTATATATGTATATGCATATGTATATGTATGTATATATATGTGTATATATATATATATATATATATATATATATATATATATATATAACTTAGAATTTAACTTGGGCAGAGCTTGGTGGTGCAGTGGATAGAACACTGATCTTGAAGTCAGGAGGATCAAAGTCTGAATCTGACCTCAGACACTTGACACTTACTAGCTTTGTGACCTTGGGCAAGTCACTTAACCCTGACTGCTTTACATCCAGGGTATTCTTCAATTACTTTGATTCATATCATATCATATTGGATCCAGATGGCTCTGGAGGAGAAAATGAGGCTGGTGACTTAGCACAGCACTACCCTTCCCACCTTCCCACAGAAATCCAATTCATGGGCTTGTCATGGTATCACCTCCTTGATGTCATGGTCTTCTTCAAGAATGAAGGACAAAAACAGAATCAGAAATTAACTTAGGAAGTTTCTTTAGTCAATGTATTAATCACTTCTAAGCCTCTTTTATCACACTTTAGTATGAATCACTTCTTCAACTCAAACAGAACTTTCCTCTCAGCTGTGAGAAGGGCTCATAGGCCAAACGGGAGGGCTTCTGGCAAGGAAAGGAACACGAGGGCATTTATTGTCTGGAGTACAGTGGGAGATGATGAAAGAAACTTTATTTGATTAGTGGTTTTTATCAGGATGAACAAAATGTCTTTTCCTCTGAAAATGATCTGTGTATCCATTGGTAAATAATATGAAGTAGATTACCAATCTCTTTGAGGGAAAAAAAAAGAATAGCATTTACTATGTACCTTTACTGGATAATGTAGGACAGAATTGTACTACTTTTAGAGAGAGATGGCCATATGCTATTGATTTGTTAGAGATAACTTTTGCTTTTAGATTATGAGGAAGGATAAGAATAGTGACCCTGGGAATTCTGCAAAGTATTCTGGAATCCTGGGAATTTGCTCAACAATAATTCTCTTTTCCTTTTGGTGCCCAGAGTGATTTTCTATAGACAGCATCACAGTTTCATAGGAGGAAGGGAATCAATACATATCATGTAAAGAATCCCTTCTACAACATATACAGTCTCTGCTTAAAATCCTTCATTAAATGGGAAGTCATTCCATTTCTAGATGTTTTATTCCATTTGTGTACAGCACTAATTTTTAGGAAGTCCTTTCCTATATCCAGTTGTCTGGGTATCCAAGACTCTAATTGTAGGGACTTCTTTGAGTCCACATTTCTATAGTAATGTCCTATGTTTGAGCCTTCCCCTCCAAAACCTTTATGCTTCATATTTCTTTTTCCCAGGATCTGGCAAGGTAGCAATCTAATTTGACAAACCAGTTCTTGCTCTGTTGTTAATGAGGGGAAATGACTTCTCTTCTAGGCTCTTCCAGGAGCCTTCTAGTGGCTTAATTCCTTAATTCAAAAGATTCTACTGCTAAGAATTTTTAGTTCCATGGCAGGGTTTTTTGGCATCCTTAAAATGGTATCAGTTAGGTGATTTCTTGTTTTGTCTGTAAATAGCCAAACTCTATATTTCTTATGCCTGTTTCTATTCTGTAAGGTACTGTTTGGAGTAGTAGAGAGAATAAGGGCTCTGAGATACTCTTAACACTACTGGCAATTTAAACTGAAATTGCCCCAGGATGAACCACGGGATGGAGCACCTTGATGGCTCAATAGACAAAGCTCTGGACCTGAAGTTAGGAAGACTTGAATCCAAATCTGGTCCCACACATTTTATTAGCTGGATAACCTTGGAAAAGTCAATTAACTCTTTTGCCTCAGTTTCCTCTTTTGTAAAATGAGTCGGAGAAGGAAATAGCAAATACCCCAAATTCCATAATGAATAGTTGGGCAAGAATAAAAAAAATTACTCAACAAGAAGATAATATGATGATGATAATATGATGAATATATCTATTAAAAATTTGGAGGTAATAAAGTACAGGCTCTTAATCTGAGAACCATGAATTAAAAAAATTATTTTTTTGAAAACTTTGTTCCAGTATAATTAGTTTCCTTTGTAATGTATGCATTGTATTTTATGCATTTAAAGCCATTAGTTTGAGGAGAGATCTATGTTTCCCCAGACTGTCAAAGAGGTCAGTGATAAATAGCAATAAAAAGCTTCTCTTGGCTTAGAGCTTTCCCTTTCAGGGCATCTGAGCAAAGTAAAGCTTTCTTTTCAGCTTGAAGTTTGACCCCTGAGGTCTTGAAAGCTATCTATCAGGATAGACCTGGGCAGTCCACTTTTTGTGTCTGCAGTTAACATTGTCACACTGACCAAGGTGAATTGAAAATTATTGTAAATTTCTTGCCTTAGACTTTCAGTCTGTAACATTTTTTTTGGTGGGATAACAGGAAAAATCTCAATTTTAACATTTAACAGAAAGAAATTTTGGACAGACAACAGAAACTTCTTACCTTTTTAATGTTAGAATGTATAGAACCCTTTGATTTACTCTCCTCCCTTGTCCACTTTTTTATTTTTTATTATATTTATTTTATTTTTGTACAAATGATTTTTTTATATATTACTAAAATATTCTTGTTTAAAGTAAACATAATACCCCTCCCCCTAAAAAATAGAGACCCTCATGAGCAATAAAGTAAAGGAAAGAGAAAAAAATTAAAATTACAATTAAAACAATAGTAATAATAGGGACAGCTAGGTGGTGCAGTAGACAGAGCACCAGCCCTGGAGTCAGAAGCACCCGAGCTCAAACCCAGCCCCAGACACTCAACAATCACCCAGCTGTGTGGCCTTGGGCAAGCTACCCAATCCCATTTGCCTTGCAGCCCCCACCAAATAACAATAAAAACAACAACAATAACAATAACAGCAACAACAACAATAATAATGGTAATAGTAACTGTGCTTCAGTCTGTGCTCCAACACCACCAGCTCTGTCTCAGGTGGATCATATTCTTTATTATAAGTCCATCACAAAAGCTACTTTCATATTTTTTCACTGTTGCCATTGCTGATCGCAACTCCCTCCATTCGTATTTCCCCACTACCTCTCTCCTTTCACTCTGTCCCTCTTCTTAAATGTGCCATAGGGTAGCTGAGTGGTGCAGCAGACTAATCACTGGCCCTGGGGCCAAGAGGCTCAGAGCCCACATACCACCCCTAAGGCCCAGCAACCACCCAGCCCTGTGGTCCTGGACAGGCCATCCAATCCCAGCCCCTTGCAAGAAGTAAAAAAAGAAAATGTGTTATATCTGACCACTCACTCCCATGGTCCACCCTTTCCTCCATCACTCACATTCCCCCCTTCCCCCTGTCCGCCTTCTCTCCTTCTTACTCTAGATGTCTATACCCCATTGAGTATATATGCTGTTTCCTCTCCAAGCCTCTTCGATGAGAGCAAAGGTCCCCTCATTCCCCCTTGCCTTCCCCCTTCCATATCATTAACAATAGCTCATTGTAATTAAAAAAATCTTATTATATGAAATATCTTAGCCTATTCTACCTCTCCTTTCTCTTACTCCCATTACATTTCCCTTTTAGTCATTGACTCCATTTTTACACTATATTATAATCTTCAAATTCATCTCTCTCCTGTGCTTCATCTATAAAAGTGCCTTCTACCCGCTCAATTAAATGAGAAATTTCTTATGAGTATTATCAGTATCATTTTTCTATGCAGGAATACATGCAGTTCTTCATCATTAAGTCCCTCATATTTTCCCCTTCTCTTCCACTCTCTATGCTTCACCTGAATCCTATATTTGAAGATCAAACTTTATGTTCAGCTCTGACTATTTTAATAGGAACATTTGAAATTCTCCTGGTTCATTGAAAGTCTATCTTTTTTCCCCTGGAAGAGGACGTTCAGTTTTGCTGGGTAGTTGATTCTTGGTTGCATTCTGAGCTCTTTTGCCTTCCAGAATATTATATCCCAAGCCCTATGAGCCTTTAATGTAGTTGCTGGTAAATCCTGTGTGATCCTGACTGCAGCTCCACGATATTTGAATTGTGTCCTTCTGGTTGCTTGTAATATTTTCTCTTTGACTTGGGAGTTCTGGAACTTGGCTATAATATTCCTGGGGGTTGGTTTTTTTTTATCTCTTTCCATGGGAGATCGGGGGATTCTCTCAATTTCTATTTTGTCCTCTGCTTCTAGGATATCTGGGCAATTTTCCTGTAGGAATTCATTAAAAATGATGTCAAGGTTCTTTTCCTGATCATGACTTTCAGGTTTACCAAAATTTTTAAATTATCTTTCCTGAATCTGTTTTCCAGATCAGTTGTTTTTTCAATGACATGTTTCACACTTTCTTCTAATTTTTCATTCTTTTGATTTTGAAGTATTGTTTCTTGACTTCTCATAAAGTCAGCAGCTTCCTTTAGTTCCATTCTACATCTGAAGGGTTTGTTTTCCTCAGAGAGCTTTCTTATCTCTTTTTCCATCTGGCCAATTCTGCTTTTTAAAGCATTCTTCTCCTCAATAACTTTTTGAACTGTTTTATCCATTTGATCTATGCTGGTTTTTAGCATGTTATTTTCTTCAGCGTTTTTTTTTTTTTTTTGGATCTCCTTGACTAAGCTACTGACTTCTTTTTCATGTTTTTTTCCCTGCATCTGTCTCATTTCTTTTCCCAATTTTTTTCTTCTAGCTCCCTCACTTGATTTTCAAAATCTTTTTTGAGCTCTGTCACAGCCTGAGTCCAGTTTCCATTTTTCTTGGAGTCTTTAGATGCAGAAACTTGTACTTCCTCATCTTCAGTTTGAGTATTTTGATCCTTCTTGGGAGCATAGACAATGTATTTCTCAATGGTGTTCCTCTTTTTCCTCTGTTTACTCATTTCCCCAGCCTGTGCCTGGGTTTGGGGTGCTTCCTGAGTTTTTGAGTATTATTGGGATACACCCCCTCAAAAATATCTCAGTGTGTGTGAAGCTCTGTCTTCCCTCTTGGTCTGTGAATAACCACAAGTGCACCCCTCTGCCATGGGGCTGAAGTGGGGGGGGGGCCTGCTGTTCTATGGGAGGCCTAGACTGTGATTAGGATCTGAATGTAGCCAGAGTCCCAGAGTCCTGTTCCAGGGACAGAGAACAAATCTCAGAAATCTCTCTCCACTCCCCTCTATTTGGTAAGCTGAGCACTCAAGGCCCAGTTGCCTGGGGGCTCCTGCTTACCAGCTCTGCCTGCTTCCACTTCCTGGATCTGGGCTGCTGCAGCCCCTGCTCACTGAGTGCCCTGAGGGTTGGGCTTCATGAGGTAGCTCTGGCAGAGGCCCCCTGCTGATCTTCCAAGTTGTGCCAGGTGCTCCCCAGGGTATAGGTCAGGAAACTGCCCCCCACTGCCATGAGCCACGGCTCCCAGGCACCCTGGGGCTGCCTCCAGGAGACTGAAGTTCCTTCACTCTGGTGGGCCACCCTTCTAACTCCATGGAGGGGAACCTTTCCATCATTTTCCAGGTTATCTTGGGCTGAAGAATTGCCTCACTGGATCCCTCTGTGGGTTCTGTCTCTTGAAAATTTATAGTCATTATTTTATGAGTCTTGAAATATTATAAAGAGACAGCTCCTAAGAGAGGCTCTTCTGTCACCATCTTGGCTCTGTCCCCTGTCCACTTTTTTGTTAATGGAAAAGAATGTTGAGGATCCTGAATCCCTTTTTTAATGGCACTAAAATCTTGTTTCCCCCACTTCTACTTTTAATGGCAAAGAAAATATAGGATTATACAATTTCTTCTTTAAATGTTTAAAGATGCATAGGATCCTATGACTCTAAGATCTTGCCCCCCATTAATGTCAGAGGAGTCCTAACCCTTTCTATCCAGATCTACATGATTAATGGTAGAGGAATGAGCAGGATGAAATCACATTCATAGTTGAAGGATAACCATTCCAATTCTTTCTTCCATCCCCATCACCTTCAAGATATTACCATCATCACCAATCACAACTACCACTACCACCACCACCACCACCATTACTACCATCACCATGACCACCCACCACCTCCACTTTGTTTAAGTTATCTCCTTCAATACTCACAGAAATCTTTGAGGTAGGTGTTATCATCCTATTTTATAGATGAGAAAAATGAGAATGAAAGAGGTTAAGTGACTTTCCTAAAGATATATAACTACTAAGTGTCTGGAGTAAGTTGTGATCTCAGGTTTTCCCTGACTCCAAGTTCAAAACTATTCACTGTACCAGCTAGTTGCCCCTTTCTTTACCTTACCCTTCAGAGGACAATAATTATAGATCTTCTTGTCAAAAGAAGTCTCATATATCCTAAATGCAAGTGTCCTGCTTCAAACATCAATTCTCTCTATAATTTCTCAAGTGAGTGATCATCCAGTCTCTGCTTGGATATTTCCAAATCAATGATTTGTCATCTGGACTTCATAGGAAGGACTAAAAGTATCTTTTAGTCAATCAATTATTCATAGAACAAATATGTACTAAGTACCTGCTGTGTGTCAGCACTGTTATAGGCTCTGGGTTCTCAAAGACAAAAATGAAATTGTCTTCAAGGAGCTACATTCTATTAAGGAGATAATTTGTACATATAGATTAGGGGCAGGGAATGTCCAACCTTCCAGTTGTATAAATTGTATAAGTTGAAACCATGTGGTCTGGTGCTGTCAAGGCAATCAATAGGTAGGACTCAAAATTCAATAAATCTAGGAAATGTTTAGGGGTAAATTAATTAAATATTTGATGAACTATAATAAGTTAATTTTCAAGTTGATAGTTTTGTATGGTCTGTGAATGATGTAAATATCTAAATACAAATGTTCCCCACCCCTGATATAGAGGTAGATTGGGAAAGAAGTGATTTTAAAAATTTAATCCTCTTATACTTTTCATAGAATCATAAAATATCAAGTTTGAAGGATTGTTTATTTCAATCCATACCTGAAGAAGAATTTTCTCAGATAAAACCACAACTGATCACCCTACTCCTTCTCAGATACTGCAAATGACAGCACAGCCACTGCCAACCAAGGTTAACTGTTCCATTCTAGTGGATGACACAAATTCTTGGGATTTTTTTTGTTGCATCAAGCTGAATTCTTCCTGTCAGTGCTTCAGTTCTGCTCTCTGGAAGTGAGAAAAATACATCTAATCCTCATCTAATTCCCCATGGCAGCCCTTTAAATACTTTAAGACAGATTTACTATCTCCCTTAAATTTTCTCTTCTTCAGGTTAAACATCAATAGATCTTTTAATTCGTCTTTGTATGGCACAATGGTCCTTAGTCCTTTCATTGTCCTCTTAAAATACAGTGTCCAGGACTGAATAGAGAACTTCACATGATCCCTGACAGAGGAACCCCAATGAGGCTGTCACCTTTTTTTTTTTTGCTGGGCACAATAATGCTCAACACCAAAGAGCATGTTTTTCTCAGTTCTGTGCTTTTAGGGTTTTAAAAGCATCAGTGTTATTCTGTATGAATAAGGTGATGTTAAACCTATTGAGAAATTTTGATATAAGAGAATTGATAGGAAAATAGTCATTAAAAATGTTGAGAATAAATATTTAGGCTAGTGTTTTCTTTGATTTAATTGGAATTTAATTTGATTTATTGGAAAATTGGAAAATAATACTGATTTATATGCTGCTCCTCCCATCTGACACACCATCTCCTTTTTTTGTTGCATGGATCATCTCATAGGTCTGGGATGGTTTGCCTTCTTATAGACTCCTCTGAGAACCAGTGTTTTCCTTTTGCACTCAACTCAGATACCACCTTGTTCAGGAAGTTTTCTCTTTCCCTTACTCCCCACTTTCTGAGCTGTTGGAGGTTTTTCTTCTAAAGTTATCTAACTTCTCTGTACACATCATCTATGTTTCTCTTGGTGTATATGTCTCTCACATCAGAATGTAAACTCTTTTGAGTGAATAGCCTAGTTTAGACAATCTTTGAATCCTGAGGGCCTGTACAATGTTTGGTCAAATATAAGTGCTTGTTGACTAACTGACTCCAGGACTCTAAGGATAGGGACTAACATAAATGCTTGTTGAATGTTTAATTGATTAATTGGCTAAACAAGATGAGCAAGCCATTCACCACAATAGAGAGCTCAAAGCTGTTCTTAAATAGAGGAATGAATAAAATGTGTTTTGGTGAATTTCCCATCAGAATGTGTGATATAAAATTTTCCTTCTAGTTAAAAGAAGTCTTTCCCATTTTGGGGGGGAAGTGGAATAAATTTTGTTATAGTTACCTCTCAAGACACAGGTTAATCTACAAATAAAATAATGCAAAATTTAAGTATCAGATTTTAGTTGTGGAAAAAATGTAAATGTGCTCTCCATGATGAAAACATATGCATAATAGCAGAGCTTTGAACAGAAACCTGCCAGGCTAACTTCTGCAGGAAATTGTTGACCAGTAATGAAAGCTTATTGCTGCTGTCACGAGTCATACTAAGTTACTCCAAATCCTTGTTAGGACAAATATATTTTAATAGTCCTAATGCAGATTGTAAACTCTTATTTGAGAGAGAGTTTTCTCACTAGGTACCTTCCTTATGATTGCTCTTTTTTTAAAGCATCATTTTTAAGAGTGTTCTCTTACCTTAAAAACTTCTTTCTCTTCCCTCCTCCTCCCTTCCTTACTGTTCTCATATGATATGTCAGTCTATCTGCCCTTCAGGTTGCTGGTGGAGTAATGGATGGGTCACTGAGCCTGAATTAGCAAGATTTGAATTCAAATATGGCCTCAGGCACTTACTAGCTATGTGATAAAAACAGATTTAACCTGTTTCACAGTTTCAGCTATAAAATGAAAATCATACTAGCACTCATCTCCCAGGGTTGTGAGGATCAAAAGAGATAGTCCTGGTAAAAACACTTAGCTTCCAATACAATCTGACACATAGTAGGGGGTTTATAAATGCTTATTTGACTCTTGCCCCTCCTTTTGCCTTAAGGGACCTCAAATTTGTGATCTGAACACAAATGTATATATTGTACCAGTGGTAACAGGTCACTACTGCCCTCTCTTCTTTGGAAAAGTCTAAAAATAACAAATTTCCCCACTGGTCAGTGAAAACATTCTTGATTGCCCTCATGGGGTGTTCTGACTCCAACCAAAGTCAGTCTTGACAAGTTTAAACAAACTTGTCAGTTCTGGAAAAACTGAGTCTAAAAATTTCCCATAAACTCTTCCTATATATAGGGTCTTCATAAATTCCTTCTGTAGTTTTAAAATGCTTAACTTTGAAATCTCAGTAACTTCAGCTGTAAATTTAAGAGAACAAATCTGTAATTGATATTTAAAGACAATTTTGTTCATACTTTTAAGGTGAACTGTATTATGATATTATGCATGATAACTTGAATTCTTTAAAATCCAAATAATCCCAAGTACTCACTAAGATATAATGCTTCTTCTGATTTCTCATCTTCTACCTGGGCAAAGCTCTTATGAACAACTAAGTCAGGGGCCCAAACACTGATATCCTCCCTTTTGTAGGAGTGAAAAACCTGAAAAGCCATTGGAAGTGAGTATTCCTTTATTGGGTATTGGCTGAACATATTGGGGCATTTGAATGTACTAGAGTACTATTTTACCATTAGAAACAATGAATATGAAGAGTTCAGAAATGCATGGGAAGAGTTGCATATAAGACTGCAGAGTGAAGTAACTAGAACAAAGACTATGTAAACTTTTAGTCTTTATGAGCTGATGGAAAAACACATCTATCTTGGCTTCAAATCCCCCCTTAACTACTTGCTATGTGAGTGGACTTTAGCAAAATACTTTGTCTCTCTGTGCCTTACTTTCCTCACCTGTAAAATGAAGGGATTAACCTATAAATGTCCTTCCAGCCTGAAATATCTGTTCCTGATCTAATTAGAAATTATATATTTTTGATAGTAAATGATGACTTTTTAAAGATCCCTCTTATTAGCAAATTTAATCCTGCTGCTGTCTCTAGGCTGCATTTTCCTCATCTATAAAATCAAGCTAGACTGGATTCCTTCCTGTTCTATAAAATAAAACTAGACCTAATTGCCTCAAACTCCCTTTTTCCCAGTGGCATGCTAGTAGATGTTTGATGATTAACTCATCTTTCAACCATTAGGTGAGAGGATAGGATACATTTTTAAGTTTAATCCGTATTATTAATATTTTCTTCAGCATTTTCTTAAGTATAAGCAATAAACAAAACAGTAAATCAAGCCTGGATTTGCAGCATTTACTTATGTCTGAGGAGTAAATGATCATACTGAGCATTTAACAATGAACACTTGCTCGACTTCTGGCTCTCCATATTTGAGTAAATGAAATATTATCTTCTCAAGTATTTGTAGCCATTTTTTATCTGTCACAGGAACTGAATAACATGTGTACAACACTGGAATTTAGTTGCCTGAAAAGTAAATAAATTTTCTTTTAAATGATGTTTACAGATGGGTTCTAGCACACCACCAGTCCAAGTAAACATTTCTCAAATTGCATTCCTTGGACCCCTAAGGTTCTGCTAAATAGTCCATGGAGTGAAGTAGGAGGGAAAAAAATGTATAGGCACACACACACACACACACATACACACACACACACACATAGAGCAAATCCATCTGCTTCGTTTTTCTGTCATTCTCCACCTGTCACATGCTACTGCAGCTGGGCTGCTGCCATCTTCTACCTACTTAGAGCACAAGTTCCTATTTTAGTCAAAACTACTGCTAGGCATAGGACTTAACTGGAGATAAAGACCTCAGCCAAACAGCAGAAAACCTGTCTAGACATCTGGTGGGGGGAGTAAGCATACATTCTGTTGCCACCTCTCACCCTTGAGTGACCAATTCAGGCAAGAGCTTTAATCTTTGACAGCACAACCACACAACTTTTCATAAGAAGAGTGGGAGTCACCTCAGGGATAAATGTGGAAGTAAAAGTTGGGAAAGCATTTTTTAGGTCTCTGAATCACCTGTGTCTCTATGCTCTCTTTTGTTTTACTGTTCTTCAAGCTTCATTTCTGCCTTCTTTTCTTTTTTTAAATTAATTTTTATTAAAGATATTATTTGAGTTTTATAATTCCCCCCCATCTTGCTTCCCTCCCCCCCCACCCCCCACAGAAAGCAATCTGTCAGTCTTTACTTTGTTTCCATGTTGTACCTTGATCCAAATTGGGTGTGATAAGAGAGAAATCATATCCTTAAAGAAGAGAAGTCTAAGAGGTGACAAAATCAGACAATAAAATATGTTTCTTTCTAAATTAAAGGGAATAGTCCTTGAACTTTTTTTCAAACTCCACAGCTGCTTATCTGGATACAGATGGCACTCTCCTTTGCAGACAGCCCAAAATTGTTCCTGATTGTTGCACTGATGGAATGAGCGAGTCCTTCAAGGTTGAACATCACTCCCATGTTGCTGTTAGGGTGTACAGTGTTTTTCTGGTTCTGCTCATCTCACTCAGTATCAGTTTATGAAAATTCCTCCAGGCTTCCCTGAAATTCCATCCCTCTTGGTTTCTAATTAGAACAATAGTGTTCCATGACATACATATACCACAGTTTGCTAAGCCATTCCCCAATTGAAGGACATTTACTTGATTCTCAATTCTTTGCCACCACAAACAGGGCTGCTATAAATTATATTTTTGTACAAGTAATGTTTTTACCCTTTTTCATCATCTCTTCAGGGTATAGACCCAGTAGTGGTATTGCTGGGTCAAAGGGTATGCACATTTTTGTTGCCCTTTGGGCATAGTTCCAAATAACTCTCTAGAAGGGTTGGATGAGTTCACAGCTCCACCAACAGTGTAATAGTGTCCCAGATTTCCCACAACCCTTCCAACAATGATCATTATCCTTCCTGGTCATATTGGCCAATCTGAGAGGTGTGAGGTGGTACCTCAGAGAAGCTTTAATTTGCATTTCTCTAATAATTAATGATTTAGAGCATTTTTTTCATATGGCTATGGATTGCTTTGATCTCCTCATCTGCAAATTGCCTTTACATATCCTTTGACCATTTGTCAATTGGGGAATCTGCCTTAACTTTTCAATCAATCAATCTAATCGTTACTATTGGCAGTATACAAACCTAGGATTCAAAGAAAGGTGAAAACAGAATATGCCCTCAAAGAGCTCCTCAATTCTAATGGAGGAGATAACATGAAAATAAATAGGCAAATATTGGATACATACAGAACACATCAAAGTTGGGAATTCCTGAAGAGAAGAGACCCTAAGAAGCTTCCTGGGAGATATAGAAATTAAATTGAGTTGTGAAGGAAGTCAGGAATTCTAAAAGCCAAAAATGAGGAAGGAGAGAGCCTTCCAGGCATCTAGGACAACCAGTGAAAAGGTTGAAAGTCTGGAAGATGTAGTACACTGTTTAAGAAATATCAAGTAGACTATATCTGGATAGCAGAGTATGTATAATAGGGAAAGCATAAAAAAAGGCTATTTTGTTGTTTCAGACTCTTTGTAACCCCTTTTGGGCTTTTCTTGGCAAAGATACTGGATTGTTTTCCATTTCCTTCTCCATTTCATTTTACAGATAAGTAAACTGAAAAAAAACAGGGTTATGTGACTAGAACAAGGTCACACAGCTGATAAATATCTGAGGTTGGATTTGAACTCAGGTATTCATGACTCTAGGTCTGATGCTCTTTCTACTACACCATCAAGCTACTTTCCTTTCACCTTTTTACACTTTTCTACAGCTATATTTCTCTCCCTTCGTCCCAAATCCCCTTACTTTAAAAAAATTTGTTCCCTACCCTGCCATAGCCATTAGATTGTGACCTCTTTGAGGGCAGAGATTTTTGCCTTTTTTGTAACCTATCACACAGTAGATTCCTAATAAATATTTATTTTAATTATTGACTGATAGTGCTTAGCTCATAATGAGTGAAAAAACCCACTAGTTTTTCCTATTAAAATTTTCAAATTGTCAAATATTTCTGGTTTCAAATCTTCTCTATTCACAAATTAAGGGACAAGCCCTTTGTCAGATCATGCATTCTTATTTTTGATTTGTAAAATATGATCAAAGTATCCATGCTTCCCTCTCATAATTCAAATTCAGTTCAACAAATGTTTATTATACCATCTACTCTTAAGTCCATGCTTAAGATATTGTGCTAAGTTAGGGAAAGAAGGACAAGAATGAACTAATCTATAGTTTTCTTTTACATAGCAATGATAATACCTCTAGAGCTGGGAGGGAACTCAGATTCTAATACAAATGGTTTCTAATCCAGTTTCCTCATTTGATAGTTTAAAGAAACTAGGACCTAGAGAGGGTAAATTACTTATCTAAGGTCACATAGATAGTAAGCATCAGAAGGATGATGTGAACCCAGGTCTTTTGAATCCAAAATCAATGCTCTTACTATTGTACTCTATTACCTCTTCTAGAAAACTTATTGGGAATGCTGAAGATGAGATTTTTTTTACTTAATAGTACTTTATTTTTCCAATTACAATAACATTTCAACATTCACTTTTATAAGATTTTGAGTTTCAAATTTTTCTCACTCCCTTCCATATGCCCCAAGACAGCAAGTAATATGATATATGTTATACATGTACAATCATGTTAAATATAGTTCCACATTAGTTAAGTGGTGAAAGAAGAATCAGAACAAAAGAGAAAAACTTGGAGAAAGAAAATAATAATATCCCCCCCAAAAGTTAAAATAGTATGCTTTGATCTGCATTCAGATTCCACATAGTTCTTTCTCTGGATGTAGATGGAATTGTCTTGGATCATTGCACTGTTGAGAAGACCTAAGTCTTTCATAGTTGATCATCACACAGTATTTTTACTACTGTGTCTAATATTCTCCTGGTTCTGCTCACTTCACTTTGTATCAGTTATGCAAATCTTTCCAGGTTTTGCAGATGAGATTTTTGTACAGTAATGGACTGGATTCCATGGCCTCTTAGATACTGTCCAAATCTGAGATTCTGTGAACATCAAAGGCATATTTGGAGTAGAAAAGTCAGAGAGGAGCCTCTGTCTGTCTATATACACATGCACACACATTTTTGTAATTATAGTGGGGAAAGGGATATTTATTTATAGCCTAATTTCTAGGACATAAGACTCAGTTGCTGGGTTTTTTTAAGTATAGTAGCTAAGCTACAACTTTTTCTCCTTGCCTAAATCCGTCCCCATGGGGAGGGCTCTGCAGAAAGAAATCATAACTAAGTGAGAACAGGCAAAGAGATGTAACATGTAGGTGTTAATTAGGTAGCATTAGTGAAATATGAAGCACTGGAAAGTGAACAGTACTTTTATTTTCCTCAAAATTTCATTTTGCCTGAAAATCCTGTCTAATTTCTTTCAGGGTCAAAAAACATCATTGTAGACAAATTTACATGACTGATTTTGTATATTTTTTATACATAAGTTTTAGCATGCTAACAGCCTTGCTTGTGAGGTATTTTGCTTGTTAGAAAAAAGTTTTCTTCCTCCTAAAATAGCTAAAAGAAGACTTCCTCTCCTTTCCCCAATTCCTTTGCAGAGATAGGTATAGAAATTCACAATTGTGAAATATTACATATAATGTATTTAATATATATTGATTGGTTTTACTGTATTTTTACTATCCTTTTCTTTTAAAAATTCTATAGTATTAAAGATAACTGGCAGGGATGGCAAATGGGGTAAATCTAGATTATATAAAGCATATGATATTTAAATTTTTTTTGAATTATAAAGATATTAAGTCTCTCCCCCAAAATTCTCACCAGAAATCAACTTAGTAGCTAGTTATATTACAGGTATTTTGTTCAATGTTTTTAAAGAGCAGAATAATTAAGGTGTTATACTTATCACTTCCACAAAATACTAATGAGGTCATCTTTTTCTGCTTTGTACTTTTGTCTGAACATGTTTTCTTTAAAAATTAGCACTAGTGTATTTTTTCAGTTAGAACTCAATTGGTATGGTAAAAATCATTCTGAATATAGAAATTTATCCATATAATAATATTTATTATAATAAACATCTACTTTGATGCATACCAGGCTCAATGTTTTTGAAGTTTCTAGAGACAAATAAAAATCTGATATGATCAAAGGGGTAAGGATTTTATTTGCTCATCTGTCTATTTATTTTTAACTGCACTGTGCAAGTAGTAATGGCTGAATATTTAAAGAGGTCCCAATTCATTAATTCTTTGTTTGCCAGAAGAGGAAAAGTTCCTTTTAAAGGGAGTTTTAAGTAACAAATTGATCTATCTGATTACCTTCAGACTAGGAATTATTAAAATTCTTGATAGGTTTAACTATGCTATAGCAGAGGTCCCAGGTAAGAGCAGCATTGATGATGGCTGATACCCCCAGTAGCCACAAACTGAAATGCAGACATAGTGGCAGATGGTCTTGAAAGGCCCCTGTGGCTGCCATTGAATTTTCAAGGATAGTGAGTTTGTCTGATCACTGAACCATTATGATAAGTGGAATGAAATGGCAGGCACATTTACATGTCTGACTATAAACAGCCATTTTTCCAAATTTTACTGCATCATTGTTAAGTAAGCAGAGACTGGAGTCGTAGAATAGCTATATTCATGGAGCAGGACTGAGTTATGTGTTTTGTGACTAGAAAAACAGACCTTCTTAGATGTAATCTTGACTATTGGAGTTCAAAGGAAGGTTTACTTGCCTACACATCTTTGTCTTTTGGTTACTTAGATATTACAGGTTGGGTTTCAGCTATAGCATATGCATTAATAAGCATAGATTAAAAAAATCTATAGACCCTTAACATATTACTCCAGTCTTATAGCCTCATCAACATTTTATAGGTTTTTTGCTAATGTTTTATTTACTTTTTTCTGTTTCAAAACTCATTATGGATAGTTTTCTTTCTCTGTTTAGATGCTCTATGCTTTAGGTAACAAGATAGCATTTATTTCATGGAAGAAATTTGGCAGAAGTTATTTTTTGCTATTTTTTCCAAATAGCTTATGTAATATTGCAATTAACTGGATGTACTTCAGATGTCTGAGAGAATTTACTTGTAAGTTCATTTAGTCTCCCCCCCCCCTTTTTTGGATCTCATTAGAGCTTGTTCAATTTCCTTTTCTGAGACTGGATTATTTAGATCTATTTCTTGTTCTGTTTTCTGAGAATTTTGTTTTAAAAAAATTTATCCATTGTTTCAGTCTTATTGGAAAAGTAGATAAAATAGTTTCTAATAGTTTTTTTAATTCTTCATTTTTTCTTAATACACTTTTTTCCCTTTTTGATAATGGTGGTTTCCTTTTTAAAAAAATAGTTTAGCTAATGGTTATTTTGTGTTATTTTTTTTTTGTTTTTTTTTTAGGTTTTTGAAAGACAAATGGGGTTAAGTGGCTTGCCCAAGACCACACAGCTAGGTAAAATTATTAAGTGTCTGAGACCGGATTTGAACTCAAGTACTCCTAACTCCAAGGCCGGTGCCTTATCCACTGTGCCACTTAGCCACCCCTGTGCTATTGTTCAAAAGAAAACAAGTTCCAGGTTTTACTGATTCAATGTGTGGTGTTTTTTTTTTTTTTTTGCTTTCAATTTTGTTATTCTCTTCTTTGATTTTCAAATCAAAGTTTAATTGGAGTTTAACTGAGGTTTTTTAAATGTTGCTTTTCTAGGTTTGTTTTTTTAATTGCATGCTCAATTTGTTAATCTATTGTTTCTTTATTTGATGAAAGTGCTTAGAAATATAAAATTTTCCTTAAAAACTGCTTTGGCTACATCCCCTCAGTTTTGGGATATTGCCTATTGTTGTCAAAAGCATCCTTATTCAGATCTTAGAATCTCAGTCAACTCTTTATTGAGACAGTACATACTTTCTACTTTTGAGAATATGAAAGATTTCTAATACCTTTACTCTGCCTCTTAATCATTTATAATTTTCTAAATCAGTGCCCTCATAAAGACATTCTTTAAGCTAAAAATAATTGAGAATCTTGTCCACATGATGGTAATTAGCTTTCTAGGATCCTTGATTTTAAAAAATTGTTTTCTGTACATGAATTCATATATCCTTGCATTTTAAATGATACTTTAAATTGAATATAGATGAAATAATTAATGATGACAATATTAGTGACTTCCATATATGTAGTGTCTTAAAATTATAGAATACTTTAGCTAATGTGTCCCAAATGTCTTGATGGCATTTTAAGCTATAATAGCTTAAAGAACAATAGCTTTTAATTTATTATTTAAATTATGCTAGCTTTTAATCTATTATGACTTAAAATGGTACTAAGATTTTTGGGACAACCCGTATATGTATCTTATTTGAGCCTCAACAATGCTGGAGCCCTATACTACAGTTACTGTTATCCTTATTTTCCAGATAAGGAAACTGAGGCTTAGAGGGTTAGTGATGATAATGGGAGAATAAATAGTTGTTTTAGTGAGCTTTTACCTCATTTTGAATTAACAATGCAACAATCATGATCTAAAGTTATATTGAGAGAAGTATAATATCTAGCAAATAGGAAGTGGTAGTTACATTGTAGGTGAAGCTAGATGATACAGTGGCTAGAACAACAGCCCTGGAGTCAGAAGACATCTCCCTAAATACAAATCTAGCCCCAGATACTTACTAACTGTAGGACCCTGGGCAAATTACTTAATCCCTCCATGCCTCAGTTTCCTCCTCTGTAAAATGAGCTGGAGAATAAAATGACAAATCCCTCCAGTATCTTTGCAAAGAAAACCCCTAATTGGGTCATGAAGAGTTGGTCACAACCCAACCCAACACAACAACAACACAGGTTTCATTGTGCTTTATTGTACCCTAATTAGACTGCTTTTGAGAAAGATGTTGAGAAGCTTGCAAACATCTGACAAAGGTCACCTGGATAGTGAGAGTATTAGAAACCATACTGTATAGGAAGATCACTTGAAGGAACTCAGGATGTTTAGCTTAGAAAAGAGAAGCCTCTGAGGCGAACATGATTGATAACTGTCTTCAAGTATTTCAAGAATTGTCATGTTGGCGAGGGATTAGATGTCTGTTTGACACTAGAAGGAAGAACTAGGGTGCAAGTCAATATTCATTTATTACACACTTGTCATGTATGGTGCCCCATCCTAAGCCCTGGGAATGCAAATAAAGGCCCAAAATTTCTCCCCCAAACAAATAAACAGGGAAAAAACCCAGCCCATTCTCTCATAAAACTTATAGTCTAATGAGGCATATTATAGGAAAACAACTATGTACAGATAAGTTATAATCAGGCAAGGACATGGGATTAGGGGAGGCAGAGGATATGGAGCTTTGCCTCACCTCTGATTGTGACATCAGCCTGACATTGAGCATGTTTTGTCTAGAGGTTAGCTTTGGTCTCCAGATTTAAGAACAAATTAACTCCATTTCTAAGATAATGCTGTATGGAAGATCTGTTTACTTCTGGAATCAAAATGAAAACCAGAACAATACAAAAATAGACATATAGACTGAAAATGTTTCTTAAGAACTGCAAAAGACTTTTCCTCCTTTGTGGTGACATATGGAAAACAATGTGCTCTTTCAAAAGATAATGAAGAGAGGTTCTTGACATTTTTGGTTAAAGGGTGAGCTTGATTATATACTCTTTTTGAAAGTAAGGAAGCATGTAAAACAGAACTGATAGAAGGGCAATTGGGAAATGTATCTCTTTGGATCAAATGATTTTTTTAATTGAAAAAGGCAAAATACAAAATGAGCATCTATTTGTTGTCCAGTGCTCCAAAGAACACTGCCTTAAACAGAGATTGTATAATAATTTTTTGTTGAATTGCACTGGATGTCATGAAATATAATTTCATTTTAGTGCCATTTTTATGCTCTCATAATACAACATATTTAATTTGCCTTTGTGTTCTCTAACTCATCTAACCAGGATGTTAAGCTGAGATTCAATTGGTTTTTCCATTTAGAAAGACAAGTTAATTTGAATGAGAGTTCTGACATAAGTGAAGCCACTAGTCAGTAATGAACACTATATAAATGTTGGTCTAAATGGCTTTAGGATGTGTTATGATAGATTACTCTTAGAGACATTATCTGAATAGTCAGAGTTATGAAAGATCAAGATTTGCCTGATGGAAGTGCATAATTTGCCTCTAAATTGCTGCAGTAGGGAAATTGTGGATCCTTGATATCTCATGAGATGTTTAGTGCTTAGCACAGTACTGGTACATAGAAAATGCTTAATAAATGCTTGTTCCTATTCCCTCAACCTTTCTAACCTCCTCCACCACCCCCCCTCTCCCCAATTCCCAGACATGAGGGGAATTTTTGATGGTTTTTGGTTTTTGATTTTGGTTATTTTTTTTTTAATCAGACAATGGGATTAAGCGACTTGCCCAAGGAGACAATAACCATTAAGTATCAAGAGCCTGAGGTCACTTTTGAACTCAGGTCCTTCTCATTCCAGGTCCAGTGTTCTAGCCACTCCATAAGAGGAATTTTTTTAAAAGAATTCTTTTTTTTTTAAAAAAATATGACTTTAGAACTTTGTATATATTGATTCTTACTTTTGGTTCCAAAAACATTCTGTCTTGTGGCTTAACTGGATTGCATAGGATTTAAAACTAGAAAATAATTTTAAGATCTTTTAATCTAATCACACATTGTAGAGAGGAGGAAACTGAGGCCTTGCATAAGGTCACACTGCTATTAAATGCCAGAATGAGAACTCCCAAACCACATAAATGGATACCAAATCCAGTGCTCTTTCCAAGGCTTTGGATCAATGCATTTTCCTCCTTCCTTCTCAAAGAGCTCAGTTCTTCTTAGAGACACCCACAATAAATGACTATTTGCAGCTAAATTCCTTCTCCTCCAATAAAGCAGATCTTTAATGTGAAGAATAGTCCAGCATATAGAAGAAGCCCAGGAGTTGAAGAAGGTTTAGAATCAAAATAAATAGAAGTGCTGCAAGAAATCTAAGAGTGTATCTAGCTCAACTTTTTCATTTTACAGATGGGAGCAGACTTGCTAAATTCATTAAACCAGAGAGAACTACCTTACAGTTTATAGAAAACCATATTCAACTGTCATATGGTGAATTGAGTGCTGGATCTGGAGTCAGGAAGGCCTGAGTTTGAATACAACCTCAGAGAACTTACACTATGTGATCTTGGACAAGTAGCCCAACCTTGAACTGAATCAATTCTCACATCTATAAAATGGTAATTATAATATCTATAAAATGGATGTTGGGAGCTTAAAGTGAAATAATATTTATAAAATATTCTATAAATTCTTAAATTCTATATAAAATGCAAGATATTATTATTACATCATATATTATATATTACACACATTTATATCCAAATTGTTTCCTTATTTTGTCTTGAAAATATAAGGAGTTAGAAGATAAGGGGAAATAATTTTTTTCCAAATAAGTTTCTTACATAGAAAAAGAAGGGGAATCTAGGAATAAAACTAGATGAGATAAAAAAAAATCCTTTCTAGCTCTGATGGTATAACATCTCTGAGATAACAGGAAGTCTAAAGTGGAAAAGGTGACAAATGATTTGCTGAAAAGCCACCAACAAAGGGCCATAAAAGGCATGTATTATTCTATTTAAAGAACACTGAACTGTTTTTTGTCTTTGACCCTATATGGATATCTGTCCCTCCTACAGTATGCATTTGAAACTTCTTATTGGTCCTGAATACTATAATTTATTATACTGGTACTTCATGTACTGGCCTAGAATTCAACTTCTCTGTGACTCTGTGTGTAATGCAAAGAATGCTAGGTTGTATTGTGGAAGAAACATGTGAATTAAAAAAAAAAGTTAAACTTTAGGAAAGTACCAGGTTTGGCTCTTGGAAAGCCATCTGTTTTATAATGTTTAGCTTCAGAAGCAATATTGGAAGAGAATATATTACTGAAATAGATTTATAGGAGATAAACTCTATCTCTATCTCCTGGCAATCAAGTTAACATCTGTTATCTGGAGCTCTCATTGCCTGGTGTTTGCAGAACCATAGAGTTGGAAGGAAGTATGGAATTAATTGGGAAGGAAAGTGCTTTGCTTGGTTTAGAAGCATCATGAAGCAATTGGATATATATTAATATCTGAACTGTAGACAACTTTCCTCATACTGTTCTTACTTGGGAAGGTATTTTTGGAATGAATGTCTGTGACATAGCTCTTAGTCAATTCCTTGGTTGTGGTGATAACAATGCATTTCATGGCCTTACCGATTTCACTAGAAATCTGTAATCGGCTGAGCTCAGAAGTTGAATTAGCTACTTGTGACTTTAGCCTCAGTGGGGAAAATTAACAACTGGCCAAAGTGATGACTTTATAAAAACTGTCCTTAAACCTCTTATAGGACTTGTGATATTTTTGGTTCAGTCTGGTAGCTCTGAAATGTCAACAGTGAAATATTTCTGAAGGATATTATATTAGTCCAAGAGTGCCTTTGTTTAAGAAAGCCCTGATGTATCTCTCTGCTTCTTGCAGCCGCCCTGTCCCACCCTTCACCCTCTAAACCCCAACTTGGGGTATGCTTGGACAGCATTCTATGCAAGAAACTTTGAGGTATGGCAAATTCCAGGATGCCTGTGAATTCTCAAACCCCAATTCCATTTAAAAATATAATTATGGGAAAAAGATAAACTAGATATTAATTATTCACTTGATAAATGTATTCATTACAAGATTCCTTTAAACAATCACTTGACAAACATAAAAAATTAGAAAAAATTTTCAGAAAACATTCAAGAGATTAAAGTGGATAATAGAATTCCAGTTTCTCCCTATTCTCTTCTTGCCCTTCAAATTAGAGACCCCTAGAGGCTGATCAGGTTTTCTTTGGTAGATAACCTATACTTTTAGAAGGTGTGGGGAAAGAATAAGCAGGGGTCTGTCACCTCACAAAATCTCTACCAGCCAGGAATCATGGGATTTGGCTCCCTACTTCTATTTTTCTTGGAAGAGGTTGGATCTTTGGGGAAGTCTGAAGGGTACTTAAGCAAGAATGGCTTTAATGTGAATCATAGGCTAGTATGAGAGAGTCTATACTCCAAACAGATTAAAGTCTTGATGGCAGCTTCTCTGTGGTTGTCCAAATACAGAAATTTGAATTCTCTGGCTCAAGATGCTTATTACTCTTCTCAATACTCTGATTGCTCCATATAAAGTATTGTGTCCCTGGCTCCCTGCCTTAGAAAATTTGTTGGCTTTTGGTGTATGGGACAATGTTTTTAACCTCAATGTCTGTTGAATGTTTTTAATAATTAGAGAAAGGATGGGAAGTGAATTGAATTTAATTATAAAAGAGTACATCAAGAGGCAGGGTGGTATGGTGGGGGGGGGATCCCTCCAAATAAAATAGATAAAGCAAACATACTAACACTTTTAAAAGACCTGAAGTTCATTGTTTCTTTTAGAAAGTCTTAAATTTAAACAAACAAAAAACCCCAAACAATTTAAATAAACAAACTGAGGACTCTAAAATAAAGACAAACTAAAGTAGAGAGAAGCAAAGTAATCATAACCGTATCTTTAGCTCCAATGAACTATTTGTAGGATATGTATGTCATAGGCAAGAAATGGGGGGGTGGCATGGTTTGAATGTATTCTAAGTAAGTTCAGTCCACTTCAGGTATCCTGAGGAAATCAGAGATCCAGCAGCTGAAGACAAGAGAATACCAGGATGCATCATCTTTGAGATTGTAGAGTGAGGCCAGTCCAGGATCTTCCTTTGTTTTTTAAATTTCAATTGATATTTCTGCTTGTCTGTCACCACCATTTCTTTCCATATTTCTCAGTCCTGCTCTACCTTTTAACAAATAATAAAGAAGAAAATGGGGAAAAAGTTCATAAAATAACTAGGCCTGACATCATATATAATATTCACACCAAGAGTTGCCCACCTTTATAAAGATACATTTTCATGTCTCTTCTTAGGACTAAATGTGATAATTATCATGACACAGAAAAGAAATTTTTGTTACTTTGCTGTTATTCCTTCCAATTACACAGTTGTAGCCACCATGTATATTGTTGATATTATATTTGTCTTATTAAGAAACCTCAAATAGATCTTCAGAGAGCAAGGAATATAAGATCACAAAAATTTTAAATTTGACATTTAAGGTCATTAACAGGTTTCTTTTTTTCCCTTAGATTTTTGCTTGACTTGTGACCTAATTAACTTGCTAACGTTATTTTAGACTTTCTGGTAAAACTATCTTTCTTTAGGCTTTAAAATTGACCCCCAAAGTGGATAAATTGGGATCCATTTCTGACACAGGTTATAGAAATGGAAGAGGGATATGTGATGCCTTTTTACACACGGACATGCCTTGGAAATAGTGGAATAATATGTCATAAAAATGTCACTAGAGTCTTAGTTCTGCAGTTAGAGGACCTAGGTTCAAATCTTGCCTTTGCTGCTTTATCCTTGTCTGAACTGAGAAAAATTTTTTAAATTAACCTATCGGGTTCTTATTTCCTTCATCTATAAAATAAAGAGTTTGAATTACATTACTACAGAATTCTCTTCTAATAACCTTCAAGGGTTATACTAATCGTTCATAAAGCACTAGAATGCATTCTTCACAATAATATTGAAATGAAAGAAATTGTGCCATTATCATTACTTCTTTCTAACAGATTAGGAAAGTAAAGTACAGTTAGGCTGCACAGTGATTAGAGAGCAGAGCCTGGAGTCAGGAAAATTCAAATTTGGCCTCAGACACTTACTAGTTGTGTAACCCTGGGCAAGTCATTTAATCCTGTTTGCTTCAGCTTCCTCATCTATAAAATGGAGAAATCAATAGCATCTATCTCCCAAGGGTAGCTGTGAAGATTAAATAAGATAATAATTATAAAAAAGCTTAGCACAATGTCTGGCACATGATAAGTGCTATATAAATGCCATTTATTATTATTATTACTTATGATTCCAGAACAGCTGGTTTCTAGGTCACACTCAAGCAATTGTGATAAGATCTTCAAATATAATGTAAAAGTAAATTTTGTTTTGTTTCTTTTTTGTGTGTGTTATTATTTTTAAATGGCAGCAATTATGGGTTTTGTGTATCTCTGTCCCCAAAGCCAAATAAAATATTCCACATCCCTAGGCCCCAATGGGCATGCATATACTTTGACATTAGAGACCATCCCATAGTGTCACTTAGGCTCATGGAATTGCCAAGCATTGTAAATGTTTCTCTCTATGTTAACCATTAATTTTGCTTTTTTTAATAAATGTTTTTTTTGGTTATATAGTAGTAAAAGAAGAGTGAGTCAATTTACTGGAAAGTCATTTTGATTCTTCCCCTTATCTTTTTCATACTATTTGAATGAGCTTATTTGGGTGGTCTAACTGTTAGTTCTAGCATGAAGATAATTCGTCATATTTCTGGCATCTCTACTGCTAAGCAATGTAAATATTAAGACTGTTAGAATCTAGGGTAAAAGCTTTTCTCAGGTGCTTTCAGTGTGCTTTTTTAAGGGGGGAGAGAAAGGGTATGTGTGAACCTATTGACTTAGATTGAAAAGAACATCAAGAGTTATCTGATGTTGGGATAAATTTAATTCACTAATCATGTTTACCAAGAAGTCACTTAAAAGTATGGTTTTCCTCCCTGAAATTAATATCTTTCTGTTTAGCTCCCATAAAGTAGATTAAAAATGAGGTATATTTTCTGAGTAACTGAGGGATTATACAAATATATTTCTGCCCTGTTAATTGTTTGCTTTCCTTCCCTGGATTTTTATAGTCATCTCTGTTGTAAAATAAACCCTCCAGTTTAATTACCCACAAGTTTGCCTGGGCTGACTTAAAAATTTATCCCCATCTTGTGTAAATGGAATCAGGTGATACAGAATCAAATTCCAGTTCTTCTTCTAACTAGCTATTTAGCTTTCTTATTTCTCTAGGCCTCAGTTTCCTCACCTGTTAAAAATGGGGTTGAATAAAATATTTTTTTCTTTTTTAAAATTTATTTAAGGTAATGGGTTAACTGACTTGCCCAAGGTCACACAACTCGGCAATAATTAAGTATCTGAGGCTGAATTTAAACTCAGGTCCTCCTGACTCCAGGGCTTGTGCTCTATCCACTGTGCCCCCTATCTGCCCCTAAATAATTTATAAGATCCCTTTCAGCTTCATGTTCCTGGGACTCTCTGAGTCTGTTGAGTATTGAAATGTAGAGCAAATTTCCCCTTATTTGGTAGGTTTTAGATTTATCCATGTGGAATTAGATTAATTAGCCAATCAGTTAGCAAGAATTTATTAAGTACTTACTATTTTCCAGGAACTGTGATAGGTACTTGATTTGATGGTAGTATCCAGAAATAAGCCACTTCCTAGTTTCAGTATGCAGCAACTGTTCTTTATTGGACCTTAGGTATCTAAATTTATTCTGTTTTTTTTTTTTGTGAGGCATTGGGATTAAGTGGTCTGCCCAAGGTCACACAACTAGTATCAAGTGTGAAACTGAATTTCAACTCAGGTCCTCTTGATTCCAGTGCCAGTGCTACTATACCACTTGAAATTTATTTTTTTTAAAAAAGAAATTGAGACACTGTCCCACAATGACGTGTGTGTTTTAGGATTATAAAGTTTAAAAATTTTAAAAGACCTTAGAGATGGTTTAACTCTCCTTTACGTTAGTAATATGACTACTGAAAGAACTGCTATAATTATCATTTGAATTTCCAGAAGCCAGTGGCCAAAATAAGGAAAGTTAGAATCTCACTTTATTCTGTACTGGTTACACTACATCTTGAAGACAGTGTTCTCTTTCTGACTTTTTTAAAGGGACTCTAAAAAAGTATAGTAAATTTAGAGAAGAGTAACTGAGTGTTGGTTGAAGGAAACTTTAAACTGAGAGGAGATGTACAGGGAATGGTTATTAACATCAAACATTTGGATATCATGTGAGGAATTCAGTGTTCTTGTGTAGAAAACCAGAAGAGGCCTTAGATGGTTGGGCTAACCTGTTCCTTTATATAACAGAGGCTCAAGCTGGGTAGTTATTTGGGGGTTTCCTCTGTAGGGTTATTCTATGGCTTTGGAATAGTCTGTGAACTATAGTCAATGTGCTAAGTATAACCTAAAACACTTGGGGACAAGGACAATTGACTGTCTTTTGACAATTTGGCAACATAGAATTCCTTCAACTATGGGAGAATAAATTATTATCACTTTGGGGGGGACAACTCAGTGGGAGACAAATTTTGATTCTGGAGCATCATTTTGTGGATATTCACTTGTGGTGATTGTGACTTTTGTATCCAACTGAGCTGTTTTTGAGCTCAGTTGTCTTCAGGTAAGCTGAATAGACAAACATTACTCTTTTGGTGAGGCAAAATGGATCTCTCTCTCTCTCTCTCTCTCTCTCTCTCTCTGTATGTGTACGCACCTGTATACAAGTTCATATTTGTGTTCTTATGCAAACCTGCTTTGTACAAAAGAGCAGTCTAGCAGTCATTTGTGTTAAATTGATTTGCTAGGTCTCTTACTCATGGATAAGATGGATGTAGTATTTTTAGAAATACTTTATGTCCTAGTGCCCTATTTGCCTTAATGGAAATTCAGGCTAGCCCAGAAACTATGGATGTCAATTAGAAACTGCCTGCCTCATTTCCTTCTACTGTTAAATTAGTTTGAATAATGCTGTTTGAATACAGGTCTCAGGGAGAAGTCCTCAGGCAGGGGTAAGAGGAATATTACTTTTAATTTAGGCTATCCTACAAAGGAATGGAGGAACAGTAACTTGACCAATTGACCATTAACTAAAACAGTACAGAATTGTGTCATTGAAATATGGAATTTCTGTGAATGGTCAAAGGACCGTAGATAGAACAGAGTTTATTCTCAGGAGAAAAAAAAATCCCTGGCTATATTCTGAGTCCCCTTCAGTTCTAGGAATTTAGGGCATCTAACAGAAGACCTTGGAAAAATGGCATATTGCTTCCTATGGACAATTTATATATTTTTAGTAGCCCTGAAGGTTACTACATGAGGAATGACTGCTGTATAGTCAATTCTCAATTATCTTTATTAATGGCAGAGAACAATGAAAGAGGGCATGACTGTCTTGTCCTCTATTCTTCTCATTCAATGTTAGAAATAGATTCTTTAATTGACAAAAGATCAGCCTTAAAGTAGAATAGGACTTCCTCATGACAGTTCAGTGTTCCTGAGTCAGAGAGATAATTTGTGGTTTAAAAGACTTGCTCCTGTTGGGGTAGAATAAACAAAGAACCTGACTAGAATGACAGAGATTCACATGTTTTGAAAGTCATTTTAATATCACAAATGCTTTTTATGAGCCTACAATGCACAAAGGCTTTGTTAATGTTAGAAGCTACCTTAGATAATCCAGTCTTATCTCTTCAATTGAAAGGTGAGGAAAACTGAGGCCTGAAAAATTGAAATGCCATGTTCAAGGTCATATTGCTAATTCATCTTAGAGACATAAGACTTAAAGTTATGTCTTGGAGTCCATAGGCTTTTTTCCCACTTGATCAAGCGATTTCAATATTAATATGAATAAGAATATACCAGTTAAATTTGCCAATAGAGAATTTCGCAGATAATTAAATATCGATTGTAAGAATGATTTCAGATTAGTATCATATGTGATGGTAGATTTGTTGTGTGGCATTTTCTTTAATGAATAATGTGCAATGAAGTAGAATTATTATTGAAATCCAAAGTGTAGGGTGTTACGGATTTGAGGTCAAGTTTTTTGTTGTTTAATTTAAAGCCATTTCCTAAAAGAAGCTTTGAGGGAGGAATGGGGTGGGCAGGGCAGTTAAGTGGCACAATGGATAGCATTCAAATCTGGTCTCAGATATTAACTATTTAATATTTAACTCCATTTTCTCATCTACAAAATGAACTGGAGTATGAACTGGCAAACCACTCCAGTATCTTTTCTGAAAAAGTAAATGGCAAATCATCCTAGTATCCTAGCCTAGATGACCCCAAATAGGGTCACAAAGAATTGGATGTGGCTGAAAAATGACGGAGTGACAACAAAACACTATTGAGCTTCTTGAGCAAATCATTCATGCCTCTGAGGCATTCAGAATAATATAAATCATAGCTCCTTAACTTCAAGAAGTTTAATTAGTTTAATTAAATTCATACAGAAGATACAACATTAGCACAGAGGATAGAGAGATTTCCTCAGAACTAAGAAGACCTGGGTTTAAGCTCTTCCTCTGATATACTCTGATTATGTGATCCTAGCAAGTTGCTAAATCCCTCAGTTCCCTAGGCAGCTCAGTGAGACTATAAAGTATAGAGAAAATACCAACCAAAAGTAGCAAACAAGTGATGCTGCAGAATGGTAGTGAAGTGGAGAGCAGAAAGAATAAGGCTTGTGAATCTTAGGCAGGGTCTCCCAGAGTTCCTGCATCTTACTTAGGGGTCAACATGATCTGGTTCTCAACACTGCAGGTCTAGAAATTTAGTTATCCATTCACCCAGGGGAGATCAGACTTTAAGGAACTGAGTCATACTAAGGCAATTCATAAGAGGATGACATAAAACAGAATGCTGGGTTATTAATTTATAAGGAGAGATAAAAATGGTAGAGTAATTGGTCCTGGTCTTTTGAACAGGACACTCTCTCCTCTAGGGCAGCTCTTATAAAAACAATCATTGAAAAACAGTTCCTTGGTAAACAGTGAAATAGAGCAAAGGAAGTTTTGATATAATTAAGGACTTTTCTTTAAAATTCTGACACCTTGATGAATTATTCTCAAGAGATATTTCTACCTTGACAATCAGTTTGAGTTGTTATAATAGGAGGTATCTCTTGGATAATGTTGAAAACACATGACCAAAATCTAAAATTTGGGGTTTCTTTTTATAAACTCTATGTAGACTAAAATTAATTGATTAAAGCATTATCACTTTTTACCCCAGTGAGTTTCTAACTGCCAAATTCAGTAATCTTTTAAAATTCCTCATTGTATTTGTCATCTGCATACATTTATTGCTGTTGACCATCCATTCCGGTATGCACTCTCCTCCCTTGGCCTCTGCTATATTCTTGTGCTTATTCTTCTGTTTTCTTACTGATCTTCCATAACCCATCTTTTTTCTTTTTCTTTAGATTGGGTTTCCACCAAGTTTTGTTCTTGGTGCTTTTTGCTCAATATATTCTCTCCCCTGTGAAGTCTCATGCCTTCAACTTTCACTTCTAAGAATGAAAAGAAGACTCATAAGTCACTCTTCTGAATTAGATTCTTATCTCTAAGTGCCTACAGGGCATCTGTATCCTGATATCCATTCATTATCACTTCAAACTAAACAAGAACAAAATCAAAGTTATTTTCTTTCTCCCCAAACCTCTTCCTGACTTCAATACTTTTGTTAGTGACTCCACTATTCACTTAGTCTCTAATGTTCAAAACCTTGGTATAATTTTGGATTCTTCCCTCTAACTTACCTTTCCTATCAAATTAGCTACCAAGTCCTATAACTACTACAGTATCTCTCTTATCTGTCCCCTCCTTCTCTCTGTGATCACTGCCCCCATCCAGTATACCATGTCTAGCATGATCCAAGAATATTCTAATAGGTTTCTCACCCTTAATCTTGATTCTTTTACCCATTCAAAGTTTCTTTAATATAAAAATTCATCCTTCTTATTCCCATCTGTGGTCATTTCACTCTTCAATTTAAAACTTTTTGATGATTTCCTACTGATTATCCAGAAAAAATAAAACTCATTTGTCTAGTATTCAAGGGCCTCTGTAATCTGGCAACATTTTACCTAACCTGCTTTATTTCATAATGATCCTCTTTTTAGACTCCATGGTCTCTGCTATCTATATAATTTTCATCACCTATATGTATCCTATATTTTATCATCCCATTGCTTTAGATTTTACTGGTTTCCCATGCCTAAAATATCCTTACCCATTTGACTCCTATCTATCCTCAAAAGACCAATTTGAATGTCATTCTCCTTTAGGCAGACTTCTTTAATCCCTAAAACTGCTAATGACCTTGTCCCATTCAGATTCCACCTAGAATTTTATTCTCATGTTTTATTTTGGGTTACATTTATCAATGCATATAAAATAATCCTTTAGTCTGTAAGTTCCATAAGTGAAAGACCATATCTTATTTAAATTTTATATCTTCCCTATGCCAGTTCTTAACCCTACTTTGCATACTGTTGGTACTGAAAAAGTGTATTTTGGATTAGCCATGTTCCAATTAGATCACAGCATTTCTGCAAGTCTGCACTCCAATCATGTGCACAAATAGGTTGGGAAGAAACATTGGTTATAGTAGGAGATAAAAGGGTAGCTTTTAGCTTTGAGAACATGTCCCCAAATGTAATCAACTTTTTTTTCTTTTGGTATCACAGACAGTCTTAGAGATTGAATTAGGAAAATTGTATTAGATTTTAGTCTTTTAAAAAAAGAAAACAAGTATGAGAAGTATAAATATATTTTAATTTTCTCATGTATCATCTCTTGTGGTACTATTCCATATTTTGTTTGTTGTAGATCCCACATTTAACTTTTTCCTATTTCATTCTTCATCATGATAACTGAAAACTTTTAATTTAAAAAAAAAAAGCATCCCGCTGGACTCATGGCCATTATGCCTTAGAGCTTTGTAGGCAAAACATAAAACTTTCATTATAATTGCTGGTCCCTGAAAGCTGTACTAGCCTTCTATCACAGATATTTGTGATGTGGGGCTTTTATAGAGAAATTTTGGTTTGTGGGAACCCAGTGGTTATTGAGAAGTGTAGGATTTAATTGTATGGAAAATCAGTCTTGTATCTGCTACATTAAGTTCAAGCTGGTGATGACCCATCCATTTGGAAACCACTGTAAATGCTGAGCGAACTAGACTTGCAATGAAAATGGGAGATTACATATGGGTAACAAGTGGACATGGGAGTCATTAGCTTAAAGATCATAGCTTGAAAAATTGTAAATGGATTATTTACTTAAGGTAAAGTGAAAGAGCTCTGAGGCATGACCTTGTTTATGAGCAAGGAAGACCTGTTAAGAAATAAGTTATAATAATAATAACAATTTCTCCTCTTCCTTTTCCTCTTCCTTGGTTTGTAGAAGAAGACACTGATGGAAAGTTTTTTTTATTTATTTTAAAAATGGTTAGACTTTGTTGGTCCTAGTAACACACTTTGTAAATGAGGTGCTATTGAAATTAAAATAAAATAAGATTCATTAAGTGAGCATTTCCACAGTACAGCTCTCCTACTGTGTGTGAGAGAGAGAGAGTTGATAATAACGGTAGAATGATTATTGTTAGGCCCCATTTAGGAAGGAATGTAATCTTTTTTTTCTTCCCTTCTTTAAACAAGAGGAGGGCTTCCTTGTATCTATAAGCCATCAGTCACCAGATTACACTGCATTTTTTTGTTGTGATTTTGTTGGTCACTTATTTTACTGTGTCTCTTGAACATTTAATAACTGACTGTTAATTGACAGCTATTGTATAGGGCCAGTGCCCTAACTTACTTTTAATGAAGTTTTAGAAATGAAGTCTCTTTGATCATTTTAAAGTTAAAAGATAAGCTCATTTTACAAGTTTGAAAATATATGAAAAATTGTATCATCTTTTTGGTGACATAAGAATGTTTTTCTTTTTTCAAAATCTTATGCATTTTATTTTGTGGCATTGACTGACAATGTAAGATCCTTTGATTTAGAACTGGAAGGAGTCTTAGAAATCATCTATTCAAATCCCTTACATTACAAATGAGGAAACTGAGGTCTGAAGGGATGAAGGAACTCTTTTAAGTTTATAGAAGTAATAAGTGACAGAGCTAGGATTAGCATCTAGTACATTTACTCCAAATTTAATTCTCTCAAGACTTCAGAATTCTAACTATAGCTGATTCAATGATTTACCCTGCGAAGAAATTTAAGAGTTCTTACTAAAAGATCAAAAATCTTGACTTCATATACACCATACTGAAATAATTTTCATGATTCAGTGCCTTCATATGTTAGATATAGTATTGAATACTAATGATATGGACCTTGTTCCCAGGAGAAAGCTTAGACTATGAGAAACTTAGATTGGGAAAAGATCTTCATGGCCATGGAGTTTAACCCTTTTCCCCACTTTATTAAAGACAGAAAGAATTGAGACCGAGAGAAGTTAAATAATTTGTACAGAGTCACATTTCCTGGTAAATCAGTACTCTGTTTACTGAGTCATACTATCTTAACTTTTTATTAGCCACAAATACTGAAATGATCTTTGACCTTGGAGAAGAGTCTTTTGAAGCACTCGGTGCTTTTCTTAGCACTCACAAAGGTTTCTAAATATCTTATAATTATTGTACTAAATAGAATCACAAGGATGAAAGGGATCTCAAGAAGTCATCTAGTCCATCCTCTCTGAATCAGGTAAGATTGAACCAATCTAAGATTACCTTCCACTAGGTCTGAAAACAAAAAGATCTGGGTTCAATTCAGTCTCAGCTGTATTACCCTAGGTAAGTCAGTTAACCTTATTTGCCTCAAATTCCTCATCTGTAAAATGAACTGGAGAAGGAAATGGCAAACCATTTCCAAAATAGAACTATGAAAAGTTGTATACAATTGAATAACAACAATGACAAAGGGTTATTTCCTAAAGATTAGCATGTGTCTTTCTTTTAATATCCAGTATAACAGAGATTCTTTTTAAAAGATTCAACTCTCTAAACCCAATTCCATGCCCTGATCCCATTTTTCTTTTTTTATTTAATTTTTCCAAAAATTTTTCAATTTTTTTCAATTTTTTCAATTTTTTCATTCTCTCTTTCTCTCCTGGAGAAAGAAAGAAAAGAAAAAGAACAAAACCTTCTTAGCAAGTATGCGAGATAAATAAAACAAATTTCTGCTTTCACTACTTCCTCAAAATGTGTTTCAATATGTATCATGAGTCCACCAACTCTGTCAGGAAGTGTAAGTCACCATCAGTCCTCTAGATGCAAGATAATTTATTATGTTGATCAATGTTCTTAAGTCTTTTGTTTACAATAAAGTGTTCTTTTGCTTCTTTTCCCTTTACTTTGCATCATTTCTTAAATCTCTTCCCAGCTTTCTCTGAAACGATCCATTTCAACATTCTCAAAGGACAATAATCTTCCATTATATTCACAAACATAGTTTGTACAGCCATTCTCTAGTTGATAGATACCTTCTTTTTTTCATTTCTTTGTAACTATAAAAAGAATTATTATAGATATATTTGCATATGAATTCTACTCTTTCTTTGATTTTTTAGGATATCACTGAGTCTAAGGGTATGTGGATTTAATGTAGTTTTAATATATTTAATATATTTTTTCCATTTTTCTTATCCCATTTTTTTTGTCTTCTAAAGAGAGAACAATTAACGCATGACTGCCTTCTGGATGATTTCCCTTTACAAACTTGAATTAATTGATTGAAGTGGTAGTTTATTTGGGCAATCATTTCTTTCTAACAGAGGCAGCTAGTGGTATAGTCAATAGAGTGCTTGGCCTAGATTGGGGAAGATCTGAGTTCTGATACTTATTAGCTATGTGTCCTTGGACAAATCACTTGATCTTTGTTTTGGTTTCTGTAACTATAAAATCAAAATGCTAAACCATTCTAGGTGTTTCTATATATGCTTATTCCCTTCTATTACTTCTCCCTTCCTAAGACTGATTTAATGAAGGTATTCATGAAAATAATAAGCCAAAGACTTTTTTTTCACTTAGGCAGGAGGAAAGATTGCCAAGTCTTAATGCAGCACAATCTGCTGAATCATATCTCAGAATTCTAGGCTAGGAAACCTCCTAGTTAGAGGAAAGTCAAGTAAAAACATAGATTCTATGTAGATTTTCATAGGATTTCTCAATCTGAGTCATGCATGAGGGGAAATTTGAAAATGTCATCATGGTACTTCCCCGCCCCCATTAGACCTAGCTAGAACTCTGAATTGAATGTCCCTTGGATTTGATGAAAATCCCAATGGCAGCTAAGGGTTTTTAATTTTGCTTTTAGATTGTTAGGTTCCTACTTGTCCTACATAATTTTGGAAGAAAAGGATTCAAATTTTTAGTAGGAGGACCAGAGGTTTGATGGTTTGATTTTATTTTTAAGGTGTTAATCTATTTGGTAAAGGATCCCGTTTCGAAAATAAGGTTTAGTGACTAAACAGGAATTTCAGTAGAGAGTGAATAAGTCTGGTTGATTAATTTTCCTTTAGATTCCCCCCCCCCCCCAGCCCTCAGGCCCCTGTTGTCTTTAGGTGTGGGAAGAAGAGTGCCTTTGCTTCATTTCTTCATGTCTTCTTGTCAAGGAAACAGTTTTAAGGGGTATTTAATTTTTCATTACCCTGGTATTGTGCTTGATTTTCTAGCTAATTATCAAGAAATTAACATTCAGATGCAGCTCTGCAGTTGGCTGAATTGCCCAGAGACTGCAGTTCTCTTCTCCTGTAAATCTTTGCTGTCCACTTAAAACAAAACCTTGGAGGTGCTTATACCTGCTCAAATAGCAGCTATGTTAAGAAGGAATAGATTAACCTAACAGAGACAGCTATAATGATTTTTATCTTTTGAACTTCAATCAAATTACATGTAGTTACATGGAAAACAGCCTTGAAGATTTTCTTATGTCTTTTACATATGAATGTGCATCCAATAAGAAATGATTAATATAAACCCATGAATGGTTTAATGGTAGTATTGCAAATTCTTTTTTTCTCATTCAGACATCTTCTTTCTTTTTGTAGACTGTATGTATAACAATATATGTAAAATATGGATAAGAATATATTTTATTTTGGCCTTTTTATTTCTCAAAGTTCCAATAAATAGGGATTTTTGGACTATATATTTCATTCATGAAGCCAGATATTGGTATAGTCAGAGACAGGCTAAGGTTTTTATGTTATTAACTCTTGGGAGGTTGACTCCTATTTATGTCTATGATGACGACTTTGAAAGTTGGAATGAGAATTATTGGGAATGAAGCATGGTACACACCATGGTACACACATGGTAGGTGCTTAATTAGTGCTTATTGAACTATATTGGTGATTGGAATCTAATTTTGTTCCATGCATATTAGCTTTTCTATTGTTTTTTTTTTAAAGAAGTAGGTAATAAGATTTGGTGAGTTGTTAGGCATATTTTCTCAGCTTTCCCTCATCTGTCTCCTAGAATGAATCTTGGTATATTCCTATATTCAAGTTCTCAAAATCTAATAACTAGCCTTTTCCCTTAGTGTTCCCTTTGACATCCTACATTTTGTTCAAGAAACAAAATGATGTCGGAGTTGTTTTGGAATTCCATTGACAAACATTAAAAAAATTATTTAATATTTTTTCATTTTTTATGCAAAGCAGTGGGGTTAAGTGGCTTGCCCAAGGCCACACAGCTAGGTAGTTATTAAGTGTCTGAGGCCGGATTTGAACTCAGGTACTCCTGACTCCAGGGCCAGTGCCCTATTCACTGTGCCACCTAGCCGCTCCTGAACTATATAATATTTGAAGATGAGACAAAGAAGGGACAAAATGTTGTCTTTTACAGTCTGATTGCTTCCTTCTTTATAAGACCCTTACTCTAGCAACTATCTTGCATCTATACTACAAGAAAGATTGCAAAAACAAAATAGCATAAAAATTAGAATTAGAAAAAAGGAGGTATTTCTGGGATATACAAGGAGGACTTCTTGAAAGAGATGAAATCATTCTTTTTTTCTTGGAGTGGGCAAAAATGTTTATATATGCTATGGCTAGCAGAAGCTAAGGAAAAGAAAGGGCAGCTAAGTGATACAGTAGATGGAGCACTAGCCTAAGAGTCAGAAGGATGGGAGTTCAAATCCAGCCTCATACACTTGATATGTACTATCTGTATGACCTTGGTCAAGTCACCTAACCCTGATTGCTTCACATAAAGGGACATCTCCAGTCATCCTGATTTATATCTGGTCTCTGTAAGTAGGTGGCTCTGGAGAAGAAAGTAAGGCTGATGATTTGGCACACACCTCCTCATTCAAATCTATTCATGAACTTGTCATGGCATCACCTCCCTGATGTCATGGTTGTCTTCAAGAATGAAAGACAAAAGCATCAAAGGAAAGAAAAAGTACTGGCAGCTGGGGCAGTTGGAAGCCCCTTCCCACTATTCACTATTAATTTCTTATAGATTAAATTTATCCCAGCATCAGCAATCTCTTGATGTCCTTTACAATCTAAATCAATAGGTTCACACATTCCCTTTCTTTCCCCCTAAAAAGGGCATAATGAAAGCTCCTGAGGAAAGTTTTATCCTAGATTCTGGCAGTCTTAATATTTACATTAATATTTACATAGCTTAGCAGCAGAGATGCCTAAACTATAATGAATTATTTTCTTGCTAGAACTAATAGTTATTTGGGGGATGACACTCCCCAAAAGCGGGCTAGTTTCCCAAAGGAAGACATAATGAGATAGCATTATTCTGAATCTTGTTGAATAAATAAGATTTCAGTTGGCAGTAGGGGATGCATTCCAAGCAAAGGGGAAAACAGAAAATCACTAACCAAGTTTGGATAATAGTGAACAGTTTGGCTGAAGGATGACAGGTAGAGACCATGGTGATCTTAAACGTCAGATGCCAGCTGACTTTTACTCTTTTCTATTAATTACGGAATAATGAACTACTAAAGACGTTGGAGAAAGGGAGTAATGTGAATCCAGTAATAATATTGAGGCCAATTAATCAAGTGTGTTTGGAAGATTAGAGATAATAATAAAGATGGAGAAACTTGAAACAAGGAGACCAGTACTTAGAAGGATATTTCAACAATCCAGACAAGAAGTAACAATGCTATAAACTAGGGTGGTGGCAATTAGGATAGAAAAGAAGGGATGGATTTTAGAATCATTTTTAAGGAAAACTCAATTGACTAGGTCTTTGGTGAAAATAAGAAGAAAGAAAGAGTAGTTGCTTGAGGATGTAAAGAAATATTTTTAAATAGGGGATATTGGACCAAGTCTGTAGGTAAATGGAAAAGTGTCACCCTAGAGCATACATTTCAAAGTCAGGAAGTCCTGAATTCAAGCGCTACTCAACCAGATGCTGTGGGACTCTGATTGGACAGAGCACCTATATATGCCTTAACTTTTCATTTCTCTAAGTCTATGCATTGTACAGAAAAACTGCATTGATAAAAGGAGCTCTGCATGGCACTCTCTACAATGATGAAATCACAGGTTTTATTTTTAAAAAATTGTATAATGACAAGCTTTTTGACTCATAATTCTCATAATATAATGTTTATTTATTTAACATTTTTCCTTATTTAAATTTTAACTTATGGAATAAAACAAGCATTTCCATAACATGGTATATATTTTTTTTAAAAAAATGTTTGCACATGAAACTACAAATCTGCTACATACAATTTGCTATTCTTTTGTGTGTGTGTGTGTGTGTGTGTAAAGTTATGTAAATTTATTTTCCCCTCCTTTTTCTTCCCTTCTCCTCCTACCCTAGAATTGATTACAATTAGATACATATGTGTATATAACATATTTTATATATATATATAATATGTGTATGTATGTGAAATCATTATATTCATTTTTCTATTTATTAGTTTTCTTATTTAAGAAAATGAAGTTTTGGGAACAACAAATATGATAGGAAGAAGAGGAGAAAAGAGGGTAGCTTAAAAGATTTGGGGTGAATATTTAGTATCTAGAGTGCTAGACTTGAAGTCAAGAAGACTTATATTAGAATCCTATTTCTAAGTTCTACTAATTACGTGCCCTTAAGAAAGCCACTTAGTCCCTCTAAACCTGTTTGCTCATTTACAAATTGAAAGGTTGGATTTCATTGACCTCAAAGGCCCCTATCAACTCTATGAAGAGAAAGGCTTCATCAAATGAGATATTTGTAAAAACATTTCACATAATGCCTAGCATTATATAAGCACTATATAAATACCGTCATCACCATCATCATCATCACAATTTGAAGTTTTAAGGAGAATTCTAACAATATTCCATCTCCATTTTAGAACATGAGAAAATTAGTCTAAATTATAGGGAGGTACTGATGATTACTATCCAAATCTTATATTTTTGTGACTACTTACGGTTAAAAACTAGCACTTTCACAAAAATATCTCATTTGATTCCCTAAGAGGTTTCCTTTTTTTTTAAAACTAGTTCCTATATTCAAGAGGCCTATAATCCAGTGAAGAGATAAGATGGATAGACACAAATGGGATATAATATATGGAATAAGATAACACTAGAAAATATAGAATGTATAGAAAATGCAAATATATTCATTTTTCATCTCTTCAGTCTTTGCCCAAAGGATTTTTGGTAGTTCTAGATTCTTTTGTTGAATGAACCAGATTGCACTGGGGACCTCTATATCCTTTCCATCTTAGCAAAGTGCTTATTACCTTGACATTGAATGCTTCCAAGAGAGGTCCCACATGTCAACGCACACAGCCTAACATTTCTGACTTGAGTCTCTTCAACCCCCTCCCTTAGGCAAGGAAGGGGTCATGGAGTTATCAAATATTAGAGTTAGAAGGAACCTTAGGGGTCATCTGTTTCTGAAGCAACATCATGAGTAGCCTGATTTTTTCATATCATTCTTGTTTTCAATCATTTGATTATATTACACACAGAATTCAGCACTGAATGACTTTAGTAAAATGGAGAGGACAACTTAAATGATATAAAGGCATCAAATTACTGCCATTTGAGGATTGCTTAAAGGAAAAGAAAATATGTAGCTTGGAAAAGACAGCATTGGGGGAGGACTTAATAGCTAATAATAATAGCTAGCATTTATATAGCTCCTTGAGTTTTTGTAAAGTCCTTTACAAATATCTCATATGATCCTTACAACAATTTTAGAAGTTTGGTGTCATTATTATCTCCATTTTGATGATAAGGATGCTGAGGCAGACAGAAGCTGAGTGATTTGTTCAGAGTCACACAGCTTCAGGGCCTGAGGCTGAATTTGTATTCAGTTCTTCCAGACTCCAGTTTCATTTTTCTGAGACACTTGAGAGTTTTCTTCAGGTATTTGAAGGGTTATTATACAGAAAGGGAATGAAATTTGTTCTGCTTGTTGTTTGAAGGAAGTAGTAAGAGCAATGAATAAATGGAAGTTTCAAAAAGGTAAATTTAAGTAAGGAAAAATTTCCAAATAGCAATTATTCTCCCGGAGTGAAATGGGTTACCTTAGGAAGTAGAGAGTTTCCTCTCACTGGAAGCTTTTAATCAAAGGCTAGATGCAGAGTAATCATACATCATTTTTTATTGACTTAGGACACTTTATTTTGTAGTTGCTATGTGCTTCTCTCTGTGTTTTTGAGGATAGAATTAAATATATATGTATCAACTTTTGACTAGGTACAAGGCAGTGTGGTAAATTTTTAGGTCCTAAACCTTAAGGAGTGTAGGCTATAGTTGGACAGATATAGTACCTAAACACATAAATGGTTGTGTGACAGTGGGATAGAGATAAGACTACATCTATGATTTCACTGATATAGAGAAATCCCAAATGAGGAAACTCCCTCTAGCAATGCAGATTGGCACCTTCTCTGTAACTCACTATCTCACAGTTGCCCAAAATGCTGAGTGATTAAGGGGCTTTGCTAGGCTCACCTAGCCAGAATACGTCAGAGGCAGGACATGAATTCAGGTCGACATGGCTTCAAGGCTACTTCTCTATTCACAATTCCATGTTGTTTCCCGATATGGAACAATAAATTAAATAACTCTCCAAGACAACTGTGTAAGAGATACTGCAAGGGCATACATAATTGAGTATACATAATAAATGCTTTGAATTCGCAAGAGGATTAGATCATTCTAGTCTTGAGGATTTGAAAAGATTTCATAAGGATGATAGGACTTAATATCTATAGCCCTGGTCATTCAAGGTTTACAAATCTTGTTGAGAGTCTGAGATAAACTTAATAATAGTTACAGCTAACATTTATATAGTGCTGACTGTTTGCCAGACACTGGCTAAGTATTTGCAATAATTATCTAAAACAAAAACCCTGGGAGGTCAGTGCTATTTTTATCTCCACTTTACAGATAAGGAAACTGAGGCAAGATAGATGTGCATTAACTAACTAGGGAAAAGTGACAAGGCAACATATAAGCAAGGGTAGGGTAAAACAACATTCTATCTAAGTGTGCAGAGAACAGAGAAAATAGCAGTGATGAGCATGGGAGTAGGCTAGTCAAAAAAGGCTTCCTATAGAAAGTCAATTTTGAATCAAGTCTTAATTAATGTAGACTGACAGAGACAAAGTTGGAAAGTAAAGATGAGTATAAAAAAGGGACTTGTCTGCTTGAAGGAGGGGAAACTGTTAGGGAACAACAGTGAAGCTGTAAATGGTATGGTGACTAGAATACATGGCCTGGAGTCAAGAAGACTTGAGCTCATTTATCAACCCTCAGAAGCTATATGTCCCTAGGCAAATCGCTTAATTTATGTTTGCCTCAGTTTCCTTAATTATAAAAATAGAGATAATACTAATGCTAACCTAGCAGGATTGTTGTGAGAAGAAAATGAAATAATATTTGTTTTTTTTTAAAGCACATGGTAGATTCTATATAAATTTATTCCCTTCTATCCTGAATGGGTGTCAAGGAGAGATAATAAAGATGTAGTATGGTTAAATAATAATAAGCTAAGAAAAGATTTGTAGCATGAAGCACTTCAAGATTTTACATAGATGGGCTAGGTGACATAGTAGATAGAGTTCTAAACCTGGAGGCAAAGTAAATTCATCTTCCTGAAATGTGACCTTGGGCAAGTCATTTAATCTTGTTTGCCTCAATTTCTTCATCTGTAAAATGAGTTGGAGAAGGAAATGTCAATTCACTTTAGTAATTTTTCCAAGAAAACCTCAAATAAGGTCATGAAGAGTCAGACACAATTGAACAACAAAATATATATTTTCATATGAAGTTTTACATATATATGTGTGTGTATGTAAAATCACAATTGCAAAGCAATATATGTGTGTACTTACATACTACATATATATGTGATTTATATAACTTATTTAATGAATATATAATGAACTTGATTCTCATAATGACTCCATAAGGCATGTGTTAATAGTAAAAGTATTAGCTAGCAAAGTGTTTATGGTATTATTTCTTTTTATCCTCATAACAATCCTGGATGTAAGCACTATAATTATCCCTGTTTTGCAGATGAGGAAAATGAAGCTGAGGGAAAATTGGCCATAGTAGATCTTTAAGGTGAGATTCTCACTCGGGTCTTCCTGACTCAAAATCTATCTTTCTATCCACTATGCCTGCTAACTAATTACAGAAATAGGTCGCAGGAATGCCCCAGACTTTTTTTAAACAGAGGGCTACTGGAAAGAAATACAGTTCAAGGAAATTGAATATGGCAACATGCAGAAAGGATTGATGCAGAAAGATCAGATAGGAGTTAATTGATTTAATTATTGTGAAATGGAATGATAAAAACCTGGACTAGAGTGTTGCCTATGAAAAGAATAAAACCCTAGAAACATTCACAAGAATTAATGGCACCAAATGTAAGGGAAAAGGAACATACATTCTACCTTATCCTGAAGTACTTAAATATAGAACATTGGTATTCTTTTGTAAAGAGTTTAGTGCCTCTATCAAATTGGGCTCAGTTTGGTCATAAGTAAAAATCTATATTAGGTATCATTGCTTAGTCAAATTACCAGCTTATATTTCTTGGAAAACATTTTTTTTTCTGTTGCAGAAATGTAGTCCATATGGAATAATAAAATTATTGCTGAGTCAGCCCACACAGAACAGTCACAGATGGTGCCAGAGATGTGCAAATACATCATTGTATAGCATTTGTGAAGGCTCTAAAACATAAGGCTTGGTTTTTCAAATAGTAGTTTGTACAATATTTCCAAAGATGTTTTAGACTACTATGCCTTGAAAATGTTGCTAGTAAGCATGACTGATAAGTCTTTGAGTATTTTAATATTTTTATTTATATAACTCTGGGGCTATGTATAGACAGGAAATAAATATTTTTCTATAGTGTAATTCATAAAGTACAGTAGCAATAGCAATGGATGTGATTCAAAAGACCTCTTTTTGAACCAGACAATGCTTATTCCCTCTTGTATGACCTTGGACCTTATGATTCTATCTCTCTGAGTTTTCATTTTCTCATTTGTAAAAAGAGGAATTGGAATAATAATAATAGCTAGCATTTATATAACTCTTTAACATTTGCAAAGTCTTTTATAAATATTTTATTTTAGTCTCAAAGTAGGTACTATCAATTTCCCAAGTATATGGATGAGAAAACAGATATAGAGAGGTTAAGTGATTTACTTAGGATTAGACAACTGATAAATATATGAGACTGGATTTGAATTTCAGGTATTTTTGATTTCAAGTTTAGCTGTCTATTCATTGCACCACCTAGTGCCTTCTTTAAAATTTATAATGCTATAAAGGTTTACAGAGTTTGACAAAAATATTAGCTATCTAAGGTCCCTTCCAACTCTAGCATTCTTTCATTCTCTGGTGATAAAAGCTTTGTTGGATTTACAAACTATGGAAACAATGAAGACACATATTTTCAGAGTTCAGAGATCTGAACTAATTTATTGTTTCAAAAATGCCTTCCCAAAGAATCATAGCTTTCGTTGATTGGGAATTTTAGAAGGCATTTCCATTATCAATGGATAGATATACATTGAGTTTTGCCTTGAGAAATATGGGTTTGTAAACTATGAAATGAAGCTATGGAATTTTGATGATATATCAAATGCCAAAGCACCATTTTGTGAGCCTTGAGAGATAACCTTGAAGGGAGTTAAGTAATTACAATTGTTCTGAATTAAGAAGCATGGAGTTTCCTAAGCAAACAAGATTCGGGGCATTTCTCTTCACTGTGTATTTAAATGTAATAACACTCCTGGTGGGCCTGTTTTGCCTCTGTATGGCACTACAACAAAACAAATCAGTCTCCACTTCCAGTGACAGTGAAACGTTGCCTTTCTGAGAGCTGCATAAAATGTCATAGCTTATGCATGCAGAAAGAGCTTCAAAACACCAGATTTCTTTCCAGTGATCAAATGATAAGGTAATCATTTGCCAGGCTGGAAGACTGGTAGATTTCACTTTCAGTAATAAAATAGTTCCAAACTCTTTATCCTATTTCTTCCAAATAATAATGGTCCTGGATAAAATACTTTGATACTGTCATCATGTGGATTTGTCAGAGGGATGATTCTTAGAAGGCTGTGGCATCGGTAGGATGGGATAATATCTGCACAGCCAAATGAGATCAGGCATGAGAATTAATAACGTATTTACTTGCGTCCTCTCTGCTGCCCTCAGGGCTCCTTTCTTGGGATTTGAAGATTTTTCTTTTTTCTTCTCTTGGGCAATCTGCAAGCACCAATATATAGGGGAAAGTTGAAGAATGATGACTTTCAAGGAAGAATATCCAGTTCACTGCTCTCAGCAAGGTTTCCAAGCTTCCACAAGAGGACGAATTATATTCCTGACTTCAGTGATCCAGGAGTCTCTGGGATTGACTCTGTCAATGATAAATGATCACATTCTCCATCCATCTTTCCTTCAAAAGTAAAAATTGCTAAAGAGGGAGAAATTATGCAAATATAACATGTTCTGCCTGATATTGAGATACCAAGTGGTAAATATTTTCTATATTCTGTTCTGGATTAAGGTATAGTGAATATTGGGAATTGGTCATTTGGCTTTGGAAACTGAAAGGAGGTTGACATTTTGAATTGATTTTAACATAAATACTTTCATTTTGGTATTAGATGATGATGACATTTATATGATTTATTTTATGTTTCCTCTGATGTAAAATCAGACAAAATTTTATAAACTACATTTAGTGAATATATTTCAGTCTAGAAACAGCTAACTGGCACAGTGGGTAGAATGTTGAACTTGGAATCAGGAAGACCAGAATTCAAATGCTGGTTCAGGCACTTGCCAATTGTTTGCCGTTGGGCAAATTACTTAACCTACTTTAGTCTCAGTTTCCTCTGGAAATAATACTTTGATGAATAGATCTATTATCTCATTGATTGTGGGAGCTCTCATCAATAAATATTGTTATAAGATCAAATGAATTAACATACGTTAAAGATCTGTAAATTTTAATGTATTAAATAATACTATTGTTCAGCTTGTTTGTGCCTAGTTTCCTAAGTAATTAATGGAAATATGCATATGGTGAAATATATTTGTGTGTGGATTCTACTAGATAGCTTTTGAAATATTTTCAAATTCAGAGATTCTGTTATCTTTAATGTGAACACTGATCTAGAATGATGTGAACTAGGGATTTTGAACCCCTCTACAGTCAGTTTAGGATCCCTGGGGAAAAAGGGGGTTTCATATTGCTCCAGATAACCTGTCTACTCTTGTAACTTGAGGGATCCAAGAACAATTTATAAAGGCCATTAAAGTATTTGGGGAACCAGTGACTGTCCCCAGTCAGCAGAGGGCAACAAAGAGCTGTCCAAGGTGGAATCCAGTTCTTGGTTAGTCTTTTCTACCCTGGAATGAGGAAAATGCTGAAAAGGGGGTACAGCAAAACAGAAATCAGGTTGGTAATACTGAACTTTGATAGCTCTAAGGAAAACAGGGAACATTATTTCAAGTTTTCAAAGTCAACACAGGAACCAGAGTTCAGTTTCTAATCCAGAAGATAAAATTTTAATTGGCAGGGTTCCTGAAAGTTAAGGATAGTTTTGACAGCTCATTCTGGCCCTCAAGTAACCATACTCTTATCCTTAAAGGGCATCAAAGGCTCTGTTGATATCTGTCAATTATAGTGTACTAATTAGTATTAAGAGATTCAAATTATTGTTTTCATTATTAGTACATCTATGACTGAAAGGGAGAGGTAGCAAGACATAATGGAAAGGTCATGAGACTATATGCATTTTACCGATGAAATCTGTAAATCCAAGAATTTGAACTAATTATCCATAGACTTATCCATACACATGGATGAAGAATGCCTATTGTCCAGTCTATGATGTACAATTGAATGGATAACCCATAGCATTAGTCCATTAATGAATATATCAGACAGTCATTCAGTCACCAAGCATTTATTAAATGTTTACAACATTTAAGGCATTGTGTCAGTATGAAAGTAAAAAACAGTCTGGGGTCAAAATGGATAGAAGCAGAGGAACAGATTGAGTTGCCTTTGGGCATAATGCTTTTAATGACCCGTGTCCCCCTAAAACAAAAACCATTTTTATAAATTTTTTTTTAGGTTTTTGCAAGGCAAATGGGGTTAAGTGGCTTGCCCAAGGTCACACAGCTAGGTAATTATTAAGTGTCTGAGACAGGATTTGAACCCAGGTACTCCTGACTCCAGGGCCGGTGCTCTATCCACTGCGTCACCTAGCCACCCCTAACAAAAACCATTTTTTTAAAACCAATATTATTTCTGTGATAGTGTGTATATCTACAAATTATAGTATAATATGGTTCTGAAGAATTAAAATAGAGGGTCACATCAAAGGCAATGGAGTGATGCATGGTGAGTGTGATTTGGATTCCACACATTACAAACCAAGAATTATACAAGACAAGCAATGTGAAGGATGTCTTACAGATGTATGACTGGAAAAGCAATTGTTTTGATCATTTGGTTAAAGCAAAGAGAGGGAATGTCCATCCATGAACCATATAAGGCCCACAAAATCATGTGATCTGGAGCTGCCTAGGTAATGACAGGCAGAACTCAAAAATTCAATAAATTTAGGAGGTTTTTAGGAATGAATTAATTATTTGACCAAATATAGCAGGTTAATTTTTAAGTTTTGGCCCTTGGCAGAAAAAAAGTTGCCCACCTCTGGATTATAGCAAAGGTTAATTAGTAGATAACCTCCACGCCCTATTAGTATCTAAGGAACTACAACAGAACTAAGGATAGACCTCCAGTATGTTGTATGTAACTGTGTATGATTTATGGGAAGAAATGAATAAGAATACCAAAGATTTGGAATCTGTATTGTTTATGAGAGCTCTCACAATGAATAAGATAACATATCTATCCATCAAAGTATTAAAGTTGATTGGTATGTATATTGTATACTTTGTACGGGGCAGAGATTTATTCATCTTTGAACTAAATATTGTTAAATAGTAGTTTTTTTTTTTTGCAAGGCAATGAGGTTAAGTGACTTGCCCAAGATCACACAGCTGGGTAATTATTAAGTGTCTGAGACTGGATTTGAACTTAGGTCCTTCTGACTCCAGGGCCTCTATCCACTGTGCCACTTAGCTGCCCCTGCTAAATGGTATTTTATTTAAAATATTTTTGGTTATTCTGGAGAAATAATTGAACTTAGAATTTCATTTTGTTGCCTATTCTTTCTTGTCATACTTTTAAATCACTTCCTCCCTATGTCAGTAATCCCAAGTGATACTCTTTGTCTAATAGATTGGTTAGAGTTAATGAATAATGCTATTTTATGGGATATTGAGATTCAGTTTCTTCTGATTCCTAAGTATTTGTTTTGGAATGCTTTTTTAGAATGAGGGTTTGGAAATTCTATGGAGAAATGTTTTTGATTTAGTGGTGCTGTTTCTGAATGTATATTCATCAGGTTGTTAATTGAGTTCTCTTCTGAACTAATGTCTACTGACAGGCATTTATTGATTGCTATGTTCCTTTTCTAGGAAGGTGAGATTTCATTTGCCTCATGATGCTATGTTTGAATTGTGTAAAAGGTAAGGAGAGAAAAGGGATGACAAAAGTTTAATCTAGGGAATGAAAAGGAATTTATAGGGAATTTATTCCCTATTTATCACTCGTTCTTCTTGTTATTTAGTCATATTCAGTTGTGTCTGACTCTTTCTGATCTAATTTGGGTTTTCTTTTTTCCTTTTTTGTTTTTTGTAGGGCAATGGGGTTATGTGACTTGCCCTAGGTCACACAGCTAGGTAATTAATTATTAGGTGTCTGAGGCTGAATTTGAACTCAGGTCCTCCTGACTACAGGACCAGTGCTCTATCCACTGCATCACCTAGCTGCCTCACATTTGGATTTTCTTGGCTAAGATACTGGAATGGTTTGCTGTTTCCTTCTCCAGTTAATTTTACAGATGAGGAAAGTGAGATAAATAGAGTTAACTATCTTGTCCAGGGTCACACAGTTAGTAAGCATCTGAGGCTGAATTTGAACTCAGATCTTCCTGACTTTAGGTCTGGCATTCTATCCATTGCTTCTCCTACCTGCCCTCATCCCTTATCTTTGATTGTTTACTACACATTCTTGCTTATTTTATGGTCTTATAGTGACTGATCTTTGTTTATGTAACAATCTTTTCTATTTGTTTTGTAGACATTTTGATTCAATATAATAATTTTCAGCTTCTTGGTTCTACTTGGATGTATCTTATGGGCATGTCTAATGTATAAAATATTACATAGATTACAACTTAACTTTGTTCAGTGATCTGCTGAGAATTGGTATTAACTGAGGTGTTAAAGAGACAGCTACCACTGTCATGGAAAATGTACTGCAGTGTCTGAAAAAATGATTTCCTATTGATGGTGAGGTTCTCCAAAACCCACTTGTGCTCCAATGACATCATCATAATTACATTCAATCCTTGAATACCGCAAAGCCTCCTTAGTGGAATCTAGTTATGTAAAATATATTGGTATAATCATCCACACTGGAAAACTTTATGCATGCAAAAATACAAAGAGGTCTAACAATAAATTCATGGCTCATAGGTCTCATCTTATTATGATCTATATCAGAGTTGCTCTGTCTGGGAATTCAACAAAGATTTCAGCTCCTGCTTTATTCAAGGACATTGCATTATGCCTTATAGGGGATACAAAAATGTGTTGGAGAAATTACGGTGTCTGGAGGTACTAAGTAATGAAATAAATCTGATGAATTTTCCCTCCTCCCACCAAAAGATTGTTAGTTATTTGCAGATTAGTTATACTTGTGTTCATTTGTTTGAAGTATGAGAAATGTTTTATGGGAATGTAGAGTGGTGAGATAGAAAAGGCACTACACTGTTCCACAGGATTTTGGTCCAAATCCAGTTCCCCTAGACATTGGATGCCATTCTCAACTTCTAAGTCACAAATTCTTCACTGTAAATGTGGTTGAAAATATTTGCATGACCTACCTCACAGGGTTGTTATGTGGAAAGTACTTTATAAATTACAAAAAAAGATGCATAAACATTATCTGTAGTTATTGTTTGTGGAATACAATTAAAGAAGGAAAAAGATCACAAGGGCCCAAATTTAGAGAGAGAGAGAGAGAGAGAGAGAGAGAGAGAGAGAGAGAGAGAGAGAGAGAGAGAGAGAGAGAGAGAGAGAGAGAAGGGTTTTTGGTGTCCATTGAGTCTAATTTCTTCTTTTTGTAGCTATAAAACCTGGGAAACTGATGCCAAAGAAGTTAAGTAACTGTTTAAGGTCAAATAGGCATTGAGAAGAATAATAGGATTCAATCTCAGGCCCTTGAATTTCAAATCCAGAGTTCTTTCCACTTTACAAAACATTCTGGAAAAAAAACCCTTTTTTTGGGGGGGGGGTGGATTTCTTGTGAGGCAATACAGTTAAGTTACTTGCCCAAGGTCACATAGCTAGTAACTATCACGTATCTGAGGCTGGATTTGAACTTACTTCCTTCTGACTCCATGACTAGTACAATATTCACTGCCCTACCTCGCTGTCCCCATTCTAAAAATTATTAATAGATTTGTATATAATTCTATTATAGCTCCTTCTACCAACCAAGTAGGGCCCCAATCCTTGTGGTTACCCCTATTCCTTTTTTCTAAGATTCTGAAGCAGAAGCCCAATGGGATAGGTCAAGACTTCCTCTCATGCTGGCCCTCAGAGCCAGGACACTTGTGTCAAGGGACTTAGCCTGTAAAGACACTGTGGGTGGGAAAAAGAGTAAAGTGGGAGGTAATAAAGATCAGTGGGGGGTAATAATAGAAAAAAGGGCAAGAGGATAGGAAGAAGCAGGGCATAGAAAATAAATAACTATACACCACCTACTATGTGTCAGACACTACATTGAGCACTTAAAAAATACCATTTAATTTGATCTCATTTTAAAGGTAGACTGAACCTATTCCTTCTCTTCTACATACTCTAGATTCATGATTCCAGCCTAATATGGTAGGCAGGTACCTCATTGTCCTTAATTGATTGATCCTAGTGTAGTCTCCTTTTCATCATACCACACTTTATTCTGACACACACATCCACACTTCAAATATATGAATACATTTATAGCCATTGTGCAAATAGCTGAAAGTCTATTTTTTATTTTTTCAAGGCAATGGGGTTATGACTTGCCCAAGGTTACCCAGCTAGGTAATTATTAAGTATCTGAGGACAGATTTAAACTCAGGTCCCCCTGACTCTAGGTCCAGTGCTCTATCCTTTGCATCACTTAGCTGTGACAGTCTTTTGGAACTTCTTGCACAGCTCTCTACAGCTGGTGACTCCCTAATTTGCCATAAGGGGAGGAGAGAGATATTCCATCCATAACCCTCAGTAACTGCTTCCTTGCAAGAAACTATTTCTCAAATTTGAACTCATTTTAATACCTGATATTTTTTTTAAAAACCTCTGCAATTATTAGTTTATTAATTTCATACAGGATTCAGATGTTTAGTATCCCTTCTGAAATTATACATAAACAAATGCAAAACTGAAATTAGAATCTGAAAGTCAAAATTGTATAACAAAACAGTACTTCATCACAAAAGTATGTAAAATTAAAAGAATGATATTTTAAAACACTGGCACTAAAAGAAAACCATAATTTAAAAAACACAAAATTGCCAAATTTCCCCCCAAGATGGTAAGCAGGTAAACACATAAATGGTCAATTTTACTGAATACACAGCTAAGCTTTGGTTTTGGAAGGGGAAAAAATTGAACAAATCAAACACTTGGTCTGACATAAGGTACATTTTAATTTAAGTGTATTTCCCATCAAAGTACATTTTATTGATACAGGGAAAACATTAGAATAAAAACCTTAATGGGAAGAACTTACCTCATTTTATAAATGAGGCTGAATTATAATTTTGTTTTAGAGTGACAAATCAAATCTGGATTTACGTAGTTATATATGGTACCAAATAGAACCTCAAGTTTCCCAAGGGGTCATTCACTGCCAACTTTTCATATAATCCTACTTAGCCTTTACAAAATCTACTGCTAAAGATTAATGTGGTAGTCTTGTCTTTTCAACTCACGCTTTTGGGGTACATTCTCAGTTTCTTCTGAAGGATAGGAATTATAAGCATAACTTCAATTACATAGTAATGAAATTATGAATGCATTTTCCCCACATAAAGATTAAAATATACCCTTCTACTAGTCCTTCAAGGACAGAATTTTAGTATGTTTCACTCAAATAATTCCTTGATGCAAATTACCATATTCTCCACTTGGTAAAATGTAATTGGATAGAATACTGTACTATGTGAGAAATTTGAGCTTATTAACTGGTAACTTTGATTTCCAGTTAAGAACATGGTTTCTATACAACTTTTATTACCCCATCACAATTATGCAGGGTGTATAGATAAAAGCTTTTTATCAGCTAACTATAGGAAAAGATGAAAACTATAATAATTTGGGTAATCCCAAATGGGCATACAAAAGCAAAAGATGAGCTTCCCCTCAAAAAGTAAAGTTATGATTTAAGGGCACCTATGAAAAGGACAATAATACTAATAAAAATTGTATTTCTTTAGAAGCATTCAGAATGTCAAAACAGCTGCAATTTTTTTGTTTTTGCAATTACAGAGTGCTATTCAGTTAACAGAACAACAATTATTTCATATACTTCATCAAAGACAACTGAAGATGAAAATGAACTACATCCCCATATATAACTAATTTGTGGTGTGCACCAACAAGAACCTGCTTTAAATTTCCATGCCAATTTATAATCCCCATACTGTACCAGGAAAGGTTAGTGACTACTGAAAATTCCACTTTAAAGGACAGGGCTATCTAAAGACACATTTGGTAGAGTGTTAGCTATACAAAAAAAGATACTGTACAGTTTAAAAACAAATCTTACACAGCCTTGCATTTCATTTTTTTTTCTTTAAAAAGTGTGAGTTGTGTACAGGGGAGTTAAATGCTTTATAGATGAAAAAAACCTGCTCTAGAACTAACTTATTCATCATCATCATCTTCTTCATCTTCCTCCTCCTCCTTTTCCTTGCTCTTCTCAGCCTTGACAACTCCTTCCTTTTTACCCACATCAGGTTTTCCTTTAGCTCAGTATGCAGCGATATCCTTTTCATATTTTTCTTTCAGCTTAGCTGCCTTCTTTTCATAAGTTTGCTTGTCATCTGCAACAGTATTATTCCACATTTCTCCCAATTTTTTTTGCCACATCTCCAATGGAAATACCAGGATGCTCCCCTTTGATTTTTGGATGATACTCAGAACAGAATAAGAAAAATGCCAAAGGAGGTCTCTTTGGTGCATTGGGATCCTTAAACTTCTTTTTTGTTTCTCCTTTAGGTGGTATGTAGGTTTTCATTTCTCTTTCATAATGAACCTTATCAGCTTTTGCCACGTCCTCAAATTTTCCTTTCTTTTTAGCATTGTCTTCCACCTTTACGAGCATTTTTTAGAAAATTCTGAGTTCACAGAAGTATCTGTGTGCTTCTTCTTGTGTTCCTCTCCGCAGGTTTGCACAACAAAGGCATATGAAGGCATTTTCCCTCTTGGCTTCTTAGGATCACCTTTTCCCATTTTGGATTACCTTCCCTCAGTGCCGCACAGAGTAATACCTGACATTTAAAAAAAATTCCTCTGCATTTATTGCCAATTTGGAATGAAATTTGTAGGGTTAACATTGTTTTTAATAACATTTATTTGAATTTGTTTTTTTCCTGCAAAAAGCAGATACATTTAGGTGAAAGTTACTTTTGAAAATGTCCAGTAATTTTGGCATTTGCTTATTGTATATCTTTTTGCCCTCCCAACCACTTGTTTGAGGATCTAGAGTGTGGAAGTCTCCATGCTTGGTGGAAGATTTAGTAAAGGCTTTAGTGGAGACAGAAAAGTGTTATGGTTCAGTTCCAAGAACTGAAAGTCATCTAGTTTAGCCTCATTTTGTAGCCAGTCAGTCAGTAAATACATATTTATTAAGTGTTGGTTATATTCAAGGTATTTTGCTAAGCACTAGTAATACAACTGTGAGTAGAAAGACAGTCCCTGCCCTCCAGGTGCTTACTTTCTAATGGGGGTCTGATGGGGAAGACAACACTTAAAAGAAAGTTGCAAAGGGAATGAAGATAGTTGAAGTCTAAAGTGCAGCCTGGAGAAGAATGAGACATAGCTGACCTGGGTGCCCTTCTCAAATAGAGTTTCTAGGAAGAGTCCTTCAATAATAGGGAGAAGCCCCAAGGTTTGAATATTTCTAATCTGTGAATTCCAGGAATGGAGTAATGCTTCATGATGAAGAGATAAGGTATTGTAGAAGAAATCCAGTGTGAAACCTAGAAAGAAATAATTTATGGATGAGAAACCTGAGACCCAGAGAAGGTAAAGTGGGACAAGATGAGATTTGACCCGAGGTTCCCTTTATTTCAAATGTATCATTGTTGCCACTGTAGTGGGTTGTCTCTCAACTGTTAAATCTGAAGTTTCTCAGATAGGGGATGACACCTGCACCAAAGAATAATCTTGTTTCACAGCTGAATCTATTATAATCTAATCAGGTCATAACAGTATCTACCATTTGGCCATCTGGTAACATCAGCAGGACCTGTGCAAACAATATCACCTGCTGCTCAGTCCTGCTTTTGATCTTGCTGGCTTCACATAGTGACAGAGATGAGAAACAATGACCCTGCATTGCTGTAAATTCTAACTGGCTATGTGACATATCTTTATGAATGATGCTTTTACTTATGTATTCATTCCATAGATATCCGGTAAAAGAAACAGGTTGTCCTATAATAATCATGGGGGGAAGAAGAGGTCTTCTTGCTTATTCATTGCTAAGCAAGATTCTTTCTATTTCTTAATTGTTTGATCCTTCACCTGGAAGATGGTCATCTACCCAAGGGCCAGTGTGGCTTCAGAAAAGATCATGGAATGGTCCACAGGGTATTTGCTGCCTGACAACTCCAGGAAAAATACCAGGAGCAGAACAGAGGTCTGTACGTAGTATTCACAGGCCTTTGATATTGTCAGTCGTGAGGGTTTATGGAAGATCATGACAAAATTTGTTGTCCAGTGAAGTTTATTAGTATTATATGCCAGTCCCACAGTGGCATGCCTGCACTAGTGTTTTCCCAGTCACCAAAGGAATGAAGCAGGTCTAAGTGCTTGCTCCCTTGCTTTTTAGCATAATATTTTCTACAGTGTTGTCACATGTCTTCAATGAGGATGAAAATGTCATCAAGGTTAGTTGTTACACTGAAGGTAAATTATATAACTTGAAAAAGTTACAGACCAAGACTAAAGTGGAAGAAGAGCTAGTGTATGACTTTTATTCACAGATGATTATACACTCAACACAAGAGTTGAAACCGAGGTGCATAAAGTATGGATTGATGCTCTGCCACTTGTGCTAATTTTGGCCTAACAATTAACACCAAAGAAACATAGTTTCTCCTGTATCCAGTACTATTACTATCAATATATGGAACCATCTATTATAGCAAATAGAGATAGTTTGAATGCTGTGGATAAATTCAGTTACTTTGTCAATATACTTTCCAGAGATGTACACATAGATGATGAGGTTGACACATCTAAACTTTTTATGTTAACTTTTTTTTACAAAATAAGAGGAAAATGAATGCTAGTATCCTACCTTTTAAGATAATTGGGAGTAAAGTTGTATAAATACTTACAGGTCAATTATAGGTAAATATATATATATATATAAATTAATTACATGTATGTATATTTAAATTATATATTTAATATATATTAAATATATTTAAAATATAAATTAATTACATACACACACACACACACATATATATATATATATATATATATATATATCAATAATTACAGGTTAATTTTCTGAATCAGAGCTGTTAAGAACCATGCATTGACCAACTGGATATAATATGATTCTAAGCAATATGTTGATTCAATGAAATTGTTTTCCTGAGTCCAGTCTTTTAGTTCTAAGTCATGTAATTGTAAAATATGGGTATTCTCTGGTGTCCAAGGGAAAATATAACAAATTTTGAATATAGCATAATGAACTAGATAATGGAATCTTGTAAAGGTGATACCAGAAATTTACTATGAGAGGAAGAATGTAATGACTGATCTTTTAAAAAACAAATCTGTGGAACCCCTGAGTTTGATGGCTGTAAGTTCACTTTAAATGTCTTGTTTCAGAAAATTATTGGTATCAGAAACCTGCTGCAATGCAGAAGGTGGCACTGGGTATTGAGGTTGTTTTCTTTATGCTGTCGTCTTTTATGTTCTTAAATAAAAGAATGAAAAAAAAAAAGAGTAGGCTGTTGTTATTAATTTCTGGATTCTAAAGTTCAGTTCTTCTACACAAAGATATAGCAATAAATCAGAGGTCATCAGAGTATGTATATCTGTGGGATGAAATAGCATAAGATGATAGGGGTTTTTTTGAGAAAAGAGGAAAAAGAGATCTTCCTTTTTTGCCACTTGAACTCCCCAAATAGTGATAAAAGTGGAGAAAAATCCCTCTTGCTTGTTCATGATTGGTCATTAATACTTAGAAAAGATAGTTCAGGAAAGCGATTCCCAAGACCCTTTTAGTTGATTTTGAAAGCTTTGCTTTGTTGAATATTTGATGAAACAGACTGCAGATAGCTGCAGTGGAGTTCTTGGTGAATCCCTGCTGGCAGTTAAAGCCGTCTTTCCTTTTGGGGGACTATAAGGGTTGTTTCTCAATCTGGAGGTTATGAAGGGGAAGAGGATAGGCAATTTTATAGCAATTAAAGGAAAACATAGAATGGATCAATTGTTAGAAATCTGAAATAAATTTTTTCAATATAAATTGGTCATCAGAATTGATGGCACAAATAGAAAAAAGGAAAAAAACTGCCTAGCAATATATTTACTAGAATGAAGGAAGAACTGCTGCGTAATATCTGGAAATGTGTGTGTGTGTGTGTGTGTAACTGTCAGTGTCTGTCTTTAGGTACTCAGCAGCCAGGGATTTATAGTGCAGCTGTTTGATATAACTGCTTGCTTCAATGAAAACACCATGATCTACTTTATGTTCTCTGAACTTATGGCAAACAGTCTCTGATATAGTCCTTTTTTAATCTTGATGAAGGGATAGTATAAAAGGCTATATGTGAATGTGTTTTGGCCTTTCCTCCCATTTACAAAAAACCCAAACTGAGGGGGTGGCTAGGTGGTGGGTGCAGTGGATAGAGCACTGACCCTGGAGTCAGGAGTACCTGAGTTCAAATCCGACCTCAGACACTTAATAATTACCTAGCTGCGTGGCTACTTAACTCCATTAAGCCACTTAACCCCATTTAAGCCACTTAACTCCATTTGCCTTGCAAAAACCTAAAAAAAAAACCCAAACTGAAACCAGAACAAGTCCAAACCCTTAAACCATAAGGTTTTTGATATAAGTAAAAGGAGTTAGACTTTCTGTTGCATGTAGTTGAGTCACTTTGACTAATGATTTATGGTCTTGGTAAGCTGATGTTGGAATAAAGGCACCAAAGATTCTCTTTTGCCCAGAATAATAATCTCACATTTATGTGGCACTTTGCAATTTACAGAGTGCTTTTACTCATAGTAGGTCTAAATGGAGAATTGATTAGTAGAGTGCTAAAGTTGAACTAAAAAAAATTGGGAAATTCATTTGCAGGGCTAGATAATTTAAAAGTAGTAGTCTCTTAATCATCATTGCTAGTTATCAAGGTCACTTGTAGCATTTTATTATTCTTTTAACTTTTCTCTTTATTTAACAATTCGTTTCTGATAGTTAAGGTAAGACTCAAATCATGTACTTTTACTATATTACTTCATTGGTATAAAGACAGGACTTATGATTTCATTGGTATTTTGAACTCCATTTTAAGGAAACTTACTCTACCAAGGCAAGTTGGCACCTTTTCTGAAAAATCCTGAGATACTAAGATCTTGCTCAAGGTCTCACAGCAGTATTTGCCACAAATGAGACATGAATCAGATCTTTCTGGTTCTGAGGCCAGCTTTCCTTTCTTTTTGTTTTTTTAATAGCATATACTACCTTAATTATTTGAATAGCATTCTGCTGAAGGGGACAAAAAAAAGGAATAAATATATGAATTAAAGGAGGAGCTCATGTTTGGCTTCATTTATCTCTACTTTTCATTCCTTCATATACTTTAATATGAATGGTTAAGAGTTATTTTATCATTGGTGAGGTCTCAGTTTCATTATATAGAATTTCCACTTTGGTATATGGCATTGTATTTTATTTAGAAATGATAATTGACAAAACATCACAAATTATCTCCTAATTTTTAGAAAGTTGACAATATTTGTCCTTTGTTCTTGAAGAAGATCATGACATTAGGGAGGTGATGTCATGACAAGTATGTGAATTGGATTTGAGTGAGAGGGTGCTGGACTAAGTCACCAGCCCCACTTTCTCCTCCAGAGCCATCTGGATCCAGTGGCCAGATAGGAATCAGGACAACTGGAGATAACCTTGGATGCGAGGCAATCAAGGATAGTTGACTTGCCCAGGGTCACACAATTAGTGCCAATGTCAAAGGTCAGATTCAAACTCTCTTGACTCCAAGGCCAGTGTGCTATCCACTGTGCACCCAGCTGCCCTAGAAAGTTGACAACTGTTAAAAGGAAAGAAAATTTTCTCTGTTTCTCCTGTGTTCAAGGGATCACTTCCATTTGCATCAATATCACTGTCTAGTTCTCTCCTATAATTTTGCAGTGAGCTAAAAAAAAAAGAAATAGAGAATCACAGATAACATTAGGATTTTTATTTTGTGAGAGATATTTTATCCCATTTTACAAATCTAGAACTACCTTAATCAGGATAAAAACCTTTAAGTACTTTTCATATGGAATACTTATTTCTTCTCCCATTGAGACTAATGAAATTTCATGTTTGTGATTGCTTAAAATATTAAAATGTAGTTAGTGTGAACATGTATTAATCATTTTCTAAATGTCACCTAATCAGTCTCTAATTTGTTTTCTCTCCAAATATCAAAAGTCACCTTGCTTATGCAGTGGTTTACTATAATAATAAAAATCCTAGTTGTGATTATCTTTTTATAAGGTATAATATACTTCTTATTTTTTACAGATTTTAAAAAATATATTTTTTATAAATTTTACTTTTATATTTACAAAGTAACTAATAGTGTCCCCTTTAGTGAAGATTTATAAATGAAATGATAAAATAAGCATGTTTTCTTAAAACTCTGAAAATAACTAAGATTTTAGTTTATAGAGCTCATCAGAATCTATAAATTGATTGAATGTGCCATTTAGTGAAACTCTGAACAAACTCCTAAATATTATGGAAACCTAGAAATCAATGTAAAAATCTAAGATTTTTAGACTCCTTAAAATGAATTGATAATTTTAAACTTGGGACAAGAACATGATAGTCTATATTTATATCTATGAAATATTGACCAGAACTGTCTTAGTTAATGCAATGAGCATTTTATTAAGTACTTATTTTGTGACAGAAATCAAAAGATCCTTACTCTTGAGCTTATGTTTTACTCGGCTTTTGGTAGTCGTGCTCATAGATCAAATAAATATAAAATCTATGCAAAATAAATAAATACAAAGTAATTTCGGGGAGGAGAAAGCATGAAGACCTGGGATAATCAGGAAAAGTTTTGATATAGGAGGTGGCACTAGAGATGATCCTTGAAGTGAGCTAGAAGTTCCAAGAGGCAAAGGTAGGAAGTGAGAACATCTCAGGCATGGGAGAAAGAAAGACATGAAGGTATGAAAATGTAATGTAAGAAGACTATTTTGGTTCAAATTCAAATGCCTGAGAGAAAGAAAAATGTGAATTTTATCTGGGGGAAATAAAAGAGGATATAGCCAGATTATAAAGGATTTTAGATGTCAAAAAGAGAAGCCTGCAATTTATCTTGAAGGTAATGAGGAATCATTGACGTTTTTGGAACAAGGGTGTGACTTGGTGCTTTAGGAATATCAATTTGGCAGCTCTGTGGAAGATATATTGGAGAAGAGAGTTATGAGGAGCAGAGAGACCAATTAGGAGGCACTTGTAATTGTCCAAACAAGAGGTAATCATAGATCATGGATTGAGAGCTTGGAGGGACCTCAGGTCACCTAATACAATCTGCTCATTTTACAAATTAAAAAAAACCTTGAGACCTACAGCAGAAATGTCATCCATAATTGTCACCATCATCACCCAGGTAATAAGCCATAGAGGGTAGATTTGAACAGAACCTCTCAGTACTCTTTCTCCTATTCATACTTCCCAGTGATGTGGAAATATGGACAAGATGAGATTGATATCTGGTAAAAAAAGATGTCAAATTATTTTCAGGTAGAAGAATAGAAGAAATTGTAAAGAAAGCATTGATAAAATGGGAATATTTATTAAGTACCTTCAAAGTATAAGGAATATAATTATATGAAAAATTGCCATTAGAATCTCCTAAGCTTTTCTTTATCTATTTCCTTTAATTGACCCTTCTGAGTAATGCTCTCAACACAATCATGGCTATTGAACAAAAAAATGAACAACAAAACAAAGTGTCTGATTGAGGCAGAATACAACTGGGTCATCCTCTCCCACTTTCTGGATACTTCCTCTCTTGCTAAAGATGAAGATCAACTTGGTATGGTTCCCTCTACAATTCTCAGAGCATCCTGTTCCTATATAATCTTAAAGGAGAATGTCTTTCTTTTCAAGTCAACCCGAGTTAATTCCAAATGACCTAATCTTGTAGTTTGGATTCAATTTATTCATCTGAGTTCTGGGTTCTTTAGCCCAATCAGGAACCTGGTAGTGGATGTTTGATGGTCCTTAGCTACTATTTAATTATCTTCTCCCCTTAGAGGAACTGATAATTTAAAACATTATAATAAGAAAAATTAGTAATCTCCAAAATACAGATAGTTCTCCCACCAAAAAGAAAAGATTCTTCATTTCAACCATTTTATTAGCATGTAACAAGTTTGGTTTTTTGTGAATATAGTGTCTGTGTGTATGATTCAGCACATTGAATTGTACAAAGAATGTGTAAAGGAGGAGAAAAGAGGCAAAATTTTGTATGTGCTTTGTATTTGTTTTGTATGTACCTCTTAAAAGTACTGTTCATGTTATAATTTGTGGATTGGTGAGAGAACAGTTTTATGAAACTAAAAATTTTATTATGCACTAAATATAATTTTCTTCAAAATTAATTTATTAAAATTTAGCTATAAATCAATGCATGTAATTAATTCTCAAATATAAAGTTATTTTTTCATTTCTTAAGTGTATCTGAATAGAAAACTCTAAAATTTATTTCTTTAGATATCAAATAAAGGATAGGAAAAGATGACAGCTAAAGGAACAGGGATAAAATAAAGGGTAGGATCCTTAGACTAGATGGCTTTTGAGGTTCCTTTTAACTTGGAGATGCTGTGATAATGTATTTCCCTCAAGGTGCCTGCAATCGATTTGGGGAGTTAATACCCATGTATACATTAAGATATATGTGCACATATATGTATGTATATATCTACATATTTATTAGTACATGTTCAATCATTGTGGCAAACAGTGCTTCAAGATTTGAGAAAACTGACACATTGTGAGATACAATATTCATGGCCCTTTTAGTATGTTTAGATTTCCTTCTTCTTTGGGTGACTGACACATTAGCCAGGGGCCAAGGTATTAACCCTGATTTATTATTTAGCATACTAATAGGGTTGCCCCAGATTTTTCTTATTTGCATTCCAGAGATCCTTTTCTAATTAGAAAGGAAAATACAGGTGAACTGCTGGAAGCTCTCCTAGCTCAACAAAGCTCAGCAGACTTACCTGTCTGCTGGTACTCTTGGTGTTAGCCATTTGTAGCTATCAAAATATTATGAAATACTATATAGGGATGGGAACAAATGTTAGGAGTCTTATCAGGAAGTTATTATGCAGAAGCTGCTCTCAACAGTGTTTTTCTTAATTATGTAGTGCAGTGGTTTGGAAAAACCACTATGATAGATTCATCTCTTCCTACCTCACTGCAATTGTTCTTTGCCTATCAACTTCCCATAAAACCAAGAGGCTTCAGAGGTCTGTGGAAATAGTGAAGTATTTCAATCCATAAAAGAATATATTATTTTATATATGGTATTTTGTCTTTTTCCACATCCTAATTTAATTATCCTTTTTATTCTTGTCAGCATAGTATTTTCTGAGTTTTTATTTATTCAGTCATTCATTCAGCCAATCCCCCTTTTGCAAATACCTACTTTATGCAAAGTACATAGTAGGTCCTGATTACCTTTCCAGAAGGAGAGAGATGGATGAATAGAAATGCCATTTTGTTTCATTCCAATCCCCAGGAGTAAGTTATTCAGTGTGAAACTTCAAGTTAATCATACATTAACTCTAATCTTCAAAGAGGTCATTCAAGTGGCCTCAATTTCTGTCCCTGTTTGTGAGGTGTGATTAGTTCTCACTTTTTACTTGGGAAACATTCCTGTCTTATTGAATTCTCAGTCCTAAAAGATAAAATTGTGTTTTACCAAGAGGATGAAACTCACTGAGTGAGACAACTGAGGCAGGTAGACAAGAGATAAAGTAATACCTAATTATTGATACTGAAATGATATTAAAGGTCAAAAGAAATACTGAAGTTAAGAGACCCAAGCTTAGGAACAAAGGCAGGATATTAGAAAGCAAAGATGATTAGAATTCAGAAGAAAGGAAAAAAATGAAAATCAGTAGTTAAAAAGAAGCATGGACAGACTCTTTATAGAGAGCTAAGTAAGCCATTAAAATAACCATTATTTTAATATTATAAACTTGATGTCACTGATATGGTCAATAATTTTTTTTATTATATGCCCACTATGGGTCAACTCATGTGGTAGGCCCAGAGGTACAAAGGAAAAAAAAACTCCCAGAAGTTCTATTCCTAGACAAAGACAAAAGGAAAAAATGTATTGTTTATTTTTGATATACAAAGGGCATTTTGTGTGTGATGGGTAAAGGCTGAAGTAAGTAATATCAATTAATTGTGAGCAAAATGAGTTTTTGTCTGTTGGCAATTTTGCTCTCAAACTGAATTAATTAGTTGACTGTTTCCTTCATTATGACTTTCTTAGGACATTTAGAGATTTTCCCTGCTCTTTTGCTCATTCCTCGACCCTTACTTCCTCTCCTAAGAAAGAAAGTGAACCTTGGAAAGAAAAGGTAAAGGAATTTTAGAAGTTTTTCCTGACCTGCAATAGTCATTCATTTAAGATGAATGAAAGTTTTTGAGTGAAACTTCTCCAGAGCATCAGTTATCTCCACATTGCAGAGAGTGAAAATATTTGATAGAAGAGTAATATGTATATAACTAAGTTAAGAAATTTGGCCATGAAAGGAAGGAGAGAAATAAATAATTCTTAGATTGGCTATAGCAGGATCTAATGAAGGGAAGGGGGGAAAGGAGCAAGAATTTATTTAATTCCTACTATATGCTAGCACTTTACAAACATTATGTTATTTGATCCTCCTCAAAACTTGTGAGTTAGGTCCTATTGTATCTTAATTTTAGGGTTGAGGAAACTGAGGGAGTTTAGAGGTTTGCCTACACAGTTAAATGTCTGAGGCCTGATTTGAACTTGGATCTTCTTCATTTCAGGTCTAGGGCTTTGCCAACTGCCCCTTCAAGTTTACTGTAGATATTTTGCTATTGCTATTGTTCCTATGATAGGTAATTTAGCTAATTTCAACTTAAAATATACAAATTATATGTGCTTATGTAAATTTTCCCTTGACTATAATAATAATTGAGAGAAGTCAGATAAAAGGATTAAAGGAAGAGACATAAAACTTTAATAAAGAAAGATTGAAAATTAGATTTATTTTACTTGGAAGCGATGTAAAAGGGAACTTGATTTAACTACTGAATTAAAAATGATGAAAAATTAAATGCAAGCCATTCTCTTTATTCCTACCATAGAAGATACTTAGCATAGCTATTAGACAATGCACTTGTTTATCATAAGAATCTAGGATTTAGAATATATTTAAAATATAACACTCTTTAAGGGTTAGGTGTCATGTTCTTAATTGAATTATTGAATTTCTTGCCCCACTTTTTCATGGGAAAAGAGAGAGCAAAGTGAATTCTTAATTTTCATTAGAGACTGACAGCTGAATCATAACATGCCCTCCATGATAACAGAGATTATGGGAACTGTTCATTGAGGGGAAGAAAGGCTATTTTCCATTAGAAATATTTGAAGGAACAAACAATGTTTTTAGTTGGGAGATTAGAGAAGGTTATGAAGGGCAGTAGCACCTGAACTAAGTCTTTTTTTTCCTTTAATTTTTTTTTATTTATTTAAGCTAATAGGGTTAAGTGATTTGCCCAAGGTCATACAACTAGGTAATTGTAAAATATTTGAGGCTGGATTTGAACTCAGGCCCTCCTGACTGCAGGACCAGTGCTCTACCCACTTCACCACCTAACTGCCCCCTGAGCTAAATCTTGAAGGAAGATAAAGAAACTGATAATGGTCAGCACCCTCACAAGATGACCTCTGTGACTTGAAGGTATGTGGACTTTATTAAGGTCTAAGAGTTCAGTTTTGTCAGAACATAGAGTAGATCAAGAAATAATATGAAATGAATCTAGAAAGGGACAGATTGTGGAAGCTTAAATTAGGTTCAGCATAATTCTCTTAAGAATTTAAGAGCATTATAAAATAGAAAAAGTCCCACAAAAACTTCTGAAATTGAAAAAGCTTTGCATTTGGAGGATAGATATCCTTAAAAGTCAAGTCAGAAACACTTTATTACTTGATGAAGAATTATATAATGGGGTACTTTTGAAATATGTTAGATACTTAGAAAAATAATACTATTCAATCAAAATTATATATAAATACATGTGTGAATGTATTATTAATACTATTCATATATTCAAATATGCAAGTATATGTAGATATATGTATATAGACATACATCCATACATATGCATACACACATATATAAATGTTATATTTTCAGTTCAAATTTTGAAATGGGATATAATATAGCATGGATTTTGATTGATTGCTTTTTTGATGAGTTATTCAGGTTCTGTCATTATTTACAGTACATAATTTAAAGCAATTTTTCCTTCCCTTCCCTTCCCTTCCCTTCCCTTCCCTTCCCTTCCCTTCCCTTCCCTTCCCTTCCCTTCCCTTCCCTTCCCTTCCCTTCCCTTCCCTTCCCTTCCCTTCCTTCCTTCCTTCCTTCCTTCCTTCCTTCCTTCCTTCCTTCCTTCCTTCCTTCCTTCCTTCCTTCCTTCCTTCCTTTCTTTCATTCTTTCTTTCCCCCAAAGGATTCAGGATTTATAAAAATATATGCACTATTTATTTCTTAGCTTTTGGAAATTTGGGGAATTTAAAAAAATCCTTAAAACATCACTAATCATTATTATTACTAAAATGATATGCAGGTGTTACTTTTCCTATGTGATCGCTCTTCTAAAGTATCAAAACTCCTTTTTAGCCAATCACTGTCATTGTCTGAATGTGAAAATAATTTAAAACATCACAGGAACACAGTGACAGATGGAGTACACTCATTGGCATTCCCATCTGAGGAAAATATTCCTAGATGATCAGGAAAATGGTGACTTGATAAATGTATGTTTTCATTTCTTATACTTGATAAAATTTCCCCAAACTTCCCCAAATGAAGTCACAAATTTGGCATGCCAAAAATTAGATGCAATTCTAGTAAAAGATATATAATTTTTCACTCTCTAAAGATATTTCATTTTTCAAGCTTCTCAAGAAAAGTTGTTCATTTTGAACACACTTCGGTTCCCTTTTATATAGATTCTAACAATTAGTGGAAGTTCCATTGTGCTTTAGAAAAGTAAGATCATGGACAAAATCTTTTAGTTCCTTTTGATCACTAAGTAAGGATTTCAGGACAAAAAGATTACTTCCAATGGAGAAACACTATCTCACTGGTCTTCTCCTTTATTATATTGTTTCATTGTTATTCTTTGTCATCTCTTCATGCACATTACATATTTCTCATGGTTTTAGTAAGGCAGTATTTTGCTGTATAAGACAGTCCTTATGGCTGATTGAAGATTTGGGTGTTTATTAGTTTACTTTCACTTGGAAGTAATCTTTCATATTTTGTTAAATAAGCAGTCTTTTAAATGGTACTTTTGATCCTTGCAAATCACAGTAACCACAAATGATATATGACTATATATATATATATATATATATATACATATGTGTATATATATATATATATATATATATATAGTCAGTTTGTTAACAAAAGTGAAGTAGAACAAGCAGGGCCCTTATCCTATTATTTATTTTATACATATACATCAAGTTCTTAATTTGAGAATTAAAACTTCATTGCTGAGATTTAAATGTTCATTTACTACACAAAAAATAGTAAAAAATTATTTGTATAATTGACCCAATTACATGGCATATTGAGAATTTGAGTAATATAGACTATCTCCAAGGTTAAAAATACTTGAGGAAACAACAGAATAAACAGTAATTATGTTTAATAAATGATACCTGCCATTCAACTGATGAACAGTTTTTTTGCGTGAGTTTCACTATATAACTAAACACATAGTTATCACTTTCTCCCATTCCCAAAATAAACAATAACAGGAGGATGTTGTTTCCTCTTGTCTATGATGTCAATACTCGGGAATTGTTCAGAAGTTTTTAACATTACTCTATCTCCCAGCATGGTAGTAGATTTGAGTGACTAAGGTAAAGAATGTATATATGCAGCTTACAAGATACTCAAAGAAATTGGGTTCAAATACTGAGTCTCTTTGAATCTTAGTTTTTTTTATTTTTAAGATGAGGAATAGGAAGAGATAGCCTCTATAGTTCTTTCCAATTACTAGTTTATGTTCTTATGACTTTATGCTATTTACATATTCAATACTTCCCCATCACTGGCACCAGTACCAAATAGCTATTGGATTTCTACTGTTCTGGTTTCATCAGATCCCTTGGAAATTTGTATGACTGTCCTGATGTCTCAGCATTCCTCTTGAGAAACAAAACTCCCTAAATACTAGTACAAGGAAGGTAGCAATTTACAATGGCAAGCCAATCAAAACAAACTGCCATGAGAACATTATTGTGTTTCATCCTTGTACTGAGCCCAAGTAGACTTTATAAAAGGAACTGCTGGCAGTCTATGGAAGGATGCTTCTGAGTTATATGCATGGTTACTAGAGCTGCTCACCATGACTCCAGGGACTTTGTCATTTTAGGGTTTATTCTATTGCTCAGACAAAAACAAGTCAATTTACAATACCATTTTCAGTCAGTTAAGTGGAATGGATAAAGTATATGGACATAGGTTTGAGAAGATGTAATGTGCTGGGGGGAGGTCTTTCACCAATAGTTTTATCTTGAGGGGATACCTGTCAATGGTTTACTTTTCTTGAGGGGAAATAGTGATTTTTAATAAATTAGACTATGCCCCATGAGAAATAAACCATGCATTTATAGAAATTGATTAATAAAAATTTTAAAAATTCCAAAGTAATTCAGGTTGACATTTCAAATATTATATATATTTTATCCTGTAGGTTTGAACATATTATCATGAGTCAATCTTTATAGTTACAGTGTTTCATTCCCTTACTAATTTATCTCTGCAAAATGAAGCATATGCCTACACATAGAATTATAAATTCAATATGCAAATTTTATAATGCATAAAATCTGTAGAGTCACATTTCTATTATTTGTTCTTTAATTCATATGACTCATTTGAACTGCATCTAACAGATACATCATTGTACAGTATCATCTTTGCAAATCATATTCAATCTGGATAGCATTCAACGGAGCACATGCTATAAGTGTAGCTCTTGGATTCTTAAAAAATATTTTTTCTATTGTTTTTTCTTAAGGTATGATACATTAGGGAAGCTAAAATATTTCCTTGGGAATCTGTTACTTTGGTGCCAGTCTTCTGGAAGTATTTTTAGATTTATTCTCCTCCCTTTTATACCACTTGAGTATTGATTTTAGAGTAAAGCATGTAAAGCATTTGAACTCTCCCATAGCTTTTGAATCTGGCTGCTTCAGCCTGTTGATTAGAGCTGTGTCATTTCATATTCTTCTTTTCCATGGTTACAGTGCATTTCCTACTCTGCACATTTGCTCATCATTTTCCCTATCTAGAATAACTTTCTTCCTCTTCTCCATCAATTCAAATCCTTTCTAGTGTTCTCCTTAAAGAGGCTGAATTTTGAAAGTAAAAGTTAAAACACTTTTTTAAAATATCATTTTTGAATGATTATTTCTGCCACTCTGTTCCTTCATTAATATGACTAAGCAAAAGTTGATTATATATCAATTTTTTAAAAAGTTCAGGAATAAAAAATGGTCCAACTGATGACCAATTGAAAACCATTACTATATTATAGGACAGGAGTTTACAGACTAACTCTGAACATCACCAGTGGGTCTAAGCTTTGCATAGGTTAGAAACGAGGTTAAGTTAAGATATTATGAACAAGGGGACAGCTAGGTAGTGGAGTGGATAGAGCACCAGCCCTGGAGTCAGGAGGACCTGAGTTCAAATTCAGTCTCAGACACTTAATAATTACCTAGCTGTGTGACCTTGGGCAAGTCACTTAATTCCACTGCCTAGCAGACAACAACAACAACAACAACGAAACCAAACATACCACGAACAAGCAAAGAACAGAGAGCTGGGGACTTGTATGAAAAGGAGGAAGAGAATGAGCTGGATTGCATATGGGTGCTTGTTTGGTTACTTTTCACAATTAAAAACCATTTTCTGATAGTAAAAATGCAAATCACAAAATAAGCACAATCTTTGAAGAATAAATTTATAGTGACCTAAAGGACAAGGGAGACATGGATTTTGTAGCCTATTGCTACTAAAGAAAAAAAATTAAAAAAATATCCTGGGAGTATTGATCATAAAAGGCGCTAGTCATACAAATAAAGGAATAATGAATTGACAGGTTGAGTTTTACACTAATATACATATTGTTAAAAAACAAACAGAGGAAGGCATCCAGGGCAATGGAGAAAAGATGGCATTGATTACTCATGGGACCATAAGAGTCTCACAGAACAAGAAGGTTTGGTTGGACTTTGACTTCCATTGATGGAACCAGAGTTCCCACATCCGTGAGATCTTGAATTCATTGATCCATTATTAATGAATCCCATTCTAAAAATAAGAAGCCTCATGGTATTTGCTGTAATGGAATTTGACCTGTTCCGTTGAATAGTTGGCAAGCTCCTGTGTACGTGTGTGTGCATTCTGTAGTTCTAATCAGAGCATTTCAGGAACAAAAGTGTGATGGGATTAATGTATTCAAACAGCTGTCCTTAGCACCTTGTTTTATATTCCTCATAATTGCCTTTGGCTGACCTGAATCTCTGATTAGAAAGGCAATATTTATTAGAGCTGACAGAAAGATTGGTATTTTCCAAAAGGAGTGTGGGGGAAAACTTTTAAACCCTGTAGGTGTTAATTTTCTTTTTTTACTTGGCAACCATGTGAAGAAAAAAAAGCACACAATACCTGACAGCTTTGTCAGATGCACTTGGTGGCGATCCCTCATTTGTGTTTCCTGAAACTTAACGGGTGAAAATGTCCTCTAAGTGCTGTGCTAAACAGCAACAAAAGGTGAAGAGAAAAAAATTATTAGTTGATAGAGATGTTTCAGAATCAAGTTAACAATGGGACAAATTTGCGAGGACCTTAGGTTGCTTTTAAAAAAAAGAATAACCAGGTGTTTGCTAATGTTATGTTCTATAGTAGTTTTTTTTTTTAAAAATAGAACAATTTAATTTTTTGTAATTTAATTAATCTTTGGTATTTAAATGCTACATAGATATTATGTCAAACAAATGACACAATAAAAGTCCTTTACCTAGTCAAGCAAGAGAAACAATGTGTTGATGATGACATTCTAGAAGTTTGCAAACAGGAATATATTTAAAAGATTTTTAATTCTTATGTGGAGTAAATATAGCAGTATAGAATGGTGATATAGAAGTGTGAGGTCATACATATATATCAACATGTACCGAAGAATATCATCACACAATCCAAGATTTTAATTTGTCTGAGTGACCAGAAAGTAAACACTGAATTCTGTTTGACTTAGAAATAGAAAATGTAATCAAGAAGGTCATTTTATCCTTTATGAGTCTGGAAAACTGAGTCAGTAAAGGCTTCAAGCCCTTGGCCAGACTGAAGGTTTATGGATCAGTGGTTATGTACAAACCTTCTGTAAAGCTTTGACATTTTGGCTTGTAGTGGATGTCAGGTCCAACCTTTTGTCCCATTTAATTAGCATTAGCTGTGTTTAACATTAAATAGCAAGGTAAGACCCTTGACAGTGAGGTCTGGGAATATAGTACATATCAAAGAAATGACTAAATCTACTAGTCTGGTCACAGACATATGCAAAATGATAGTAACTAATATCTATAGTGCTTTACAATTTACAAAGTGCTTTGCATATAGTGAGAAAATGCCAAGTTTGGACTCCAGAGACTGGGATTTGAATTTTGACTCTGTTATCATGGGTAAGTTGCATCTTTTGTTGAGCCTTAGTTCTCTCTTTTATAAATAGATAGTTTTATTATCTGCTTCATAAGGTTGTTTTCAGGAAAGTTGTATGTGAACCTTAGATGACTATAAACTTCTGAGTTGTCACTTCTCTTTGATTCTTTACAAATCTTACAAATCTGGATTTCTTTGTATTGAGCTCAGCTACCTCTGGATTATGGTTTGTTGAAGTCAGGTATGATACAGACAAGACAGCAAGAAAGAATTTAGGAAGATTTAGGTTAGTTTTGGAATTATAGGGACCGCCATCTGTAGATACAGGAGTATGGCATGGAACATTCAGAAATAAAAAGATTAAGTTAAAGACTTAGTCTTTAAGGAAAAAGAATACTGAATTTGGAATCAAGGGATTTAAATTATGAAACTGTAATTTGCTAACTATGACCTTGGGCACAGAGCTTCAAATTCTCTGGGCTTCAATTTTTTTCATTTATAAAGTGAGGAGGTTGAAATAATATCCTTGAGAGTGATTTCCACCTTTAAAATCTAAGATCTGTGATTTTTGATCCCGTGAAAGTACTGAGGCTGAGAATGAAAAGGAGTAAGGGCCTGGTCAGGAGTACAACTAACCATTTCCATTGATTCATCCATATGATTCATCTTCCTCTTTTGTTCTAACTTGGAAGATAACTATTTTAACTCTCAAAGTTTAAGTTCTTTTATTTATTTTATATTAAAGTTCCTTAATTTTTATTTTATTTCTATCCTTTTATTAATAGTCCTTGCTTTTGAAATATGATATCAAGAAGAGATCCACTCTCCAGGAAGAATAAATCATCTTATTAAAGCTAAACTTAATCAAAAAGAATGTAATTTTTTTGCAAAGACATATAATTTATTTTCTGTTAAGTAATAGGCAACAGTTCTTGTAAAACTGTTAGCAAAATAAATACCAAAAATAATACTTTTATTTATAGCATTTATTTAAATGTTTTTTGTTTATTTAAAAATTTAAAATGATATCTTCAATACACAAACATGGGTTGCAGGGGCAGTGGCATTTACAAGAGTTTTCCAAATGGTTCATAAAATGACCCATTCCATTTTAATGTTTATAATGTTATTTTTTTCTAAAATGTTAACAATATTTTATGATAATTAGTAAAAGCATATACAGATATCCCTTTTAAATTTCTCATTAAATTTTGCATCATTATATTAATACTGAGATAATTTTTCTATATAAGTTGGAGTTCCTAGTACCTTTTGCCCTATTAACATGTTTCATTAACTTAAAAATCTTGGATTTGGAAGGAATCTCAGAGAACATCTAATCCAACTCATATGTGAAAGACTATCTCATCTTGTTGCAAACCCTTTTGCTTCTTGATTTCTCTAATTATTTCAGAATTATTTCTTATCTCAAGTCTAAAATAAGTCTCACTTTGCAGTGTCTACCTGTTGCTCCTACTTTTAACTTTGGGGACAAACAGAAACAAATCTAAGCCCTTTTCTTTGTTAAACTCTTCAAGTATTTGAAGATAGCCTTCAAGTCTTCAAGTCTTTATTTCCCTAAGCTCCCCAACTCAATTCTAGTTTTCTGAGCCCAATATAGCTCATAGTGAGTAAGTAAGTAATCTTACTCTCCTTTGCAATCATAGTACTTAACTAGTTGTATCCCCAGCTAGAGTTCCGGGTTTGAACTTAGGAAGATCTGAGTTCAAATTTGATCACAGACACCTTGGCTGTGTGACCATGGGCAAGTCACCTATTCTGTTTACCTCAGTTTCCTCATCTGTAAAATGGGCATAGTAATAGAACATATTTTTCTATTGTTGTGAAGGTTAATTGAAATAATAGTTGTAAAGCACTCAGTACAGTGTCAAGAACAGTGTTAGTTAGGTTAGCTATTATTATTATTATTATTATTATTATTATTATATACTACCATCTGACATATCTTATATTTTCTTACTCAACTCTAGTGTTATCACTTATCTTTTTATCAGCAACTTCATCATAATTTATATTTTAATAACACCTTAAAGTTTCATAAGTATCTGTTACCCAAATAGAGAGCAAAGACCTATTTAAATTTTTTTAATCTAACACATCATGGTCTATCTTCTAGCATTCATTTCTGTGCACATGTTCTTATTTGCCCATTAGTTTCATTGTTTTTCAATTTTCCATCTTAAACAGTACATAGTTGGTGCTGAATAAGTTCTGTTGATTTGCATGACTTATTTTTATCTCCCCGATGGTGTCTAGAACAGTGCTTTACACATAGAAGATATCCAATAAATGCTTATTGATTGACTGATGTTTATATATACACCTCTACATTTGAGCTTAAATTCTTCTTTTGTAAGGTACTAGTCGTGGTTCTCCTCTGCCAGGTACACTGAATTTCACTTTCATCCAGAGAAATTACATATTTAGAGGATAAATTTGTTTTTCAAGCACCAAGATCTTAGAAACAACCTAGATTTAGAGCTAGAAATCCAACCTCCAATGCCGAGAAAGGTTAAATGACTTGGATAAAGGACTTGGACATGGAGAGCAGTCAAAATTTGAACCCAATTCCTATGAGACTAAGCCCACTCACTATTCTTTTTTTCACTGCAAAATGCCCCCAAATCAGAGAATTCATTTAAAAATTTTTATTTTTTTTCAGAAAGTTTTTACCATGCCCTACAGAGGTCATTTGCTATTGAAGTCTCTCTTTTAGTGTAAAAATGTCAAGAAATAGAACATTTACTGAAGTATTATTAATGGCATTTTCCATACAACTCAGAACCTCATTTATGTTGAAAACAAATGTCCTTAAGATAACATTAGTAGTATATTGAAAAGAAATATAAATTATATAGGCAGTGTTTTCAATAGCAACAAATCTCCAGTTTTATAGTCCCCAAAATAATACTAGTAGAAAACTTAACTGCTTTAAGCAATATGTGCTTGCTTTTTAAACTTTTAAAGTACCTGCCATTCACAATGTTTCCTTACAGAAGCCCCGAGTGAATATCTTCTGTTGTTGATTTAGTTTTTCAATTCTTCATCTAAGATTATGAAACTTGGAAATAATATTCAGGTTGACATATTTGTTAGGTTTCTAATGTGTATAATAGATAAATAATAGATAATAGAAAAACCCTGATATTACACCATCATCACAAGAAAAAAAGCTATTCCTCTCCTTCTTCCAGAAATACCCTTCCCTTTCATTAATTTGTTAATAGACAGAACCTTTAAAAATCATCATTTGCCTTTTACACTGGTCAGTGAGTAAAGTTAAAGCTTGCAGCAAATTTCCAGTATCTGAATGTATTTGTTTCAAATGGCTGCAGTGATAATAGGCTGCGGAGGATGCAGCCTGCATCGCAAGGTCTCCAGAGAACCCTGCTCTGATAAGCCAAGCCTCATTCCACTGCGGTAGTTTGAAAAGGTCCAGGAGCACGGATGTGCCTTTTGAAGAGGGCTGGAAGGAAGCAGTAGGAAGTGTGGGAAATTAGCTTTTCAACCCAAACAAAATCAGTGTTCACTTTGACCCTACATTTCTGGAATCCAAAGCAGAGACAAAAAAGAATGAGTCTCTCTTTCCCCTCTTTACTGCAGCTGTTAGAAGGTTTAGCAGTAAGAATATCAGAAGGTCTTTATTCTGGGAACTGTTCACTTTCCTTTAGTCAAAATTAAGTAGTTTTCAATTCATCTGAGATAACCTTCTCTTGATTATTTTGAGAACTTATACCTTTCAAAAGGTGAAGCAAGAATTAGTGATAGTGATGCATTTTCTTCATGTTTGGTTTTTACCAGTAGCTTAATTTGCAGTGTAATGTTTGAGAGTAAGTTTAGAAGAGAAAAATTTTTTGAAAGTCCAATTTCCTCATTGTATTTGAGACTTGGGAATCATTTAAAAAAACTGATCTTACATTTATTGCCTTTTCTTAACTCATTGTTCATTTGCACTAGAATTTTATATCTTAGTTGTTAACATTAAAAGCTTCTTACTATTTTGATAACTGAAGGACTGAAAAAGAAGAAAGTGGATATTATTTCTGTCCCACTGCTTTCTTTGTGAAAGAATTGTGATAATTTACATGCCTAGCGATTGTGGGTGTATAAGTGTGCTTAGAAGATAAATATGAGTAAACAGTAAAAAAATAGTGCCTTTCTTGAGAGCACAGTTTCTTATTCTTGATCTCAGGGGAGAATATGGGCAATTATTCTGAATTTAAGTCTAAAAAACTGCCCTCTATGGAAGGAATATGAGAGATTCCTTACCTCATGGGATTATAAAGAATAATTTCTATATAATAAATTTTCAAATGGTACTTATTTATTTATCTACAGATGTATATGGTTCTAAAGTTGACCACTCATGGTTATTTAGAATAAGGTAGCAACTTCTGCAATATTTTATTTCTAGATGGATGTTGCATAATAGCTGCTACCAAGACAGCCTGATGATTAGAAATGAGGTGAAAAATGTTCTCATTCCTTTTCTATTGATGCAATAGTTTACCAGCTATTTCAAAGCATAGGTGTTTAATCAGAAATGTGTTAACATAATCCTGTTTTCCCAGCTACCAATGTGAAACTATTGGTGTGTCATTAAAAACGAATCATTAATTTTTTTTCTAGTTACAGTTTAGTGTTATAAGTCTGTTTTCTATTCCTGGCATTGACTGTTTTGTATTTCATCATGCAAGACTGTGCACCTGTCTAAAAAATGAAGTATTTGCTACAAAACAATTCTGTTTTTTTTTTTGTTGAACTGTGTTCTTTTGCCAAGTTTCTGTTCTGACTGAGGGTGGATGAAAGAGTAGCATAACCAAACCTGTTTATGTGGTGAGCTGCCATAAGGCCTGTAAACAAATCATCCCCAGCAGAAAACAAAAAAGAATACTTTAATTACTTCTGCCATGATCTAATACTGTAAATCTGCCAGAGCTGGAGATGTTCCTGCTACTGTATATCCATTTGACAAACTTCAATGAAATATTAAAAATGTGAATAAAATTTGAGAATTTTGGCAAATATATGGAGATGCAGAGACAAAAAGAAATAGAAAGAAAATTTCTTTTAATTTGTGGTAATTATTTTTGTTCATTGATAAATCAGATTCTTGGGTCTAAGTTGGTGTTACAGTAAAAATACTAATTGTTATGAACTAGTTATTAATAACATAAGAATTTATTCTTGCAGCCCTTTATGCTTTTAAGCTTCTTTTAAGAAGAAATTTCTCATCATTTATGTTATTTTATTCACTTGATAACTGTGAAGTGTACAGAGAAGTAATGAAGATTAATGGAAATAGTGTTAGACTTGAGTTTTTAGCTGTAGGACCAGGCGTAAGTCACTTAGCTTTTCTCCTCCTCCTCCTCCTCCTCTTCTTCTTCTTCTTCTTCTTCTTCTTCTTCTTTCGTTAAGACAATGGGGTCAAGTGACTTGCCCAAAGTCAAACAGCTAGATAACTTATCAAGTGTCTGAGACCAGATTTGAATTCAGGTCCTCCTGACTCCAGGGCCAGTGTGTGTGTGTGTATGTGTGTGTGTTATCCCCATTTTATATATCAAATAACTGAGGCCCATAGAGGATAAATGACTTGCCAGGAAAGTCTTTTTAGGTAGTAATGGAATCAGAACTTAACCTTGGCTAGTACTTTTCAAAAGAACTTAGACACCTCTATTTGTTCAGTGGTAATTAGGGCTGATGTAGATAAACTGTTTTAGCTCTGGGATTCCATGAATATGATGGACACTACCTTGAAAACCTGAAGGTGTCTTATATAAATGCCAGGTTATTTTACTATCAGTCTACATAAGAGCCCAGGGAATTCATCATTGCAGTTTTAAGATAACTACCAATTTTCTTTTTTTAAAGAATTGAGTTTTGCTGATGTTCTCTTTATGCAGCTTCTTAACTTCAGAACAAAGAAATAGATTAAAATTTCTTAGGCTACAGACAGTAGGATATTGTAAAATACTATATACTGTTAAATATTTCCACATAATTTTAATAATCCAAATGGGATATCATATATGAGATAAAGATGGCAAGTATTTTCCCAAATGTAACTTTATGGACAAAGGACATTCTATACACTCTGAGTCAAGGAGATCATATACATCATAAATCTTGACCCATTTTCTCCCTTCTATCTTTGTCCTTTTTCTTTTCAACATCTGATTTTTTTCTTTAGGGAGAAAATTGAATTGTTTCATTATTTAATGCTTCTAACTTATTACATTAAAATATTAAGTTATAAAGACTGTTAAATGATTACAATAAAAATTCCTGGGAGATTAAAATATCTATTCCTAGAGCATTACCAGAGCTCCCTGCAGGGATTCTGAGAACTGGTCTTCAGAGAGGGAGCAGCTCTGTTATAAAATGCCAGCTACAGGAGTGAATTACAGATGCTGTTGGATCCCCTTCACCTTAACATACTGGACTTTGCAGACACATAATGCATATTTCCTACCAATGTCAAAACTGACAAGCCAATTTAGAGGCACATGTGTGACAAATGAAAGAAAACACTCTAAATGAGGTTCCTGACTAACAGAAAGACATATTTATATTTTTGTCACTTTCCATTTTTTTATAGTTTCTTAAAGATATTGGATGAAAAGACTGCATCTTGCTTAGTGTACATATTGTCCCATATTTGTCATTCCATTCTTTCCTCAACCAAACTCTGAAGCAGTCTCCTTTTGATCCCACTGAGCATTTGTCAGTGAGTAGAATCTTTAAGTTTTGAAGAAAAAAATTCGCCTTTATCTTTTTTTTTGCATATTCAATGATCCTTTCACATTGAATGTATTTGATTTTCCTTTTTTGTCTTTCTTGATGTTGATATAGCTCCTGACATTATTTATCTCTAATTTCATAGTTTCATGGTATATTTAAGATGTCAAGTATGAGACAGATGGGGAGGGGATGCAGGGTTGGAATGATGATGCCAAGATGGTGTATATAGTAGATGGCACAGTGAGTTGGCAGAGATCCTGGGTTAATATCTCAACTTGGCTTCTTATTTACCTCTATGACCTGAATAAGTTAACAAACTTGATAATGCCAAGACAGTGTATACATTAGATGTCATGGTGAGTTGGCAAAGATCCTGCATTGATATCCCAGTATTGCTACTTATTTACCTGTATGAACTTGGACAAGTTAAAAAATCTCCCTGAGTCTAGGTTAATCTCCTATGAAATGATTTCCAAGGTCATTTTCAGATAAAGACTAATATTATTATTATATGTATATGGTATAACATTATGAGCTTGTTATTTATATGACTATATAAATGTATATAATATTAAAATGCTATTAGTTATTACTTACTTCTATAACTATCATAGGATGACCATTTAAGCAACAGAAGGCACTTTAGAGGCTATCTGATACAAACACTTCATTGTAAGGGTGAGGAAACTGAGGTCTAGGAAATCTAAGTGATTTTCTTCCAGATTGTAAGCATCAGAACTGGATTTGACTTTGGGTCTTCTGATGTCAATGAACACAAACTGACAATAATAACTTGTTCTTGCTTCTGTCCACACAGGATGTTCATCTTCCTTTTCACTGACTGTCCTCTATGATTCTGTCTCTCCTTCTTTACTCTGTCTCTCAGGATGCCTAACCCTTCAAAATCCACCTTTGATTGGAGGCCTCTCCCAGTCCTCCTAGCTTCTGTAATCTCCCTTTTAAGGGTCACTTTCCTTTTATTCTTTAAGCTCCTTGCATGTAAGCATTGTCTCCACCAGTAGAATGTAAGTTCCCTGAAAGCAAGAACTGTATTTTTGTTTTTTGATCAATAGCATAATCCCTGGGATATGGGATTGTGCTTATTGATAGAGTAATTTAATTGACAAAGATTTCTGAACACTGATGCCAAGGGTGGGGATATGAATACAAAAGGTGAGCTGGTGAGACTCAATTTCCCTAAATATAAAATGATATATCACTTTACAGTTTGCAAAATTCTTTTAAATCCACCATGCAAAGGAGGGAGTTCAAATTCTCTTACTTTATTAGCCAGAGAAACTAAAGCTCAGCTAAAGTGAGCTTTTCTAAATCCAAGGAACTCAAGGCTTCTCATTCCAAGTTCAACATTTTTGCCACAACACACTCTACTTTATTTCTCCTTATTGGGCAGATCCTATGGGTTGTGGATGGGGAACTTCAGAGAGATATATGGTCTTAAAGGATCAAGCAATTACATTCAGTTGAGAAGGGCAAGAGGTCAAGTCCAGGGAAGTCAGTTCTTTCTTAAAGGGCATAAGAGGTATCTCACATCTTGGGGGAGGGGGGGAGATTGTATTCCTGGCAGGTACTTATCTTAAGGAATTTCTCCAAATATTAATATATTACTAATAAGTGATTTTATTACTAATAAGTGAACCCCCAAAATATGTTTACCTATCTGCTAATGAAGAGCAAAATGAGTTATAAAATTTTTAGAATAATTATCTGAAATTAGAAACCAAAAAAGACAAGAAAAAATGAGTTGTTTTATTACTCCAAAAAAGGTTTAATACTTATTTAAAAATGCTTAGTTCTGGTTTCTAAACTAAATTTCAAATATATATATAAAATATGATGTACCATCATGTCACTGAACTGACCTAGAGATTTACTCCTATTAGTCTCTTAACTTATATTCTAGGTACTCTGTGATGTGTTGGGTACTCTGTTAGGTGCTAGAGATATAAATGCAAAAGCAAGAAAGTCTATGTGGAGGATGAATTGGAGAAAAGAAAGAGTGGATGCAGGGAGACCATTGAAATAATCTAGGAAGGGTCAAGAAGGCTTGAATTGGGTCATTTTTGGTATGAGCAGAAAGAAGAGAATAGATGTGAGAGATGATGTTTACCACTGAAAGGAATTGGTAGTAGGGAATAATTGTGAAAGAAGCACATTCTAACAAGTTTAAGGCAAGAAAATTGAATGCATGTGTGAACTTGCTGAGACACATATTCCAACAAAATCCGTGCTTGACTTTAGCCTCAAAGTTGAAATTTATTATGTATTGGCATATGCATCAATTTTTATTTTTTTTAAGACTATGTTTCCCTATCTAGTTCAGTGTTGAAGTGCACCAGTCACTTATACTGATTCTACCACTGAATAGATAAAAAAAAACTTTGACTTGTTGCTTTTCTGATCTGGGCCCACACCACTCCATAAGCACTCTAGTGGTCCCTGCTTCTGTGGACTCAACATACTAGTACCAGACTCAATGGAAACTTCAGTATAACTCATCAAAGCCCCAAACTCTTGAGTTTAAGAGGCACCTATGAGGCACAATTGATAGGGTATCAGTCCTGAAGTGAGGAGGATCTGAGTTCAAAAGCAATCATAGATATTTACTAGCTGTGTGACCCTGGGCAAGCCATTTAATTCTGATTGATGGAGAGGGAGAGCTATCCCAAAAGAAGGGATTACAAATGGGTATCACACCTACCCATATGTGTGACTTTCAACAAGATGATTATATATGACAAAGTATTAATCTTAAATGTTTTATTGTTTGAGCATGTCTTTTTTTTTGCAAGGCAAATGGGGTTAAGTGGCTTGCCCAAGGCCACACAGCTAGGTAATTATTAAGTGTCTGAAACTGGATTTGAACCCAGGCACTCCTGACTCCAAGGCCGGTGCTTTATCCACTACGCCACCTAGCCACCCCTTGAGCATGTCTTAGTTTTCATTCTGTTACTTTTTAAACTTTTTTAAACTGAAGAATCTGGGCAGCTAATAGTTTTAAATATTATCTCTTCCTCATTTTGGTATTAGATTTTTAAGAACAAATCATCATAAAAAAGATTTCCTGATAAAAATTTTTTAATTGTCTTCTGTTTATAAATTTTGGTTTCAGATTTAAAACAAAAACACCCCAGTTGGTGACTGGAGACCTAAAAAGCATGGGGAGCTTTCTGAAGAAAAATGTTTAAGTAATCAGGCTTATATTAAAGTAGCTACAGCTATCTTTTCAAGCTCAAGACTAATATTTCAAGGACATCAAATTATTGCTACATCTTTTTTCATAATTTGGAGATCACTTTGAGCTAAGAAATGATTAATTCAAGGGCCAATGAATGACAGTTTAAGAAATGATTAAATGAAATATACCCTCAAGAATCTTTAGAGAAATAGACTATTAGATGCTTGTTATGCACAAGAAAATACAAACTGTGACATGTTAGTAGAGTGAAATAGCAAATAACATATAGGGCAATAAGTAATAAGGAATAGGCAGTCCTTGGTCTATATCTCTGATGTCTTTATAGGATCAAAGAATTTCAGAGTTGGAAGAAAACTTGGTAATCATCTGATCAACCTATAACTAAAAAAGAATCCCCTTATGAACTCTCCAGACAAGTAGTCATTCAACCTTGTTTGATGACCTACAATAAAGAGAGAACAGCTACTTTCTGAGACAACCTCTTCTACCTTTAGATGATTGTTATCATTAGGGAGATTTTTCCATATGGAAACCTTAAATTTGCTTTTTTTGTAAATTCCTCTCTTTGTTCTTTATTATGCCCTGTAGGATCATACTTGGGTACTTGAAGAGAGTTATCATGTCCCTCCTGATTTTTTTTTTCCTCCAGACTAAACATTCCCAGTTCCTTCAAATCATATAGGAAATAGACCAAGACCCTTCTTTGGGTTATTTTCTACTGTATATTCTTTAACTTATCAATGTTTTTCCTAATCAGAAGCATCTGAAATGAAACACAATTCTCCAAGTGTGGGCTAACCAAAACACGGCAAATAAGGACTCTTATTTCCTTAGTCCTGGAAATTATAGCTATATTAGTGCAGACCAAAATCACATTATTTGTTTTTAGCTTATTTGCTGTGGATGACAACCTTCTTATTAGTTTTCAGACAAACTCCATGATTTTTCTAATTTGTATTTAAAAAGCTGATTTTTAAGAACCCAAATGTAAGATTTTAAATTTATCCTTGTTATGTTTCATCTCATTAAATATAGCTCAATGTTCAAACCTGTCAAATTCTTTTTGAACCTTTGTTCATGCAATGTGTCAGTTATTTCTCCCATATTTGTGTCAATAGAGAATTTAATAAAGAAACTATCTATGCCTTCATCTAATTCAACTGTCCAAAAGCAAAGGGACAAAAATTAGTCAATCTACTGATTCAGCCTTCCAAGTTGCTATCTTAGACAAGGATTATTCTTTGAGTTTGGTCATTCAACTCACTATGAATCTAATTGTACTATTGTATAGTGCACATCTTTCCATGTTTCCCACAAGATTAACATGAATAAATGCAACAAATACTTTTTTGAAATGTAGATAAACAATATCTACTGCATTCCCTTGATTTACCAATTTTCTTAAAACTGCAAAAAAATGAAATATGGCAAGACCTATTCTTGAAAAAGACAAGATGGCTTCATTACTTCTTTTCAAAAGTGATTGGTAACCACTTTCTAAAATAATGCATTCTATAATTTTGTCAAGAATTGAAATAAAATTCACTGACCTATAGTTTTCATTTTCTATTTTCAACTCTGTTTTGAAAACAGGATATGTGCCCTGCCTCAATTTTGCAGTACCTTTTCCCATTTCCCCATGGACTTCCAAATGTCACTGGCAATATCTCAGTAATTACATCTGCCAATCCTTTCATTTCCTAAAGATGTAGTGCATCTGAGTCAGATAACTTAAATTCACAAAGGGCAACTACAGATTTTATTATTTTTTTCTTAGTTCTTGGGTAAATATGTTCCTATCTATAATGTCACCTTTGAGTTGTGGTTCCACTTGACCACTGGAATTCTGTTTACCTCTTATCTTCTCCATTTTGCTTCCATTTACAGATAAAATTGTTTCCTGAAATCTTTCATGCAAATCTGCTTTTTGATTCTCAGTATCACTAATTAAAGGGAGGGAATCAGTGATCAGTTTGATTTGAAGAGGAAAGGAAGGGAAAAGGACAGGATAGAATAAACCTCTGTTCTGTCCATTCTGATTACCCCTGTGACCACTCTTCTCTCCCACATTTCTCACTCTACATTCCTAGAGCTAGTATTTCATACATAGGCACTATCTCTAATCAGTGTCACATCTCCTCTCTCTCTGTCCCTAGAACATCCATCTTATTCCTGCTCCTTGGACTCTTAGCTCAGTTTTTGTGATGAAATATCCAGAAAATTCACTTAGTTTGGTTGTTTCTCTGAAATGTAGATGAGTTTTGCTTCACATCTGGAAGCCATAAAATCAAGTTTAGGAATTTTGAGGCAAAGGGGACCTTAGAGATCATCTTACTTCAGGCTCAAATCTCACTACTAGATCATAAGCTCTTAAAGGACTGTGTTATTTTTGTACTTTATTTCTCCCTCAGATTCTAGTGTAGCTCTTAGAACTTTTTATAGGTATTGCATAGCCAACTGTATACATTATGTAAAGTATATTGAATTGACTGAGACTTAGATTCCATCTTATCTACCTGTGGGACTTTAGGTAAATTATAAAACTTAGCTGGATTTCAATTTACACATCTCTATGATAGTAAGAGATTGGTGTTGTTATTATTCTTCCCATTTTACAGATAAAGAAACTGAAGCAGATAGAAGTTAAGTAGCTTGCCTAGTATCAAATAGTGACTAGCTGTCTGAGCCTGTATTTGAATACTGGTCTTTGTAACTATAAGTCCTGTCAACTTTGCCAGCTAACTACCTATGAGGGGATTAAATGACATGATCCAATAATGATCTAATTAGATGACATGATGCTTGACGAGGTGTTTAGAAGATATGCCCTTTAAAATCCCACTAATGTGGGAAGTACTCAACCAGAATTGAACAAAGGAATGAATTGCAGGCTTATAGTCTATTTCAAGTTAGTTGGAGAAGGAGAGAAATTTAAACTGGAAGCAATATATAATGGCACATAATAGCCACCTTATAAATGTTCAGGGTTAAATAGTTACTACATAGTTTGGATTTGAACTTAAGACGTTCTGGTTCTAGTTCCAGGACTATTTCCTGGACAGCAACACCCTCTCTCTCTTCTTACTTTTTAACAGATGAAAGTCTCTTTACTTTTCCCCTATTGTAATGCCTTTACAAGAATTAAATACTTTCATTTCCATGAAAGAATAAAGCAAGGTTTATCTCTTTTTTCAGAGGAAAAACAGACTTAAAGTGTCTAGGATTTTCTTTGTAGAATTTGGGATAGAAGCAGAAAAGACCAGAGTTTGATAGTAGATAGATGAACATGGCTGTGCTTGTTTGCCTATCATTCTAATGCTAGGACTGGGGGAATGATTATGATATATCACCCACCTTTTCTTCTTCCTTCTCCACTCTTGATCTGTAAGATTTCACCCTAGACCAGACTTTGAATGTCAGGAGAAGCACGATGGAGAGAGGAGGGAAATCACAAATAATGGCAAAGAGGAAGAAGATAATGAGGTTAAACGACTAGTTCAAGCTCACTCAGGAAACAACTAAAAACAACTAGCCTACAAATTTCTAGTTGTTTTGCTTCAATTATGCCAAGTTATGCTGTGCTTACAATATCTATGATATAGTTGATGGGTACTGTCAGTACTTAAAGACAATATTTTGGGGAACCTTTAAGGCAGTGAAGTTAATATTAAAAAGTCCCCCAATATCTATTTAGTTTAAAAACAAGTCTAATAAAAATCCTCCTTTTTGAACTCCCAAGGTTAATTTTTTAATTAACTTCATCTCTTTAAGCTTATATCTTTAAACAAAATATTTGTTTTGTTTTTGTCTTCCCTATTTCATTGTTTTTATCTTCCTTAAGATTTTTTCTCTCCACTCTTGGGGAGGTTTTATCCATCAAAGCACAGATTATAATCAGACAAATGTTCTGACTTAGGCAGATAGACATTCATACACACTTTATACATTTATATGTGTGTATATATGCATATGCATGTAGATAATTATCTCAGTCATTGTCATAAATATAATATATAAATATCCCAAATTCATATTTTTGTGTTTATGTATTTATACCAAACATAAAAATGTATATATGTGCAAGTGTATATCATGCCATAAATATCAACTATATCTATAACTATATATATCAACCATATATGTGTATAAACACATATATGCATATCAATCATTACTACATATATCAACCACATATAGCTATATATATACATATATATATATATATATAAAATGCATGTGTACCTAGATAGATATCAATCACTATATATATAGATATAAATTTATAGCCATATATATTTATAAATATACAGTATTTTTCTTTGTGATGCTATTTTGAAATTTTCTGGGCAAGGAAACTGGAGTGGCTTGCCATTTCTTCTTTAGTTCATTTTACAGATGAGAAAACTGATGCAGGCAAGGTTAAGTGACTTGCCTAGGGTCACACAACTAGTAAGTGTCTGAGACCAGATTAGAATTCAGAAAAATGAGTTTTTCTGACTCCAGGCCAATTTTCTATTTGCTATGTCACCTAGTTGCCCATATAGCTCTGTCTGTGTGTCTCTGTGTGTGTGTGTGTGTGTGTGTGTGTGTGTGTGTGTGTGTGTGTATGCAGGAATCATTGCTGCAGTGAAGTTTTCAACAGAAAATTTTGTTATTATTTTCATAGTGATATTTAAAATAATAGCAAAACTAGAATTTTGTATCTGACAATAAATGATTTAGGTCTTGCTGGACTTTTTGTTCCAAAGAATTTAATTATCTATGTTGTAGAGCTTAATGAACTCAAAATGGCAAATAGAAGAAGAGAAATACAAGGTATGATAATCCAGGAAGAAGGATCCAAGCTATGTAATTTATGGAGAAAAAGGTCTCAAAACTTTTCCAGGGAAACTATTTAAAGGTTAGTTTTAGATTTCAGTGAAGCCCAGTATTAACTTGTAAGTATATAATGATTCAATCAGTCAATAAGAATTTATTTAATGTACTATGTTGCATCTTCAGGATACAAAGAAATGCAATAACATGACTACTATACTCAAGGAGTATATTAGTCTATGAAAATTTTTAAAAGTAAACTAGGAAAGTAATAGTGATAATTCAGAATCTTTAGAATTTTAATGGATCTTAGGACTCTTCTAGTCTAGCTTCCCATTCAATGCATGAAATTCTACATTATTATATAAAATAATAATATAAATTATAAGCTTTAATGTTGTTTTCAGTTATGTCCCATTTTGTTTTTCAATAAAAAGATAGCAAAGGAGAGTGGAGTTGAATGATAGCCAAGAAAAAGATGGTACTGTAAAGGTAGCATGATAAATTGATGAAAGCACTGGTCCTGAGTCAATCAACCTAGGTTTGAATCCCAAATCTAATATCTGAACCAGCTTAGCAAACTAATTTCTCTAACCCTATGTGTATTCAACTGTAAAACAGGGTGAACACATGCACTGCATCTCATAGGATTTTTGTGATTAAAAATGTTTTGTAAGCCCTAAAATGTTACAGAAATTTGAGTTATAATTGTTAATATCATGAATATTATAATTTTCTTATTTATGAAAGAGGGATAAGCAGAAAGGATACTATGTCACATATTCTTTAAATAGGTGTCTTTTGTATTAATGAAGACAAATGATTATAATTAAAATATTTACTAGGTTGCCTTTCATAAACTGAATTAGAATGAACACCTAGAATGGCAAACCGATTCAGTACAACAAAGATGTTAGAGCATTCCAGATCAGAATTGATTTAACACAGCAAAGAGTAGAAATGGAATGAAGGTGGGGAGGGCAGGCATGGAACATCTTAGGGAAATAGAACTAGATAATTATTTGTTGAGAAATTCATCTTCTGACTCTCTGGGAAAGTGACTTTAATGATCTTCAAGAGAGGCTGTGCATGTCAAGTCATTTTGTGTTGATGACTTGTCATCCTTCTTTGCTGTTCCACTCCTCAGGGAAACTCCATGAGCCATGTTGAGTAGCATTCAGTGAGGGAAGGCTTCAGTTTTATTTCCTTTCAACATCAATTTACTACCATTGAGATGGCCAAATTGATTTGAATTTTTTTTTTCATTTTATGTGACTGAGATTAAGCTCTTGCACCTGTTCTATAACCCTACAGAATACCTGATTCACACTATTTGTGGTCTTATCTAGAGGATTTATCCCTGTTGAGTTCTTCCTAGAGCCTCCATTTTGTGCAGGGATCAAAGTTGTCTTGCTTTCATTCCTTTCCAAATCCTGTTCCTGACTTTCTGGATATCAAAACCATGTTCCTATGTTTGATATCTCTATTCCTCCTCCCTCTCCTTTCTCTTTTCATTTCCAATTCCCTTTAGGATGTTATCTTTCCCCATTAGAATGTAAGTTCCTCATGCACAAGGTCTGTCTTTTTTTTTCCTATTTATATCCTCAGAATTTAGCACTGGCACATAGTAAGTAGTTAATAAAGAAAACAAGTTCTTCCTATCATTCCTCCCTCCCTGATTATCTGGCTCTGCTAAAGGATTTTCTTAGTTCTTATTGCTGTAGACAAAATACCTTTCCCCCCCAATAAGCTCTGTACAGTGTCATATATTTAAAGAAGAAAGATGACACTTTTGTAGAAGGCATTCATGCTTCATGGAAGCTAAAGGAGATGATTAACTCTAGTAGTTTACAGTCTTTTTAGAAAGGTCTTCTTACTATGAGAAATGGTTTATCAGGTCTCAGTGATAATTATATCTTTAGCACAGCACATTACTTTGAGACCAATTTTTAGGACGTTGAACTGATTAAGAATATAGTTGTTACTTGATTAAGTTCTTCCAGGTGTGAAAAATAATTTATCTAGACATTGATTTTCAACTTAACCCACTGAGTACCCATGATTTATTTGGTCAGAATAATTAATAAGGGAAATAGAGTTCAGGGGATACAGAATTAATCATGGGATATGAAGTTGATGCTGATTTTGTCATCCTGACTCAGAAGTCTTATTTTATTTTTGCTTACTCGTTAACATAATCTGGTGCTCTGATCAAGTTCATTGTTATTATCAAAGCTTTTGGCTTTAAAAACAGATGTAGCAAATTACTGATTAAAAAGAAAGTTCCTGAATTTGCTTTGCTAAGCCTAGGGAATAATGATGCAGTGTAGTCATATATGCATGAATATGCTGCCTTAGGATCAAAGATAAACTTACATGAGTTTGGAAACTTGGTGGCTCTGTGTTCAGTACTTCAGTACTTTGAAATTAAGTATGGGCAGGATTCCTCCAGGGTATTTCCAGTTGTCCAGTTCATATCTGGCCTCTGGATCCAGATGGCTCTGGAGGAGAAAGTGAGATAGTTGAGTTTAACACGGCATCCTCCCCTCACTCAAATCCAATTCATGTGCTTGTGGTATTGCCTCCTTTATGTCATGGTCTTCTTTGAGAACAAAGCATAAAAACATCAATTTGAATAGATTCATAATTTCATCATTGTGAGTCTTTTTTCAATCCATGCAGGTGGTAATTTATACATATATGTACTCATCTCATAGATTGTTGACCATATCTGACCATTAATTCATCCAAGGAGGATCTATTTCCTGTATTATCGGGACATTTTTCTAGGTATTTTCACATCCCATAGGCACCAGCACATACTTTGGGTTTCACATATGTCATCCCTCATATGCATTCCCTCACTGGTCCTCTGATCTCCTTCTTTGAATTATACATTTCACAAATGATCTTCCTGTATTCCTTTTTATATGCAAGGTTATTATGGTTAAAATTCTGCATTCTATTTAAGCCCACCATGTATCATTCTTTTGCATTATGGGTCATCCACAGTTTTCACCCTTAGAGACTATAGTGTTTCATGATTCACAATCAAAATGCCGTTCCCAGGAAAAAGATGTTGGTGATAAAAAATAACATTTTTATTAAAAGTTAGCATTTATGTAGTACTTTAAGGTTTGCAAAGTACTTTATATAAATTATCTCATTTGGTTATTTTTTTGTTTGTTTTTACAAGGCAAAGGGGTTATATGATTTGCCCAGGTTCACACAGATAGGTAATTGTTAAATGTCTGAGAACAGATTGAACTCAGGTCCTCCTGTTTCCAGGGCCAGTGCTCTATCCACTATGCCACCTAGCTGTCCCCTCTCATTTGGTTCTTAAAAAATCTCATGAAGTAGATATAGCTATTGTCTCTTTTACAGATGAGGAAACTGAAGCAGAGAGCATTACATGACTTGCCCAGGGTCACACATCTGCTAGTGTCAGAAGCTGGATATGAGCTCATATCTTCTGTACCCCAAATCTAGCTCTCTATCTATTGAACCCCCACTTGCCATGGATGTGTATATTGAGTTTATGTATGTTTCCCCATGCACTAATCTGCTGATTGGGATTTTTTAAATATAGACAAGAAAAGTTTTTAGTCATTTTATTTAATACCTTTTCTTGTCATTTCATTGATTGCTTTGAGTTACAGTTGTCACAGTGGATAAGGCACCGAAGGCACCGAGTCTAGAGACCGGAAGACCTGAATCCAAATCCAGTCTCAGATACTAGTAAGCTGTGTGACCCTGGGACAATCACTTAAACTGTCTGCCTCAGTTTTCTCATCCAAAAATGAAAGATAATAGAATCCACTTCCCAAGATTTACTTAGAATAAAAAAAAATTTCAAATTAATATGCAAACTTTAATGAATTATAAATGGTAACTATTATTATTATTGTTATTACCGTGGGTAAATAAGACAATGTTTACCATTACTTGCAAAATTTGGAAAGGAAAGATTGTGATTTCAATATAAACTTTTTATTATGATGACTCGTAAATTCCATAATAGGATATTCTTGCCCCATCTTAGAATGACCATGTCTCTGAGAAGACATTTCCCCACTGCCCCCCTCTCATTATGCCCTCATACTTTCTGACTTGTGAACAGTCATGACCTTGGTTGGATCTGAAGCAACAGAATGTACCTAGAAGGTTTTTTTGAAATAATGAAAAGCTGATATGAATAACTGCTAGTAAATGCTCTGACAGTACTTTGGAAAAAAGGCACTGATCCAAGAGACTGAATTTTGGATAATGTATGTAGTTCTCCTTTTAAAAATTTCATTGTCTAATTTAACTAACAATAAGATGTAACTATATGATAATAATAATAGCTAACGTTTATATAGCCTTTTAAGGTTTGCAAAACACTACAGAAATTTTATCTGATTTAATCAGCATAACAACTCCAGAAGATAGGTGCTTTAATTATCTTAATTTTTTAATTGAGGCTGAGAGAGGTTGATCAGGTCACATGGTTAATAAGTGTTTGAGACAGAATTTGAACTCAGGTCTTCCCGACTATGAAAGAATGACAATTAGTTTGACATTGCTGTTATTGGAGGGTTGACTCTGCTACTACCCTGTAACCATCACATTTTTTTCTAAACAAGCCCTTCATATACATGGTTTTTAAAGTATGAAGTTAACTTTTTAAATTATTGAGGTGTTAGTAAATGCTATTTTTGGGGTGATGGTGTTCTACATTTAGTAATGATTGGTCTTTACTAAGCAGGAATTTATGTTCCATGAAGCATTAAAATCAGGGGCATGATTACTTTTTAAGCAACAGCTTAAAGTTGTTAACAGACTTGGTTTCACTTTGATATGTTTGCATGGTTACTATATCTGAAGCTTTAAAAGGAGAGGTATTTCAGAATAGAAGATGAATTGGGTTTTTCCTAATGATCAGAACTAAATACCTCATTACATTTCAATTTTTTTTCTTAAAAATATTTTGTGGACTGATAAAAACAATCACAGCCTCATAGAATTTCAGAGATGAAAGGCATCTTTGAGGGCATCTAGTCCAACCCATAGTATAGATATCATTATATCTTTGTTTCTGCTTTTTGTCTTTAAAAATTTTTAATTTTAAAGTGCTAATTCTTTATGACAGTAGAATTTGATGAAAGTATAAAAATTGTTTTCATTATTCATCCTCTCCCTTGGTGTGAAGAATACAAGGACCAGGTCAATGCTGCTGCGGGAAAGACCCTAGTCTCTATAACATTGTCTTTAAATAAATAATATATTTATGTAGTTTCATAAAATACATTATCAGGAAGTTAATCTTTGCATTTGCTAAGAAACTTTTAGGATTCTGGTGGATCTTTCCTTCTAGACTAATGCAAACTCATCTCACCTTTCATTTTTTTTTTTATTGCTATTCCTTTAGGAGTGGAAAAGATGGAGCTTTGTTCTTGGTCAGAATTCAAGTGGGAGTTTGGAATAGATATATAGAAATTATTTTTGGATTTATATTTCCTCTATTATAGAAAACTATGGTAATAGCGCTGAAATAATATTGCCTTGGGAAACAATGCTAGCTTAGATGAAGGGCCTTATTATTCTGGGATAATACATAAGAGTCTTTACTTTCTTGTGCATGTATTACTAAGGAGTATATTTTGCTTATGGACCCAAACCAAAAGGATCTTAGATATGAATAGAAGGTTCAGAGTATTATGTCCTGATCTGTCAATAACATAATTTATCAACTAGTGTTTATTGAGCTTCTTCTATGTGCCAGACATGGTTATAGGTGTTGGGGATACAGCAAAAGGTAGGAGAAAAAACAACAACCAAACAACCCTGTTCTCAAAGAACTTACAAAGTATGGAGGAGACAACATGCAAACAACCACATACAGACAAAATATATACAAGATACATTGGGAGCAGTCTCAACAAGAAGACACTAAGATTTAGGAGGACTGGGAAAGGCTTCTTGGAGAAAGTAGAATCTAGATGAGACTTGAAGGGGACCAGAGAATTGAGAAGGCAGAGACAAAGAAATAGATTATTCCAGACATATGAGACAGTGATGGAAAAATCTCAGTCAGGAAATGGAGTATAATGTGTGAAGATAGGAATGGGAAAGCAAGGCAGGAGTTTAATGAAAATTCAAGCAAGTTTCCCACTGGAGGCAATATCTATTCTTAACATTAATTCCTGTTCCATTTATTTTGCAACATTGGCTGGCATCCTGGGTGACAAGTTCATTTTTACATTTAAAATAAAATGCCCTTGTATTTTGTTTTGAAAAAAGTCAACTATATTGTTGTACTGAAACTTCCTAGATATTGACTTATTTGATCCATATCTATCATGACTTCTCTAGTAATGGAATCAAATAAACTAGGGATATTTATGACTTAAAGTCTCTTAGCTTCACTTTGAAGTCTTGACATTGCCCCCACTTGTACTTTTACCTCTTTATCGTATTGTCAGAATGCTGCCACAGCGGCTGTCTGTTTTACTAAAAATAATTCTGAATGGATACAATGCTGTTTAGAATCTGATGAGAAGCACAAACATCAGTTTGGAAGAAAATAGCTATATGTTTCTCCTTGTGAAATTTCATTTTCTCTAGCCTTTCCCTTGAAATTATAGGTAGGAACAAGCCTTTACTAAGGGCTAGATTCACACAACAATAGAAATTAGCATTAATTTAAAGACCTAGAACTTTAAAATGCTATAGCAGAAGAAGAAAAAAAAAGCATCATTCTTGGGACTTAAAACCATGTCTAACCCTATATAAACAGGTTGCTTCAACCTCATACACTGTTTCTTCATTTTACTGATGCTTATCAGATGTGTCTTCACTAAGATATTGGAAGTTGAGGATGGACTGTTAGAATTTTTTTTTAATTTGTTAAGGTTTCACTGTATTATAGTAGGTTAAAAGCATCTTAATTTAACCCCCAAAAAGCATCTTAATTGTAAGTCTGATTTGGGACTAAATTTTTTTATTATGCATGAAATGAAGTGATACCTTCATTAGTAAGATTTACTTATTAGACTGCTATATAAATTCAAGTTATCAAAATTAGATTTTTTTCCTTCTCCAAAGAAGCATCAATAGGTGAGTTCTAGTGACAAATTTAGTTGATAAGAATTTGAAGAATCAAAACTGGGAACAAGAAAAACTCTAGTGTAAAATTCTAACCTTTTAGTTCACAGGTTTTTAATGAGGCACCAGCTATAAGTAGAAAGAACTTTAGGATATATTTGCATTATAAAATTATTTATTAAAGGATCAACCCACAGTATAATAATTTAAATTTATAGAGCTCAAGCATTCTTCAAAGCATCTGCAGCTTGTTAAGTTTAGATTTATAAAAATGGAGAGCTCTTTTTTTGTCTGATAATACATTCTTTTTTTGTCTTCTCAGTTCTAATTGCAAACCATTCTACCTTGCTTTGATTAGTATTTCATTATTGCCATTGGATTCAATAATCAATTCATAGCTGAGGAAGCTGGGTGGTGCAGTGCACTGACCTTGGAGTCAGAAGTACCTGAGTTTAAATACCATCTCATGTGTCAAGACTTTGACACTCACCAGCTGTGTAACCTTGGGCAAGTTACTTCACCCTTATTGCCTTGCATCCAGGGACATCTCCAGTCATCCTGATTCATATCTGGTCACTGGATCCAGATGGCTGTGGAGGAGAAAGTAAAGTTGGTGACTTAGCACAACACTCCCTCACTCAAATCCATTTCATATACTTGTCAACACAAGACCATGTTGTAGTCTTGTCGAGAATGAAGGATAAGCATCATCATCAGTATAACCTAGATTTTGTTCCCAGTTCATTTCCCTTAGAAATTATATTCAAATTATCCTTTTTTTATTCTATTATATTAACAAAATGATCTGTAGTCATCTAGAATAGGAGTTTTTAATCTTTTTTTGTCTCACAGAATTCTTCCTCAGTCTGGTGAAGCCTGTGGACTGCACCACAAAAATAATGATTTTAGATACATAAGATAAAATAATTGGATTCTAGATGAAACTTCTTATATTAAAAGGTAATTATCAAAATATTTAAAAAATTTCATGGACTCCTTGAAATTTATCCTTGAACCCTTCGTGGACCTGAACTCTAGGTTAAGATCTAATTTAGAAGAACCTGACAATGATTCATATGCATCTGACTGGTTTTTTTCCTCCTGATTATTATGCCCATATCCCTTATTTTCACACCCTGGTCTTAAAGAATCAAGATGATAGAAAGAGTAGCAAAATAGAAAGGGATGGGTTGTGTTTTGGATCCCATCCTGTTCAAGGTATAGAACAAATTATGCAAATTGGTAAGTCAGGAGAATAAACAATGCAGGAAAAACATTAAACATTGGTGAGATTGTGATTTTTTTCCCACATTCTTTCTTTACCCAAGGCAATGTTATTTAATGGTGAAAGTGGATTTACCCATTCAATTGTATTGGTATTACATATTGAAAATACTACAAAACAAATCCTAGTGGTCTCAGTTGTCAACAGAGATGAAAATTTTGTGAAGCATACCTCTTTCATGGCAGTCATTTACTGGTTCTTTTAGACTGTGCCTAAAAAGTCCAATATTCCTATTATTAATTCTCTAAGCAAATTGGTTCTGATAGTTGCCACCATTGCAAAAAAAGTAAAATCATTTGGTACACATCCTGTTTCCTATCTTACCATTTTCTTCAAGTGCTACCTAGGAGCTTCAAAATCAAGTACTAGAAACTTTCTAGACTATAACAAATTGATTGTCCTATGTTACTCCAAGAACATTCATAATACCATGTAAATATGCCCTTCTGTTTTCTCATGAAATATTGTTTTGCCATTCTTGCCTTTGTGGGTTCCAGTTTGCCATTGAACTGTAGGTCAATGAGCCAGAAATTTCATCACTCAGACCTCAGTTTCCTCATCTATGAAATGAAGGGATTGAGGTCCCTTTGGGCATGAAAAATTCCATGATTAATTTTTATTTCCCTTCCAAGAACTTAAATATTGTTAAAATGTAAATTACTATAGTAATTTTTAATTTAGTAAATTTACTTTAGAGTAGACATTTTTCACCCTTAGTTTTTATATCCCCAGTGACCAGTACAATGTTTCATATACAGGAGGCTCTTAATACATTATTTGATCTAAGATTTAATTCTTAATCAATTCAATTTCCCCAATATTTCCCTTACTGTGAAATCATTACTGCCCCTTTAGTTGAGGACTTCACTGCCACTCTCCTAAACTACTGCAATAGTCTCCTCCCCGGTTCCATTTTCAATTCCCTCTCATCCATCTCTTTCATGTTGCTCCCAGATTAATCTTTGGTATATCCAGATTTGATGATATTATCCTTCTGCTCTTTAAAGGCTCCCTATTGCCAAACCAAAAACTCATTTTTGTATCTGTCTTAACTTCCTACTAGAATGTAAGTTTTATGAGGAGTGGAGCTATGTCTTTTCAATTCAATTCAATAAATTGTTTTTAGTTTATCATGCACAAATCACTATGCAATATGCTGAGAAGGTGTAAGATATAGGTATAAGGTTGCTCTAGAGTTAACTGAACTTGCAGGTTAATCTAAGGAGAAGGCATGCCTAGATAAGTATATTTTATAGTAAGTACCATATGATAAGACTATTAGAAAGGTGCTGGAGCCTGAGGGGAAGACCTGGAATGAGGATTTAGAATGTTTCAAGACCTTATTAGTTCTTTAAAGAATAAGTGGGAATTTTGATAAACAAAGAGAGGAAGATAGGACATTTCAGGAATAAAGCATAGCATGTGGTAGGGGAAAAATAAAAACTAAGGCTGGAAAGGCATCACGATCCCCTGATAAACACTTGCTGACCTACCAATGACTCTGAGATGCATATTTTTAAAAAAATCATACCTATTATTTCATCATTATGGGATTCCCCTTCATCAACTGCCATTTCATTATCTCAACTTGAATTTTTCTTGTCACTTTGAGTCTTTCAGAATTGCCTGAGACATTGAAAGGTGGTGACTGGCCATGGGTCACCCAACCATTATGTGTCAGAGACAGGATCTGAACCCAGATCTTTCTCATTCGGGAGTAGAGGCAATTGTGTTTTCACTAAACTGTGTTGCCTTTTGCTCTGTACAGAAGAGGCTCTTAATTGAACTTAGGTAAAATTGGACATTTCAGGAATATGCTGAAAAAAGCTTTCCTTTTTGGAAAACCTCATATGTATATATCAAAGAAAGGAAGAATGAAAAGAAGATATTTATAAATGTTACCTAAGTCATAATTAATTGCTGAAATGTTTAAGGAGGGGAGGTTAAAATGGCCATTACATAAAGAATCTTTCATAATTTTGTGATGCTAAATGGTAATTTTCCACGAACCTCTATCTTGGCACAGATAAAATCAGTAGAATGAAAAACAAAATAATGGGATCTGGGAGAAGTTTCCTCTGTTCTAGAGAAACTGCAAGATGGTGTTTATATTTATTTCACCGTTGATCTGACAGTTCATATTCACTTTAGGTCAGGTCCATTATGCCCCTAGGAGTTTCTGTTCCAACCAAATAACCTGAAATCTTGCTTTGTTGTAGAGTCAATTTCATAGGATAGATAGATTATGTACATTTTAAGCACTTACTCTGGTACTAGCTATTGTGCAAAATACTAGAAAAGCAAACAGAAGCAAAAAGAAAGGCAATTCTTGGCTTCAAAGATTTACATTCAAATGGAGGAAGCTGCTATTCAGTCATTCAGTTGTTTCCAACTCTTTATGACCCCATAGACCATATTGAACATGAGGTTTTCTTGGCAAAGATACCAAAGAGGTTTTCCATTTACTATTCCAATGGATTAGAGTAAGCAGGTTAAATGACTTGCTTAGGGTTTTACAGTTAGTGTCTGAGATGGGATTGGAACTCAGGTCTTCCTGACTCCAGACCCTAGCTGTCTCAAGTGTCTAAAATAGGAAGTGTTAAAGTAGATTCTATAATTTACTTTGGCCTAATTCTGGGTCATCCCCTATCCAGAGAAGGTAGAAAGCCACCTTTGTCACCCCTATTGACTTCTTTTTATTGGTGAGTTAATTTCCATCACTATATGAGAAAATATTCATATCAATCATGCTTAGTTTAAATTTGATTCAGCTCATGACTCTAGATCCTTTCTGGATTTTTCCTTCTTCCCCTCCCCATTCTCCCACTTTTTACCTCCCTTTTATGTATTGTCTTTCTTCTTTACTAATAAAGACCTTGATGCTGGGAAAGATTGAAGGAAAAAGGATGAGATGGATAGTGTCATGAAAGCAACAAATATTAACTTAGACATTCTTTGGGAGATAATGGAGAATAGAAGAGCCTGGCGAGAAGATTAGATTCTGCAATACTTATTTGTTGGTCATACTTAAAATCAATTGATTTTTTTTTCCTGTAACTGCCTAAGTTGCCTAAGTCATGGATTTCTCTCTGAATTTGCTTTAGAATTCAACTGGTCTGAATGGGTTAAGTTTAGAAATTCTGTTCTAATCATTGTTCTGGTCTTATCTCAAGAGATTTAGTTATCCTTAGGGGATGTGGGTGAACACCAGGGTACCTGCACTTGTTATTTATACACCACTTAAGCTATCCTTCAAGGATTTCTGGTTTACTGTCTAAAGAACTCTGAACTAAGGTTTAGAAATTCATTTCTCTCATAAAGTATTATAATTCTAAAGGCTGGAAACTATTTGCTGGAAAAAGACTAATTGTCTTGGCTCATCCACTTTGTGGGACTTAATACCATTATTAGGCCACATGAGCCAGCATTTTTGGCATTCCTTTTGATCTACATTGGTAAAGAACATAACTTTTTGCGATTGTGTTCCTGTTTAGTAGTTATTCAAGTTTCAAATAGTCTTGGGGGTAAACATTAAAACAAATGATAAAAACAGGTGCTTCCACTGCAGAGTCTGCTGATTTGGGGTTTTATTTACAACAATAGAGACAATTTTGAATGCCAGGGACTCCAGGCTACTATCAGGAACAGAGTTGTCTAATTTCTCTTTGAAGCATTCTATACCCTATTATATATAATAATATGTTCAGATGCATATGTAATGTAATCTCTTTTGAAAACAGCATAACTATCATTGGAAAAGAATAGGAAATGCTGAGTGGAAAAGCTCCTTAAGATATACATTATTAACATTTTGTTGGCTTGACATTATTCTTGTAAAACCATCATCTTCAATTTTCATCCTGTATCATGAATGACACAATTGGTCTCTGGAACCTCAATCAGCATTCAGTTTTTACTGAATTAGACATATTACTATCTCTTATTATTCCTCTCTTGCCTTACTTTAGTATGTCATTGGAGTCTTAAGGTGACTCTTAAAGGTTATGCCACTGGGGCACAAGTTTTGACATATCTGACCAAAGGAGAAAAGATCTGATTATGTGCCCTATAGTTGAATGCATTTATCATGTTTGAAGACCAGCTTAGATAAATCTGGAGCTTATTATGAGAGTTACTGGGTAATGAATAAAGCAACTTTAAAAAACCATTACTGAGAGATGAAGGAGTTCTGTTCTACATTGGAGGAGGGAACTGATAATATACTAGTTATTATATTACTTTCTAATATGCTGGAGTCATAAAATCAGAAAAGCTTATCTTCCTGAGTTCAAATCTAGCCTCAGACATTTATTAGCTGGGTGACCCTTTTGCTTCAGGTTTCTCATTTGTAAAATTAACTGGAGAAGGAAATAGCAAACTGCTCCAGTGTCTTTGCCAAGAAAACTCCAAATAGGGGGCGGCTAGGTGGTGCAGTGGATAGAGCACTGGCTCTGGAATCAGGAGTACCTGAGTTCAAATCCAGCCTCAGATGCTTAAATAATTACCTAGCTGTGTGGCCTTGGGCAAGTCACCTAAATCCATTTGCCTGACCCAAAAAAACCCCCTAAAAAAATAAAAAAGAAAACTCCAAATGGGATCATGAGAAATCAGACACAACTAAAATAATTGAACAACAATAACAACATGCTCTGCCATGACATGGAATTCTATTACTCTTTTTCCCCTAGGGGAAAATGATTCTGCAAGTTAAAAAAAATATAACGGATACGAACCTGAATTATCTTTTTGGTATCTAGTCCAATTCTTCTTTCCTCCTTTGATAGATCAAAGGCAAAAATTAATGGGGAAATGAAACAAATGATCTCCACATCAGCAGCATGGTGGTAGAGTTGAAAGGTGATTGGCTCTGGACTTGGAGTCAAATCATGGCTCTGACATTTAGACCATGGGCAAGTGTCTTACCTGCTCAGTTTCCTCATCTGTTAAATGAGAAAGTTAGACTAGATGATCTTTCAAGTCCCCTCCAACTCTGCATCTGTGTTGTCTGTGAATAATTGCTACCATTTATTTAGCACTGTTCCTTCCTCCCATAATGAACTCCATATTTACCTAGAACAGTCCTCAAACATGATAAATACATTTGATTATAAGGTATATAACCAGAATTTTTCCCCCCTTGGTCAGATATGTCATAACCTTTAAGAATTCAGTGAGGCACTAAAGTAAAGCAGCAGTAGCAGAATAATAATAAATAATATCTAATTAAATATAAACTGAATGCTGATTGAGGTTCTAGATGCCAATTGTGTTATTCATGATACAGGATGAAAACTGAAGATGACAGCACTGTGCTAAGTGCTCCACATGCATCTCCTAAATCCTTACAATAACTCTGAGAGGGAAGTACTATTATCCTCATCTTACCAGAAACCAAAGAGGTTAAGTGACTTACCCTAGGTCTCAGATGCTACATTTCTGAGCATGCATTTGAACTCAGGTCTTTCTTACTCTAGGTACAGCATTTTATCCACTGATCCATCAAGCTTACAGTTAAACAGCTTAGATATATCCTTAGATGTCTCACAATTACAAAGGATCCTATTTGTATAATTATTAACCTATCCATGAAGGATCTAGAGGCATTATTATGCTTCAGTCCCAAGATATCACATTACTAAAACTTTGAGGCATGGGAGCATGTGCCCAAATGATCTTATTTTAGTAAGTGTCACCACCTTCTGAGTTTCCTACTTTGCCCAGGTCATAGTAAGTTATAACAAATACTGCTTCTTTTCTGGTATACTACCTAATCAAGATGGAGAGACAGCCCCCCAATATAGTCACTGAGAATATTTACTCTCCAGAAATCACATTGCAACAGATTTCTTTACTGTGTTAATCTATCAGTTATCTATTTGACAGGTCTGTGAACCATGATTCTTAAGAAATAGCAACAATTCCATGCTTGATTTACCTGAATGTTAAGTGCTTTCCATGCAGTGAGTAATTGTGCTGTAAGCCTAGAATCTTCTTAGATATAACCCTCTTAATTGCAGTCCTACTTGCATGATTTACTGTCCCCAGGGATGAGCGATAACAAGAATATTCACTTGAGGCCACATTTCCCATAGGGCATATTTTTGATAAAACTTATGATTTTAAAAGATGAAATTCATGAAAGAGGGTCAGTCTTTTAAGTAATTTTTGTATTGGGTGGAGATCATAAATTTAATGGTGCCTGCCAATGCAGGTATCCATATTGCTTCTTATAGTTCCTATTTTGCTTTCTGAAGTTCTCTGAAACATCAGAGATGGTGTTCTGAGTTGAAGAACAAGTTAAAAAATTGAATCCTAGAGATTTTTAATGTGAACTAAAGATAATTTACATTTTTTATTAGATTCTTTCTTCCTTCTAAAAACAACATGATTCACCAAATGGGATAAGGGGTAAGGTGTAATAGGTATATTAGATAGAGTATACCAGAAGTAGACTTTCTTTACATAACTGGTACTTATGGTATTCAGATGCCGCTTACCATTGGCAGTTCTTCCATGCTGGAGTGCCCTGAGTAAATTACCCTTGCACATTATAGTGCAGTGACTGACAGAGAGTGTAGAAGTGAATGGCATGCAAGAATCTGAGAAACTTGTGATGATCTATCCATGGTATCTCAGATTTTTTGCCTTCTCTTCTTTGATTTTTTAGGTGACTATGACTGCTATATGTCTGGGAAGGGTGGTCAGTCAGTATCTTAGGTGATGTATAAATATTTCTTTAGGGACTTTATGTGGTTTATTACTGTTACTGGAGAAGACTGAGCTGTAAAAGGTAACTATTATAGCCCATATTGGTTCTGATTTCCTTCCTGGTTTGGAAAACAACTTAAAACTTACCCTTCATTGGAAATTCTTATGAAGGCTCCCTTCTCTAAAGTGTAGAGCAAATCTAGTTGTGCCATTTGTTGGCCAAAATTTTCTAGATTCCTCAGAGGGCAGAGGTTTTGTTTTTGTAGATTTCTAAAGAAATTATTATATTAGGATCAGGGATTTAAAAGAATGAGTTAAGTTTTGTCTAAGGTTGCCAGTAACTCACTTGTTTCCTTATCTCTAGCTCTTGGGGTACCTTTTATTCTTTAAAGATTTATTCATTTTTTAGAGCTTACTTTGGTCTATGTTGGTAAGTTGGGCTTTGTAGGATGGACTGTTTGATTTATTTCTAGTCTTTTCCTTTCCTAGAGTGTCATCTTTCTAGAGGCATCTTATCCATAATTGGTTAACTGTCTCAGTTCTCTTCTCTGGGTGTCTGGTCATCTGGGCCTCTTTCATCAATTAGAGTTTGAACCATTATTACCAAAACTCTTCAGGATATATGTAGTAATTTTGGCAAAGTCTCTAGGCGAATAGCTAAGCATTTTTTCCTAACTATTAAAAATGATTAATTATTTTTCCTAAATAATAAATTATGTGTTGCTAATGGGAAAAGATTCCTCACTCTCACAATACGCCTAATTCATAGGTCATCATTAGTTTTCTGTAACCTGCAACTCTGTGTTCAGAAAAGTCATCTCTCATAATCATATTTCTTCAATCAGTTCAAATTGAACTGACCTCTTTGGCACCATTCTGACAAATATCCAATTTCCTTAGTTTGAAAAGATCTTTGAAGGTTTTATTTTCATCCATTGGCTTAAGAGGCCCCAGTTATAGAAGACATTTAATTTAACTTTAAATGATAAGAAGGAAAAGAAATTTCTAAGTATTGTCCTATAAATACCCTTTAAAAGTGTACAATAGTTATTCTCTTTTCATCTTTATTCAGATAATAAAATAACACATGCCTAAAGATTTCTACATTTGATAATTGTATTCTCCTTAATAGTATAAACTTCATCAGATAACCAGAAGGGCAGTTAATACTCCCTTTACCAGATAGACAAACATCTGTCTCAGTGAGTACACAAGTATATAGAATTCAGAAGAATTAGACAATGGCCCCATTAAATCTGAAGTGATGTCGAAACTTGGTCTCTATTTTATTTCTGCAACTGACTTACTTGGTAACTCTGAGCAGATCCCTTGATACTTATTTTCTCCATTAATAAAAGTAAGACCAAAATTACCTTGCTGATATCTCAAGAAGATTCATGAACCTGAAATCCTTGGGAAAAAATGAAAATGAAAAATATACTCTATTTGTTTATTAATCAATGTTTGTCACATTTGCATATTGAACAACTGGGAAATGAGTGATTGGATTTGTCAGTCTCAAACTCCAAGTCAGATTTTGGCACAGAGAGCTTCATGTAGGGGAGTACAAGTTTTTAAAATGATCATGCTATTAACAATTTGCTGCCTCCAATAATTTAAGAGAATATATAAAGTATGCAGTATTCTCCTCTAGCATTTCCTGCTTAACTTGGGCAAGTGAATAAGCAGCTATTTGCAATGCTAGAGAAGTGTTAAATGGGAGAAATTTGACTCAGAGAAGGAATGATGTAAAATGCTTTCAAATGGGGTTTGTGATAATATATTTTGAAGAAAATGTTCATAAGCAACTCTTTGGTGACAATATTAACATGCTAAAATAACATCTCAGAGTTTCTTGCCTCCAGGCTGTCTTAACTTTAGCTCTAATTTTGCAGAATTGTTTTTCTCCTCTTTAAAACAAGGTTAGCATAGGAGTCATTTCTGTTACTGCAGTAATTTCTTTTCTAGTTATATTACTTACTGTCTCAGCATAAGTATCAAATAAGAAATTCAAAAGGAAGAATCACTCTGGCACTGTCAAAATCAATAAAACAAAAAATATTTTTGTAACTGAAGGCAAACCATAAAAAGATATAATATATGTGGGATGGAGTAAAGGAGGGAGGGAAGTGGGGCTAGAAACCAAGAATTCTATGTCATATAGAAAAAAATAGTAAAGATAGCTGGCAGGGAAACCTGTGATTAGGGGAAAATACTCTTGAAAAGACTTTTCACATAAAAACATTTTAAACGGTATTGGTATCACAAAACTGTTTTTTCCTTCTGCTTCACCAGGAGGCACTAGAAGACTGAAGTAAGTCAAGGAGAACATAGGGTCTTCTAGCTAATGAAGAATAATTTTAGAGAAGCCAGCTCCCTAAAGAAGCTTTCTTATTTGCTAGATCATGTTTCTCTCAGCTTAGCCAGGCTATACAAAATGATAGAATGTGTACAGGCATAGGGAAAAAGAGATAATAGTATCACACTCAGACCTGAACAATGCTCACACTATGAGAGACAACTCTAGACCTAAGACAGACTGAGAGGTAACAGTAGTTTCAAGTCTTTCATCTCTTGCTTCCTCTAAGGTATGTATTCATTGAAAGAAATGGCCTTGAGCAACATTTAACTAGTTATAGTTCTCTTTCTTCTCTCCCTTGTCTTTCCCCCTCCCCTCCCCTCCTCTGAACTAGCACATTTAGCAGAACTATCATTACTTAAATGGGAGTATGGTGTCCTTTATGTATGTGATTCTGCAATTTTCATCTGCTACTCACAATTAGAGAGCATTGCAAATTCGATGAGATATTCGTCACCTAGAAGAGACTAGGGTTGGGGGTAAGCTGGGGTGAGCTAGGTGGGAATGATGACAGAAGAGATGGTGATTATGTGAGAGAAAGTTAGGTAGGATGTGGCAAGTGGAAGTCTACAGAGGGCAAACCAAGATAGAGCAGGAGGAAAATAAGGACTCTTGTTCCTGGGTTTTGGATGAGTGAAGTGGACTCTTCTTATTCAACTTTTTATTAATGTTTTTACTACTATTGGGGTTGGTTCAAGGGTAAAAAATGACAATTATCTACCTGAAGGACCATATATTGGTGATAGTAGTGGGAGTAGGAATTACAACATGAACACAAATAAATATTTTACAAGGGGAAAGGAGATGGAACAAAGGAGATAAGCAAAATCTTCTAGGAAACAGTAGTTTCAGTTAAGAGAATATAGGAAGTTTTCCTAGAAGAGGACCTCTGAGATAGGTGTTGTGTGTGTGTGTGTGTGTGTGTGTGTGTGTGTGTGTGTGTATGTGTATACATATATTATATAAAATTATCAAATTAAGGTGTGATATTGACTTTATTACCTACAATATTTCCTTTGTACCTCTCTTGTCATTTATTATATTAGCATGTATAATTAATTGATCTCCTGTCTTATTTCCTACTGTACTTGGGATAAAATATTCCAAAGACATCCACTGTGTCTTTAACCCACAGCTCTTGGCATGATGAATTGCATATAGCAAGGCCCTTAATAAATATTTGCTGAGCAGGTATGGGAATAAAATACTTGTTGAAGGAAAAGGTTTATGATTGCTCTCTGTGGGAGCCCAAGAAGCTGTCATGCTATTACATACTGATAAGACAGACTTGTCACCATATATATATATATATATATACATATATATATATATATATATATATATATGTATGTATATGCTGAACTTTTTCCCTGACATGTCCCCTTGGGAAAGAATCCCCAAAATGATTCTTCCAGCAGTAATGAAAAGAGCATTAGATGGAGAATTAGAATACACAAAGTCTAGTCTCAGCTGAGACCATGCTGCTTAACTTTGGCAAAGGACTCAAGTATAAAATGAGGAAAATGAAGTATATAATCTCAAGGTTCATTTCACCTCTAATGTTTTGTGCCTCCTTAGAGTCTACACTGAATTAGACTGGGATTTTTAAGGGTGACTTTTCAAACTACTCATAAAAAATATAGTTTCCTAGAAGATTTATTTTCTAAAAACATGAATAGAGAAAGAGATGTATTTGATGAAATGGTCAAGTGTTAATTTTGGATAGAGTGTGTTTTGTCCTTTTAAAAATTTCTTTCTAATTGATGTTTGAAGAGTACTTTATGGAGATTCTATCTAGCTGAGTCTATGTAAGCATGATATACAAATGTCAAGATATCCTAGGGGCAGGTATAGTGTGTAGACACTGTGTCCTTTGATTAATAGTAAAACTCAATCAAGAAATTCCTCTCTATCCTGTCTCATGTCTCAGTCCCTTTTCTGTGTCTACCCAAAGAAGGTCTTGGATTCTTCCTTAATAAACACTGATCACATAAGGAACAACTACGTTTTTCTTCAGGGCTGCTTTGCAGGTAGAGATTTTTTTCATGTTTATTCATGGACAGACTTTCAGAATGTATACTAACGTTAAATGGGATAAAAGGGATTACTAGCAAAATTAAAAGCATTTAATGATAAATATGCTAATAGACAATATAGGCCAATATAAGCAATAATATTCTGTTTCATTTCCTTAGCTAGTCTGTTAAAAGTCAATTGGCTTTCTCAATGAGCATACTCATTTTTCATCTTTATTGCTTCACACAGGAAATATCGATGGAGTTAAATAATTTGCTGCCATTACAGGAAAGATTAGATTATTAAATGATATTTTTATGTGATGGAGTAGGATCATTTAAAGGATTACTTTTTTACTTACATGGATTACAGTATGAGTATAAAAATTAATAAGGTGCTATCCTAGCTCACCCTTATTTTGTAGTGCTAATATCAGTCTAGAAAGAAAAGAATTTTTCAAAGATAATGAAAATCTATATCTGATTCTTGGGGGTTATTTCTTGGGGAGAGATAGGTAGAGTTCAAGTCTGATTTATTATAACATCTATAAGCCATAATTTATGATCTTAGGGTATTACTTAGGGCATGGAAAGGTTAAATGATTTACCCATGATCACATAACTAATATGCTTGAGGAAATACTTGAAACAAGATATTTCTGATTCTTAGACTGGCCCTCAGCCATTATACCATAGATCATTAGATGATGAGAGAATAGTATTTTAGATTTTTTTAGGGTTAAAAGAGACCTTAGTGGGGCAGCTCAGTGGCACAGTGGATAGAGCCCTGGACCTGGAGTCAGGAGGACCTGAGTCCAAAACTGGCTTCAGACACTTAATCATTACTTATGTTTGTGACCTTGGGCAAGTCACTTAACCCCATTTGCCTTGCAAAAATAAAGAGAGAGAGAGAGAGAGAGAGAGAGAGAGAGAGAGAGAGAGAGAGAGACCGACCTTAGAGATCATCTAGTTTAATTTCTTCATTTTTTTCATATGAGGAAATTGAGTCAACTACATAAAATGAATTGTCTGTGATTGTATAGGTACAGAATCAGAGTTGAAATTTAACTCGGGTTTTCTGACTCCAAGTTCTGTTAATCAATTAGTGCCTACTATGTGACAGATACTGTGTTAAGTGCTCTTTGTTTTTAGGGGTTTTTTTGCAAGGCAAATGGGGTTAAGTGACTTGCCCAAGGCCACACAGCTAGGTAATTCTTAAGTGCCTGAGGTTGGATTTGAACTCAGGTACAGGATCCCGACTCCAGAGCCAGTGCTCTATCCACTGTGCCACCTAGCCACCCCTCAAAGTCCCTACTCTTAAGGATCTCACAGTCTAATGGCAAAGACAACATGCAAACAACTATGTACAAATTCTGCAGAAGTAGTCTTAGAGGGAAGGCACTAAGATTAAAGAGGACTGGGAAAGGCTTCTTAAAGATGGTGAACTTTTAGCTGAGAACTGAAGGAAGTCACAGAAGCCAGGAGACAGAGATAAGGAGGGAGAATGGGGAAAAGTGGTAAAAATAATCAATCATGAGATTCATTTTCTAGTTCAAAGAACAGCAAGGAAGTCAATGACATTGAATGTTAAGAAGACTTGGAAAGACAGAAAGAAGCCAGAGTTTGAAAATAATTAAAAAACCTAGATTATATATTTGATCCTGGAGGTAATTCAGTCTTCCTTTTGACTTTGCAGAGTAATATTTTATTCTTTTACTCATTTGATTTCTCTATTTAAGATCAAGAAAATTTATGCTTTTTGGGGAAATTATTCATAGAAAAAGTAAATTGGAGCTTTAAAAGAAACATCATTTCACAAAATGCCACTTTTTCTAATTTCATTTGCTAAGAACATTTTAGATTGTCATTTATTTTCCTCAATATATCCCCAAATCCAGAACTGAATGAATGTTTTGTTTTGTTTTTGTTCCTCTGAATCCTCTCCATGTTCATTTTTCTCTTCTATTTTCATTTTGTCATACCTTCCCCCTCCCTCCCCCCATATAATTTTTATTCTATTAAAATATAGTCCTTTCTAGCCAGTTCTCTCCTAGATAATTTTTCCCTCATCCATTCACCTGTACCAGTTAGTTTGGAGTCAATCCCCTATAACCCTAGATATTGACTTATTGGGTAACTAGTGACACAGTAGGAGTATAATCAGGAAGACATCTCGATAAATTCAAATCTGGCCTCAGATACTTGCTAGTTGTGTGATGCTGGGCAAATTATTTAATTCTACCTAGCTCAGTTTCCTTACTATAAAATAAATTGGAGAAAGAAATGGCAAACCATTCTAGAACCTTGCCAAGAAACCCCAAAAAGGGTCACGAAGAATTGGACACTACTGAAACCATTGACCTATTGGGGCTCTGGTTGTGAAAACTTATTAAAAAATTTAATATTATTGAAAGTGATTCTGATGATGTTTATCCTCCGTTTTCAAAGAAGATTTGAAGTGATTCTTGTCATTTTGTATCAGTGGCAGAAAGAGAGGGATAGTCAGTGGTTCCTGGGAGTTAACAATTTTTATATTAGTCTTTTAACTAAAGTAGAGCAAAAGATTCATCAAAAAGTCACTCAGCAAAACAAACGAAAAATCCAGAATGAGCTTGACATTTAAATGTTGGAATGAACGTTTCTTTGAAAGAAAACACGCACATACACATTCATCCATGCTTACATTTTATTTTCTTTCAAGTTTATAGAGTGGCATTACTACCCTTCCAACCTTCTTTGTCCACTTAATTCTTTGTCATATAGCAAAATAACTTATCAGTACTATGAAATCTGTATAATGAATATATCATGACATCAAGTTAAAATGTCATAGATTATCAAGTTGCAATTAATTGCCAGGAATAGAGAAATAGAAATGTCTGATGACATCAATAATATCAATATAGATTTGATATCTCTCTTTAAGAAATTTTTTCTTTTAAACTGATCATGGGAATTTATACTATGGGTTGAACTTTTAACATTTCAGGCAAACATTTTCTTGTGAAAAACACATCAGGAGTGGCTAGGTGGTGCAGTGGATAAAGCAACGGCCCTGGAGTCAGGCGTACCTGGGTTCAAATCCGGTCTCAGACACTTAATAATTACCTAGCTGTGTGGCCTTGGGCAAGCCACTTAACCCCATTTGCCTTGCAAAAAAAAAAATCTAATAAAAACAAAAAAAAACCCACACCAATAATTTCATAGGGAAGGTCAAATTATTTTTCTGCAAGAGTGATATTTCTGATTATGACAGTGATATTGTAGCAATAATTAACTATACTAAAAATAGTGCTGTAGATATCATACATTCATTCTGGTCATTATCCATATGTCATCACTGTTTATGTGTCTGTCTTTGGGAGATGACTACATACATATCATGTATATTTAATGCTTAGTTTCATCAACTATCACATTTCAGAGGACATAAAGCTACAATAATTATAATAGCTTTTACTTGGTACTTTACATAGTACTACAAAGTTTGTTAAATAATTTATGTATATTTCTTTTCATTTGAACTTCACAAGATTGATATATGTTTAAGATTGGTACAGGTATTATTTTCATTAAACAACTTAGTGAATAGGAAAGCTAGGTTTGGAGTCAGGAAAATTTAAATCTTGGTTCTTACACTTATTTAACCTTATGTCCCTTCAATCAATCAATAAATCATTCAACATTTATTAAGAACATACACTGAGCTTAGTTTTGAGGACACAAAAAGAAATAAAAGAAAGTCTTTACCCCCCAAGGACTTCACAATCTTACCTCCTTGGGAAAGTGGGGGGTAATGATAGCACCTGCTTCATAGGATTATTATTGTGAGGATAAAATGAAATGGCATACCAACCTAAACTTTGAAACCTTAAAGAATTACATAAATGTTTGTTATTATTATTGCTATTATTAACCCTCATTTTACAGCTGAAAAAAAGGGCTTAAAGACATTTATTGAATGACTGGACCTAGGATCACACAAGTATTAGGTATCAGAAACAAGATTTAATTTATTCTTAATTCCAAATCCTGAATTCTCCTCACTATACCCTACTGCCTCTTCAGGAAAAAATATTTTAAAATAGAAAGTAATGTTAGAATTCTTATTAAAACTTTTCATTTTTATATCAAAATTTGGATGATTAAAAGAAAGGTGAGGATATTTTCTAGTACTTACATTTGAACATATTATATTTTCATTTTAGATTGTATTTCCCAAAGATGTTGAAGTGATTGCTCACCAATTTTCTATTATTTTAGTATCTTCTTATCTGGTCTGTGACAATTTATACATCCCTTAGATTTTCTTTGAATCTCTTTTTCTTACTACCCTTTGTCTATAATTAGTATGTCTGTTACCTAGTAAGTGCCCAGTAAATGCATGTTGAGTGAGTGGTAACTGACCATTTCATCTTTTTTAAACATTTCCAACAGGAATGGATCTAAGCCATTTTTCTTTGTGTTAAAAGCTCTGGGGGGAAAATGATTTAGTAGAAAATGTTAATACTAATGGCTAAAATGAAAACTTTGGATCATCTTCAGATTTCAATTATCCATCTTAACCCTGTTCCCTGTTACTATGAATAATTGAAGACTTAACTGAACATCTAAATTTTATCATTTCTATTCCAACTAAATAAAATTTCCCTGTTTCCTCTGGGTATGAATACAATATGAGAAACTAATGTTCAATATTATCTAAATTGAATGCTCTGACCTGACACAGAAAGGATAAAGTCATTTTTTGGAGATATGAATCATGAGTAACAGTTCATAATCAGAGACTTTTGTTAATCAGATTTTCACCTGAAAGTTTATCCATCATCAAAAAGGACATTCTCTTCTAGACCTAATGCCTAGCAACAACAGTTTTGAAGGTCCTTGCTTTAATATTCTTCTGTTTTCAAAAAATGTCAGCAACCAGAAAGAAACTCTCAGACTATAGATCTAAATTTAGTTATTTTTGCAGATAAATGGACACATTCTTGTCTTTGGGAAAGGTAGAAAAGAAGAAAGTCTATAACATAATTTTTACAAACATGAATCCTTTAAAAATAAAGCAAACATTATCTCTGTCCTTTGTGACATAATTTTATAAAATTCAGGGAAAAAATTAACAAAATCACATTCTAGCATTGAAATGAAACTCATTGTTTTGGGAGCTGACAACCTGAAATTTATAGTATCATTTTTTTTATCTCATTTGTATGCTTTGAGATTGACAGCCATGAAGGATGACCAATTGGCTAGTTCTTCACTTTAATTTAGAAACCTCTTTTTATTAGACTAATTAGGGCTTTCAGTTTCAGAATGTTGTATTATCTTGATATTTCTAAATCATACAACTACCCTAAATTTACAGTGCTGGGAAGGGGGTTGAGATAGGAGAGGGGTAGAATTTCAAAAAAATGATTTAAAAATGTGTGCTATGTTGATATTTTTACTTCTTTTATTTTTGAATTAATAGTTTTAGGCACAGTGTCCCTTATAATGAATGTTTTGAGCTGCGAATTAAATCAAATTTTTTTTCTGTACCACATAGTACACTGCCAAGAAATTTGTGGGCTTTCAAAATCTATTCATTTAGGTTAATAATTATGCTGCATAAAAAAATTAGGTAAGTGGATGCATAGCTAAGCAATTTGGTGTGGTAAGGATGCATATGTGTGAAAAGTTGTTATAAAATGGATGAAATTCAGTATCCCAAATGTCTTTGTGAATTTAACAAAAATACTATAGCTTTTTAGGGAATGGCAAACAGAAGTGAATTTTGGCTAATGGACTTCTTATTTATACAGACCTCCAAAGTACAAGGATTTATTGTTAAAATATATTTGAGGGTTCTTTTTTTTTATGGATCTGTGATTTCAACCCATTGTGTATACACACTTCCTTAATGCAGATCTGCTTTGCCTCTAGCTTAGAGAGATGTCCATGGACACACAACTAGTATATGATTGAAATTAGAATTGAAATTAGATTTTTCTGAATCCAAGGTCAATTCACTACCTGACATACAATATTATTTTTTAAAAAAAAATTAGGCTAGTATTTTTCATCTAAAAGTTTCTCATGGAAGGTATATTTTAGTGACTTGGTTGCACAAAGAATTCTCCTTCTTCAATCAACAAATATATTTATCAAATGCTTAATATGTTAGGTTTTGGGGACCCAAAATCAAAATTGAAATAGATCCTAACTTCAAGGAGTTGCAGTCTATCAGAGCCCTGAGTTCTGAACTTACTTTCATAAATAAGAAAAAGGTAATAAAAATACAAATATGCCATTAGTGGCTTGCCTCTATTTAAACTGTATAAAATTGCATTAAAATGATTTAGTGATACAAACAAAAATTTCATTAAAAATAATTTAATAGGGTGGCTAGGTGGTGCAGTGGATAGAGCACCGGCCCTGGAGTCAGGAGTACCTGAGTCCAAATCTGGCCTCAGACTCTTAATAATTACCTAGCTGTGTGGCCTTGGCCAAGCCACTTCATCGCATTGCCTTGCAAAAATCTAAAAACAAAAAATTTCATAATACAAAGGAAAAGTAACCTAAGTGTGAACAAACTTTTACAGTCTAGGTTAGTACACACAGGTTAGTTTTCCTTTGTTTGTATTTGTATCTCCCAAATCTACGTGGTTTCAATCATGTAGCAGAAACCTCATAAAAGTTTTTTGGTTGAGGTGGCTAGGTGGCATAGTGGATAAAGCACCGGCCTTGGAGTCAGGAGTACCTGGGTTCAAATCCGGTCTCAGACACTTAATAATTACCTAGCTGTGTGGCCTTGGGCAAGCCACTTAACCCCATTTGCCTTGCAAAAACCTAAAAAAAAAGTTTTTTGGTTGAATGATTCTTAATTATTTAATGATTTTAGCTTAGAAAAGATGCTCTATTTTTCATGACTTTTAAAAAAATTGATATTTTTTTCTGCAATGCTTATTAACAATTCATTCCATTAATATTTGTCAAAATAATTGGAAGATACAAAAAGATTTCATGGTTTTTGGAAACAGTAAGGCTGAGTATTTGAAATTTGGATGGTTCTGGAAAAATCTATGATGTAGGTTTACTCTGTTGTTTAGATACATATTGTGGCTGGGTTTTTTTGTCTGTCCTTATCACTATTGAAATAATTACTTTCCACCCATGATTTAAGAGATTATAATTTTGTGGGATTTTGGGGGGGAGGGAAAGTATTATTTAGATCTTGTGTGAAGATCTGATGATAGGTAAATGATAATTAATGAATGACCTATTAGCCTAATCTAGGTTTTCATCTGACTAGTTCTTGTCAAAATCAGCATAACAACTTTAATCATTGGAAAGCACATGTAAAACTTGACATTTTGAAATCTTAGCTGGGATGATTTTGAAAGAGAAAGGGGCAACAGAATGAATTCTTAGTTGGGCTGTAATCAGACTTAGTTGATTCTGCTTTATTTAAATCAGAAATTGGAAAGGACAATAGAAATAAATCAAAGTGTTGACATAAGTGACAAATGCAATTCATTGTTTGAGACAGTTGAACCACAGCATCTAACTTGTCTTATAAAAGACATAGAGCTTAAATTGAGAGCTGGAAGAGATCCTAAAGGACTTTTCATTAAATTTTCTCATTTTACAGATTAAGAAACTGAGGCCCAGAGAAATTAAATGACTTGTCAGAGAGGTGGGGTTGAAGAGTCCTGATTTGAACCTTGGTCCTCTAATTCCAAATACAAAACTTTTCTCATGAAACTATATTGCCATCCTTATGGGTTCTCTACAAATAAATTTTGTTTTTGTTGTTCAATCATTGTTCAATCTTATCTGACTCTTCATGTCCCCATTTGGCATTCTCTTGGCAAATACATCGAAATGGTTTGCCCATTTTAAAGATGAGGCAAACATTTTTAAATGACTTGCTCAGGGTCAAAAGCTGATAAGTATCTGAGGCTGAATTTGAACTCAGAAAGATGGGTTTTCCTGATTCCAGAACCAGTGTTTTATCTACCATACCACCTAATTGCCCACAAAATTAAATTAATAACCACAAAATCATTTCACCCTTTAATTTTTTTTTGTTTCAGGCAGGACTAATATGAGGTCAATAATAACTCAAAACTGCAGTGATACCTAATAATGCCAGCACTCCTGATGCTTCCTTTTCCAGTAGTTCACAATGCTATTCTTCTTGATAAAGCATTCAGTGTCTCATGATCATGATTTTAAATTCTAATGTCTCTAAGAAATTCCTCATTTTTAAGCCCATTTTCTTTCCTAGCCTCAGTGGAGATTAAGGATATGGAATCTGTCAATAAGTATCCCTCCCTAAATTGTTATTGGATATTATCTGTATTAAATGAGCAGATTGAAAATTACCCCCTTTCAATGCAACCCAAAAGCTAGTTATCACATAATTCAAAGCAAATTTAAATAGTGTCAACTGTGATATGCCTATAATTATATTTCCTAAATCCTTCCTTCAGTCTGTTGTTTTCTCTTGGCTAGATGAGATAAAATAAAACTGAGATTGCATGAAGTCTAATAAATATTCTATGTTAACAACCCAGTTTAAGCCCGACCTTTTAAAAATATGGGTTACAAATGCTTTTATCTATGCATCTTGACACTTTGATGGATGTATGCAGGACTTATCAACTTGTCAGGTGTAGCAGATTTCCTTCTGAATTGATTCTATGCAATTTTTTTTCAAAAGAGATAGTTCGCAAAATATTGCATATGTAGAAGCAAATAGCAAAATCTTCACTAACAGATGGCATACTGAAATTATCTCTGTACTCTTGGTGTTACTAGGTGGGAGAGAAGATAGACTCACCCCTCATTCATGACTTTATAATTATTTCCATAAAATTTGATTTTGAGTCCAGTCCAGAGCTAGGAAAAATAACTCTTACTATATAATCTAGTAAAATCATAGGAGATTGGGTCCTAACAAGAGTAAGATACAGAAATATTTCTCATTTCTTTGAGTGACACCTCTTTTAGTCATATGAAGGGAATTGGTGTGATTAAAAGTAATATGCATTTCAGTGCCACAAATTAGGTTAGCAATGTAAAATGAACAAAAAGCTATTGGAGAATAACTGGAGCAGGTAGACTAGATTGTCTTTGGGAAAGAGAACAGTTCATTTAATGATTCTAAGCTATTCCCTAAAATAAATCCTTCCATCTTAAATGCTATTCTTCCAGAGATATTCTCTGGGTAAAGTTGTAGATCACCCCCACTAAAGTTGGCAAAAGAACTAAAGTTGTGGGAAACTCAAGGAAAAGTAGAGAAGTACCCAGTAGGCATGCGTAGGTTGTAACATATGACCAACAAATAGTAGAACTGGATAAGTGGCATAAAAGAGAGTTATATAATTGGAGAAAAAGTACTAGTTAGGTATTAAGAGAAAATTGTGTTCCACTGGCCACACAAATAATATTAGGAGAACCAGAGCATGTTAAGCAGGCCCTTTTGGGGAATATTTCTTTAGAAGAGCATGGGCCTGGGGCAGCTAGGTGGCACAGTAGATAGAGCGCTGCTCCTGGAGTTCAAATGCAGCCTCAGACACTTAATAATTACCTAGCTGTGTGGCCTTGGGCAAGCCACTTAACCCCATTTGCCTTTCCAAAAAAAACTAAAAAAAAACCCCCAAAACAAAAAGAACATGGACCTGAGTTTAATAAGATAGGACAACAGACTGGATGTGATCTTGACTATTAAGAACAATAAACTCTTCCCAAAGCTTCTATTCTCCAAAAGAGATCACAGAATTTTCCAGCTAGCTTCATTTTCCATCAACTATTTGGTTCTGACTCCATGAAAATCATGTCCCCATTTGAGATACTTTAGATTGAATACTCCTTGAGGGAATTCATTTGATCCATTTCAGTAGGATCAAAGTTGAATTTAAGTAAGACTATTATGACTTTGGATGGTGTTGATTCATTCCATATGGGGAATATTTTACTCCTTAAAAGTAGTTTATACTCATTCTAAATGAAACTTCACTTGTAACTTCACTTTTCTTAGTCAAAGGGTCAGAAAAACTCAAGGGTCATTAATAAAGATGATCTTTATCGTTAGTAGCTTATTATTTTTCCAAATCACAGTATGATTTTTATAGTTCATCATGGAAAGGTTTGTTGATTGTGGACAATTTTACACAGTAATGTAATTTTTGCTAGTGTGCCATTGCTAGTAGTGTGACGTAATTACCATGATCACCCTCAAATATAGAGGACTACATAAAAAGCTATTCATTATCATATACAATCAACTCTGAGGATCCGTAGTTCATTGAAAGTCCCCAGGATCCTTCTTCTTTTCTACCTAGGAATCAAAGTAAACTTTTCAACATTTCTATCCTAGCTTGTACTATTTACCTTTGCTAAAAAATTAGATAATCATGATATTCTCCCATTTTTATTCTCCTAGAATTCACTTTGTTCCTTTAAAGGATCACTCACTCCTTTTTTTCCCCAGGATGTTTTCTCATACCAGCTCCCTAGACACTTAGTACTCCATTCATTCCAAAATTTCACAGCATGTGTATGCAAATCTTATTAATTATATGATTTGCTAAATGGATTTTTATATACCTTTGTCTATAACTTATAATTTCATTCTTGACCATAAATTCCTTAGGTAGAAGTATTGTGCTTTCTACTTTGTAGACTCTCAATACTCCTCTGCTCATCTTGCCACTCAATAAATGTTTATGAACTGAAAAATGATAATATTTGGACACATTATTCATTGTAAATATGGAAGATCCACAGAGGGTTCAGTGATTTAAATGTCTTACTGGCATTTTTTCAGAGCTATTTTAACTCTCATACTTGTTAATGTTGGAAGAGAACCGGGACTTAAATTATAGCTGTACTAGGGAAAAGAGAAAGGCTCTGAGAGGTAAATGAATAAATACATCATGCTAATATTTATTATTATTAAGAATAACTATAGCAGTAATAATAGCTGACATTTATATAATGTCTTCGGATTTATGTGCAATTCATATACATCATCTCCTTTATTCTTAAAACAACTTTAAAGTAGGTGAGTAACTTCATTTTACACACAAAGAAACTGAGACTCAAAGGGGTTAAGTGACTTGGCTATGGTCACAGAGCAACTAGGTTTTAAGTATGGGATTTGAACTCAGGTTATCTTGCCTGAAATTAGCCTTCTGACCATTATTCCACACTATATTTCATGAAATGTAAGCCTTATTATTTTGACTAGTAGAAAATTAATAAGAAACTATTAACTTGATGAAAAAGCAACACTAAACTTTATTTCAATTTATGTTAAATACTCCCATGTGAATTTTAGAATATGTTATTGAGAAAAGGAACCAAGAAAAACTACAAATTTCTTAGCAAATATTCAACATTTTAGATAGTGATATAATTAAGTTAACCTTTGCCCACAAATAACCAACAAGAACGTAGCAAAGTATAAAACCCATTGATTTTTAAAAAATATTTTATTCATTTATTTTTCCAACTACATGCAATGGTAGTCTTTAACAATCATTTTTCTGCAAGAGTTTGAGTTTTAAATTTTCCCCTCTCCTCCCCCTGATAAAAAGCAATCTAATATAGGTTATACATATATAATCATGCTAACCATATACCCATATTAATAATGTTGTGAAAAAAGAATCAATTCTAAATGGTAAAAAAACATTAAAGAGGAAAAAAAGACATAAAAGATAAATTATAAAAATTGAAGACAGTAAATTTGGGGGCTACATTTAAATTCCACAGTTACTTCTCTGAAAATGGATGGCATTTTCTATTACAAGTCTTTTAGAATTGTCTTTGATTATCGTATTGCTGAAATGAACAAGTTCGTCATAGTTGATCATCACTCAAAGTTGCTTTAGTGCATATAATGTTCTTCTGGTTCTTCTCACTTCACTCAGCTTCGGGTCATACAGTTCTTTCCAGGCTATCCCAAAATCCTATAACCTCTTAATTTCTTATAGAACAATAGTGTTTCATCACATTTATATGCTACAAGTTTGTTCAGTCATTCTGAATTGATGGTCATCCCCTCAATTTCCAGTTCTTTGCCACTACAGAAAAATGTTGCTATCAATATTTTTTGTACATGTGGATTTTTTAACTCCTTTTTTGTGATCTCTTTGTGATACAAACCTACTGAATTAAAGGACATGCACAAAAACCCAATGATTTACAACTTAAGGGAAAGGACTTTAAAAAAGAGCATTGAGAAATGTATTGAGAAATATTGAGAAATTATTGAAAAATATATTTAAAATTTCAGGAATATAAATTTTTATGACTATTACCTCCATTCAAAAGTGAGTCATGGGGTGGCTAGATGGCGCAGTGGATAGAGCACTGGCCCTGGAGTCAGGAGTACCTGAGTTCAAATGCGACCTCAGACACTTAATAATTACCTAGCTGTGTGGCCTTGGGCAAGCCACTTAACCCCATTGCCTTGCAAAAACCTAAAAGAAAACAAACCTGAGTCACAAAATACTACTAAGATCACATGGTAACAACAAAAAGGAATCTGAATATTAGATAAGCATCAAGAAGCCCTCTATTTCTTGATCTCTTATTTATTAAAGGGGTAATGATTTTAAAGTGAAGAAATAGTTAATTGCTCTTTTCAAAAAAATGCTTCTTCTAATCAATAGGTGGGCTGTAGCTTTCTTTTTAAGGATTAAATTAAAATTTTTATTAATAAAAATCTGTGAAATAGCACTCTCCTGACAACTAGATATTGTAACCTGTGAGCTGCATCCTACTCTGACCCTGTTGTAGGAGGAACACCAGGCCAATAATGTACTGTTGACATTTTCTCTATTCTGTAGTAGGAATTTTACCCTCTCTCAGTGAATCATCATTGACCTTGACCCCATTTACTTTTGATAGAAATTTTGTGAGAGTATGGAAGAATAGCTTCCTCCAGAGCAGATGGTTCTTGAGGTTTATTAATAAAACACCAAACCATTGCCAGATGCTCCAGAGGGTAGTACTGCTAGATGGAGAAAGATATGATGCTTAGTTCCAAACACTAGCCATACTCCACTATTCTGGAATTGGCAAATTTGTAAATTTTTTCCACCTTTTAAAGATCATCAAATTTGAGTTTTTAGGATGAGAAGACAAGTCAGGAGAGGAATTGTAAATGTTATTTTTTTAAAGTAATTTTAGTACATGCCCTGGATCTTCTCTTACTGATCTAATTAAGGATCATATCACTGAACTTAAGAGACTCTGGGTGATAACCAAAAGAAAACTTGGAAGTTGAAATTGCAGAACTTCCGTGCTTATTATAAATTAGCATCCACTACCTATATGAACTTGGGTAAGTGATTTTATTTTTCTGGGCCTCAGTTTCCTCATCTGTAAAGCAAGATTATCTTTAAGTTTACTATTTATGATCCTAAGATCTTCTTGTGATTTTAACCATAGCCACTCTCAGAACTCTGGTGGCATCTTGGTGAATTGCAGCTGAAAAAGATCCTTGTTCTTGAAATTTTTAATCCATGTTTGTGGTTCTTAATGATGTCTGGAATGCAAATACATCTTGATTCTGCTTTTAGATGTCATGAAAAATTCCTTTTGGGAGCTATGGATAGGTGATTTAGGATTATAGTACTCCAGCTTCTTGAATAACTCATATTTCTTCATACATATTTGTTTCTAAGAGTGAAGATCGTGACAACCAGAATATTTTCAGGATGATAAATTATTGCTTAAAATTATCTCAAGGGCAGAGTTTGATTCAAGGTTCCTCCTGCATGTTGTTTTTTTCCAAGAACTAAGAAGCTGTAAAAATACTGCCCTTAAGTTTATGAGTAAATTGTTGGGGCTTCCCTTTGTGATTCTAATCAGAATTTTAAGCATCCTTGATATTTCTTTCATTTATCCATTCATGTAATGAATATTTATTAAGCACCTACTATATGTAGAATGCTGGGGCTATGGATTGGGAGAGAGAAAAATTTAGATAAGGTACAGTCACTGCCCCTATGTAATTTATAGAACTTTTAAGAGCTATTTCCTAAAAATGGTGCTTTATCTGAGGCAGTCAGTACTTTTTTTTTTTTTATTGTGCATGGCTAAAGAGGGTCAGATACTAACATTTCACAATCATCAAGTGCTTACTATGTTACAGATACTGTGCTAACTTGGGTATACAAACACAAGAAGGAAAAAAAATGATCTCTGCTCTTATAGAGCTTACATTCTAAGACAGCACACAAAATGGGAGCTAAAAAGAGGGATGGGGGTGTTCCTATGCAGCGGTATTGTAGTGGGCATCCCAGAGACAGGAGGCAAAGGCAACTGAGCCACTGGGATAGAGTCCAAAAAAGTGAGGGGGTGACTGGTCTGGGTCATCCCTCAAAATGGGAATTCTGGCAAGAATTCACCAGTTGCAACTAATAGGGATCAAGTTGTGCCTTGAAGTATATTTTAGATACTGAAGATATTAATTATCTTCTACTATTTCATTCAGTTTTTTGGGATCTCATTTGGGAGGTAACTTTCCTGATGCTGGCAAATTTTGATCATTAAAATTTAGTCTAGTAACTTAGAAAGTGTATGTGTGAAGTCAGATCTAGTTGGCTACTTGGTTTTTTTCAACCCCCTTCATTATAATTTTTATATAAAATAAAACCATTCACTGACAAAAGAAAAACCTACTAAATAAAATAGTTGTTTCCAGATTATCTATTTTCTCTCTCTCCTACAAATATTGTTTGCTTTAAATGTTCTTAAATTTCAATAACTGCAATTCAAATGATAAGGTAATATAAAGAAAAATGACTGTCACTGTTATGCAGAAATTTTTTTTGCCTATCTCTGATCAGACACTACTCAGATGAAGAGCAGACATTACTGACAAGAAAAAAATGAATGCATTCTTATTTGCATACTGAGTTATAGGGCTTCCTCTCATTAGTGGGGAAACAATGTCAACATGAGATTGGTTTGCCTAGTTTTCGTCTGAATTTTATATAATATGGTAGTTCATTATTTCCAGAAAGTTACTGTATTCATGTATTTCTATTATGGAATCCTTGCCCAGGATAAATGAGTACTATATTGTAAATTAAGAATTAGGCAGCAATACTTTTCTGATTCTATTAATCATGTTAGATTATCACTGATAAGAAATATTCTCTATTGAATAATGACCCAAATCCAGATTTCCTCTAATTCTTCTGAAACTGGGTTAGTATGAATTGATCATCTTTGAAATTTTATCACCATTTTAGAGTTCAGAAATGTAAAGTGCCTTTCTAATGTTTAATAATGGTCCTGTGACTTTGGGGAAAGATTTTATATATTTTAACAATAGTTGAAGTACCATCTGACATTCTTATTAACCTATTAGCTAACTTATTTCTCACTGCATCTGGAATTTAATAATTCCTTTCTAGGCCTGGATTCTTTGCCCTTTCTTTGCTGCATTTTTTGTTGAGATATTTTATTTCCTGTAATTCCACATGTCAGAAATCCATGTATTTGATAATTGATAATAACACAAAACTACTAGTCTCCAGAGGTCATTCATGTAGATTATTGCAAAAGTACTAAGTCAGAAGGTCAATGAAATAGAGAAGACACAGCAAGATAGCTTGCATGAAAAAGATCTGGAGATTTGAGTGGACTTAAAACACAAAATGTGTCCCAAGGGCAATACAGCTATCAAAAATACTAATGTGGTTTTTTGGTGAAATTAATAGAAACACAGTACCTAGAAATTGGGGGTTATTACTCTCTAGTCAGAACACTTTGAGTACTGTGTTCAATTTAAATGCTACAGGATGAAAACAGGACAGACAAGCTGAATTGCATTTAGTGGAAGATGACCAGAATGATTTGAATTCTGGATTCCATACAATATAAGAATGCTTTGAGGGAACTGACCAATAGTTACCTTGAATAAAAGAAGACTTGGTGTGTAAGGCAGTGGCTACATAATAAATTTTTTCAAATATTTGAAAGTGTGTCTTAAGGAAGAGGAATTAGACATGTTTCATTTGGCAGCAGAGGGCAGAACTAGAAGACTCATGTTAAAATTTCATAAGCCAACTTTTGCTCAATATAATTGAGCAAATTAATCAGAGAAGGCCCAGATAGTTGGATTAATCAATCAACAATGTAAATTAGGTGTGAACAAATCTTTGATAAAGTTTTTGATGTGAAAGGAAAAAAAACGCTTTGATCACTGAAGAATATCAGATTATTCCACACAAGAAATGTGTTGTGATTGACTGAAAGAATTAGACATGCCATTGGGCATTATATATAAGCCAGTCTGGAATCATGAATTCCAGTAACAGACAACTATTAAGTGGTTATCAAATCCAGTGTTAAAGGAAAGGGAATTCAATTAGATATTTCCCATATGGGGTCATCTTCTCTCCTTCTATAATATCAAAGCACTTTATTCCTTTCAGATTGATTAAAGACTTCCAGACTTGGTTTATAGATTTAGTTCAGGTTTCTGGACCTTTTCTGATTACTCGCAGTAGATTTCCTCACCACTGTGTTTGTATACACATATATGAGTGGATTTATGTATATATTTACATATGTATATACATGTGGAGATACACACATTATCTAATACACATGTGTATCTATCACAGTATATTTGACTGCCTTTGGAAAATTCTTCAAATGGAGACTTAGCAATTTTGCAGAATCTGAGATCCTCTTTAGCAATGAGATTCTTTATTTTTTCCCTAGTCACAGCTCTGCCACAATCTAACTCTAGGACCATGGACAAGGCACTTAATCTTTATAGATTCACAAAATATGAGTTGATGAACACCTTAGAGACTACAACCCGTATCTGTCCAAGAATTCCTTCTCCAATAAAAATAGAACAGTAATAATAAGAAGTAATCCAGATAGGAACCAGATGAATTTCCTGAGTGAACTCATTCCTTTTTGAGGTAGCCCTAATTGTTAGTAAGTTTTACCTTATGTTAGGGCTATATTTGCTAATGTGCTCTCTAGGGCCAAACAAAACAAATCAAATTCTGTTTTCATGAAGTTGTCCTTGTGAAATATGTGACTTGTTTTTTCCATCTGTAAAATGAGGAGAATAATGTCTATAGTGCTTCACTCACAGAACTAAGAAGATTAAATGAAGTAATGCTTGTGAAAGTGTTTTACAGATTATAAAGAATTATATAAATAGTAGATGCTCTCATTTTAACAAAGCTTGATGAAATCAGCAGCACTTAATTAGGTAAGAAAGAATTCCATATCCCCAAAAGAAAGCTGTGGCACTCAAAGCAGTTTATAGACCTAATAAAGTATTATACAAGTCAAATACTTCTGGTAGATAGTTTAATTCAATAAACTACAGTCCATTTTAGATGATGGGAGCTATTTAATAGTGCATTATCAATGCTATATTATAGGAAATAAAAGAGAAAGAAGATAACTGCCCATCTAAATCTGCCAAGGAAGAAACCATGGGTGGTAATAGGTACAACTTAGAAATAAGAAATCAGTACCAGTAATTTTTAAGAGACAATTTCTAAGAAAAACACAGTAATGAAACTCATAGCCACATACGTCTGTGCATAAATGCATCAAGTATGGATAAAAAGGAAAACAAACAGTAGGTCCTAAAGCAAGAAGGAAAATTCATTCTCCTGGCCATCAATGAGATAATGAAATGGTATTCACTATTGGAACATGGTCATGAAAACTTACATCATTCAGAAGAATAGGCCGTGAAATTCTGAAACAGTGGATTTTATTAAAAAATATAGTTAATGTAAGGAAATCTAGGAAATAGAGAGGGGAGAGCTTTTGGTAAGGATCAAAGGAGGTGGTAAAAGAAGTGATATTTTCATGAAAATTTATTACAGTAACCTGGATAGAAGAGCTCTAAATAAATGAGGAATTTCAGGAAACAAATCATAAACCTGGCCAGATGAATCTTAAAGCAATGGAAATCTTAAATTAACTGATTATCTGCTGGAGCATTCATAACTTTTCTTTCCTTGGTGAAAATTTAGTTATTGAAAAGATGGAAAGAGCAACCAGAGGAAGTATTATTCTGGACCTGATATACTGGTCAACAAGGAGAGAATGATATGGAAATACAAAAGATATTTGGGAGAAGTGACAACTCCAACTTAATGTCTGTGAAAGAAGGAAAAAACTGGGTATAGCCTAATACAATATCTAAATTTTGGAAAAGTTCATTTTAAAGAATTCAGAGAAAGAAGGCATAAGTGCCTTCAGGGGAAACTTATGTAAGAGGGAAGGAAAGCCTTCTAGAGTGAAAGGTGAATGATTTCAATACAAATGATTCTGCTATGAAAGAAAAGGAAGATATGTCTGAAGAAACTGATGTAGATGCATAAGAAACTCAATGACTAAGTTAGATTTTTTTTAAAAAAAATAAATACTGGATAGAAGCAAGAATAAGAAAGGGGGAAAAGATAAAAAAGGGTAGTATAGTCTGAATAATGTCAGGAGAGGGAGAGGTGCTAGAAGCCAGAAGGCTAATGTCCTGATTTTGAGGAAAGAGAAAATTCTTTACTTAATAATTTAAAGAGGTTGACTTCAACTCTTGAAAAATTCTAGAATGTTTTGTTAAAAAGGAATTGGAGAAATGCCCATTACTGTTCACATAGAAAGTACATTAATAAATAATTGTTGATTTGATCTGTTGACAAAAGAAGGTAACACTCAAATATGGTAATTTTCATTCCATTCCTTTGTTTCCAAATGTCTTATAACCAAGGTTAGGAGATTGGATTCTGGGCATAGCAGAAGCATTTAGCACTGATTTATAGGTAATTCACAAATGAGAACTGGTATTGGTTGAAATGTTGTTTATATTTGTTACTTAAATTAGTTCATTGCTTAGGAAAGAAGAATTGCTATGTGGAAGATGGGTTGTGTTACTTGGACTTAGAGACAGATCTGGGAGCAGTGGATAAAAGTTGTAGTAGTTATAGAAAAAAGCAAATTTCAAATAATTAAAACTATCCTAAAGTTGTATGGACTTCCTTGAGAGGTGGTGAATTCCCCATAAGGAATTCTTTCAGTAAAAAATCTCATCAGAGTGGTTGTAGAAGGTGTTCCATTTTGGGCATGGGATTTAACTGTAGTAACATCAGAGGTCCTTTTTAACTCTAAAATTCTATAAATCAATCTTGTAGCTCTTCCAGATTTGCAATATTGTGCAGATGAATCCTAGGAAAAAATATTTTAAATATGAATATTCAAACCCCAAACAAAATGATCACCAGATGCATTATATAATCCCAAAAAAACTCTGAAAAAGAAAGCAGTGAAGAACTTAAATTTTCCATTCACCCTGAAAGGCATGCTGCATCTCAGTTTATTTTAAGAACTGAGACAACTATAATGGCACCTTATTGATAAGCTTGGCAACTTCAGAAGTAAGTCACTCTTGAAGGCTCTGTCTATGATTCACAAATGAGCATTCTGACTTTTTCTGTTTGTGTAATTCCTAAGTGCAATCATTAAAGTAGTTTTCTAGTCAGGAAACAGCTTTGTAACCAAACTAAAGCAAGACAAATGAAATCCAAGCCCAACAATAAGATGAAATTAGCAGTCAGATTTTTCCAATTTGCACTAATTGCCCTTTGTAAATTGAAACTTTTTTTCCCTTTCCTTTTCTTTCTTTTTTTTGTCTCCCCCCCCCTTCCCCAAAACACTGAGTGAAAAAAAATCAAGACTTCCTCTTAACTAAATGCAGTCTCTTGGATCTAGGGAGGTAGATGACATTATTCTTATTATTCTTTATTACTGATACCTTGACAATAACATCCAAAACACCACTTTAGATGAATGCTTATTTTTCCCCATCTAAAACCTTTTCTAACCTAAGAGGCTTCTGTGGCCACCTTGGGGCAAGATTGGGGTCAAGTGGAAGGTATCTAATTCTTTGTTTATCATTAAACATCATTTATCACTTGGATTGCTTCTTATTTTTATTACCAAGTAGATTTTATTTCCTCAGGAATCATCTCACAGTCCCTTCTGATGAGAGATTTACTGACTTCTCCTTTCCTTAGTCTCCCTTTTCTTTTTTTGGTAATAGATATATCCTAAATCCCTGGCAAGGAACTGCTTTTTGACACTTTTCTAGCTACCAACCCAGGATTATAAAACCTCTCGGCACCACCAAGTGGATGAGTCCCATACAATGAGGAGAGAGCTTTGCCTTCTCTACTTCATTCCAAGAGATGCTTGATTGCCTAGGCATCATTGTACCAAAACTGTTTTGTTCCTAATCCAATGTATTTCCCTTCTCAAGGAACTTCCAGATCACTAAAGTCCAAACAGCTGTTCTGAGGGTCCCTTGGAGTACACAATAATTTAACTTTTCAAGAAATAAAATGAGTTTTTTGGTGTAATCTCAGAATCTCTGAGATTCTGAAAGAGTTTGTTAAGTGTAAAAGAATGAGAGTCTTCTGCTTCTAAAATGTTTCGAAATATGTAGTGGGGCATAGAGAAAACAAAGAATTGATGTCAGAAAGCCTAATTTCTTAGGCTCTCTAAACTTTGCCTTATATTAGTCCTTCATCTTATTTCCCCTTCTGTAAAAAAATTGACAATTTGATAAATATTGTGTATTTATTATAAGATTACAAATTATATTATAGTCACTGAAAAATACAGAAAGAAATCTTGTTTTCAAGGGGCTTACACTCTAAAAAGAATGAAGAAATAAGTGCTGTAAAGAATTACTGGAAGAATGCAGAGGAATGATCAAGGAAAAGTGTGATGAGAAAATTGAGGAAGAGATCATTTTTCACTTGAAAGGATCAAGGAAAGTTTATTAGATGAAGTGAGCAATTGTACCTAGAAGAGAACAGAAGGCTGCCAATGGATGGAAACTGATAAGGGAATAACTTGTACAAAGGCATAGAGAAATGAGATGGCAGATAAGAATGGGGTGATTGTGGATACTTGTCTAGTTTGACTGTAAATAAGGTACATAGAGAGAGGCATATTATGAAATGGAGTTGAAAAGGTAGATTAGAACCTGATGAGAGGGACCTTGAATGACAGGTTCAGGAGTCTATTCTTTAACTGGTAGGCAATGAGAAACTAATGATAATTTTTGAGCAGACTCATCATAGTTTCATGTTTAAAAAATGAATCAGGAAGTAGTGTGAAGGCATCATTGGAGGGAAAAATCTATTATTATAGGGAGACCTTGCCTTGTCTCCCTGATAGCTTTGTTGTGACCCAAAACCTTATATTCAGTGACCAAGTTTCATGTGATAAATCTCTCCACACTTAGCTAGATTGATCTTTAGATCAAATATAACCAGTTAGTAGACCTCTCCTCAGTTTTTTTCCAGTTTATTAGGACTTGCCAGAGCATTTTGTACTCCTATTGGCCTAGCTTCCCAGAACCTAGGGTCTTTTCCATGCCATAATGAGGCATTAATGTGTGTTAATGGAGGATTTTGCACTTACATAATCATTAAATCTCTTAAAAATTGGGGAGGGGTTTGTATTTGCATAAAAATATTACCAAAGTTTCAAGGAATACATTAGACAACTAATCATCATAGCATACTTAAGTAGAAGAGTGTTATGGTTCCTTTTTTTAAAATTAAAGAGTGGATTTAAAAGTGGGATGATCCAATTAAACTTTAAAAGCATATATCCAATCAATCAGTGCATTTGGGATTGAGTCTAGAATTGGAGAAGTGGCAGTAAAGGGGTAGTTTCTTTGAATTTGTATTTCCCTGACACTGAAACCAACCAACTCATTCAGTAGATTGATAAGGATTTTGGTATGGATGGAACATATGAAGTCCTGGGGGAAAGCCTAACATGAGGAGAGAACAATGTTTTATTACCATCACCCATATTCCTTTTTCCTATTATTATGCTTCTTTCTTGTTACCTTGTTACCTCCTTGTATAAAACTATAGAGAATGCTCGATAAATAGAGATACAGTCTTGACCTGTGATTTCATTGGTATATGGAACACTCACATACATTTTCTTTTCTTTTTTTTTCTGTTTTTAGAACTGAAAATTTGTTCAGGAAAATTTCTTAGAAAATTCTTTGAAATATTATTCATAAAAATGAAAGTTTTATATGTGTGTATGCATACATGCATACATACATATAAATATATATGTATATATGTATGTATATACTCCAGAGAAAATTATGAAAACCCTTGAAGTTGAAGACAAGAAATTTTCAGCGATATGTGCTTAATATAAAAATGGGATTATAATTTTCCTCAACTTTGGGTAGTCTTCAAACTTCTCCAGGTACCACATGTGATGTTGTTTTGCTCTGGACCCTAAAATGCAGGTTGTAAATACTGCAAATGCAATGCCTTCAAAGGACCAGCTCAAAAGAGCATAACCATACCATTCCATCACTTATGCAGAGAAATTGGCTGCAGAAACATAGTCAAACAAGCCTCCCCTTGGTATTTTGTAGCTTCTCCTGGTTTTCTTAAGTTTCTTAGGATATTATCAGAATAGATATTTATTAACATCCCTATTAGCCACCCGGCACAACCTGTGATAAAACGGGGATCTTTGATCCAGTTATCAGAATATACTGCAGAGTTACTCAAGTATTGGCTTTGTAAGTATCCATTAAGGATACAGATCATGACTGCTATTAAGGTTATGAGTATTGGTACTGGTTTTCCTCCACGAATCGGAAAGGGAAAAATTAATGACCTCTGCAAGTAGTGGATGATGAAGGTAGCCAGGAGGAGGCGATTGGGTCAGTGGCTGAGGTGCTGGGCAGGGGTGCAGGTGACCACGTAGAGCGGCACCAGCAGGCACGGCAGCTCCTGCAGGAACCACGACAGCCTCCCGGGCAGTGTCGGGCTGAAGGCGGCCTCGGCGTGGCGGCTGTAGGGCAAGCCCACGGCCGACTGCAGGAGCCCGGACACCAGTCCCAGGACCACTAAAAGCCAGGCGAAGGCTTCCAGGCGCCCTGGCCCTGCGTCCAGCGTCATGGTCCCCACGGGAGCAACGCGACCCCAGGCAAGCACTAACCTGCTCCCACATTTTCAAATATGTGTGTATATATATATATATATATATATATATATATATATATATATATATATATATATTTCAGAAATTCCCTCTACCAATGTAGGTTGGCACCTTCTTTGGAGCTTAAAAGTCTAGAACACTGAAGTATTGAATGTCTTGCTTAGGGTCAAAGAACCAGACTGTTTCAGTGGTAAGATAATTTGAAGCCATGTTTTTGTGGCTTAAAAACTACCTCTCTCTATTCACTATGTCATCTTGATAAATAAAAATTTATCAAGATGGAATAAAATTTACCCTTCCCTTTAATGATACTTCTTAGCCCTTTTGCAGGTAGACAGATGGCCCAGTGGATAGAGTCCTGGATCTGGAGTCAGTCACATCTTTCTGTGTTCAAATCTGATCTCAGATGTCTAGTAGTTATGTGACTCTGGACAAGTCACTTAATCCTGTTTTTCTCAATTTCTTCATCTATAAAATGAGAAGGTAATGGCGAAACAGTATCTTTGCCAAGAAATCCCCAAATATTTTGGGGGGAGGGGGTCCCAAAGAGACACAACTGAACAATAGTCATCTTCATTCTGTAAGAATATATATTTAAAGCTTTTTATTTCTTGGATGTCAGGATTTAGGAATATGAGAGAGATGGGGAGAAATTGGTACAATCCCATTTTGCTTAGGACTACATGCTTATTTGGTGGCAGATGTAGAGCAAGGTCTTCTAATTCTTAATCCAATATATAGTGCTAACTTCAAGCCATGGAAGGTATACAAAGGAAAGAATGCTTTGGCATTTATTCTTTGAATCAGACCTGAGCATTTCATTGATCAGGATCTAGTGACTAGTGAGTATTCCCTAGGAAACTGAGGCACAAAGAGGTGACATAACTTGCTTCAGATCTCAGAGGTAATTAATGGCATATCTAGGACAAGAACCTAGGCATCCTGACTCCCAGTCTAGCATTCTTTCCATTAAAGTAATCTTATTAATTTTTAATAGAACAGCAATGCAGTTCACTGTATTTTTACCAACTGTATTTCTAATAAACTCCTAATGTAATCTGGTCAAAACTTTTCAGTGTAAATATATACCATTTAAGCTTGTGATTATTCACAAATGTTATTTTGTGATGCTTAGCTTAGCAGTCTCATTTTAAATTCAGTTTATGGCCATGTTTCCGCAGTGCTGTTGTGATGTTAGAAGAAAAATATGTTCTCTTTCTATTACTCAGTCAGAAATTCTTCAAGGCTAAGTTTTGAACTAAAGTTAGCTTTTGCAGCTATTAATAGTATGGAAATAAGTATGTACCAAGATAAGCATACACCCCACTGCCTATGGAAGATATTGACACATGCCACTCATATGTATGGGAAACTCCTTTCCAGAGAAGTTGGGAGAATAAAAGATCCTTTAGCTTAAAATTCTCCAATAAAAATAAAAGGTAGGACCCTGAAAGGTCATGAGTGGATATGGTCCAAAACTCTCAGCAGTGTGTATTTAATTTCTTTTTATAAGTCATATAGGGCCTACAAGAACTTACACTCTTTTGGTAGAACCTTGGAGAAGCCCAGGTCAACTCAATACCATTATAGGCATCAGAATAGGTTTTTGGAGGAAGAATATGTGGTAGTTATACCTTTAACATTTAATGTGACATTTTAAAATTAACGTAAACAGATATCCTAAGAATAAGTAAAGCTGAAAACAAATAAAATTTCTGATTCTTATGCAATATTTTGTGTTAAAACTTGGGCAAAACACCAAAGTATTCATGATGTCATATTGGATTTTCTTACTACTTTTATTATTCTTGGTACTGTAAAATGAAAACCTCCCACCACTCTGACTCAGACTGTTGATGGTATTATGTTTAATTTCTTTATAGTTTCTTCTCCACATCTATGACCTTATTCCCTCTTAGGAGAAAGACAGCTATAGAGGGCTATATGACATTGGACTAGCGACTTTACAGGAATTGACTCATTATTGAATTTATGGTGGTAGGAGTTATTCTCACAGTCTATATGAGACAAGTCCCAGATATCCTCACTATCAAAAGCCCAAATTTACTCATCTCTGTCAAAATATATTGACAATTAAAACATAATCCTGTTTGTAAATACATTCTCCTTTTGATGTGAGTTATGGCCAACAGGTAGTAGATATGGGGATAGTGTTCTTTAAGTTATAAAATACAAGAAGAATGTTGGTGACCTGAGGTTCCTGTGTAATGGGGTAAGCATTGATTTTTATATCTAAGCATTTAGCAGAATTTAGACTTATGGGAGAAGTAAAATGCATCTTTATCTCCCGGGATACCCTTTAAGGCTACCCAGTACAGGGAATACTTGGTTTATGAACACTCACAAATGAGTCATACACAGATTTAAGTGGTTTCTGTTGGAGCTAGAGCATCTTTCCAACCACAACCTCCCTCTTCACAGTTACTGACACAGGATCCCCACTCTGTTTCCATGTGCTCACATCCCCCTATCTGATTCCAACAGCAGTGTTTCCTTGTTGTTGATGGAACATCCTGGAAAGCCTATTCTTTTTGCTCCCTTTCAAGTGACTTGGGCTTGAAACTCCAAGAGACTCAAAGCCCAGGGAGTCTTAGGAATTGTGGAATGGATACAGCTTTGGTATTTAGCCATATTTTACATTAAATGGGATTTTTATGGATTAGATTGATAAACTAGTCATCATATTTTACTTTTATTTTCTTTTCTCTCTGTATGTGTTTATGTCACATATATATATATATATATATATATGAACACATATTTTCTATATCATTTGAATTAGCATGAACTTTTCTAACCATTAGCAATTTAGAAATAATGGTGTACTGAGATAAGTAATAGAGAAAGAAAAAGGCTAATCTAAGTGAAACATAGCAATCATTAGATCACACACACACACACACACACACACACACACACACCACAAATTATATAGATGGATTGGAATCTGTACCATTAGAAGGAATTCATAGAATCATCTCAGTTTCAATGTTTCCATATGGATTTATTTTTTGATGTATTCCTTGATGTGACAGAATTTCTTTTGTCTCCAAACCTGGAGGCATCTCCATTTCTTCTGAATGATTACTGCTTGTCTGTGATCCTCTCCTTACCCTTCAGAGGATTCCATTATCCACTCTCATAAATACTGAGTTAGAGGTAAAACATTTACAAATCAGGAGGATTTCATACTGGTTGTATAGCTAACTTGTAGACAATATTGTTTTTATTACAGGTGGGAAAACTGGCAGATATTTAGGCGTGCAAACAAGAATGAGTCATCTAGAGAATCTGGAAATAATGTTCAAGCCTTCTGATTATTAGAAATGCTATTGAAATTTGTAAACATTAGGACCATAGAGCTGGAACTAGAAGGAAACTGCTTTCCTTTTAGCTAGTCCAAATTCCTCATTTTATAGGTGAGAAAACTGAGGTCAAGGGGGATTGCCTAAAATACCACGGATAAACAAGCAAAAGAAGCAGAATTTGAATTCCAGTCATCTTACTCCAGAGCTAATTTTCTTTCCACTCCATCATCTCATCTAAGGAGTATAGGTTTATATTTAATTCTCAGATTTTCTAGCCTAAAAGGGGTCAAAGAGTTACCAGTCATAGAGAGTGGATAGTTTATATGCCAGAATGTCAATTGAATCATTTTTTTTTAATCTTAGAACTGAAATGTTGAATAGTGATAGTAACAGTCACTAGAATAATTAGATCACAGAATGGTCAAACCTAAAGGGAACTTGGAGAAAAGCTATTCTGATCTTTTCATTTTACTAAGACTTGCTACAGGTTGAACCTTCAGAAGTGTCACTTCACTTTCATGCCATAGAATCATAGCTGTAGGACAAAAGGACCTCAGAGACCTGAATTTTATAAATGAGAAAACTTAGTGGAGGAAGATGAAGCACTTTGCCAAAGGTCACATCATTATCAAAGACAAAATCTGGACTCAGATTCCTGATTATACAGAGCTCTACCACACTGCCATAGAAGTCTTCAAGAAGGATTGTAGTGGGTTACTTTACTATTTGACCTCAAGATCTTTGAACTATTTAATGTTGGAGTCAGGAACAGAATTCAGATCTTTTAATTTCTTCCATCTACTAATTTTTCCATTGCACTTTCATAAAATGACAACTAATAGCAAATTGTGCTTCATGTTCCTTATAATTCTGTCTTGGTTTCAAAAAGCATTTGAGGGATTTTACAGTAGCTTTAAGAAAAAAAATCCTGATATTTATTGAGCAAATGAAGGAAAAGTATTTCTTGAGTATGCACATACAAATATGAAGTTGTCCCTGACCTCAAGGAGTCTACATTCTAATCAGAGGAAACAAGTCTTTTCAGCAAGTGTTAATCAGAACAGTTCCTATTAAATATTTAAATGTGTTGCCTTGAAATATTGTTCTGTAGAGGTCTTTAAAAGTGGGATGGCTTGTATTCCTTTTAAACCTAATCAGTGATGTGGAAGATGTAGGAATCATACATAGAAGAGATATACTGATATTCTACCACATAATTATGTAAATAGTTACATGTTTCACCTCTTTTTTCTTCTATGGTCATTCAATGTGAACAGGTTAATAAGACATCAGTAATTCATCTGATGGACTGCCTCTGGAGCTAATTGTTTGGTTCAGTCTGTATAGAAAAACAAAATATTCATTACTGTTGATAGGCAACCTATTTATTTGAGACACAGCTGATTAATAGCTTACATTTCTATAGAAATTATAAAACCCTTTGCAACTTACTTATACTACACCATAATTAGGAAATATGTCCCCATTTTTCAGAGGCTGTCTGCCTCTTAGGCTTGGGAATATGTGTGAAGTATATTGTGAAATAAGTAACCATTAAGTGACAGGGAAGATCTTTAAGACAAATCTTTAAGGGATTGTAAAATTTAGTCTTCTTTCCTTTCATCATTTATAAAGGGTATAAGGGTATGAAAGCAAAAGGATGGTGAGTGGTAATTCAGGTATTAATTTCCCCATTAATACTAATATTATTTTCCTATTCCCAAGTCATCTCATGCCATATATATATATATATATATATATATATATATATATATATATATATGCACACACACACACACATATGTATATATATATATACTCTTGGTTTTTTTTTTTTTTTTTTAGGTTTTTGCAAGGCAAATGGGGTTAAGTGGCTTGCCCAAGGCCGCAAAGCTGGGTAATTATTAAGTGTCTGAGACCCGATTTCAACCCAGCTACTCCTGACTCCAAGGCCGGTGCTTTATCCACTACACCACCTAGCCGTCCCTATATATACTCTTAAATACAAACATGAGGCACAGGCAGCTGATTGATGTGATTTTTTCCCAGATGTGTGATTTCATTGGAATTCTGGTTGAGGAGCTCCCTCTACCAATGAAGATTTGTAACTGTTATGTAATTTATCATCTCAGATTGTATCCTGAGGTATTAGGAAGCAAATTGGCTTGTTCATCTAGTATATGTCAGAGGTGAGACTTTGAATCCTGGTCTTCCTGACTCCTGAGGAGGCTCTTTATCCAAAATATCACATTTGCTCCAATCATGTAGAAAATTGCCTTAGGTAATTCAATCCATTCATGCCCTAAAGGATAAAAGACATGAGTTGCATCTATACATACATACACCTATGTGTGTATGTATGTATGTATACACATATACAGATGCACATGCACACATACATAGATATACACACACAATACAATCAAATCCCCTTGAAAACATGTTAATGTTTCTTATTCCATACTCTGCCTTGCCAGAAACTGTGAAGAACTTAGCAAGTGTTAATAATTAACATCATGTTAGAAAATCATTCAGCTCTGCACCAGAAGCCACCTTCATTCTCCTCGTTTAGCTATTGTTGCTGCAATATGCTGTGGACTGATGTAGTCCTTTGCATCTTCTTCAAGCCTTTACCTTTGTAGTCCTGCTAGGAAGGACTTCTTAAAAAAATTAAAAATTAAGAGTTCTTGGCACTATCACAATGAGAATGACATTCAATCTTCTTCAAGCCTTTACCTTTGTAGTCCTGCTAGGAAGGACTTCTTAAAAAAAATTAAAAATTAAGAATTCTTGGCACTATCACAATGAGAATGACATTCAATAATCTTTTTTTCCCTTTCCTTCTCTCATGGCCGTTTTATTATAAGATACAATTTACATATTCTCCTCAGTAGTTAAGGTATTTTTCAGTTTTGCCTGTTATATAGCTTGTTGTTTTGTCCAGATTTTAATTTCTCAGGATCATGATAGTTTTTATTTTGTTTTTACATCAGATCATTTCAAACTCATTCAAGGGTCTCCCTTCCCAAGTATGGTTGTCTTCCCTTACTCAGGCTATTTAGTTTATTCCCATTTTTTCTTTTTCTAGAGCTCGTAATATAATTCTGAAGTACTCTGGCAAGCATAGTGTTCTATTTTTCCTATTTTATATATGAACAGATTAAGGTGCAAAGTAGTTTAGAATATAAGGACTCTAACTAATATATCCAGAGAACTTAGAAACCTTTAAGATATTGCAATATCGGCTGAGTCTGTGCTAGATGATTTACATCAGACTTGGAATCAGGAAAAACTTGACTCTGATGATTACTAGTTGTGTGATCCTGGACATGGTATCTAAACTTCCTAATCCAACCTCCTTATATCTAAATTGGAGATAATAATACCTGTAATACCTTCCCTTTTGCTAAATAAAAAGTGACTAGACCATTTAAGGTCATGTTAGGTGACTGATCTATGGAGGTTTTATTGGAAAATGAACAAGAATATTAGATGAGAAGGCATGGAGACAACATAATCTAAATCAACAGACAATATTTCTACAATAATAAAGTCATAGGTCCTCTCTAAAATCATTAAATGACCATGATGCTGTAGTTTATTTGTGTCAACCATTTGTACAATTGTAGGCATGGCCAAAGTGAAGTGGGATGGTTGTGATTATGATATGTTTATGAATGTTGCTGTGGTTGTGATGGTCATGACCTGGGTGGTCATAGACATAATGTTATGCCCAAAGTCATATCAAATGGTATCAAATTCAAATGGAAGCAGGGATCTTTGGTGACAAAATTCTGAAAGGGCTACCAAATGGATAACAGTATAATGAAAAAAAGATGACTGATTTTTGCACAAAGTTAAATTATTTTGGAGCCTATGCATAAGTTCTCCCACACACACACACACACGGGAAAGGAGAAAAGTTATGGTTAGTCTTCCACATTTCTGTTAGGAACTTATGTATTTTTAAAATAAATTTTAGACATGATTTCTCTCTTCCATTGTCTCTAATTCTTTTTATGTGTGTATATGTTTTTCTGTGTTTGTATTTGTTCATTCATATCTCTTTTTATCTGTATCTCTGAGTCTCTTTGCCTACTCTTTCTTCGTCTCTGTCTCACCATCCCTGACTTTTCTTTCTCCTGTTCTTTGTCTTTCACTTACCTGGCCACCATATTTTCTTCATATTTACTGGGTTTTGAATTGTTAACTGCTGTTGTTTTTTAATTTAAAATGCAAATACAGATAATTTTAAAAATGTCTGTGTCTTGTTAAACAATTAAAGCAACAATGAAAAATATCACCAGATAAAGTAAACTGACTATCTGTCAGGGATGTCGGAAATGAGATTCTTTAAGTTGCTTTTTACTCAGTTGTCCCTGAAGTTATTTTCTTCTGGATCAATTGCCCTGACCATAGAATAAAATATCTTCCCATAAGTTAAGTAATAATAGTACTAATAATACTACTCCCCCCATGTTGGTATGACACAATATTTTTTTCCATTACACTTTAAAATACTTTATTACACTTGATCCATTTGAAATGGAAGGAGAAGGAAATGAAATAAAATAAAAACTTTAGTGAATGTCAAGAATTCATTATCAGATTCAAGTCCACTAGGACAGATCAAGGTCAACATCTTTAATTAGAATCCTTGCAGCTTTATGTGATAACAACAGTAAGACTATCACTCTAGCTATCTGCCAAACCAGACTGATACTATGGGTACTAGGAATGTATTTATAGCCATATGGCATTTCAGTGTTGGGAACTGGCAGGAAACAATTTTGTTTTTTAATGATTCATGTGTGTAAACAAGTATTTTGACTTGAGTATTGTATTTAAATATTTCCTAATGGGGAACAGAGGACATATTATTGTCTTTTATTATTCATAACTTTTTTGTACATAGTAGGTGTTCAATAACTATTTGTCAAATGAATAAAAGATAAGAAATATGGGTTCATATTTGAGTAATGTGAGTACATATTTTCTGAACAATTCAGAAAAAGCCACCTATAATAATATGAGCCTATTAGATATGATCTTAAGCAAGTCTTTGTCTTTTTTATTTCTTGGGGCCTCATTCTTCATAAAAAAATGGGGGTGGTGGGAGGAAGCTAGACTAGAACTCTTAAACATCCTCTAGATCTTTCTGTGGTTCTGAAAAAAGTGACATAAGACAAAAAGAAAGTTGTTTTACCTATGTGCTTAATATGTTAGAACTTATTTATTGCTCTCATATGTATTTTAAATACATTTCTGTATTAACTTCTGAGTTCAACTTTTAGTTTCTTTATAGTAAAAAATAATAAGCCTGTGCTTCAGTATAGGTAGAGAACCCTGCATGCATCATTTTTTGTGGTGGTCAATAATGTAATCAGGCTCCATTATAAAGTGGTTTTAGCAGACTATTACACTATTTGATCAATATCCAGATACCATCGGATCTGAGCATTTTTGCCTAATTGAAATTTATTTTCTTTACTTGAGTTGTTAAATGTCATAGTATTTTATCAAGTCAATTTATAAGTCATGCCTGTATGGATATAGTAGTCCTGTTTGCAACAAGTAGGTTTCCCACTAATTGCTCCATCTAGTTACTTCTGGAACAAAACAAACTAAAGAGAACAAACAAAACCAAAAAAGAAATCCAAGTAATAGTTACTCTACTCCTGTAATTTCTTTAAAATAGGTTTGTGTTATAATTTTTTCCTCTACCTGCCAAATCCAGCCCCAGTCATTTGCTCATCTCTTTCCACATATTATATAAAAATTTAATATTATTCCATTACTTTGTAACTTTGAAGGAGATACATTGTACCTTTTCCAGTATATTCAATTAATAAAACCTTTAGTTTTGCTTTTATTTAACCAGGTAATATATATTCATACAGTATTTTTCCCATTACAGCATGCTTATATATATATATATATATGTATATATATATATATATATATACATATATATATATATGTATGTATGTATGTGTGTGTGATCTCATTTTTCTCCTCACAACAAACTCATGATATAGGCATTACAAATTCTTTTCTAATATCACAGATTAGGAAACTGAGGCCTAGAGAGGTAAATAGCAGCACATGTACTGGGACTTATGCTGTTTAACTCCAAGACCGACCTTCTTTCTCCCATATTGCACTGATTCATTATAAAAAATAATAGAAATATGCATTTATGTAAATATTTAAGTAATGCTTTTATGTAAATATAAATATATGTAAATGGCAGCCATTTATTTATTTTTTTATTTATGGTTTAATGGAATAAAAATATTTTCATAACAGTACAATTAAAAAAGATGATTGCACATGAAACTGCATATCTTCTATGAACCAGTGACTTCCTTTCAAATATATAGCAAACTTATATACAGAGAAAAAGGTATCTTTGCTTACTTGTGACCATTTGCTCATCATGAAGCTCCTTAATTAAATACATGAAAACTCATCCCATCAATCACTGCAAAAAAATCTTCATGTCTCATAAAGAATCAATGGGTTCATTGTCTTAATTATACTTAGCTTATATCAGTGGTGATGATCATTTATATTATAATCAGTCACTTTCAAAGCATATTATTAAGTTTTTGCACAGCCCTTTAGAATTTGGGTAGGATATATCCCTCCCATGATCAATCAAGAGTTTTCTATACAATGATTACAGGTCAGTGATTCAGTATTTATTAGATGCTTTGCAAACTTCTCTATAGCCATAGCCAGCCATCATCACTAAGAGTCCTTATATTGCCTTTATTAGCTGATTTTATTTATGAATTCTGTGACAAAGTAAAAATAAAACATAACTTTCCATTGTTAGAAAGACTTAAGAAAACATAACAGGAAGGGAATAGAACATGATAGTATGGTGTGATTCATGTCTATTATATAGTTCTTAGAATAACTCCTTTTCTAAAGGTGGAATTTTCTTTTAATTTCAATTAAAGTGTCATTAAATAGAGTAGTGTGAAATTGGGGATGTATATTAATAAAAGCTTGAATGAAAAATGTCACGGTGATAACACTGTTTCTTGGGAAGCCATGCTACAACTGCCTATTTTCCCAATGATTCCTGAGAAAAACAACTTATTAAAGACATTTCTTCTCACTTTTTTCCCTTCATTCTCTTCACTTATCACATCTATGTGCCAATCCCTTGGGCCTAATAAAAGTTCTTTATTGGATGAAAGACTTTAAATGAATCAATCAATATTTATTAAAATTTTACTGTGTATAGAAAATTAGGGGACAAGAATGTGATTTTTTTTCCTCATTCAGTAATAAAAAAATATGTTGAATGACCTTGCAATGTTACTAAGTCTACAACTGTCCTCTTTACTTTTGTATGACACTACAATATAAAAAGAAGAGAAAGAACCCCCACAAGTAGTTAATAATATATTAAAAACATGTGTCAGGCAACAGAAGAAACCTCAGGAAAACAAGTATCTGTATGTGATAGCCTCATAGGCCTCCTTCTTAAACCACACACCAGCTCATTTTAAAACTTGCCTTTTTTTCCTAGCATTGCCAATATACTTGCAATTTCTTCATGATACCATGCTTTAAATTATGTGAACTCTCATGGAGAGAGTATTCTCTTTTAATTGCTACATAGTGCTTCCTTTAATCTTTAATCTTTAAAACAAGAGCTAGGAAGATTAATTACTATTTTGAGAAGGAAGAATTAAAAAAAAACTCAGTCATTAGATATCCTAAGCTTTCCAGTGGCTTGGAAGTTCTTTCAACAACCTTCACTTTATAAAACCAATGACAAGAAAGAGATAAATGATGGTTTAATAAGCTGCCTTAGCTAGTGGCCCATTATTGTGCAGTCAGAATTGTCTAGCTAGAAGAAAAATATGTACAGGAGAAAGATACAGAAGAACAAAGGCAGACTCATTGGTGTGGAGCTAACACAGGAGAAAAATACAATGGAACATGAGGCAATGGAGAGCAGAGATGATGTGGAAAGAGAAACTCACTCTTGGGAAAACAGAGAAGAAAACAGTAGAACTGATGAGAGGAGGGAGTCTTGGGAAGATCAATGACAAACTATTATCCATAAAGTTAGGGAAGTGAAAGATTTAAGACCACAGCTTTACACAGACTTGGATTCTAAACTTTACACTAATCAAGGATAGATTTTATTACTGGATAGTTCATTTGGTGGTCTGATTCAAAATATATATAATTTAGAGGGGGGAAAAAGGTCTTTTGTTTTGCCAGAAAAGCATTCTATTGACCTCTATTGTCAGAAACTCTGACTGAATAAATTATTTCTTACCAAAACATCTAGAATGTTAATAGGACATTTTCTGTTTATTCATTTTTCTTCTAAAAGTGGATTTGCTTAAAGTCTACCAGTCACCACTTCTTTCTTTGCTTAAATGAAATTTATTTTTTCCTGATAGGAAGACATTAGCATTTTATTTTTCTTCATTTGTTTTTGTTTGGTTGATTGTTTATCTAGTTGCCATCAGAGAAATGTCAGAAAGAATTATTTATTTTTAGTACAAGTGCATGCTGGAAGTACTTAGTGGTCAAGGAATAGAATTTATTTTTGTCTTATGGAAATTATAACAAATTGATTTGTTATATCAACATTGAAAATATTTTTCAAAATTTCTATTTGGAAGAATATGGTGGTAGCACATGTAGGCATTTAATAAATGTCTATTTGAATAGATTGGTTTGAAAAGAAATATGCTGCTTAGCCCATGGAATGTAAGGTATAGAAGTTCCTTGATTTGGAGTGCTTTTTCATCTAAATAGTTAAAGAAAAGCAAAATACAGATTTATTCATGCTTTTAGACTCCTTGGTTTGGTATCAGACATAATTGAATTCTAAAAGATCACTTATAAAATTAAATATTAAATAATATAGAGATTTTTGAGTTGATCAGTATTTTCCTTTTCTAACCTACACAAGGTTTCTAATAGTAACTACATACCTATTTGTGCCCTTTTGTCAATTCCTTTGTATCATCTTGCCATATGGCAGCTATGCAGGAATCCTGTGAATCATAGAAAAATAACTGTTTGAGCAAAGAAGGACATGGAAATCATCTGTGACAATCCCCTCATTTTACAGAAGTCAAGAGTTGATTCCCAAAGTGATGCAGTGGTTTGCCTGCAGTCATTTAGATGAATTAATGATAGAACTAGACTTAAATCCGGGGCTTTTCCCAACATACTACACTACAACCTTTCACAGTTGGCACAAATTGAGATCCATGGAACTTGGAGGCTTAAGAATTACTGAATTCTAGGTTGTCATTGACAAATCACTTTTCTCTTGCCATTTGGTATTAAGTATGATAAATTTGTGATGAGGATGCATTTGGTTAAGGTCCTAGTAATGAATGCTATTGCTGATTTAAGTTTAAAATCAATCTAGAAAATAGCTGAATATTACATCTTTGTAGTCCTTTTCTTGATAATGTGATTCTGAATATTCAAAAAGTGAAATGGGAATTTTCTCTACTTAGTTTGTATAAAAAAAGATAACTTTAGCAGAAAAAAAGTATTGAACTTGGAACTAATAATTCCACCAGTACCTTTGTTTTGAAGAAATTTCAAATGTCATCCTACCCTTGGACTTTGGGGAATAAAATGACCATTAATTCCTATCTTTTATATACTCATGTCTTTTTTTAAAGAGAAAATTTAATGCAAGGTGCATATTATCATAGAGTTACCAAGACTACCCCAAATTCACAAGAAATCTTTTGGGTTTCTTTGGAGTTTATTGAGGAAAAGAAGCATGTGTTGCAGTCTCCCTTAACCAGTTTCAAGTAGTACAGACATGCATGAAATGAAGTTCAGTGAGTCTATTTAGGGGATGGGAATAGTGCCAAAGCAGTGTTTTAGATTTAAAAGCTAGGTGTCTGGCGAATAGCACTTGGGACTTAAACAGGGCTGCAGGGAACAACTGTGAACACGGTGGTGATGGACAGAGGGCTCTTAACCATGTCAGAATCTCAGAATGCCTTCAGGAGTTGACAAGTGATTATCTCTTCTACTTTGTGAAGTGGAGCAAAGTATTAAAAACAACTTCTGAGACTTTTTTATTTTTAGCAATCATATTGCAGGTGTCCTCTGCTGATGTTGTCTTTCTGGACTCCCTATCTAGGCATTACTACTTAGTATTCCCATCTTTGCCTATGTGGGCCAGGAGCCCTGTATACCTGGAATAGAGCTGATTCTAGCAAGTCTCTTTCAAAACATTGTGGTGTTATTAAAAAAAAAGTCAGTTTCTGGGCTTTAACAATGAAAGGAATGTTAAGTGTGCCTGTTTGAAATCTTAAGAAGAGACTTGGGATTCTTTATTTTTTTCTGATTTTGATTTATGGACACACAGACACACACACATATGCACACACAAACACACACCTGTACTCCCTTTCCTAAGGCATTTCAGAATTGTAGAATTTTTAAATTGGAAGAGACCTTAGAAGAAATAAGGTTTAATCTGTCCTTCCATGCTAGCATACCCTTTATGAGATCCCTTAGCCAATCAGCCTGTGGTCAAACACTTTCAGAGATGCCATTTTTGGTGAACTCTCATGAAAAAAATTTTGGTTCATCACAAGCCAAAATATACATTTCTACTATTTTCAGCCATTGATCCATTTTCTGCCAACTGGAACCATTGAGGGTAAATCCTAATAATCCATTCTCAATATATCATTCCAAATGGAGGATAGTTTATATCTCCCCTAAGTCTTCTTTCAAGTTTTTCAACTGTTGTCTTCTAACTCTTCTTTCTTCCCTTCAGTTTTTGGTTTAAAGTTCTCTTGCTCAGGTCAGCAGTTGTTCCATCAACCATATTCTTCCTTGGCTCATTCTATCTCCATCTCTTAGAAGCCTATCAATCGGACATTTTAAACACTAGTACAGATATTCAGGAAGATCATAGAAAGGATTTGAGAGACCATTGAGAATAATTTCCCATGTTAAAAAATGTAGAACCCAAGGACTGAGGAATTAAAAACACTTTTGTAAGAACACAATGGTAATAAGTTGCATATTCAAGATTTGAACCGAAATCCAAAGCTATTTTTCATAATACCATTTTGCCCTCTTTCTCCTACAAAATCCTATCTTTTGAATGGTTGAATAGATAAAAATATACCTCTGTAGAACCCTTTTAGCTTCCAGAACTACACTACAGATAGAATTCAGATTTCTTCTGAAAGTTTTACTTCCTATATTAGTCATCAGAAATGAATCTCTGTTTACACATTTAAAAAAACTTAGTGGAGCCTCAGTCATATCCCAAAGACATCCCCCAGAAAAAGGGCATGCTTCCTGATTTGCATATGGCTGTCTTCCCTACCTTCAAGAAAGAATCACATGTTACCATGATGCATGTTTTCTTTCCTTGACCAATAACAGGATATTATGCACTTGCTACTGTCTTTAAATATTCATTCTTGATTTCTCCTATGATTTGTTGATGCTTTCTTTAAGAAATTTAGATTCAGGACACTATAGGAAGAACCTTCTAATTATTGGAGAACTTTTGTTATGTATCAGAGTTTTATCTCCTCTTTTTTTTTGAGTCCCTTTCAACTACGTACAAACCTTTTGTCACTGGTTTTAGATCTACTGTTTCCTGAGGAAGATATATTTTTTCTGATTTTTTTATGAATGATTCATTCATCCTATCTAGGAAGCAATTGTCAAATAAGCATATTCAACATTATTGACATGGTACTCATTTGAATATACTTGAGATAATTAATTCATTAGTCTTCTTCCCCTCCTTATGTAAGACTAGTCACTTCTCTTATTATCTAGCTAATTTTCTCATTTTTCCAGTCATAAGACTTGATATGGTGTTTGTTTGTAAATAATTTTCATGAGAAAAAATCTACGATGTATTCATTAACTGGTATTATTTATTATCCAAATATAATTTATTAGATTATTAGCTTAGTCTAGGCAAGATAACTTTTTCTATTTTAATAATTTATTAGTAGCATTAATTTTTTTAAATAATTTATTGAAAATTCATGAAAATATGTGGGTTGCAGTGCCCAGCATATTGAATACTAAGTATTTATTTTAGTTGAGGGATTATACTTATGTCATAATTAGCAAGTACAGAATTCAAAAGGTTTGCCAACAGCAGCATTAAGAGCCAGAGACAAAAAAAATACAAGTTAATGGTTCATTGTGTTGTTTTTTTTTAAACAAATTTTTGTATCCATGGAACAATATCCAGTCCCCATATATTAATGTTCAGAGTTTTGAAATCTCAGTATAAACATTCAAATGTACAGGTATGATTAGAAAAATTCCAGAAGCAAGATAAAAATAAAATTCTATGAATAATATTCCATCATGTACAAAAATATGTTACTGAAAACATACTGCAGTAAAGCTCTTTGGGATCTGTTCTCCTTCACATTGTGTACTTGGTGTCTATCCAGAGAAGTGAAGCATTTTTCATTGCAGAAAGTGGCTAAGACTGGAAAAAATCTCTGTACTCTAATCCCTCAAAAGAAAAAGAGAGAGAGAGAGAGAGAGAGAGAGAGAGAGAGAGAGAGAGAGAGAGAGAGAGAGAGAGAGAGGGAGGGAGGGAGGGAGGAAGGAAGGAAGGAAGGAAGGAAGGAAGGAAGGAAGGAAGGAAGGAAGGAAGGAAGGAAGGAAGGAAGGAAGGAAGGAAGGAAGGAAGGAAAGAGAAGGGGAGGGGAAGGGAGGGGAGAGAAGGGAAGGGAAGGAGGGAGGGAGGAAGGAAGGAAGGAAAGAAAAGAAAATGAGCTTTTGGAGGTGATAGTACATTAAGAAAATTAAAAAAAGGTTAGAAGTCCTTGTGATCCCAATCCTGTCTTGACTCACTGAGACTAACTGTTAGGAGCTGATCATATCAAATCTATTATCTTGGTCCCGGTAGCAATATTTTTGCCTATGAGGGGAAGTTTTTAGGATCTCTGTCTCACTTAAATACAGCTATAAGTTTTTGTGGTAATGAGTTTGTGTGACTATACCAGGAAAGACAATTATTTCCCCTGAGGATAGCCAAGTGTTTTATGCATCTAGTAACTGTAGAGTAAACCTTTTATTCGCATTCCTGGTGTATTCTAGCAAAGAAGATTTTTGTAAGCCTTCTAAAATGTGTTTGCACAAAAATTCTCTCTTTCCTAATCACATATACAGACTCACATGTATACAAGTGATTTCTATGGTAGAGATATTAAGCATTTCAGAATATGATAGGCAATATATATATATACATATATATATATATCTTAGAGATGTCAATATAAATTTAAACATTTAATTTTTTCTCATTAGTCTTTATTAGTCTTTTTTCTTGATCAAAATTCTTATTTTGCTATTCTATATGCTTATTTTTAGACTTTTCCACAATGATAAAATTTAGGGAATTCTCATTAATATTCACTTAACATGTATGATAACGCAATTTCAAAGCTTTTCGTTCCATTAGTTCTTTTTTTCTCTTACTAACTTTTCTATTCTATCATATCCCTCAACCTAATAATTTAATACATTTATGCCTAATCAGATGTCAGAAGCATAAAAGAACTTCTGCCCTGTCTTTTCTGGAATACTTTATTTTCCTGTTTGCGAAGGGTCAGTAATGAAGGACTGCATGTTCTTAGTAAGTCTTTGATGATGTTGATGGCATTTGCAATCTGCTTCTATTCCACTTGCTGAAAGAAAATGCCAGTAGAGAATGGAGAGAGGCAAGTCACATCAAATTGTGAAAATTTATTTTTCATATGAACTTGTTTATGTAATCTTAGTATACCTATTTCCAGAAATATTTCTAGAGTTACTGCCAGAGATGTTGTGGGATTGTATCTGGTCATTTAAACTGTTTGTGGTCTATTTTTATTATATGGTACAGCATAGAATAATTGTTTGTGTTTTCTTTGAGGTTTTCCTAGTCATGTTAGTCTTACACTCATCACTATTTCAATTTTCTAGATTTGGGGGACTGTAGAAAAATGAATTTAATAGAAAAATCACAGGAACATAGTATCTAAGTGTTGAAAAGGCCTTAGAGGCCATTTACTCCAATCTGTAATCTAATAAAAGTCATCCCTACAACATTTCCCCACAACAAAAATCCTTAAAGCTTAAAGACTTACAGTAAAGGGGAACAGAGTTAACTTTTTGCTTTTGGATAACTTTAATTTTAAGGAATTTTTTTCATTAAATAAAACCTATAATTGAAGTTTTTTTTCCTTACCATCTTCCTTCATGGTGAGTGTATTATGTTTCATTCTAGTATGTTATGTTAATAGATTGTTTTTTTCACGACTCCCAGAATACTTTGCAGATTCTCAACTAGTTAGATTCATCCTTTTTTTTTTTTTAGGTTTTTGCAAGGCAAATGGAGTTAAGTGGCTTACCCAAGGCCACACAGCTAGGTAATTATTGTCTGAGCCTGGATTTGAACCCAGGTACTCCTGACTCCAAGGCCTGTGTTTTATCTACTACTACACCACCTAGCTGCCCCAGTTACATTCATTCTTATAATGGTGGCTTACACTCACCATTTTGTTAAGTAAGCAAGTTGAAGTCACTGACTTCCTCCTTTTCTGACTATGAGTTGTAGTTAATATTTAAACTTAGGTCTTCCTGACTGAGGTCAGCCTTTCTTGTGACATTCAGGAATATTATGCTCATTTTCCAGATGAGGAAATTGAAGTTCAAAGAGATAAAGTGGTATATTCATATCACTATCAATACTAGAGTTGGTATTTGAACCTGTTATAAATAAATAAAAGCTCCAATTGCCTCATTCAATTAAACTTGTGATATATATCTCACTAGATCATTCTAGATCAAGCAGTTTCCCAGATCTTCATGTCCTATATAAAATGTATCCCAAACTTTATGCTTATCCCTGGAGATAAAAAGAAAGGCTAAAAAATTGCTTCTGACTTCACAGAACTTAAAATATAATAGTCACATGGCTGATTGCTATTGGAACAGGAATATAATCCCAGATCTTAACTCCAAGTCCATCTAATTTTTTTAAAATATATTTCCTTTAGATTGTGTCCTGACAGTCCGTTCCTTAAAAACAAACAAACAAAAAAGCCTGTGCAGCAGTATTCCATTGACCACTCTTGCAAATTAAAAATCTTATTGGCTTCATAAAGGTTTATCTATTCATGTTTCATCCTTTTAGCTTTTATCCTATCCTCCTTTATCCTTTTAGCTTCTTGCTGATTACTTTCTCTCAATTCAAATAAGTTTGCTTGCTATTTCCAAATGTTTGCTCTTCTCTTTTTAATCTCTATGCTTTCATTCACTTTGTCTATCAAATCTGGAACAACTTTTTTCACTTTTTTAAAGTTTAATTTAATTTTAAGTATAGATTTCACAGTGCTTACCAATCTTATTTACTCAAGATCAGAGTTATGTTTTATTTAAAAAATCAGTTTTAGAGTGTAGTGAATTCTTTGATGGAATCCTCTGTTCTGACAATTGCCATTAAAAGGCACAGTCTTTACAAGGTAATGCTAAAGATTAAAAGGAATACACCAGTTAGGGTTCTTTACCAAGAATGACTCTTTTTATATAAATAATGACATGCATCTATATTTTCGATTAGATGAATTATGGGATAAGTGAAATTGGCATCTATTCCTCTCTACTACTACAACATTAAGACAGAGAAACCCCAATATTTTACATAGGAGGGGCAATTTTTTATGTCTCCAAAGTTTTGAGAACTTTTTAGATTATGGAGAATTAAAAATGTAAATTACCAAGAATTTCTGTGGACAATTTCCTATAGACCAAGACTAGGGAATGGTAGGATTAGTGTCTTACCATGTGATCAACAATGTTATGTTGAACCTCAAGATGTTCACAGTTGAGTGCTTGAGTAGTCCTGCATTAAGGAAGGAAGGAAGCAAGCATTTATTAAATATCCACCAGGTACCAGGAACTATGCTAAGTATAGTTACAAATATTATCTCATTTGATTTTCACAACAGACCTGCAGATTGATGTCATCATTATCTTCATATTATAGTTGAGGGCAAACTTGCTCAAGGTCATACAATAAGTATCTAAGGCTGGATTTGATATCAGGCCTTTCTGACTCCAGTCTCAATGATCTATTCAGTGTGTCAGAGAACTGCTTTCCAAGACCATGTCTCTATTATTTTTACTAAGTATGTGACCTTAAGCAAGTCACTTGGCATTAGGAGTTGAGTCTCACTGTCTTCAACTGTTGATTAAGTTGATTGAATTCAATGAATTCTATTATTCCTTCCAACCCTGACCTTCTCTAATTCTATAATGATCTGTTAATAATAATGATAATAATTATAATAACTAGCATTTATATAATCCTTCTATGTACCAGGCACTATGCTACATATTTTTACAAATATTGTCTCATATTATTCTGTTATTATTAGCTTCATTTTACAGTTAAGAAAACAGACAGACACAAGTTAAGTGACTTGGCCAAGGTAAATATCAGTAGTTCCCAGATGCTTACCAAATCTGCTTAGTGCTGGCAAATGAAATCCTTCATTTAATATTGCCAAAGATGGAATGATAAGAGTTCAATTCTAATAGATGTTTATTTGTTTTAAAGTAGAAGCAGAACACTGATGATATATAATATATTCAGATTGAATTTTCTGATTGCTGCTTTGTATTTAGATAATTACTCCATGAAATAGCCATCTAAATTGTATTAGCAATTGGAAAACTAGAGTGGCCAGGTAGGTGGCAAAGTGGATGGAGCACCAGCCCTGGAGTCAAGAGGAGCTCAGTTTAAATCCAGCCTCAGACACTTAATAATTACTAGCTGTGTGACCTTAACCCTTGCCTTGTCACTTAACACCATTGCCTTGCCCCCCCACAAAAAAAAAGAAATTGGAAAACTAAATTTCAAATTCCCATAGAAAAAATCCAACTATTAAAATTATATTAACAGCTATTTAAGTACCTACTGTTTCTAAAATATGATATTAGGGATGAAGGGGAAAATATATAGAGATGAAACAGGATCATTGTTCTAAAGAAGTCATTAAACTTTTTTGTCATAGATCTTTTTGACACTCAGGTTAAGCCTTTTCTTTTTTTTTTTTACAATTTGTTTTTAGGTTTTTGCAAGGCAAATGGGGTTAAGTGGCTTGCCCAAGGCCACACAGCTAGGTAATTATTAAATGTCTGAGACCAGATTTGAACCCAGGTACTCCTGACTCCAAGGCCGGTGCTTTATCCACTACGCCACCTAGCTGCCCCATAAGCCTCTTCTTAGAACAGTTTTTTTTAAAAAAAATACATAGGATTGCAAAGGAAATCAATTATATTGAAATAGAGTTATTTTTTTTTAAATTTCAAAGTTTATATTTAAGAACTCTTGCTCTAAACTTCAGTAGAAAGAACACTTAATATAAAATAGAATTTGATAAGGCATAAAGGATGTAAAAATAAAGTACTATATGAGTTGTGTAATGAAAATAAGAGTACCTTCTTGAATTTGTATTTTTATCCCCAAATGCTAATACAGTTTCTGGAGCACAATACACATTTAATAAATTGTTAATTGAGAAATCATTTATAATTTTGAGAAGAGTTCATGGAAGTGGTGGCATTTGACCTAGTTCTCAAAAGATGATTATTATTTTAACACGATAATACAGGGCTTGCTCTAAAAGTGGGAGGACAATCTAGGTATAGGAAAAAGAATGAGAAAAGGAATGGATTTGGGAAACTAAAATATATATTTGGAGGAGAGTAAGTACTTTAATTTGGATGGAGGATGGTGATAGTTATATTAAGCAACTTTAAGAGTTAATGTTCTTTGGACTTTTTGTTAACCCAATTCTGATTGCAAAATGGTTCATGAACTTTAATACATCATCACTTATGATCTTTCTCAGGACAATATTTATTTCAAAAGAAAATATATTATCCACACAGAAGATTATCTGCAGGACTTGCACATCAATAGAAAATCTCTTTTCTATCTGACCCCTGCATTAGACAACTTCCATGATACTGGTGGATACATTGGCAAGAATATATCTTCCAGCTTTATGTTTTGCTTTGACAATTGTTTAACAGTTAACTGTAACTAGACCACTGTTGCAAGATTTATTGTTGGAAGGACTGCAGAAGTCATCTAGTCCAATTTCTTCATTTTATGCTTGAGGAAACTAATATTCAGAGAAGTGAAATGTCTCAACTAAATCCTCACAGGTTGTAACAGACTTAGGAGTCCAAACCAAACCCTTTCTTTTCACTGTATTCCTGAAATGACTTCTAGTGAATCTATGAACCAATTATTTCATATAAATATGGTTTCTATTCTGTTTGTGTCAATAAATTTCTTGAGTCCCTATAGTATATAATGTAAGCTTCTTACAAATGGGGCTATCCTTCCTTCCCAGCACCTGCTTCTGGTGGGTAGGGGTCATTTTTACCTTCCAGAAGGTAGGTACTTAATATATGTCTGTAGATTGATTCATTTTGGCTCTCTATATATTGGATGCAAGAAAAAACAAAAGCTTTCTGTAATAGAATTTGGCTCTGATAAGATCTCACTAAGATCCTTTCTATTCCTACAAATCTATAATTCTGTTTATTCCAAATACAGGCACCAAACTATTGGTATCAACACATACTTTTGAGTGTCCATAGAATAGAATACATGCAGGGGAAGGGGTTATTAGGGGAAGGAGCTGTTTCACTTTTTTATTTATTTCTGTATTGTATAGTGCCTTGGGATATAAGTCATTGCCTTGGACTTATCTACTAAGTAAAAAGCAGGTTGGAGTATATACTTGTTGAGGAAGTTTCTATACTGAGTACAGTCTGATAACTAAATCACAGACCCAGTATTTACTATGTGATAGTTTTTAACCAGTGCCTTCAATTTAGTTTTTAAGAATTTGGTAACCATTTTTTTTTACTTTTGTACTTTTTAAACCAAGAAATTAAAGAAACTTCATTAATTTTAATGTCTATCAGGCAGATCTTTTTTTAAAGAAAAAAATCTCAGTTCCTTTTATTTAGCAAAAAATCTCTTTTTTGAAGTGAGAAGTAGGAACCTGCTCAAATATTTCAAGAAAAATACATTAATATTGAAATAGAAGTATAGTAGCTATTCATTGTTAGGTATTTAAAAATGTAGCCACTGAATTAGACCTTAGAAATAAAAATTTATTTTCAGACCTATTAATTGCCAAAAAGTCTGTTAAATTTCTTTATAATTTTGGTTCAGTTCTGTAGTTTCTGCTTGACAGGCCATAGTGCTCTTTGCAATAATGACTTGAATCAAAATATCCTTCCTTAAAAAATTAAGAGTAACTTGGAATCAAAAAATAAAGAAACTGGGAGATGAATCTTTATGTGACTCTTATTTTTCATTGTCTTAAAGTAGAGAAAGATAATGCCTATCCTTCCAGATACATATCATATTACCATTCCTAATGTATTTTATTTCTATTGAAATTGACCTGATATTTTTCCCTTGTGCATGTAATGTCTTCTCTTTCCTTTTATGCTCAAACTATTCACCATTCTTTCACTCCTTTCCTTTCTCATTTCTTCCTCTTAGAATCTATATATCCCTAAAATAATTCAAGGTATGACATTTCCTTATTCCTGCTCCTGCCTTGATGGTTACCCTTCAAATTACCATTTTATTTATTTGTTATATAATTATCTTTGTATATTTTTTACACATACTCTCCTTCATAATATGAACTCCTTGAATGCAGTAGGACTGGTATATATTTGTGGGTATGAGTGTGGGTTTTTCTGTATGAATGCACACATGTGTGTGCCTGTTGTTTGTATCTCCAGTGCCTTTTGAAATGTCTTGAACACAGTATAAATTCATCTTGAATTAAATGGAATAAGACTTTTTAATTATTCAAGGTCACAGAGACATTAAAAGAATTCAAGAAAATATCAACAATTAGGCATACAAAGAGAAGAAAGGAAATTATGGCAATAGAATTTACTTTTATATGGACTAGAAACCTGAGCCCCAAGAGCCTAAATAATAAAGATAAATTCGGAAGAAAGCTTAAGACCCAATAATCTAAGAAACAGCTGATGTTCACCACATTTTTTTTTAACATCTTGAAGGTTTTATTTTAGCTCCTTTACAAGATAGAAATAATGGGTCTGGCAGCTGTTCTAAGGAAACCTTACAAAATAATAGCATAATTATTTTAAGATGTTCAATATAAACTGTATATTATATATTATATTTTAAAATAATTTAACAGCATAGATAGTAATAGAGGCAGCTGGTGGTGCAATAGAGAACTGGGTCAGGTTTGGGAAGATCTGATCATAGACAAGTCATTTAACCACCATTTATTTGCCTTAGTTTCCTCAACTATAAAGTAGGAATAATTCCCTACCTTGCAGGGTTGTTGTGAAGACTAAAATAAGATAATATTTGTAAAAGTGCTTACTTGAATAGTACCAGGTATACAATTGGTGCATTATAAATACTTAATTTCTTCCCTTTCCTTGCCAGGATTTTATTCCTTTCAAACGTAGTTTTGAAGGCATATATGAAGCTATATTAGGGTTTCAAATCAAGTTATGGTATAGAGCAGGGTTTCTTATCCCCCTTCCCTTTTTTGTCACTGACACCTTTGACAGCGGCAGTATCTTAGAATAATATTTTTTATTTTATTTTTGTACAAGTGATTTTTTATACATTACTAAAATATTCTTAAGAGTAAACATAATATCCCCTCCCTCAAAAAATATAGACCCTCATGAGAAATAAAGTAAAAGAAAGAGAAAAAAATGTGTTTCACTCTGTGTTCTGATACCATCAGCTCTTGCCTCAGGGTGGATCACATTCTTTATGATAAGTCCATCACACAAGTTACTTCCATATTTTCCCACAGTTGCTGATGCTTTTTGTAATTCCCTCTAGTCATACCTTCCCACTACCATATATTATATTTTCTCTCTCCTTTCACTGTGTCCATCTTCTAAAATTGTGCTGTAGGATAGCTGAGTGGTGCAGCAGACTGATCACCGGCCCTGGGACCAAGAGACCCTGAGCCCACTTACCACCCCTGAGACTCAGCAACCACCCAGCCCCATGGTCCCAGACAAGTCACCCAATCCCAGCCCCTTGCAAGAAGTAAAAAAGAAAATGTGTTATGTCTGACTATTCTCTCCTATTATCTACCCTCCTCTCTATCACCCACATCCCCCCTCCTTCTGCCTTTCTCCCTTCTCTCCTTTTTACTCTAGATGTCTATACTCTATTGACTGTGTATGCAGTTTCCTCTCTAAGCCATTTCTGATGATAGTGAAGGTTCCCTCATTCGCCCTTACCACATTTTTAAACTTATAACTGATCTTCTGTTAGATATTGATCTTAATTGAACTTTTCTGGGTCATAGTTATATTAACCTGTGTTATTTCTTTAGTTGAAACTAGAAAACTGTGTTCAGTTTTGATATAGAAACAAAATTTAGGGGTGGCTAGGAGGTGCAGTGGATAAAGCACTGGCCCTGGAGTCAGGAGTACCTGAGTTCAAATCCAGTCTCAGACACTTAATAATTACTTAGCTGGGTGGCCTTGGGCAAGCCACTTAACCCCGTTTGCCTTGCAAAATCCTAAAAATTAAAAAATAAAAAATATTTAGAAAGTCTATGGGTTTACACTGTTATTTTAATAAGCACAGCTATTTCATCTGTAAGAAACCAAAAAAGTAAGAATATTTTACAAAAATCTCAAATTCCAAGGTAGACGAACTCTCAAATCATTGAAATCTAGAAATTATATGTTTATATTATTGACTTATAATTATAGTCATTGGAGGTACTTTGTGGTCAGATTTTATTTTTTCTTTTGGTCTAATTATGTTTGACTTCTTGGGGAATCCTGATAGATTATATAGATTTCATATTTAAACAAGACACCTTGAAATGGAAAATAAAATTCTCTGGTTCATTTACAGAAGCACATTGACTTTGTCACAATAAAGTTATATTATTAAAATTTATAACTATATCTTCCTTCAACCTTCACTTGTTGTAGCAGAATCCTACTTTAAATACCACCAAGAAATGCAATAAATTTCTCTTTGAATTGACCTTCTTTCTCCTCTGTAATGGTCTTGTTTTTCTCTTTTATTCATACATTCATTTTTTTGCTATTCAACATATTTTTAGAGAAAATATTACCCTTGAATTTAACAAAGGTCATACAAATTACATTATCTTCAAAATAATTGCATTGTTTTATTTTGACTGTTCTGATAATATATTTGTATGCTTATATATTCATACATTCATATATTCATACATATATTCATACATTTCTTTCTATAGCTCATTTTACAGATGAGGAATGGAGGCAAAAAGGGTTAAATGATTAGTCAGGGCCACCTAACTAGTAAAGGAGGCTAGATTTGAACCCAGGAAGTTTAGTCTTCCTGACTCCCAGACCTGCACTCTATCCACTATACCAGCCACCATGTTTAATCTTTAGAGAATTTGTTGTCTTATAACGGAATGGAATAGTTAAGGAATTATATTGGGATACTAGATTCATAATGATGCATCTATTCGCTGTAAAATTTATTCTGTTGTGATGGCATTTCTTGGTATGGAAATATGTGACAATTTCTTGGTAATGTTGTTTTAATCATGCTTAAAAAGCCTTAGTTTGTGGTGTGATTTCTTCAGTTGTTCCCTGATAAGTAATCATGTGGGAAAAGAAGAATGCTTTAGTATGGCAAATTCTTCATTAAGTTAACTTTCTAACAATGAATTAATAAAGCCCTGAAATTTGTTTCTATTTTTGCTCTTGCTGTTGCCTTTAACTTAGATTTTTTAAATTGTATCTGAATTTCAGCCTTCCAGATGTGATATAAAGTGAACAGTCAAGTCCATCTTAACATTTTCCACTTATTTCTTTCTTTTGTCAGGATGACGAAGTCGTTTTACAATGTACTGCAACCATCCACAAAGAACAGCAGAAACTATGTTTGGCAGCTGAGGGATTTGGCAACAGGCTCTGTTTCTTGGAGTCTACCTCTAATTCTAAGGTAGGCAGAATGAATTTGGATTAATTTGAATAATGTAGTTTACTGACTCTGGTGTTTTCTGTCATTTACTAGCATTCTCCCCTTCAGACCTCATAAAACACTTGTTTTGTATATCTCTTATATGTTTTTTATGTAATATGTATTAAAGTTATCTTGTCTGTTTTTCTCTTTTTAGGCTTAGAGAAGCTCCATAACATCAAGGAGCAATACTTATCTTTGTGTGACACCCAGGTTCTTCTGTGTTGTTAGTTACATTAAATTCTAGTACATTAATTATCAGCACAATTCAATCTTTATAGAAATAGCAAATAAAATTAATGAAGAGAAACATTGTTCAATTTTGCTAGAATGGGCTAAGTGAAATAGTATACAGTAATTTTAATCATAATAAAAATTTAGTTTTAGCATTTTGCTATATTATTAGTAAAATATAAATAAAACAATATCCAAGAGTAGATAGTTATAAGAAGAATTCTTCTCTGAACATGAAAACATAGAACTTTTTATAATTACTCAGAGGTTCATGGTCCAATTATCTGAAAGGACCTGAAAGGATTCTAATATTATAGATAAGGAAACAGGATTTGGAAAAGTAAATAATTTTCCCAAGGTCACACATGTAGTAAGCATCTAAAATGAGATTTGAATCTCTGATTTTAGAGGCAATGTCTTTTTCTTTATAACAAGTTATAATTTTTCTTCTGTTTTTCCCATTTTTTTTAAATTATCAAGCATGAAGGCATGGTCCTTTATGTAACTCAGGAGGCAACATTTATCCATTTCTGCTAGTTATAGACTTCTTTACCACCAGTTGTTTTTCAGCGTATGGTCATATGATAAAGCTTTAATTATTGTATAAAATTCTAAGTAGTTTAGAAATTGGTTTATAGAAAAGTTGTCAGTAGTCTAAACAATGAAGTAAGACTAGGTATCACATTTTAAATTGGTCAACTATGACTCACTCCTAGTTGCTAAGCCCACATTTCCAGTGGGTGATGATGCCCTAGTTACTGGCAATTTATAGCTCTGTTTATGATTGTCTTGTCATCTTGTATGCTAAAAAACTCCATTTTGACAAAGTTTTGGATACCAATTATCAAGAGTAGAATACAAAAGCAATTACGGTGCGACAATACAGACTCAACTTGTCCTGATTATAGTCCCTTAATAAGAAAAATAACATAAGAACACATGAGTAAGTTATGATAACAACCAAAGAGCAGTTAAGAAAATGTGTATAAAGGTTAAAGAACTGGACCAGGAGTTAGAAGGCCAAGATTCTCGTCCTTTTTTTCTGCCTCTAACTAGCTTGGGTAGGACAGTTAACCATTCTAGGCCTAAATTTCCTTACTTACAGATTTGACAGTTGGGATTAAGCAATGTTTCCAAGGTCCCTTCAAGCTCCAATAAATATATGTTCCATTACTCTTTGGTATTCGGCATTGGTAGAAAAAGAAAAGTAAAAAAGGGGAGTTTAGTTCAATACAACATTGAAATGAAATAATGTCAAAGTGATGACTCATAAACCTAAGTGCCAATATTCTATCCAAGATACCTTGGCATTGAATTGCCCTTGGTAAAAAAATGAGTTAATTTTTTGTACTTGGCTTATTCTGTATTTATCATATAGACAGGAAGAATAATTGGTGGCAATAAATGATCAGATACTGAGAGCAATGATTATATATTATAAACACACATACACATATACATATATACATATATATACATATATATATATATATATATATATATATATGGAAGTATATATGTATATATTCCTGGAAATTATCCCAGAAACATTTCAAATTTAAGAATCTTTTAATCTAATATATGACTTGCTTTTCCAGAATAACCATTGTCCATGGCTTTAGGAGATCTATTAAGATTGATCTAGACCTCCTGTCTATGGGGAAATTGCTTGCCATTTCTGCCTAGAGGTGTCTGAAGAAAATGTATGCATGTCAATTTAAGAATATGTTGTCAGTCTGAAAAGCTAGAAATTTCTACTTAATATATTTCCTATTTGTTACAATTATGATAAAGAAATTGACCTTTTGACTTTTAGGAGAAGTGCTAAACTGAAAACTATTCCCTTAGAATCTGAAATGCCCTCCTTTGATGTTAAAAGTATAGGGATTAGACCATAATGTAAATATTCATCTTGAATACCAGATTATTGGGGGATAGATAACTTTAAATAATGAGATGATTCTGAAATTATTAGATGCCCAGTCTTGACTTTAGTATATATATATATAATATGTATATATAATCTATAATATAGATATGTATCTGCATGTATATATGCACACAGATCATTTGTTTCAAGGAGATAGTTTCTGCAAATTAACATATTTTCTCTTCTCTCTAAGAAGTCCTCTTTGATTACACTCTCCCCCCAGCATTTCTTTCACCTACCAAATACATACTTAGTTTTATTAATTATTTCTGAATGTGCTATATGCAATTACTGTAACTTCCATGCTCTCTTCAGATAAACAAAAGTACTTAACAGACTGCTCTATGTACAATCAGTACTTTAAAAAAATTCTTCAATTAAATTAAGCTGAATTTTTCCTTGACTACATGTATTTTGTTCTATGGTTTTATTAAGACAATTTTTTCCCTTTACATTGTGTTCTCTAGTGAATTATTTGTTCACTAGAGTTGTCATTCATCATCAACAACAGTTTTTAATCTCTGAAAACTTGGTATGAAAAATTTAAGAAATTTCAGCTGGGTTGATTATAATACCCTTGATTTTTAAAATGCCACTAAAGTCTGATATAATAGTAACTAGTTGCAGTTTCCTAAAAGCCCAGGAGATGGAGATACTTAGTCATTATATTGACCATTTCTGCTTTAGTTTTGGTTCTAGGACAATTTCATATTGGAAATGTTTTTCCCCTTGTTTTTCTTTGTAGACATTTTGAGTCTACATATAAGCAGCATGTTTATGGGTGTTTCTTAGTGTTCATGCTACTATCTTGAAGGAATAGGGTGTTATTTTGGATATGAAACTAAATTAAAGAATTCTTAATGACTGATAACTTTTAGGTTGGATAAGGAAATGGCAAACCACTCCAATATCTTTGCCAAGAAATTCCTAAATGGGATCATGAAGAACTGGACATGACTGAATTATTTCAATGACAGGTAGTTATTAGGTATTTAGGTTATCTGAAGACTTTTTATAGTAAATAGTTTAAATGATATCTCTGTTTTAGAAAGCAAAGAATATTATCTCAATATATCTATATATCTATTTAAGAATGCTGATGACCTAAACTACAAAGTGAAATGGCTTTTTTTCCACTAAAATTATAATTTTTATTCCTAAGGCAAATACAAGTAATAACTTTCCCTGTTTGGTGTATGGTTTTTTTAAATAAGATTTTTATTCTCCTAGTAGAGATAGGTTGAAAAAATGTCTATAAAGCATTTCACAAACATTAAAGTGATACATTATTGCTATTGTTATTACAGAGACATACAAAATAATGGAAAACATTTCTTTATATTCATTTATCCCATTTCTTCACCTGTTCTCATACTGTTTTTACATAATCCCTTCCAAAGAGATGGGATTGCTACCATCCAATATATAGGACATTTGAAATGTTATTCCTGACTTCAATAGTTGTCAGTTTTCCCTTTTGTCAGAGCAACAGTAGAGTTTATTTTCCCATCCTTTCTTTAAACTTCTCATTTTTGTAATAAATTATTTCTGGTGGAAAGAAAAAAAAAAGTTGCGAATCTAAATAACGATCAAATATTCCAGGCATCTGCTTCTGATCCTTAAAGAAGCAATTTACTCTTGATGTCCCACTAAAATCGATTGGGCATGCAATATAAAAGAACTGATCAGTTGGATTTTAAATAAATATTTGTATACATCTCCTTGGATATCAGAGAAGCATTTTATCAGCCCAAACTGACAAGGTGAGTTGGGAACTGGTGAAAATGGTGAAGTAGCATTTGATTAAGCTTTGAGCATTTTAGACAATGTATGATGCAAAAATACTTTTTGGGGGGAAGATATTTGCAGAGTGTTTAGACTGAAGTTTTCATCAGCTTTCTGCATCTATCCATCTTATTTTTCAAATTCAGAAGAAATTTTCTTCAGCAGCAAGCAAATGCCATTACACTAAAAGATCATATTTAAATTAACCCTTACCTTAAATAAAACTCTTACCTATTCACTGTAGGATCCTTTTCACAGAGAGAGAGATGCTTGTTTTTAATTCCTTCATTAAAAAAAATAACTGCTGCTACTCAGTTTGCTTACTAGGACTGATTCAATTCAAAAAGTCTAGTCTTTTATTCATTGGATAGATTTATGCTTCTTGAACAGAGAAAGAAAATTGAAGGGTTTGAATTAGGTGATCTCTAAGGTCCCTCCAGCTTTATATTCTATAAATATTCTATAAAATGTTAAGGTTGATCTATAGTTAACATATGTGTATGTGTGTGTATGTGTGTGTGTGTGTGTGTGTGTGTGTGTGTGTGTGTTAAGGCAGGAGACTTTAGTTTGATTGTTTGAAACGACTCTCAAGATAGGAGAGTAAAGCAGTAAGGGAGAATTGTTAACTTTTAGCCAATTCCCCTTTTTTTTCTATTGAGGGTCACCCAGTTTTTGGAAAGGTCATACTTGATCTTTCTATCTTTCCTTTTCTTTTTTTTTTTAGGTTTTTGCTAGGCAATGGGGTTAAGTGGCTTGCCCAAGGCCACAGAGCTAGGTAATTATTAAGTGTCTGAGACCAGATTTGAACCCAGGTACTCCTGACTCCAGGGCCAGTGCTTTATCCACTATGCCACTTAGCCACCCTCTCAATTCCCCTTTTTTTGATGTCATTTTCACAAATTTATCGGGAAATTATATTGGTAAATTATATAGTAATCTTTCATTTTCACTGATGTATCATCTAAGGATATTTATTATTCATTCTCATAAAATGTGTTGTTGATTATCATGATGTATTTTTATTCAAGTGAAAGTTTTTAGACAAAATAATGTTAGCATAAGAATAATTTCCGGGTTAGAAGAGCCATTTAAAAATGAAATATTGTGTATAACAAATGCTTTTTCAGTTACAATTTGAATTGGACAAACATTATGATGTTTGGACACCTAAAATGTCCAAAGAACTGAACTAGGTGTTGGGATGAGATGTAAGGTTTATTTAAGTCACAAATGCTTTTTGTGTCCTATTATTCTATATTGTGTTAAAGCATTTACAGATAATTACAATTCATAATAATTCATAAGAAGTAGAATGATGAAATTTTCTTTCATCTTTCAGCACACTTGTTGCCCCACAAATGTTTTGCAAATTCAAATGACTCTTACAGAGATCTTTAATAAGTGACTTTACCCCATAAAATATGTTGTTGCCTCTATACTGAAAATATATTAAAGAAAAATAGTTCTTAAACTTAATATTTAAAACAATTTAGTGCAAAGTGGAGCAGCACAAAAGGAGGCAGTGAATTGGAAAGAGCCTGAATCTTCAGCCTTTACCCTGGTGTTTGCTCAGGGGCATTTGTACTATATGTAGACAATTTTTTTTCTTTTACCTGTTATTCAAGAAAAAGTGAAGTAACTGATACCTATGGAGGAAAAGACGTTAATTTTATTGTAAAGCTTTGTGAACATTCGATCTACTTTATATAAATGAATCAAAAGTAAAGTAGAATTCTAGTATATTTAAAAGTAAAGCTCAAAGAAATTTTAAAAAATATTTAATTGCTGTAGAAAAAAGGTTAGTGTTGAATCATAATAAGAAAGAAGAGTGACTATGAATAAAATAGTAATATACTTTCCTGAAAATAATTTTTCTCATGTATTGACATAATTATTTTAGCTGATGCCAAATATAAAGTAAAAAAATTCTAGGAGATAGTTGTAGGAGCTTGAGTTAAGTGTTAGAGGAAATATATGATAATTTATACTCAATAGGCTTGGAATCTGCTGGATTGCCATAGTGATTTTTGATGAACTATGGAGAATGAGAGATATGCCAATGGGAGAGAAGCAAATAATTATTTTCAAAAAACTGAAGAAATCTTCAAACAATAGAATGATGACCTTGAGATGTAGACTTTGAATCAAGAAAATGTGGCAAATGTTTGGAAAAAAGGAGGTTAAGGAGAGAAGAATTAAAGATAGCTTCAACATTTCCAAAATAATAGAATGGTATTTTCATAGTCAGAAAAAGTATTATCAGAAGGAACAGATTTTGAACCTAATGAGTTCAAAAGTCTGGTGAGGAACATCAATAAAAGTTTCTGAAGGCTTTTGACCATATGAGTCTGGAAGTCATTAGATTAACACTAGAAATAAGAATTCGGAAGCAATTTTCTTAGTGATAGGTTAAACTATGTGAATAAATATAGAAGAGCCCTGAAGAGCAAGGGGCAAGAAGATAAAGAGCTGGGGAAAAAAGTCAGAGCAGGAGTTCTAGGATTGGACTAAAAATGTGATAATGTTTGTCTTTTGTTTTTAAAAGAAATCCATATATATAATCAGGGAGATGATACCATGAAATGTACATGAATTGGATTTGAGTGAAGGTGGCTGTACTATTTGAGTGAGGGGGTATGGAGCTCTTTGGGCTCAGTGACCAGATCTGAATCAAGACAACTGGAGATAGCCCTGTATGCAAGGTAATCAGAGTTAAGTGACTTGACCAAGGTTACACAGGTAGTAAGTGTCTGAGTTCAGAATTGAACTCAGGTCCTCCTGAATTCAGGGTCAGTGTTCTACCCATTGTGCCATCTAGCTGTCATTGTGCCATCTAGAAAAGTATAGTGACCCTGAAACTAAAAAAATGAGTAAATATTAAGATAACCAATTATATTAATAATGTAATTTTAAAATATGTATATGTGTGTACATATACAAACATATGTATACATATATGTATACACACACTCGATGAAGTTAGAACTACTTAATTCATATTTTGAATGCGTTCTTTTCCAAGAAGAACAAGAAATAATAACAACAAAAAAAAGTTACTAGGTATTTTAAGACTAGCTGACCTTGATAAATTCAAGTCACCAGGTCATATTAACTAGAATCTAGAGTGGGGAAAGAATTGACTGGAGTAATTGCTGTGTTATTATGAATAATCTTTGAACATTTATGGAAAATGAATGAGGCACTTCAAAACCTCTATGTAACACATTTTAAATAGGGCTATCAAAAATTTGAAAGCCACCGAAAAGTATGATTAGGGCAGTGAATAGTTTTAAGATCTCATTATATTAAAAAACATGGAATATTTGGGTGGGGGGAAAGGATAATTATCTTCAAATATTTGAAGGATAGTGAATGAGAGACAAGATTTATTCTGCTTTAGCAAAAGAAGAACTACAAATAATGCTCTTATAGACCATTTAACATTTAACAAAACTTAGTTTATATGACCACAGAATAGAATGAATACTTAGGAGACTGTACTGATTCTACTGGTTCTACTATACTGGTTCTGCTGTAGTGGTTCTACTAGACACAGATGTGAATACAAAAACAGATGTGGTCAATGGGATGCAGTGACTAGCAATAATAGTAATATATCTGTCAAGTTTAAGGGGAACTAATTCCTCATATCCTTAGGTTACCAGAAAATTATCAATGATTTCAGCATTGTTTGGTCCTCTAGACCAACCAAGTCCTGGGGACCACTCCCTTGCCTTTTAGAGGAGGAAAAACTCAGCCTATAGTAGTGGGTAGAGAACTTGTTAGATATTACTCCATCTGCAAATGGGTAGAAGTAAAACAAAATCAGATTTTGGCTCAATATATGGAAAGCCTTCAAATAGGGTTTCCTTTGTAAGCCTTAGATTTCATTTCTTTGAAAATTTTTAAGCTGGAAATCCATTTGGCAAAGCAATTGTAGAGGAGATTCATGTTCAGATATGGGATGTACTGTATGGTTTAAGAATAACTTTCAACAATGACATTCGGTGATTATGTGTGAAAGGAAACCAATAATGATAAGGTTATTGAATAGCAGAAAGATACAATTGAGATAATATAAAATAAATCTGTGGTATGTAAAGTCAATTTGGTTTCATAGTTTTTCCTATTTCTGCTCTGGAGCAGAAACAGGGGCAGTGGTAATTGCTCAGAGTTGTGAATTTGAAGGTCAGATTGGCAAGAAGTTCTAGGAGAATAACTATTACACCATTTAAGAAGTATATTATAAGATTATGGCTGGGTATTGATGCTAGGCCAATATGAATGGTTAGGAGATATTAGTGATACCAAGTAATGGTCAAGGTTTACTGCGAGGAAGAAAATGGAAGAGTTAGAAGAATATTGTTATGGTAAGAAAGTACTCTATAGCCCTGTATACCCTTCCCACGCTTAGTCCTATACTGTCCTCTATTCTCAAATCTTTTGCTACTTGTCCTCTCAGACTCATGCCTTGTCAAACCCCAACCCTCAATTAGTCACCTCCTCAACTCCTACTCATGAGCTTTTGAACAGAGCTAGAAGAAGTCACGCAACTATTTTGACTGAATCTATTACAAATTTATATTAAAAATCCCAACTGGGTCAACATTTTTATAAGGCAAGTCTTTTTTACTCCTCTCTAATTGATTCTCTATTCCAAACCTTCTCTCTTCCCCTCAAGCCTCCCACATGAGCCATCTCTTCACTCAGTTGAGGATCTTGCCTCACATGTTACTGAGAAAATAGAGGCCATTTGCTGTGAAGTGCATCATACCTTTTATCAAATCTCTGAACTTCTTGATGACAGCCCTGTTCTCTTCTCCATTCTGCAAGTTTCTAATGAAGAAGTTGTCCTCCTCACAAAAGTCAGTCCTTTATTTTTTTATCTCATCTCTTTCCAACATCACCAGCAGAACATTCTTATAATCAATCCTCTTCTCACTAATCTTTCCCTAATTACTTGTTTCTACCCTGTCACCTATAAACATAATCAAGTCTTCCCTGTTCTTAAACAAACCCACATTAGACCCTATGCCTTTGATTATCATCCTGTATATTTTCCCTTTCTCCACTAAACTGCTTTAAAAACCTATCTCCACTCATTACTTTCTCTTCTCCTCTCCCCTCTTTCTCACTTATTTGCTGATTTCCAATGTCATCACTTTAAAGTTCCTTCTCCAAAGTTACTGCTGATCTCTTTTTAAATATTTTGCCCCAATTACATGTAAAAACTATTTTGCCATTTGTTTTTAAAAAATTGAGTTTCAGGGGCAGCTAGGTGGCCCAGTGGATAGAGCAATGGCCCTGGAGTCAGGAATACCTGAGTTCAAATGTGAACTCAGACACTTAATGATTACCTGCTTGTGTGACCTTTGGCAAGTCATTGCCTTGCAAAAAAAAAAAAAAAAGATTGAGTTTCAAGTTCTCTCCCTCCCATTAAGGGAGACATTTGATATGTTATATATGTGTAGTCATGCAAAACACATTTCCATATTAGTCATACGAAAAGAACACTACCCCGCTCATCATTTCTTATAATAAAATAGTATTCCATCATAATCTTACACTTTAATCTGTTCAGTCATTCCCCAGTTGATGGGCATAACCCCAATGTCTAATTCTTTACCACCAGAAAATTTCTATAAATATATTTGTATATCTAAGTCCTTTTCCTTTTTTTGGATATAGATCTAGTATTAGTAGTATTTCTAGTTTAAAGGGTATGCAGGGTGTTATAACCCTTTGGACACAGTTCAAAATTACTCTACAGAATGGTTGAATCGAGGGGCAGCTAGGTGGCACAGTGGATAGAACACCAGCCCTGGAGTCAGGAGTACCTGAGTTCAAATCCGGCCTCAGACACTTAATAATTACCTAGCTATGAGGCCTTGGACAAGCCACTTAACCCCATTGCCTTGCAAAAAACCTAAAAAAAAAACCCCCAACAAAACAGAATGGTTGAATCAGTTCACAACTCCACCAATAGGACATTAACATCTCATTTTTCCCATCTCTTCTCTAACATTTGCCATTTTCATTTTCTCTATTAGCCAATCTAATAGATACTCATTTTAATTTCTATTTCTCTAATCAATAGATAATTAGAACATTGTTTTTATATGGCTTTAGATAGCTTTATTTACTTCATCTGAAAACTGTTCATATCTTTTGATCACATCAATTGGGGGATGGCTCTATTTTTATGAATTTGACTCAGGTTTTTTATGTTTGAGAAATGAGGTTCTTACCAGAGAAACTTGTTTCAATTTTTCTTCCACAGTTACTATTGCTAACTGTATTTCCCCTCCATCCTACTCCCACCCTGTTTATTCTACTTTCTATCTTTTCACCCTGTCCTTCCTCAAAAGTGTTTTGCTTTTGACTACTGCATCCTCCAATTTATCTTCCCTTCTATCAATCCCCCCCACTTCTCTAATCCCCTTTCCCCCCTACCTACTTTTCATGTAATAAGAGAGATTCTATATCCAACTGAGTGTGGTGGCTGTTCCCTCTTCCAGCCAATTATATTGTGAATAAGGTTCAAGTGCTCCTCTCCACCCACCTCTGCTGTCTGTCCCTTTACTGTAAAAGTTCTTCTGTACCTTTTATGTGAGGCTATTTACCCCATTTACTTCTCCTTTTCCCCTTTTCCCAGTGCATTCTTCTTTCTCATCCATTAATTTTATTTTTTGGATAATCATTCCATTTTATTTAACTCATACCATGCCATTTATCTATGTTTATTCCTTCTAAACTGCCCTAATAATGAAAAAGTTCTTAAGCATGGAAGTGTCATCTTCCCATGTAGGAATATCAACAATTTATCCTTATTGAATCTCTTCCCTTTTTATGCTTCGAGTCCATTTTTTTGAGTCTTATATTTTAGAGGCAAGGTTTTTTTGTTTTTTGTTTTTTTGCAAAACCATGGGATTAGGAGACTTGCCCAAGGTCACACACAACTTAATAAGTATCAAGTGTCTAGGACCCAATTTAAACTCAGATCTCCTAACTCCAAGGTCAGTGCTCTATCCATTTTACCACCTAGCTTCCTGTAAAGTCAAGTTTTTTTTATTCATCTCTGGTCTTTTCATCAGGAATGTTTGAAAGCCCTCCATTTCATTGAATAAACATTTCCCCCCTGAAGGATTATACCTAATTTCGTTGGATGGCTAATTTTTGATTGTCATCCTAACCCCAATCTAAGTCTTTTGATTTGCTAATATAGAAGTTTCTAAATGTTGTGTTAACCTGATTGTGGTTCTATGATATTGGAATTATTTCTTTCTGGTTGCTTGCAATATTTTCTTTTTCATCTAGGAGCTCTAGATTTTGGCTATAATATTCATTTGTGTATCTCAGAACGTGATGAGTAAATTCTTTCAATTTCTATTATACTGTCTGATTTTACAATATCAGGACAATTTTTCTTGATAACAAGTTCTTTTTTTTAGGTTTTTTTTTTTTGCAAGGCAAATGGGGTTAAGTGGCTTGCCCAAGGCCACACAACTAGGTAATTATTAAGTGTCTGAGACTGGATTTGAACCCAAGTACTCCTGACTCCAGGGCTGGTGTTTTATCCACTGTGCCACCTAGCTGCCCCGATAATAAAAGCTTATTGAAATATCAGTAATCCAATAATTTTTAAATTATTGGTCCCCAATTAATTTTCCAGGTCAATTGTTTTTCCTCTGAGACATTTCACATTTTTTCCTATTTGTTCATTCTTTTAATTTTTTTTATAGCCTCTTGGTCCTTTTTGAAGTCATTAGCTTCCACTTGTCTGATTCTATTTTTTTAAAGAATCATTTTCTTCAGTGACCTTTTATATCTCCTTTTTTGGGGGGGACAAGGCAATGGAGTTAAGAGACTTGCTCAAGGTCACATAGCTAGTAAGTTTCAGGTATCTGAGGTTGGATTTGAACTCAGGTCCTCCTGATTCCAGGGCTGGTGCACTGTGCCACCAAGCTGCCCCTATAGTTCCTTTTTTTTCCTACTTTCAAGGATTTCTTTTCTTCAGTGAATATTGTACCCCTTTTCCCATATGACCAATTCTATTTTTTTTTAGGATTTTGCAAGGCAAATGGGGTTAAGTGGCTTGCCCAAGGCCACACAACTAGGTAATTAAACTTAAGTTTCTGAGGCCAGATTTGAACCCAGGTACTCCTGACTCTAGGGCTGGTGTTCTATCCACTGTGCCACCTAGCTGCCCTGACCAATTCTATTTTAAAGGTTTTAAGGGGTTTTTAAGTGTAATTTTATATATCTTTTTTGTATATCCCCATTTGGCCAATTTTGCTTTATAAGTCATTTTTCTATTTATTGGATTTTTTTGTGTCTCTTTTATTATTGCTTTATTCTGGTTCTTTTTTAAGTGTTATTTTTTTGGGTTTTTTGCCTCTTTTATCAAGCTATTGATTCATCATGATTTTCTTGCATCACTGTCATTTCCCAGTTTTTCTGATTCCTCTCTTATTTGATTTTTAATCTTCTTTCTGACCTCTTCCAGGAATTATTTTTGAAGCTGAGACAATTCACATTTTTCTTTGAGGCTTGGATGTAATGCATTTTTGTTTCAGGTTTTTTGCAAGGCAAATGGGGTTAAGTGGCTTGCCCAAGGCCACACAGGTAGGTAACTATTAAGTATCGGAGGCCGGATTTGAACTCAGGTACTCCTGAATCCAGGGCCGGTGCTCTATCCACTGCACCACCTAGCAACCCAAAGGACGTAGCATTTTTGACTTTATTTATTATGAGTTTGTGTTTTTATCTTCTCTTTCACTATAATGTCTTTCTATGGTCAGTATCTTTGTTGTTTGCTCATTTCCCTTATAGTTTATATTAAAGTTGGACTTTTCTCCCAAGATAAAGGGGGCACTGTCCCAAGTGTCAGGGGTTTGTGCAGCTAGTTCTGGGCGTCCATAAACTTTCAATTTTTCCAAGGGTGTCTGATCTAAGAAGAGGTGTATTTATTACTCTCCTGGCCTGTGTTCTTCCCACAAGCCCTGGAAACTTTCTGCCCTTGAACTGTGACCATCGTCTCTGTTCCCACATTGGTGTGCTAGTGTTCCTCCCTGCTCTGGGATTGAGATTGAGGATTTCAACCTCCATTCAAGTATGGGCAAAGCAACAGATTTCTACATTCAGTGTCAGCAAAGGGTCCCCTGTAATCTCCCTTTGAACAATTGTCAACCTCCCTATCATATGTGGGCTGGGAGCTCTGAAAGCCTCAGCTACTCCCAAGGTCTGCTGCTGATTTGCTGGGGTAGAGCCCAGGCTCTACCTGGCCAGGCTGAGTTCTAGTCTTATCAAGGTGCAATAGACCTTTCCTGTTGACCTTCCAAGTTGTCTTGGGATGAACACCGATTTTACCCCATCCTTTTGTGGGTTCCGCCACTACAGAATTTATTTTGAATCAATATTCACACTTATTTGGAGAGGAATTTGGGAGTGTTCAGGCAAGTTCCTGCCTTTTCTGTCAACTTAGTTCTGTCCCCACTCATCCTCTTAATAGTCACATCTAATGATCATATTTGATCATATTTCAGTCATCATCCTTCTCAGCCTCTAGCTGTTATATGATTCTGAGAAGTCATTTTACACTTACAAGACTCAATTTCCTTTTCTGTAAGATAGACATATTACTATTCATTTTTCTCCCCTACATTTACAGGATTATTGAAGGTAAATTTTTTTAAAATTTAAAATGTTAGGATAACATGGCTTATTTTATTGATGAGAAAGCTGAGGCTCATAGATATTACATTATTTTCTCAAAGTCACACAATTAGGAGGTGATAGAGCTGGCTTCATTTCAATTTCTTCTGACAAATCTGTTTCTGTCATGTTACCAAGAGGATCTTTATGTGTCTTTATATGTACTACAAATAGAAGAAAGACTACTCATCTCCTATTCTTCATTCCTCCTCATATTTAATAAATTATCTAACTCTTATTCAAACTTTTATCACTCCATCTTCAGACTATTCCAATAGGCTGTAATTTCTGCTTTCATCATCTCCCTTCTCTTTTTTCATTCTTCACAAAAATTTCATCATAACATTCCTAATGTGAGGATCTGACCATGTCTTACTATGTCTTGAAACATTCAGTGGCTTTGATTGTCTACAGGAAAAGATAATGGAGTGAAGAGAGTTCAGATGAAAAGCCAGAGTCACCTAGAGATAGTAGCTAACAGTACTTTGTTACTTGTAAAGGGAGAAGAAGAACAGAGGCCTAGAGGGGAACAGTCTTCAAGTATGTTTTCCAGTGCCCTTGACAGGGCACTACATAATGGGATGGCTTCTGGATATGGAATTGTTTTGGAGCAGTTTTCATACTCTGAAGGCTCAGAATCCCTTAGGGCTCAAACTCATAAAGAGTTTTAAGTAAAGAACCATCTGGCACCAATAAAAACCTACCTTTTACAGAGAAAAATAGTTAGAAGAAGTAAAATATGAGTATTTTCTAAATTGCTTAATAAGAATTAAGACATGAGGGTAAGGGTATAGGGAACTTAATTTCTAACTGTGCCATCCAGCAAGAAACTGGGATGGAGAAATACCTGCTCACTTGAGCTTATTAACCTTAGGATATATGAATTTGGGGATGTCGGGGGCCATACTAGTCAAATGAGTTTTATCAGTTCACAAATGCAAATGATTGATTTTGGAATTTAAGACTTCTTCAAACCTGATTCCAACATGCCTTTCTAGCTTTATATTATACTACTTTTCTCCCTGTTCCAGTCAAACTGGATTTACCACTTTCCCCCCAAACTCATATTTGAGATTCCCCTGGGCTGACTCCTGGGCTGACAACTTTGTAAATTCACAGAAGTCTTACTGTCTTGGGACATAGTTGTACAGAAAATTCATTTATTAATTAAACTTTCTTAATGTAAAATAACCACAATAAAGTGGTTGAAAAGAGTGTTGGACCTGGAGTCAGGTAGAGCTAGCTGAGTCCAATTAAGCTCTTGGATACTTTCTAGCTATGTGTTCCTTTGTATTCACTTAACCTCTGTCTACTTCAGTTTCTACATCAGTAAAATGAGGATAATCAGTCAATCAGTTAATAAACAATTATAAAACAAACATTAAGGACCAGGCAGAATATTGGGGATAAAAAGAAAGGCAAAGGACAGATCCCCTACTCTCAAGAATCTTACAGTCGAATGGGTGAAACAACATGTAAATAATTATATTTAAACAAGATATACACACATACACATATATATCCAACCATCCATCCATCCATATACATCTATATATACACATACATAATAAAATAGAGATAATCACCAAAGGCAAGGCATTTGTATCAAGGCATCCTCCTAAAAGAGAGTTTTTAGCTGAAACTTGGAGTCAGGGAAACCAGGGGACAGAGATGAGAAGAAAGAGAATTTTAAGACTGGGGACAGCTAATGAAAATGCCCCGAGTCAAGAGATGGAGTATCTTGTTCAAGGAAGAACAAGGAGACATGTCACTGAATTGCAAAGTGTATGTGGGGTATTGTAAAATATAATAAGACTATAGGGTATAACAGAACTATCTCCCAGGGTTTTTTAAGGATAAAATGAGGTAATATTTGTAAGGTGTTTTATAAAGCTAAAGCAGGTAGTGATAAAGTGGATAGATTACCTAACCTGATGTGAAGAAGACCTGAGTTCAAATCTAGCCTCCATCATTTACTAGCTATGTCACTCTAGGCAAGTCTCAAATCTATTTGCCTCCATTTCTTCATCTGTAAAATAAACTGAAAAAGGAACTGGCAAACTATTCTAATAGCTTTTTTCAAGATAAGCTCAAATGGGGTCTCAAAATCAAAACAATTTTATTTAGCAGGGATAGAAGATCAGCCCAGTAGCATAAAAAAGTTCTTTAAAAAACCGACCATGTGGGGCGGCTAGGTGGCATAGTGGATAAAGCACCAGCCCTGGAGTCAGGAGTACCTGGGTTCAAATCCGGTCTCAGACACTTAATAATTACCTGGCTGTGTGGCCTTGCACAAGCCACTTAACCCCGTTTGCCTTGCAAAAAACCTAAAAAAAAACCCACCATGAAGCATTATCAGCTAAAAATATAGAACTGTAATCTCATCATATGTTTCATCAGTATTATATGACTTTATAAAATCATTTAACATATAAGAATTCATTTTATTTTCATAATATGTCAATAGAGGAGATGGGAAAGGTGAGATGATCTCTATTTTGTAAAGGGAGAAATTGAGGCTCTCATTCAATAAGTGACAGTCAAGACTTGGAGACTAATAATAGTTAACATCATAAGGTTTGCAAAACACTTTATATATTATTTTATTTAATCCTCACAACCGTCTTGTGAGGTTCGTGCTATCATTATCCCCATCTTGTAGATGAGAAAATTTAGGTTGAGAAAGAGAAAGGATTTGCCTAGGGTTGTATAATAAGCAATTGAGTTAGGATATGAACTCAGATGATTCTGATTGCAGGTCAAACACTATTTCACTTGCATCTTCACCCTCTAATCATACCCATATATACTCTTAAAATAGAAATTACAAAAAATGTGAAACTAAGAAACAAAATGTAAGCATGCAATTCAGTGGCAGTCAGAACATTCTTTATGGGACTGAAATTTGGTTAATATGATGAATAAGATATAAGCTCTGGAAATGAAATAACTAAGGACCATAAGTAGAAAAGTTAGAGAAGTTGAAATAATGAAAACATAAGGAACAAAGAGTTGTGAATAGGGTATGCAAGAAAAGTTGTGAACTGGAAAGATAGTAGTAACTATGCAGTCATTTGTAACCTGAGAAATTTAAAAAATTGAAAGTGCACAGAAGGAAAAATGGAGGTAAGGTGTGATCTGAAATATCAGGGTTGGGGGAAAAAGGGTCCTGTGCTTTGGAAGGGCTATATGAAAATGAGAGAGGCAACCTGAATACTAGAATTCTCTTCAGAAGGAACAATAAATTCAGCACAACTTCAAAACTTTACACACTGAAAATTAAAGGTTTATTTCATGCAGCTAACAAAATGACTCTCATAGAATTAAAAATCACCATCTATCAATTCAGAGTCAAGGTGGACTAAATGTGGGTGAAAACAATTAAAAGAAAACTATAATGCACTGGTTTGTTTTTAAGTACTTCTAAATACCAAGAAGAATAAACCCCTACAAATAATCTTTTTTTAGGTTTTTGCAAGGCAAACGGGGTTAAGTGGCTTGCCCAAGGCCACACAGCTAGGTAATTATTAAGTGTCTGAGACCGGATTTGAACCCAGGTACTCCTGACTCCAGGGCCGGTGCTTTATCCACCTAGCCACCCCCTACAAATAATCTTAAATGCACTTTAAGTATATAAAAATAAATTACAAGAGGTAGCAAGTTTTTTGATAACCTGTCTAAAATCAAAATCAAATGAGCCATTTTCAAATATGTTTAATCATTCAGTTTAATCCTCAGAAAAAAGTGAAAATTTGTATTACTTGTACCAACTTGATATTTCTTTTGCATCCTGATCATGCATGATAGATAAGTATTGTAGAAAAACTAGAAGCATGAAGTGCTCAGTAACTATTTGATAATAGACCTATTTTGAGAGGTCCATTCAACAATCCTACCTGCTAAATATATATGTGTATATATATATATATTAATATATATTATATATGTATATATACATTTATGAATGAAGATAAGGCAACTATTTTCCTAGTAACAGTCAAGCTAAATGATTTACTTACCCTTCTTACCTAGTCTTCTTTGCTAACAGTAGTACCATTTGTTAGATGATAGATTGGGTGAGATTATAGAGTTATCTGAGGGAGGCTACTGAACTCACTTTGGTTTTGTTTTTAAATTTTTTGTAAAGCTCACTAACCTCTATGGCATTCAGATCCAGAGTAGCCTCCGCATTAGTCCCATGCTCTAACTAACAGTGCTTCATTTCTTTTGAGATTTCTTAACATGATGAAATTCCTCATAATAAGTGGCAAGATGTTGGTAGGATAAATATAACAAAATGGCCCTTAATGAAAAGAATGAAATTTTTTCATAGAGTTCAATTTCCCATGACTGTGAGTGCAAATGTATGTGTGCCTATGGGTAACAAGAAAGCATCAGATATATGCATAAATGTGCTCAGAACTACTTTTTCTTGATTTAAAAATTATCTTTTTTTTAATTCTTAATGATCATTTCATATGAAATTAGATAAATTGTTAATTTTAGAGATAAAATCAAATATGCACACATATATACATTTATGGAAAAAACTAATGTTATATTCAATATTATTATTATATGTATGTTTTTAATATTTTCCAAATATGTGTGTATATATACCCCTCCATACACAAAAAATTTACAATTCAGGATCTATCTTAAATTCTTTTGTACTATAGTGAGTGCTGGTACTAATGAGTATCTTTTGGAGTAGTTTTACTTCTCTAGGATCTTCCTATTTTAAAAATGGAGAGGTGAGATATGTACCTCTGAAAGGAAGGAGCAGTATTTTATACTTTCAGAGGATTTGAGTGAGGCAGAAGTCTTGTACTATGTAATAGGGAAATAATAAAGCTAAAGCATAAGACAACTTTAATTTGTTAAATGTGATCTTCGAATAAGAAATGAGACTGGAGTAGAGAGTCAAAAGTAACATAATGACGATGAGTTTTTAAGTAAAACCAGAGTAGGAGCTTTCTGAGGGGGTGAGGGAGAGAGGAGAGGAGAAAAGAGACAGACAGAGAGAAAGAGAGATAGGGATAGGGAAAGAGTGAGAGAGGCAGAAACAGAGGAAAAAGATAGAGGCAGAGAAAGAGAGAAAAGCCTTCTGTTCCCTTGTCATATCTCTCAAACCCACAATAAGTAGTTGTTGACTCTAACTACAGCCTCCATAAGCAGTGGCTAAAAAATGAGTTTTCTACAGTGATATGTTCTGCAAAGTTATTATTCTGACATTGTGAATGTTTAAAGTTCTCATAGGGACTTTTAGAAAAATATGTTTTACCAGAACATGTGGGGCCATTATATTGTAAACCAAACCCAGAAGTTTTAATTATGTGGAGTGCTCTGGATACTAGAGATGCTGACAAATTCATGTGTTTTAAATTGCTATGCTAGAAAGTACAAATTAAAGGTAGGACTTGGAATAACTACTTTTAAACTGTTTTGTAAAATACCTTCTTTAGATAAAGCATGTTCTGGTGTGTATATTTAAAGAATATGATTCAATTTATTCTCATAAGGTGTCCTATTCTTTAGACACTTTAGTAGGAAAATACACATACACACACAAACACACGAAAATTTTTCCTTATGACAAATCTAATAAGAAGTTACCATTTGTAATGTCTACCAGTTTTACCTAGTTCTGCTGTCTGGAGCCAACTACACAAAATATATTTCTCTTCCAATTAAATACTGTAAGAGAAGTTAAGTGGGTCACACAGCTGTAAGATGATTTAACTAGAATTTCAACCCATTCATATGTATTCCTTTTGAGTTGACTTATTTTTTCCTTTTATTGATTAACATATTTCTTGATATCAAATCTTTGAAATATATAACTCCTACCTTTTGGCAGATGATCATGAATCCTAGTTAAGGATGACACTTAAATTTATAACACGTTCGACATTTTAAAAAAACAGTCTGATATAGTGGATGAAATCCTGGCCTTGTTGTCAGGGAGACCTCAGTCTAAATCCTGACTCAGATACTTCTAGTTATATGACCCTGGTCAAGTGAATGTAAAATGAGGGGCAGTGATAGGCAGAGTGGTCCTTATAGATCTAACTCTGGTTGTATGAATTCTATCCTTTTCTCTCTATTCTTATTACATATCTAATTTATATGATAGGTATGATAACTTAGAGAACAGTCTGGATATGTGGTACTTCAAAAATTTAGGCAATATTCTTTCATTGGCTTAATAGATCAATTTAGATCCATTAATGAAGAGAATAAAATGCATCATTCTGCCTCATAGCTTTACTGTGAGGATTGCAAACTTCAATTAGTACTTTCAATTGTACAGCATCAAAAACTTTGACAAATAGTAGTTTTAGTATGCAGGAGTCTAAGAAGAGAAAATGACTCAATTTTACTCTTTTAAAAGTTGCTCTTTGCAAATTGCTTGACTATGATTTCCCCTGCAATAGCCTGTCCTTTTCTGCTCATGCTATCTGAGATGAATAGACGGTTAACACTGTTATTAACTACAGATTTAAAGCTTGAAAAGGACATATTGTTACCTAGTTATCTAACTTCCTGATTTTTAAAATTTAATTTAATTTTTCCAGTTACATGCAAAGGTAGTTTTCAGCATTCATCCTTTTGCAAGTTTATGAATTCCACATTTTTCTACAACCCTTCCCACCCCCACCCCCCAGTCACCCTATGATGGCAAATAATCTGATAAAAGTTGTACATGTACAATCATGTTTCATATTAGTCCTGTTGTGAAAGAAGAATTAGAACTGGGGGGGGATGTAACTCCCTGATTTTACAGATGGGGGAACTGAGACACAGAGAGGTGAAGAGACATCTTTGAGGTCACGAAAGTAATGGGTAACAGATATGGAATTTGAACTCCATCTCCAATTCTAGGGTTGTTTTAGTTTTTATTTCTGTTTTTACTCTACCACAAGAAGGTTGACACTGGTATGAATTAATTTCCTTTAAGGTCTCTCTGTCATCATATTAATGTTGGGGTCTTGACAGTGTTCCTGAATTAATACCTCTTTGCCCTCTAGAGACAGGTTATAAATTATATTGCCATTAGACTGAGAGATTGACTAACTGGTGGTCTTTGAACTACCTTTATTGTTATTCTAGAAAGACTGGAAGGGACTGAAGTATCTCTTCTTTCATTAATTTCCTCCTGATATATGTGAGAAAAGGGATGAGTTAAGAACTGTTATTATTTATTGAGTCAATTAAAACAACTCCTGACATGGTCTGAGCTGGCATCCAGTGGATTTATAAGAAATGGCTTTAGTGCAACAGAATATGCTTCCATAAGGATTGTTTTGAAGTAAGAGAAATATGATATGAGAACTCTCTTCCAATCAGTGAATCTATAAATAATGATCATTTATTGAGCACACCAATTGCTGAGTGATAAACTAAAAGCTGGGCATCCAGCAAAGACAAGAGTTCCTGCCTTTGAGAAGATTACATTCTTTTGGAGGTGAGAATGCACACATTTAAAGGGACCTACAAAATAAATACAAGAACATTGTTTGGAAGGAGACATTAGTGTCTGGGGTAATCAGGAAAGGTCTTACATGGAGAAAAAAATCCCTATTAGGAAATCAAGAATCTTAGCAACAGACCCTAGTGAGCATTGAAGGTCTTGCTTTAGCTGAACTTTGAAGAAAACAAGATTCAGAAAGGCAGAGGTGATGTCAGAGATAGTCATGGACTTGGAGTCAGGAAGAGATGATCAGATCCAGTTTCAGGTACTTACTAGCTGTATGACCTGGGCAAGATACTTACACTCTCTTCCTTTGTTTCAATATCAGTAAAATAGGCTAGCTTTAAATTGGTGATGCTGTGGAAGAAATGCATTCCAACACTGTATTATCAAAGATCCCAGATACTACAGCATGTTATAGGCAGTGCAGACACACCTGGATGTTGGGATTATTGCCAGCTACCGGAAGATGCTGTACTGCTCTGTTGCTTTTTGTGGCCACAGCTGTTTTCTTTGATTTAACTTATAGCTGTGTTTAGTTTAAATGTTCACCTTGTAACTATTTGCTATAAAAATGCCTCTTAGGAACATAAGAACCTTAGCAACAGAGCCCTCTGGTGGGCATTGAACTTTATCAACTGATCTTCTATCTATAAAGGGAGTTTATCAGCTCTGGAAGACTGAAAGAATTGTGTTAGTTAGATTGCCCAAGTATTATAGAAAGACCTGGGTAAAATTGAGACTCGAAGCTCATACTGGGATCGAAGCCCTGAAGTTTGTGGTTGGAAATGGGTCTCTTCAAAAGACAATGCCTATTTTTGAGTTTTGAGCAATTATTTATACCAGTTTTTCTTCAGAAGCAATTTAATGAGCTATTCCATAGTGACTGCAGTTTGGTATAAATCTAATGAAGCTTATTAAAACCAGGCAATAAGTGAGACAATTAAGCTGGAAAGTGTAAATCAAAATCAATAACGACAATATTCCTTAAAATGCACTTGATCATATAACTGCTCCAGTGATTTAAAAAGCTACTTTTTAATAATCAGAAAAAGAATAATGATGAAACTAAGGTCTTTTTCAGACTAAAGAAAATAAGTGTACAGGGGCTAGGTGTGAAAGTCCTGTTTAAATTCAATATGAAAGACTGGCAAACCTGACTAAATTTGTATTTTATCAAAGTAGAAATTGGATATTATTGCCTGCAGTTTTTTTAAGTATTCATTTTACAAGTGCTAATGAATAATCAAAATGTTCAATCTGGTATTTCTAAACTATATAAATGCAAATCTTTCTTTTTTTTCCTATTTCTACTTGGAGAATAGTTAATCATGATGATTTATTTTCCAATTTGTTATGTATTACACAAAATGAATTTTACAGTATCTAAAGATGAGTTGGGTTGAGAAGATACAAATCCTGGTAGTCTGTTTACATAGCTGTCATTTTCTTTTAGAAAAACGCTTCTGAATTTGTTACTTTTGTATAAAAAGAAAGAAATATACTGGTAAAGTTGAGCTTCAGGGTCTTTGCTATTAGGTTAGTTGTCTTTAGGTAAGACAACCAAATTTAATCGAATCCTTTATATATTTCAGTAACACTGTACTGTGGTAGTGGTATAAAGATGAAAGCATATACAGTTCATACCCTCCAGGAATATATAAACAATTATTGCATTTAATACCCACAAAAATACAAAACAAGATATCAATGGAGGGAGGGAGGGAGGGAGGAGAGAGAGAGAGAGAGAGAGAAGAGAAGAGAAGAGAAGAGAAGAGAAGAGAAGAGAAGAGAAGAGAAGAGAAGAGAAGAGAAGAGAAGAGAAGAGAAGAGAAGAGAAGAGAAGAGAAGAGAACAGTTCAGTTAGGAAGTTTAGGCAAGGCTTCACAGAGGAAGTAGCATGGGAGTTAAGCTTTGAAAGAGATAGTACTTTCCTCATAGATGGTTCTCTTTCTTCTGCTATGCACCAACTCTTCATTCTTAAGCTCACTCCAGCACTGAATTTCTCACATTAGAAATGCTGAGACCCTCTCTCCCTCAATGGATGACTCCTTCATTAAAGAAAGGTATCTAGATAGGTATGTCTCATTTCTTTCCAGACTGCCTTCTTGAACTTTCTTTACTGTGCTCCCAGGCTGGATAACTTTATATTCTCCTTCCTTTTTTTCACTTTCCTTTTATAAGTTGCCTTTTCGATTTAGAGTATAAGCTCCTATCTTTCTTTATATCTGTATTTATAATCCCAGATTTATTCTTATGTGATGATAAATAGGTCGATTTTTTTGTTTCAATTTTTATCTAGCCCTTAGTCATTGAATGGACATTGTCTTAGAAAAATTTGAACATGAGAAGGACCATAATTTAAAAAGGACAAGATAAATCACTGCTTTCTGGCTCATCACGTCAGCTTGACTCTCATGTCTTACCACTGAGCTCAATGACTCTGGAGGAAAGGAAAGACTGAGACTGATGACTTTGTGAAGCTATTCCTTAAGTCCAAATCACTCACAAGTCTAAACATCCCCCTTGTGATGTCATTGGTCCTCTTCTAGAATGAGGGAAGAACAACAGTGTAATATGCTACAATCTATTTAACATTACTTGAGGTCAACAGGAGAGTGGAGGGAAAGGAGAAAAATGTAGGACTCAAAATCTTACAAAAAATTAATGTTAAAAACTATCTTTACATATAGCTGGAACAATAAATAAATACATTTTTAGAAACCAATCTAGGGGCAGCTAGGTGACATAGTGGATAAAGCACCGGCCTTGGAGTCAGGAGTACCTGGGTTCAAATCCGGTCTCAGACACTTAATAATTACCTAGCTGTGTGGCCTTGGGCAAGCCACTTAACCCCATTTGCCTTGCAAAAACCAACCCCCCCCCAAAAGAAACCAATCTAACATGCTGGGGTGGTCTTCCTCTGCAAGAGTACTATAGTGGAATATTTAGGGTATTCTTTCGTTACTCCTTATTCTTGCTGCATGATTGGCACAACTATAACTCCAGCTACACATTTCTTTTCTGATTTTCTTTAAGCAGTTGATATAATTCATTTCCTCCAGCAATATTTTGTCTCACACCTAAGATAATTTAGTTGAAAAATAATTTTTTACCTTTACCTGAAATCTGTTTTATTTGGGTTCCCATTTATCATATTGCTTTATGTACTATATGCTGACTAAACTGCTAAACTGCTTTTTTGTGACAGAAACAAAAATGATCCATTTGACCTGTTTTGTACTAAAGGAAAAGAAATCTCCTTTTTGGGGACAAATTTGCAGAGTTAGTTTTCTAAGAGAATCAGAGGGTTTTTTCTTTCTCAGGCTATGCTACCTGCCAAGGGGTGGACCCTGTCTTCCTCAAGGATAACTGTGTCCCCAACCTGCCGTACTAAACCTCTTGCTTCTTTTTTAGTATCTCAGAAGTTGAACTTGATTCTGTTTTGAATTAATGAATAAGAATGCACTTATCTTGTACAATGTATCATCCAAAGTGCTAGGGATACAAATTGAAAAGGGAAACAGTTCCTGCTCTCAAGGAGCTCACATTCTGATAGGGAGACAATATGTATGGAAGGTTTCAGCTGTGGGTCAAATGGAAAAGTCCCCTGATTTTTAGAGTGCAGAAGCAAAATATATTGTAACGTTTAAATCAGATGTGAGCCAGGTACTATACTTATGAAAAGCGAAGAAAGCAAGAAGGATCAGGATAGAATCATAGAATATAAGAATGGGAAATGATCCTTCTAAATTCAGACTTATACTCCAAAGGAATCCCAGTCATAGCATGCATGCCTGATAAATGATCGAAAGGAGTGGGACTCATCACATTCATGAATTGTTTTGGTCAAAGAATTTTCACTTAATGACTACCGACTGGGGATGAGCCCCTTCCTACTTAGCTAAGCTGGCACTCAGAAGTCAAACATAATTCATACCAAAAGCCTTTTTGGCAGCAGAACCTACTGGAGTAGGTATTCCATTGATATATTCTTTCAAAATCTAGGGCTAATTCCATCCCACCATAGCAGAGGATTTGTGAAATTTGGAGCATGTAGAGATTTAAAATTAAAAAAGATAAAAAAGTTATATTTTTGTGATACACTAATAAACTAACAAAAATAGGATTTTATGTTGTCTAGCTTGTTTTTGTGATACCCTAGTAATTAAATAAAAATATGGTTTCATATTATTTAGCCTGGGCATAAGTAAAGTGATGATTCAGAATTAAACTGATATGAGGAACTGAAAATATGGACTAATATTAGATTATTGAACAGAGTAACTGATAATGTGATCTTAATATAATTATCTGACTGGTACATGTTGTTTTCCATTCTGGAAATCAACTTACTGAAGTACCATAAGCTGTTTCAAAATTGGAAAATTACTATGACTAATCTCAATAACATAAATATTTGTTCCTTGTAAACATTAATTCATTGCTTTCCATATATAATTCTGGGTTATATAATTTTTAAAAATAATCCTAAAATGATAAAGGATAGATTCTATACTAGTGAATCAGACCTGAGAAAAGACCCTATCTAGTTTCCTACTTTCAAAAACTAAATTAACAAGAATAAGTTCATTTATTTAACAAATGTTAATTGAGACATATATCACTGCAAGAGTACTATAGTGGAATATTTACAGTATTCTTTAGTTATTCCTTAGTCTTGCTGCATGATTGGCACAACTGTAATTCCAGTTACACATTTCTTTTCTGATTTTCTTTAAGCAGTTGATATAATTCATTTCCTCCAGCAATATTTTGTCTCACACCTAAGATAATTTAGTTGAAAAATAATTTTTTACCTTTACCTAAAATCTGTTTAATTTGGGTTCCCATTTATCATATTGCTTTATGTACCATATGCTGACTAAACTGCTAAATTGCTCTGCAAGCAATATAAAGATTATCCATCATATAAATATTTTCATGGGGCATCTTACAATCTAATAAGGCAATCTATGACTTTTTCCTTGAACTTGACTGACTCTCCTATCTAAGCATTAGCCTAACCATGGAGATCTCACATGAGAATACTAAAGATTAAACAAATATTTATAGATGATCTCAAACTATGTTCTTTTTAACATTTTATGAAAACAAATCATAAAGGACTGATGTATGTATATAAATATATATATATGCATGCATATACATATAATTAAGCAAACACACATATAGTTGTTTGTTTTCAAGTGGTGGTCATGTTGAAAGAAATCATGATTAATTGGTCAAGCTTCTCTCTGAAACAAAAAACAACATTTTTTAATACCAGTATTCTTCTGTTGATGCTCTATGGCTAGTGTTAAAAGAATTAAAGTTGGGGCGGCTAGGTGGCGCAGTGGATAAAGCACCTGCCCTGGAGTCAGGAGTACCTGGGTTCAAATCCAGTCTTAGACACTTAATAATTACCTAGTTGTGTGGCCTTGGACAAGCCACTTAACCCCATTTGCCTTGAAAAAAAAACCTAAAAAAAAGAATTAAAGTTGCAAGGGGCAATAGAATTGGGGTGAACAACACCAGAATATTATTTCAAAAAAATTAGTATCAGAAATAGGATAAAAGACTTTAGAAAAATAGAATAAAAATCATATAGAAATAATTAAATTTGGGAGGGTCCTTTCTTTTTTTTTCCATTGCTTTTTGCAAGGGAATATGGTTAAGTGACTTGCACAAGGTCACACTGCTAGATAATCATTAAGTGTCTGAGACCTAAAATTATTGTTTTTAAAGAAAATAACAAATTATTACTGATAATAATAAAAATAACCAGAAAAGATCATTCTATGTATGTAGCACTAGCAAGGGAAAAATAGTCGACATGAGATGTATTCCTTGGTCCAAGGGCTGCTGTTTTTAAATCATTGGTTGAACTCCAGACCCTGGAGTTCCAGCTGTTTGCTCCTTTTGTTTCTTATCTTTTTATCTCTTGTTCCCTGGTCTGGCTATTTCCACCACTTACTTTTGATTTCCTGTCTACACCCACCCGCCAGCTTGAGCTTCCTAGTGAAAAAGAGAGAAGAAACTGGAGGCTGCTGGCGACTCAGAACCCACTGATTTTGGAGGAGTTGGGTTGCTCTGAGCATGTGCTTGGGCCCTGTCCCCTCCCCCACCTGGCCCCACCTTCCTCTCCTTCCAGCCTGCGGAGAACCAGAGGCCCAGCTGCCTACCCTCTGTGGTAGAGAAGGGGCATAGGCCGAGGGAGAGACCTCTCCTGGCCTCAGCTTAGGCCTCTCCCAGTTGTAAGCAAGGAATTTGTGATGCAGCCCCTCAGCTGCCAGGCTGGGCAACAGAGCTGGCCCTCATTCTGTCCATAAGGAGCTTTGCGAATCCTAAAACCTTGTAAAGGCAATGACAGGATGACGTGATATTGGAAGGTTGCCTCCCTCTTTAGACTGTAGACTCCTTGAGGACAGAGACTGTCTTTTGCTTCATTTGGTGTCCCCCGCCACCCCCCATCTGTGGCAGACTTGTTAGAGGCAGGTAATGTTGTGTGTCCTTCTTTCTCAAAGAAAATCATGATATCAGGGAAGTGATGCCATGACAAGCACATGAATTGAATTTGAGTGAGGGGGGCTGTGCTACTTCACTAGCCTCACTTTCTCCTCTGGAGCCATCTAGGTCCAGTGATCAAATATATTATTATATATTTGATTATTATTTATTATATAAATATACTATTATAATGGGTGCAAAATATATTATTATATATTATATATTATTATATACACATTGTTTATTATATATCATTATATATTATATATTATTATATACACATTATATATTATTATATATTATATATTATCATATACACATACATTATTATAAAAGGTATTAAATGTTTACTGAATTGTATTTCATCTTGATATTGAAGATTTTGAAAGGTTATTTACTCCTGGCTGTTTCAGGATGTACTGAATGGATAGAATTAGGGTGATCTGATTTCAAATTCTGCTTCCCTGAACAAGTCACTTGTTCTTTTTTTTCATCAATAAAATGGGAATAGTAATCACATCTACCTTCCAGGGTTTCTGTGAGTACCCTATGTATATGTATAATATATATATATATATATATATATATATATATATATATATATATAATATACGTATATAATATACGTGTATATATATACGTATATATATATATATATATATATGTATATGTACTGTTAACCATAATTTTCTTAGACTAAAAATGAAATGACAAAAGTTAGTTTTATAAATGAGGTTTTATTTTTACTATCCTACCAGTAACCCATGGGTGGATAGCATTCCTATAAATTCCCATCCTGATACTAAATTTGGGGGGAATTTTATACAGAAAAGACAAAGAATCATAAAACTGAATCAGGTAGCCAATGAGATTGCACATTGATGACATGGTTCTACAATATGATCCTGTCTTAACTAATTATATTTGCTTCAAATTCCTTTTGATAAGAATTCCACTTAGGCTGGAAAAGAAATGTTTACAAATATTATTGTGTGGCTCTCTCCTCATCCAAGATGTCTCTTATCTTGTGATTTGCTTATCTAAGTAAAGAAATTTATTGGTGCCATCACTGAGATGACCAGGTGGTATTGACACAGGGCAAGTCAACATTTTAGATGTAAGGGGAAAGGCCTTGACATAGCAGATTGACATTTTTACACACCGAGACAACAGATTTATAGGTATTAGTAAGAGGCTAAGAAACTAATTTTTGATCAGAAATATGGAATTAAAGAATATATTCAAATAGTATTTATGTATATATATATATATATATATATATATATATACTTAAGCTATATATCTAAATCTAAATCATGTCTCAAAAGTATTAATGCCTTTTTTTAAAAAAAAGTTTTAATATTTAGGAAGAATCTAGGTAAACTATACTAGGACTTCCAGAATGGTGAAAGACCTCAAGTCAGTTGGCAAAAGAAAATAGAATATGTCCTGTGCCAGGAAGATCTGAATTTAAATCTGCCTCCTGACACTTACTTTGCCCTTTTAATATGCATGCATACATACATACATATGTGTGTGTTTCTGTGTATCTCTCTTTATTACATACATATTTGAATTATTTTTCTGGGTCTTTAGGAGCAGAATTGATGGTTGAAGGCCAACTTTCACATAGATACTAAAGAAGGCCTTCTTTTTACAGATTAATTTAGCAATTGTCAAGAATGCTTTGAGTAAGCTTCCTCACTCATAAACAAAACAAAGCCTGCATCCATAATCCTTTTTGTTTTGTTTTTTGGCTTCTGTGTCATATTGTTGATTCATGTTGAGATTGCTGTCTACTGAAATCCCCAGAACTTTGTAATTTTTTTAAACCATCCATCCTCTATTTTATTATTTTTTGAACCAAGCATAAGATTTTACATTTATCTGTATTGATTTCAGCCCCATATTTATGTGTGGCAAGATCCATTTATATACTAAATCTGTCATTAGGTATATTAGCTATCCCTCATTACTTAGTGCTATATGCAAATTTCATGAGCATATTTAAGCCCTTATCCAAATAACTGACAGAGGGTCAAGCCCAGATTCTTGAGTCCTCCATGGGATAGCTTATACTGTAAATTTACACTGAACTCTAAAGAACTTACTCTTTAAGCCTGGTAATTCAACCATTTCCAAAGCCTTCTCTTTTCTAGCTCAGTAACAACAAACTAAAATAAAAATAGATTCTCTTGCCTTAGAATAACAAAATTAATATCTATTTTGTACTGTATTTTTATTTTGTTAAACATTTCCCAATTACATTTTAGTTTAGTTCAGGTTTTATTACAAAATTTTGGGCCTTGAGTTTGACACCACTAGTTTAATTCATATTTCTCCAACTTTCCCCCAGAAAAATACCAAGAAAATGGGGAGGTTGTTATCTTTCATTCACTTAAAAAAATAAGATCTGAGTTTTTTCCCCTTGACTTTAGTATACTCCCTTCAAATACTTCATAAATCTATTCCTCAATGCCCTCACAATTGTATCAACTCTAGCACTTAATTCTATTTAATATTTGATGTAATCTGTCTAGTTTTCTCATCTTTGTTCTCTTTAGTACCGTTTCTACATACTCTGTAAACATATCAGGAATTATGATATTAGGGGCCCAATGTGTGGTGATTCCACTGTTGTGAATGGGGAAAACAGGTGATTTTCAATAATTTTTGCAAATCATTTCAATTTTTCTTCTCTTTTTAAATAAAATTGTGACGAGTCTTCTATTAAAAAAAGTTCTCACCTACATTCTCTGCTAATACCCTCAGATACATTTTCACTGAAGGTATTAGTAGAGAACAAGCAAACTTCCTCAAACTGTATTCAGCAGCCCTTTTCTTTATTCTTTCACATACTGTTCAAGTGATCTAATCTAATAAGTATTAAGTAACAATGTAACAGAATACAAGAAGATGTTTGCTTAACAAAGCATTTGCCACTGTGAATTGAGGACATCTAGCTTTTCGTTCAAGTAATGAAGGGGTTTCTAAGCAAGTAGTGAGGTCTTCCAGATCCTCTGTTTTGTATAAGACATTATGTTGATTACATTTAGCTCCAAGATAGCTCCAAGGCTGAGCCTGGAGGACAGCCCTGTAATCAATCAGTGGAGTTTCCCTGTCCATCCACATGGGAGAGATCAAATGGATAAACAAAATCTACTGCCCAGCTTTCATAATAGTGACAGTAAAGATTGTTTCATTCTTTGTATTTTTATCCATATTGTCTAGCAGAATATCTGGAAATAGTAGGTATTTAAATACTTTATGATTATTTGATTGTTTGAGATTGAAATGATGTCCACCTAATTAACATTTCAGTGTACATTACTATGGTTATATACTAGGTGAGGAATGAATTGTTTAAGTCTTTTGAGATTACATTACTTCCTGAGGGGTTTTCGTAATTATTCACTAGATTGGCACAGCTGTGCCACTTTGTGGTAGTGTTATACTACTAATTACTACTTGTTTAGGTCTATTAATAAGTTGCTTTCCACCAATTATAGTCCCTTCTTTTCTCAACACTGTCAAATGCAATGACCTGAGATAGTTTGACAAGGTTGAAATACTTTAGGCACTAAGAATCTCAACTGTGTCAGTCTTTCCTATTTCTGGTATTTTCAACATTTCAGACATGTAATTGATAGCCGTGGGGAAAATTTTCTGTATCAGGGACATATAAATGTGGTAATCTTCACTATAAATTGGGATGAATCCTGCTGGGAAGAAAGTACCAGAAATTAGTAGAAAGGATGTGTGGAAAATGTTTTTCCTGTGGAAAAACAGGAAGACAAACACTGGTTATATTCATTTTAAAACTGGAAGAATCTTCTAATCCAATATTAAATACCCTTCCAGCTCATATTTTATAAAGATTGGGTTATTAGAATTTTAATTTAGTGTGTATTCACTTTGGTATGTATGCACTTCTGTTTATAAACAGTATGTGATTTTGAGCCTCAGTTTCCTCATCTAAAATGAAGTATTGGATTTGAAAATTTCTAATATTCCTTATGGATTTGATTTAATCTTTATGTGCATTCCCTTCTCCAGTACAGACCATATCCCTCTCAATGCTTTTTATTTTTTGTGAAATTCTTGACAATTTCTTTATGTTTCTATATAATATATATATTATATATAATATATAATATATAATATAATTAATATATATTAAATTAAGGGATAGTTCATTATATATATATATATAAAGGAATAGTTCATCATATATACATATATAATTAAATAATATATAAAATACAATAAAAATAACTAAATAATATAAAGCAAGGTCTCAGTTCTGGTGTCAGTTCAGTCTGAAGTCTGTAGAGGAATAGCCAAGGCAGTCCTAGACCATGTTGATCCTACAATTCTCTCATGTTGAACCAGCTGGTTGAGGTCTCATCAAACATTATAGACCATTATCTTATCCTTTTGATCACTATATATATATATATATATATATATATATATATATATATATATATATACACATATATATGTGTATATATATATATATATATAGCTTTATTTTTGTTCAGTTGTTTTTAAAAATTGATCAGCCCACCTCTTCTGATCATATAAAACCTTTAGAATGTCTTTTATGCTATCTTTGGTATTCAGTGGCTTACTATATACTAAGTGTGCACTTTTTTTTCTAATTGTGTATAATATTTTCTCCTTGACTTGTGAGTTCTGAAATTTGGCTATAATATTCCTGAGGGGTTTTCATTTTGAGATCTCTTAAAGAGGTGATTGGTGGATTTTTTTGATATCTGTTTTACCCCTGGTTCTAAGATATGGGGGCAGTATTCTTTGATAATTTCTTTAAGAATGACGTCTAAGATTTCTGGCCAAGATGGCAGAGAGAAGACAGGCACTGTGATAAGTGCTCCTCTTTCCCCCAAAAAACAACTTGAAAGAAACCTCTTAAAAGAAATTTGATTGAAAAAACCCAGAAAGAGAAGCTAGAAGAAGAACACCTACTGAGAAGGTCTGTCTTAGGGGACCATGGGTGGACCTGGAACAGAAACCAGAGGTTCAGCTGGGGTAAGCCAGAGGGCCTGGTGTAGAGATTTTGGTGAGTGGTTGGTGCAAAATCCAATTTAGCTGGTGAGTCTTTGGAAGGTGGTGGGAGGTGGGGAGACAGAGCACACCTGGAGAACAACCAGCTGGGCCTGGGACCTGAGCTCCATACTTTCATCAGAGCCCTTTGCCCAGAACAAACAATAACTCCCCCACCCCCTCAGGCTAAGGTGTGGGCAACAGAATTCACTCAAAAAAAAAGAGATTGCTTCCCTCTCCCAGGGCCCAGTCCAGTGTTCAAGGTCAACTCAGACCCTGCTGCTGAGGGCCCCAAACACTCCAGAGAAAGCAATCAGCGCCCCTTCCTGGCTGGCCCTTGGAATTACTAAGCCAAGTGAACAAAGCCTCTAGGATCTTCAAAAGGAAACCTCTGAGAGCCAGCCCCCCCAACACAAGATCCTAGAAAGATGAAGAAAGGCCAAAGAAAAGGGGGTTCCATGGAGAAATACTTAGAAATGACAGATTCTAACCAAGAGATTCTAGCACTTCTGAGGACATTTTGCATTGATCTCCAGCCCAGAAAGATTTCCTTGAAGAAATCAGGAAAGAGTTTAAAAATCAATTGGAAAAATTCAGAAATGAAACCCAAGAGAAAATTAACACATCACAACAAGAAAATAAATCCTTGGAAAATACAATTGGATAAATGCAAAATGAGAATAACTCTGATCTTCAATTGGTCAAATGCAAAAAAGAAAATGATTCTCTCAAAAATACACTTGGGCAAATGGAAAACTCCTTCAAAAATAGAACTGACCAATTGGAAAAGGAGTTGCAAAAGATAAATGAAGAAAAATCTTCTCTAAAAAAATGAATGGAATCAGCAGAAATTAATGGCTTCATGAAACAAAAAGATTATGTTTTAAAAAACCCAAAAGATTGAAAAAAATAGAAGAAAATGTAAAATACCTCATCAGCAAAACCACTGACCTCTAGAACAGATCAAGATGGAATGATCTGAGAATTATAGGCCTTCATGAAAATATTGAAGAAAAAAAAGCCTGGACTTAATGTTACAGGATTTAGTGATGGAAAATTGCCTTGATATCATGGAAGCAGAGGGCAGAATAGTTATTGAAAGAATACATTGATCCTCTCCAGAAAGAGACTCTAAAATGAAAACACCAAGGAATGTTGCAGCCAAATTCCAGAACTATCAGGTAAAAGAAAAAAACCTGCAAGCAGCCAGAAAGAAAAAAAATTAAATAACAAAGAGCCACAGTAAGGATTACGCAGTACCTGGCTGCATAAAAATTAAGAGATTGAAGGGCCTGGAATGATATATTCCGAGGAGCTGGGAATGCAGCCAAGCATCTACTACCTGGCAAAGCTGAATCTTCTTTTCCAGGAGAAAGATGAATGTTTAATGAAATGGGAGACTTCCAATATTTCATGATGAAAAGACCAGAGCTAAATAGAAAATTTGGACATCAAACAGGAAGCTCAAGAGACACATGAAAAGGTTAAAAAAAGGGTAAAGAAAAAAACTGCTATCCAATAAGATTAAACTGGCTATATACCCACTGGGGAGAAAGAGTCTCATAACTCTTGTGAATATTACTCTATTAGAGAGATAGCCAGAAGTGATGGACACTCAACGTTTCTGTGACTCAGGTAGAATAATTTAAAATCAATATCTCCTTCAAAAGGGGGACATGCAAGGATGGAGGAGATTGAATAGGGTAAATCTCATTAAAACAAGAGGTACAAAAGACCTATTGTAATTGAGGGGAAGAAGAGAGGAGATGAGAACCACTTGAATCTTCATCTCATCAAACTTGCCTTAAAGTTAACTTAGACACACTCAATTAAGTTAAGAAACTTATCTTACCTCTCAAGCATTAAAAAGGGAAAAGGGGATGGGGAGAAAAAGGGGAACTAACAGAAGGAAGAGAAGAAGGGGGGGAAAGGGAAAAGGAAAATAAAAGGTTGGGGGTTGATATAAGAGGGCAAATACACTGAAGGTGGCGGGACTCAGAAACAAAACACTGGGGAATATGGTTAAAGGGAAAAAGGGGAAATACAAACAGAAGGAAGATAGCATGGAGGGCAAGAAAGAGTTAGTAATTATAACTTTGAATGTGAATGGGATGAACTATCCCTTAAAATGTAAACAAATAGTAGAGTGGATTGAAAAAAACCAGAATCTTATGATATGCTGCTTACAAGAAACTCATTTGAAAAAGAGAGTAAAGGTAAAAGACTAGATCAAAATATATTTTGCTTCAGCTGAAGTGAAAAAAGCAGGGGTATCAATCTTTATGTCATACAAAGCAGCTGCAAAAATAGATAGTATTAAAAGAGATAAAGAAGGAAACTATATCTTCCTTCAAGGTATCATAGATAATAAAGGAATTTCAATACTAAATATGTATGTACCCAATGGTACAGCATCCAAATTCTTACAGGAGAAGTTGAAAGAGCTACAGGAAGACATAGTCAGTAAAACTCTACTAGTGGGAGACCTCAATGCCTTGCTCTCAGATTTAGATGAATTTAATCATAAAATAACCAGGGAAGTTAAGGAGTTAAATAGATTGTTAGAAAACCTAGCCATGATAGACCTGTGGAGGAAATTGAATGGGGATAGAAAGGAATATCCTTTTTTCCCTGCAGTACATGGCACTTACACAAAAACTGACCATGTACTAGGGCATAAAAACCTAATGAGATCAATTGTAGAAAGGCAGAAATAGTGAATACATCTTTCTCAGATCATAATGCAATAAAAATATTATGCAATATTGGGCCAGAGAGATATAGGCCCAGAACTAATTGGAAAATAAATAACCTCAGTTTTAAAGAATGAGTGAATTAAGCAACAAATTATAGAAAGAATTAATTATTTCTTCCTAGATAATGATAATAATGAAACAGCAGACCAAAAACCTATGGGATACACTCAAGGCAGCTGTCAGGGGATATATTATATCTTTAAATGCTTACATGAATAAATTAGAGAAAGAAGAAATCAATGAACTAAATATACAACTAAAAACATTAAAGAACAAATTAAAAAACCTCAATTAAATACCAAATTAGAAATTCTAAAAATTAAAGGAGAAATTAATAAAATTGAAAGCATGAAATCTACTGAACTAATAAGTAAAACCAAGAAATGGTTTTAAGAAAAAAACAATAAAATTGATAAACCTATGGTCAATTTGATTTAAAAAAAGAAAGAAGAAAGCCAAATTGCTAGTATCGTAAATGAAAAAGGTGTACTCACCACCAATGAGGAGGAATTTAAAGGAATAATTTGGAATTATTTTGCCCAATTCTGTGCCAATAAATTTGACAATCTAAGTGAAATGGATGAACATTTACAAAAATATAAATTGCCCAAATTAAATGAAGAGGAAATTAAAAACCTAAATAACCCTATCTCACAAAAAGAAATTCAGAAAGCCGTTATTAAACTCCCTAAGAAAAAGTCTCCAGGGCCAGATGGATTCACAAGTGAATTCTATATACATTTAAAGAACAATTGGTTCCAATTCTATATAAACTCTTAGGAAAAATAGGTGAAGATGGAACTCTTCCTAACTATTTCTATGATACCAATATGGTGCTGATACTGAAACCAGGAAGAGTTAAAACAGAGAAAGAAAATTATAGACCTACCTCCCTGATGAATATAGATGCAAAAATCTTAAATAAAATCTTAGCAAAATGATTACAAGTTATCACTAGGATAATACATTATGATCAAGTAGGATTTATCCTAGGAATACAGGGTTGGTTCAATATTAGGAAAACTTAGTATAAGTAATTATATCAATATCATACCTATCAGAAATCATATGATCATATCAATATATACTGAAAAAGCTTTTGATAAAATTTAGCACACATTCCTACTAAAAACACTAGAGAGTATAGGAATAAATGGTTTGTTCCTTAGAATAATATGCAGTATCTATCTGAAACCATCAACAAGCATGATATTCAGTGGGGAGAGGCTAGAGGCATTCCCAGTAATATCAGGGGTGAAACAAGGGTGCCCATTATCACCACTACTATTTAATATTGTATTAGAAATGTTAGCTTCAGCAATAAGAGAAGAAAAAGAAATTGAAGGAATTAGAATTGGGAGGGAAGGGACAAAACTCTCACTCTTTGCAGATGACATGATGGTATACTTAGAGAATCCCAAAAAATCATCTAAAAAAGTTATGGGAAATAATTAGCAACTTTATCAAAGTGGCAGGATAGAAAAGAAACTTTCATGAATCCTCAACAATTCTATATATGACTAGCAAGATACAGCAGAAAGAGCTAGAAAGATAAATCCCATTCAAAGTATCCTCAGACATTATAAAATACCTTGGGGTCTACCTGTCAGGGCAGACTCAAAAACTTTTTGAAAACAATTACAAAACACTTCTCATGCAAATAAAATCAGATTTGAATACCTGGGCAAACATCAACTGTTCATGGATAGGTCAAGCTAATATAATAAAAATGATGATTTTACCAAAACTAAACTACCTGTTTCGTGCCCTACCAATCAAAATTCAAAAAAAATTTCTTTAATGTTAGAAAAAGTAGAGACATAAAAAGTCAAGATTTTCCAGGTATTATTGAAAAAAGTACAAAAGAAGGAGGCTTAGCCTTCCAGATATAAAATTATATTATAAAGCATCAGTCATCAAAACTGGTATTGGCTAAGAAATCGAGTGATGGATCAATGGAATAGACTAGGTGCAATAGCAGGAAATGATTTAGTAATCTGCTGTTTGATAAACCCCAAGAGTCCAACTATCAGGATAAAAACTCTCTTTCTTTGATAAAAACTGTTGGAAAAATTGGAAGTTAGTATGGAAGAAACTTAGACCAACAACTCACGCCCTATATCAAGATAATGTATTTAGGATTTAGATACATACAAATGGGTACAGGATTTAGACATAAAAAAACAATATTATAAACAAACTAGAAGATCAAAGAGTAGTTTACCTGTCAGATCTATGGAAAGGGAAGCAGTTTATGGCCAAGAAAGAGATGGAGAACATCATTAAAAACAAACTAGATAATTTTCATTACATTAAATTAAAAAGCTTTTGCATAGACAAAACCACTGTAACCAAGATAAAAAGAAATATAGTAAATTGGGAAGCAAGTTTTGCAGCTAGTATTTCTGACAAAGGACTCATCTCTAAAATATACAGAGCACTGAGTCAAATTTTCAAAAAACAAGCCATTCCCCAATTGACAAATGGTCAAAGGATATGCAAAGGCAATTTATAGAGGAGGAAATCAAAGCAATCCATAATCACATGAAAAATTGCTCCAAATTATTACTTATTAGAGAAATGCAAATTAAAACATCTCTGAGATACCGCCTCTCAGACTGGCCAATATGACCAGAAAGGATAATCAATGTTGGAAGGGATGTGGGAAATCTGGGACACTAATACATTGTTGGTGGAGCTATGAACTCCTTTCTAGAGAGCAATTTGGGATTATGCCCAAAGGGCAACAAAAATGTGCATAGCGTTTGATCCAGCAATTCTAGTGCTGGGTCTATACCCTGAAGAGATTATGACAAAGGGTAAAGTGTACAAAAATATTCATAGCAGCCCTGTTTGTAATGGCAAAGAATTGGAAATTAAGTGAGTGTCCTTCAATTGGGGCATGGCTTAATAAATTATGATATATATGTACATTATGGAACACTATTGTTCTATTAGAAACCAGGATGAATGGGAATTCAGGGAAGCCTAGAAGGATTTGCATGAACTGATGCTGAGCAAGATGAGCAGAACCAGAAACATTCTAACAATAACATGGGGGCGATGATCAACCTTGATGCACTTACCATGGAAACAATGTAAATACTAACAGAATTCCTTCTGTGGGGGGTGGGAGGAGGGAACAAGGGATGGGGGCAAAAAAATTGTAAAACTCAAAATAAAGAAAATCTTTCTAGAAGACTGAGAAAAAAAAGAAAAAAAGAATGATGTCTAAGTCATTTTATGATTATGACTTTAAAGTAAGACAATTATTCTTAAATTATTTCTTCTGGATCTATTTTCTTAGTAACTTGTTTTTCCAAAGAGATGTTTCATTTTTTCTCCTATTTTTTTAATTCTTTTGATTTTTGTTTGATTATTGATGTCTCATGGAATCATTAGGCTCCAACTGTCCAATTTTAAATTTTTAATGAATTATTTTCTTCATTTAGCTTTTTTATCTTATTTTCCATTTGGCCAATCCTACTCTTTAAGTAGTTATTTTTAATTTCTTCAGTAAATTTTTATACATTTTTTCCCTTTATTGTGCTTCCTTTATTAAACTGGTAATTCTTTTTCTATGATTCTCTTGCATCACTCTCATTTCTATTTCCAATTATTCTTCTATTATCAATTAAGTTTTAAAATCCTTTTTGTTCCTCTGGGTGTTTTTTTTTTTTGAGCCTGATACCAATTCATATTTTCTTTTGAGGCTTTGTGTGTAGGAATTGCTTTCATCTTTTGAATTTGTATTTTAACCTTCCTTGTCACTATATTTTTTGTTGTTTTTTTGTTTGTTCTTTTCAGCCTATTTAGTTACTTTTAAAGTTGAGTTGTTTAACTGGAGGGAACACCATCCCACACTTTTTTTGTGCCAGGGATTACAGGTCCTGACTGTTTACCTGATGCTATACTTAAGACTAGTTATCTACTTTTCTACTTGCCTTGCCCAGGTAAGTGGGAATTTGGTGATCTTCCTGCTAATACAATTGAGCTACAAAGGGCTCAATTATTGATCTGAGTTGAGACGCAAAGCCTCTTCTGGCTTGCTGGGGCATGGCCTGCTCCTTGCTTGAGTGGACATTGTCTGCCCTGGACTGTGTTCTCATTTTATCTCAGTGACACAGACCTTTCCCTTAGATATTCCAGGTTGTTTTGGGCTGCCTTTTTGTGTGTTCTGCTATTCTAGAAATCAATTTTAGGTGCTATTTTATAATTATTTTGAGGTAAATTTTGGAGAGTTCAGGTCATTTCCTGCTTACTCCACCATCTTGACTTACGGAAGTCCCCATTGTATTTTCATGATGTTTAAAGAATGGAAAGAGAGAGGGAAAGGAATAAACAAAGTAGAGAAAAGGGAGAAGAAAAATAAGGAAATTATTTTATAAAATTAGGGTAGCCAAATACAGGTCTATTAAAAAAATTAAAAAGATTGGAGGGTGATGGATAACTCTTGACCTTCACTTTCATCTAAAGTGTTCAGAGGAAAGGAAACTATACGTAAGCATAAGGTTAGGTATAGACATACATTTTACTCAACAAGGAAAGAGGAAGGAGGGAGAACAAGTAGGAAAATAGATTAAAGGATAGATCAGTCCAAAGAAAAATAAACTGTAAGGATGTATAGAAATATTCAAAGCAGCTCTTTTTTGGCATTGGCAAAATGGTGACCACCATTTGTGGAATTAGTTAACAAGTTATAGCATAAAAATGTATTAAAATACTATACAATATGTAATAATAAATATGATGAAGGGAATAGTCTCTGAGAAACCAATGAAGACTTGTTAACTGCAGCAGAGTAAAGTGAGTAGATTCAGGAGAAAGATTTTTATAGTGACAACTATTTGACAACAATTTTGAGACTTGGGAAATATGATCAATCACTAAACATTCATTAAGCACTTACTATGTACCAGGCACTCTGTGAAGTGATCAATCAAGATTCCAGAGAACTCATGATGACACAAACTACTCATCTCCTGAGAGAAAGGTAATAGTCTCTGAGGCAAGTCAAGACTTATTTTTTTAGACATGATCAATATGGAAATTTGTGATGTTTGAATTATGCATTTTTATTTTAGTGCTTTTCTCTTTCTTAATTAGGGAAGGAGGAAATTGGGATCTTTTAATCTTATTGTTTAAAAGTAAAATTTAATTAAAAAAAGAAATTCAAAGAACATAGTCATGATTCTCGACCTTGCTTTCTAATAGGGGAGAAAATATATAAAGATAAAAGAGTTAGGGAAGTCACAGGGATGATGAATGGAGTCATAGAGCAATTCCTTGATATAGCCTTCATTGAAGGTGTTGATTTGATTATTGTTCTCAGAATTAGATTAGGAAGCAAGAGAAGAAAATGCTACATGTGGACTACAGCATGGCATGAAGGTCTTGAATCAGTCTGAAAGTGGTATCTTTTGTGACCATAAGCCTAAATTCCCTGAGAGAGAACTAGTTTAAGGGGTAATCCATTGTAGTTTTCGAACAGGAATATGACTTGAAGATGACCAAGAAATTTTAGCATGGGTATCTGGGTCAGGCTAAAAATGATGAAATTGCAGCATTAAAAACCCAGTGCTCAAAGCAGTATCTCATTTGTGAGATGAGAGGCATGGCATGAATATATCTGGGGGAGTCAGCAGTATGATCAACTAAGTTGGGCTTGAAATGATGTCAGACCAACAAAAGTTCAGAGATTCAGGGTGAAAAAAAGAGTGTAAAACATCAATCATTTGATACTCTAATTTTTCCTAAAAAAAAAAAGCTAACGATTTAAAGAAAGTTTTTTCTCTTTTTTAAATTTATTTTTGAATTTTGACAGTTTTCCCCTTAATCTCACATCCCTCCCCCACTCCCACAGAAGGTAGTCTGATAGTCTTTGCATTATTTCTATGCTATACATTGGTTTAAGTTGAATGTGTTGAAGGAGAAATCATATCCTTAAGGGAAAAAAAATAAAGTATAAGAGATAGCAAAATTACATAATAAGATAACTTTTTTCTAAATTGAAGGTCATAGTCTTTGGACTTTGTTCAAACTCCACAATTCTTTCTCTGGATACAGATGGTATTCTCCATTGTAGCTAGCCCAAAATTGTCCCTGATTGTTGCACTGATGAAATGAGCAAGTCCATTAAGATTGATCATCAATCTTCTGTTGCTGTTATGGTCTACAATTGGTTCTGCTCATCTCGCTCAGCATCAGTTCATGCATATCCTTTCAAGGCTTCTCTGAATTCCGTTCTCTCCTGGTTTTAATAGAACAATATTGTTCCATAATGTACATATATATCACAATTTGTTCAGCCATTCCCCAATTGTTGGACAATCAGTCATTTTCCAGTTTTTTGCCACACAAATAGAGCTGCTACAAATATTTTTGTACAAGTGATGTTTTTACCCATTTTCATGATCTTTTCAGGGTACAGACCCAGTAGTGGTATTGAAAAATCAAAGGACATGCAAATTTTGTTGCTCTTTGGGCATAATTCCAAATTGCTCTCTAGAAAGGTTGGATGAATTCACAGCTCCACCAACAATGCATTAGTGTCCCAGATTTCCCACATCCCTTCCAATAGAAGTTCAGAAGATTCGGCATACCGTAAGCAATTGCTCATTGTCATTTCTGGTTATATTGGCCAATCTGAGAGGTGGTTGCTTTAATTTGATTTTCTCAGAGATGCTTTAATTTGCATTTCTCTAATTAGTAATGATTTAGAGCAATTTTTCACATGACTATGGATCGTTTTGTTTTTCTCATCTATAAATTACCTTTGTATATCCTTTGACCATTTGTCAATTGGGGAATGGCTTTTTTTTTTAATAAATTTGATTCAGTTCTCTATATATTTTAGAAATGATTCCTTTGTCAGAAATCCTAGTTGTAAAAATTGTTTCCCAATTTACTACATTTCTTTTGATCTTGGTTATAGTGGATTTGTCTGTGCAAAAGCTTTTTAATGTAATGTAATAAAAATTATTTTGTTTGCTTTTAATGATGTTTTCCATCTCTTCCTTGGTCATAAACTTCTTCCATTTCTATAGATCTGACAGGTTAACTATTCCTTTATCTACTAGTTTGCTTATAATATTGTTTTCTATGTCTAAATCCAGCATCTATTTTGATCCTTTCTTGGTATAGGGTATGAAGTATTGGTCCAATCCAAGTTTCTGCCATACTAACTTCCAATTTTCCCAACAGTTTTTATTGAAGAGAAAGTTTTTGTCCCCAAAGCTAAACTCTTTGGGTCTATCAAACATCAGATTATTAAAATCATTTTGTGCTATTTATTTTGCACCTAGTCTATTCCACTAATCCACCACTCTATTTCTTAGCCAATACCAGACAGATTTGATGACTGATACTCTATAATATAATTTTAGATCTGGTAGGGCTAAGCCTCCTTCTTTTGTACTTTTTTCCATTAAATCCCTGGAAATCTTTGACTTTTTATTTCTCCATATGAATTTACTTATTACTCATTAAAGTAATTTTTTGGAATTTTGATTGGGTGGGGCACTAAATAAGTAGTTTACTTTAGGTAGAATTGTCATTTTTATTATATTAGTTCAGCCTATCATGACTCGTTGATATTTGCCCAGTTTTTAAAATCTGATTTTATTTGTGTGTGAAGTGTTTTGAATTATTTTCATAAAGTTTCTAAGTCTGCATTGGCAGGTAGATTCCCAAGTATTTTATATTGTTTGAAGTTACTGTGAATGGGATTTCTCTTTCTAGCTCTTTCTATTGTATCTTGCTAGTCATATATAGAATTGTTGAGGCTTCATGAAAGTTTCTTTTATATCCTGCCACTTTGTTAAAGTTCCTAGTTGTTTCTAGTAGTTTTTCAGATGATTTTTTTGGGTTCTCTAGGTAAACCATCATATCATCTCCAAAGAATGAGAGTTTTGTCTCTTTCCAGTTCCAATTCCTTCAATTTATTTTTCTTCTATTATTGCTGAAGCTAACATTTCTAATATGATATTGAATAGTAGTGGTGATAATGGGCACCCTTGTTTCACCCCCTGATATTACTGGGAATGCCTCTAGCCTCTATCCATTGAATATAATGCTTGTTGATGGTTTCAGATAGATACTGCTTATTATTCTAAGGAACAAACCATTTATTCCTACACACTCCAGTGTTTTTAGTAGGAATGGGTGCTGAATTTTGTCAAAGGCTTTTTCAGCATCTATTGATATAATTATGTGATTTCTGATAGGTTTGTTGAATTCCTTGGATGAATCCTGCTTGGTCATAGTGTATTATTCTACTGATAACTTGCTGTAATTGTTTTCTAAGATATTATTTAAGATTTTTGCATCTATATTCATCATTCAATTTTCTTCCTCTGTTTTAACTCTTCCTGGTTTTGGTATCAACACTATATTGGTGTCATAGAGTTAGGCAGAGTTCTGTCTTCAACTATTTTTCTGAAGAGTTTATATAGATTTGGAACAAATTGTTCCTTAAAATGCTTGATAGAGTTCACTTGTGAATCCATCTGGCCCTGGAGATTTTTTTCTTAGGGAGTTAAATAATAGCTTGTTGAATTTCTTTTTTCTGAGATAGGGTTATTTAGGCATTTAATTTCCTCTTCATTTAACCTGGGAAACTTATATTTTTGTAAATCTTCTTCCACTTTATTTAGATTATGAAATTTATTGGCATAGAGTTAGGCAAAATAATTCCAAGTTATTACTTTAATTTCCTCCTCATTGGTGGTTAGTTCACCTTTTTCATTTATGATACCAGCAATTTGGTTTTCTTCTTTCTTTTTTTAATCAAATTAACCAAGGGTTTATCAATTTTATTGATTTGTTTCATAGAATCAACTCTTGGGATTTTTTTTATTAGTTCACTATTTTCTTGCTTTCAATTTTATTAATTTCTCCTTTAATTTTTAGAATTTTATTTTGATATTTAATTGGGGATTTTAAATTTGTTCTTTCTTTAATTTTTTTAGTTGCATGTTTAGTTTGTTGATTTCCTCTTTCTCTAATTTATTCATGTAAACATTTAAAGATGTAATATATCCTTTGCCAATTGATTGCCTTGGCTGTCTCCCATAAGTTTTGGTATGTTGTTTTATTATTGTCATTATCTAGGATGGAATAATTAATTTTTTTCTATAATTTGTTGTTTGATCCACTCATTCATTAAAATGAGGTTATTTAATTTTAGGTCTTTCCCTGGCCCATTATTGCATGTGATTTTTTTTGCATTATGATCTGAGAAGGATGTATTAACTATTTCTGCCTTTCTGCATTTGATTATTAGGTTTTTATGCCCTAGTACATGGTCATTTTTTTGTGTAAGTGCCATGTACTACAGGAAAAAAAGTATATTCCTTTTTAACACCATTCTATTATGTCCAAATTTTTAACATGCCTAGATTTTCTAACAATCTATTTACCTCCTTAACTTCCTTCTTATTTATTTTATGGTTAGATTTATCTAAATCTGAGAGTGGGAGATTGAGGTCTCCCATCAGTAGAGTTTTACTGACCATGTCTTCTATACTCATTCAACTTCTCTAAAAATTTGGATGCTATACCACTTGTTGCATACATATGTAGTATTGAAATTGCTTCATTGTCTATGGAACCTTTTAGGAGGAGATAGTTTCCTTCCATATCTCTTTTAAGGGTAGCTATTTTTGCAGCTGCTTAGTTCAAGATAAGCATTGCTACCTATGCCTTGTTTCACTTCAACTGAAGCAAAATATATTTTGTTCCAACCTTTTACCTTTACTCTATATGTATCTCTCTGCTTCAAATGAGTTTCCTATAGGCAGCCTATTGTAAAATTTTAGTTTTTAATCCAGTCTGCTATTTGCTTTTTCTTTTCTGGGAGAGTTTGTCCCATTCACATTCAAAGTTATAATTATTTTATTTATTTTCCCACTGTTTGTATTTTTCCCCTTTTTCACTTTATCCATATTCCCCATTATTTTGTTTCTGAATACCACCACCTTCAGTGTGTTTGCCCCCCTTATATACAATCCCCCTCTCCTTTCTTTCCCTTTTCCCTTTGTCTCTTCTTCCTTCCCTTCCTTCTGTTCTTCTTTCCTCCCCTCCCCCTTTTCCCTTTTAATACTTGAAAGGTAAGATAAGTTTCTTAACTCAACTGAATATATGTATGTTAGCTTTATGCCAAGTCTGATGAAAGTAAGATTCAGCCAGTTCTCACCTCCTCCCATCTTCTACTCTATTGCAGTAGGTTCTTTGTACCTCTTTATGTATTGTGATTTACCCCATTCAATCTCCTCCATCCTCCTGTCCCTTTACTGTCCCCCCTTTTAAGGAGATATTGTTTTTAAATCATTCTGTCAGAGTGACAGTTAAATCATGAGTGTCCATTATTTCTGGCTAATTGTATTCTCTCCAATAGAGTTACATTTATCAAGAGTTATGAAAGTCTTTCTCCCAGATGGGGATATAGCCAGTTTCATCTTATTGGATAGCAGTTTTTTTCTTTATCTTTTTTTTAAATCTTTTCATGTGTCTCTTGAATCTCCTGTTTAAAGTCCAAATTTTCTATTTAGCTCTGGTCTTTTCATCAGGAAGAGATGAAAGTCTCATATTTCACTAAATATCCATCTTTTTCCCTCAAAGAGAAAGCTCTGTTTTGCAAGATAGTGGATTCTTGGCTGCATTCCAGGCTCCCTTGCTCTTCAGAATATCGCATTCCAGGTCCTTCAGTCCCTTAATATTGATGCAGCCTGGTTTTGTGTAATTGTTACTGTGCTCTTGGTATCTAAATTGTTTCCTTCTGGCTGTTTGCAGTATTTTCTCTTTTATCTTATAGTTCTGCAATTTGGCTACAATACTCCTTTGTCTTTTCAATTTGGGATCCCTTTCCAGAGAGGATCAATGCATTCTTTCAATAATCATTTTGCCCTCTTGTTCCATGATATCAGGGCAGTTTTCCACCATTAGATACTGTAATATTGAGTCCAGTCTTTTTTTTCTCTTCAGTATTCTCAGGGAACCCAATGATTGTTAAGTTGCCTCTTCTGGATCTATCTTCAAGGTTTTGCCCATGAGGTATTTTACATTTTCTTTCATTTTTTTGATTTTGGGTTTTTTGTTTAACAGTTTCTTGTTTTCTCATGATGTCAACAGTTTCCACAGATTTCATTTTTTTAGAGAAGAATTATTTCTTTTTGCATTTTACCAGTTGAGGTTTTGAGAGAATTTTTTTCTTTTTGCATTTGTCCAATTGTGTTTTCCACAGAGTTGTTTTCTTTCTGCAAGGTGTTAATTTTCTACTGGGTTTCTACTGGGTTTCTTTTCCCAAATTTTTCAGTTGATTTTTAAACTCCTTCCTGATTTCTTCAAGGGAGTCTTTCTGGGCTGGAGACCAAATCATATTCTTCTCAGAAGTTCTAGATCTCTCTAAGTTAGGGTCTTTGCCTCCAAGGTAGTTTTCTATGGACCTCCCTTTCTGCTGGCCTTTCTTCATTTTCCTAAGCTTTGCTCACTGGGTTTAGTAACTCCCAAGTGTGCAGACCACTAGGGGATATGGGTTGCTTTCTCTGGAGTGTCTGTTACCTCAATTTGAGGCCCTCTCTCTAGACCTGGAGGGGGTAGATGGCACTGCTGGATACTCTTATCCTTGAACAATGTGGCCTGAGCCCTGGGGTGAGAATGTTAATCTCCCTCTTTGGTTCAGGGAACTCTGCTGCCCACACCTGAGCCATGGGGGGGTGGGGGCTGTGTTTGTTCTGGGAAGAGGACTCTGTTGAAATGAAAGTATGGAGGCCGTATTTCTCCTCACCACCTAAGCTGAGCAGATCGATGTCCAGCTGCACTTTGTGACTCTCTGTGCTGGAACTCACCCTCCAACCCTGCTGGAGCTCCCCAGACCACTTTTCCCACAGCCAAAGCTTCTGGGGCTCTCAGTCAAAGTCTCCTGGGCTGAATTTAGGTTAGTCCAGGTCTCTCCCCTCCCCAGCTGACTCTCTGCTCTCTGGCCCTGGCTCACCAATGATCCCTAGAGACAGACCTTATTGGTAGATATTCTTTTCCTAGCTTCTTTTTCTGGATTTTGTTGATCGAATTTGTTATGAGGTTTGTTTCTTGTTATTTATGAGACCAGGAGACCTTAGCACAGTGCCTGTCTTCTCTACAGCATCTTGACTGGAAGCCTCAAAAGAAAGTTTTTAGAAAAAAATAGATATAACAGAATTCTGGCAACTTCTTAATGTTTCTTGTGAAGAATATACATATTTATCATCTTTGAATGATATTGCTGCAAAATTCAAACCTATGCTGAGGTTTAAAAAGCTCATAAACTAATGTGAAAAACCTAGTTCTCATACACATTCTTTATTGAATACAACTCAATAAAAATTATAAAATCTAAGGGTATTTTTAAGAAAAGATTCAGACTTAAATTGAGACTAAATTATACAATATCAAATACTTAATGGGTTAAAGGAACAATTATGGCAGTAATTGATTTTTGAATCACAGAAAATGATGAACAAGGAGTCACTTTGCCAAAAGTTTTAGAATGGAGCTAAATATTTAATCTGGGAAAAATTATGTGCCTAAATATTCATCAATACAAGAGAGAAGTATATCAATTAATTGGATATGCAACTAAAAAATTTTTTAAAAGTAACAAATGAACCCCCCCCCAAATAAAGATAGGAAGGTTTAAAAAGAAACAGTAAATGGCAAAGAAGTCTCTTTTTTTTTAAAGAAAATGTATTAAAAGACAAATCATTGGCTATTTTGATTAGAAAAATTAAACAATATTAAAATAAAGAAGTAATCACAACAAATAAAGAAAATAAGATAGAAATATAACTTCCTAATTATATGCCAATAAATTTTTGATTTGCAAGATACAGGTGAATATTTACAACTATGAATTGCCCAGATTATCAAAACAAGTAATAATTAAAAATCTCAATCTCAGAAAAAGATAAGCCATAAATGAATCTCCAGAGGAAAAACTGCCAAGTTCAAGTAGATTTAGAGCAAATTATGCAAATATTCAAAGAGTTGATTTCAGTATGACATAAGCCATTTAAAAAACTAGAGAAAGAAGGCATTTTGCCCCATTCCTTTTATGAAATAAATTTTATAGGGAGAGGTAAAAGAGAAATAAATCTACAGATTAATATCTGGTGAAAATTGATACATAATGTTGAACAAAGGCAAAGTGATTGCATCAAAATCTTAAAACTATTATTCATGTAATCAGATTGGATTTATCCTGGAAATGCTAGACTAGTTCAGTGTTAGAAAAATTAGAAATGAAATAGACTTATTCATGACAAAACCAACAAAAATAATATAGTTATATTAATACATAAAAATGCTTTTTACAAAATATGGTCATTATTTGGATTGCATTTTTACCTAAAAAAAGGAATATAGATAATCATAAGGATAAAATGGAATATATTCATTACACAAAATTTAAAAGCTTCTGTGGTTATTATCCTTTGTTCTTGAAGATGATCAAAATGTTATCACTATATTAGTCTTACAGGATGTCTGACTATGGCTGATCAAACCAAGATGAGCTCAATATGCTCTACCACAGGTTGGGCACAAATAGTCCATGTGAATAATTGAAATGGATTTTCTAAACTTGTGCATTTCACATTTCCTATGGACTACTTCATAAGAACACAGCACCTTCTCTCATGAAGACACACATGCAGAATGATCCTGTGCTAAATGGTGTGATGTGGCTACCATGACATAAACAACCAATTCCCAAGTTCTTGAGAGTGTCCTTGTATTACTTCTTTTGACCCCTCTGTGAGCCCTTGCCCTGTGTGAGTTCTACAGAAATTCTTTTATTTGGCATTCCAACAATGTGGCCAGCTCATTGAGTTGTGCTTTCTATAGCAGTGTTTAGAAGTGTTCTGGAAGCTTAGTTTGAGGAGGGACCTCAGTGTCTGCTATCTTATCCTGCCAGGTGATCTTCAGAATCTTCCTAAGACAATTTAAATGGAAGCTATGCAGTTTTCTGTCATAACTCTGGTAGACTGTCCAGTTTTCATAGGCATGCAACAATGAGATCAGCATAACAGTGCTGTAGACCCTCACTCTAAAAGTCAGTATAATATTTCATCTCTTTCACACTTTCCCTTAGAAACTAGCTCCCAAACACTAAAGCTTGTTCTGATAATGCATGTATCACCCTCATTATCAATGTGTATCTCTTTGGGAAGTACACTGCCCGGGTAAGTGAACTTATCCACAGTATTTGGAACTTCTCACTTTGCTGTAACCAATGATTCCACATATGGATGCTGTTAATTGTTATACAAAAAAGCAGCAGAGAATTGATCAGAAAATCATGCACCAATATTTTCTCCAGTTTGGTCTTGGCTTTTAGTTTTTTCAAATTGAAGAATTTACCATCAGTGCAGCAGCTGATGATGCCATGTTCATCTTCAGTGAAGGCGTTTGTCATTGTGTCTGAAACATCATGCTATAAAAAGCATAGGAAAAAACATATAGGATTGTTTCACTCCTTTTGTGATTGGGAAAGCCTGAGAGCACTATCCACTTCCCAGAACCTGGGCAAGCATGCAAGCATGAATTTGACATATAATACTGATGAAATTCTCTGGAGAGCCAAATTTTGACAAATTTTTCCTTAAGTCTTCAAAACTAGCAGTATCAAAGACCTTGGTAAGATCTCCAAATGTTGCAAACAGATTTCTGTTGTGCTCTTGGCATTTTTTCTTGTGCCCTTCTGAAGCCATAGTGACTCTCAAATAGATGACCATCTTTCAGATGAAGAATCAGCCAATTAAGGAGGACTCTGACCAGAATCTAGTCAGCAGTGAGAAAGAGAGTAACACTCCTGTGATTGTCATGGAAAAAATCTATTTCCTTTACCCTTATAGGGATAGACAATGGATCATCCTTGAACTCCGGGGGATAATCTCATGCCATATAACTGGGAAAATTTCAGTCAGTTTTTGCATGAGCAATATCCCGCCCCCCACCTTGTAAATCTCAGCTGAAATAGAGCCTGCATAGGTGCTTTGTCCCATGAAAGGAGCCTAATGGCATTCCAAACTTGTTTTTCAATTGGAATTATCAGGTTGAAGATAATAGAAGGGTTTCAGATTCATTGATAACTTGGGGGATGTCTACACCAAGCATGTGAAAACTTTCCATGGTGGAATGGGTGGATGAGAATAGTTTGTTCTATGATCCTAAACATAGCTGGAACAGGTTCTGTGGAGCACTTTGAGCTTGGTTAGACATTGAAGATGGCAGTGTCATCTACTGACTCTGGAAGAGAGAGAGAGGCTGATGACTCTGCCTCACTTAAATATAATTTATGCATGAATCAAAAGACATCATCTTTATCTGTTTCCTTAAAATTTCTGTGGTGACAGACAGACAGCCCTGGCCATATTGTCTGAGCAACCTTTTAAGGATCATTCTGCTCACCTTCTGGTGGAAGGAACTAGAAAAGGTGCCCTAAAAATTTCCTGCTAACCCAACCCTAGCCTGAGGTTCAAAACATAACAAAAGTACAAAAATTTGTTAAAAATGATTCTTTTCACCATTGATACTTGAAATATGTGCGTGTTCCTAGACAACACAAGATCCAATAGGCTTGAAAGTTGAACAGCTATTGTTGCAAGGGAATTCAGAAGATATCACATCCAAATATCAGGCCTGAGTAAAACAAGGTCTTCATCTGCCAGCTTACTGAAGTTGAAGTTGGGTACATTTTTCTGCAATGGCCGCAGTGAAGAGGAACACTGTGAAGATGTATAGTTTTGCAATCAAAACTAATCTAGTCAACAAGCTTATATGTCTGCCAAAAAAGAGTGAGCAACAGTTTCATGGCAATGAGATTGTCACTTGCAGGAAAATGCCATGCCACTATCATCAGTGCCTATGATTCCTTCATGGCAAAACCTGATGAGAGGAAAGAAAAATTTTATGAAGCTCTGGAGACCCTTATCATCAGTGTGCCAAAAAAGGGCAAGTTTATGATTCTGAAGGACTTTAATGCTAGAGTTGGCTCAGTCTGCCACATATGGCAAGGAATTCTTGGGAGGGATAGAGTTGGAAATAGAAGCAGTAAAGGATACTTACAGCTGAAGACTTGTTCATCTCATGACCTCATCACCAACATTAAACACAATAAAACTTCATGAATTCATCCATATTGCAAACATTGGCACTTAATAATGTGAATGTAAGAGAAAATACAGACAGGATATAAGAGTGACAAAGGTAATGTATGTCCCAGAGTGCTGGACTCATCCTTTCCAAGCTAAATATTTGCATTCAACCTAGACTGCGATCCCAAGGCAAAATGACTATCAGAAGAGTTAATATCAAGACATTAGAGCACTTCTCTGAATGAGAACAGCTTGTTGCTAAGTTGGAAGGAAAGTTGGACCAACACACAGTTGGCAACTGGGGAGCAGAAAAGGAGTGGGCAGCTTTCAGAGATCTGTTGAACACTGCATTTCCTCATTTGGGTCAGTACACTTGCAAACATCAAGACTGGTTTGTTGAAAATGAGGGGAAATACACAAACTGCTAAATGAAAAATGAGAACTCCACAGGGTTTACCAGCAGGATAGTTCATCTATTTCTAAGAAGACAAATTTTAATTTCATCAAAAGTAAAAGTGAGCTTTGAGGACTTGTTTCCACCTTTGATGTCTACCTGATCCATTAGATTGTGAACTCCAACTCTCAGAAGCTCTATAGTACTTACAGCAGCCACATCCTGATGAACTGTTTTGGAAGTTCAGCAAATAACTTCTGTACAAGCAAAATAAATGTAGTTAAAATTAGTAGGGAAACACTTACAATTTCTGCAGAAAATTTTCCAGAAAGCTCAGTCAACAAGCATTCAGTGGTCTGTGCTAGATGGTGTGTTCAGCACTTGGGGCGGTGGGACTGGAGGGGGAGTGTAGGAGAAAATACAAAGGATAAGCAAAAATAGTTTCTGCCCTCCAATATCTTATAGTGGGGAAGCAAGTACCACACATACATAAATCAGCACATACAAAATAAAAACAGTGGAGGTGGAGGGAATCTGTAAATGAGAAAGGACCAGCTGCAGGAAGGATTGAAAAGGTTCTTTATCCAAGGTATAAAAAAGAATAAACAGAGGTAACTACCCTCAGACACTTAATAATTACCTAGCTGTGTGCCTTGGGCAAGCCACTTAACCCCATTTGCCTTGCAAAAAAAAAAAAACCCTAAAAAAAAAGAATAAACAAATGTATAGGCATGAGTTATTCTTTAAAAAAAAAAATTTCAGGGCAGCTAGGTGTTGCAGTGGATAGAGCACCAGCCCTGGAATCAGGAGTACCTGAGTTCAAATCTGGCCTTAGACACTTAATAATTACCTAGCTGTGTGGCCTTGGGCAAGCCACTTAACCCCATTGCCTTGCAAAAAAAAAAAAACTAAACTAAAAATAAAATGAGTTCCAAATTCTTTTCTTCCCTTTCCCCTTCCTGTCCACCCCAACATAGGCAATTTGATATAGATTATACATGTGCAGTTAGGCAAAACACACTTACACATCGATCATATTGTGAAAGAAAACATAGCCCCCTCCCAAAGAAGGAAAAAAAACCCCAAATATCAAAAAAGTGAAAAAATAGTATGCTTTGATCTACAGTCTCCATCAGTTGTTTTTCATCATAAAAACCTTTGGAATTTGTTTTAGATTGTAGGATTGCTTAGAAGAGTTAAGTCATTCACACTTGATCATCTTACAGTACTTCTATTATTGTGTATCATGTTCTGGTTCTGCTTACTTTACTCAGTATCAGTTCGATGTCATTCTTTCCAGGTTTCTCTGAAAGCATTCTTGTAACTTTAAAAAGGATTAAATAGCCACTTTGTCTTAACTATGCAAAAATGAGAAACAGTGTTGGGCCTATAAGGAAGATTCTATAAGATTCTACCATTTTTGTTGAAACAACTGAAAATATTCAAGAGGAAACATGTTAAAGTTTTTTGAGAAGTAGATTTGCCTAAGGTTTGAAGCAGGAGTCATAAAGCTATTAAGAATACCTGCTTCACAATCCATAGCCATATGAAAAAATGCTCTAAATCATTAATTATTAGAGAAATGCAAATTAAAGCTTCTCTGAGGTACCACCTCATACCTCTCAGATTGGCCAGTATGACCAGGAAGGATGATGATCATTGTTGGAAGGGATGTGGGAAATCTGGGGCACTATTACACTGTTGGTGGAACTGTGAACTCATCCAACCCTTCTGGAGAGCTATTTGGAACTATGCCCAAAGGGCAACAAAAATGTGCATACCCTTTGACCCAGCAATACCACTACTGGGTCTACCCTGAAGAGATGAGGAAAAAGTGTAAAAACATTACTTGTACAAAAATATTTATAGCAGCCCTGTTTGTGGTGGCAAAGAATTGGAAATCCAGTAAATGTCCTTCAGTTGGGGAATGGCTTAGCAAACTGTGGTATATGTGTCATGGAACACTATTGTTCTATTAGAAACCAGGAGGAACAGGATTTCAGGGAAACCTGGAGGGTTTTGCATGAACTGATGCTGAGTGAGATGAGCAGAACTAGAAAAACACTGTACACCCTAACAGCAACATGGGAGTGATGTTCAACCTTGAAGGACTTGCTCATTCCATCAGTGCAACAATCGGGAACAATTTTGGGCTGTCTGCAAAGGAGAGTACCAACTGTATCCAGATAAGGAGATGTGGAGTTTGAACAAAGTGCAAGGACTATTCCCTTTAATTTAGAAAAAAACAGCTATCTTATTGTCTAATCTTGTTACCTCTGAGAATTCTGTTCTCTTTAAGGATATGATTTCTCTCTCATCACACCCAATTTGGATCAAGATACAACATGGAAACAAAGTAAAGACTGACAGAGTGCTATCTGTAGGGGGGGGGGAGGGAAGCAAGATTGGGGGAAAATTGTAAAACTCAAATAATATCTTTAATAAAAATAAATTTAAAAAAGGAAAAAAGAATACCTGCTTCAACAAAAAAAAATTATTTAGCATTAGCTAGCTCTTGATTAAAAAAGAATATGTTGGTTGGTTCTTTCTTTCTTTCTTTCTTTTTATTTTTTTTATGTTGGTTGGTTCTTGTCCTTCATTATTGAAGAAGACCAAAATGTCATCACTTTGCTAGAGACAAATTACTAACAAGTGTCTTATTGTGGCTGATCAGACCAATAAGAGCTCAGAATGCTCCACCATAAATTGGGCACAAATAGTTCATGTAAATACCTGGGGTATTTACTTTAAATTTATATTTGTTATGTTTCCTTTGAACTACTTCAATTCTACCTTGCTCATAGAGTACAGCACCCTTTTTGAATCAATTCTGAAGTTCTTAAGACCTTCAGGGTGTTCCAATATTACTTTGAAGGACCTCCTTGTGAGCACTTACCCTGTGTGAATTCTCCATAAAATAGACTTTTTGGCAAATGTGTGAGAATATATAGAGGAATATAATCATCCCTTAGCTTAGGATCTTATGTAACCCTGTATTTTCTTTTTCTTTCTGTCTGTTTTAACCTAGAAGAGAAAGATCCAATAAAACATTTCTTAAGCACCTACTATATGTAGAGATGGTGTTAGGTTCTGGAGAGTCAAAAAGAGGTAAAAGATACTCTTTGCCTTTTAAGGAGCACACAGTCTAAGAGGGGAGACAGAGCAAACAAATATCTACAAATAAGCTATATGCATAATAAATAGGAAATTAATATGAAAGACACTAGAATTAAGAGGGGTTAGAAAGAATGATAAGGGCATGGAGCACAACTAGAGAAAAATGTTTGGAGCTGTAAACTGGGACTGTCTTGTTCATGGAGTTGCAAGGAGGTCAGTGTCACTGGATGGAAGAGTACATGGTGGGAAATAGAATATAGGAAGATTGGAAAGGAAGGGAGGAGGTTAGGTTGTGAAGGGTTTTGAATGCTAAAAGATAGGATTTTGTATTTGATTCTGAAAGCAGTCAGGAGCCATTAAAGTTTTTTGAATAGGAGATAACATTGTCAGATTTTAGCAAAGTTACTTTAGCAATTGAATGGAGATTAGATTGAGTGGGGAGAGATTTGAGGCAGGCAGATTCACCAGCAGGTTGTTGTACTAGTCTAGGCATGGGATGAGGAAGACCTTGATCACAGTAGTGGCAATATCAGAAATGAAAAAAGGGGGTATATTCAAAATATGTTGCAGAGGCAAAATTGACAGGCCTTAGCAGAAGATTAGTTATGGTCTATGAGAGATAGTAAGGAATCAAAATAACTACATTTAGGAGACTGAGGACCAGGGAATATGATGTAGCTCTCTGCAGTAATAGGAAAGGTAGGAGGTGTTTAGGGGGAAAGATAATGAATTCTATTTTAAACATGTTGAAATGAAGATGTATATTTCATATTTCATTTGAGAGGTCTGAAAGGCAGGCTAGCAGCCTAAAAGACTGGCCATTCCAGGTTAGAGGCTGGTTCTGGTCCGGTTAATAGTTTGCTTCTTGTCTCCCTCAGTAGATGATGAGCTCTTTGAGGGAAGGATCTATTTTTTGACTCTTTTTTGTATTCTAGAGGCTTTTGTATCCTAGAAGTTTATGTGCCTGGTGTATAATAGGCTTTTAATAAATTGATTAATGTTTAGATGACAGTGGGACAGTGTGTTATAGGATTTGGAATGTACTCTGTAAGGAGTAAGGTTTTATTGTCATGTGAGACGTGGGTGAAGGAGGAGCTAGAGGCAGAAAACTTCTGAATAGTATGAGTTAAGAAAGAGGAGAGAAGAGAGATCTCACAGAAGAAAAGACAATTTGAAACTTATGTAAATCTGGTTTAGTAGTGAGAGATGAATGGTGATTGGCAGAGAAAGTATGCTAGACCATCAATAACTTATCATGAATGAGTAGAGGGTATAAAATCATGCCCAACTAAGACACCATGAAGAGTTTAGGGGAATATCTAAAACAGAACTTTTATAAGCCCAGAAAAAAATGAAACTAATATATGGTTTAGGATACAGATACTTGATAGGCTCAAGAACAGTCTTACTTTCTCAACCTAGTAAGTCAAAATAATTTTGCAACCCTGAGTTTCATTAAATAGGGATTATAAAATGAAGGACACTTAGGGATTCTTTAGAATAGATAATTTGCTTATTTGATAAATTAGGAAGATGAGGATAAATAAAGTTATGGCATAGGGCAGGGATGTGGAATATCTGATCTGTGGGTGGTATAAGGCCCTAGAATTTATTTGGTCTAGCACTACCATGGCAACTGCAGGCAGAACTTGAAATTAAATAAATACAGGAGCTTTTTAGGAGTGAATTAATTGTTTGACCAAATATAGCAGGCTAATTTTTAAGTTGATAATTTTGTATTTATATTGATGTTACAAATAACCAAATAGCCCTTGGCAGAAAAAAATGTTCCCCATTCCTGACAGAGATCCTATAAAGGAGAGACAGAATGGAAACTTATTACCCTTGTCCCAAAATCCAGTTATTTTTATATGATGATTCCTGCCCATTAAAAACAGTTTAGTTGGTAAGGTCCTGCATGGTAACTACTGTGTTCTTTGAAATTTGCACCTAAGTCTAGTTCTCTCTTTCTTTTTTCTCAAATAGATTATGATCTAAGTTAACATATATAGACCATTTACATTATTTACTGAGTGGTATAACTCATTGAATTTTGTACTTGGATCTCTTTATCTGAATAAACAGTACTTAGGGATTTTGTCTTTGTATTCTCAGTACCTGAAACAGTGCCTGACATATTGAAAGTGTTTAATAAATGCATTTGAAAAAAATGAAAAGGATCAATATGTACAAAGATATTTGTAGCAGTTCTTTTCTTGTGGCAAAGAATCAGAAATCGAGGGGATGCCTATCAACTGGGAATGACCGAACAAATTATGATATGTGCTTATGATTGAATACTATTGTGTTCTAAGAACTGATGAGCAGGATGCTGTCAGAAAAACCTGGAAAGATTTGCATGAACCAATGCATGAAATGTACTTTGTACAGAGAAACAATAGTATTGTAGAATGAGCAGCTGGGAATCACTAAGTATCCCTAGCAATACAATGAATGTTCCAAGACAGTTTTGAAGGATTTAGAATGAAATATGCTATCTATCTCCAGAGAAAGAACTGAATGTGTCTGAATACAGATTAAAGTTTACTTTTAAAAAATTCTTTGTTTCTTGAGGTTTTTAATCCATATTTTCTTTTACATCTTGAATGTTATGGAAATGTTTTGCATGACTACACATTTATAGCATATATTAAGTTGCTTTGTCAATGAGATGTGGAGGGAGGAGGGGAGAGAATTTGGCACTCAGAGTGTTAAAATGAATGTTTAAAATTGTTTTTGCATATATCTAGACAAAAATGAAATGGTAAATAAACTTAAAAAATAAATACTTGCTGATTTATTGATTAATATTATCTAGTTCCTATTTGTAAAATTTGGGGCAGCTAGGTGATCCTGTGGATGGAATGCCAAACTTCCTAACAATCAGGAAGACATTTTAAAATTTATATTTAAATTTATTTTTAAATACTCCCCCCCCCCAGTTACATGCAAAAACAAGTTTCAACATTTCTTTCTAAAATCTTGAGTTCCAAATTCTTGCCCTTCCTTCCACCCCATTCCCCCTCATTGAGAAAGCAAGTTTCTTGGTGTAGGTTAAAAATGTGTAACCATGAAAAACATTACTAAAAAAGTCATATTGTAAAAGTAAATATAACCCTCCTTCCCCCCAAAGAAAAAAAGAAACCTCAAGAAAAATAAAGTAGAAAAAAAGTGTGCTTCAGTCTATATTCAGACACTATCAGCTGTGTCTTTGGGATAGAGTAAGCATTTATCATAAGTCTTTCAGAGTCTTGGATCACAACATTGCTGAGAAAAGGTAGGTCATTCATAACTGATCATCCTGCAATATTACTATTACTTTGTATCAGGTAAATTTCCCATTGCATCTGCTCATTTGAGTTTTGTACTGAGATCTTCTGTTTCATCATTTCTCATAACAGAACAGATTTTCATCTCAATCACATACCATCATTTATTCAACCATTTCCTAACCCCTGGCCATCCTCTAGCTTCCTGCCACCAAAAGAAAGCTGCTATAAGTATCCCTAGACATACAGATTTTTTTTTCTTCCTATATTTCATCTCTAGTGTAAAATAAACCTAGCAGTGGTACTGAGTAGGGTAGACATGATTTTATAGCCCTTTGGGCACAGTCAAATTGCTCTGCAGAATTGTTGAATCATTTTGCAACTCCATCAATGCCTCAATTTTCCTATATTCCATCCAACATTTGTCACTTTCTCCTTTGGTCCTATTAGCCAATCCATTAGAGATAAGGTAATGCCTCACTACCTGCATTTTTGCTTCCAGGGTGAAGGGAGTAATATCCCCAAGTTTTTTAGGGTTTTTGTAGCTGTTATCAGGGACCTCAATTCCTTCAGGGTCTTATGGGAGACTGTCTGCTCTCTTGGCCTGTGATCTGGTTTGTGAATGACCATAAACCCTCTTCCCCTGGCCTGGATCTATGAGGAGAGTCACTGTTCCACTACAGCAGTAAAACTCCTTTTCTGGGGACTGAAGCAAGACTTCAACTTGAATCTGAGTATGGGCAAAGCAAAAGAGTCCTACCTTAGAGATAACAAGGAGACCTCTGAAATGTCCCCAGACCCCTTACTGTCTATGGACTGAGTTCTCTAGGAGCAGCTATTGGGTGGCTCCCCAGTCCTGCTCCTGGGCCCTGGAGGCCGGGTTCTCACTGTGGTCTGGCCTAGACTGGATTCCATACTCATTCTGGTGTCTAGCATTTTCCTCCTGACTTTCCAAGTTGTCCTTGGCAATCCCTGGGTAGAGCGATCTGAAAATTGCCAGCACTGCCAGAAATCCAGGAGTCCCCAGGGACCCAGCACCTTTTAGACTGTTCCTAAATGGCTAGAGCCAGTTTGCCTGGCATGCCCTGGGCTGTGCTGTGGCCCTTTCCTAACCGTGGTGTAATAGACTCTTCCTGTTGCTCTTTTAAGTTGTCTTGGACTGGAAGATTGTTTCACTCAGTCTTTCTGGAAGCTTCACCACTCTAGAATTTGACTAGTCATTATTTAAAGGTACTTGGAGGGGTCTGGGGGAGAGTTTTACCATCTTGTCTCCAATGCAGATGTATCTTTTTTTTTTTTAAGGTTTTTGCAAGGCAAATGGGGTTAAGTGGCTTGCCCAAGGCCACACAGCTAGGTAATTATTAAGTGTCTGAGACTGGATTTGAACCCAGGTACTCCTGACTCCAGGGCCGGTGTTCTATCCACTGCGCCACCTAGCCACCCCTCAGATGTATCTTTAAATGACTTTTTTGCCCTATGATTCCAGGATGTCAGGGCAGTTCTCCTTAGCTATATCCTGAAGAATAGATCTAGGCTCTTTTTTTAAAATCATGATTTCAAGTAGTCCTATGATTTATAAATGGTCTCTTCTGGATCTATTTTCCAGGTCAATTATTTTACCAGGGAGGTGTTTTACATATTCTTTTTTTCCTTTTTTTAAAAATTTAACAGATTCTTGGTGTCTCCTGAAGTACTTCGCTTCCACAGATCCCAATCTATTTTTCAGAGAGGTATTTTCTTCATTTAACTTTTGCATCTCCTTTTTCCATTTGGTCAATTCTGTTTTTAAAGGAGTTGTTATCTTTTTTCCATTTTCCTAATTTTTGAAGGAATTTTTTTATGTATTTGTCTAATTGTATTTTTAAAGGATTTGTTTTCTTCAGTCTTTTTTTTTGTTGTAAGATGTAATTTTCCTTTCATGGTTTTAATTTTCTCTTGTTCTTTCCTCAATTTTTCCATTTGATTTTTAAACTCCTTTCTGATCTCTTCTAAGAAGTCTTTATGGCTTGGAGACCAATTCATATTCTCCTCTGAAGCTTCACATATAGTGACACTTTTGTCCTTTTCTAAGTTAGTATACTTATCTCCAAGGTAATATTCAATAAACCCTAATTTGCATTGGCCTTTTTTCATTTTTCGATGTTAGCTTTTCATAAGGTCTTGTGTTGGCGGAGAGGCTCGTTCACAGACCTTCAGTGTTGAGAACCCCAGAGGCCTTGCTAACGAGGGATAGAAATTCCAGGGGTTTACTCATTGGACCAACCAGTAAAGAATGCCAGAAGTTTCTCTGAATTGTCTGTGTTGGGAATGTCAGCCGTCCTTTCTCTATACCTGGAGCTGGGTCTGGGCTGTCCTTACATATTTCAGTCACTGGGCTTGGCTGAAAGACCAGAGGATTTCTCTGGATAGTAAGTGCTAGGATGTCTGCCTCCCATACTTGGGCCTTGGAGTTCTGTATTTGTACAAGAGAATGCCAAGGTTCAGGTCTTTCAGACTAACTGTACTTGTTGAATGGGTGTCCTGGGCAGCTGTGGTGGAACTCCCTCAGTCTTTCCACCACACTTGCAAAGGTTTCTGCTCCCACAGCTGAGGTTCTCACCCTGCAGCCCCCATGCTGAGTCTCTGCTCTCTGCCCTGGCATACCCACACTTCACCCGTGACTGATCTTGCTGGAAGATGTTCCCTCTCCATTCTTCTGTGGGTTCTGTCTATCCAAAATATGTTAAGAAGCTTGATGCACATCAGTTCTGAGGTAAAGCCAGGAGAGCTTAAAACAGTGCCTGGCTTCTCTCTACCATGTTGGCCACAAGTCTGTTTCAATATTTTTCTCACAGTTGCTATTGTTAACTATATTTCCCTTCATCCTATTCCTCCCCACCCCCATTTATTCTCTTTTCTTTCTCCTTTCACCCTGTCGCCTCTCAAAAGTGTGTTGTATCTCACAACTCTCTCCCAAAATCTTCCCTCTCTTCTTTGTCCTATCCCTTTTCTCTCCTATTTTCCTCCAAGGTATGATGATAGATTGAGTGTGGAATGACTTGCCATTTCCTTCTCCAGCTGATTTTACAGATGAAGAGACTGAAGCAAATAGGATTAAGTAAATTGCTTAGGGTCACACAACTAGTAAGTGTCTGAGACTGGATTTGAACTGAGGTCTTCCTGACTCCAGGCACAATGCTCTTTGAGCCACCTAGCTACCTCTTAGGCAATAGAAGTTAAATGACTTGCCTAAGGTCTCACAGTAGTAAGTGTGTGAAACCCCATTTGATCTCAGGTTTTCCTGACTCCAGACTCAGTCTGTGTCATCTAGCTGTCGCATTTTTTGTACTTTAAATAATTTAAAAGGTAATTTTAGGCTTTAATTTAATAATTTTATTTTAATTTCAGAAATACTTAATTTAAAATTATTAATTAAATTAAATTATTATTATTAATACTAAATTAAATTTAAAAATTTAACATTTGGACTCAGGTAAGAAGAATATGTTTTTTTCTGTTTCTGTTTTAGTATATGTGTGTTTTGTGTGTAGTGTGTATGTGTAGTATGTAGTGTGTTATATGTATTGTGTTATATGTAGTTTGTGTTGTGTTTGTATTGTGTGTAGTATATGTAGGGTGTTTTATGTGTGCAGAATATATGTGTTGTGTGGATTATATGGAGTGTGTTTTGTGTATGTATATAGTGGGAACATTGAAGGATCAGTTCTCAAAAATATGTACCAAAACATCTCTGCAGGAATATGATTGTTTCTTGGCCCTTATTTGCTGTGCTGACTATTACACAAAGGAGATACTACTATCAACTCTATAGCAGTAGAAGTTGGTTTCTGTAGATTTTACAAAGTTGCCTTCAAATTAATGGAATTCCTTTCTTATTGTATTACTAAAACATTTGGAAAGCTGTGTGAGAAATAGTTTAAAATTTAAGAATAGATATTGTTACCATATCTTCTATTATCTATTAGTTTATATATCTGGGACAGGCAGTACAAATTTGACTCAGAAGATTAATATGAGAATATACTCGATTGCCTTTAGGAAATAATGTTAATGGTCTACTAGAAACTACTATAGCAATATATGGAATAAAATTGCTTTTAAAGAATTAAAAATGAATATTACCCTTGTCGTTGAAGAAGCAAAAGGTGAGTATAAGCAGTTTGCAACATTAAACTAATGAGGAATTATGAAAAAGCAGGAACAAAAGATATCAGTAAAAGATATTGTCAGAAATAGTGTGATAGGAATAGATAAAAGGAAATAGCAAGGGATATTAATTGAATTAATTGAATTCTCCAGTGGTATTCTTACTAAAACAGGAGAAAGCAAGGAAGGAAACAAAGGAAGTATTGTAAAAGATGACTTTGAGAGAATTTGGACAAGAATTGTACAGTTTGCACATTTATGGATTGTTTTTAATCTACATCATTGAAAGAAATTTCAGAATTGATGCTATCCCTAATCTATTTGAATATTAATTATCTTTCATTGCCTTTAAATCTTTGACTTAGGCTTTTTCAGTATCTTCAGAGTAACTTTAAATGGGATAACAAAGCTTAAATACTGTAAAGTTCCATAAAAGTTTTAACTACATTCCTCCATGTTATGACTACCTCATGATGATTGTGAATGACTTAAAGATTTGGAAAAGGAAGCAATATTTTCTCAGAAGCCCTTTATAAACTGGGAACCAATTCTCCAAGACACTTGGGCCTTTGTGACTTCTTTGCTTTTCTAAGTTATTATATTTCATTGTCTGCCATAGTATAAACATTCACAATTATATTTCATATCCTTTATACTAAAAGTAGAAAATTGTATTGTTTTCAAACCCTTTTTTGCGTTAGGATAGAATGCATTTTTTTTTTTTTAGTTTTTATAAGTCAATGGGGTTAAGTGGCTTGCCCAAGGCCACATAGCTAGGTAATTATTGTCTGAGGTTGGATTTGAATTCAGATACTCCTGGCTCCAGGGCCAGTGCTCTATCCACTGTGCAGCTGCCCCAGTATAGAATGCATTTAAGAGATTCTAAGAAAGATTAAGGAAAGAATATATTTGTCATTTAAGTGAGAAAACTGGGAATTTGACCATATTTAGGAATTGGGATAGAAAAAAAAACTTTAATCTTTCCTAAAGATCTTACCATAATGCTACTGTTTTATTTTATTACTCAGTAATTAATAAGTTTTGAGAAAGTGAGAGACATTGGGTAATTAAGTGGTGCAGTGGATAGAGTACCAACCCTGGAGTCAGGAGAACCTGAGTTCAAATCTGGCCTCCGTTATCTAATTGTGTGACTTTGGGCAAGTCATTTAACCCCACTGCCTTGCAAAAAAAAAAAAGAGAGAGACAGAGACAGCCTACCAGCACTTTTTATTCACAAGTAATTGTTGGGGTGGCTAGGTGGTGCAGTGGATAGAGCACTGGCCCTGGAGTCAGGAGGACATCAGTTCAAATCCATCCTCAGACACTTAATAATTGCCTAGCTGTGTAATCTTGGACAAGTCACTTATCCCCATTGCCTGAAAAAAACAAAACTAATTATCATGTCAGATTAATGAATATCATAAACTAATACTTTTTTCATTATATTGAAATATATTTTTCCTTTCTTTTCCTTTTTGTTTTAGTTATGTTGTGGCTAATAAACTCCATCATATTCAGAAAGATATCTTAATTTGTAGATCTTCATTTATCAAGAAGTACATTCAGTATAGACAGAATATCTGAATTATTCAGGTACCAAGAGAGATATTAAGCTGGAAACCCTCCAAAAGAAATAGACAAGCTGTCCCATTCCTGTTTACCATAAGGTGATTATTAGAGAATGCATGACTTCAGTAAACATTATCAAAAATTTATGGTTGATTCATGGAACAGAGCAAGAATTTCCATAATATGGTATAATGTAATTTTTTTCTTTTCCCACTCCCCTCCACCTTCTCTCCATCCCAGTCCTAGAGATGTCTACCATAAGAAACATTGTAAATATGGTTCTTATATCAGAAATTCATGGATTGTTTAACATGAGGAAAACTGTTAACCTAATTGTTTAAATCAGTAATAAAATTTAGGGGAAAAAAGCATGATTATATCAGATGCAGAAAAAGGTTTTGAAAAATACATTTATTTACATTGGAAATACTTGAAGGTATTGGTATAAATGGATTTTTCCTTAAAATGATTAAAAAAATATCTGAAGCCATCATCAGGCATTGTTTATAATGGGGATATTTGAAAAGCATGTCCAGTAAGATCAGGTGATAAACTGTCACCGATATTATCCTATATTATATTGGAAGTTCTAGTAACAACAATAACAGAAAAAAAAGAGTTAAAAAGAATCAGAATAAGAAATGAGGTAATAAAATTATTTCTTTTTTGCAGATCATATGATAACATCTTGGAAGATTCCCAAAGACTCAACTGAAAAGTTAGTTGAAATATTAATTTTAGCAAAGTAGAAAGGTATAAAGTAAATATATATATTGAATATATATATATATATTCAATGCCATTCCTATTAAATTGCCAAAAAAATTACTTTACTGAATTAGAAAAAGATAAAACCACAATGTCAAGAAGATCAAAAAAATTAATGAAGAAATTGTAAAGGAAGGAAATTTCAGTTAACATAAGAATATTTTATGTGAAATTATAGCTTCCATCAGGAGGGGTTCAACCAAGTTATGATTATTGAAAACTTAAAAATTTTCTCAAAATTTCTGTGTTTATGTGCTTTTATTTCAGTTTTCATAAGGCATATCTGATAGACCTAATTTTATTTTATCTAGGCAAAAAAATTTGGATTGGTTTCTGGTTAACCAGCAATGACCCTGTCAATAATTTAATTTTTTCCTTCTTTTAAACAGAATGTCCCTCCAGATCTATCTATATGTACCTTTGTGTTGGAACAATCCCTATCTGTCCGAGCTCTTCAGGAGATGCTGGCCAACACGATGGAGAAAGCAGAAGGGGCAAGTACTTAAGTCTGTAAAATTAACATATAATAAACTTAGTCATCATGTAATCAATTAGTTTTTTTCTTTTACAAGTATTGGCACAATCTAGAGTAATCTTTTAATGTATAAAGATAGTGTCTATTTTTGTTATTTCTTCAAATTTATTTTAAATATTCTTTTTGTAAATGACTTCTTTGATAGATTGCAGTACAACAAAAACTCCAACACTAAGATGACTCATTGAGGAATTCTTTACCACTGAAATATATTCTAATGATTGATACCATCATTTTATTGTGATTTAATGTTTATTTTTATTTTCACTGCTAACATTGTTTAATGTTACTAACTAAATGTGATTACACATTTAATTTTAATTTATTTCACTCTGAGTAATTATTTCAGTTCTTGAACAATTATTGTGAATGAAATTTCATAGTACAATCATATACTTTGTAATGCAGAGATTGTGAGAATGTTTTATCAGCTCAAGCTCTGCTATAGTTTTGCAAATGCATCTCTTAGTCTGTATTTTGTCTATATTTTCCCCCTGATTTTGTAAGTGGCAGGAAAGATTGAATGTGGGACTTGGAATCAGGAAGATCTGAGTTCAAGTACTGAGTTCAAAAACAAAGCCTTAGATATTGGCTTTGTGAGCCTGGACAAATCATCACTATCTGTAAATGTAATGACCTTTGCAAACTTTAGCACAGTAGGAAAAAATGTCATGTCACATATTATTGTTGTTGTTGTTACCATGTTTATGTTTACTTTTATTACTTAACTATTCTCCATGAGACTTAGTGGGATCCAATTTCTGGAAATTACCTATTTGTGACTGCTCATTTAATCTTACGATTAAGCAGATATTCTAATAATATTTTTTAAAATATTTTTCTAATAATATTTTGAAAAAAGAGCCTGTGACTTAAGCAAAAAAGTACAATTATTCTAGATATGAAGTAGAAAATTATATATGCTATTCATTAGAGTCTAACATTTTTGTTGAGAAATTCATATAGATTTTCATTCATTCATGTGAGTATTCTCTTAATCTGTGCTTTATAACTATACTTATGTGACTTCTGTCTGTGTTCTTCCATACATTTGCTGCACTGGTCTATCCAATATATGATAACTCTTTTTTCTTTTTTATTGATGTCATAAAGATAAGTACAGTAGTTTTTTCTTGTTCTTTCCATGTGACTATACTTTCTTTCTCATTCATATGTTTCTTTGATGACATCTCTTGCTTTCTTTTTCCATTTGTAATTTGCACACTGTTCAGATCTGTCATTTTTATATCTTCTTGTATTAGAGCATTCCATCACTTAAAGCTTTCATACATCACTAGGAGAATATTGGTGTGAAAAAGGTGTGCAGAGAAATTCTGGGTCATTAAAGATCTTTACAATTTTTCATATAACTTTTTTCCTTTCTGTTCAGATAATGGACCCAATTGTCTTTTACAGGCAATGTAAATGGAATGAATATATATATACCTTACACTTCTATACATACATGTATAATAATAGGGAAAAAACCCATATGTCTGGATCAGTAAAAAAAAAAATTAAATGACTGTACATATCAGACTAGAAAAGGAATTACCATGCAAACCCTACAAATTAGGATATAGTTTCATATGATTTATATAGATTTTAAATTCCTTAAAATCAGTGTTAATCCTTATTAGGCTCATAAGAAAGGGGATTGTAATAGAGATGATATTTATATTTTGATTTGAATTTGATGGTATTTATATTTTGAATTATAATTTTTTATTTAATTTCAAATGAACAAAGTTGTCAAAACTTTGGTCTTCTAATCAATGATACAGCAACCATTTCATTAAATTTTTTTACTTTGGGGGGCAGTTAGGTTGCACAGTGGATAGAGCACCAGCCCTGGAGTCAGGAGGACCTGAGTTCAAATGCGGCCTCAGAAACTTAATAATTGCCTAGCCAGTGTGACTTAACCCCATTACTATAAATAAATAAACAAAAAAATAAGTAAATAAAATAATTCTTTTTTGCTTTGGATTTTAGCATTTTGGATAAAAGAAAAAGTTTGCAGTTTCTTTAGTATATAGTTTCTATTTTTTTTAAATCTGAACTTTAGTTTAAGATTAAAGTAATAGAAAATTTCTCAAAGGAACTGGTATTTTTTCACCCCCCAAAAAACTTTAGTTCATCCTTAAATGATATTGATACAAGACCACTTGAACATGGTCAGATCTGCAAACCATTTGAATGTCTAATGAGAATCTAAAATATATATATATATATGAATATATTATATATGCATATACACATACATACATATTTATAAAATTTGCACAGATATATACATAAGATGAAAAACATTACTATTGAAGCATGAAACTTTTTGAACATGTTTCATGTTGCAAATAATTTGAAAGTCTACTGAGAGTCTAAAGAATGGGGTTTTTCTGGCACACATATAGGATGCAAAATGCATTACCATTCACATCCATGTGTTTGTGTGATCCAGCTTCAAGACTGATTTAAAAAATAGTGGATTGTATTTTTATAGTACGAATTTCTTCTGATTCTAAAATTATATGTGTGAATTGATTGAAGTATTACTCTTTTGGTGCTGATTTTATTTGGATTTAATAAATTTGTAATTTGGCTTACATTTGAGGTTGTAGGGGGCAGAGTAATAATGGAGCAGCAGGAAGAAGTATAGTTGAATTTTCCCTCTATAGCTCCCACCCCAAAAGATCTAGAAAACTCACCAATCTGAATTTTGATTGTGCAATCTAAGGGGATGGGGATCATCACCATTAGTCATTGTTCCAACCCAGCTTGGCATAGAGACACAAATAGAGAGGATTGTAGACTCTGGGGATGAGTTGTACCACATTACAGCTCCTAGGTACTGAACACAGATCCGTACTAAGGAAGGTAGTGATCCCACAGGTCCCTGAACTAGTGCTAGGTATGAGAATGACTGTCATATGACAGCTTGCCTGCTTACTGTCTAGTTATGGGTGACAGATCAAGGTGGGCTGAGGAAGGGAACTGTGCCTAGGAGTGGTCGAAAGAATTTTCAAGTTCTAGCTATATGTTGAGCAAGGAATAGGTTCAGATGAAAACAATAGTTGTGTGACTGATCCCAGAAGCAAAGCCGGGATTCAGGTCTAGTCTGTAACCCAAATTGAAGCTTGTTGGTGGAATAACTAAGTCAGGAAAACAGACCAAAAGAGAACTTGCAGTTTAGTCCCTTTGAACCATCAGAGCTTCTCCAGAAGGCTAATTGCACTTCAATGAAACTTCCAACCAGAAACAAACTGACAGACCCAAACCAAATTGAAGAATTTGAAGAATTCCAACCAGAAAGGAAATGACTGACTGCATCATTTCTAGTCATATTGATAACAATAAAAGCTTCCAGGTCCCTGACCTGGGCCAACTATGGGATAACAAAACATTACCTCTTTCCAACCCCCCACCCCATGAAAGCAATAGAACTCAAAAGAGCAAAAACTCAACCCATACATTTTATCCCACAAGTGTAAAGAGTCCAGCCCCAACTTAAAATCCATAATCAGGAAATAGACTGGGAAACTGAGAAACAAATAAAGAAAAGAAAATCCTGCCACAAAAAAAGCTATTATGGATACAATGAAGACACAAGCCAAGAGGAAGATAATTACTCAGAACATCTATCTTACCCAAGATTCAAAGAAAAATGTAACTTGGGCAAAAGTCCAAAAGTTAAGGTTAAGAGTTTAAAAGAAATAAAAGTGATTTTAAGAAAAACAAATGAAAGTATCAGAGGGGGAAAAATAGGAAGAGATGTGTGAGCTATGGAAGAAAGATTTGAAACGAGAATTGATAGTTTGAAATAAGAGGTATATAACATTTCCCAAGAAAATGCTTCCCTTAAAATCAGAATGTACGAAATAGAAGCTCTAGAAGTCATCAAGAAATATTGAATACTCAAAAGAAACGAAAAAACCCCAACAACATGAAGTGCCTCATAGGAAAAGATATCTCACCTGGAAAACTGATTAAGGAGAGATAATATAAGAATCATGGAACTACCTGAAAACCATTACCAGAAAAATAAAAAACCTCTGTTAACATATTTCAAGAAATTACAAGACTTCCTCAATATCCTAGAATCAGAGGAAAAAGTAGAAATAGGAAGAATCTGAAATCACTTCCTGAAAGAAAACTCAAAACAAAAACCCTGAAGAATATTACAACCAAAATCCAGTTCTTAGGACAAAGAATAAGTATTTTAAGAATCCAGAAAAGAAATTTCAAGTACTGGACTGTCACAATTAGAATCATAAGATTTAGAAGCTTCTATTATAAAGGTGTTTAGAGTTCAGAATATTGTATTTCAAATGGAAAAAAATACTCTTAAAGCCAAGAAAAACTTACTCAGAAAAATAATAGTCCTACAAAGGAGAAAGATTTTTAATGAAATCAAAGTCTTCTAAGAATTATTGATGGAAAACTACAAACATAGGAGTCAAGAAGTATAACATATACATGAATATAAAGACTATCACCTTTGAAATAGAATTCTGATTAACACCACTATGAAAGGACTCATAATGAAGTTTTTTACTTGTTCTCAGATAAAGAGTTGATGAGCTCAGAGTGAAGATTAATGCATATTTCTTTTGGACATGACCTGTGCAGGTATCTGTTTTGCTTGACTATAGTAGTTGATATTTGGTTTCTAGTTTTCCTTTCTCAAAATGAGAGGAGGATGGGAAAGAATGTCCACATGAAAAAAATAAAATAAATAGAAAAATAAATTTAGAGTTTTAGATGTATAGATAATTTTTTTAAACAAGGCCTCTATGGTTATCTGGAATTAGAGAAAATATTGATTCAAATGTTCACCAGAATAGTGACAAGTCAGATTTTGACATCTGATGGGAAATATTTCTTAAAAAGGCAAATATGATATTTAAAATTTTTTTCAGATGAAGATAGGAGAATTTTGGACCAAAATAAGACTACTACATAGAAATCAATTCAGTGACTTTTCTTTTTACTTTTATTTCTCCAAACAATGATTTTTATGACAATTAGATTTTAATAAATTAGGTTTTAAAAAAATAATTTGTCCCCTTTGATGGTAAATGTGCCTTTCATATGAATCTCTTCCTTTTTCCATCTCTCATTACAGCCAAATCTTGATCATCTAGTTTGTAGATGTTCTAAGTTTTTTTTTGTAATAAGCTAAGCATCAGTCTTTTTCCTTATAGAATAGATCAAGACTGAGAGAAAAAATCTGAAACTCAGATTATCTAATTGAGTTATAACCAGTTATAAAATGTGTTATATTGAATATATTTTGAATATATGATTAAAATGAGTCTGTGTGGTATAGGGGATAGAGAAATGACTTTAGATGAGGATTTAATCTAAACATTTATCAAAGTACCTTTTATGTGAAAAGCATTGATAGGTGAAAATCTTTGGGTCCGATTTCTAATATGTTTAATCTATTGGTGCCTCAAATAATTTTCCAATACTAAAAACTATAGAGGAGTTGCCAATCTGTATCAACAGAGTGAATTTACCATACTGATAATCCTGTACATTGATTATATCACAGGTTCAGACTTCCCTTTTACTCCCCCTTGAAGATTCGAATAACTTATGATTTACCCTACCCAAAATTTCACTTAACCTCGAGCAGTATTTACCAAGCTTTACCAACCACTATAGTCAAGCAAAACAGATACTTGCAAGAGTTTGGAACTTAGTTTACACTCTTTTGAAGGAACCCATAAAATACTATTATGGGAGATATGGAAGTATAACCCAATTAATAAAGTAGGATCTTGAGAAGTTTTGGAGGAAGACTCCTGATTTAAGAAATTAAATAATATTTTGCATTGAAAATAGTTGTATATGTAGGTGGTTTTTGCTATCCTAAAAGGTCTGAGATTTTATAAATTGTGGAATTTTCTTCCACAGATATGGATCAAACCTATTGAAAATTGTGGGACTGAAAAATTTATCACCTTATAGTCAACCTTATGGAGTTCAAGTTCTCCACTTAAATAGACCAGAGTTTGGGTATCAGGCACACGTTTTGGGACTTTATAATCAAAGCCTCTTGAGCGAGATAGATAACATCTATTAATGGTTATCTTCCAGTTACATAACCTTAAATGTGACCTAAGGTAATTATTACTCTTTGATAACTTTGGTAGAAGAAATAATTTTGAGATATCTAGCAAATATATGCTAAATAAATAAATAAATGCTAGTAATGATGATGATAACAATTATCAAGAAATAGATGAATTAGATTAAGTATGAGAGTGCTTTGAGTATAGCTCTAATTTTAGAGTACATGGCATAATATTAAGTTATTTTAAATAAATGTGATAGCTGAATATGAAATCCAGGAATACATAGGTGATTTCATTTTCATAATTCTATATGGTGATAAAATGAATAAGAGAACTTATCTTCACAAAAAACACGTTTTAAAAACACATTCCATATCCTAATCAGGCCTTTGTTATTGAATTATCTATATTTTGGAGGCTATTATTTCACTATATATTATGCTACATAGAGATGAAATATCATATTAAAATATGTGTATATTTAAGGTTTTATTCTTACATATTTCTTTACTTTGATTCTTTTTTAAAATATTGAACCTAGAGCCATTGTCAGGTCTAGAGCCTTTTCACATTTAGGCATACCTAAAGTGTAGTAGAGCAGTTAGATGGCACAGTGGAGAGTCAGGGAGACCTGAGTTCAAATTTACCTCTAGATATTTGCTAGCTATGTGACCCTGAACAAGTCACTTGTCTTTGCCTCAGTTTCCTCATCTGTATATAATCTAAGTATATCATCTTGTCTACTAGAAAAAAATCCCAAAATTTATGGATTTATTGTTAATTGAACCACTTTTTTTCTCTTTCTTACAAATTTAATTTGTCTTTCAGAGGTATATTGTATACTTATTTATATTACCTCTTTGAAATTAACTTTGATTTAAAAAAGAAAACAAACTATTATGATGAAATAGGTCATTCTGGCTTAATATAAATGTCATGTTAAGTAACTGGAGATTATTAGTAGGATCTTTTAAATGAATGTGAATTTGATAGGGAACTTAATTTAGTTTTTCCCTACTTTTTTTCTCTCTCAGTAAAGAATGAGACATGATAATTTATCTGTTTATAAGCATAATTAAGTATACTTCCTCCTTCTTAGAATTTACTTTTGAGAACTTCTATATTCTCTTTCAAATTGACTCTATTTTTGTACATTATATACATTTAATGGGTTACATTCATTTAGTTTTGTTTATAATTCATTTTTTAACCCTGTTCCACTCTTGTAAATGGATATTTATCTATAATCCAGGTGTTTCAGAAGTCAGACATCCTGGCAGAATAGTAGTGAAAAAGAGTGAATTAAGTTCTTTCCAATAAATATAGCTTTCCTTTCTTTTTATCTTTGTTTTAGAAATGTTTCTGACTTTGAATTTCTCGTTGTAGCATCTTATTGTTAATAGAATATTAAAAGGAATACTTTATTTATTCACCCATATGCACTTGTATATTTTTAAGTTGTAAAATTTTAAAGGAAAACTTAAGAGCCTGATTTAAAACTACTTATTGGATCATTAGACAAATTTCTGGTTAAGTCAAAACAATAAATTCAAATTGAGTGTGATTGAATTTTTATCATAACAATAAAATAAGATATAAATCAAGGCTATTATTATGCTTATTTGTAATAATTTTCATCTCTTTAAGTAAGTGATTATTCCATCAAACAGCTAACATACTAAAGTGGTTAAGATTTTGCCTCTTGTAAAAAACAAAAACAAAATTTACTCTACACTGAGGCTATATCTGTTAAATTTCTTTTTAAAAAACTTTTTCATACAAATATAATTCAGTGTAATAAGAGACTGAAATAGCCGAATTTTCATGGTGTAATTATATCAAATAATATTTTTAAATTATATTGAGTCTGATCTTTTGCTATTGATTTCGGCACTCTTGATTTTCTAATCTTTTGTCATGGACTCTAATACATATTACCTTTGGGAAGGGAGCTAACTAACCTTTGATAATTTTATGATTTAAAAATTCAATGAACAGGTTTTTTTGCCTGCATTTGCAGTTTTATCAGTAGAGGAAATGCCTGGTTTGGAATTTCCTTCTTTAAATGTTATTAGCAGTTCATCTGTAATTTATATTCTAAGAGAATTGACTGGAGTATTGAGAAACCAAGTGACTGTACCATGATCATGCAATTATGTCACAAATAACAAATGAAATAGTTGATTCCTGGCTTCAAGATTAGGCAATTGATTCAGTACTACAGACTGCCTTTCAACAAAAGAACAAATACAACACATTAGGAAATAAATTCAAACTCTTCACTAATGTGATGTTCTTTGCATTCTATTTGGTTGTGAAATTATTTCAAATTTACTTAAGATCTTCTCTATTGTCTTCCCCTTTAATTCCTTTTTTAGAGCCATATTGCATTCATATATGACACAAAGAAGAGAGATAGGAATTAGGACAATGGTATACTTTATTAAAAATTTATTTGTATGTGTGGATATATATATATATCTATATATCTATATATATATATGAATATATATATACAGACTTTCCTAGACATATGTTCAAATGTATCAAATTATTAAAAGAATGGCCCCAAGTAAGGAGCATAATGATATTGTTTAGTATACATTTAAATTTTTGTTCAAGTCTGAACGTTGACTGCATTGACCCATATGGATGTTTTCTGCATCTTCATATTTTCAACTTTTTGACTCAATGTTTTTGTACTGGATTAACTTAAAACTTACTTTTAAATATTATGGGTAAGTTAAGTATGATGCTTTAAGTAGATAACCTTTTTTCATTAGTATTAAGGGGGTCTAAGAAATGATAATCTAAAAATTGGTTGTGGAGATCATATATGAAAAGATTTAAGTGATTGTTACCTTGATAGTATTTTATTCACTTTAATTTTGACTTTTCTTTCCACAGCGTATTGATATAGAAAAATGGGTATGTGCCTCATGGTATTTAAAAAATTTTTAAATTATTGCATGTTTGCTACTGCGTCTGACGTTCTTTTGCTTATTATCATTGCTTGTGCTCTCAGTGGAAAGCAACCACAATAGTAAGAGTATAGACTAATTTTATTCCATAGGTCTTAAAATAGAAAACATCTATTTATAGATACTACCTTGCAGTTTCATGTGTCCTTTAACACCAGGCAACTATATGACTTCATTTGTTTTCTAAGTAAAATGCACTGGATCATCAATCAACTAGTATTTTTAAACTTATACACTCCACATGCTCTTGAAACTCAGATTCTTCAGTCAGTTAGTCAGTCAGTCAGTCAATGGACATTTATTCAGCCCTCATATGTTCTGGGCACTATGCTAAATGCTGGGGATACAAAGAGTCAAAAGACAGTTCTTGTCCTTAAGGTGTTCACACTGTGATGGGGGAGGGGGGAGATAAACAAACAAATAGGTAAACACAATTTGCAAGACAAATTGAAAATACTTAAGAAATTGAAGGCCCTAGAATTAAGAGGTATTGGAAATTTACCTTACAAAAGATAAAATTTTAGTTGGGACTTAGAGGAGGTCAGAGAAGCCAGGCATGGGAAACAACTAGAGAAAATTCCTTAGAGATGAAATATGGAGTCTCTTATTCATGGAATAACAAGGAGGCCAGTGTCACTAGAGTGAAGTGTACATGGTTGACAGTAAGGTGTAAGAAGACTAGAAAGGTAGGAAGGGGTGAGGGCTTTCAGTACTAAACAAAGAATTGTATTTGATTTCTTGAGTAGGAGTGACATGGTCAGACATAAACTAGGAAAATCACTTTAGTAGGTGAATGGAAGATGAATTGGAATGAGGAAAGATTTGATGCATGCAGACTTATCATTAGGCTCTTGTAGTCTAGGGGTGAGGTGATGAGAGCCTGTATCTTAGGAATGGCTGTTATCAAAGATGAGAAGAGAATGTGTTGGAGAGATATTACAAAGGGGAAATTGATAGATTGTACATCATATGTGAGAGCTTTGAAGGGATAATGACTTATTGGGAACCTGAGGAACTGGGAAATATTGTCCTTTACAATGATAGGGATTGTAGGAGGCATTTAGGGGAAAGATAATGAATTCCCCTTTTAGAAATGTTGAGATAAAGATGTCTCCTAAGCATTCCATTTGAGATATCTGAAAGGCAGTTGGAGATGCAAGATTGGGAGGTCAGTAGAGAGTTTGGGGTAGGATAAATAGATTTGAAAATTGTCAGCATTGTTGTTATTCATTTGTTTTTGTTGTGTCTGCTTCTTTGCAACCCCATTTTGGGTTTCTTGGCAAAGATCCTGGAGTGGTTTGCCATTTCATCTCTAGATCATTTTGCAGATGAGGAAACTGAGACAAACTGGATTAATTCACCTTTGCTCAGGGTCATGTAGTTATTAAGTATCTGGGTCCAGATTTTAAATCAGGAAGATGAGTCTTGACTCTAAGCTCAGCAACTTATCCATTGTACACTTAGCTGCCCTCAGTACAATTTAAAGAATTAATGTATCCCAAAAGTATAGGTATAGGAGTATGGTGGAAGTATATTAATATGCACATCATGCTTTGCTAATTATAGTCTCTACGTGGACTTCAGTGCATATGTAAGTACTTTTTTTCTGTCTGTTTGCCACTTGAAGAAGAGACTTTTGATTTGTTGCTGAGTTACAGTTGAGAGGCAGGCATTCAGAAAACACTCATTATTAGCTGAGTTTTCTTCTTTCTGCCTTGCTGAATTAGAAGAGTTCCAAATCAGATCATTCCCTCTCATTTACCACTAGTGAAGGAAAAAGATTGCTGCCTTATGAGGGAAGCATTTATATGTCCATTCAGTTCCAGCTCAAATCTTTCTCTTTAACTTGTGATTAGCAGTAGTAGTCATACTTGAACATACTCAGAAGTACACATGGCTAATGCCTCAGTTTAGCACCCTGAACTTATTCTTAAGGGTTGGACTTGACTAGTCCCCCATTTTATATGTAATTCTTAATAGCCTCCCCAGAAATATTATAATCCCTTGGTTTCTCTTAGTCCCTTCTTTACATTTCTTTCTTTCTATCTATCTATCTATCTATCTATCTATCTATCTATCTATCTATCATCTATTTATCTATCTATATACTTAAAATATATATATTTTGTATCCATCTACAATTTCCATGAGAGTGATATGCAAATCTACTTTTATTATGATCTCCATTTTATATTCTTGGTCACTTGACTTAGTACAGCACTCTCACACGCAAAATCCAATTCATGTATTTGTCATGGCTTCACCTCCCTGATGTCATTGTCTTCTTTGAGATTAAAGTATGAACATCATCTTGGTCATTATGTATAATTTTGCATTTTACTCATTTCCCTTTACCACTAATTTGTTTCAATAATTAAATCTAAAGCTTCTTGGGAGAAAGTTAGTGTTATTGGCTTATAGAATGCATGGAGGGGAGTAAAAGTATAAGACTGAAAGATAGAAAGGGATTCAGGTTTTAAAAAATCAGAGAATTTTATATTTGATACTGGGGTAATCAGGAGCCACAAATTTATTTTGTAGTAGGTGATATGGCAGGATATATACTTTAGGAAGATCAATTTGATATTTGAATGGAGGATGGATTAACATAGAAGTCTTTCATTAACTCAAGTATGTGGTGAAAAGGGCCTATACTAGAATGTTTGCAGTGTCAGGAAAGAAAGGAGTATATATGAAAGATGATTTGCAAGTAGACTCAAGATTTGACAACTGATTGGGTATGGGAAATGAGAGAGAATGAGAAATTGAGGATGACACCAGGGTTGTGAGCCTGGGTATTACTTCTAATAGAGGAATAAAGAAGGCTTGAGGGAAAGCACAATGATTTTTTTTGTAGACATATAAAATTTCTGGTATACATGGAACATTCCATGTATGATATAGACAATTGTATATGCAGGATGAGTTTGTGAGGGAGAGTAGGGTTAGACAAGCAGATCTGAGAGTCTTCTACAAAGAAATGATTCTTGAAACTGTGGAAGTTGATGAGATCAACTATTGAGATAGGATAGAGAGAGAAGAGATGAGATCATATGAGACCAGCATAGAAGCTTGGTAGACATCTAGGCTTTGTTGGATATGATCTGGATGAGAATTCATCAAAGGGGAGAAGTTGTCAGATAAGTGGGAAGAAAACCAAGAGAAAGAAGTGTCTTGTGAATCTAGAGAGAATAGAGAGAAGAACATCGAGAAGAACATCAGGATGAAAAGAGTGAATAATAGTGTCAAAAGTTTCAGCTAGGTCAAGTATGAGGATTGAGAAAAGACCATTAGATTTGGTTGTTAAGAGCTCAGTGGTAACTTTGGGGAGAGCAATTCAGTTGAATGAAGACATCAGAAGCCAGACTGCAAAGAGTTGAAAAGAGAGTGAGAAGAAAGGAAGTGATAAAGGATGAGAGATGGAGAGGGTAAGTGAGAATTTTGGGGGATGTATCAGACATGAATATATTTGTAGGTAGTAGGAACACAACCAGGATACAGGGAATGAGTGGAGATGTCTCCTCAACAGGAGGAGGCAAGATAAAATGGGATCACTTGTCTTGTCAAGGAGAATGTCTATCTCTTCATGTGGTACAGCAATGAAAAAGACAGTGGCAGAATGATATGAAATGAAGAATAGGGGAGAAGAGGAAACTCTTGGTGAATGGCCTTGCTTTTTTTGATAGTGAAATATGAAACAAGGTGGAAAATATGAGGAGAGATAAAGAGCCATGGAAAAAAGAATTTTGGAGAGTAGGATACTGAATTATTTAGGGAGGTATTAAAGAATTAACTTTTTCATAGTAAGTGCCAAGTGGAGATTGGCACCATAAACTTGTAGTGATCTCAATCACCATGGTTTTATGATTGTCTCAAGCTATATTCAGCATCCCATAAATAGAAGTGATTGGGGTGGGAGAGGAGAGTAATTCAAGAGAGATTTGTTAGGACCTGAGCTTCACTAGGATAATAGGGAAAGGGAATCAACAAAAAAGGACAGTAGAGAGTTGAACTGGTTTAACAAAGGGACAAGATGGGAAAAAGAAAAGAGTGTAGCAAGTGTAAGATGATGACTTAGAAAAGAACTGAGGAGTAAAGGAATAGGAGGTCTTGATGAAGATGAAGTATCAGATCTGACGTTGCAAGGACGGTGCAGAGGTGAAATGGTAAAAGATTATGATCAGCTAAAGGAAGATCAGAGTTCAGGAACTTGGATGTAGAACACTTGTGAGTTCTCAGGTCACTGCTATGACTGAACAACTCTGTGTGCAGATGCAGTAGGATGAAGAAACATATCCCTAGTAATGAGTAAGTTGAGCAAGTTAGTGTTTTGTTTTGTTTTGTGTTTTAGTTTTTGCCAGGCAATGGGGTTATGTGGTTTGCCCAAAGCACACAGCCAGGATTATTAAGTGTCTGAGGCTGGATTTGAACTCTGGTACTCCCCACTCCAGGGCCGGTGCCCTATCCACTGTGCCACCTAGCCACCCCCAAGTTAGTGTATTTGAAGGAGTTAATCAGTATGTGTACTGAAGTCCTAGTATGAGGACAGCAGTTGGGAAGGAGAGAAAAATTGTAATTTAGATACTGAAAAAATTGAGAATGTTCTTGAAATCTGTAGATAGAATTTTGACCTGGTGATATAGATTGTATGGACCTGAAAGGAGAAAGGTTACTGAATGATGATGGTGAAGGGAGATCCCAGAAGCAGCAGTAGGGAATCAAGGAATAATCAAACCTCCCACCACAACTAATGAATTGGTGTGAATGAGTGAAAATGCTCCTAGTGTTAGAAAAGGTAGGCAAGAAAGCTGTATCGTTAGGAGGGACATAGGTTTCAGTGAATGCAAGAATATGTAATGGTTGGGAAAGGAAAAGATAAGATGAAACCTAATTTGTGACCTATGGAGCAAGCATTCCACAGAGTATAGTAGTTAGTTTTCAGTTGTTTTCATGTGTGTCTGACTCTTTGTGACCCCATTTGAAATTTTCTTTGTTGCCATTTCCTTCTCCAGCTCATTTTATAGATGAGAAAACAGAGGCAAACAAGGTTGGGTAACTTGCCCAAAGTGACACAGCTAGCAAGTGTCTTGAGACTGGATTTGAACTGCAAGGACAATCTTCCTAACTCTAAGTTCAATACTCTACCCACTCTATCATTGGGGTCGGGATGGGGGAGGCCAGATAAGGGTTTGATGATAGCCAGGGGTTTAGAATCACTGGCATTTGAACCCATGTCTTTTGATACTAATGAAAATTGATCATATAAAAATGTAAAATTGCAGAATATATAGTCAGATCTCATTTAGATTCTTTCAGAACACTGAAGTTCATAAAGTATTGATGGGAATTTTTAGAACCAATGCTTCATACATAAGTGGACTATTCAAATTGACCAGATTAAAAAACTCTTCTGAAACTTATTATAGATAATTTTGACTGTATCCTCATTGGAATCTTAAGGAAGCTTCAGTCTTGAAGTTCTTCATTTATACATATACTAAAAGAAGATTAATTGGGAGTTTCTACTTAAGAGATATTTTCCCCATATCTGAGGTGGGAAAAGAGAAGCACTCTCTTTTTTAAAAGGATATTGCTGGGGTAGCTAGGTGTCACAGTGGTTAGAGCACTGGCCCTCAGGAGTACCTGAGTTCAAATCTGGCCTCAGACAATTAATAATAATTACTTAGCTGTGTGACCTTGGGCAAGTCACTTAACCCTATTGCCTTACAAAAAATTAAAAAAAAAAGGATCTTACTACAGCTCATGCCTAGTAACATGGATCAGAGAAACAAAACTAAAATTTGTAGTCTCTTTTCCAAAATGTGTTTACATGTCATTATAAAGTAATACATGTAAACTGGCAAGCCTATACTATTAGAAGAAGGAAATGGCAGAAGTATAATGTATTTTTACCTGACATCTGTGTATGTTCATTCGTTCATTTAAAGTCATCACAATTGTATATCTGCTGTTTGTAATACATTGTGTTATAAGATAAAGGAGATACAAGTACAATTACAACATAGTCCCTATCTTCTTTGGAATATTTGTAAACTTTGGTTCTCACTACCAGATCTCATGGTGTTGTGATGGTGACATTGATTATCTTTAGCACCCCATCTTTGTTATTACCTTTGTAACCTTGGAAAAGTCACTTAATTTTTCAAGACTTCACTTTTACTTTTACAGAATAAGAAAAGTGGACTAGATGATCTTTATGGTATATTTTTCAATGTTTCTATGAAATCTTTGGCTGTATTTCTATCTTTTTTTAAAAAATTGCCTAGGGCCTGATATTTAGACCCTATCTTAATTTCTTTCTCACTCTGGGAATGTGTCCTTGCAATAAAACTTGATTGTTTTAATGTAACAATTATAATAGGTGTGGCAAAGATTACTCTATGAATTTCTTGGGTAGGGAGCCAGTGCATTAGTGATTTAAATTAAGTGGTGTTTTTTTTTTTTGTTTTGTCTTGTTTTTAGTTTTTGCAAGGCAATGGGATTAAATGACTTCCCCAAAGTCACACAGCTAGGTTATTATTAAGTGCCTGAGGTCGGATTTGAACTCAGGTACTCCTGACTCCAGGACTGTTGCCCTATCCACTGTGCCACTGAGCCACCCCAGGTTTTTTTTAATTTAAGAAATCATCAGGCTAAGATCATACTGCTTGTTAGCTTCGAATATTTATTTTTCTCTTTGACCTTGGAATTCACATGCCTTGAATGTAATGTAAAAATCTAGTAACTTGCTTCCTAGCATTTCTTTGTCCTTTCTCTTTTTATGCTTTCTAGACAGTAGTGGAAAGGACTCCAAATACAAATATGTTCATTCTTTTTATGTTACTATTAAGATGATTACAAGATGACTTTAAAGTTTTTTAAGTATTTCTTTTTTTGGCTTTGGTAATTATTAAGGTCTGAGGTCGGATTTGATTTTCCATCTTCTAGATTCCAGGGCCAGTGCTCTATCCACTGCACTGCCTAGATGCACTCCACATGATAAGTTTTTAATACCATATTATTATATTTTTAAATTAGTTAATTATCATCTTAATAACCCTCAAAAAGCAGATTAAAACTTTCAGGTGTTATGATAGGAGGGCACTAAGAAAAATGAACTTTTTTTCCTTGACAAACTTTTTTTTTTTAATCTGGGATCTGTCTACACTTTAATGAATAGTTTTTCAGGATCCCTATAATTGATTTTTCCCCCCGATTGAACTAATTTTAAATTTGTAGGATAAAATGGTGTCTTTTTAACTTTCTCCTTATCAACCAATTGTCTGGGCTAAGTCAGTTCACTTATTTGAATGTTATTGAACAGGGTTCCAATTCCAAATAAAGGAAGATTAGGACTACACACTCAAAATTTGAAAGCAGATTAGCTTATTTTGAATGAAATATTTTAGCAGTTTTAATGTTCAAATCTCTGTGGTATAGATTTGAAGACCAATATGCCTTTTTTTGGAAATCCATCTAATTCGTGTTCTCATTCCTGTTTTTTTCTTTTTCTTTGTGAGCCTGATGTAATAGTTAAGTTGAATGGTAGTTTTAGTGGAAAAAAAGATATTATTGGTCATCCGTTATTCTACATAACTGAAACTAAAAGTGGTTAAAGTGACATGCTCAGGATAACACAGATCATTTCATGTTTTGAAATTCATATCTAGCTTCTCAGACACCAACTGTAGGATTTTTTGAATTACATCACAGTTACTGTTTTCAGCACTTTTGAAATTGAAGAAGCCTTTGGCCTATCATCTCAAAAGCATTTTAATGCCGATTTGAGACAATTAATTAGTTTTGCCCACTTTTTCTCATTTCTTGAACTAAAATTTTCCTTTTTGTGCTCCTATGCAAAATGATAATTCACCCAGAAAATTTCTCTTAGTTATCAGTGTTAGAGTACATGTTTTATGTCACCATTTTTCTTTGTTAATCACTCTTATATATGTTACCATTTAGGGAGATAAAGGAAACAAAATATTTGTTTTCTTCATAAAGACAGAATAACGTATCCTAGACATAAATCTAAAACATTTCTGACATAAACCAAGGACAGTTGTTTAATTATTTTTCTCCATGTATGGAATTTCCTTTTTAGTACTTTCTTGGCCTTTGTTTTTCATCATTAGTTAATAATTAAAAATTCATGCTAACTCCCTCCCTAATATCTTCTTGAGGTAGAATTTTCACCTTCTCTGATATAGCTTTCCATTTTCTTGTTGAGGCTTACCCTTTTTTAACCCCACACCCAGGAAACAAGCAAAACAAAAAGGCAAGGCAAAGATCTTAGTTGAAAATATTGGGAGATATACAGCCCCACCAGTCATCTTACCCTGGAAAGTCATTTAAACTTTCTCTGGAGAATTGATTTCTAAAGACACTTTCAAATTCAGAATGTACTTGTTATAGTATATACTTCCCTTTTTTTCCTCCCCACATGTTTTATTTTAAAATATTATTTAAAAAAATGAATAGTGACATTTTAAAGAATCATTCAGTCCTTCCAAAGCTGCAATTTTGGCAAAATTTAGCAGATGTTTTGATACCATTATAACTAATACAAATAAAAATAAAAATTTACTATTTTATCTCTTAAATTTTAATATAGAATGTACTTTTATACTCCATGCTATAGTTATTCTCAATTAGGTTTGCAGTATTGTTCTGTGGAAACCTGTTGACATATATAATTCAATCTTCTTTAACATTTTTGCAGTTGCTTTTCCATTTCTTTCTAAAGGGAAATAATGGAATTAACCTTGTTTTATGTCTCTAGAAAACTTTAAAGCCTTTAGTTGCTTGATTTTAAGAACAGATAGCATTTTTAAAAAAGAAAGAAAGCTTCCAAAATTCTAGTTGAATTGAAATAATTTGTACTAATTTAACTATTTTGTTGTTGTTCAGTTGCATCCAATTGTTACCTTATGGACCATAGTACACTAGATCCTCCTATTCTCCACTATCTTTAAAAATCTGTTCAAGTTCATGTTCATTGTTTCAGCTCACTCTCTCTGTCTCCATTTTGTCCTCTTCCATCCCCTTTTCCTTTTGCCTTCAATCTTTCTTGCTAGCAGGATTTTTTCCCAGTGAGTCCCATCTTCTCATTATGTGGCCAAAGTATTTAAGTTTTCAACCTAAATATTTGACCTCAATTATAAATTTGGATTAAGTTGACTTCCTTGCTGTCCAAGGGACTCTCAAAAGTCTTCTTCACTACCAGAGTTCAAAAGTGTCACTTCTTCAGTGCTCAACTTTCCTCATAGTTAAACTCTTGCAGACATATATTGCCATTGTAAAAAACCACAACCTTCAATATGCAGATCCTTTGTTGGAAAGATGATATCTGCTTTTAAATATGCTGTCCAAATGTACCATAGCTGTCCTTCCAAGGAGCAAGTGTCTTTTAATTTCAAGACTATGGTGGTTGTTTGCAGTGATCTTTGAACCCATGAATATAAAATCTGACATTGCTTCCATTTCTTCTATTTCCTCTACTTGCCAGGAAATGATGGGATCACTTTCCAAGAGTTTAGTTTTTTGATGTTTAAGTTTCAAGCCAGCTTTTGTACTTTATTCTTTCACCCTCATCAAAAACTTTTTAATTCTTCTTCACTTTCTGTTGTTAGAGTGGTATCATGTACATGTCTGGGATTGTTTATATTGCTTTTGACAGCTTTAATTCCCACTTTTGATTTATCCAACTGGCATTTACTGTATATAAGTTAAATAAATTAGATGACTATGTTCAGTCTTGTCATACCTCTCTTCCACTCTTAAAACAATCAGTTGTTCCATGTTCAGTTCCAACTGCTTCTTTTTTGGCCTTATTAGACCAGGAGACAGATAAGATGAACTGGTACTCCTCTCTTCTTGAGGACTTGTCACATTTTGTTATAATCTATATAGTCATTATATAGGAGTACCAAAGGGAACAGGGCAGAGACTAATAAAATTATCTCAAGCTCTATACACCATAGAGCTTTATGTAGTAGTAGTGAAACAGAAGTATATATTTTTCTGGAATTCCCATGCTTTCTCCATAATCCAGTGAGTATTGGCAATCTGGTCTCTAGTTCTTTTACCTCCTTAAAAACGAACCTGCTTTTCTGGTAATTTTTGATCCAGATATTGCTGAAGTCTAGCTTGCAGATCTTGAACATGATCTTGCTGGTATGTGAAATGAGTACAATTGTTCAGTAATTTGAACATTCTTTGACACTGCCCTTCTTTAAGATGGATTGTAAATTGATCTTTTCCAATTCAGTGTCACTATTGTATTTTCCAAATTTCTGTCATATTGAGTGCAATACTTTAACAGCGTCATCTTTTAGCTTAATTTTAAATTGCTCAGCAGTAATTCTATCACCTTCCCTGGCCTTATTGTACACTTGTACAATACCAAGCTGTGGTACACTTGATTTCATTCTCCAGAATGTCTGGCTTTAGATAAGTAACCATACCATCATGAGGTCATTGTTTTTCTATAGTTCTTTTGTGCATTCTTTCCACCTCCTCATAATCTCTCTTGCTAAATACCTACAATTTTTGTCTTTTATCATGGCCATTTTTTTTTTTTGCATTAAACTTTCCCTTGAAATCTTTAATTTTCTTGTAGAGATCTCTTGGTTTTCCCATTCTATTTCTTTGTATTGTTCATTTAAAGAACCAGAGCTCAAAAGTGTCACTTCTACAGTGCTGCATTGTTCACTTAAAGATAATCTTCTTATCTCTCTTTGCTATTTCCTGGAATTCTACATTCAATTGAGTTTATGTTTCCTTCTTCTTTTATTTTGTTTCTTTCCCCATTGGACAGCCATTTTGCTTTCTTACTCCTTTTCTTGGAATGTATTTTGTTGCTGCTTCCTGTATAATATTGTGAATCTGTCTGTAGTTCTTCAACCACTCTAATCCCTTAAATTTATTCATAACCTCCATTTCATATTCTGATGCAATCATTAGGTCATTCCTCTATGTTCTGATGGTTTTCCCTGTCTTCTTCAATTTAAATCTGAATTTTGCATAAGAAGTTCATGATCAGATCCATAGTCAGTTACAATCTCTTTTCATGGGGCTTCTTCACCTTTAACTGCAAAGTGTATAATTAGTTTAATTTCTATATTAACCATGTTGTGATAACCATGTGTAGAGCTGCCTTTTGACTTGCTGAAGAAATGAATGTTTGTTATGATCAGTGAGTTATCTTGGCAAAATTTTATAGTCTCTGCCCTGCTTTCTTTTGTACTCCAAGGTCAAACTTCCTTGTTATTCCACTGATGGTAAAAATTCTCATTTAGATTTTCAAATGTTCAGTAGTAACTATTAAGAAAACTTTTACTAAGATCCATTTTATTAATATTGTTATTCAATTATTAATCCATCTTAAAAGTTTATATCTTAAAAACTGTGTTGAAATTGTTCCTGGCAAACATTCTGAAAAGATTCTTACTTTGCCCTAAGATATAAACTGACCTCAGTATAACTATCAATTTGTAATAAATATATAATGGTAAGGAGATAGACTACTTGTATTTAAAAGATAATATTCACATTAGAAATCATTTTTCATTAGGTTCATTCATTACTAATTTAAGAATGCATATATCCCCCTATTTTGCCCTTTCTCCTAGAAGGATATTTGGCTCTAAGTTTGTAAATAAATGTAATTTCTAATCCTTTTGACTCTGTATAAAAATCATAGGAAACTGAAGAAACATGCTAGTACTGTAAATGTTGTGAAGTCAAGAAACATTTATTAAGGTTTTACTATATGCAAGCATTACCTTAAGGATTTAGAATATGAATGGAAAAACAGGAAAAAATAGTTCCTAAATTTAAGGAGTTGTTTTTATTTAGAATTTTTAAATAATTGAATAAAATTGAAAAGAAAACAAAACTCATTGATTCAATTAGTATTGTGTCATTTTAAAGTTTTCAGTCTTCCCTTAGATAGCAATTTAATTTTTCATATCTTATAAGTTTTATCTAAGGATTTCCTTTAATTAATTTATTCATTTTGCATGAAATATTAGTCCCTCAGTATAGCAGTTTAAATTAAGATGTGCCACATCTACTAATTTCTAATGCACTGACCTTGCTGCAATTATCTGTTCTGCTTCTTGGATCATGGTGTTTTTCGGTATGAAAAGTTGAAATGAAGTGGCAAAGCACTTACTAATAATAGTTCTAAATCTAACACACTCTGTTTTCTCTCTCCCTAAATTCATGGGATATTAATACTTGTATTAAAATATAATAGCATGCATTCACATACTTAAAAAGAAATAAATTATTTTAAAGATGTCTCTAAAGTGTATTATTTGGTATAGCTTTTGTTCTCTCAAAACATTAATTTAAATATTATTGTAGTTAATTTAAGTGTTATTGTAACAATATGACAAATGCATTTTTTGTTTTTTATAATTCAGAGAACTGCATTTGGCTTCTGGTGAAAAATTCAGTTTTTAAAATCATTGAACAACTGAATGTTTAATACTTTCTCTTTTCTCTTTATGCTCCTACAGAAATTTATGATGAAGGTAAGATATTGAAATATTTTTATAAATATCTTCTCTCTTCTCTGATTGATTTATTTTACTCTTTTATAAAAAACAAGAAAATAATCATATAAATAATTTCTCATCCTCACATTTTATAGAGAAATTAATTTTTTTATTAAATTGATCTTTAGAAAAGATGTACTTTTGATTTAATGAGGTACTTGGGATTAGTAAAAGCACTTTATAGTTTTCTGGTAGGAATCTAATTTTATGTCCTCCTCTTAAATTCTGTATTGTCTTTCTTACATATACATATGGGTAAGATTTTCTGGACGATAGACAGACATTCATTTTAAAAAATTTATTTGGTGATTTATTTTCCCCCAACTATATGTAAAAACAATTCTTAACATTTGTTTTTAAAGCTTTAATTCTCTCCCTTCTTACCTTCTTACCTTTTCACCCCAACTTCATTGATAAAACTAACAATTCATTATAGGTTATACATGTATGATCATGCAAAACATTTAAATAATAGTCATGTTGTGAAAGGAAACATAGACAAGAAAAAAATCTCAAGTCATTTAGAGTTGTTATGGATTATTGTATTTCTGAGAATAGCTAAGCCATTCATTTGATCATCTTATAATTTGGCTGTTACTTTGTACATATTACATTTTACTTTGCATCATCTTATATTAGTCTTTTCCATATTTTTCTGAGAGCATTCTGTTCGTTATTTCTTACAGCACATTAGTATTCCATCACAATCACATATCACAGTTTGTTCAGTCATTCCCCAGTTGATGTACATCCACTCAATTTTTAATTCTTTGTTACCAGAAAAGAGTTGCTATGAAAGTTTTGGACATATAGATCCTTTTCCTTTTTGCTTTTCATCTCTTTTGTAGATCCAGTAGAGGTATTGCTGAGTCAGAGGGTTTGCACGGTTTTATTATAGCTCTTTGGCTATGTGGTTGAATGCTATATAGCAGAGTGGTTGAATGCCATATGGCAGAATAGTTGAATCAGTTCACAACTCCAAAAACATGGCATTCATGTCTCATTTTCACTACATCCCCTCCACCATTTGTCATTTTCCTTTTCTCTCCTAATATCCAATCTAATAGGTTTAATGTAGTACCTCAGAATTTTAATTTGCATTTATCTGATCATTAATAAGAACATTTCTTCATATGACTAGAGAGAGTTTTGATTACTTCATCTGAAAACTTCATATCTTTTGGTCATTTATCAATTAGGGATGGCTCTTATTTTTATAAATTTGACTCAGTTCTCTATATTTGAGAAATGGGGCCTTTATCAGAGAAATTTGCTTCAATTTTTTCAGTTATTATTGCTAACTATATTTCCCTCCATTCTATTTTTCTCTGATTTATTTTATTCTCTCTCTCTTTTTTCACCCTGTCCCCCCCTCAGAAGGGTTTTGTTTCTGACTACCCTTTCCCTTAATCTGCCCTCCCTTCTATCACACATTTTTTATGTTCCCCTGCCCCAACCCATCATGCTCTTCTCCTCCTACTTGCTTATAGGGTAAGATTGATTTCTATACCACAATGTTTGTATATTTTCTTCCCTCTTTGAGTCAGTTGCAATGAGATTAAGGCTCTCTCATTCTCTCTCACCTCTCCTATCTTCCTCTTCTCTATAAAAGCTTTTTCTAACCTCTTTTATGTGAGATCATTTATCCCAATTTTACCTCTTCCATTCCCTTGTTCCCAGTGCATTTCTTTCTTGGCTCTTATTTTATTTTTTTAGATATTGTCTCTGCATATTCAACTCACACTTATGCCCTCTAAGTACTCCTTCTAACTGACCAAATAATTAGAAAGTTCTTATGAGTTACAAATATCATCTTCCCATGTCAGAATGCAAACAGATTAACCTTGTTAAGTACCTTAAGACTTCATTTTTCTGTTTAATTTTTTTATGATTTGCATGAGTGTTACATTTGAAAGTCAAATTTTCTATTTGAGTCTGGTCTTTTCATTAGGAATGTTTGAAAGTTCTCTATTGAATTTCTATTTTTCCCCTTGAAGAATTATACTCAGTTTTGCTAGGTAGGTGATTCTTGTTTGTAATACTAGCTCCTTTGCTCTCTGGAATATTGTAATCCTAGTCTTTTCATACAGAAGCAGCTAAGTCTTGTATTATACTGACCTTAGCTCCATGATACTTGAATTGTTTTTTTTTTTTCTGACTGTTTACAATATTTTCTCCCTGACCTGGGAACTCTGGAATTTTGACTATAATATTCCTTGGGTGTTTTCATTTTTGGATCTCTTTCAGGAGGTGATCCGTGAATTCTTTCAATTTCTATTTTATCTTATGGTTTTAGAATATCAGGGCAGATAATTTCTTGAAAGATGATGTCAACTCATTTTTGATCATTACTTTCAAGAAGCCCAATATATTTTAAATTATCTCTCCTGAGTCAGTTGTTTTTCTACTGAGTTATATCATATTGACTTTTATTTTTCATTCTTTTGGTTTTATTTCATTGCTCATAAAATCATTAGCTTTCATTTGCTCAATTCTTTTTTTTTTAATTTTTGTAAGGCAATGGAGTTAAGTGAATTGCCCAAGGTCACACAGCTAGGTAATTATTTAGTGTCTGAGGTCAAATTTGAACTCAAGTCCTCCTGACTCCGGGGCCAGCTCTAGCCACTGCACCACCTAACTGCCCCACTTAATTCTACTATATAATGAATTACTTTCGTCAGTCAGCTTTTAAACCTCCTGTTCCATGTGGTCAATTCTCCTTCTTAAGAAGTTTTTTTCTTTATTGAATTTTTGTGTTTCTTTTTCCATTGTCCAATCCTGCTTTTCAAGACATTCTTTTCCTCACCATTGCCCTTAGTCTATTTTAAAGTATTATTTTCTTTTGTCTTTCTTGTGCTTCCTTTAATAAACTGTTGACTTTTTTCATGATTTTCTGGCATCATTCTCATGTGTCTTCCCAACTTTTCTTCTACCTCTCTTGATTTTTAAAATTATTTTGGGGCTGAGACCAATATATTTTCTTAGAGACTGTAGGTAATAATGTTGACTTAGTTATCTTCTTCTGATTGTGTGTTTTGATCTTCCTTGTCATCATAGTAACCTTCTATGGTCAGAATTTTTTTTGCTCATTTTCCAGCCTTTTTCTTGACTTTTTACTCTTTGTCAAAGTGAGGTTCTGCTTCCAGAGTAGTGAGTACACTGTCCCAAACTTCAGGGATTTTTCATGCAGCTGTTTTCAGAGATTCTTTTAGCAAGGTATAAGCTTTCATTTTTTTCAGGGTGTTATGATTTAAGAAGTGTATTTACTACTCTTCTGGCCTGTATTCTGGTCTCTGAGTGACCACAGGTACTTTTCTGCCCTGAAACTGTGATGAGGCTCTCTGCTCTACTGTGGCTACAAGCTCTGTATGCTAGTGTTTCTCTTGGTCTTGGGACTGCCACAAATCTGAGTATAAGCAAAACAACGGTCTTGTCTTGGTGTTTGCAAAGAGACCTTTGTAATCTCCTTCTGACAAATTGTTCAACTTCCATTCTGTCCACGGGCTGAGGGCTTTGGAAGCAATGGCTGTCACTGGGGCCTGGTCTGTTCTGGTGTGACTTGCACTGAACTGTGCTCTACTCTTACCCAGGTATGATCGACCTTTCCTGCCAACCTTTCAAGTTATTTTATATTGGAAAATTAGTTTACCTCATCATTTAGTATGTTGTTCAGCTCTAAGAATTTTTATGACATTTTAAAAAAGGTTTTTGGAAGAGTTCAGGTGAGTTGCTGTTCTTTTCTCTGTCATTTTGGCTCTACCCTATGGCAGACTTTATTCATCCATTTTGTTATTTCTATGTGATTGGGCAAGACAAAAATTCTATAAGTGATTACAGAGCTCTTTTAGAAGTGTCTGCTTTATGCTGTGGCTTGATGTATTCACCACGTTGTCTTAGGCAAGCAGGATATATACATGACTTTACCTTCCACAAGAAATCTTTCCTCTATCTGGACTTTGTTCTGAATCTCTCCAAAAATTCAAATTTTTGATTGTGTTGCTAGGAGGTCCTGAAACTTTGCTCATTGATTCCTTTGATGAATTAAAGATAGGCATCACACAGAGGGCAATGAAAAGGTACATGGTAGATGTGAGAAGATTACAAACCAATGAGCTATTTATGGTGATGCATGTCTTTAGTTATTGCCACTAAGATGCTGAGTCTGGTGGATCTCTTGAGTTTGGGAGTTCTCCAGTAGGGCTAATGTTGATCTTCATTATGTTCAGCAACAAAATTGTGATCTCTTAGGAGTAAAGTATCTTTAGGTTAATACTCAAGGAGGAGTGAACCACCCAAGTTGAAAAAAGGACAGTTCAGAGTTTCTGAGTTAATTAGCAGTGGGACAGAGCCTTTGAATGACCACTGAACATCCAATCTGGGGAAGATGAGGAGACCCATTCTCAAAAAAGAGCCATAACAATAGCAAACATATATCCAAGAAGCAATTCTGAAGAACAGGAGTAAAGAATTCCTTCAAAGTATTTTGTGGCAGAAAGGGAAGATGAATTGTTCATTTTATGAGATCAAGGGATGGTGGACAACTGGAGTGTTACACTGGTACCTTCATGGTATCAGAAGTGTGGAAGGTTTCTCTTATTTTAGGTGAATCCCATTGATGAGCTTTTTGAAAATTATGGGCAGGAGTTTCATAGGATAGCAGGTATGAATGGTTGTGATCTTCATCTTTGGAGGAAACTTCTAAATTTATAACATTAAAGATTTATTTCAGGTTTTGGAAGAGAACTTTCAAAACATATATTCAAAGAAATCAAACCAGATTATAGTGTTTATATTTTTCTTCAGTATTAGGACTCTTCATTTACTATCATTGGAGGAGGATAAAAAAATTGAATTTGTGTCCATCATACTTCTTAAGTTCTTAGAATATAGTGCCAGCAGAAGTGCTACTATACTAAATGCAGCCCCAAAACCCTCAAACAATCTTGATCAGGGCTGTCTGTCCTTCACATATTCCCATGTCTTTGAAGGATTATTTTATTATGACATTCAAGGTTTTAAACATATTGACTGTTTATGAAATAAATTTGTAAAGTCTTTGACCAAGTGTCTGGCACACAGTAGAAACTATATAACTGCTATGATTATTACTGTTACTATTACTGTTGCTATTATTATTATTATTATTATTATTATTATTATTATTATTATTATTTTTACACCCAGACATTTTCCTCTGCATATGAAATCCTTCTGGGGTAGGTTTGTGTATGCGTGTGTGTGTGTGTGTGTGCGCACTCATACATGCATGTGTGTCTAGGCAGCTAGGTGGCACAGTGCATATAGAGCATTAGTCCTTGAGTCATAAGGACCTGGGTTCCAATATGGCCTCAGACACTTGACATTTACTAGCTGTGTGACCCTGTGCAAGTCACTTAACCCTATTGCCCTACATCCAGGGCCATCTCCAGCCATCCTCATTCATATCTGACCGCTGGACCCAGATGACTTCAGAGGAGAAAGTGGGGACTTAGCACAGCATCCCCCTCACTCAAAACCAATTCATATACTTGTCATGGCATTACCTCCCCTGGATGTCATGGTGTTCTCTTTCCAGTGAAATCTGAAATGAGATTTGTTAGTAAAAATGTTCTTGTACCTTCAGTGACTAAAGGTGTCCATATGTTTAATTTACTCAGTGAAAAGTTATGCCATTTAATTGCATTATATGATTGATATTCATTTGGGGGGAGACAGGGGAGATCTGGACCTGTGTTTTCATCAGGTTAAGGAACTCCTCATATGAAAACTCCTTTCAGGAATTCAGGTTGTTAGTTTGCTATAACTTTGTAGTCTTAGTAACTAGTATGTGTCAGATGTAGGACTTGAAACCAAGTCTTCATTTGTATTAAACACCCTCAGTCCCACTCCCACTCCCACTCCCACTCCCTTTATTCATTGCCCTCTTAGTATTTCTATGTGTTGTTCCAAAAGTCTTAAAGTTGTTTGAACTTTAAAAAAGCACCAAGACTTTGGGGTATCCTATATTCTTGTTATTCAGTATTTACTGGGAACTTTTACTATGGATTATTACAATATTATTCATTCTTTCATATAATGAGCATTTGTTAAATATTAACAAACATACATTCAGCATGCTATGTCAAAATGCAATGATGGAGTAGAAAGAACATTGAAAGAGGAGTCAGAAAGCCTGAGTTTAATTACTGGTTCTGTTAATTAACTCTGTTATGGTCTTTGTACTTCTCAGTATACTCTTCTATAAAATAAGGGGATCTCTTCTGTCTCTGAATGCATTAGAGGAAAAAAATACACTTAGGAAATATGGAAAAAAGCCACCAGGCAGCAACAGATAAGTGGTAATGAATCTTGCAACAGGAAACAAGGGTTCTCTCTTAACTTGCATATTAATTTCTCTATAATAATTCAGATTAAAAATTAGTTCCTGTGATTTTTTAATGTTGTTGAGAAATCTGGATTATTATTAGAATTCGGCACTTTAAACTTAAAGCTAAGAAAACAAAATATAACTTATTTCATTAAAAAGACAGGCCAATGACTTAAATAGTTCAGGGAAAAAACACTTTTGCCTAAAATATTCAGGTAATTAGGATAACTTTTTTTCTGCTTACTTACCTGAGTTTTCTGACAGTGATGAAATTTTCCTACATCACTTTGCTAGTGTAAAGTTGGTTCAAATATTTTATTATGTTTTTCTCTTCATTTTCAATAAATCATAACTCAGTGTTTAGGCAATGAATTTTTTTTGATTTCTTTATCAGGATCTTTGTGCAGTTGTGTAGAAAAGACATTATGTTGGTAGGTAGTGTGACATAAATTGAGAACTGTCCTAGAAATTAGGAAGACTAAGATTCAAATCTTTCCTGATTGGGATACATAATGTCTATATTGTTCTGCTCAAGTCACTTCTGACTTTAAGTTTTATGTCAAATTTTCAGAGCAGATGCTGGCCTACAATCTAAAAGAAAAAATAATTACCTTAACTCGAGCAGAAGAAAAGGAAAATTAGGCTCTCAGTCAGATGCTAGCATACTCCCAAAGGAGAGGTAGTCAATTTATTTTAGGTCAAACCTCTTATTCATATTTGTTTCTGGTAACCCTTAGCTCCCAGAGCTAGCCAAAAGATTCGTATGTTTTCATGCTTATATTAGATGATTATGAAAGCTGTTAAATTTTTATTAATATAGGCCACAGGCATGAAATTATACCAAATTAAAACACGTAAAAGGAAATGGTCCTTATTTTTACTTTGATCTTTAAATAATTTTGAATTTCCCTCTTGGATTGAACTGCTTACCCTATTAGAAGCAGGTAGATGTTTTCCTATTGAGCAGTGCCTTCTTTGACTGCCTATGCTAAGCACTCTTTAGTCCTGTTAATATGCCAGAGGTGTTTCCTGAGGAAATTTGTTGTTAGACATCATCACAATTATCACATGTGATACAGTATCAAATTTGGTTTGTCAATCATTTTTTTTGACTACTTCTACTATTACTGCTGCTGACAACTGGTATTTATATAGTTCCTATTATGTGCACAATATCTCATGTGATCTTCACAACCCTGAAAGGTAGATGTTATTATCTAGATTTGTGCGGTAAAGAAAACTGAAGGAAAAGTTCAATGATTTGCCCAAGGTCACATAGCTAGGGGGAGCTAGGTGAGACAGTGGATAGAGCACTGGCCTTGGATTCAGGAGTACCTGAGTTCAAATCCTATCTCAGACATTTAATAATACCTAGCTGTGTGACCTTGGGTGAGTCATTTAACCCCCCTGTCTTACAAAAACAAAAACAAACAAAAAAAAGATTCAGTCCAGGGTCACATAGCTATTAAGTATGAGGCCAGATTTGTATAGGTCGGCCTCACCAAACCCTATACACTGAACCATCTAAGTGCCTCATCTCTACTGAAAGTAAGTTATTATTAACTACAATTCTCTTGAGATGATGATGCTTTCATGGAAACTCATTGATAGCTTAGATGTCTGCTTCTGTGCCATTAAGGATCAAGACTCGGCAAAAGGAAAGGACTTTTTATATGTTTTGTGAGAATTTTGAATGTAGCTAATGCTATTTTGTTTTGTTTTGTTTTGTTTACATTAGGGAAGTTAACCATTAGTCCAAGGAGAAGTCAGATTAAAGCCATAAACTCTTTTCTCTATGAAGCAATCAATTTCCTCTGTTTCCAAAATGAGAAAAAAATAATTGTATTTTGTTACTTTTGAAATTTTCTTCATCATATATATATATATATATATATATATATATATATGAAAGAAGATATACATTACATGTCAGAAAGCCTGAGAACTAAAAATTCACTTCTTCCCTTTATTCCTTTGTTTTGTAACATAGGTTGAAGTACTTATCTGTTAGATTTTTCCAAGGTTCTCCTTTTTTATAAAGGAAAATAGTTATGAGGAAAACCTCAAGTTTTCTTTGATCACTTCTGGCTAATGAAAATATAATAAGCAAATTTTTCAAAAATTCTTGAAATACCTAAATGGTATATAGTTGGCAAAAATAAATAGCTTTAATCAACATTAATTCCAAAGAGTGATTAATAAGCTAATATTTTGTAAAACAGTAAGAAAACAAAACTGTTCATTTAAATGTACAAATAGGGATAAGTTTTTATCAGTCACTATTCTTCTAATTATATATACTATAACTTGCTGGCCTCTTAGACAATTTGACAGTTATTATGACAATAATAAATTAAATGACTCAATTTACTCTGGAAATAATTCCCAGTGGCATTGTTCCTCAGAGAAAATTTTTTCTGTTTATTAATATAGTAAGTTATGCTGTATTAATATATATATTTTTAAATTGATAGATTGATGTTGATATTTCTACTTTAAAATCTTATCCATCTTCTAATCATCCCTTTAGTAGGACTTTGGGGGTAGGATGTTAGAAAGATAATATTGTCATTAGATTTTGCTAAATAATATGGCCTGACAGCCTCCCTCCTCCAATTCCATTTCCCCAGCAACCTATCCCCTGAACCACATTGTTTGGTAATGTCTGGTTTAATTTCATGTTAGTGGCTATTAGAAAGTATCAATACAATACAAACTGAATTCCACCAGGAAGAGATGAGAGAGTTGAAAGTATATGTCTTTTAATTATACTGTTATTATGATTATAATAATATAATGCTGTTTATTATATATAATATATAACATATAATTATATTTCTTTCACTCAAGCTATTTCCAGCATACCCTCCATATAACTATCAAGTTATTGTCCTTAAAGCATAGATATGAATGATCATGTCATTTCCCTGATCAAGAAGCTTTTAGAACTAGCTTCTTTATCTATCTATCTATCTATCTATCTATCTATCTATCTATCTATCATCTATCTATCGGACATTTAAAGTTTTTCACGTATTAAAGTTCATCACACTCAGATCCCAACCTATCTTTCTGGGTATTTGATATATTACTTTTTCTCATTTATTATTCTGTCCAGCCAAACTGGTTTCTTCATTGTTTTCTATACATGAAAATTCATTTCCCCCCTCCTTTCCTTTGTATAAGCTATCACTCTCCCATGCCTAAAATATATTCTTTCATCACCTCTACCTCTTGGAACTTCTGGCTTCTTTCAAAGTTCAAAGATCAAGAGGCCTTTCTATATTGTTAGTGCCATCTATCCAAATAACTGTTCATTTACTTTGCATATATTTATTTGTTTATATGTGACCATGTAGTATCTCCCTATTAGAATTTAAGTTCTTTAAGGATAAATATTTTTGTTGTTTTTTTGATATTCCCTGGATTAAGCACAGGTTATAAAATATTAAGAAAAGAAATAGAATTTTAAAAAATTAAAAAATATAAAATTAGGCCTAATGAATGCCTATTAATTGATTGAGGTAATTTCTTAAGGATTTTATAGTGCCTGGGCACTATATATTTATTAGAAGGAAATTAACATTTCCATCAGAAGAATCTAATGGTCAGTAATAGAGATGATATGTGAATTAGGGATTGCAGATAAACATGATTTTGGGATCTTTTTTTATGAAGTTACTCTTCTTTTTTTTCCCCCCATTACTATACAATGTGACAATAGTCATTCAAATGAATGAATGAAAAAAATGCTTGAAGCTTCCAGAGAAAGTCTTGAGTCTTTTAATCTTATTTAAAAGGTAAGATAAAGGATAAGAACCCCCTCTTTTGAATTAAATAGATTGGAAAGGAATTCTTTGGTCCATACAATTCTTGGTAGAGAATTTGGTAGAAGTGTTAAGTATAGACAACATTCCCATGAATTAATGGAAAAATATGAAAGAAAAATATTTGTTCTCAATTTACTTTGATTCCTGCTTTTAATTTTACAGAGTTTCTCAAATTGGTTAGTTCCCAAATTGTTGTTTATGAACCGTGGAATCTTTTATATTGAGATCAAAATAGGGTATATCCTTCCTTTTTTTCCCCCTTTTCTTTTTCTTTTTTTTCTTGGTTTTTGCAAAGTATTGGGGTTAAAAAAACACTTGCCTGAGATCACACAACTAAGTAAGTATTAAGTGTCTGAGGCCAGATTTGAACTTAGGTCCTTTTGACTTCAGGTAACTTCAAATAACATTTATTGGTGAAATTGGAAGGAAAGCAACAAATATGCAGGACAGATATGTTAATGTTTCTATAATCATCATCAATCACAATGGAATAACCATATTTGAACTTTTTACTATCTTAGGATATAGAAATTTTACTTATGAAAATGAAGTTGATATGACTGACTAGCTCATATTTGCAAATAAAATTGTGCTGCTTACAAAAAACTACAGAATTTTGTCATGAAATCCATGACTGCTTATAAAAGATTATCCTAGTAATCCATATAGAGAAGATCAAATTGATGATAAATGTACATATTATGATATACATGTGTATATATATATATATACACATCTATATATATGGATATATATATGTATATAAAAATAGATTATAAATTTAGAGCCAGAAGATACCTTAGAGACCTTACAATCTAACCACTTCTTAAGTCACAAGTTATTGTTCAAGATCACACAGTCATTATCTAAGGTGGAATTTTAACACATGTTTAATTGTTAACATTATATAATTTTAAAAGTCTGGAGAAGCCAAAAGAGCATTAAGATTAAGATAGTTCTTATTCAAAAGCAAAGAACATTAGAGATTAAGTAATACTGCAAAGATTCCCAGACTGGGGAAGTTTGCTTCTCTGGGCTCAGGCCTGGGAGTAGTAACTTTGTAAGATTTTAATAGTGTTTGATTAGAAGAAGTGTATTTTTTCCCAATTGATATTTTATTTCATTTTTCCAATTACATGTCATGAAAGTTTTTCAGCATTCATTCACATGAATATGCATATGTACACGTTAAAGAATTTCTTTCCACCCTTCCTTCCTACCCCCTTCTCAGTGGCAAATAGTCTGGTGAGCATTGTGATATTTACATTTGTGTTTGACATGTTTAGAGATTAGTCATTTCTGTATACAGAATTATAACTAAGGGAAAGGAAAGAAAACATGAGATAGGAAGGAAAAAACATAAGAGAAATTTTAAAAAGTGAATGTAATATTCATTTAGATTCTGTAGGGTTTTTTTGTTTTGTTTTGTTTTGTTTTTCTTCCTCTGGATGTGGATAACATTGTCCAAAACAGGTCTGCCAGGGCTGTCCTAGCTAGAAGAGGATTTTACACCATGCAATACCATTAAATTTTTAGCAATTATTTTATTTTAATTGACTCAAATGAAGTTTATTTGCAGACTTGTGAATCCTAATAGCCTCATTCATACTGCCAGAAAAGACTGACCTTTGAAACAAAGAAAACCAAAATCCAAATTTTAAACAGTTGGGAAATATGAAAATATAAATCAAAGAAAATTCAGAAAGAAGATGGACACTGCTCTAAAATTTCATAAAGTACACTTGGAGTTCATAAATAGGTACTTTCCAGCTAGAAGTGTTAATATTAAATAGAACTTTTTTCTTTTCCTTTTTGTTTTTTTAAATCATACAGTTAGGTTAGTATAAGTCAAACAACTGTCAATTAAATTAATTTTAGTTTTGGTTACTTGTAAATCTTAAGTCTGGTGTTAAAGTGTAATGTTCCATCTAAGTTAACAAATCCAAACATGGCAAAGAAATGTCTTAGATTGATATTTAAGGAACAAAAGTTGATGAATTATTTTTTCAGTTGTAATTAATAATTTGTCTGTTACAGTAAATGTTTTCTTGAGTATAGCATTCCTATAGATAATTTGGTTTATGGGTAGAATTTTGATTTTTTTCAACCCCTTTACATTTCTACTACTATGTTTAATTCAAGTTTCCTTAAATACACCATTCTAAATTCTTGATGTCTTTCATGAATCGAACACATAAATGATATATTTAGAAATTATATAGAAGAATCAGAAAAGATAGGTTAAAATATGTTCTATTTTAAATTGTAGTTTGTTTGTAAAGTCCCACAAATTATAGAGATGTTGCCAAATTTTTTCTTTTTCAAGACTTCTTCCCTCCTTTTTCCTTCTGTCTGTTCAGACCGCCCAAGGTGGTGGCCATCGGACACTCCTTTATGGACATGCCATATTATTGCGACATTCTTACAGTGGTATGGTAAGTAAACATGTTGAACTCGTTTGGCATATGGTTCAGACAGAGTTTTTCCATCAGTACACAGTACACTATACATACTTATAATTTAATTATTGTACCAAGCATATGACTATATAAACTCTTCAAGAGTTTATTATATTGGCTCTTTTAAAAAAAGTTTATTTTAGAAGGCCTGATTTGGTGGCGAGTATTAAGGGAATATGAATGAGAAAAGAATATTTATTGGTGATTTGTAATTTCAATTATTGTTCAGAATGTCAAGTAAAATTATTACTCTTTAAAATCATTTCAAGGTATTAATTGGTCCAAAGTATGCTAACTCAGAAATTTGAAAAGTCATGTCCCAAATGGTAAACATTTGTCAATATTGCCTTGCCCTTTGCTTTTTTTCTCCTTTAGGAGAATTTTCATTTCTTTTCGTTAAAATTCATATTCTTTCTAATTTCATCTTGATTATACTTTTCAGAATTACAGTGTACTCTTTATTTTCATGGAGTCCCTGGAAATGAGATATATACATGCATATATATATATATATATTATATATATATATGTGTGTGTGTGTGTGTGTGTGTGTGTATTTATACATACACATATATATGAAATATATTTGGGTACAATTTGGTCCTCAGTTCCTTATTATCTAGGGAGCAGTTCTTTCATTGTCAATATGTCTCTTTCCAGTCTTTTGTAGGGATTTGAAGCAGATAGAAACCAACAGTTCATTTTGGGACATTAATTTTTATCAATGCAGCTTGAATACAATTCCAGACTACAAGGCATTTAAAATCCCATGGTTAGAAAAAATATACTGTTTATAGAAAAAAAAAAGACTTGTTTGGTACAACTGAGGCAGAGGGATGATTTTCATCATAGGAATTGGCTGTGGATATGAATATGTAATGATGAAGAGCTATGTCTTTATTTCTAGTACCTCTGCTGCCTTTCTACTTCCCGATCTTCAACAGATAAACTAGCCTTTGATGTTGGGTTGCAAGAAGACACAACAGGTGAGCTATTCATTGGAGCATTCAGTTATTAAAAGGTGCTTTCTGGATTTAGATTTGAATAGATTATGGGACATGTTGCAATTTATTAGATGAATATGTGGTCTTTATTAATACTAATTTGCTGCTTTAGTGGAATGTTTTTAACAATTTTTTGCATAAGAATTTAGAATTAGATTTAGAATTAATTCATGGTTATCAGTCCTTTCCACTTTAGATTGTTAGAAACCAAGGCAAGACTTCAAATCTGCTTTTTCTTATATGCTTTAAGAAGAAAATAGATTATTCTGCACTGCTTCCCAAAATTATTAACCACAATGATATTTGTTTTATAATAGTTTGTGAAATTACAGTCATTCTTTTACTTCCTTTCAAATGAAATAATATTTGTAAAACACTTATTACAATATCCAGTGCATTATACTTGTTCTTTTCCCTTTTTTCCTTTCTGTTTTAAAATTCATTCATTTATCTATTCATTCATTCACTCACTCACTCACTCACTCACTCACTCACTCAGTCATTCATTTGGATACATCTCTAAATATTCTAAAAATGTAGGTCCACTGAAAATGTGATGAATCAATGACTTTGTTTTCTATTGTTCTATTCCTTTCTAAATAGTGAGACACTATCAACCCACCTTATTACATTTTGAGTTTCTTGTTCAGGAGACTATAGTTATATGGTATTCAATATTTCTTTTATTTTTGCCTTTTAATTTATCTTTGCTGAGTAAAAGCAATCATGCTTTATCTATTAAGGCATCAATGAAGAATTGTTTTGTTGTTTGTTCTTTGAAGATCTACATTAATCTCTAAGGTTTTCTCTGAATTTGGCAGGCTCTTGGGGAAAGGAAAGCATGTAGATTGTAATATGACAATGTCTTTGATCTATTTCTAGGTTATTTCTCACAGATTGTAAATTTAGATGAAATAACTGATGTGAAAATATTTTAGAAAAAATGAGAATGCTTATAAATTCAGCATTCATTTCATTAATTATATGTGGTATAGAATTAGATATTGAAATACTTAAGTTTTGGGGTATCCGGAATACCCAAGTAAGTATTTAAAAATCTGTGGTGCTTTAAGGAGAAAAATATGAGAGAGAGAATTTCAATTTATTTAAGTGAATATCAGATTAACCTCTTCGTTCCTTTGTTCCCTAAATATTTTTAGTGCATTCTTATTTCAAAATTAATATATGTCAGGTCCTTTGGGTAGTGATAAATAATTTTAACAGGTAGAACATAGTGAATATTGTACCTTCTCTTAAAAGAGGCTTAAGAAAAAATAAATAGCATTTTGTCCAATCCTCATACATAGCTCATTGTAATAGTTATTTTAATCATCATCATTAAAGGAAAGGTTATTGAAATGTTATAAAATATTATTTTGTACTTTCTTAAATATCTCAGTGGGAAAATATTGTTATAAGATGACAATCTTTAGATTTATGTCTTATTTTCCCCATTTTAATGGAATTTTTAAAGACTTTAAAAAAGAAGAGATTCTCAGTGTTTTTCTTTAAAACTTTTCTATTCCTCTTAAGAGTAGTAGTACTGCCATTCTTCCAGTTGTCCAGGTTTGCAACATTAGTGTCAGTTAGGACTCTTTATTCATCCTTACCTTTCATATCTATTCACTTGCCAAATCTTGTCATTTTTACCTCCACAAAATCTTGTACATCTGTCCATTTCTCTGCTCTCACACAGCCCCCTCCTAAGTTCAGACCTTTGTCACTTCTTATATAGACCACTGTGATATTCTCCTTATTGATTTCTGTGCCTCACTTCCTCTCCTAGTTTCCATCTGTTTTCTACAACAGTAATTTTTCTGACATACCATTCTCTTGTACTCAGTAAACTAAGTAAATTCCTCTTCAATCATTAGATTCTAGAATCAAATTTAAAATCTTTTTTGACAATTAAAGAAAATTTCACAATTTTACTCCAACCCTCTTCTCTAGCCTTTTTTACACTTTACAGTCATTCATGCATTCTAGCTTTTTTACTGATCCAGTGAAACAGTTCATCTCATTGTCCTCCATTTCCTCTTTCTTTGCCTTTGCACTGGATGTCCTTCATAACTGGACTTCATTTTTCCTCTCCTTATGTTCTTTATATTAATCTCAATTGCCAAATTCTAGAGGGAACCTTTTCTAATTTTTCCAGTTGCTAATTTTCCTTCCCCTTCCAAATTATCTTGTATCTAATTTTGCATTTTGAAGCAAAACACCTACACAAATTATATGTCTTGCTTAGCTAGTTTATTATCTTCTTAAAGGCAAGATTTGTTTCACTGAATACTTTTTGATTGATTGAAATATTATTGTAGGTGAAGCATGTTGGTGGACCATTCACCCTGCTTCCAAACAACGTTCAGAAGGAGAAAAAGTACGAGTTGGAGATGACCTAATCTTAGTCAGTGTGTCCTCTGAGAGATACTTGGTAAGTACAAAATAGCATGATTGACATGGTGATTATATATATATATATATATATATATATATATATATATATATATATATATATATAATATTGCAATGGAAGACATCAAAAGAAAACTTTTTCTTAGGTTTAGATGCTAAATTTCTTATATTAATTATATCCAAGTGATTCCCTATCAGTATTTGATGATTTGATTTAGTGAAAAGAATATTATGTTTGTTTTTGAGTAATCCTTAATTCTAACTGCTGTATTATATAAATAAAGACCCTTAAGTTTTCTGAATCTCAGTTGTCTCATCTGCAAAATGAAGGGGTTAGATAAGATAATCTTTATTATCTTTCCAGTTGTGATCTTATATCCCTTGTTCCTTTCCCTTCTTCCTCCCTTCCCTTTTCCTTAGTTTATTCTTTCTCCTTCTTGACTTATCACAGTCTAATTAGTTGAATTCTCTTGCTGCAGCAAAAGCAAAAACTAAAGCTGCTGGCTAAAGATAATGGACCTAAATGTGTATAGTAATAACATTATCTTTACTTACTCTTACATTAATTTGCTAATGATATGTAAATGCATCTAATCATGGATTAAAATGTCATGTCTTTGTTTTCTGTCTGAAGAATCTGGAACATATATATTTATATGAAAGCAAAACTGTATATTATTATAAAAATATTCATATGAAGACAGGAAATACAGATAGCATAGTTAGGAAAATTTCAGGTTAATGCTTGGTATAGGATCATTCTATGATATATATGTGAATTAAGAAGCTTAGATTAAGAATTGGAAATATTCTTACATTCACTGATATGTATGGTTATGAGCTTTGTTGCTCTTATATATTCAGTTACATCTTCATTGAAGAATGACCATGGTCAAATGGTGAAGAGAGGCCCTATGAAACAGTGCACTGACTGAACAGGAAAAATCTAGATTTAGCTGATGATTCTGTCATTTACTAACTATTTGACCATGATGAAAATTTTATCATTTTTGAAATGAAAGAAGGAAGAAAGGAAAGAAAGCTTCATTTTATAGAAGATTAATTATTTATCCATAAAATGGGACATTATTGATCATGTAATTCAGAAAAAAAGATCTTATTTTCATATATCTAGAAAGTTAACTATTTTATAATTTAACATTGTTATGGTTATTTATCACAGAGAACTAGTAGGATTTTTCAATTATAGTCCATTCTAGACTAATCACAAGCACTGTCAGGCACTGTACTAAACACAGACACTAAGAAAGCCAATGATATGGTCCCTTCCCTCAAGGAACTCATACTTACGAGAAAGAAAAAACAGAAAAAATCCTGTTTTCCACAGGATTAAATAGATTAGTAGATGGATGAATATAGCAAATACATTTGTCTAGATTTTAGCATAGTATTTTATATAATATCTTTGTGGAAAAGGAGATATGGTTATATGATATAGAACAGGTATCTAACTTGCAACTGGTTCAGTTGTCCGACCCAAGGAATAGTTTGTAATGGCTTATCATCTGTGTGGAAGGTGTCTACTGGAATGAGTTAGTAGGCTCTCCTATGGTTTATTGCTTTAGTTTGAAAGCATTCTGGATCCTGGGACACTGGACAATACTTAATAAGATAAAGTTGAATACAGGTAAATGTAAAATTTTATACAGGTTTAAAAAATAAACTTTATAAGAATAAGATAAAAGAGTTGTAGCTAGACAGCTTTTTGAGTGCAAATGATCTGGGAGGTTGGCAAACTTGTTTTGCTTGTCTCTAAGAGGCAGAAATAAGAAAAATGGGTAGAAGTTGCAGAGAGGAAATTAGATTTGACATAAGGTGGGAAAGTTCCAAAAATTTGAGTTGTCCAAAAGTAGAATGTTCTTCTTTGGGAGGAAGTGGGCTCTCGTTCATTGGAAGTCTTAAATTAAAGATTGGATAGCCATTTATCAGGCAGATTTTTGAAATTGCTTTTTAGGTATGTCAGGCTTCTTCAAATTGAGATTTTGTGCTTATATGATTCTACAAAAAATGAATATTTTATCATAGGTTGCTTTTGGAATTTTTCCATTAATGAGCATAGAGCAAACTTTTATGACACTTAACTTCCTTTTTTATATTAATTAACAAAGAATTGCATCCATCTCTTTAATGGATAAGGTAAGTAAGGGTGAGGATGAGTCAGTCTTCATTCATCATTTCTTTTAATGACTTTTGTAAGTTAATTCAAGTGCTAGTTTATTAAGTATGTATATGTAGGAAAAGAAACAGAGAAGATGGAAATACTTTGTGAATGGTTTTTAGGAGCTATTAAATTATTAGATAGTAGATAGAACACTGGTTGGAATCAGGAAGAATTCTTCATGAATCCAAATTCTGCCTCAAATACTTGCTAGTTTTATGACCTGGGGCAAGTCATTTAACTCTTTTTGCCTCAGTTCCTCATCTGTAAAATGAACTGGAGAAGGAAATTACAGTCACTCCAGGATCTTTGCCTAGAAAATCCCAAAATGGGCTCATGAAAAATTGTACATGGCTTAAGTCAATAAAATTCAGTTATAGAAGCAAAAGTTAGTTTTACAGGATCTGAGTTCTAATCTTAGTTCACCACTGATTTCATGATCCTTAACTGACTTTTAGCTTTTCAAAAACTTATTTTCCTCATCTATGAGTTTTTAGCTCCTTTTATGTATTCTATTGCATTTCGTTCTGCTGATCTCAAGATTATAGGGAAGCTTGGAAAAAATTTCTGTTCTTATAAAGTTTGTACATGGAATTTTGTATGCATATTTTAAAAATAGAGATACAAAATATTCAGAGGATAAGCCTTTTACCAAATAGTTTTGATGATTGCTGCTTTGTAATAGTTTTAGATCTGGTATAGCTAGGTCACCTGCCTTTGTATTTTTTCCATTAAATCCCTTGGTATTTTTGACCTTTTATATTTCCAGTTGAATTTTGTTATTATTTTTCTATCTTTAAAATGAAATAATTTTTGGTAGTGTGGTATGGCACTGAAAAAATTAATTTAGGTTGAATTTCATTTTTTTTAGGTGGCTTGCCCAAGGCCACACAGCTAAGTATTTATTAAGTATCTGAGGCCAGATTTGAACTGAGGTACTCCTGACTCCATGGCTGGTGCTCTATCCACGGTGCCACCTAGCTGCCCCTAGAATTTCATCTTTATTATATTAGCTTGGCCTAACCGTGACCAACTGAAATTTTTCCAATTGTTTAAATCTGACTTTTGTGAAAAATGTTTTCTAATTGTATTTATAAAGCTCATAGTTTTGTCTTGGTAAAGTAGAATCTCAAATATTTTATGTTTTATACAGTTATTTTAATTATATGTAATGAAAATCTTATGGCATTATGCATATGTTAGCTTTTAGTATAGATTATATTAATGATTCACATTTATAAGGTACTTTAAAGTAACATAGTCCTTTTCCTCATAATGACCCCATGAGGGTAGGAAATATGGATATTATTATAATGATTTTATAAGTGAGTAGAGACAGTGTTTCATAGTGAATTGAAAGCCTGCCTTAGAATGAATAAGAAAGAATCCCTCTACTGACATATTGATATTGTAATTCTGGGCAATTACTTGGTTACTAAGTGCTGCAGTTTACTTCGATACATGGAATTTCTCAATACTGAGAGCACAACAAATGCCTTATGAAAAAACTGGAGTCTAAAGAATTTTCACAACTTGTACAAAATTGAAGAGAAGTTAAGCACCTGAAGTGAGATTTGAGTTAATATTATAATATTGCTATTATGTAATAATATTACAATATCATTGTTGCTTTAAGAAAGTATTTCAAAATATCATGAAAAATTTTTAGGAACTGATACATAATGAAACTAGCAGAAATAAAACAAGTTATACCATAAAATCAATGTTACAAAACTTTTGAGGATTTTTTCAAACTAATGAAGAGTGAAATAAGCATAGCCAGGAAAGCAATTTCTACAGTAACAGCAAAATTATAAAGACAATCAACTTTTAAGGACAGTAACTAATCAAAGGATTGATTCCAAAGGATTGATAACAAGTCATGCTTTCTATTAAAGAGCTGTTAGAGATTTAGGATGAAGAATGAGGTATAAAATAAACATTTATATAAAATATATATACACACATGCACATGTTGTGTATGTGCATATTTATACATATGCATATACATATATGTAAAAACACAGACATACAACCATTGAAGGATTTTGCTTTACTGTTCATATTTGTTGCAAGAAATTTATTTTTCTTTTCAATGGGGAGGGAGAAAATGCATTTTTTTTCAATTTTTAAAAAGAGAGGTGAGCAATATGACACATGTGGAATATTGTGTGTGTGTGTGTATATATATATATATATATATATATATATATATATATATTCAATGAGGACACTATTATTAGTTTTACTTGATTATTTTAATTTGCTACAAGAGACCTTTCTTAAAGTGACAGTAATCAGTAAATATTTGAATGTAATGTAAAAAAAATAAAACATTTTTGTTTTATTTTTGTGAAGAGAGACTTGAACCTGTGTTTTCTAATGCTGAGATCTCTATTCTATCCACAATGTCATACTATCTCTGTGAATGTGTTTATTGATTAGACATTGTATCTGTAAAGAATTCTTTTTCAAGTGGTGTAGTGGTTAGAGTACTGACTTTGGAGTCAAGAAGACCTGAGTTTCAATACTGTCTCAGATACAACCTTATCTGAAATTTTTATGAGGATCAAATATACTTTGTATACTTTAAAACTTTATATAAATGCTATTGTTGTTAGGATCATTATTGACAGGGTACTTGTAGAAATTGGAAACCAGTAGTAACAGTTTATAGTGGATTGTGCATACCTGTCTGTAAGTAAATTTCATATACTTGTTTCATTAGGTATGTGACACAATTTTTCAGCTTTTTATCTATGCCTAATGTTATGTAGATGATCCTTTGACTTTTATATCAAGGTAGAATTAGCTTTTAATTATCTATGGCAAAAAAAGCTGTAATGATTGGGTAGATGATTTAATTGATAAAAGGAACTCTCTAATGAGAAAACTTTCCATTACCATTCCATTACTCTGCTGCTTATTGTCAAAATAGAATTGCCTAGAGAAATGAAAAGTTAACTGACTTGCCCAGGGTTAGATAGTAAGTATGTGCCAGATAGGACTCTTCCTAGCTTTGAGTCCAGCACTCTCTCTACTCTGCCATGCTACCTTTCTGTTTATAATTAATAGTGTAACTCAATAAAACATATAAGCTAACCCCCCCACTTCATTTTAGTTAATTACTTTCTTCATAAGCCTAACTTATGTATTTTCTTATTTATCTGATCCATCTGCCTATAGAACTCTTCATGGTAGTAGTCCAAATACTGTTGCACATTTCATTTTCTTGATCTCATTCAATGAAACAATGAATATTTATTGCTTATAAATCACTCCCAATCCAGTTGAGGAAATTAGGATAATAAACATAGAATAGAAAAAAGTAAATTTTCCCTATTTTGTTAGTTGTGTTAAATTGCTTGATGTAGACCCTAATTGTCCTAGGGAATAACTAGGCAATTGGAGGAATAACTAATGGAGTACAGACTAAAAGCCAGAGGCTAAGAAATTTATATAGACAAAAATAGGTAGTAAAGGTGAGGGAAATAAAGTCAAAGGCCTTAACAATTCACATGATTGACCCTGAATATCAGAGAACGGCTAGATAGTAAATATATACATATATGTGTATGTACACATATATATGTAGCAATTATTTACATTATTATGCATTTATATGCATAATATTTTCCCTTTTTCTGATCTAGTCATTTCATTAGATTAGTGCATAATGCCCACTAGCATTACTTGATGTCTATATAGTGTTGTCTATTTTCACTGAGACTCATGGGAAAAGACTTTATCCACATATGATTATTTTGAATACATGTTCCTGTGATCTTAGACAAGCTGAGTTTGTGAATTTATCACTAATAGGAAAACAACTCTTTTAAATCCTTGTTTGTTTGATATAGGTGGGTAGTGTTTTTTTATATAAAAATACAGCATTGGATTTAGTTATTTATGCCTGAAGTACAAACTTAAAATAATTTAATCATTTGAAACTATTATTTTGTTCTGAATGTAAATGCTTTAAACATGAGTGGAGGGTTCTTGTTGAAATTCTCTTTTAATTTTTGAACCAAAAAGTTAAGGGAACTATTCAAATACTTGACTCAAAACCTAGCATATACAGTTTTTATTAAAGGTTATTTCTCTAATGATTGCTAGTTGGTGTAATGAATAGAGAGCTAGACTAAGAAGACCTTAGTATATATATTTACTATGTGACCTTGGACAAGTCACTTAACTTCTGTTAGTCTCTGTTTCCACATTTGTAAAGGGAGGATAATAATAGCAACTACCTTATAGAGTAGAGATGATCAAATGAAAGGTGCAAAGTATTTTTTCAAGCCTTTAAGTACTTTGTAAAAGTTTTATTTGGGAAGACAATATGAATTGAATTCAATTTCAAATGTCTGAAATCTTGATCTAAGTAGACTTTCTAATTCAGAGGTTGCTATATAAAATACTTAATTTAGGGAAATTAACTCACAGATTATAATTTTTTTGGATAGAAGTTGTATAAATTATATAGTTCAGTTTTAGATATTCAGGCTTAAATATATGGATTATTACTTTTTTTTGCATCTCCTTTTTATGGGAGGTTGATTTTTTTTTATTCCCTTTCATGGAAATTTTACATTTACCAATGTACAGTTGTATTTTAATTATTTCAGTGACCTATTGAATAATGACAACTTAATCATAGAACCCCTTAGTTTCTGTACAGTACATACCTGAACAAGAACCCCTTCCATGTTATTACTCATAAGTGATTATCCAGCCTTTGCTTGAAGATTTTCAGGAAGTGTGAATTTACCCCCTCTCAAGGCAGCCCATTCCCCTTTTGGAGAGTTCTAATTGTCTGGGATCTCTTTCTTACATCAAACCTAAATTTGCTTCTTTGATACTACCCTTTGATACTAGTTCTGCTCTCTGAGATTAAGCAAAATAAGAATGTTCTCCTTCAATCCCTCAAATACTTGAACATATCATCTTATTACTTCATCTCTGTCTTCTTTAAGTTAAATTTCTCCAGTTCTTTCAAATGATCACATATATCATTGCATGCTATGACCATCTCACCACCTGGTTACCATTTCTTTATATTTTCTAGTTTATTTGTTTCCTTTCTAAAATATGGGAACTGACTATAAATACTACAGATGTGGTGTATTCAGTATCGAGTGAAGTGAGAATAACCTTAGGGTAATTAAAGGCGGGAGTGCCTAATGTAGTACAAGTTCTTATGCCTCTAGATTAAACACAAAACAAAAAGTTTTGCCTAGGCTACTGTGAATAAACCAAGTATTTAGGAGATCATACTGGCAGTAATAAGTCACACAAACATTTCATATACATTAACAGAGACATATTATTACCAAGCAGTAATTTACCTGCTAGAGCTGGCTCCTGATTCCAAAAGAAATGTTGAGAGTGTACAATTTAAGAGCTGAGTGGTGATAGAGGAAGAAGGTGATTTGCTTAGTATCTTTTTCTTTAAATTATTTGTTTTCTTAATTCAAATCAATGTATAATTCTGTAATTTTCGCTTTTAGAACACACACACACACACACACACACACACACAGATTTCTACTTTTGGTAAAGAGATATTTTAGTTGTTCAGTGAAGAGACTAGGAGCATAGGATTTAACTCCCAAAAGAAAACACTACCATCTAGTGGTCACCACATCCCAAATAAAATTCCTTTAGAGTCTTGATAAGTTTCAGAGAATTGGATGTGCCTGCCAGAGTCAAACTGCTTAAGTGATGATAAATAGCATGTGAAAAATTTCGCATTGAAATCTCACCTTGAAAATATAATCTATCTTTTGGTACTTTAATCCCACAGTAAAAAATGAACTTCTTTGAAGAAATGAAAAGCACTTTTATAACACAATTTCCATTTTTTATTTCCCAACTTTCCAATATTTTTATTGTTCTTTGTGATTGATCAGTCAATAAAGATCTTTAATTTTTTTAAATAAATAAATTTAAAAATAAAGATCTTTTAAATACATCATCTGTGTATTGTACTAAGTTGGTTACCTTAACTACAAACATAGAAACTTAAAACTCAATGGTAAACTTTAATTGATTTTTCATGGAAAGTTACTAAAAACCTATAAAATGCCTTCTTTTGCCTCTTATTGCAGCATTTGTCTTATGGCAGTGACATCTTACATGTAGATGCTGCATTCCAGCAGACTCTCTGGAGTGTGGCTCCAATCAGTTCAGGAAGTGAAGCAGCCCAAGGTAAGGAGAATTCTGTTTCATTAGGAAACTTTTGTAGGCTGGAAAGCAGATCATTCTTATAAACTCCTTTAGGACCTATGAACAATCCATTCTCTTCATGATACACATTTCACAGATTTAGAGCTAGAAAAATTCTTAGAAATCATATGGTCCCACCCACTGCAGTAAGATTTAATCAGGTCTGTTGTAACCCTGATTGTTTTGTTCATTTAAGTAGACTCAGGATGAAATTCAAGATGACATGAGTTAGAATCTTGCCTCCTACACATACTAGCTAGTCAGTTGATCTCTCTCAATTTCAATTTCTTCATCTGCAAACTTAGAATAAGAGTGGCATCTACCTTAGAAAGCTATCATAAATCTAAACTCAAATGAGATAATATATTCAAAGTGCTTTGCACATCTTAAAATGCTATATAAATGTTAACTTTATTGTTATCAAAGTGCTATGTAAATATCATTATTACTAATATTATTATTTTATAGGCACCTGAGGTGGTAGCAAAACCGAAAATTTACTATGAAAAATTAGATAATTATGTTGATGATGAAGATATCTAGTATTTACATAGTATATGAAGTTTTTCAAAGGATTTTAACAATAACTCATTTTATCTTCTCAACAACTGTGAGAGATAGGTGCTATTATGCCATTTTTAGAGACAAGAAAAGTGAACTATAGAGAGATTTAAGTCGTTTGTTCAGGGACACATGACTAATAAATATTTGAGGCTAGATTTGACTCAATTCTTCCAACAATATTCACTGTGCCTGTTACCTACCTACCTCTAAAAGTGGAAATGTGGAGAATTCAGACTCTCTCTCTCTCTCTCTCTCTCTCTCACACACACACACACACACACACACACACACACGCACGCACGCACCTATCACATGCATGCACAGAATGTTTTTGACAATTGATATGATATCCAGTATTGGGGATAAAAACAATTTGAAATGAAAAAAAAATCTTTCTGTTTGATGAGACTTTGGGCATTTGCATAGGCTGCTGATATAGATACCTAGGATAAATTTCTGTGACAGTATGATAAAAATCTAGGGAACCACATCTAACTATCATTGCACCTGACTTTTGTCATAAATTGTCTTAAATTCTTTGATGACCTTAGTAAAGTTATGATAAGCAATACTGAAGTCTTGAGTATTTGATTGGAACCTAGAACTGGCCTACCACCAGAGTGAATTCATCTGCTTATTTTAAGACAGAAAGTGATTAATAAGGGGCAAGTTGATGTATCTGAATATGCAACTTCAGCTCTGAACCTAGTGTTCTTTCCACAGTATTACACTGTCAATGCTTTCTGTTAATATAGATAAGATAGCATTTAAATAATGACTTAGAGTTTTACTGTATATAAAGTATCATTTTAACAGAGAGATTTAAATTAGATGAAAGTAAAATAATGTTGTTTTGTTTGTAGGATGGTAATGAACATCACAATGGGTCAGTTATTCAAATTATGAAGATCTCTTGATGCTGTTAGAAAAGATGAAAGGGAACCATTTTAAAAAATCAGTAACTGTATCATCCATACTGTCATCTACAGAATTTATTTGATTGTCTATGAACTGCCTTTTTGTCCCCTTTATACAGGACAGATAGATTAACATCAGGCCTTGTTCTCTAAGAATTCCTTGTCTTGGTTCTTAGCAAGATAAAGGCAAAAGTTCTTCAGTTAGATGGGATCCTAAGGTCCCAGGGACAGAGAAGAATAAAGAAAGATGGCTCACAGATAGGTGTCATGGTTTAGGAATGGCTAGGAAAGTAGGCCTATGTTGGTGTCAGGGTTTCCTGCCTCCCTGAGATAACATTACTTAAGTAGATAAGAGCTATAGAAATGCTTATAATGTGACCCTAGAGGTCACTAGGTTAGACTGGTATCTGAATAAGCCCAAGTATTATTTCATAATAATTTTGAAACTGTATATGAATATATGAATGTTCATGATGAGGTCCTCAGAGAATGAAAACTAAAAAAAAAAATCAACTAGGTAGTTGGGATCCCAAACTTCTTTTAGCAAAGATCTTTCTTTCCTTTGTAACTATCAGCATTATCTTGAACCCTCATGTCTCTAAAATGAAGACAAATAAACACAAGTTACAGCATCAGTCACTTGTGTTTATGTGGTTAGATTATATCAGTCAAATGTAATCTTTAAAAATAAAATAACATATTAAGTAATTACACCCCTCTGAAGTTAAGAGGTGGAGGAAGTTCAGTCTGTGTCTTTATTTTGTTTAGCACTTAGCCATATTCAGCACAAAAACAGTCTTTACCTCCCATTTATTCCTTTAACTTTGACCTTTTTTAATTTTTCTTGCAGGCTCAGATTTTAGGAAGGGAACTGCAAATACCCTTGATATTGACTGTCTCAGATACTTTTCTATTCTGTGAGATGAGGGGAAGAGGAGATCTCTAACACTTTCCTCTTTTCCTCTTCTTAATAACTGGAGAAAGAATTTTAAAATTTTCTTTGCAACAGAAAAACTCCTGTCCTTCATTTCTGATTTTCCTGGTTTCCTCTTTTCTATATTGGGAAGACATAAAAGTCTCAAAATATTTGGTGACTTAAGCCCCTCTCAGGTAGCCAAATAGAACCACATTCAAGCCTTTCTTGAATGCTATTAAGGAGGTTTCTTGGGGTAAAATTTTTGCTTTCACTCTTGTTTTAGCTTATATGGTATCTTCCTTCCTTCCTTCCTTCCTTCCTTCCTTCCTTCCTTCCTTCCTTCCATCCCTCTGTCCCTCCATCCTTCTGTAATTCCATTCTTCCCTTCTTCCTTCCTTATGAAAAAAGCAATTAACTGGGAGCCATATCATATAGGTTCTAATATTTACTGTTGTAGGTTTAAATTGCCTTCTTTTTATTGGATTATTTCTATAGTCTTTTCCAGGTCCAACATTTTATAAGTTCAATATTCTATGTTTAGATGAACTGAGTGGTTGTTTTAGGTATCAAATGAGAGAATATAAATTTTCTTTCTGAAATATGAATCATTAATTAAGCAAATATAAGGTATTATCTTTCATATTTTTATTGTCCTTATTCAAAGTCTGTTCCAGGTCAAAAATTGTATGAATCTGTATGCTCAATTGTAAACAACATGTTTTCTCTTTTTTTTTCAGGATACTTGATTGGAGGTGATGTGCTCAGGTTGCTTCATGGTCATATGGATGAATGTTTGACCGTACCTTCAGGGGAGCATGGAGAGGAACAACGAAGGTTGGTATTTAGGCTATAGAAGCTAGTATTCTTTTGTAGTAAATAAAGTTTGGAGCAAGTTGAACTATATTTACCAAAGTGCATTCTTTCCATTGAAGTGATCTGTGTTTACCTTTCTGTTTCTTAGTATTTAGAAACATGTAGCACTTTTTTAGAAACATGAAATTTGGGGGGGGGGGAAGTATTTAACCACATAATCGTCAAAGTGGAAGAATGGGAAAAAAGTATTCAACCATATGATCATCTAAGTGGAAGACTAAACAATATCTTCCCTCTTCACAAACTCTCATATGTCTGTAAAATAGGAAATATGTGCAATAGATAAAGCAATTTCATGTCTCCCGTTCTGGGATAAGGAGATAATTTAGTAAATAACAACAAAGAAGGCTAATAATCCATAGATCCTAAAGTGCTTACTCAGCATATTTCTCCCTCCCCCCAGACTCCATTACCCAACATATTCCAGAAGTAGTGCTGCAGGAAGCTGATCTAAAGGTTTCATCATACCTCAACTCTACACTCTCCTCTCTCCTCCCAGTGTCACATAAATACAAAGGGCAGAATGCTTGTTGAGGTGGCTGCAATAACACAACAGCAGGTGGTGCCTCAACATAGCTCAAACTGAATATCAGAAGGAATAGGAACAGGACATTTATTTGCCTATGTGGCACTCCACAAACCTGAAAGCCCATCATGTATCTTGAGCCATTTCCAGCCCCTGTGGAAGTCATTTGGGGAAGAGATAAAGGCTGGTGAATTTAAATTTCCCATCATGAAAGAAAGCTGAGATGGTTTTGAAATCCAGGCCCCTGGGAAGTAAAACCAAACTCAGAGGAGATAGCCAGAAAGTGAGAAATAGAGAATTGTAAGAAAAAAGGAAAAGCCTTAAATTACCAAAGATCTCAGGAAGAAGATAACCAAGTATATGCAGAAAAACAGGGAAAATATAGCAGACAAGGCAATGGGAAGTCAGTAATTATTTATGCTATATCTACTGTGCGACAGGCTATTTACTAGGCATAAGTACAAAAATCCAATTTGATCCTTACAAAAATATTGTTAAGTGGGTACTATTATTATTTCCATTGTACTCTTCAGTAAATTGAATATATTGAGGCAAAGAGTGGTTTGAAGGACTTGCCCATAGACCTATGTAGCTGGATAACAGAAGGAAATAGGGCTTCCAGATGAACTGAACAAGTCCTGATATCATTGAATAAAGACAAAGCAAAATGCTTTGAAAGGCAAAGCGAAATTAATCCACACCTGATTAAGCAGAGGATCCTATGGATTTCATAGAGAGCAGAGAACTACTGCCAGATTCTCTTGAGTTGCTAAAAAATGAAGTAAAAGTCATGCAAAGAAAATTTTTAGTCTACACAATGAAAAGAATTGGCAGGATGAAAAAATTTGAATTCATCATGGCAAGTCTCATCAAACAAACAAAAGAGGGAATAACTGATTGGAAATGCAAATAATGAAAGTTAAGGACATTCTGAAAGAAAAGAAAATCAACAACTTAAGAAAAAGACTAAAGATTACTAATCTCACAGAAAAATACGTACATCAACATAACACTATAATGGAAGAGAACTATACACATAAATACAGGCTTGTATGTGTGTGTGTGTGTGTGTGTGTGTGTGTGTGTGTGTGTATACATATATATGAGTATGTGTATGTCTATCCAAAAGTCATTCCCCCATAGACAAGTGACTGATATGAACTAGCAGTTCTCAAGAGAATTGCAAGCAATTAATAATCACATGAAAAAATGCATTGAATTGTTAATAAGATAATTGCAAAACAAAACAGTTCTTTTTTCCTTTGTTCTTTATTAAAGATTTTATTTATTTTGAGTTTTACAATTTTCCCCCTAATCTTACTTCCCTCTCCCCACCCCCCAGAGAAGGCAATTTGTCAGTCTTTACATTGTTACCAGGGTATACATTGATCCAAATTGAGTGTAATGAGAGAGAAATCATATCCTTAAGGAAAAAACATAAAGTATAAGAGATAGCAAGATCAGACAATGAGATATCAGGTTTTTTTCCTAAATTTAAGGTAATAGTCCTTGGTACAACTCCACAGTTGTTTCTCTGGATACAGATGGTAGTCTCCATTGCAGAGAGCCCCAAATTGTCCCTGACTGTTGCACTGATGGAATGAGCAAGTCCACCAAGGTTGATCATCACCCCCATGTTGCTGTTAGGGTGTACAATGTTTTTCTGGTTCTGCTCATCTCACTCAGCATCAGTTCATACAAATCCCTCCAGGCTTCCCTGAATTCTTATCCCTCCTGGTTCTAACAGTAGTGTTCCATGACATACATATGCCACAGTTTGCTAAGCCATTCCCCAATTGAAAGGCATTCACTTAATTTCCAATTCTTTGCCACCACAAACAGGGCTGCTATGAATATTTTTGTACAAGTGATGTTTTTACCCTTTTTCATCATCTCTTCAGGATATAGACCCAGTAGTGGTATTGTTGGATCAAAGGGTATGCACATTTTCGTTGCCCTTTGGGTGTAGTTCCATATTGCTCTCCAAAAAGGCTGGATGAGCTCCACCAACAATGTAATAGTGTGCCAGATTTCCCACAACCCTTCCAACAATGATCATTATCTTTTCTGGTCATATTGCCCAGTCTGAGAGGTGTGAGGTGGTGCCTCAGAGAAGCTTTAATTTGCATTTCTCTAATAAGAAATGATTTAGAGCAATTTTTCATATGACTGTGGATTGCTTTCATCTCCTCATCTCTAAATTGTCTTTGCATATCCTTTGACCATTTGTCAAAGGGGGAATAGCTTTTTTTTTTAAAATATGACTCAGTTCTCTAAAACAAAACAATGCTAAGACTTCACCTTATAATTCATAAAATTGTAAAGATGACAAAGATGGCACTGATTAGTGTCAGAAGAGTTGTGGGGAGATATACACACAAATTCATTACTGTTATAATTGCAAATTTCATTTCCATAAATTTTTAAATGCATAAGTACACATTCCATCACTTAACTTATGCCCCAATGAAGATATTGATAAGAAAAAAAGTTATCGATATTCACACATATATTTATACCAACATATAGCAAAAAATTGGAAACAAATTAGATGCCTATTAATTAGAAAATGGCTAAGTAAATCATTGTATATGAATTTAATAGAATGCCATAAGAAATGACAAATGTGATAAAGAGAAACATAGGACAGATCTAATTGAACTGACGCAGAGAGAAGTAAGTAGAACCAGAAAAACAGTGACTATAACAATGTAAATGGAAAGAACCAAAAAAAGCAAAAGCAAAAGCAAAACTATAAAGAACTATAATTATAACTATAAAGATATAATGGGCTTTTATATAATTAGCTCAATGCTTCTCAGTCTTGTCAGAACTAGTTCTATGTTATATGTCCATATAGCCAATAAAGTATTTAATATGATTGAAAATTGTGAATGCACATAGTAAAAATCTAAGTGACTTTCAATAGCTACTCTTTTTCTGGAGATCAAATTATAAGGGGAGTTTGTGAATTACTTAAGTGTTTTAATCAGTTTTTGTCTTTAACATAATTGGCTAATATTATAGTCTTTGTTTTGTGTGCTTTGTAAATATAGAGTCAGAATGGGGAAATGTCAGAGTTGCAGTGGAATTATGAGGAAAAAGTCCTATAAATATCAAATATTTTTGAACTGAAATGTTTCAGTTTTGTCACCTGGGACCCATTTTTGCTAAATTTTCCCTTTGAATAATACTAATTTTGCTCCTAGTTTTTAAAATTCCTTGGTAGCTATACCTATTGAATATGAAATACACATTTCTATAAGAGTTCAGACAAATATGGCATCTTGGTCTAGGAATACTTTAACTGAATAGCTGGATTAGAAAGAATTTTACTTTTACTAAGACAAAAGTTTTTTCAGGTAAAGTTTAAGATGTTGCAAAAAAAAACAAACAAGACTAAACCCAACAATAAAACAAAAGTAATTGGATTTCCCCCAAAATAAATCCATCCTTGATGTGAAATCTATTTGTATATCAAATAAATTGTAATTTTTGTTCTTAATATTTGGTTTTTTAAATCATGCTTTTCATTTTTTTTGACAATAATATTTTTTCAGTTTTGTTTGACTGTGGAATCCCAGATCTCCAGAGAGTTAAAGATGAGGATCAAATAAAGAATTCCATGGCCATCAAAATAGATAAAATATTTTAATTTTGTCACATCAATTATATCGTTTTTATTTTTATTGCAATGCTATAATGGACAAACTAGAGGTTTTTCTCCTCTATCATCTTAGAAGGCATATACTACAGTAACCTAGAGCACTTTAATTTTTAGACATATAGGATATTTATCTGTGGTACATGCAATGAATTCTGATTACTTTGAGGTTTATTACAAATGGCTTTTTAGAATAGCTCACAGCCAGTGCAGAAGAGAGTGTGATCCCTTTGTTTACTATTTTCTTCTCTAACAATGGTTTTAGTATATTTCTTAATGATAGCACTGAGTAAATATTCTAATTTAATTGAACATATATTTGGGAGGATCTAATTAATTAACATATATAAACCACTTTACAGACTTTTGAGCATTATAAAAATGCTAACTTTTAATTATGATCAATACTTTGTAATTATTAAGTTATTTTTATGTAGAACTAGGTAATGATGCCTATTGTGTGATGATATGACCAGTCTTAGAGTTAGATAGACCCAGAGTTAAGTGTTGATTTTACCACTAGCTGTGAGATACAAACAAACTGTAGTAGCTTAAGGGAGAAGTGGGTTGCTAATTTGAATCAATTAAATAAATTTTGATGAAATAAAAAATCTGGACATTTATGGAAGTTATGCCACCTAAGCTGAGCATTGAATGAATGATAACAATCAGAAATCTGTGGGTCAGTCAATTCACTGAAAGACACTGAGGTGAGGCAGGACAAGAATGTTGCTTGACTAGAATGTAGAATGTTTGAAAGAAGGAAAGATTTAGATAGGCAGGATCCATTCTAACATCAGAAGGACAGCAAAATGCTCCAAGAAAGAAAAATAGAACTCCATTTGAGCTAATTTATATACTTGGATGTTCCTAAACACCCAAATTATGTACCTTTGGCAGATTTGGGCTTGCCTGGGTTTACAGATTATTTGTTTTGTTTTTTTCTCTTTCATTTTTAGTTCATTTTTAAAAATCTAAGTTCCAGATATATGTAAACCTACAACATCCTTTAGAAATAATGCCAAAAAAAGATGTCACATTCATTTTAGGGACTGAAATGAGTGGGAGGAATGTACTGAAAGAAAGAAGGAATGAAGTAAGGTATTTCACATAAAATAGGCAAGAAAAAACTTTTGCAGTACAATGTAAGGGGGGGGGGGAGATGTGAGGGAGTGAGTGAGTCTTGCCCTCTTCAGAATAAGCTCAGAGCGGGAATAACATATATATTCAACTGGGTATAGAAATCTGTCTTACCCGAGAGGAAAGTAGGAAGGGAAGGATCTGGGAGAAAATGGGGAGGAGGTTATATAAGGGAGAGAAGATTGTGGAGGGGTAGGAAAATGCAAAACACTTTTGAAGAGGAACGGGTGAAAGAAGAGAAAAAAGAACAAATGGGATTGGGAAAATAGAATGGCGGGAAATCTATTTAAGCAATAGTAATTGTGGGAAAAAATATTGAAACAAATGTCTATGATTAAAAACTTCATTTCTCAAACATAGAGAACTTAGTCAAATTTATAAAAAAAAATAAGGACCATTCCCCAATTGAATAATGAACAAAAGATATGAATAATTTTCAGATTAGGTTATCAATGCTATATATGACCATGTTAAAAAAAAGTCTTAACTCATTGTTTGAAGAAATGAAAATTAGAACAATTCTGAGGTGCTACCATATCTATTGGATTTTCTAAGAAGATTGAAAGAGGAGATGACAAATGTTGGAAGGAATGTAGGAAAAATGAAACATTAAAGCATTGTTTGAGGAGTTGTGAAGTGATTCAACAGTATTATAGTTTTATAGAGCAATTTGAAACTATGCCCAAAAGCTATAAAACCATGCCAACTCGACCTAGCAATGCCACTACCAGGTCTGATTTCCAGAATAGATGAAAAATAGGAAGGAAAAGGAACTCTATATATAAGAATAGTTATAACAGTTCTTTTCTGGTGGTAAGGAACTAGAAAATTGAGGGTATGCTCATCAGTTGGGGAATGGCTGAACACTTGTATGTGATTAAGATGAAATGCTGTTTTGCTATAAGAAATGATGATCAGGGTGTTCTCAATAAAACCTGGAAAGACTTACATGAACATTTGCAATGAAAATGTACTATATACAAATTAACATCAATACTGTAGCATAATCAACTATGCATGTCTTACCTTTTATTTTTCTTTATTTGTTTATGGGGAAGTTATGTTTACAACATGACTATTATGGTAATATTTTATATGACTATACTTTTTCATCTATATCAAATAACTTGCTTAATGAGGGGCAAATTTGGAACTCAAAGTTTTAAAACTGAATGTTAAAACTTGTTTTTATGTCAACCAGGGGAAAATAAAATAAAATAAATCCATCCAAAAAAAGAAAGCTAAGGAATAAATGGAACTTTCAATTTAAAAAAATTAATATACCAATTCAGACTGGCTGAATCAAAAGCTGGATTTAGGGTTCCCTAGAGAATTATCAACATCCTCATAAATGCAGATGATACCACTTTGATGGTAGAAAGTGAAGAGGAATTAAGAAACCTCTTGGGGGTGGAAAAAGGAGAGTGTAAAAGCTGATTTGAAGCTTAATATCACAAAAAAAACCAGCTAAGATTTTAGAAAGTTGCCCCATCACCTCCTGGCAAATGGAAGAAATGGAAGCAATGTCATATTTTATATTCTTGGACTCAAAGATTTTATATTTTTGGACTTAAAAGATCACTACAGGCATCTACTGCAACCATGAAAATAAAACACTTGCTCCTAGAAGGAAAGCCATTGCAACTCTGTTCAGCAAGAGCAGAGACAGTATAATCAAGGCTATGTTTTTTCTAGTTTCAATATGTGACTGTAAGAGTTGTATCTGATTCCTATCTATTCCTTATAATAACCAGAAGAATATTCCTTGTTTCTTCTTGTTTCAAAGTTCCAACTTTCTCTTGGGTCACATTTATTTCCTGCAAAGAAATATCTTCAGCCCTCAAATTATTTGCAGAGTACAAATAACTGTTATCCCAATGAATTGTTAAGCATTTCTCTATTTAGGTTACAGTCTCTGAATCTAAATATTTCCATTTTCTCCTACAACAGTAACATGAAAATCATTTGTAAAATGTATGCTAAAATCTGTATTTTATATATAGCATTATCCTGATGGTCAAAATCAATTTTCATAGGCAAAAAAGAAAATGAGATCTGATTGGTCTGCCCTTGCTCTTTTTATAGATCCATAGTTGTATTTTGTCATCCCAGAAAATCAGCCAGGTCCATATTTAGACATTTAAATATTTTAATTATGTCAATTACTTTGAATTATTTCTAGCAATTAATTCACCATTTCCATAGATAATTAAGAGCTAATTGAAATTAAATTTCAAAAGTGAGTTATCAGCAGCTAATACACAGCTAAGTGTTCTTACATTCATCCTTATCTATTTAACTAGGATCTGACTTTGAGTATCAGCTTATACTTTCAACTTCTTAATCATATTGCTTTTATACTATAATAATCCCCAACTGATCATTTTTAGTAAGTTAGAATTAAAAATGATTATGTTGTACCTCTTTTCTGATAAGTTCAATATATATTCAGTTTCATAATTTCCGCTAATGAGCTTCCTCCCTATGGCTTAGATATTTTTCAGGACATATTAGTTTGGTTCTTCAACTGCCTCTCTGTTACTGCACACATCTTTTACAGTGTCAATATTTCTTAGGCATATTTGAGGTTAGCAAACTATCACAATAGCTGCACTATTTAATCCTGTTTCAACTGCTATAGAAAAAAATCAGGCCCATACTATAAAACTAATCATAATGAGACCCTAGTCTAATAGTCTAGTACTAGAACTCCCTTATGTGAGACCTGAAATTGGCCCATGCTGTACAAATTTATGCATCATAGGATTAATTTCCAGTTTGTTGACTCTTTGGTCATAAGTTAATTATTTTTTCAAAAATTTTAATTCTATCATGTATGAAGGAGTTAGCACTGTAGCATGACTTGACCAAAGAAACAATTTTAAAAAGAATCAGAAAACCTAGTTAAAGTACTAATGGTTGGGAGTTTTAGCACAAACCTGCTACTACCATGTGGAAAAAAAGTATGCTCTTGTCAGTTGTGTTATCTGTATCTATGAAAGAAAGTTGAGTAAAATTATTGAAACTGAGGCCCTCAAATGCAAACAGAGTACCTTGTCTTTGGTATTATTGTTTGAAACTCCTTAACCTTTTAGCTAAGTCTTTTTTTATCTACTTCATAATAGCTTATATAACATTTATACTTTTATGCATCAAATCATTTAATTCAATGCTCCTATTTCTCTTTTGTAAATGAAATAATCCTGAGAAACAAAATGACTTACCCAAGGTCACAGATTTTGAACTTGAACTCTATAATTCTTGTTCCTAGTAGGAGTTTCTTCTGTTATATCAAATAGTCTCAAATATTCAATTATCTATTTTCTATAGGATTGTTCTCAAATTGACTATGAAATTTTATAGCTGGATGCCTTAAAGGTCACTAAATCTCACTTGTTCATTTTACATATGATTAAGGAGAGGCTTATTTGTTTAATTATAGCAGATATTCTAGGGTAACTGAGCCCCTATTCATACTGACTAGTGATGTCCTAAAACCTGGACAATATATCTCCTCATGGCTCTGGAGTTAACTTTTAGAGGTTGGGAAAGGTTGTTTTGTGCTCTCTCTTCTCTCTAAGATTTAGAGTTTATTGTACAATGATTATAAAATTATGTATATGATATTTTTGGTAAATAGAATAACTGGCCTCAAAGCCAAATAGAGTTCAATTCTCACTTCTGACAAAAACTGACTATATAACTCTGGGAAATCACTTAATCTCTCAGTTTTCTGATTTTTTGACTAAGATTATACTTGTAGAGAGGGTTATTTATAAAAGAAATCTCTTCTTAAACTAGTGAAATCACAGATCTAGTTCCTTTCTCTGTCCTATAAATGCATTTAGTTTGTGTATATGTATAGTGTCTGTGTATTAATGACAATGATTGTAAGAGTAATGTGAGTCATTTATACAGAGCATACAAACTATGGTAGCATAAAATTTCACTAAAGCTTTTGGATCACCTTGTGGAGTTTCTGTTCACTGTGAAAATTTGCCTATTGAGCAGATGAAAATTTTAAAATAAGAAGACAATTATGCTTCTTCTTGGACAGTTACTTTGTGTTTTGTTCTAATTTCTATTTTTTCTGAAATAGTAATAAAAATAGAACATAGTCAAGGCAATCAAAATATCTGAGTTCTAGCCCTAGCTTGACAGTGACTTTGGTATTCATCTTAGGTGATAAACATATAGCTGGAGTAGATCATCTTTGTTTCTCTCCTGTTAGAATTTTCTGATGGCTTTAGTTATGTTTAATTGATCATGCTGCTATTGGTTAAAATGAATTGGAATTAGTTTAAAAAAATCTTCTGGGCGGCTGGGTGGCATAGTGAATAGAGCACTGGCCCTGGAGTCAGGAGTACCTGAGTTCAAATCTGGCACACTCTTCCTCATCTCCTATCCCGTGGCCATGGTTTATGACCATGACCTTGGACTTGATGTTGCCACTGCTGCTGTTGTTGCTACTAAAGAGTTTGTTTTTCTATTGCTATAGTTCATGAACCCCTAAACCCCCTTCCCCTCCCCACTCTGTCCTCAAGCTTATATAGCAAATGTAGCAAAGAGATAATTCATCATTCTGAAAGTCCTTTTGCTGGAGTCTTCAAGTTGTTGCTATTAAGCATGTTTGTTTTGTTTTGTTTTGTTTTGAAAGATATTTCCTTTTTCTTCTGTTTGTAGAGCCTTGAATCCATAGCCAGTCTATCATTGGTTCCTAGTATAGACACTACCATTGGCTGATGTGGGAATACTACTAATGTCCCTCACACTCCAAAGTTTTCAGATTTCTTTTCCAGCCAAAGACTGAGTAGACAAGGGGCTAGTCACTGTGGGTGGAGTGGTAACAGTGGGGCAAGAAAGAATTCCTGCAAAAGGCAGAATTTGAGCTTGTTTTGAAGTAAGCCAGGAAAATTAAGGGATGGAATCTAAGAGAGAGAGTTTTCCCAACATGGGAGACAGCCATGCCATCACAGGTGGAGGTAGAGTGTTTTATGAGAAGAATAGGTAGAACAGTGTAATTGAGCTGTGAAGTAGAGGGAGGTAAGGTGGGCAAGTAAAGTGTAAATTGACTAGAAAGACATGCAAGTGGGCTAGGTTATGAAAAACTGTAAATTACAAATCAAGAACTTCATATTTGATCCTGGATTAACTGGGAGCCATTGAAAGTTATTGAGAGGAGGGTGGGAAAGTGAGTGCCATGACAAATAAGGTGGCCTATTGTCTAAAGATTACAACAGAAAAAAATGACAATTAATTTTGATCTTTTTAAAGTAATTATTATTGAAAGTTTTTATGACATCATTTAAAACTCTTTTGGAACCTAATATTTACTCTATCACAACTAATATTTATTATAAATACAACAAAAATAAACAATGAATTAGCAAGTAGAAATTTAATTTCACTTGTATATACTTTGCATTAAAATCTTTTATGAAAGTTCACTTTCATAAAAAGTATAAGATTAAAGCAAAAATGAGCTATTCATGGCATGGCATCAAAATTTCCTTATGGTGTACGGATTCAAGGGCAGCTATGTGGATAAAGAACTGGACCTGAAGACATGAAGACTCATCTTCTGAGTTCAAATCTACTCTGAGACACTAGCTGTATGACCCTGGGCAAGTCATTTAACCCTGTTTGTTTTAGTTTTCTCATCTGCAAAATGAGCAAACCACTCCAGTATCTCTACCAAGAAAACCCCAAGTGGGGTCACAAAGAATTTAATCCGACTGAAAAACATCTCAACAACCGATCTATTCATGGTTTGTAGATTGTAAGAAGTTATTTGTAGAGGAAGAGAATATAATAATCTAGAATAATTGATTGCTTTTATAAATCAAGTGAAAGATAGCTTTAATGTTTACACTACACAGAATGAAGTTGAAATTTAGTATGAAGAGTCCAGAGCTCTTAAACATTCTATTTTCATTAGGGAAACAATTCAAGGAAATCAGAAGGCAGATATAACCTTCTTGACATTGTAGAAGTTAAGCATTTAGAGAAGTATTATTTCTGAAATTTATTTATGGAAAAACCCGAGATTGATTTTCTTATGCCTTATTCTTCCTGGAATAAAATTGTCAATGATATGGACTAGAGTTTTTTCTGCTATCATTGTTAGCAACTGTCAGACTCAATAGGTCTGTGGATCATTTAGATTTGACTTGACTGATGAAAGTTAAGACAAATTACATGTGGCTTCTGAAGTAGTTTTTTATGTTAGTGAAATAATATTCCAAACTTTAAAAAAAAAGTAAGTACATGAACTAATATGAATACTGCCTGATGTTTCAAACACCAAAAGTTTTTGTTCCAGAAGATCTACACTAGTTATTATGTAAATGACAGATGGTATATACAATAATATGTGTGACTTTTGTATAGGTCTAGAATTTATGTAAATTTTAAAGTGGTCTACATACATAATGCATACAAGCACTTATTATGTCCTTTGATATTTGCCTCAACAATGTTAGTTGAATATTACAAATATTATTCTCTTTGGGCAGATAAGGTCAGAGAGAATTCAGTTAAGCCAGAGTGAAACAATTAATGAGTTTTAGAGACTGAATTCTAACTCAGGTCTTTTTCTCCCCAAATAGTAAGAATGTATTTCTCTCCTACCTTCTATCAATTGAAGAAAAAAATTAGAAGAAAAAAACCTTATTTAAAGCAAATATGCATAGTCAAACAAAGCAAATTCCCATTTTGTCCATTTTTAGAATTCTTATTCAGCCCTTTGAAACTGACATTTAACCCAGATTTTCCACTCCAACTCCAACATTCTTTGGCTAGTCTATTTGGTGTGACTTTGCTGTTGTTTGGCCAAAATGACATCACTATGTTAAGAGTCAAGTTACAGTGTGTCCAGTTTTGACTGGTTGGACCAATATGAGCTTATTTTGGTATAGGGTGTGAGCTGTTGTTCTTTGCCTAGTTTTTGCCATACTACTTTCTAGTTTTCCCAGCAGTTTTTGTCTAAAAGTAACAAAAAGCTAGAAGTTAAGAAGCTAAGGTATTTGGGTTTGTCAAACAGTAGATTCTTAAAGTTATTTACTACTGTTTCTTTTGTAAGAACACTAATCTGCTAGTCCAGTATTCTCTTAGCCGGTTCCAGTCAGTTTTGATGACTGACTCTTTATAATATAGTTCAAAGTCTAGTAGGCTGCCTTTTTTTTCCACCAAGTTCCCTTAATATCCTTGATGTTTTATTGCTCTAGATGAATTTTGTTACTATTTTTTCTAGTTCTGTAAAATAGTTTTTAATATTTTGATTCGTATTGCACTAAGTAATTTAATTTTGGTAAAACTATCATTTTTATTATAGTAGCTCAACCTAACCATGAGCAACTGACATTTTTCCATTTATTTAGATTTGACTTTATTTATGTGAAAAGTATTTTGTAATTGGGTTCATTTAGTTCCTGTGCTTATCTTGGGAGGTCAGTTCCTACAAGGCCACACAGCTAGGTCATTATTAAGTGTCTGAGACTGGATTTGAACCCAAGTACTCCTGACTCCAGGGCCAGTGCTTTATCTACTGTGTCACCTAGCTGCCCCTGGGCTTTATTATTCACATACAAAAATGCTGATGCTTTATGTTGGTTTGTTTTATATCCTGCTTCTCTGCTGAAGTTGTCAATTGTTTCAAGTTGTTTTTAGTGATTTTCCTGGGTTCTGTAGGTATGCCATCATATTGTCCACAAAGACTGAAAGTTTTACTTCCTTATTACTAAATTTAATTCCTTCAATTTCTCTTTCTACTCTTAATGCTAAAGATGATATTACTAATATTATATTAAATAGTTGTTATGATAATGGAGTAGCATTTTTCCCTTTTCCATTTACCTTTTTACACATCTCTTGTTTCACCCCTGATCTTATTGGAAATGTTCCCAGTTTATCCTCATATGATTACATAGATACTGTCTATTATTTTAAGGAAAACTTCATTTATCCCCATACTCTCTTGTGTTTTAAATAGGAATGGATGTTAGGCAAAGGCATTTTCAATCTCTATTGGATAATCATATGATTTCTCTTAGTTTTGTTATTTATACCATCAATTATGTTGATTGGTTTTCCTATGGAACCATCCCTGCCCACTTGGTATAAATCCTTCCTGATTGTGGTGTATTATCCTAGTAATAACTTGTGGTAATCTCTTTGCTAAAATTTTATTTAAGATTTTTGCATCAATGTTTATTGAGAGATTGGCCTATAATTTTCTTTGTTTTGGTTCTTCCTGGTTTAGGTTACATTTCCATATTGGTGTCATAAAAGGAATTCGGTAGAACTATTTTTTAAAAATAGTTTATATAGAATTGAAATTGTTTCTTAAATGCTTGGTAGAATTCATTTGTAAATCCATCTGGGTCTGGAAAGTTTTTTCTTATGAGTTTTTTGATGGCTTCTTCAATTTCTTTTTCTGAAATGGGTTTAATTTAAGTATTTTATTTCCTCTTTTGTTAATCTGAGTAAACATTCATTTCATTTGGATTATCAAATTTATTGGCATGCACTTGGGCATGCTCTGAATGATCACTTTAATTACCTCCTCATTGGTGGTGGGTTAACTCTTTTCATTTTTGATACTGGTAATTTGGGTTTCTTTCTTTTTTAAAAACTCAGATTAAAGGCTGATCTATTTTAGTTGTATTTATTAGATCAATGGTTTTCTTGCATTCAATTTTTAAAATTTCTCCTTTGATTTTCAGAATTTCTAATTTGGTATTTAATTGTGGATTTTAAATTTTTTTTCTTGCTTTTTTTTGGTTGCAGACCAATATCTCCTCTTTCTTTATTTTATTCATATAAGCATTTAGAGATGTAAAGTTTCCCCTAAAAACTCCTTTGGCTGCATCCCATACATTTTGGTAAGATGTGTCATTGATGTTATTGTCTTGAATGAAATTGTTGTTTATTTCTATGATTTCTTGTTTGATCTACTCATTCTTTAAAATTGGGTTATTTAGTTTAAAATTAATTTTTGATTTATTTTTCATTGCCTTTTATTATATTTAATTTTTATTTCATGATCTAAAAGTCATGCACTTATTATTTCTGCCTTTCTGTATTTGATTATAAGATTTTTATGCCCTGGCTCCTGGTCAATTTTGGTTTAAGTGCTATGTACTACAAAGAAGAAGGTGTATTCCTTTTTATCCACATTCAGTTTTCTCCAGAGGTCTACCATATCTAAGTTTTCTAAAATTCTGTTCACCTTCTAAACTTTCTTCTTGTTTATTCTGTGGCTAGATTTATTTAATTCTGAGACGGGGGATTAAGGGTCCCCCACTCTCATAGTTTTGCTATGTTTCCTTGTTATTCGTTTAGCTTCTCTAAGAATTGGTATGATATACCATTTGTACATATATGTTTAATAATAATATTATTTCATTGTCTATGGCACCCTTCCTTCCTTATCCCTTTTAATGAGTTCTATTTTTGCTTTTGCTGTGTCTGAGATCAGGATTAATTCTTTGCTTCAACTGAAGCACAATATATTTTGCTCCATCCTTTTACCTGTACCCTGTGTGTATCTCTCTGCTTCAAATGTGTTTATTGTAAGTAACATATTGTAGGATTCTAATTTTTAATCCATTCTGCTATTTGCTACCATTTCATGGGAAAGTTCATCACATTCACATTTACAGTTAAGATTACTCTTCTTCCCTCCATGCTTTTCTCTTTCCTTTCCTCTTACCTCTCCTCACAAATGGTTTGCTCCCTTTCCCCTTTAACTTTTCTTTTTAATTTTAATTTTACTTTTTACTTTCTCCTTCCCTTTATCAGTCCCTTCCAACCCTTTCTTTCCCTTACCCCCATCCCCCATAGGATAAAATAGATTTTTAAACCCAATTGGAACGTATGTTATTCCTTCTTTGAGCTAAATCTATTGAGATTAGGATTTACTCAGTGTTCACACCCTCCCTTCTTTCCCAGTATAATAATAGGTCTTTTGCCTCTTCTTTTGGCATTATTTAATCTCACAGATCTAACCATCTCCTAGTATAATCTTTCTTTTCATGTCTTTATTGTTTTAACCCAGTTTTGTACCTACAACCCCTCTGTGAAAAACATATTCCTTTTATCTCTCCTGCTAGAAGTATTTTTTTCAAGGGATGATTGATTAATAAGCAACATTGCCTCATAGTCACTTTCAAGTACACTCCCCTCTTTTGTATCATTAGAAATATACTTCTCAAATAACATCAAATTATAATCACTTTATGCTATACCCAGGTTTTAAGTACCTTCTTTGGACATATAAACTTCATGAGTTAAGGTATCATGTCAAGCAAAATGCTTTCCTGAACCATTTTATACCCTTCCTCTCTAAGTACATTCCCTCTAATTGTAGCTAAAGTGTCAAGGAAAGCAAAATTGCTTTATGATCTATTTATGTCTAGTTCCTCTAAGTACACTCTCTCCCTCTGTTTCAATAATACTATATCTATATAATACTACAACCCTTGTTAACTAAAGTATGGAATAAGGCAAGATCACTTCATGATATATTTATGGCCTACCCTTCTAAGTATACTCTCTCCCTACGTCTCTATTGTACTTCAGCCCTCAGTAACTAAAGTATCTAGTAAAGTAATGTCGCTTCATAATTTAATTGTGTACAGATCCTCTAAGTACATTGTCCTAATAGAAAATAAAACCATTGTAATCAACATCACTTCATGACTCATATACCGCTAAGTACAATCCCTCCAACTATATTCAACCCTTATTAGCTAAGGTATTAGCTAAAGACTCAACACCTTCTCTCTCTTAAGTGTGTTTCTTTTAATTATCATAAGACTATCATAATTCTCAAGACTTGCAAGGATTCTCTTCCCTTGTAGGGATGTTGTGTAGTTTAAAGTTCTTGGGTAGTATTTTTCCCCTTTCCATTTACCTTTTTATACATCTCTTGAATATTGTATTTGAAGATCAAATTTACTGTTGAGTTCTGGTGTCTTTATCAGAAAATTTTGGAAGTTCTCTATTTCATTGAAAATTCATCTTTTCTTCCCAAAGAAGGAGTTAATAACTTATTCCAGCCCTCCTATTCTTTAGTTCTGATTGTAGTTCCTTAGTATTTAAATTGTTTCTTTTTGCTGCTTGTAGTATTTTCTCTTTTAGCTGAGAATTCTGGCTATAATATTCCTTGGAATTTTTATTTTGGGGTACCTTTCTGGAGGAGTTCTGGGGATTCTTTGAAGGACTACTTTGGCTTCTTATTCTAGGATATTAGGGTAGTTTCAATGGTAATTTCCTGACATATTTTTCCCGGATCTTCCTTTTTTGATTGAGGCTTTTGGGTAGAACAATAATTCGTAAATTATCTCTTCTGGATCTATTTTCCAGGTCATTTGCTTTCCTAAAAGGCACTTTACATTTTCTTGTATTTTTTTCAGCCTTTTGGTTTTGTTTGATAGAGTCTTGGTATCTCATAGAGTCATTAGTTTCCATTTGTTCAATTCTGATTTTTAGGTTTGTATTTTCTTCAGTTAGCTTTTTGTTTCCTTTTCCAGTTAGTTAGTTTTAAATGAGTTACATTCTGGTTGTCTATTTTATTTTTGATGAGTTCTTCTTTCTCCAGTCGATCATTATTAGTTTTAAAGGAGTTGATTTCACTAGTCAGTTTTTCAAAATTCTCCTGCCTGGCTCTCATTTCTTTTTTACATTTTTTCTTATTCCTCTCTTCTTTGGTTTTTAAAAATCCTTTTTGGGCTCTTCAAAGAGGTTTTGAATTTGAGGCTAATTCATAAACTCCTTTTTGGGGCTTCACATGTAATTAATTTGTGACTGCTTTTTTCTTCTGAGATGGCATCTTTATCATCCCTTTCTGAATAGTAGCTTTCTGTGGTTGGCATTTTTTTTGCCTCTTTTAAAAAGTTGAGCTCTGCTGCTGGAATATAGGGAATATAGTCCCAAGCTTTTTATGCTGGGACCAGGATGTGGTCCTTGAGTTTTTGCTTGCCAAGTTGTTGCTATGTGGAGGTTTGTTTATTTTCTTGCCTTTATACCCAGGCTTTGGCTATGCTGTGGTTTATTCCCAACCTAATCCCATCTGTTGCCCCACTATTCCTAGGGCTCAGATTTTGTCTAGGGTTAGGATCCTCCCTGCTGGCCTGCTATCTAACTTACTTGCTGAACCTAGACCTGAGCTATGCTATGGCTAAGAATCTCTTGTTAGCTTTCTCACTCTCCTGCTAGAAACTATACTTCCCTTTTTATCCCTGGAAAGACTGACTTTAGGCTTCACTTAATGTTATGTCATAAAAAAGCTCTGGGAACATACCAGATTTATGCCACCATTGTGACTCTGCCCCAGAAGTCTAACAATTCCAAAGTTTTTAAGAAAGATCTTGCGAGTGTTATTGTATTAGTTTTTATGACCCCCTTTTGAGCACTTGCCTTGAGTGAGTTCTCCATAGTCTTTTTGACAAACTTACATTTGGCATTTGAACAATATGGCCAGCCCATTGAAGTTGTGTTTTTTTTATAGTAAAGTTTGAATGCTTGGCAGTATAGCTCAAGAAAGGACCTTAGTATTTTGTTTCTTGGTTCTGGCAAGTGATCTTCAGAATCCTCTTAAGACAATTTAAATGGAAGTGATTCAGTTTCCTGTCATGGAGCTGATAGACTTGTCTAGGTTTCACCGGCATACAATAATGAAGTCAGCACAATGACTCTGAAAACTTTCAGTTTGGGAGTCAGCCTTAGTTCTCTTCTCTCCCACTTTCCTTCAGAAGTTCCCAAATACTGAGCTAGCTCTGGCAATGCATGTGACAACTTCATTACCAATTTGTACCTCCCTGAAAAGTATATTGCTAATATTAGTGAACTTATCCATAGCATTAAAAACTTATCCATGGGCACAGTGGATAAAGCACTGGCCCTGGAGTCAGAAGGACCTGAGTTCAAATTTGGCCTCAGACATTTAATAATTGCCTAGCTATGTGACCTTAGGCAAGTAATTCAACCCCATTGCTTTAAATAAATAAAATTAAAAAACAAAACAAAACAATACATTTCCTGTAACTGATGGTTCCGAATATGGGTGGTGTGGTTCTGCTTGATGGAACACCTGTGTTTTCTTGTTGTTAATTGTTAGGACATAATTAGCACAAGCAACAGAGAATTGATTTTTACTTTGTTGCATCAGATTCAGGGATTGCTGCAAACAGAAAATTATGCCATGCACAAACACTTCCTCCAGTTTGGTCTTTGCTTGTAATCTTTTCAAGTTGAATCAGTGCAGTAGCTGACCTTGAGGCCATGTTCATCATCAATGAAAGTGTTTGACATCATGACTGAAAATATGCTAAAAAACTTGAAAGCTAGGAAAGAGCCTTGGTGACTGGGAAAGTGTGAGAACATCATCCACTATCCAGAACCCAGACAAACATGCCATCTTGAAATCAACATATAATATTGATGAACTTCTCTGGCCAATCAAATTGACATAATTTTTAATAATTGATTCACAGTATCAAAGACCTTGGTCAGATCTACAAACATTGTGTACAAATCTCTATTCTGCTTCTGGCATTTCCTGGAGTTGTCAGCAAATACCACTTTAACTGTTCTTTGGCCCTTTCTGAAATTATATTGACTTTCAGGTCACTGACCAACTTTCAGGTGAAGGATCAACCTATTAAGGAGAACTCCAACAAAAATCTTGTCAACAGTGCCTAAGAAACACAGAACAATCTCTTCCTTTTAATTTTATAGAGCTGGATAATGGAGGCATCCTTGAACTCCTGGAGGATAACCTCCTCATAATCCAGAAAATTTGAGTCAGCTTTTATATGGGTAATAGAATTCCTGTCTTGTATATCTCAGCTATAATAGAGTCAGCACAAGGTGTTTTGCCATATAAAAGGATTCTAATGGCATTCAAAATCTCTTCTTCATTGGAGTCTCAACTAGGCAGGGATTGACTGAGGAAAATGATCAATGACTTCAGCCTAGTACCACATATGTAATTTTATTTATGTGTTTGTATATATATATATATATATATATATATATATATACACATATATATATACATGTGTATATAAGTATATAGATATATACATATAACTTTCTATAATATTTCTTGGATATGTCATAATTCATAGAAAAAATCCAATAAAAATTGTCCTTTCAGAAAATCCTAGATCTACTATTTACTATTTGGAAACTGAAATGAGAAGTTGAGATCTGCCATGTGTCACATAACTAGCAAGTGACATTAAATTTGAATCCAAATGTTCAAGTTAAAATATTATAATTGTAATTCTTATGCATCCTAAGTTTAGAGCTAAACAGAATCCTAGAGATGCAATCCCTTCATTTAAAGAATCAGAAAAAATGCTTTGAATAAATTGATTCTCCAAATTAAATAAACATACTTTAATACTGATGCTTCTGTTAAAAGATAGAGAAAGATGAAGATGGAAAAGTAATTCAGGAAGAAGGAATAAGAAAGGAGTTCAAATATTAGTATAATACAGAGAAGCATTGTTTGTTACCTGAACGATTTGAAAAAAATTTGCAAGACAACTGACATGAGAAACATCAGATAAAACAGAATAAAAATTGAAAGTGGATTTGTAAGGTTTTAATATTGAAAAGTTCCAGATGAGGAAATTATTATCATGAATTGCCACCTCTCTTACAATTTATAAAGTTCTCTAAAGCAATGAGAAGTTAAATGGTTTGCAGAGAATTACCAATGCCAGTCCAATTTGAACTCAGATAATTGTGAGAAAAGAACTGATATTATTGTGGGAGTTGATGATGATGATGATTCTTTGTTTTCAAAGAAGATGATCAGGGAGGTGATGTCATAACAAGCATGTGAATTCAATTTAAGTTAGGAACTGCTATGCAAAGTCACCAGCCTCACTTTTTCCTCTGGAGACATCTGGGTTCAGTGGTCAGATAAGAATCAGGATGATTAGCTATGTGGCCTTGGGCAAGCCACTTAACCCCTTTTGCCTTACCAAAAATCCAAAAAAAAAAAAAGAATCAGGATGATTAGAGATGGCCCAGGATGAGAGACAATCAAGGTTAAATGACTTGTCCAAGCTCACATATCTAGTGTCTGAGACTGAATTAGTGGATTCCCTCAATTTCTATTTTACCCTCTGCTTCTAATATATTAGGGCAATTTTCCTGTATTATTTCTCGGAAAATGACTTTTAGGCTCTTTTTTTTGGTCATGACTTTCAGGTAGCTCAATAATTTTTAAATTATCTCTTTTATATCTGTTTTCCAAGTCAGTTGTTTTCAATGAGATATTTCACATTTTCTTCTAGTTTTTCATTCTTTTGGTTTTGTTTTATTGTTTCTTGATTTCTCACAAAGTCAGCAGTTTCCCTTAGCTCTATTTTACATTTGAAGAATTCTTTTCTTCAGAGAGATTTTTTAATCTTCTTTTTCATGTCCTTTTTCATCTGACCAATTCTGCTTTTTAAGGTATTATTCTCCTTCATTAGCCTTGTGGATTGCTTTTTTTTCCCATTTGGCCTAAGTTGGTTTTCAAGATCTTATTTTCTTTAATTTTTTTGTATCTCTTTCACCAATCTGGTGACTTGATTTTTCATGATTTTTCTTTATCACTCTCTTTTTTTCTTCCCAATTTTCCCCTCTATCTCCATTATTTGATTTTCAAAATCTTTTTTGAGCACTTCCAATAGCCTGAGACCAATTTGTATTTTTCTTGGAGGATTTGCATACAGAAGCTTTGGCTTTGTTATCTTCAGATGTGTATTTTGATCCTTTATAGGATCAAAGTAATTGTCTATGGTCAGATTTTTTTTTCTTCTATTTGATTTTAACTCCTTGTTAAGGTGGAGCTCTGCTTCCTGGATAGAAGAAAAACTTTCCCAAACTTTTGAGGGAACACTCCCAAGGGACCTCATTTCCCTCAAGGTCTTATGAGAGAGACTCTGGCTGTTCTCCTAGCCTGTGCTTTAGACTGTGAATGACCATAAGCGCTCCTCCTTGCCTGGTAACTGTGAGGAGGATCCACTATAGCTGTAAAGCTCCTTTTCCTGAGACTAGAACCCCAAGCTGTGAACTGGATCTGGGTATGAGCAGAGCAACAGAGTCCAATGTCAGGGATAGCAAAGAGACCTCTGTAGTCTCCCCAGACCCCCTTACTATTTGTGGGCTAAGTACTCTGGAAGCAGTTGCTGGGTGGTTCCCTGCTCAGCAGCCTGCTCTTGATTCTCAGGGCTGGATCTGTGCTGAGGCCTGTACTGGACTAGGCTCTGCACTCACCATAGTGTGGCCTAGTTTTCCTCGCTGTCACCCTTGTGCCAAGTTGTCCTTGGCAACCCCTGGGCTGAGAGGTCTGGATATTGCTTCTACTGGCAAGGACCCAGGCACCCCCAGGGACCCAGACAACCTATGGTTCAGTATGACTGGAGCTGGTTTGCTCCTGAGCAGCAGGGCACAGCCCTAGCTGCACTGTAGACCTTTTTAACCCTAGATTTCCCACAGATCTTTCAAGTTGTCTTGGGCTGGAAAATTGTTTCATTCAGTCTTTCTGTGAGTTCCACCACTCTAGAATTTGATTTCAAGTAATTACTTAGAGGTATCTGAAGCAGTCTAGGGGAGAGCTGTTAGGATTTCCTGCCTTCACTCTACCATCTTGCCCCCCCCCACAATAAAATCTTGAGATTTTTCTCAGTAACTATTTTTGTCATTTGTTCCTTTATTCCCAATACTTAGTGCAGTGCCTGACAAATTTTAAATGCTTAATAAATTCTCTTTCTCCTATTATTATCTTTTTTTGGTTCAACTCATACTTTTTTTCTAAAGTTGAATTATATAATAACAAATTAGACATATTAATTACATGGAATGCTGTTTAGTACAGAAAAAGTCATAAGGAAAGAAGTTTTTATGAGTTCAAAAGTTCCACTTTTACTGTCATGGTTGCAGCAAAACATCTTGTCTATTATTTTATGATTTTATGACCACAGAGTCACATTACTGCCCTTTCTGAAAAAGAAGCTGGATACAAGGATAAAGGAATTTGCTTGACTGCTTTTTTCCACAGGGGATAAAAAAAAAGCAGTGTTTTATAGGGATTCATTTGCTCACACTTTTTGAGTATCATTGTGATCCCATAACACTAACTTTAACAATGAAAGTCACTATATTCTGAGAGATTTTCATATTTACCAATAGTCTAAAACAGAATCAAAACACTTAAATATGTAACCAACTTGTTGAAACCAGAATATATTCTTAATAGATACATATCATATTAGGTAAAATAGCTACAAATCATAATATGTAAAATGACCAAAATCAGTCCTAGAGAGGAGCTGAAAAAATTGCACTTCTTTATGTGATGGACAGTAAGTATAAAATATTGTATTATGTTATCATGAATATATGAAATATTACTTAATGTTGCTGATCTGTTCCTTTCCTGTTTCTCTGATATTTGTTTAAAGGGATGAAGGTATAATTAATTCACTGGGTAAATGAGGGGCAAGATGTATTCAGAAATAAATGTGATGTAAAAACAAAAAGTATAAATAAAAATGAGATTCAATTTTTTTTAATCCCAGTAAAATTCAACCATTTAAGAGGGACAATTTGGTGGTAGTGGTGGAAGGAATGAAAGCAATATGGTAGTTGAAATGTTTATGCTGAATGCTTATCCAAGTTAGTTTAAAGCCATTGATTTTGTTGTACTTTATGTTAGCCATATTTTTATTTTTTTAAGGTTTCCATCTGTATGTTTGATACTTCAGCAAAACACACCAGACAACAAACCCCTAACTTTAATCTTTTGTTTTTTCACTTGGTCAATATTTCGATGCTTGAAGTTCCAATCAACAGTCATCAATAAGTTTGTCCTTTGCTAAAATCCCTACAAGATTTTCTAAAATTAATCTAGCTTGGGCTTTTCACCTTTTTTTCCAATATGTACAATAATCATGTTCCAAAGATTAAACTCAAACTCACAGTCTCTTATTTTTCTTAACAGAACAGTTCATTATGAAGGTGGTGCTGTATCGATTCATGCCCGTTCCCTTTGGAGACTTGAGACCCTAAGAGTTGCGTAAGTTAAAAAAAAAACCCTTTAAAAATTCCTAGCAGTTCTATAAATTTGATCAGCTTCCATGGTAACGGTTGTTATTTGTGAGTGATGACTGAAACTGATCCTATTGGAAAAGTTAACAAAAAATAAGTCATTTTTTTTCTAGTCCACAATAACTTTTGAAGAGAGAGCTCTCTGAGCATTGGACAGGGACTGAATAGGAGTTCAGTGACAGCAGTGGTACCTATTCCCAAATGGCTATTAAAATGTTTAACCCCCCCCCCAAAAAAATAAAAAAATAAACTGTATATACCCTGATGCAGCAATATCATTACTGGCATTATTCCTCAAGGAAATCAAAGAAAAATGAAAAGGACCCATATGCACAAAAATATTTATAGTAGTTTCTTTTTTGTGATGGCAAGAAATTAGAAATAGAAGGAATATTTATCAATTGGGAAATAATTGATCAAAGTATAGTACAGTGTATGAATGCTTTTGTATACTATTGTACTGTAAGAAATGATGAAGTAGATGATTTCAGGAAAAAACTGAGGAAACTTATATGAACTGATACAAAGTGATGTGAAAAGAACCAGAAATACTATCTACACAATAACAGCAATTAAAAAAGACTTAATAACTCTAGTCAACACAATGACTTATCACAATTCCAGAGAATTTATGATGAAACATAGCACCTACTTCCAGATAGAGAACTTAAAGACTCAGAGACTGAAGTATAATTTTTTTTCTTTTCTTTTTCTTCTTTTTCTGTTTTTTTTTCTGTTTTTTTTTTCTGTTTGTTTTTTATACATGGCCAGTGTGGAAATTTGTTTTGCATGACTATATATCTTTGTAAATTTTTTCCCAGCTTTCTCATTGGGTGGCTAAGGAAGTAGGGAGAGGCACAGAATTTGAAACTGAAGAAAGTCTGTGCTTTTAAAAGGGGGGGCGGATAGATTATTGTGAGACCACCTAGAGAAGGAGGCAGTATAGCACTTCTCTTCCCCAAAACTATTCCAACAAAGGCTTAGAGACGAACAACAGACCAGGTTGTAATGAAGAAAATCAAAGAAAAATCAGTAAGTCATTTTTCCAACCCAGGTATGCAGAGGAAGATAGAGGAGCATGGGGACAGGGTCTAACTTCTGGGAGAATGCCATGTAGAACCTTCTGCCTTGGAGACTGAACTGGGCCTTCTATTATGTATAATAAAAAAAATCACAGATATAGTAAGGTAAGGTTTGATATTGTATAAAGAGCAGAATCAGAAGTTATTTGGAAGCCTTGTCTATTTTACCCTAGACCTGGGTTTCAGATCCTATGATGACTAAGGAGGGAATCTCTGTCTAGCATGGGTAGACATGGACAAGGGTCTGAATAAAATTATCTTTCATTCTCGGAGAAGACCATGACATCCCGAAAGTGATGTCATGACAAACACATAATTTGGATTTGAGTGAGGAGGTGTTGTGCAAAATCACCATTCTCTCTCTCTCAGAGCCATCTGGGTCCAGTGGTCAGATATGAATCAGGACAACTGGAGATAGTGTCTGAGTCCAGATTTAAACTCAAGTACTCTACTCATTGCTCCACCTAGTTGTCTCACCAGCTTTGTGATTGACAATGGAGTCTGATCTGAGATGCAACCACTAACACAATCTGAAGCCTTTAACTGAGTAATGAAGGCAAGGAGTTCAGACAATGGGATTCTCTAGTTCTTAACTCAACCCATATAACCTGCCAGCAGCTAGGACCAGCACTAATATATTGGAGCTACAACTAGTTGCAAACATGCAATTGTTGAAATTTGGGAAGTATGTCTTTAAAAACAAAATGAGACTCTTTTCATAAAAATATTTTGTTACAAATAGACTAAGGACATAAAACCATGAGAACTGAAAAGCCTCCAAAAAAAACCCCAGCTTTTTATAAATTCAATTAGAATTCCTGAAAGAAATTTTTTAAAGTGCAAAGTTTTTTTTTAAAGAGGATGATGCTATTATTCCTAAAAGCAACTTCTGCCTGAAAAGAGTTCTTCCTTGCCTAGTGGCTCCTGTTTGAGGGGCTGTTGGGGTGCATCCAAGAATTGGTTGAGGAAGAAACCCCATGAAGAGAGACCTGTGAAAAAAAATCTCAACAAAGATTAAGCCATGTAATAATTGAATCAGTGGATCCAACATGTCCAGTCCAGGTTTAATCTCAGATTTCCTCCAGCTCAGCTTAATTGGACAGACACTGGTTCTGGACAAAGGACATTTTGACACAAATCTTTCTTTGACAAATAATCTGGTCAGAACTTATATGTCCATTATTTAAAAAAAAGGAATTTGGAGCCTCCTAGACAAGGGAATTCACAACTCTGATGTGCCAATATACACAGAAAACTAAGTTCTTTGCACTTGGTATTATTCAATTAAAATCCAATTTATACTTACAGACTGAGTTTCCATTAACAAACTAATATCAGAATACTGTCATAAAAATATGGATTCTGATACAAAGTGAATAAATTTAAAAATTATAAGATCAACTTGAGTTGTAATCAAAGGCTCAAGGATGATATAAATATACACATTGCATAATAATTTCAGAATAGCACTTTTCCAGTAAGTAATTTGCAATGAATTTTTCTTTTTAATTTTAGCCATATTTAAAATGAACAAATTCCCCTAGTTAAAAAATGGATCTCTTTTTAAGAAAAACCATTTCTGATTGAGTGATAATATTTCTTTACTTAAAAATACAGACTTGTGATAATCATATGCTGTAGCATTGTGAGAAGTTAAAGGATCTCAATATAGGAATATGTAGCTTAGCTGGTTGTTAGAATTTAGACAATTGTTGGTCAAGTGGCTCACTTTCTTATATGTGATTTAAAAAAAACCCAATGCTCATCACATAACATATTTATAGAACTTTGCTATAAAGACCAAGTAGGGACATAAAAGGATATATTTCCTTATGAATTTAGATGTCTGTTCTAGAAAAGGTCATATAGACAGTCCATTGCAGTGAACCAGGCTTGAGGTCAGCCAAGTGAGATGTATCAAGTTAGGGAAACCTATTTCAGCTGTTATTCCCTCAATGGAATTTCCTCATAACAATGCCACCTGTAGTTATGTATGTCAAATCCAATAATGTAACTAGCATCATTGGCCATTGGTTAACATACCTAAAGTCAGACACAGACCAAATCAGTTAGTAGCAATATGTATTACAGTATAGTTTGCAGGATAGCAACTTCCTATTATTAGACCTTCTGATGAGTTCATCTCTAAAGGATAAAAATGTTCAATCTGGTGATTATATTCTTTCATCAGTACCTGCAAGGGATCCACAGAAAAATTGCAACTCATCTTATCAATTGTTGCACATATGACCTGTGTTTTAAATGAGCTATGATAAACAAAAACTTGGAATATAAAAATACAGTAATCCTAAATTGTATCTACAACCAGATTTTTATAAAGACAAACTTTTTATAGTAAGCATGTTCAGTTATTGTGTTTAAAATAGACATTAACATAAACAATTGCTCTCAAATTCTTTCAAACAATGAGAATATCCTAAGTGAGTTTTTTTATGTTTGCAAGAAAATTAAATTAAAGGTCACATAGCTAAGAAATTATTAAGTGCCTGAGGCAGGATTTGAACTCAGATCCTCTTGACTCCAGGGCCAGCATTCTATCCACTGCACCATTGATCTGACCCCAAAGTATATCCAGGTCCAGATGCTTTTCTATCGGTTCCAACCCCACCCCCACTCCCTGCAGAGTAGGATAGATTTTTTAAACTCAGGTAGGAATATATCTTATTCCTTTCTGGGTCAAATTTATTGAACAGAATTTACTCAGTGTTCAAACCTTCCCTTCTTCCCCTCCACTTTAATAGATCTCTGTGCCTCTTTACCTGGTGTTATTTAATGACAAGATGATTGATTGATTGTTTAATTGTTTGATAAGCAGCATTGCCTCAAAGTCTCTAAGTACCCTTCTTCTGCCTCATTAGACATATACTTCTCAGGAGACATAAATCATGTCAAATTATAATCATTTTATACCTTACCCCCTATTCAAGTACCCTCCAAGGATATATAATCCTCATGAATCAAAGTATCATTCAAAGCCAAATGATTTCACAAACCATTTGTACCCTCCCCCAACCATACTCTCTCCCACACTCCCTGCCTTTAGTTCCCCAACCATAGTAGTTAAACCATTGTTGACTGAAGTATGGATTAAATCCAATCCTTCTATGTAGGTTCCCACCCACTGTCCCTACTGTCACTACTGATTTAATTAACTATAGAGTCTCTAAGTATTAGGGCACTCTGAAGTTCTCTCTTCAAAACTGATTGTAAGGTATGAGAGACAATGGCTTTGGACCACCCAGCATGGAATCTACTCATCAGAAACAATGCTAAGCTTTATGAGCAAAGTAGAATTAAAGTAGGTCAAAGGGAATTGAGAAACATAAATTTAGAGTAAACATCCTAGGTTTTCACCTGAGTATTTTGTCTCATACATAGTGATGTCATCTTGGTCCTCTTCAATGGAAAGATGAATCAACTATACCCATATCCTCTAAATCTAATCTCTTCAATTATATTCAACCCTTGAACTATTCTAAAAGAAATACAGTTCTCAAGAATTACAAGTATTATATCTTCCCTTATAGCGTTGTATATGATTTAATATTCTTGACTAACATTTGGTTTCCCCCCCCCTTTTCATTTATCTTTCTATACATCTCTTGAATCTTGTATTTGGAGATTGAATTCTCTGTTCAGTTTCTGGTCTTTTTATCAGGAAATTTTGGAAGTTCTCTATTTTGTTAAACATCCATCTTTTGTCTGACAGAATATGTTGAATTTTTCAGGGCAAATAATTCTTGGTTGTAATTCCAAGATCCTTTGTCCTCCAATACATGATATTCCAGGTCCTTTGATCCTTCAATGTTGAAGTTGATAAGTCCTGTGTAAGTCTGATTGTGTTTCTTTATACTTAAAATTGCTTCTTTTTGCTGCTTGCAGTATTTTCTCCTTTATTTAAGAATTTAGTTATGCTACCCTTTGAATTGTTTATCCTGTGATCTTTTTCTGGAGGAGTTTTATGATTTTTTTCAATGGTGATTTTGTCTTCTTGCCCTAGCAGAATTGGACAGTTTTATCTGATAATTTCCTAAAAGATATTTTCCAGGTTCTTCTTTCGATCTAGGCTTTTTGGTAGTCCAGTGATTCATAAATTATCTTTCCTAGATCTATTTTCCAGGTCATTTGTTTTTTTCTAAAATTTACTTTATGTGTTCCTCAATTTTTTCAAACCTTTTTGCTTTGATGAAATCTTTTTGTTTTTTTTTTGGGGGGGGGGGGTTGCAAGGTAATGGGGTTAAGTGGCTTGCCCAAGAACACACAGCTAGGTAATTATTAAGTGTCTGAGGCCGGATTTGGACTCAGGTACTCCTGACTCCAGGGCCTGTGCTTTATCCACTGTGCCACCTAGCCACCACTGTTTGATGAACTCTTGTAATCTCATAGATTCATTGATTTCTATTTGTCCAATTCTAATTTTTAGGATTTTATTTTCTTTGGTTAGTTTTTGTGTTTCCTTTACCAGTTGGTTAATTTTACTCTTTTCTGAGTTGCATTCCTATTCCATTTAGTTAATTTTATTTTTTGAAGAGCTATCTTCTTTTTTCAATTTATTTTTTAAAGAAGTTGATTTTTTTTATCAATTTTTCATACTTTTCTTGCATGACACATTTATTTTTTCCATTTTTCTCCTTTCTCTCTTCTTTGGTTTTTAAATTCCTTTTTAAATTCTTCTATAAGCTTTTGCATTTGAGTCAAATTCATAGACTCTTTTGAGATTTTTCCCTAGAGGTAATTTTTCACTGTTTTCTTCTTCTGAGGTATCATTGTCATCCTCTTTATCTGCACAGTACCTTTCTATAGTGAATGGTCTTTTGCTTGTCTGAGCTCTAAACCTGGGGTATTGGGAGTATGGATCCAAGTATTTTATGATAGAGCTGAAATCTGATTCTTGGATTGTCATTGGCCAAGATGTTGCCTATGCAGTCCAGGCCTTGCCTTTGCTAAGGTTTATTTCCTCCTTTGTGTCCAGGTTCTGCCCTCGCAGTGGTTGTTCCCAACCCAGTCCTGTCTTTTGCCCCTATGTTCCTAGGGTTCAGACTTTGGGGGAAAAATAGTAACAAAATTCACCTGGAGCATCAAAAGGTCAGGAATATCAAGGGAATTAATAAAAAAAAGCAAAGGAAGGTAATCTAGCTTTACCAGGCCTAAAGCTATACTACAAAGCAGCAGTCATCAAAACTGCCTGCTACTGGTTAAGAAATAGAGTAATGGATTAGGCTAGGTTCAAAAGAAACAGTAGTAAATGACTACAGTAATTAACTGTTTGACAAACTAAAAGATATCATCTTCTGGGATAAGAATTCACTATTTATCAAAAATTGTAAGGAAAACTGATGGCAAAAACCAGGCATAGTAGACCCACATCACACCCCATAGGGGTCAAAATGGGTACAGGGTTTAGACATAAAGTGCGACACCATAAACCAATTAACTTAACAAGAAATACTCTTTCAGATCTATGGGAAGAGGAGAAATTTATGACCAAGCAGGAAATATAGTACATTATAAATTGCAAAAAAAGGAGATTTTGACTATATTAAATTAAAAAGGCTTTGCACTAATAAAACCTATGCTGCCAAAATTAGAAGGAAAGCTGGGAAATAGTTTTTTACAGCTAGGGGTTCTGATAAAGGTCTCATTTCTAAAATATATAGAGAATTACATCAAATTTATAAGATCACAAGTCATTCCCCAATTCATAAATGGTTAAAAGCTATGAATAGACAGTTTTCAAGTGAGGAAATTACAGCTATAAATAATCACATGAAAAATGCTCCAAATCATTACTGATTAGAGAAATGCAAATTTAAATAACTATGAGTTTCACCTCGTGACTTATCATATTGACTAAGATGACAAAAAAGGGAAAGAAAACAATCAATGTTGGAGAGATTGTGGGAGGATTGGGACATTAATGCATTCTTGGTGGAGCTGTGAACTGATCCAGTCATCCTGGAGAGCAATATGGAACTATGCCCAAAGAGCAATAAAACTGATCATACCCTTTGACCCAACAATTCCAATTCTAGGTCTATATCCAGAAGAAATCATAAAAAAGGGGGAAATTCCACATGTTACAAAATATCCATAGCAGCTCTTTTTTGTAGTGGCAAAGAATTGGAAATTGAGATGTCCATCAATTGGAGAATGGTTAAGCAAGTTATGGTATACTATTTTACAAGAAACCTTAAATGGTCAGCTTCTTGAAAAGCATGGAATGAATTGTAAAAACTGATACTGAGTGAAGGGAGCAGAACTTAGAGAACATTGTACATAGTTAACACACATTGAAAATTGATCAACCTTGATGAATGTGGCTCATCTCAACATTTCAGAGAACTAGGACAACCCTTGGAGACTGGCTATGGACAATACTATCTCCATTCAGAGGAAGAAAAACAAAACAAAACAAAATCTGAATGAACACTGCACTCACTTATGCATTTCTTTCCTAACTCATGGTTTTCATTCCATTACCTTAATCCTAATTTCTCACACTGAAATTGATTAATCTGTAAACATGTTAAACACAATTGTGTATGTATAATTTTCACATGACTATTCCATTGAGGGGAGGGGTGGGGTGGGGAGAAAGGGTGGAAGGAAATTATGCATAGCATATAGATGAATGTGGAAAAGTTTGCATAACATGTAATTGGAAAAATTGAAATAAAATATCAATTAAAAAACAATCAATTAAAAATGAACCTCAAAAGAATTTATGACAGAATGCAAAGGAAGATGGTTTGACTATCAATTCTCAAAACTATATTATAAAATGATAATCAAAACTATTTGGTACTAAGAAAGGAGTGGTGAATCAATGGAATAGATTAGATACAGAAGATTCAGTAGTAAATTACTATACTAATCTAGTATTTGAGAAACTCAAAAATCTCAGCATCTGGTGTAAGAACTCAATATTTGACAAAAACTAATGGGGAAGTTGGAAAACCATATGGGAGAACTATGTATAGACTAACATCTTAAAATCATTTTAGGATGTATAGGAACCCATTAATGATAGGTATCATAATGATGGGATTTTATGCCCATGAAAAATAGAGTTAATATTAAAAGGAAGTCATCTCAAAAAAATCTGAGTATCTAAATAAAACTCATGATATAATTCATATTTTATACCTATGACTATTAGAGATTAAAGTAATACAATAGTAAAACAATAGTTTACTCAGTTTTATAAATTAATCTTAACTTTTCCTGTTAGATGGAGTGGGAGCCACATCAGATGGGGTCAGCCATTCCGACTACGGCATGTAACAACAGGGAAATACTTAAGTCTCATAGATGACAAAAGCCTTCTGCTAATGGACAAAGAGAAAGCTGATGTCAAATCAACAGCATTTAGTTTCCGGTCTTCTAAGGTAGGAAACAATTTTTAAGGTGTTAATCTTTTTTGTTTCTCCTAATTCCTTCAGTTTTTTCATTCATTACAAGTTTCTGATTCTATGACTTTGAGAAAGTTTAAGAAAATTATGTAAGCATATTTAAAAACACATCACCAAATTCCAAGTTACAGAATTACTGAATTCCAAATAAGGACCTTGTAAAGAGTTTGAAGTATGCTTAACTTGTTTATCAATAAAACATGGCTTGCATAGTTCACATTCCTTCTATATGCTGTTGCTGCTATTGCTACTTCTCCTACTCCTACATCTACTCCTCCCTCTACTGCTGCCACCACCACCACTACTATTACAACAACTACTGCTACTACTATAACAATTATTGCTCCAACTACTACTATCTGATCTATTTCTCTCTTTCTCTCTCTTTATATATATATGTATATATATTTATGTATACACATGTAAATATAGTAAATATTTTCTATTCATGTTTTTTAATGAAAATTAAGCATTATCTTTTTACTCTGAAATAGTTTTATTCTCAAAAGTATGATTCTTTTATCCTTCTAGATTCACTGTCAGAATGGTATATGAGAAATCAACGTATTGTCATATTTTTGAGCTTGCTACTGTATAAATCACAAGTATTTTCCTTATATTTTCCTTATTTTCCATTCTATACAAATTCAGGTTGCATTCATTGTATTTTTTCACCTGTTTTCCTGGGAATCAGGGAGATGTGTGTTGAAATTAAATAGATTTTTTGTTGTTTAGTTTTTCAGGCATGTCTTTATGTCTGTTATGGGGTTCTCTTGGCCAACTTACTAGAGTAGTTCACCAGTTGCTTCTCCAGTGGATTAAGACAAACAGAGGTTAAGTGACTTCCCCAGGTTATCCATCTAGTAAGTGAGACCAGATTTGAATTCAGTCTTCCTGACTTCAGATGTAGCATTCTAATTCACTGAGCCACCTAGTTGCCTCAAACATTAGGCTATTGTGCTTGGTTGTGTTTGTATTTTGGGGCCTAATTGGTTCCATTGATTGACTTTTCTCTTTCTTAAACAATCCTAAATAATTTTGATGATTAAGATTTTACAGTATGGCTTTAAATGTGTTACTGGCAAATTTTATTAATTCTCACTTTTAAGTATAGCTTTTCTTGAAATTCTTGTCCTTTATTCCTTCTGAAGAACTTTTATTGTTTTTTCTAATTTGATAAAGTGACTGATTATTTAATTTGTATGCATTGAACAGGCAAATTACTAAGATAGTCATATTTTATATAGTCTTTCCATGAACAATTATTATTTCTTTATCAATATTGGAGTGTTTTTATTTGAAGAAAGAATAGTTTGAAGTTGCATTTTTTTGACTGCTATGTGTCTTTTGACAGGCAAATTCCTTAATTTTTCAAACATTCTATAGTTATTTTAAATGAAATTTTTGTTCCCATATATTTCTGCTAAGTTTTGTTAATAAGATACATAAAAGCTAAGCTTTTATCCCAACTGTCAATAAATATTTATTAAATGTTCTTTGTGCAAGGCACTATGCTAAACCCTAGTGATATAAAGTGCTGAGTATGACAGCCCCTACCCTCAAAGAAACTAATAGGGAATACAACATATAAAAAGAAGCTGAAAAGAAAATGGTGGGAGAAAGATTACCTGACAGGTGTGTGATGAAGTCCTGAAGCCAAGATTAGCAATAATCTGAGGAAGTATGAGTTACAGAGTCGAATTCATCTTGCCAAATTGCATGTTTCTGAAGATCATGAAATCTGGATCAGTTGGGTGGGTAATGCTTAAGTGAATACCCTTGATGACCACTTCAAAAAGAGACTTTAGGAGGCACTCCCAGACTCATCCCTCCCCTGACCCTTACCAAGAGGGTTTACAAATTTCTGGAGATAAAGATTCAGGACTTAAACCAAGTAGGGGATATGGGTTTATTTTATATTTAATTTTATGTCATGTAAGCTAATTTTTCAATTAATATCAGTTGACTCCCAGATTCTCTAAATAAATTGACATGACATTTCTTTAGAAATTGATAATTTTATTTTGACTAGTATATCAAATAATATTTCTGGTTTGTTCTTGTCTTGTGTTAGAAGACCAAAATAACATCATTACATTAGAGACAAATTTCAGTATGTCCAACCATAGCTGATTAGACCAGTATGAGCTTGGAATGATCTATCACAGGTTGGGTACAAATAGTCCATGTGAACATTTGGGTTAGGATCTCTAAATTTGTGCATCTAAATTTATGTACTTTCCCTTATGAGCTACTTCAATTCTGCTTTACTTATAGAGTACAGTTCTTTCTCTGATGAGACTGGGCAGCCTTGAGGCAATGTCTCCCATGTTCTACAATCAATTCCAAAGTTCTTAAAAGAGACTTTGAAAGTATCCTTGTATCACTTCTTCTGATGCCTTAGTGAGAGATTACCCTATGTGAAGTTTACATAAAATAGTCTTCTACCTATATAGAGTTCAAGGGAAGAAAGGAAATATATTAAAACTATTATTGTTGCAAAGAACTTAAAAGCAAAGTGGGTACCTGTCATTGAAGTAATGCCGTATTATAACAAATGAATTAAATATAATGTTATATTGTAAGAAATGTTGAATAGGAATATTGAAAGATAAGAATAACAAGATATGTATAATAAATAAAAATAAGTATAGTAAGCATAAGAAATATTGAAAAGACAGATTTTGAGAAACCTGGGAAGACTTATATGAACTGATATAGTCTGAACTGAACTTAACAAGGAAAGCATTTTACATGCAATTTTATATACCTTTTACATACAACCACAATTTAAAACAAAATCACTGTGGAAGACCTAGGAATTATGATTAACACAATGAACAATGATGACTCCAGAAAACTGATGGACTTTTCTTTATTTAGTTAAATATTTCCCAATTACATGTAAAAATATTTTAACAAACTTTTTTTTTTTAATTTTGAGTACCAAAGAAACTTCCAACTAAGATGGCAGAGAGAAGACAGGCACAGTGCTAGTCTCTTGATCTTCTCTCCTAATCTTCCCTCATATATAATATGAAACACTTAACAGAATCTGATCTACAAAACCCAGAAAGGGAAATTAGGAGAAGAAGATCTACCTCAAGATTTGTCCTCTGGAATTGTGGGTGAGTCTGGGCACAGAGGGAGGACTCTGCTGGGAGCACAGGACAGGGTCAGAGCATGAGAGCCTCACTAGCATGATCAGTGGGATGGTTGAGAGATGGAGAGCTGGACTAGCTTGATAAGTGGGGCGGACTAGAGCCTGGAAGCCTAAAAGCAGGGCAAGCCTGATCTGCCACAGGGGCAACTGGGGAGCAGAGGCATTGGTTGTGGCCCTGACAATCTGGAGCTTGCCTGCAGAGCTGGAGGGAGAGTTGTAGTGCCAGAGAGCTGCAACCATAACTTCATTTCAGCTGAAGCCTCTTTCCAGAACAGACACAATTACTGCCACCTCTGCCCCAGGCTAAGAGCAGCAGACCTCCCTCAGCCATGACTAGGGAGAGCAATTACCTTGCCCTTGCTCAAAGATAAAAGTACTTAACAGCTTCATCCAGGCTAAAGGAGAGGGCCTCAAATTAAGGTCACAGACACTCCAGAGAAAGCAACCAATACAACCTACTGGTTAGCCCATTTGGAACTACTAAACCCAGTTAGTAAAGCCTCTAGGGATCTCAACACCAAACCTCAGTGAACCAGCCCCTCATCAACATAAGGTCTTAAGAAGATGAAGAAAGGTCATAGAAAAGGAGGGAACATAGAAAAATTCCTAGAAGGAAAAGACCCTAATTCAGAGAGATGTAGAACCCCTGAGGAGAATATGATCTGGTCTCCAGCACAGAAAGACTTCCTTGAAGAAATCAGGAAGGAGTTTAAAAATCAATTGGAAAAATTGGGAGAGACAATTCCTTGCAACAAGAAAATAAATCATTGGAAAATACAATTGGACAAATTCAAAAAGAAAAGAATTCTCTCAAAAGCTCTATTGGTCAAATGGAAAACTCCTTCAAAAATAGAATTGACCAATTGGAAAAGGAGCTGAAAAAGGTAAATGAAGAAAATTCTTCTCTTAAAAAAAAGAATAGAGCCTGTGGGAACTAATGACTTCATGAGACAGCAAGAGTCTGTTAAACAAAACCAAAAAGTGGAAAAAATAGAAGAAAATGTAAAATACCTCATCAGCAAAACCACTGACCTTGAGAATAGAATGAGGAGAGACAACCTGAGAATTATAGGTCTTCCTGAAAACATTGAAGAGAAAAAAAAAGCCTGGACTTAATATTGCAGGATTTAGCAATGGAAAACTGCCCTGATATCATGGAACCAAGAGAGCAAAATTGTTATTGAAAGAATACATTGATCCCCTCCAGAAAGAGATCCTAAAATGAAAACACCAAGGAATGTTGTGACCAAATTCCAGGACTATCAAATAAAAGAGAAAACCCTGTAAGCAGCCAGAAAGAAACAATTTAGATACCAAAGAGCCACAGTAAGGATTACATAGGACCTGACTGCATCAGCATTAAGGGATTAAAGGGCCTGGAATGAGATATTCTAAAGAGCAAGGGATCTTGGAATGCAGCCAAGAATCCACTGCCCAGCAAAGCTGAGCCTTCTTTCCAGGGGAAGAAAAAATGGAAGACTTCCAACATTTCATGATGGAAAAAAAACAAACTTAATAGAAAATTTGGACATCAAACAGGAGGCTTAAGAGACACATGAAAAGGTAGAGAAAAAACTGCTAACCAATAAGAGGAAGCTGACTATATCTCCTCCTGGTAGAAAGACTCTAATAACTCTTGAGAACTGTAACTCTGTTAGAGAAAATATGCTTAACCAGAAGTAATGGACACTCATGACTTTTCTGTGACTCAGATAGAATGATTTAAAAACAATACCCCTTTAAAAAGGGAGACAGTAAGGAGGAGGATGGAAGAGATTGAATTCGGTAAATCTCATTACATTAAGAGGTACAAAAGACCTATTATAATCGAGGGGAAGAAGGGAGGAGCTGAGAACCACCCGAATCTTCCTCTCATAAGACTAGGCTTAAAGCTAATTTACACAAATACGCAATTAAGTTAAGAAACTTATCTTAACTTTCAAGTATTAAAAGGGGAAGGAGGGGAAGGGGAGGGGGATAAAAAGGGGAACTAATAGAAGGAAAGTAGGGAAGAAGGAGAAAAGTGAAAGAGGAAAGAAAGGGGAGGGGGTTGATATAGGAGGGCAAATACACTGAAGGGAGCAGTATTCAGAAACAAAATACTGGGCAATATGGATAAAAGGAAAAAGGGGGGAAATACAAACAGAAGGAAGGTAGCATGAAGAGCAATAAAGAGTTAATGATAATAACTGAATATGAATGGGATGAACTCTCTTAAAAATGTAAGCAAATAGCAGAGTAGATTAAAAAACAATCGTACAATATGCTGCTTATAAAAAACTCATTTGAAGCAGAGTGGTACATCTAGAGTAAAGGTAAAAGGTTGGAGCAAAATATATTTTGCTTCAGCTGAAGTGAAAAAAGCAAGGGTAGCAATCCCTATCTCAGACAAAGCAACTGCAAAAATATATCTGATTAAAAAAAAGATAAGGAGGGAAACTATATCCTCCTAAAAAGTACCAGAGACAATAAAGTAAGTTCAATATTGAATATGTATACACCCAATGGTACAGGATCCAAATTCTTAGAGGAGAAGTTGAAAGAGCTACAGGAAAACATAGAAAGCAAAACTCTACTAGTGGGAGACCTCAACCTCCCACTCTCAGATTTAGACAAATCTAACCATAAAATAAAAAAGGAAGCAAAGGAGATAAATAGATTGTTAGAAAACCTAGATATGATAGACTTATAGAGGAAAGTGAATGGGGACAGAAAGGAATATACTTTTTTTTTCTGTAGTACATTGCACTGACACAAAAATTGACCATGTACTAGGGCATAAAAACCTAATGATCAACTGTAGAAAGGCAGAAATAGTGAATATATCTTTCTCAGATCATAATACAATAAAAATCATATACAATACTGGACCAGGGAGATACAGACGCAAAACTAATTGGAAACTAAATAACCTCATTTTAAAAAATGAGTGGATCAAGCAACAAATTATAGAAAGAATTAATTATTTCATCCTAAATAATGAAAATAATGAAACAACATGCCAAAACCTATGGGTTTCACTCTAGGTAGCTGTCAGATGGTATATCATATCTTTAAATTCTTAAATGAATAAATAAGAGAAAGAGGAAATCAATGAACTAAATATGCAAATAGAAAATTATATAAAGAACAAAATAAGAACCCCAATTAAATACCAAATTAGAAATTCTAAAAATTAAAGGAGAAATTAATAAAATTGAAAGCAAGAAAACTACTGAACTAATAAATAAAATCAAGAGCTGGTTTTAAGAAAAAAACAATAAAATTGATAAACTTCTGTCCAATTTGATTAAAAAAAGAAAGAAGAAAACCAAATTACTAGTATCATAAATTAAAAAGGTAAACTAAACACCAATGAGGAGGAAATTAAAGTAATAATTCAGAATTTGACAACCTAATTGAAATGGATGAATATTTACAAACATATAAGATACCCAGGTTAAGTGAAGAGGAAATTAAAAACCTAAATAACTCTGTCTCAGAAAAAGAAATTCAACAAGCCATTACTCAACTCCCTAAGAAAAAATCTCCAGGACCTGATGGATTCACAAGTGAATTCTATAAAACATTTAAGGAACAATTGGTTCCAATTCTATATAAACTCTGGAAAAATAGGTGAAGACCGAACTCTGCTTAACTCTTTCTATGATACCAATATGGCTGCTGATACCTAAACCAGGAAGAGTAAAACAGAGAAAGAAAATTATAGACTTAGCTTCCTATTGTATACAGATACAAAAATCTTAAATAAAATCTTAGCAAATCGATTACAAGTTATCACTAGGATAATGCACTATGACCAAGTAGTATTTATTCCAGGGATACAGGGTTGGTTAAATATTAGGTAAACTGTTAGTATAATTAATTATATCAATAACAAACCTATCAGAAATCACATGATTATATCAATAAATGGTGAAAAAGTTTTTGACAAAATGCAGCATCCATTTCTAATGTAAACACTAGAGGGTGTAGGAATAAATGATTTGTTCCTTAGAATAATAAGCAGTATGTATCTGAAACCATCAATAAGCATTATATATAATGGGGATAGACTTGAGGCATTCCCCAGAAGATCAGGGGTGAAACAAGGGTGCCCATTATCACCACTACTATTCAATATAGTATTAGAAATGTTAGTTTCAGCAATTAGAGAAGAAAAAGAAACTGAAGGAATTAGAATTGGGAAGGAAGAGACCAAACTCTCACTCTTTGCAGATGACATGATGGTATACCTAGAGAATCCCAAAAAATCATCTAAAAAACTACTAGAATCAATTTGCAACTTTAGCAAAGTCACAGGATATACAATAAACCCTCATAAATCTGTGACATTTCTCTATATGATTAGTAAGATACAGCAGAAAGAGCTAGAAAAAGAAATCCTATTCAAAGTAACCTCAGACTATATAAAATACCTGGGAGTCTTTCGGCTAAGGTAGACTTGAAAATTTTTTGAAAACAATTACAAAACACTTCTCACACAAGTTCAGACTTAAATAACTGGGCAAACATCAACTGCTCATGGATAAGCTGAGCTAACATAATAAAAAGGACAATTCTTCCAAAACTAAACTATATGTTTAGTGCCCTACCAATCAGAATTACAAAAAAATTAATATGGAGAAATAAAAAGTCAAGAATTTCCAGGAATTCAATGAAAAAAAGTGCAAAAGAAGGTGTCTTAGCCTTACCAGATCTACAATTATATTATAAAGTCATCAAAACTGTCTGGTATTGGCTAAGAAATAGAGTGGTAGATCAGTGGAAAAGATTAGGTGAAATAGCAGGAAATGATTATAGTAATCTACTGTTTGATAAACCCAAAGAGTACAGCTTTGGGATAAAAACTCTTTATTCAATAAAAAATGTTGTGAAAATTGGAAGTTAGTATGGAAAACTTACATTAGATCAACACCTCACACCCTATACCAAGATAAGATCAAAATGGATACAGGATTTAGATATTAAAAACATTATTATAAGCAAACTAGGATATGATTTCTCTCTCATCACAGTCAACTGAAATCAATGTATGCCATGGAAACAATGTAAAGACTAACAGAATATCTTCTGTGGGGAGTGGGGGGAGTGAAGCAAGAAGGGGGGAAATTGTAAAACTCAAAATTAATAAAATCTTTCTAAAGAAAAAAAATAAAATTTTGAGTACCAAATTCCTATACACCCAATCCTTGAAAAGATAAGTAATTTTATACAGATAATGCAAATGAAATCATTGAAAATATATTTGCCTATTGACCAGGTTGCAATGAAGATATAGAACAAAAAAAGAAGAAAAATAAAGACTGTTTAAAAAAGTGTGGTTTAATTATCATTTAGAGTTCATCAATTTTTCTCTCTGGAGGTGGATAGCATTTTTTATCATGCGTCCTTTGGAATTGTCTTACATAATTTTCTTGGTTAGAGTAGCTAAATCTTTCATATTAGATCATCTTAACAATATTATTGTTACTGTGTACAATGTTCTTATGGTTTTTATCACTTTGCACAAATTTATTTACAACTTCCTAGATTTTTCTGAAAATTTCCTGCTTATCATTTCTTATACTACAATAATATTCCATCTCAATCATATACCACAACTTGTTCAGCCAGTCTTTACCATCACAAAAAGAGCTGACATAAATATTTTTTGTCCAAGTAGGTTCTTTCCCCTTTGATCTTTTTAGGCCATGGAGACTGCTTGCTAGGTCAAAGAATATTGACAATTTTATAGTTCTTTAGACACATTTCTATATTTTTCCCTAGATTCATGAACTAGTCCACAACTCTACTACATTGCTTAGTATCCCATTTTTTCCACACCTCCTCCAACAACCAATCAAGATAACAGTCAAGTAGTATCTCAAAATTGTTTTCACTTGTAATTCTCTAATCAGTTGTAATTTAAACATTTTTTTGTGACTTTTGTTAGCTTTGAATTCTTCTTTTGCTTTTGAATTAGTTTTTGAATTCTAACTTTGAATTAGCTTTTGAAATTTAACTTTGAAAGTTATTTGTTGAATTTGATATGTTTAAAAAGAAAAGCAATCTAGGATATTTCTGGTCAAGATAGCGGAGAGAAGCCAGGTCCTGTGCTAAGGTCTCCTGATCTTCCCTCATAAACAGTATGAAACAACCTCTTAATGGAAGGCCTATCTACAAAACCCAGAAAGGAAGCTAGAAAAATAACATGTACCTCAGGGTCTGTCTTTAGGGATTGGGGTTGGGGGATGCAGAGTATGGACAACCAGTGAGGGAGGGGCAAGAGTCAGACTGATCTATGATCAGCCCCGGGGGCTTTGCTGTGGGAACCACTCCACTGAACCACTTCACTGTGGGAACCACTTTGCTTTGAGAAACAGCCAGAGAGCAGAGGCATGGCCATGTGATTAACAGTCTTGGATTTACAGGAAGGTTGGAAGGTGGGTTCCAGCCTCTACCACCCCCTGCTGACTTGGAGGAGATATTATATTCAGTGAGAAAAGCCTCCAACACCCCTCACTTGCCAGCTAGAGCTATTACACTCAGGGAGCAAAGCCTTCAGCACCCTCTACTGGCCAGCTGGAGATACTACACTCAGTGAGTAAAACCTCTAGGGTTCTCAATACCAAACCTCTGTGAACCAGATCTTATGAAAATGAAGAGAGGATAGTGGAAAGGAGGGAACATAGAAAAATTCCTAGAAGGAAAAGACCCTAATTCAGAGAGATGTAGAACCCCTGAGGAGAATATGATCTGGTCTCCAGCACAAAAAGACTTCCTTTGAAGAAATCAGGAAGGAGTTTAAAAATCAATTGGAAAATTTGGGAAAAGAAACCCAAGAGAAAACTAACACCTTGCAAAAGAAAACAAATCCTTGGAAAATACAATTAGACAAATACAAAAAGAAAACAATTTTCCCACAACCTCAAATGATCAAAGGGAAAACTCTTACAAAAATAGATTCAACCAATTGGAAAAGGAGTTGCAAAAGGTAAATGAAGAAAATTTTTCCCTAAAAGTCTATGGAAACCACTGACTTCATGAAACAACAAGAATTTGTTAACAAAACCAAAAAATTGAAAAAATAGACGAAAATGCTAAATACCTCATCAGCAAAACCACTGACCTTGAGAATAGATTGAGGAAAGATATCCTAAAAATTATTGGTCTTCCTGAAAACATTGAAGAGAAAAAAAAAAAACCTGAACTCAATATTAGAGGGTTTAGTGATGGAAAACTGCCCTGATATCATGGAAAAAGTGGGAAAATTAGTTATTGAAAAAATACATCGATCCCCTCTGGAAAGGGTTCCCAAAATGAAAACCCCAAGGAATAATGTAGCCAAATTCCAGAACTATCAGATAAAATAGAAAATTTTGCAAGCAGCCAGAAAGAAACAATTTAAATACCAAGGAGCCACAATAAGGATTACACAGGACCTGGCTGCATCATCATTAAGGGATTGAAGGGCCTGGAATGCAGTATTCTGAAAAGCAAGGAAGCTTGGAATGCAGCCAAGAATCCACTATCTGGCAAAGATGAGCCTTCTCCTCTGTGGCAAAAGATGGACATTTAATGAAATGGGAGGCTTACAACTTTTCCTGATGAAAAGACTAGAGCTTAAGAGAAAATTTAGACTTCAAACAGGAGACTCAAGAGATAGATGAAAAGATAAAATTAATTAAAAGAGGGGGAGGGGAAAATGCTGTTATCAATTAAGATGAAACTGGCAATATCCCTACCTGGAAGAAAGACTTTAACAACTCTCAAGGATTGTAACTCTATTAGAGAGAGAATTTAATTAGCCAGAAGAGATGGATATGCATGACTTTTTTTGAAAAACTGTTACCCAATAAGATGAAAGTGGAAATATCCTTACCTGGGAGAAAGACTCTAATAACTCTCAATAACTGTAATTCTAGTAGAGAGAACAGCCAGAAGTGATGGACATTCAAGACCTTTCTGTGACTCAGATAGAATGATTTAAAAAAAATTCCTCCTTAAAATGGGGGATAGGAAGGAGATGGGAGGATGGAGGAGACTGAATGGGGTAAATCTCATTATATTAAGAGGTACAAAGGACTTATTGCAATAGAGGGAAAAAAGGGAGGAGGTGAAAACCACTTGAATCTTACTCTCATCAGATTGGCTTTAAGTTAACATACATACACTCAGTTAAGTTAAGAAACTTATCTTACTTTTAATGTGTTAAAAGGGGAAAAGGGGAGAGGGAGGAAAGGGGGAATCAACAGAAGGAATGGAAGGAAGAAGGGGGACAGGGCAAGGGGAAAAAGGGAAGTGGGTTGGATATAGGAAGGCAAACACACTGAAGGTGGTGGTATTCAAAAACAAAACACTGGGGAATATGGATAAAGGGGAAAAGGGGGGAAATACAAACAAAGAGAAGATAACATGGAATGCAATGAAGACTTAGTAATTATAACTTTGAATGTGAATGGGATGAACTTTCCCTTAAAAAGGTAAGCAAATAGCAAAGTGGATTAAAAACTAGAATCCTACAATATTCTGCTTACAAGAAACTCATCTGAAACAGATATATATATATAGTAAAGGTAAAAGATTGGAACAAAATATATTTTGCTTCAACTGAAGTGAAAAAAGCAGGTGTAGCAATCCTTATCTCAGACAAAGCAACTGCAAAAACAGAAAGTGTTAAAAAAGATAAAACTCTATATAAAACTATATCCTCCTAAAAGGAACCATAAACACTAAAGTAATTTCAATACTAAATGTATGCACCCAATGGAATAGCATCCAAATTCTTAGAGGAAAAGTTGAAGGACTTACAGGAAGTTATAGACAGCAAAACTCTACTAGTGGGAGACCTCAACCTCCCACTCTCAGATTTAGATAAATCTAGCTATAAATTAAGCGAGAAGGAAGTTAAGGAGGTAAATAGATTGTCAGAAAACCTAAATATTGTAGACTTATGGAGGAAATCGAATGGGTTTAGAAAGGAATATACTTTCTATTCTGTAGTACATGGCACTTACACAAAAAAATGACCATGTACTAGGGCATAACAACCTAATGATCAACTGTAGAAAGTCAGAAATAGTGAATACATCTTTCTCAGATCATAGTGCAATAAAAATCACATGCAATATTGAACCAGGGAGACATAGACCCAAAATTAATTGGAAACTGAATAACCTCATTTTAAAGAATGAGTGGATCAAAATACAAATTATAGAAAGAATTAATTATTTTATCCTAGATAAGGGCAATAATGATACAACATACAAAAGTCTATGGGATACACTCAAGGTGTCTGTTAGGGGATATATGATATCTTTTAATGCTTATATGAATAAATTAGAGAAAGAGGAAATCAATGAGTTATTATGCAACTAAAAAATTATAGAAAGAACAAATAAAAAAACCCCAATTAAATACCAAACTAGAAATTCTAAAAATTTAAGAGAAATTAATGAACTCAAAAGCAAGAAAACTGGGGCATCTAGGTGGTGCAGTGGATAGAACACTGGCCCTGGAGTCAGGAGTACCTGAGTTCAAATCTGGCCTCAGACACTTAATGATTACCTAGCTATGTGGCCTTGGGCAAACCACTTAAACCCATTTGTCTTGCAAAAACCTAAAAAAAAGCAAGAAAACTATTGAACTAATAAATAAAACCAAGAGCTGGTTTTATGAAAAAAAAAATGATAAACTTCTGATTGATTTGATTAAAAAAAAAGAAAGAAGAAAAAGTTGCTAGTATCATTAATGAAAAGGGTGAACTCACCACCAATGAGGAGGAAATTAAAGTAATAATTCAGAATTATTTTGCCCAACTCGATGCCAATAAATTTGATAATCTAAATGAAATGGAGGAATATTTACAAAAATGTAAGTTGCCTATGTTAAATGAAGAGGAAATTAAATATCTAAATAACCCTATCTAAGAAAAAGAAATTCAACAAGCCATTATTGAACTCCCTAAGAAAAAAATCTCTCCAGGGCCAGATGCATTCACAAGTGAGTTCTATCAAATATTAGGGGCAAAATGGATTCCAATTCAATATAAACTCTTCAGAAAAAATAGGTGAAGATGGAAATCTGCCTAACCAAAATGGTGTTGATACCTGAACCAGGAAGAGTTAAAACAGAGAAAGAAAATTATAGACCTATCTCCCTGATGAATATAGATACAAAAATCTTAAATAAAATCCTAGCAAAATGACTACAACAAGTTTTTACTAGGTTAATACATTTTGACCAAGTAGGATTTATCCCAGGAATTCAGGGTTGTTTCAATATTAGGTAAACTGTCAGTATAATTAATTATATCAATAACAAACCTATCAGAAATCATATGATCATATCAATAGACTCTGAAAAGCTTTTGACAAAATACAGCACCCATTCCTATTAAAAACACTAGAGAGCATAGGAATAAATGGATTGTTCCTTAGAATAATAAACATTATCTGAAACCATCAACAAGCATTATATGCAATGGGTATAGGCTAGAAGCATTCCCAATAAGATCAGGAGTGAAACAAGGATGCTCACTATCACCACTACTATTCAATATCGTATTAGAAATGTTAGCTTCAGCAATAAGAGAAGAAAAAGAAACCGAAGGAATTAAACTAGGAAAGGAAGAGACAAAAGTCTCACTCTTTGCAGATGACATGATGACATACCTAGAGAATCCTAAAAAATTATCTAAAAAAACTACTAAAAACAGTTTACAACTTTAGCAAAGTTTCAGGATATCAAATACATTCTTATAAATCCTCAACATTTCTATATATATGACTAGCAAGATGCAACAGAAAGAACTAGAGAAATAAATCCCATTCAAAGTAACCTCAGATGATATAAAATATCTGGGATACTTCCTGTCAAGGCAGACTCAGAAACTTTTTGAAAACAATTACAAAACACTTCTTACACAAATAAAATCAGACTTAAATAGCTGGGCAGATATCAGCTGCTCATGCATAAGCCAAGCAAATATAATAAAAATGCCAATTCTACCAAAATTAAACTTCTTGTTTAGTCCCCTACCAATCAAAATTCCAAAAAATTACTTCAATGTGTTAGAAAAAATTGTAATTAAATTCATATGGAGAAATAAAAAGTTGAGAATCTCCAGGGAGTTAATGAAAAAAAGTGCAAAAGCCATATCTAAAATTATATTATGATGTGTCAGTCATCAAAACTGTCTGATATTAGCTAGGAAATAGAGTGGTGGATCAGTGAAATAGACTGTGTAATATCAGGAAATGATTATAGTAATCTGCTGTTTGATAAACCTACAGAGTCCAGTTTTGGGGATAAAAACTTTCTCTTCAATAGAAACTGTTGGGAAAATTGGAAGTTAGTATGGAAGAAACTTGGATTAGACCAACACCTCACAACCTATACCAAGATAAGATCAAAATGAATTGAGGATTTAGACAAAAAAAAATATTATAAGCAAACTAGAAGATCAAAAAGTAGTTTACCTGTCAGATCTATGGAAAGGGAAGCAATTTATGACCAAGGAAGAGATGGAGAACATCATTTAAAAACAAACTAGATAATTTTGATTACATTAAATTAAAATGCTTTTGCAGAGATAAAACCACTGTAACCAAGATCAAAAGAAATGTAGTAAATTGGGAAACAATTTTTACGACCAATATTTCTGACAAAGGATTCATTTCTCAAATATATAGAGAACTGAGTCAAATTTTCAAAAAAAAAAGCCATGCCTCAATTGACAAATGGTCAAAGGATATGCAAAGGCAATTTATAGATGAGGAAATCAAAGAAATCCATAATCATATGAAAAATTACTCAAAATCACTAAAGCCTGGAAGGATTTGCACGAACTGATCCTGAACATGATGAGTAGAACCAGAAGAACATTGTACATATTAACAGCGATATGGGAGTGATGATCAACCTTAATGGACTTGCTCATACCAATGGGCAACAATCAGTCACAATTTTGGGGTGTCTGTGATGGAGAATGCCATCTGTATCCTGAGAAAGAATTGTGGAGTTTGAACAAAGACCAAGGACTATTACCTTTAATTTAAAAAAAAGTCTTATTATGTAATTCTGCTATATCTCACTTCTTTAAGAATATGATTTCTCTCTCATCACATTCAACTTAGATCAATTCATACTATGGAAATGATGTAAAAACTAGCAAACTGCCTTCTGTGGGGGCTGGGGAGGAAGGAAGCGAGATTGGGGGAAAAATTGTAAAACTCAAAATAAATAAAACCTTTCTAAAATTAAAAAAATAAATAATTAAAAATATACATATGCATATGGATGTATTTGGAAAAATAAAATATCAATAAAAATGGAAAAAAGAAAAGCAATCTATACATTATAGAGACCCATAGTTTCATTATTCTATGCATATGACAATTCTCATTTATTTTTAGAAAGTTCATAATAGTAATAATTTTGACTTTCCAAAGAGAACAGGAAGTGAGAGGTTTTTCAATGTGATGGAGCTTTATGAGTATTGCATGGCCTTACAAGGATAGGAGTTGGAGAAGAAGCTGAAGAGGCATATGCTGAGAAAGGAATATTTTGTATACCTAGTATACAAAAGCCAACGTGATATGCTTTACGTGAACTTCAGAGGAGGAGAAACTACTAAGTATTAGTGGTAAATGAGATTTTGGAAGTGTTTGGTAGGGAGCAGGGACATCCCCTCTAGGATCAGTATGTCAGGGACATGTGTATAAGATGATATAGCCAATGATGAAACTGAATGTTCAAGCATACTGTGTCATTAAGCGGGAACCAGGTTTCATTGAGAACAGAGAGTACAGAGAAAGCAATCCAAAATGACTGAAAGTTTATTCACTTTGGGACATAAATTTGAGAAAGCTCATAGAAAGGTTAATTTAGGGTTAAGTGGGTAGGAACAGAAGAGTGGAGTTGGGAGTATAGCATAATTTTCTCATATGTGGCCAGTGATTTATGGCAGATGAATTGTAAAATTCACAATCTCTATGAGGTGTTGTAGAGAGCACTGAATTAAGTCTGAATAGGTTCCCTCAAGACTAAGAGTAGAATAAAGTAGGTGGTGGACATTGCTTCCTAGATGGTAGAGAATACATTTTCATTTCTGATTCTTTCAGTTCTAATTCATGAACATTTATCAAGCACTCATTCTATATGAAGTATCACACTAGTTTCTGGAAAGTCAGAGTTGAAAAATAATGCATTTGTTGTCCTTAAAATATTTATAACCTTAATAGAAAAAATTAAACATATACAGAAATAAGTATAATACTAGGTGAGTTTGAAAAAGTCCAGAGAAAGAAGAATTTTAGTTTTTTGGTTATTTCTATGTTCTTCTTTCTAAGTACTGTGATATATATATAATTACTTTGGTCTCTGTAACAAGACCAATATTGTAATGTAAGAATGATTTTAGTTCTAATAGAGGAGATAAACAATTTATAGGATACAGATAAGAATGTTGACTGCATTCAGAGAAGGAGAGATTCTAATATTGTTAGGGAAGTTACAAAGGAATAAAGTCAAATACTGGAAGAAATGGAACATGCAGATAAAATTTTATGAAGATTTATATAATCGGTCATTTTTACTTTTGTTCATTTTTGTTCATTTTAATCCTTATATACTTTTCGCTGGAAGTTAAAATGTATAAAAAGATCTTAAGGTGTTGCTTTTCAAGATTTCTGATTTGCACACTAAAACTAATTAATAGAATGGAAATTAGAGATAGAAATATCTTGCCATAATTTTTATAATTATTCTTTGCCTTTCTATTGTAGTATAATTGTTAACATACAACATTTCTTCCTTTCCTCTAGGAAAAGCTAGACATAGGAATGAGAAAAGAAATAGATGGTATGGGAATATCAGAAATAAAGTATGGTGATTCAGTGTGCTACATACAGCATGTAGATACAGGCCTCTGGCTTACTTATCAGTCTGTGGATGTGAAATCTGTTCGAATGGGATCCATACAGCGTAAGGTAAGATTATATAAAAATGCATCTTAAATTGTTTTGCATGACAAATTGCATAGTAGACCATATTAGTAATGATCCCAATGTTCTGTTTGTCAGTATTTATTGTTTCACCTTTCGACAGGTCATGTATCACTATCATGAATTCTTTAGCACAATCTATTTTTATAGTATAATTTTGCTAGAATTATTAAATCATTAGATTTTTATATCCCCAGTTTGGTAGAGCTAGAGTCAAGCATAATCTCTTTAATTAATTCTAAAATTAAAGGAATGCTCTGAAAATTGTGGGAAATTGTGGAGGAAATTGTGTTAACATAATATAGAGAAATTGTAGGGGAAATTGTGTAAACACAATATAATTATTACTATAACCAATTATAAAATATCTACATCTTTACTTATAACAAAAGAGTTGCTGAAGGTATCTGGGTCAATGAAATTTCCATAACTACTGTAATTTCCTTTCTTTTCAAATTTGTGGCCTACTTCCAGAATTGATAACTCATTTTCTGGTAGTTGGGTGGGCCATTGTTTTCTCTTATCACATTGTCATTTCTTTTTTATTCTTTATTGATCTTCATTCAACCATTCTGTCACATTCCCAACTGTAGTTTATAGATTTCCTATATGAATACATATTCTTGATCTAGAATGGCACTTTACTGTCCTTTTAGCTAATCTGATCTGTTGTCTAAGGAATGCCCTTCTATTGCCAGATTTCAAGTTTGAAATTCATCCCATCAATTCTGACTGATATATATGAAGTTAAATTTAATTCCTTGCTTTAATGTGTCTGGCTCAATGTGATTTTTCCACATTCTTATTTATGTTTTGATATCTGAATTCATTAATATTATTACTAGCTTTTTTCTTTAATATTATCTTTTGTGAATTACAATTCCTCTTTACTGAGAGTTTTCCCATATCAGATGTTTTATTCTGAGTGGTATCTGACCAAGTGAAAGCATGTAGATCATCTTCTCTTTTCCTTCTGCTTTTCAGTTTAAATTTTGGTTGATCGGATATGCAAATCTTCAAGCACATTTCCTGGACCTTTTAAGACTCCGTCCTTTGCCAAGAGTCTGCATATTAAACTTGGCTACAGATATCAGAATTCTATTTATCTAAACTATCTTGTTAATTAATTTCCCAACACTACTTTTCTCTTCTAAAACACTTTTAATCCATAGCAGTGACAAGAACCCTATGTGAGCCCCAATGTTTTCAGTTTCTTTCCTTGGACTTCTTAAATTTCTAGTGATAGATATATGGTTTCCATCTATTAATATCATTTATCCCCATATGAATCCTCAGATTTAGTATTGGTTATTTGGTCTTAAAAATTTGAAGATTCATTTCCTAAAAAAATTCCCTGAAAACATAGAATGTTTTGCCTTTTATCATGTCCAGTCAAGATACTCTTTTCAATATCCCTTAGCAAAATGTCCCTTCTTGTGACCAGTATTGAGTTCTCTTTTCACTTTTAAGTGCTTGTTGACTAATAAATTGACTAAAGGCATCTTTAGATCCTTATCATGCTTAACCACCAGGTTGTTAACTACTTTTTGGAAAATATCACACTTACATGGTCAGTGTATTTATGCTCCACTGGAATGGAAGTGATAGGTAAATGTCCAATTCTTTATACTTTTCAGAGTCAGTCCTTCAGTTCCTCAGTTCTTTTTTTCTCTAGAGGGAAATATCACTTGTCACCTTTAGGTTATCAAGAATTGCGGATCTACTAATTAGCTGAATCCATTGTTAAACTTTCCTTTTTTTTTTTGAAAAACTGTAATGAGCAAATCCTAAGTTTTAAACTTGATGTAATGGAGTTGGTTCTCCATGACAATGGACATGTTATAGAATGTGATATATAGTGTTTTTAATCTTAGCAAAAGAATCACTACCACTAGCTCTCCAGGTGCCAAGAAGTCATAAAAACATAGTATTATACATTATATCTGATATATTATAATATTTTTATTATATTAATTAATGTATAATTTATATATTATATAATAAACAATATATTAATTAATACAATTAATTATATTAAACATTATATCTGAATATAATAGTTCTAGGATTTAAACAATTTGAGTCATATCTTAGGCAAACAAAGGAGTCTAACATCAGAGTTCCTCCAAAAGGTCCAATTCTCACCTAACATATGAACAGTCATTAGGTGAAAGACATAGAAACTGGAGTCAGTCTTGGATCAGTGGTATTGTCTTTTTATATGGGACCTGTTATGAAGTGGGACTCAGGAGGGTTTGTGCTTCTTATTTCTTGAATGCTAAGTTGCTGGTGTCCATCCCTGAGCTAATCCTTTCCCACCTAAATAGTGTAAAATGATAACCAGCCCCATTAAGGAGCCATATCTCGTATTTCTATGTCCCATTTTTTGGTAGTGTGCTAAATACTTTCTAGTCTCACTCTCCAAGTACAAATAACCCACCACTCCTTCATTACAAGGAAGGACAGTATACGGCTATAGAGATGAGGGTCACATTGTTTTAAGCACAGAAAAAACAAAATTCCTTCTCCAGGTCAACCTTTTTTTGGGGGAAAAGTCTCAAATTAGTTAGATGACTCCAAAATTTTGGTGTTATTGTACAGTGTTCTTCATTTCAAATTCTTCCATTGTCCTGTGTCTCTCTTGAGAAAGACATTAGATTTCTCTCTTCTGTTTCTATTTCCTCTTTGTTTTCCCAGTGATACATTTCATTTATTACTTTAATATTTAAATTTCTATTTCAATCCATAGAATAAAAGGAAATATTTCTTGACTTCATCCAGCTCATCTAGGAGAGAGACTGATTTGTGTTTGTGTACATGTCTATAGCTCTAGCTATTTAGATCTGGCAGAAACCTTAATATAGCACAATTAATGGAATATTAGCCTTGCCTTCCATATTAACTAAAATTGAGATACTCAGTTATCCAGAATGCTTACTGTTTTCTCAAATGGAAAACATCACAGCCAATTGCCTGGTTCCTCAGCTAATTCACTGCCCTGAGAATTCTGTTTTAGGAGGCTCCTTATAGCAGACTTTGCCAGTCTTCTTCCAGGAGGCCTTCACCAATATGATATCTTCTTTATTTGCTCAGCTATGTTTCAGCTATAAATAGTACAATCTGGTTTACACTACCATACATGCTGTACTGCATTTGAGAATGTATTTTGTAAAAATGTAATCTCTAACTACTAATCTCTAACTTCCTTTTTTAACTATTCACACACCACATTCACAGACACTTAAACAGTTTACTTGGAGTTTGCTTATTCATTTTTGTAGAGCCATCAGCTTTATTAGTTAAACCTACTTGCAGTTTTAGAACCCATATTTAACTTTATAAACCAGTTATTTCATATGGTTTAATTAAAAAGATTTAAGCTTATTTCAGATAATAATCTTCTCAGTTATATAGCATGAACAAGACCCTCTCTTTACCTGAAGGATTCTTATTTTACCTTTGAGATTTCTTTCCACAGGCTGCAGAAGAGTCAGACTCTAATGAAGGAAATGGAAATTGATCATTTTTGTAAGAGGAATTAATTTGTCAAATTTAGCAGATGAGATAGAAATAGAAATTTTGAATGCTGCAGACAGTGTGTTTGGAGTCTCCATGAAATCAAGAAAAGATTACTATTCCATTTGAAAATGGGAAGAAATATGACAGTAAAATGGTTGGCTAAAAATGAGACTTAACAAAATCTTATTTTTCTAGTATTTGAATATTGCTGTGCTTCTTTTAATGAAATGTTAGCTGAACTGGTAGGAATATTTATCATTGAAATAAGTCCCTTCATATTTTGCTTTGCTTGTAAAGATTGATCAGTTAGTCATTTTGTGATACAACAATCATTTCTTTTCTTTTTTTGATTAATTGATTTATTTTTTCCAACTACATGTAAAAATAGTTTTCAACAAAAATTTTTTGGGGAAGGTTTGAATTCCACCTTTTCCCCCTCCATCTCTTCTCCCCTTGACAGAGAGTAATCTAATATAGATTATATATGCACAGCTATGTTAAACATTTCTTTTGGGTAATTTCTGTGATAATCTTTATTTATAGCAAGGCTTCTTAACCTTTTTTGGGTCACAGATCTCTGGCAGTCTGGTAAAATCTTTCTCAGAATGAAACTTGCCATTATTGACCAACATAAGTTTCTATGTATTCCCTGAGTTAAAGACAGCTAATAATTGAAGTGACAAACCTAATTTGCAAATTTAAGGAAAAGGAATTTTGATTTAACTAAATTAGACACATGCTTTAAAGGTAGGATATGTTAGAGTACTGACTTTTACTGAGTCCTTTTGTTTTTTTTACATGGTGAGGAACAAAGGGATTCTTTCTACTTCTCTCTTTTTTTTTTTTTGGCAAGGCAATGTGGACAAGAGACTTATCCAAGGTCACACGCTTAGGTAATTATTAGGTATGTGAGGCCCAATTTGAACTAAGGTCCTCTTGACTCCAGGGCTAGTGTCCTATCTACTGCACTACCTAGCTGCCCCTCTGATTACTTCTTAAAAGATAAATCCATTTAAGTTCTTTGGGAACATGGAGAGGAGTACACATAATTATATGCTTTCATATTGTATTTATGGGTACTTCATGACCTACAATAGACATAGCTTTTGTACTTGTAGGCATGTGCTAATATATGTACATATATGCAATTCATATTTACCTATTTCCTCATATTTCCTCAGGGCATACTTAGACCATTTAATACCTGTACCTATACAGACCAGTAATTTTCATGAATTCCATTGTCTTTTATCAGATGACAAGAAGCTCACTTGAGCTTCAGTACCAGATTAACATCTACCTGTTGGGCATTTTAAATTGTACATTCTCATAGATGGCTCAAATTCAACATTTTAAATTTTAAATTTTATTTTGCTATAAACTTAGCTCCCCCACTCCCCCTCACCCCTACTTTCCTATTTTTGTCACCATTCTTATAGGCATTCATTTTTTGCTGTCTAGGAGTTCTCCACAACTCTTCATTTTTTTCATCTGACTAATTGTTCAGCTCAGTTAGATGGTATAGTTGGTGGAGTAGCAAACCAAGAGTCAGGTAGCCTCACATATTTACAAACTGTAGAACTCTGGGCAGGTCATTTATCTCAGTCTGTATCAATGTCCTTATCTGTAAAATGATAAGAATAACAGCATCCATCTCCCGAGTTGTTTTGAGGATCACATGAGATAATAATTGTACTGTGTTTATCAGACTGCTTAGCACACATAATAAGTGCCAAATAGATGTTAGCTGCCATTATTATTATTATTATTATTATTATTAATTCTCAATTCCTAAAATTTGTCGATTCTCTCTCCACATCTCTCACATCTATCCCATTTTCTCCACTCATACAGATATTTTCCTAGTTGAGAACTCTCATTATCACTCTTCAAGACTGTTGCAAATAGCCTTTTAATTGTTCTTTCTTCCTGGAGTCTCTTCCCTCTTTACTTATCTTCCATACAGCTATAAAAGTGATCTTCTTAAGTCTAGTTCTGAGTATGTCAGTGAATTCTAATGCTTCTTTCTTTCCTATAGGTTGCAAACTTCTCTCTTTGGCTTTTAAACACCTTCACAGCCTGGATCCAGTCTACCATTCTAATCTTTTTTCATCATTTCCCTTCTATTACTTTCCAATTCAACTAACTCCTCTTCTTAACTGTTCCTCACACATAGCCTTTCATGTCCCAACTCTGTACCTTTCACTGGCTCACCCTCATGTTTGTCTAGCATTTCTTCACCAAATCCAACTCTTGGAATCTTTGTCTTCTATTAAGTTGAAATGATATCTACTTTAGACCTTTATGGAGTCTCTGAGGTGCTTGTATTCTAAATTATCTTATGATTTTATGTTTTCCATCCAGCCCTTCTACCTGTTAATGGAATAGGAAACTATTACTTGAGGGAAGAGACTATTTCGTATTTGTCTTTGTATCTCTTGTACTTGTACAGTACTTGGCTTGTATTCTTCCTAGACAGTATTATGGTAGCATAAGTAGTCTAGGAAGAAGAGCATTGAGTAAGTTGAAAATCAGAAAACTTGGGGGCAGCTAGGTGGCACAGGGGATAGAACACCAGCCCTGAGTTCAAATACAGCCTCAGATACTTAATAATACCTGTGTGATCTTGGGCAAGTCACTTAACCCCATTGCCTTGCCAGGAAAAAGAAGAAAATCAATTCTTTACTTATCCTTTTTATAAAACTATAATTAGATGTATTGACATTATTCCCTCAAATTACCATCCTCCTGGGAGAAAGTTCTGGAATTTATTTGGTTAGTAGGGAATATCATCTTTGAGAGAACTATCCAATTATTTGATTATTGTTTCTTTTATTCTTTCCTTTACTATTCTTTAGAACTAATTTAAATTTTTTAGTTCCCTAAACTTTAAAATGATACTAACATGCTCCGGGATTTAACAAAATCATATTATTACAGGCAACAAAAATCATCATTGTAATTAATAAAATTTTCAATAAAAAAAGACATCTTTTGGTTTGATTGCCATTGAAGCAAAATTTCCTTTAAGTTCTCATTTCACTCTTTATTGAGTAAGAAACTATTTCCTATCTAAAATGCCTGTATAAATGCTAATCAAAGTTATTATTTTTTTGTTATTCCCTATAGATTATATGATTTAGGCAATGAGACCATCAGAATTTGATTATGAAAAAAAATTTTCATATTCACCTTAATATTTTATCTTGGGGACATTGGTTATTAAAATGACTCAGCTCTTTGGGCACATTGGCTAGCTTTCTCTTGATATTTGACTATAGGATTGTGATATATATACCTTTTAAACTCTTTGCAGTCTTATTCTTATGTAGGTGGGAAACATTATCAGAATGGTATTTATTGCACTCATTGCTGTTTTGTTTCAGGCTATCATGCACCATGAAGGCCATATGGATGACGGCTTAAATTTATCCAGGTCTCAGCATGAAGAGTCACGTACGGCACGAGTAATCCGTAGCACAGTCTTCCTTTTCAATAGGTTTATAAGGTGCATTTCCTTTTGAGTTATTTTCCTTTTGCTTTTAATTTCTCAAATTGAAGAACTTTGGAATCATACTATGGTGACCTTAATCAGCATAATAAGAAAATAAATGTGATGGAATAAATTTAATATCACTTTGAAAACTAGTAGAACAGTAGAACAGAGTAAGATGTGTTTGCTTAATTTGCTTCTAGGCTATTTAGAATTAGATTCAATTATTTATAATTTTTTACAGTTTCAGCTCATATCTTTCTGTTAGTATCACTTGATTCCTCCTAACATACAGCCAAATGAAAGTTACCTCATCAGCTCACTAAATACCCTGACTTCTAGTTTCTGAATGAATTTTAAAAGTTTAAAGAAAAATGGAAATCAATTGAATATTCTAATCAGTTAAGAGAAAAATATCTACCAAAAGAATCTAAACTACATTTAAAATGTGAGTTGTAAAAGGTCTACAAGCTTCAAATATAGGAACTAAATCAATGTGATTTAAATGTCAGAAATAATATTTTAAAAATATATAACAAAGGAGTGAATGGATTTTCCTAACTAAATTCTTAAAGTACTGGTTTAGGGAGTAACTGTTCACTTAAGTCCTTGATGCTATAAATAATAGATTATATCTGAAAACTAAAAGGCACTTGTTATAGAAAAAAGACAGCTACAAGGAAGTTTATCTGGGGAGGAAATATGATTTATCTTTCTTTATGCCTGAGTATCTAAGATTTCATTACTCTATGTACTCTGTATCTACATACCACTTTGTACTCTATGTCTCCATAGAGTAGACCTATAGTAAATATTGCAGCCTAGATTTTTAAAAATTTAAATCCATATATGCTATCTAGAAGGTCTTAGTATTTCTGATGTTTCTATTAATTATGCTACATATTTAATTAATTTAATATCATAATGTCTATAAAAATGAATTTCTTTTCACAAAATTTCAATAAGGCTATATGTGTTAGTTCAGTTGTTTTTTTTATAACTTGTGGAAGGCAGGGGATTTTCTGAGTATGGAATAAAACTCTCAAAACTAGCTAGATTCCTATTAAAGCTGAAAAAATTCTCCAATACTCCACTATTACCAATTACATACTATCAACTCTTTATTAACAATGAAAGCCAATCAGTATCTCTTTCAGGCTATGAAGAAGCATTGTTTCCATAAATGCTTTCTTATTCAAATTACTCATGTTTCTGAAGTTTATTAAGTGATACTGTGATTGCCTTAAAATGTTTCTAAGCCTTCCTATCAGGGAATTATTATAGCAACTTAAACATATATATCATGTTAAGATTTATAAAGTTCTTTCTTCATAACAAGTATTTAGTGCAAATTTTGTTATCTCCATCTTATAAATAAGGAAAATGATTTCCTTAGAGGTCAGAGGACAAAGTGACTCCTGGTCATACAACTATCAGTCAAGACTCAAATCTAAATTTTTTGACTCTAGATCAAGCATTTTTTTTCCACTGCTTATGTTTTTTCTTTTGATATTTTTCTCAAAAAGAAAATGTTACTTTTATCTAGAGAGAAATTGGCAGTGCTACATTAAAATAATTGCATTTTTACAGTTAAAGGATGCTTGAATGTTCATTATGTTCAAAACACTGTGTTTGAATATAGTAAGAAAAAAATGAAACATTCTCTGCCCTTAATGAACTTAAATTTGATGGGGCAGAGGACATGTATTTATTTACATAAAGGAATTTTTTATAATATCAAAAAGGTAAGATTAATTCTTATGTATTTTACTTATTTTGTCATTTATTTGTATAGTAAGACTCTAAGTGATTAAAAAAGTGTTTCTCATCTATAAAATTCAGGAAATATTCTAGATGTTCTTTAAGGGCTCTTTGAGCTTGAAATCTATGTGTCTATTATGGTACTCTTTAGGTTGTTCTTGTATTTTTCTGCTTTTTTTAAACTAAGGACACACACATAATAAAAACATGAATAAGGTGGTTATTTGTTTTATTATATTTTTAGTTTTTAAAAACCCTTCTTTGAGATTGCTTCTGGGAGTATAGAGTCTTAACCCTTTTAGAATGAGTTTAAGATAATACTCTCATCTTCTGTTTCTCTGTATTTCTATTGACTGTCCCTAGTGCCTAGAGTTTTCTCTCTCTCCTTTCTTCTGTCTCTTAGATTCTTTGGCTTCCTTCAATCTCAGGTCACATTCTTCTTCAAGAAACCTTTCCTAGTTTCTCCCAGCTGCTTTTCTATTCAAGATAACTTCCTATCTATTTTGTATGTATCTTGTATGTACCTAGTTATTCATGTGTTATCTCTCTCATTAGCATTTGAGTTCTTTGAGGTTCCATTATCTTTCTTAAGCCCCCAGTACTAAGAACCACATCTCATCCATATTAAATCCTTGATAAATGTTTTTGATTGAACTAAAGTATTTATTGATGTGATCATTAAAATGGCTATCTTAACAGAAGTTCTGAATTTTTAACAAATCATTTAATATTCTGAATTGTTGAGACATTTATATATATATATATATAATTTTGAACTTTTTAAAAGGATATAAATAAAATATTTTCATTATTCTCTAAATTATAATAGTTTATAAAACATTTCAATTATTTTCCTCTATAACATTTTAAATGCATATATTTCTCAATTGTATCATTTGAATTTTAATTAACTTAGTTTAATTTGGTTGGTCATTTTTATTTTTGTTACTGCATTTTAATGTTATTAATTAGTAATAAGTTCTCACTCTTTTTCTATCTTGACTTTATTCCCTCAAAAGACAGTAGTAACTTACAGTGGCATAGAACCTTCCTACATTTGCCTGGTTTTCAAAGGTTTTCCTTACCTAAAATAAAATAGGATATAGTCATATCAATTTGAGAAAATTTTATGAGGTTATTTTATTAGTTGTGTATGCAAATAAACATTCATTATCTCTCTCCTTGTGTGATAGTTATTTTAAACTTGCTAAAAAAAATAAACTTGCTGAGGAGGAGAAACAACTTTTTCCTGTGTTATCGATTTAAATAACTTTGAGCAAAAGAAAACTGAAACATTCTGGACTTTATTATTAGGTAGATATTACCATGTAATATTATAATAATAAATTATAAATAATGAACTTAATCTTCACTATTTTTCACAATTCTTAACTCTACCTCTTATAAGTGATTGTTCTTCATCTCTGCAGATATTAAGAAGGCAGGCCTTCTGTCTGTTATTGGCAAGGTATATAAAGCTTCATTTTATTGGATAGTATTTGTTCTGACAATTTTGTTTTTATTTTTATCCTGATCTGCCCTAAATTATAATGACAACTTTAGATATATACTTTAAAAGAAAGGTAGTTTTAAGGATTTTTAACTTGACAAGCTTTACTTTTTCAAATGAAGTAGCATGAAAATGCCCTAAGTTATTGTTATCTTTTTAGAATGCTGAAGCATTAGTTTCTAAGTAAAATGGGTTAGAGAAAATTCAGACTTCTGCACTTGGTTGTGGTATCTTACATTTATATTATTCTGTGACTTACCAAGTGATTAATATAATATATATATATATATATTATCATTCACATTTTACAATTGGAAAAAATGAGGGTTCAAAAGTATAAGTGGCACACCCTTTATCACAAAGCTAGGAAATGGTTGAATTAGGCATTAGGTATCCCTCAATGTTCAGCTTCAAATGTAGACATGTGAAATAAATATTAATGACTAATTGTATATGACATTTGAATATTTACATATATTATTTAATTTGTTTGATACAACCACTTTAGGAGGAAAATTAAAGTAGACATTTGCTTTTTATCAGTGAGGAACCAGTCATTGAGAAGGGAAGTGATTAACTTAGAGTAATGCTGCTAATAAATGGTGCCTAATAAATGGACACAAATCTTTTTACCCCAGTCTTGTCACATTGCCCTGGCACTTCCCTTATATTTTCTTTATTTGTAAAATGAGGGGGTTAGATTAGATGATCACTTTAAGTTCCTTCTAGATCTCAATTTTTGAACTATAAACTAAGTGAAATAATAGTTATTATTGAGCATCATCTTCTAACCCTGGCTTTATATTCTAGCAAGTAATCAAAATCCTAGGATGTCAAGAATGTCAAGAATCACAGAATTTTAGAATTGAATTTCATTTATTCTAGCTCACACCTGAGAAGGAATTTCCATTGGAATATACTTCTCATGTGGTCATTCAGCCTTTTCTTGAAAATACCCAGGGAGAAAGTAAACTACTATATAGAAAATAAACTCCTCAGGCAAACTGTTCTATTTTGGGGTAGTTCAAATTGTTGGAAGGGGCAGCTAGATGGTGTAGTGGATAGAGTACTGGGTTTGGAGGTAGAAAGATTATCATTATGAGTCAAATCTAGCTTCAGATTTACTTACTAATTGTGTGAGACTCAGCAAGTCATTTAACCTTGTTTGGCTCATTTTCCTTATTTATAAAATGAATTGGAGAAGAAAATGCAAACTACTCCAGTGTCCCTATCAAGAAAACCCAAATGGATTTATGAAGAGTCCGACATGACTGAACAATAGCAGCATCAAAAATTGTTGGGAATTTTTTCCTTGAACAAAATCTACTTCTCTTCATTTGCTACTCTTGGCTTCTAAGTTTGACTTCCTTTGGGAAAATGAAACAAATAATTATTTTTTTCACCTGAAAGTTTTTCAGATATATATCTTATAACTATTGTGTCCCCAATGGTCTTTGTCTTCCATCTGCCTAAGTATCTTGTTTGATACCATAAGCATATAAAAGGGGTGCTATTTAATTTTTTCCAGGCATATTCATCAACTTTATTTTATATTTTTTACTCCAGATGAGTAATAAATTAAAGAAAGTTAATATACATTAACAGTACAATGGAAATAATAATTATTCACTTTATGTTGCACTTGAGAATTGCAAAATGCCTATTAATTTCTCAATTAAATCTATCTACAACCCAAAAGCTAGTGGAAGTAGGGTTTCTAATATATAGAATAGAAAAGACTCATAAAGGTTAATTGACTTCCCTAGGGAATATAATTAGTGAGCAATAAAACTGGGACTGAAGTCCAAATCTCCTGACTTTATTTCTTGTACTCTAATATATTTGCTTCCATGGCATAAAGGATGCATAGCTTTTTTATTTATTAATTTAGAACTTTAAAATAATTTTTATTTCAAAAATGCCATTTGATGCATTTTGTGTTTTCTAGAAAATACTGCTGTATTTTGTATCTTCTTAAATGAATATCCTTTAGAAAGCATTTTGAACAGTGGTCTGTAGCAGTGAAAGCAGAGGATGCTAGACAAAGTTGCTGTTGATGAATCTTTCTCAAACAGGAGCTAAATGCTAAGATGTTTTATTGAGATCTCACTCTGTTTTTAAATCTTTGATGGCAGCAGAGAGGGCTATTATAGATTGTAACAGGTTTTAACCAAATATTTAGATTAGCGAATATCTGTGTGTGGTTCATAAACCTTATGATTCTTTTACTGGTTTATCATCTATAATAAACTGCCTATCTGTGGTATGCAATAGATTAGTTCTGGTCCCTTTTCTATTCTCTTTCTTCATGTTTTCAATTGTTACCACATGGGGTATAATTATCTTCTATGTAATTGTCTTCAAAATCTATATTTTGAACCCAGTTCTTCTAGAGTTCCACTTGCACCTCTCCTCCTACTGGAAGTATCATAACATCTCAAGCCCAATGTGTACAAAAACTAATTTCATATTCATTTCCACAATTATCTATTTCTATTGAAATGCCTTCTACTGAATGTACCTTTTGAAATATCATTTTTTCTTATTATCTACAATTACAATTTCAACTTTATCCTTAACTCCTCCTTCTCCTTCACCTAATATTAGTGGTCAATCTTGCCATTTTTATTTCTCAATAGCTTCTCCTTTCCAACATCTCACCCTTTTTATCTATTCTTGTACTTAGAACACTAATTAAATATCTCACCTGGATTATTGTAATAGCTTTCTAATTGGTCTTCAGACTCTCTTTTCCTTAGATCATCTTTTTTTCAAAGTTGTTTACCTAAAGTGTAGGTCTGACCATGTCACTTCCTTTGTCAGTAAATTCTAATGCATTCCAGTTTCTTTTAGAATAAAAAGTAAACTCTTCTGTATGACTTTTAAAAACCCTTCATAATCCAGCATCAATGTACTTCTTCAGTATCATTATGATGTTTTGTTTTCCTCCACATTCTCCATGCTAAGCTGACTTCCTTCATTTTCCTCGCATATCATTGTCTTCTGTCTCCAAGACTTTGTACTGGCTATTTTCTATTTCTGGAACAAACTCCTACTCTCATTGTTGGCTCTTAGAATTCCTTCAAAACTCTGCACAAGTGCCTCCTCCTGCATGAAACATTCCTTTATAGTGCCTCCTTCAAGTTTGCCATCTATTTATTTGTATATACTCATTTATGTACATGTTGTATCTCCTTGCAGAATGCAGAATTGTTTCATTTTTGCCATTGTGTTCTCTTCCATTAACATGTTGCTTGGCATGTAGTAAGCTTTTTGTTCGTTTTTTTTTTGTTTTTTTTTTTTAGTTTTTGCAAGGCAGTGGGGTTAAGTGGCTTGCCCAAGGCCACAAGGCTAGGTAATTATTAAGCGTCTAAGATCGGATTTGAACTCAGGTACTCCTGACTCCAAGGCCAGTGCTCTATCCACTGTGCCACCTAGCCGCCCCAATGTAGTAAGCTTTTAATCAATGTTTATTACTGGATTCTGTTGTAATATTGATATGTATAATACGGGCAGTTGTCATTGGTGGACAGAGTTTTGGATCTTGATTCAGGAATAATTTAGGTAAAATATAGTGTTCTATAGTAAAGTGAGTATTGCTTATGAAATTTGAGGACCTCTGATGCTTACTACATGGATGACATTTAACATCTCTGGATTCTCAGTTTCCTCATCTGTAAAATGAGAGTTTGGGCCATTTGGCCTCTGAGATGGCCCCTTCTGGTTCTACACTAATGAGTCTTGTCTGTAAGACTATAAGTCTTGTCTCTACTACTTTCTTGCTAAAATGACTGAGAAATTCAATCTTTTATTATATCAGGCAATTTCTTGGAATTTATCTACTAATACATGGTTTATTATTTTCATTGGTGGAGGTTTACTCATCATGAGGACTTTGCTGAAAAAAAAAAGTTACATTTCCTTTGGTAACTCATATATTTCACTTATGTCTCTGACAATGAGACACCATTTTCATTCATTCTTTTTTGGGAGGGGCTCTTTGTAGGTGGTCTTCTGTCTTGCCTACATGGTTTATAGGCAAAAAACATTTGAGAACATTTGATTGACCTACTGAAATTTTGCAATTTATTTTAGGGGCCTTGATGCTCTGAGCAAGAAAGTGAAGTCTCCTACAATAGATTTACCAATAGAGTCAGTAAGTCTGAGTCTGCAGGATCTGATTGGCTACTTCCATCCACCAGATGAACATTTAGAGCACGAAGATAAGCAGAACCGGTTAAGAGCTCTAAAGAATCGACAGAATCTCTTCCAAGAAGAGGTAATTTTATACCACCCACTCTTTCATTTTGTGCTGTTCCATAGGAAAAATAGCTTCCTGATTGATATTCTTCATGACAGAAATATTCTATGCCTTCCCTGTACATTTCAAACCTTTGGATCATTATTTGATGTATGTAGCCTAATAAAGGAAAATCTAGCTCTGAAGGTATGATGCTATTATTTTTTTTAGGGTTTTTTTTTTGCAAGGCAAATGGGGTTAAGTGGCTTGCCCAAGGCCACACAGCTAGGTAATTATTAAGTGTCTGAGACCGGATTTGAACCCAGGTACTCCTGACTCCAAGGCCGGTGCTTTATCCACTACGCCACCTAGCTGCCCCTATGCTATTATTATTTTTATTTCCATTACCTAGGAAATAAATATAGGAAAGGCAGCCAGTCATATGGTATAGTGAATGGAATGTGATACTTGGATTCAGGAAGAACTGAATTCAGTCTGATGGTAGCTATGGGGCCATGGGCAAGTCATTTAATTTTTCTGGGTCTTTGTCTCTTCATCTGTAAAACAGAGAAAATAACATCATATAAGTTTGTTGTGATTATCAAATGAGTTAATAATATATATATATATATATATATAAAAGTGCTTTGAAAATTTTAAAGTCAATATAATTACTACTATTACAGAGAGAACAGAGTAAAACTAATTATGATGGAACTTTGAACTCTGTTAGCAATAATAGACTATCTAATATCAGTTGTTTCCCTGCCATCAAGTTAAGTAATATTGTTCATAATGAACAATAAAAAAATAAAAATTAGGAAATTAGTTAAGAATATTATTCATAATCATTTAGACAGTCACTAGTATGGATACACAATTTGATGTTCTTGTTGAATTACATAATTTTATAGCTGAAAGGAGGTTTGTTATTCATTGTCTGATCCATATTCTTTATTTGAGAAATGAGAAAATAGTACTAGAAATGTTAAGGATCTTGCCCAAGGTCATATAGTGAATATCAGATACTGTATTTTAAGGACTTCTCTCTCACTCATAGAATGACTTTTCTGAATGAAAGCCCCATGTTACAATGGACATTAGAATCCATTCTTAAATCTCTGTATTGTCATGAGATTTGCCTTGATGACCTGTTATTAGTGAATGTATGTTGATATCCAAAGATCATTACTTCCTTTCTGTACTGCACATTTTTATGCATATTTATTTTTATGTGTATTAATTTTCCATCACAAACTTTAGAAATCTACATGTCAATTCTTTTAGATCATTTTTCACTCTGAATGTAGAAGAAATTTGAAAGCAGATTCATAAATTTAAAAGCATTGATTCAACTTAAAGAAATAACAATATCAGGAAATAATTTATGAACTGGGAATATGTATTCCTAGGTGTGTTTGATCATTAAATTATTGAAATGCATCATGTTATGAGAACATTAGTATCTAATGAAACTGTGTAATTGCTACAGTTAAATTCTTTTAGTTTTCCACAATCTGAACAGAGATTTTTGTAATACATTTTTTGGTAATAGATTTTTGATCATTTGTCTGATGAATTAATTATTTCTTCTTTACTCATAAATTCTACTTCATCTTGACAGCCTTACATCTAGTAATAATAACAAAAGATACATGGAATTGAGAGTTCACTTATAAGATTATTAAATGAATTTTTCACTTGTTTGAAAAATGAGACTTCTTGGCTTTTTTTTAATTCATTAATCCTTCAATATCACTACAATGTTTATTTTAGAATAAAAATATAACATTATTTAGTTCACTATTATTACTTTCAACTAGAATAAATGTACATGTTATAATAAAATGCAGAATATACAATTGTGAGTTATGATTAAACAAAGAATATTATTGGAGTAGAGCTTTGATTGTTAAATATGAAGTTTTCCTTTTATTTTGTTTCTTTAAATTGGTGTTACATTTGTGGTTTATAGCCCTTCTTAATATGTTTTCATTCCAAATTTAAATGTAGCAGTTAGACATTGCTGTAAGAGATCCTGCAGTTTTTACCATTTGTGTGACTCTAATTATAATGATGTAAAACTACTTAATTTTTTCTTAAATTTTCATTTGACAGAAATATTAATATGAAATATATGTTTAAAATAGGTTTGTATTTTATTTTATAATTTTTCTATCCTTATTAAATGGCCATAATTTGTTTTATGTTTAGGAATCTTGGTGTCTGTTTCTGATACTGTTTTTTTTTGTTTCTTGTAGGGTATGATTAACCTTGTCCTTGAGTGCATAGATAGATTACATGTGTATAGCAGTGCAGCCCATTTTGCTGATGTAGCTGGGAAGGAAGCAGGAGAATCTTGGAAGTCTATACTAAACTCTTTGTATGAGTTACTAGGTAAGATGTAAGAATGTTTTTTAAAGGTGGTGAAATCATAAATCTGAATTTATATGAGTTAAGAAAGAGTAAGAGTGCTGTAATTCTTTTTAGGTACTTTTTATCAATGATGATAATGAATCTAGTAGTTTTCATAGATTATAAACCAAGTTCCATGGCTTTATATTCAACAGCCACAACATTTTCCTTTGCTTAGAGGAAGAGAACCACAGGAGTAGCATTCTGGAAATTGATGTTTCCAAGTGAAATGTCTATGTCGGTACTTAACATTTGATGGCTAAGATACTGTAGTGCAGTATGTTAAGTCAGGACTTCATATTTCAGGAATTTTGTGATTCCTAATTTGTAGTTACTACTTACACTGACATATATAATATTATGATTTTATACAGCAGCAATTTCATTTTCTGTAATTGATGATGTTAATCTTTCTATGGTCAACATTTTAGTGATGGAACCCTAAACATATTTAGGCTAGTCTTTGGTACACTACTAGGTTTGTGTTTAAATCCCTTTTGTCTTATTTCCTGCCGTAACACATTCCCTACTTAATAGACCCCTGTACTTGTGGGAATGTGGAGGCAAATGCTGTTATCTAATTTTATCCTCATATACTATTATTATCTTCATATAACTGAGGAAACAGAGGAAGGTAAGTATTCAGAGGTTTGTGCATGGACACAATAAGTATCTGACATTGGATATGAACTCAGGTCTTCTTGACTCCAGACCCTGTGGTCTCTCCATTATGTCAGACAGCTGCCTCCTACTCCTGAGATTGACTCCCTCCATATTAAAAGATGCATGATTTGCAGAAACAACTTCTTCATTGGTAACATAAGCACAAAAAGGAAATTAAATAATGAAAGCTTACTTATACACTCTGTTAAAGCATCTCTTGGAAAATATATGATTTTTCCCTAAGAATAGAGCAGAAAAAAAAGTTTTTAAGATATTTTTTCAGGTGGCAAGATATTTAAAATATTTTCAAGTCTGCTATAATTTGTTTTCCCTTGATGTTTATAGTAATTGGGATATTACTACTCTGATAAAAAGATGTAATTTCTTATTTTGGATATTCCCTCTGCAATAAAATTACTCAATTATACCTTCCTATGTTTTGCTACTCTTCTCTATTTCTTCCCATAAGACATCCACCTAGTATTCTGGAGGCTTGCCTTACTTTCTGTGGTCATCATGAGGACACCAGTGAAACTCTTAAGGTTGATCACCTGTCATCTTTTTCACTCGTTATAGGTTTATCTCACCTTTTACAATTATTCATTTCTCTGATTACATCTTTTACTCCTGATCTTCTTGGAATTCCTTATTGGTTATATATTTTGCCCTATCATATGCACCACCTATTTCTCCATTGTTCTCTATGTAATCATCATTTTATGTCCTTCAAAAACTATTGTATTTCATGCTTGCAATTACATCATAATGCAGGTGGAAGTTTGGAGTTAAAATGCAGTCTTTTGTTTGTAGATACTTGAGTTGCTACATGACTTGCAATTTCTTGAAGGCAATGTATTTTGTTCTCCTGCCAGAAAGATTCTAGGTTCTCCATTCAAATGTATATCATAATCTGGACAAGTATGTTTTTCTTTTTTGACTTCCCTTGGTCATTCTATACTATTTTGCATGATTACAGATTTCATCCAGAATGATTTGATGCCATCAGCAGAATATTATGTGAGAAAAGGAACATGTAGGGGAGACCTCATGATCTGTGAGGAATCTCTCTTCATCTGGGAGTGTGCTCTGCATCTCCTCCATCATAGAGGCAAACAACTTTGGCGCGTTTATGTCTTATTTTTACATATCTTGCCTTATATTTATAATCTAATGGCTATTGATTACTTTTTCCCCCCATTATTAAATATTTGAAGGAATCTTGAAAGATTTTGGTATTTGGATAGAAGATACTTTGTGGGAAGCCAGCATTTTAAGGTGACAATATGTTCTATGGTATCAAATGCTTTTTTCTAAATCCATAAATAATAAGCATAGGGATATCTTATATTGTCTGCATATTTCAGCAAATTATCATAAAGATCTAGACCATTGTAGAGTATCATTTTTAGAAAATCTGTTTATTCCCTATCACATCCTTTGGAAGATATCAGTTCATGTGTAGATAATTGTCATTAAAAATGTATAAAAGGGAAAGTAAGTGTATAAATCAATAGTTGTTAATGTTTTTTGTCACTTTTTTATTGTATCAAGAAAATCTAAAATGTTTCCTCCCATATCTTCAATGTCTTTTCCACATTCAGATAACTTGTGAATAGATACTACAATGTCCTGAAAATTGTGCCTTTTCCAACAAAAATCTTTCTATATACTTAGTCCCATTAGGATACCTTTCTTGTCTTCATTCTCATTAATGTCATTTCTACCTTCTCTGTAAGGAAAAACATTAGAATACTATTTATTATAGTGACTACCAAGGTGGTAAAAACTGTTAGAAAACTCTTTCCTAGGGCAGCTAGGTGGTGTAGTGGATAGAGCATCAGCCCTGGAATCAGGAGGACCTGAGTTTAAATCCAGTCTGAGACACTTAATAAATTACCTAGCTCATGACCTTGGGCAAGTCACTTAACTCCACTGCTTTGCCAAAGACAAAAATATAAAAAGAATATATATCTGGTTTCCTTGAAAATGTTTAACTGGGTGGCACAGTGGATAGAGCACTGGCCCTGGAGTTAGGAGTATCTGAGTTCAAATCTGGCCCCAGACATTTAATAATTACCTAGTTGTGTGGCCTTGGAGAAGCCACTTAACCCCATTGCCTTGCAAAAAAAAAAAAGGAGAAAAGAAAAAGAAAACTCTTTCCTACTCTTTCCCATTTTCCTTCTATTTGTTGTTCCATTTGTATTTTTAAATGCCTTTGAAATGACTCTTTTATTTGGATCTTTTGTCAAGTTTTCTTATAGCTGATTTTTTAACCTTCCATTGACTGCCCTTTTCTGATTTGTCAGATGATGTGCCACATCTCCTTCTTCAAGAGATATTTTAGATAATTTATTTTCTAAATCAGTATAACCTTTGATTGCCTTCTCTCTTTCTTTGAGAGGTAAATTAAATGGTTGTTAACTAATATATTTTCTGTGATCTAATGGTTTCCTGTCCAGTGCCTACCAAATTTTTTCAGAGGATAGAATTCATGATTAAAGGCATGAGACTTCTGTGTCTAGTCTGTGTTTGGCTTCTTATTCCTTCTTTCTGAATCATACTTTGGGAAATACCTCTTAATATCCTCACTTATCTTACTTTTTACATTGAAGTGATTGTATATTAAAATGCATGTTAATTTAATTTAGATGAGTTTACCTATTTTTTAAATAAAAAGCCTCTGCTTCTTTGTCCTCTCCAATTGATATTTGTACATAAGCCACAGTTATTTTAATCGTGATCTTTTTTGCACATTTTTACCATGGCTATTGGAATATAAGAAGACCAAAAAAAACCTCAGAGTAATATGTTATTAAAGACACTTTCCATATAACTTTAATAAATTTGTTGTTAGTATTTGTTCCTAGAATATGTATTATTTGACATTCATAAAAAATGTACTTTTTTCAGAATTGTCTTTTAGATAATTTCAGGAAGCATACCTCTTTCCTCTTTTTCTCATAGCACCCTATTCTGTACTCCCATTAACTTCTTAAATAGTTCACTATGAGGGATTTGTCATAGCTATAACATTTTATAGGAATTAGATAGAAAGTCAATATCAACAAAACTAAGGCTTTATAGAACTTTTATCTTAATAACAGATTCTGTAGTCTGTTTGTAATTTAACTAAACTGAGTTATTTTGAAATGTAATTTTATGATTTTATAATTGCTTATAGTGGTATCTTGACAATTGCTAGGGGTTGTTTGCTCTCTTCTACTTAGTTTTTTTTTCTTTTTCCCAAAATTTGACCTTTCATCTGAGCATAATTTGAGAATGTTTTCCTGCCATCAGAATAAGAAAGTAACTCTGGCTATTTGATATTTACTTACAATTTAATTTAATCCAAAGCCTATTGTAAATGGTTTCATTTATTATAGAACTGAAACATCAAGATAAAATTTGCTGGATTTGAGATCAATTGTGGCATTAATGGTGAGACTTGGTACTCTTTTTTTTTAATTGTTTTGATTTTATAGAAAAATGAAAGCTTAAGCATTATCCTTAAGAGGAATCCTTAATGAGGAGACAGCCCTCTTCTCACTCTTGCACTTTTTCCTTTTCTCTAGATTCCATAGCTTGTTAATTTAATTAGGACTGTAATGATTTTGTCTATTTTGTCTTCTACAGAACCACAAAATTTCTCCCATGCTCTCTTCTTTTCTTCTAATAGTAAATGTGTACTGGAATCTCTTATTTTAAAAAAAAAATCTTTGTGATCTAGAAAGAATACACTTGTGTCTATCACTCCAAAAACTTTTCAAAAACAGAACTAACAAACTGTTGGTCAAAAAGTATTTATTTTTTTCTCTCCATTTTTTTCCAGTTATATGCAAAGGTAGTTTTGAACATACATCGTTTTGCAAGCTTTTGAATTCTGCATTTTTCTGCCATCCACCCTTCCCTTTCCCCCCTCCCCATGACAATGAACAATCTGATATAGGTTATACATGTAATAATTGTGTTGATTTATTTCCATATTAGTCATATTGTGAAGGAAGAATTAGAACTATGGGGTAAAAACATGATAAAGAGAAAACAAAATAAAATTTAAAAAGTGAACATAGTATGCTTTGGTTTGCTTTCAGACTCTATGGTTTTTCCTCTGGATATGAATGTAGGTTTTCCATAAGAGATCTGTCAGGATTGTTCTCAATCACTGAACTCCTGAGAGGAGCTGAGTGCATATTTTATCATCTCACAATGTTTCTGTTAATGCATTTTTCTGAAGTCCAGTCATATATATATATATATATATATACATATATATATAGAGAGAGAGAGAGAGAGAGATATCTATTTATATCTATAGACTTGAACATTGGATCAGGAAGGGTGTTTAGAGATTTTCTTTTCCAACTCTTTCAGTTTATATATGAGATCATCTAGGCAATTAATTAAGGCAATTGTCCAAGTTTATATAGACAGTCAGGCAGTTTAAAATCTAATCAGAACTGTGATTTGAATCAAGATCCTAATGAACTTTCCACTCTCCTAGACTGAATCTCATTTTCTTTCTGTTATGTCCGTGTTGTCTCCTTGTCTTAAGTTATGAACTTTAAGTTAATTTTTGAGAATGATGGATGTGCTTCATTTCACAATAATAAATTAGACCCTCATGGCCTAGAAAGTTTTTTAATGCTCTCTGGATGTATATGTCTTTTCTTGAATCTACAATTCATACTACTCTTAATAAATTTGAGGTAATAATACCTTATTCTAATTTGTTATGAATGTTTTGGGATATAGTAAGTAAAGACATAAATATAAATTTTGTTTTATTTTCTAGCGGCTCTCATCAGAGGAAATCGCAAAAATTGTGCTCAATTTTCTGGCTCCCTGGACTGGCTAATCAGCAGATTGGAAAGACTGGAGGCATCCTCAGGTATATTTTCTGTGTATCTTTTATTCCTATATTTTCCTTCTTTCTGTCCTTTTAAACACAAAAAACAAATCTTTACATTCATATATAGTGTTTGTGTGTATTTAAGGAATTTTTATTTTGTTTGTAAGATCTGTGATTTTATTGGGATGAAATCATATCAGTTAAGGAGACTCCCTCTATCAATGTATATCAGCTATTTATAATTTTAAAGAGTTACCTGGAACATTGAGAAGTTAATGGTTTACCCAAGATCATATGATATGTATCAAAAGTTGACTTTAACCCAGATTTTCCTGAATTAGGAATGTTTGTTCGAATGGAATGAATGTCTAGCTTCTCTGTCTGGGGTTTTTGTATCCCTAGCAAAATGTAAATAACTCAACTTAGACAAGTAATTAGGGATAATAACTCCCCTTAGTGGTAGTATTATAACAGCTTGTTGCATGTTATCTTTATTTGTAGAGAAAAGGTATCTATGTATTAATTATCTAGTCAAGGAATTTTAATTAGTTGTAATATGTGATCTAATCATGAGGTGACATTCAAAACCTGAGCTTCTCACACCATTTTTCCTTGATTTTGTCTAGGAGAAGAAACGGGAATAATGTAGAAAATAGGAAAAATGTAAATCTGTTATCTATATATGACAGTTCTGAGCTCATTGAATATTTTACTCTTTCAAGTTACTTTCTAAAACATATTCAGATGTTTAGCATGTTGTTACTCCATACTTATATTTTTATATAGAGTAAAATTAGAAGAAAAGAGGGACAGCTAGGTGGTACAGTGGACAGAGCACTGGCCCTGGAGTCAGGAGAACCTGAGTTCAAATCCAGTCTCAGACACTTAATAATTTCCTAGCTGTGTGACCTTGGGCAAGTCACTTAAACCCATTACCTAAAAATAATTTTTTTTTTAAAAATTTAAAAAAAGATTAGAAGAAAAGTGGCTCTGACATTTCTGGATGTCAGTGGTTGTCACTAACCATCTCACTATCCTACAAGAGCTCCCCATCAACCATTACATCAGTTTCTCAGTTTCTGTAGCCTCACAATTTCTGTCTCCCCTGTCAACATCTCAGAAGTAAAAGAAACTACTGCTTTATCAGAGAAAGGAAGAGAGGTATGGAAGAAAGAGAGCCTACAAACACACTATAGACATAGCTTGTGAATTTTTTCCTTGTATCAAAAATGCTAGAGACTCATTGCAACCAAAAGTGAGCTAAAAGAGGTTCAATCTTTCAGGATTACAGTACCTCATTCTTTTTCCTCCCTCCCTCTCTCTTTCTTTCCTTCCTTCCTTCCATGTGTTTGCCTAGGAGGCAGCTAGATGGCTCAGTAGAGGGCACTGGGCCTAGAGTCAGAAAGACCTGCATTCAAATCAGAGTTGTGACCCCTGGGCTAGTCACTTACCCTCTGTTTGCCTTAATTCACTGTAGAAGGAATGGTAAAAACCATTTCAGTATCTTTGCCAAGAAAATCCCCATGGATAGTATGGTCCATGGGATCCTGAAGACTCAGACACAACTGAGCAACAACAAATTGTGTCAAGTATTCTGATAATCCAGAGATTCAAATGGGGGGGGGGGGAGGTCACAGCATACAAACAGCTATATACAAAAATATATACTAGATAATACAATTCATTGAGGGGGACTGGGAAGGACCTCTTGCAAAGATGTGTTTTGATGAGAATTAAAGAAAGCCAGGAAAGTCAGAAGAAGGGGGTTGAGAAGGGAGAAAATTCCAGGCATGGGGGACAGCCAGTGAGAACACATGGCCTCTGAAGATGGGGTGACTTTTGTGAGACTAACAAGGAGGACAGTTTTACATGGTCTTAGATACATGAAAGTGAGTAGGATGTAAGAAGGCTGGAAATATAGGAAGGAACCAAGTTATGAAGTTCTATTTGAATGTTTGAGTGGATGAATTCATATTTGATACTAGAGGTGATAGTGAGTCACTGTTCTGTTGTTTATTTAATGAAGAGAGACAAGATGGTGATAGTTTAGTGTGTGTATGTGTGTTGGTGGAGGCAGGCAGACTACCCAGGACAGAACCTTGGGGGTGTTCTCAGAATGAAGCAAAGAAGATTTGAGAAAAAATGCTTAAATAGATAGATGAACTGACCATGTCACAGAAATCTAAAAAAAAAAAAAAAGAGTATCATGGAGATGTTTAAGAACAGAGACTTTTTTAGTCTTTGTTTTCCCATTGTCAACCTGGCATATAATGAATGCTTATTGTATTGAATTGAGGCTTTAGATATAAACTATCACATTCATTGACAGATATTTCCATCTAAAGAATAGAAGCATGAAATCTCAGCCCCATATACATTCTGCCAGCTTCTAGAATGCATTTGAAAATAAGAGAATTTATTTATAAATAAAGTTTCAATTGAAAATTTTTGGAGGGCCACCTAGCACAGTAGATAGAACACCAGCCCTGGAGTCAGGAGTACCTGAGTTCAAATCCAGCCTCAGACACTTAATAATTACCTAGCTATATGGCCTTGGGCAAGTCACTTAACCCCATTGCCTAGCAAAAACTAACTAAAAAAATTTTTTTTTTGGAGAGTAGACAGGGTAGAGACACAAAATTAATTTTTATATTTCTTTAAGTTCTTGTTTTGGTATAAGTTAATTTAATGGAATTTACAGGGTATATTGAAAGCATGTTACAAATGGTCATTTTAATTTTCTTATATTAATAAGGAAGCACATAATAAGTTTGCTACAGGTAGCACTTAACATAATCACATCAGATTTATAATTTGTTATACATCTTTGCAGTTCAGCAAATGCCCTCAGTACTGGTAAAAACAATTCTAAAATGATGTTCACTCTGGACAGAAAATAACTTTGTCTACATTAAAAAAGACAAGATTTTAATATATGCTTATTTAATTCAGGTATATAGAATTGTACATGAACATAAAGAGGGATGAAAATATTTCAAGAGTAATAGAAAATCACTAGTTTAATAGTTTTCACTAGTTTAATAGTTTAAGTGTTCAAAAGTTTATGTAACTGTTGATTGATTTGGATTTATGTAACTAATACTTGGAACATAAAAAGCAGTGAAAGTTCACATTGTCTTTCACGTATTTGTAAATGTCAAATTACATCAATTTACCATGAACCTAATTTGACATATAATCAAAAATTAAAATGAAACAAAGCAAAAAAAAAAAACCCAACCCTTAGGAATAGCAGAATTTCTTTCTAAAAAATTGAAAATTACCTAGCACCCCAAGGTAATATGTAAAGAAACGTTTATGTTGCTTAGTGAGTTCTGTCCATTTCCTATAATAAACTGTTAAGTGGCATCAGTTGTATAGCATTCACTTTATTGTATGTGACTATTATGTAGATAAAGTTTTCATTCATTATTTTTGCTATATCATTAAAGTAACAGAGAGAAGTTAACCTCAGCTATATACTTATTCTCAAAACAAGTTGATAGAATTAGGCATCTGTCTTCAGAAAAGCCAGCAGAATTTTTCTATGTACTCTAGGTAGGTATTAATCTAAGTCTTTAATACCAATCTAAATAGCCATGCAATTAAAAAATCCTTGGAGATGTTGCATAAGGTAGAACATGGAGCAGTTTATACATGTATATTTCTGGATAATATAGGCAAGGTAAAGCAAATATAGGTCTTTTTTAATGGTTGCAATTATTTTATATACTTAGAGCTCTATAAAACTAGGGGCAATAAATAAAAGTAAAAGAGGCTAAACTGTTTTGCATATCTTTGTGGAAGAATGTAGAACATTTATACTTTTAAAGTTCCAGAAAGGTCACTGTATGGACTGAACAGCTTATATACAACATCTGTGCAATTTTACTTGGCTTAGTTTTTAATGCAAAAAACTCCTCTTGGACAAGAAGGCACAGTTATTCTTGTCCAAATCCTTCTGTCTCTTCTATTGCAAAAAGCAGTTTCTCCTTTAGTTGTTTGTAGCTTTTATAAGGTGGTAGATCCAAATGATTAAAACATGTATGACTTCTTTGTAACCAGATTTCTTTGCCATCTTTTTCTTTTTGGGGGGGGGAATAAAATGAAAATTTATTAAAAAGGTTATAAGACATAAGGAAGGGACAGAGAGAGAGAGAGAGAGAGAGAGAGAGAGAGAGAGAGAGAGAGAGAACAGCCAAGCATCCTTGACTGGGCCATGGTCAGGGAAGACTGAACCAGCCCTGAACTTGAGTTCAGTTCAGGTTTTTATGTCTTGCCTCTCATCCAGAGGGCAAAAGGTGAACTCCCTTTCCCTATACTTGACCTAGAATTAGAGAGTAAAACCCAAGGAGATAGAGTACAAATTTTACATTAAACAATGGTACTTTAAGAATGGGGAGGGTCCCTACCCAAGATTATAATTATTTCTGTTACAATTATAATTCTCTACTTCAAGTCAATTTACATCCCAAGAGTCAATTTACATGTCCACCCAAATTCTGTTCCATTCAAATTCTCTTCCTCCTTCCCTGCATCATTCCCACCTCAGTCATTTTAGGACCAGTCTTTTGGGCCTTTCAGAGTCCATTTGGAGATGAATGTATTACAGTGAGGGCTTCATTGAGGCAGGGTCCAGGAAATGATTGGCTGGCACAGCTGGTTGGCATGCTGTAGAGACTGGTCTTGGAGCTATATAGCTATAAACCAGAGCATCAGGTGGTTTGAGCACGAAAGAGAACCAAGAATGTTCCAGGCTGCCATTTGGTATAAGAGATTCAGAAAAAAAATCATAATTCAGTTGTCGCTCATGGAGCTAAGGACAGTGCCATGGAGCTCAATCCAATTTCCCAGTCTGTGTAGAGAGAATCCTTTTGTTGGCTGCCAAAATGTAGCCACTGGCTACTTGGGTTTGGTTATGCCTATGAGGAATCATTATTTAGACTCAGGAAAGCACAGGTGGAAATAAAACAAAAATTTATTAAAAAGGTTACAGGACATAAGGAAGGACGAGAGAGAGAGAGAGAGAGAGAGATAAAAGAACAGCCAAGCAGCCTTGGCTGGGCCATGGTCAGAGAAGTCTGAGCCAGCCTGCCATCTTTTTCAAAACAAAACTTCTGAGGACCATTAATCCCCATGAGCTCAGCAAAACCTCCTAAGGGTAGTCATGCAGTGACAAACTGCATTAGACACATTCTAACTTCATTGTCTGTCTCTTTCACAAACTGCAGAACCAAATGGTCTGTTTGCTATTTCTTGTGTCATGTTGATATACAGTATTTCTCTGCCAGTCTGCTAAATTGACTTCTTCCATACCATATGACATCACCTCCAATTCTTTTTCATCAAAGTACTGAAGCCATTGAAGGGGAACAACTTCATTAAAACCATCAAGGAAAGCTTTGGTCTGTCTTGTACTCCTCGAGAAAAACACCATTCTGCCATCAAACCAATATACTCTTGTTTGTTCTCCTCAGTCACCAGGATATTAGAACTTCCCAACTTCAGATCATGAGAAGTCATTTTCCCTAAAATCTCCATATCAACTGAAAAATACATTTCCAGGCCACATTCTTCAATGTTGTCTCTTATCCAGATGAGGGAATTATAGAATTCAGTATCAATAGATTCCAAATCTTTAATAGTAAGCTTCTTACTTAGCATACACTTATAGAATAGTAAAGAGAAACCAATATCAACAAACTTTCCATGAAAGAGTGCCATTGCAATAAAGCATCCAATGGAACAGAAGTATGGAAGATGGTCTGGGGTGATTGTTGATGCTGGATTAATTTGAAGACAATAATTGCTTTTCCAGCATACTCAAATAAATAATACATAGGACTCAGCACTTTGTGGGAAAGCCAAAAAACCCCAACACATTCTCTTACCAGGCCACCATAACCAAGTCCTTCTCTCCTGAATATTACATGCAATTTCCTCCTCAAATCATAGCATTTTAGAGCCATGATCTGTTGGAAAGAATCTTCAAACAATGTCTGATGAGACACATTTATTTTTACATGACTGGTATAAATAATGGAAGTGTGCAAGTTTCCACCTAAAGCTTTGTTCCTAAGCAATTTGAGGGCCTTTAGTTACAGAGGGTTTTCCAGTATGTGAATCCTTAAATGTTGTTGTCTTTGTGTTACAATCAACAGAATACTTAAGACCTTCTCTAGTATATCTGATTTCCCAGCCCTCAGGCAAAGACTTTCCGGCAACAAACCTTGAGTTCCTGGGTCTTCCCACTGTGCTTTTTTGTGTTATGATTTACAAAGTAAGCTCTGTTGTTTGAATCCACTCTTTTTTCCCAACCTGATGGCAAAGGACCAAGTGGGTCATTTTCTGTGGATAGCATTGAAGCCCAAATAGAGGTATCATTGGTTAAATTGCTGCATAGCTCTTGGAAGTTGGTTATGCTGACACTTCTATTGCTCGGAGTTTCTGATTGATTCCATAGTAGGCTGATACCAGGTTGTTGTTCTGGTGTTGTGGTCCACATAATAAACTATTCCACAATCATCCAACTCTTCTTTCCCAACCTGGTGGTAAAGGCTGCAGTCTCTCCCACTTTGTAGTTCTTGTGTTATGGTCAACATAATAGGTCATATCATGAGGATCTTTTCTCTGTTCCCACTCTGGTGGCAAAGATTCTGTATAAGAATTTCCAGGCTGTTGCCTTTTAGGTTCTTCAGGTACAGTAGAAGACTGTCTTGGTTTGGCAGCTTCAATAGTAAAACTATTTTTTAAATTGGAGGCAGAATTTACAGTATTTAAAGCTTCATGTACCTTTCTGCACTGGTTGAGGCAAGTATGCACTCTTTTCAGAGCACTCAGAAATTTCTTGAGTTACAGGATCTATAGTAGTAGTAGTAGTAGTAGTAGTAGTAGTAGTAGTAGTAGTAGTACAATTAGTAGATATGGGAGTTTTTTCAGATCCTATTACAGTTTGAAGAGCAGGTGAATTATCAGTTGTTGCAGATGAAAATGATTCTCCATTAACAGTGTTATTGGTAGACCAAAATGAAAGTGGTTTTGAAGCTGGTGTCTTTTTAGGTCTGATTGCAACATGAGAAGGAGATGAAGGTATACTGTCTCCATTAAGTACATGTATGCAGAATGAATACTGAATTTGTAGCTGTATGGTTATCTACTCCTTTAGCAACTTCAGTGGCAGATCTAGTTGCAATCCTTGCTGAAGCTTCTCTGTTTTCACACATGGCATCACCATTCTGCTATACCTCCATGGCTGCTGCTGAAGGGCAGTTGTTAGTGTTTCCTAGTATTCCGTTTTAGCCAGAATTTCTGGGGTGCAGCTAAAGTGGTCCTCAGGGGAGAAATCATATCCCCATGGTCACACAGTAGGTACTGCAGGTAGAATTCAAACTCAGGTCTTTCCTGATGCCAAACCCAGCACGCTGCTTCTCCAGGCTGGCAGCCAGTCCGCCTCCCTCAGCTGCCCCCTCCTCGCCCTTCAGTTACCGGAGGCGGGTCTCCTCACCCCTCCAAGCCGAGGATTGTCATCTCCCAAGGGCAGCCGCGGACCCCACGGACCCCACGGACCCCACGGACTGGGGAGACCGCAGACTCCTCCCCCACCCCAGCCCCCAACCCCCAACCGCACCGGTTCTTTTGAAACCAAAATGCTTTCTAGGCATTACAGGACTGACTTAAAGGAAAAATGTCATTCTGACACTGTAACATTACAAAAAAAGATTGCCTATTACATTTCCATTTTTATTCATGTTTTATCCACAGTCAACTATGAGATTAAATAAAATATTAATTTGAGGCTCTATAGAGCTGTATAAATATTAAGTAAATACATATGTAGATAGCATAACTAGTTAAGTACTTTGAGAAGTAGATAGTATTTGCATGTACATAATTGAAAATTACCCCAACTTGAAGATTACCTAACTAATCATTTGAATATTGTTTTAGGGGTTAACATTTTTTCCTTCCACTTTTCCTTCCACCCCAGTGCCAGTCTGTGTATTTTAGTTTAGCCACCTAAATGTTTCGCATTGCAATACAGTGTCTTTATTTCATGGCAATAAATTTAAATCAGTTTGCTTCAAATATTTTACAATCAAGTTTTTTTTTTTTTTCAGAAGTCGGCTGGGAATAGTTTCCTTGCTAATCTATAGACATAAATGGATATTTTTTATTTAAAACTATAGTTCTCAGGGCGGCTAGGTGGCGCAGTGGATACAGCACTGGCCCTGGAGTCAGGAGTACTGGAGTTCAAATCCGGCCTCAGACACTTAATAATTACATAGCTGTGTGGCCTTGGGCAAGCCACTTAACCCCATTTGCCTTGAAAAAAAAAAACGGAAAAAAGCAAAACAAAACTATAGTTCTCTTTAATGCTGTATTCTGTTAGTTTAATAGAATTGCCCTTCAATTATAAAATGTATGACTAGAACAGTACTAATAACCATACTGTCAGCCGAAAAGATTTGATGACTCTGTTTAGGATGGAGATCAAGAATAAAATAAAATGTCATTAATATAGATCATATGATTTAGAAATGAAAATTTCATTAAAGATGTATTATCAAATCTTTAGTATATTCACAGAACTCCATATCCAAAACCAATTAAAAGACTTCTGTATCATACAACACATGAATTGTTTAGTCATTATGTGTAACAGGATGTGTAGTCAGATGATATCAGCACTGACTCTGAAGTTGGGAGGGAAGTAACCCTTTCATTATGAATATCTGAAAGCAAGCCCATTTCAGGGTTCCTGTGGGCTTGATTGCAATGCCTTAATAGCACAATCACATTTACCTTCCAGTTAATTAAGTGTTCTGGTATAAAGTACAAATTAGCTGATACTCCATAAGTGGTACAATACTCATATGCTCCTGTTTGTGGATGACTTTATTCTGATTGTGTCAGAACTTAGACTTCCTTAGTCTCCTTAATGAGATTCACAATAACTCATACACAAGATTACTGCATCAAAATCCATTAAAATTGTTTTTGAAAAATGACTTTTATCCTGATCTAATATGGGGTTGAATTGAACTAATCTATCCATAAACATATTTTAGATATTCTAGTTGGACAATGAACTGGTTCCAGAAGAGAATTAATTAGAAACTAGACTGGATTGCTTATGGAGAATTAGTCAATAATTGTTACCTGAAATAAAACCTTAAGAATTAGAAAGACCTGAGTCCAAGTTTTGCTGCCAATACATGCTAGTTATATTAACTATCCACAAATCACCTCTCAACATCTCAGACAATTTGTAAGACTATATATCTTTGAATTGAATTGTTTACCTACATTAGCAGATTGGTCTTCTAAACTACACAAAAGAAAGCATAGGCTCGAAATTTAAAGCTATATTTTGGGCATGCTAAATTACTATGAGTTATGGAATAATAAGATCTCTAAATAATCAAATTATATGCAACTCAAAGGATAATGGAGAAATATATGGTAAGTAGAATGAAGTATATTATCAATGTTGACAAATGTGGAAGAAAGGACAAAAAACCTCATTAAATATTTGATCAGAAATAGCGGAGGACCAGTAACATAGTAAGTATGAAAAATAACAAATGAAAAAAATTGATTGATATACTCTGGCATAGTTAAACTGACTATAAGAAGCCCTCTGGGATATTTTGTAGCTCTCTCAGTCTAGGCACTTATCATTTTTGGGACCACTGAATAAATTCCTAATTAGGTTTTTCCTTTCTCAAATCATAGCTATTAAAGTATTGCTAATATAATGATGCTGATGATGATGATAAACAATAACTAATGTTTATATAAGACTTTAAACTTGACAAATAATGTTAGTCTATGCTATTTAATGCTAAGTAGTCCTAAAACAAAGATCTGTCCAAATTTCTTTTTCTGCTAAAAAGCCTCATGAGTTTTCCTTATTTGTCTCTACTATCAGGGAATTCTCTCAACCTCTTTGAGAAGCATATCCATCAGCTGAGGTTCAATGAGTAGAGTTAGGAAGCCAGGTTGAAAGCAAAGAGATTTATAAGTAGACCAAGACATACTCTTCTTGTCAATACTGAATCCAACTTTCTAGAGTATGGATTTTACTTTATAACATCTCAGGGCTGCTTAGAGTACAATCAGAAAATACTTATAGAGAACTTCTCTTTCATTTTGGAAAAAAGATTATTCTTGTTCCAGAGCTTATCTATACTTATTTAAACTTTTAAATTTTATGTTGTTATTCATCTAGTCTCTTTAGAAGCCTTTATTAAAATAAAGTAATTATTAATTCAAAAGTTGTTTATTAATGTATTTTGTTTGTTCAAAGGCACCTCAGTAGGAAGTTATAGTCAGTTAAACACAGAGAAATGAAGGAAATTCTCTTTACAAATCTCTGGTCTATCTGGCTTGCTACAAAAATTTACCCCCTTTTCATACTCTTCTTCTAATTTTAACTGCATTGATATTGTTTAAGCTAAAGTTTTAAATTTTATGCTATCAAATTATCTATTTTACCTCACAATCATTCCCTTCTCTTTTTCAGTCATGAAGTCTTCCTATATTCAAGAGAATTGAAAGACAATTTTTTCATACTTCACTGATTAGCTTATAATATCAATCTTTATGCCCAAATCATGACCCCATTTTGAACTCATCTTAGTATATAATGAGATGCTGGTTTATAGCTAATTTCTACCAGACTGCTTTTGCAGTTTCTCAACAGTTTTTATCAAAGAGGGAGTTCTAGGCCCAAATGCTGGGATCTTTGGATTTATTAAAAACCAGGTTACAGTGTTCATTTGCTTCTTAATTTTGTGTACCTGATCTGTTTTGGGATCAGCTTCTTTATTCCTTGTCTAGTACAAAATTATTTTAATGCTTGAAGCTTTGTAGTAGAGTTTGATGTCTGATACTGTTAGGTTACCTTTTTTCTCTTTTCTATTTTTTCCAGTGATTCCCTTGATTTTCATTTGTTCTTCTAGGTAGATTTTACTATTTTTTTCTACCTTTATAAAGTAATTTTTTGTAGTTTGATTAGTATTAGAATGAATGAATAAATTAATTTAGGTAGCAATGTAATTTTATTACATTTATTTGACTTATCCATGAACAATGAACATTTCTCCAATTATTTATCACTGTATTTGTATGAAGAGTGTTTTTTGAGTTCATATAGTTCCTGTGAGTGTTCTGGCAAGTAGACTCTCAAGATTTTAGACTCACTGTAGTTATTTTAAATGGATTTCTCTTTCTATCTCTTCTGGGTTTTATTAGCAACATACAGAAATACTGAAGATTTGTGAGTAATATTTAGTTTTACTGAAGTTTTTTATTTTTCTTTAGTTTTTAGTTGATTCTGTGGTGTTCTCTTAGTAAATAATCATATCATCTTAAAAATAGTTTTCTCATTATCTATACAATTTCTTTTTTTCCCCTTATTGCTATAAGCAAGCATCTCTTGTACAGTATTGAATAATATTGGTGATAATGGATATCCTTGCTTCAACCTTGACTTTATTGGAAAGATAATTTCCATTACAGATAATGTTAACTCTTTTTTAGATCAATATTACTTATTCTTTTAAGAAAAGCACCATTTCTTTCTATACTTTCTAGTGTGTTTTTATTTTATTTCCAGCAAAACTTTTAGTTTTTTCTGAGTGGGTGTTTTTTAAAACAGAAATCAGTGTTGCATGTTGTCAAGAGTCTTTTCTACATTTGCCAAAATAATATAATTTTTTGTTGATTTTTTCTTTTGATTTGATGAATTTTGCTTATAATTTTCATGTATTGTACCATCCCTATGTTTTTGATATCAAGCCATCTGTTCATAATTTGTGATTTTTGTGATATGTTATTATGTCTTGTTAATATGTCATTTAAATTTTTGCACTGACATACATTAAAGCACATCCATAGTTTTTTTTTTATATATTTTTTCCTGTTTTTGACTCTTGGTTAGTTTTCTTTCTTTAGTTTTTTTTTTTTTTTTTTTTTTGCTAGGCAATGGGGTTAAGTGGCTTGCCCAAGGCCACACAGCTAGGTAATTATTAAATGTCTGAGACCGGATTTGAACTCAGGTACTCCTGACTCCAGGGCCAGTGCTTTATCCACTGCACCACCTAGCCGCCCTCTTGGTTAGTTTTCAAGGCCAATTTTGTGTATAGAAGAAATTTAGTAGAACTTCACCTGTTTTTTGCAAACAGTTTGTGTAGTACAGAATTAATTGATTTTTAAATATTTGATAGAATTCACTTGTAAATCCATCTGGTTCCTTTTTTTCTTAGGGAGTTCATTTTTATGGATCATTTAATTTATTTTTCTAAGGTAGTATTCCATTTCCTATTAAGTTAATTTTTACAATTTATTTTCTTGGAAATATTCATCTATTTCATTTAGGCATCTTGAATTGCATTGAATTGACCTAACTTGTCCAAGCAAGTTCTGATTGGCAAAAAGCCCCTCAGGCTTTTTGTGTTACTCAAAAAATATTCAAGGATTATTTTCTTTATAGCCCCATCCTATCCCTTATTTACAAATTCTATTTCTTCTTCAGTAATCTGGGTAATTTATATTTTTGTAAATATTGATCCATTTCACTTAAGCTATTAGATTTATTGACATATAATTGGGCAGAATAATTAATAATAATTGCCTTGATTTTATAATGTTCATTGGTTGCACATTCACCAATGATTTATCTATTTTTCCCCAAAACCCGTTCCTACTTTTATTTATTAGATGTTTTCTTCTAAACTTTCAACTTTATTACTATGATTTTTATTTTGGTATTTAGTTGTAGAGATTTTAATTTTTTGTTTTTCCTGTTTTTTTAATTGCATGAACAATTTGTTGCTCTTTTCTCTCTCTTATGGATATAACCATTTAGAGAGGTTAATTCCCCCCCCCCCAAGTACTGTTTTGGCTGAATTTCACAAATTTTGAAATATCTAATTGTTATTGTTATCTATAATAAAATTATTTTATTTAGTTTTCAATTAATTTTAATTTATACTTCAAAGATCGTTTATCGTATGTGATTTTATTGCATTATATATAGTCAGAAAAATATGTTTCATATTTCTGCTATTCTGCATTTTTGTTTTGTGCCCTTATACTTGGTCAGTTTTTGTGAAGGTTCCATTCATAGCTGAGAAATAGATAAACTCCTTTCTATTAACATTCATTATTGTCTGGAGGGCTATCATATCTAAGTTTTATAAAATTTCATTTCTATCCTTAACTTCTTTCTTTTTTATTTTAACGTATGATAACTCTGAGAAAGTTAAATTGTAACCCCCCCCACATATTATATAATTTTATTCTCCATTTTTTCTGGCATCTCATTTAACTTTCTTTTTAAAATTTACATGCAATCCTATTTGTGGCATATTTAGTCAATATTGTTATTAATCATTCTCTGATATTTCGGGGGGGGCAAAAATGTATTTTTTCTTTTTTATTTCTTAGGTTAGTCTTTTTTTTGATTTTGCTTTGTCTGAGATCATGATTCCTGCTTCTTTTTTTTTTTAAATTGCTACTAAAGTATAAGAGATTTCTACTCTAACCTCTTATTTTAGCTCTATGCACATGTTTCTTGTATTGTTGAATTTTGGCTTCTAATCCATTCTAATCCATTTGGTTGAGTTCATGCCATTCACATTCACAATTATGATTGCTTATTATATATTCTTCTTTCATTCTATTCTTTTATATGGAACTTCTCATTTTAACCTTTTCACCTCTCAAGAGTCCGTTTTATCTCTGACCACTGCCCTGCCCAATCTCGCCTCACTTTTATCATTTCTCTCCCCTTCTAGTAAACCCTTTCTCTCCTTCTTCCTCCTACTTTAAAAAATGTCTGTCTTGAACTCTTCCAAAAAATTATTGTTAATCTTGTGTCTAATCTGAAATTTTTTCTTTGAGGTTTGATTATAGATTTTTTTGAAATCATTCTTGTCTGCATATGTGACTAGAACCTCCTTTCACCACAGTAGCTTTTCGTATTTTCTATTTTTATGCATTTTTCAATCCTACTTCTTGACTTTGGACTTATTTTATTGTTGGACTTTGTTCACTTCTGGTGAGGGCCAGGATGTCTGATCTGAGCATTTACCTTTTTTATGTCCTTTTGCTTCTTTCACAGTTCCCTCTGGGGACCCACAAGTTTTTAATGCTTCCACAGTGGTGTGATATGTGGGAGAGGTCTATTCACAACCTGACTGGTCGGAGCTTTTAAGACATCTGACTCCTTATGTGTAGTTGAGTTTCAGTAGATAGTTACTGGACTCAGTTACTGAGAGGTTCTGTAGAGTCAGAATACTGGGAATTCTGATTCCACTTTGGTCTTGGGCTTCTGCCCTATTTATTCCATCATGGATTTAGTTGCTGGGCTAAAGATTAGAACTGAATCAGTGCTCAGCTTTTGGTCTCAGAGCCTCACAGCTAAGTTTCTGAAATTTGTTTCTTGCTCATTATACAATTAAGTCTCCACTTATCCATTGCTTCTCTGACTCTGGAACTGTTACTAGAGCCTGTATAAGGTGTGAAGAGATGCCAGACTGCCTCATCTCTTCAAGTGTATCTTGAGGGCTCTGGCTGTCTCAGTGCTTCCGTGCCTCCTGCCCTGGTGCTGTGTTTCAGTTCTCTTTTATTCCTTGGTGCTAGAATGCCCCCTTCCCCCCACTTCATTGTTTTTGTTTTGTTTTGTTTTCTCCTTTACTGTTTTATTCTTAAATGTTCTTAGCATGACTTTGGTTACTTAGGTCTCTCACCAAACTTTGTTGAAACATTTTTTCCTCCCAGTGAATCTGTTTTATGAGGCTATAATCTCATTCCCAAGACATCTTATAATCATGTTCTTTGTATTTACTCTCTAAATATTGGTCAAGGATAGAACTTGATACTGGGATCAGGAAGGATTTGAGTTCAAATGTGACCTTAACCTCTTAACCTTCTTTATTTACCTCCGTTGTTCCCTCAGCTTTAAAATAGTGATAATAATAGCACCAACCTCAAAGAGTTGTTATGAAGATCACTATTTGTAAATGACACTTTGCATAGTGTTTGGCACTTAGCAGGAGCCTTTTAAATGCTTATTTTTTTCACTTCCTTGAGATACAGATTGAATCAGGATAGCCAACCTATGGCTTAGAACAAAGAATTTTTTTTTAATATTTTTCAGATAAAGCTTTATAGTATTTAATAATATAAAAACTGTTCTTAGCTCAGGGGAAGCACACAAAGACAAGGAGGGTTGAATTTGACCTCAGTTCACGGACTCCTATACTATAATCTCTCTAAGTGCTTACTTTAGAATTAATTTATATTCACATAGTTTTTTGTCCTTAGATTTTTTATGAAATAAATTATATATAAATATATAGTATAGCTATATAATTTATATGTAGAATATATGTAGTATATAAAGATATGTAGTAAGTCATTCAGTTGTGCTGACTCTGGATTATGCTGTGGAAATAGCATGCCAGTACCGTTCTTGGGGTTTTCTTGACAAAGATTCTGGATTGACTTGTCATTTACTTCTGTAAATTAAGGAAATTAGAGGTTAAGTGATTTGACCAGGTTCGCACAGTTAGTGTCTGAGACCTGATTTGAACTCGGTTTTTCCTGCCATTAAGCCAGCCCTCTATCTATCTAGTCAACTAACTGCCTTCCTAGGGTAGTAATGAAATTAAATAGAATAGTATAAGGAAGTATATAGTATGTAATATATATTTATATATATATATATATAAAACACATACAAATAACACGTATTTTATATATACATATATATCTGAATTATCTATTATTATTGTCATTCATTAGTTTTCTTTTTAAATTCCACATCAAGGCTCATTTCTCAGTAACTACTGTTGGGTTATTATGATATAATAGAGCACTCAATAGAACATTTAAAATTATTACAAGACCCATTTCTGAATGAGAGCAGATATCTTTTGAAAAACATTCTATTAGAGTCAAAGTCCTTGGTGAGACTGAATCAATCTTGACAAACTGTGAAAGAAGTGAGTTTGCTTGTAGGAGGAGACAATATAAAATTAAAATAATTTACTAAAACATTTGCTTAATTTTCTCAGTCTACTGAATCTTTCTTGGGTACAATATTTTCCTTTGGTTATCTTGTTTCTAAGAATAGATAATGAAAAGAATAGATGAAGTTCTTGTTTTCTTTTTTACTTCTTTTTCTTTTGTTTTGTCTTTAGGGATTCTAGAGGTTTTACACTGTGTATTGGTGGAAAGTCCAGAAGCTCTGAATATTATTAAAGAAGGACATATTAAATCCATTATCTCACTTTTAGACAAACATGGACGAAATCACAAGGTGAGGGAGATATATTTTATTGGCATAAAATGAAATAAATAGTAGCAAAATAGGAGAATCTCAAATCTTTTTTGGGGGGGGCATATTGCTGGAATTACTTCACTGATGTTAGTGGCATGTCAAGTAGTACTAAAATACTTTGTAGTCTGTTATAACAAAGGAAGATGATATATTTCCTAACTTCCAGAAGTTAAGAATGAGGCATTGAAAAAAAGTAAACTTAAATATGCCCCAAACTTTTCTATTTTGAGGAATTATTTTCCCATTTACTTTCAGTATTCTTATTAGTATTTTGGGGAGTAATGAATGTGGTAGAGTTAAATAAGAGGTGAATTTTTATAAATATTACATTCTTGGAAACTCTTAAAGTTATGGATCTTAAGGAATTATAAGGATTATTGCTACTTCCTAATGTGAATGATAAAGATAAAATTTGAATAATAAAGGGTAAGTAAGTAAAATGAGAAGAAAACTGTTTTCTCTTTTAGGTTTTGGATGTCTTGTGTTCTCTCTGTGTTTGCCATGGAGTTGCTGTCCGCTCTAATCAGCATTTAATTTGTGACAACCTCCTACCAGGAAGAGATCTACTGCTACAGACTCGTCTTGTGAATCACGTGAGCAGGTATTTTTTAAAAAAATGAAATGTAATGATAATAGACTTTTTAAAGTCTCTTTTAAAGTATGTTATAAACTTTTTGATTGAGCAACTTAAAAATATTATTTTACATGAATACCATTCATATTCACCTTTCTTTTACTAAAATACTGAAATGATTCATGATCCTTTTTTAATTCTAGAGTTCCTTCCAGTGATACAAATTGCAAACCATTCATGCCTACCTGCCCTATATAACTCTTTATTCTTATTTACATTGTAATTCCTATTAATTTAATTGAATTTCCTTCTCCTGTTACATGTAAAAGCAAATCCAAATTCTCTCCCTCCTATCCCACTCCCCTTCATTGAGAAAGCAAGTCACTTGGTATAGGTTAAAAACATGTAGTCATGAAAAATATTACTACACATATATAACTCTTACCCATAACTTCCAAACAATTTCAAGGGAGTCTACACAGATGTTCTGTCTTTTTTTTTTAACTTTCTCCTTCATGATAAAATTACCACTGAAGCACTCAATATTCATCTGTTATCCCTCTTCTTGAGACATAATTAGCCCTTCTTTTCTTTGTGTCATAAAATTCCTTGATGTTCTCCTTTACTCCCAATGTTTGAAGTGTCTCATTGATTGTATTTAGTAGCCTGCACATAACCTGTACCTCTCCATTGTTTCCTCTGTAATACTCATTTTAATTCTCCAGAGGCAGTTATATTTCATGCCTACCCTTGATGCAGTGGGCAAATTGAGAAAAGGGTATATTATACCAGCTTAAAATTGATTCGGAAATTTTATACCTTTATCATTCCATGGAGCAAATCCAAATAAAATGGATCATCTGAATAGCTAAATTTTGAAGTTTAATTGAATAATCTGTTAAGGGAAAGTGAAGACATGACAACTTTCTATGTTCACAGAAGTAAAAGTTAATATACCAACCTCAGTAATGAAGCATTTATTAAGTGCCTACCATGTGTCAGACAATATACTAAGTCTGGTAGATAAGAATGAAAAAAACAAACACAGCCTTCTCCCTAAAGAGCTTGCATATTGTAGTGTTCATTTTTGTGAGGGAATGAAATATGGCATCATACATTGACTAAAGAGAATTAATTCCTCAATTAGATCATGGAAAGAGAAAAAAATAGTTTTTTTATTATATTTCCCTTCAACTATAGCATATATTAAAGACATATTTACTTAAGTATATATTTCATCCAGGAGCAATGGAAAAAATTGCAATTTGATATTTTACTCCTATTCAACCAAAAATCAAAGAATAATTGTTTTGATTTGTATTACTTTCTCTCTCTTTTTTAAAGAGTGGATAATTCTTTGTGGATTTTTTATTCTATCTCCTACTATATCACTTAATTATAGTATGAAAAATAGCCAGAGATGTTCTAGAATCAGTTGTTAAATTTTGTGTAAACATTAAAATATCAGAAATTAGAAGACACTGAAAATCAAAGATTTATTTATTGTTCCATTGATTGGCTAAACTTATAGAAATGATAGAGAAAATATTAGTAATGCAGATGGAACTTAAACTTATCTTGCATACATTTTTCCCTCAGAGAACTCTTAAATATTGGCATTACTAGTATACTATGATAGAAGATATCATAGGAAGGTAATTAATTGGTTTAAAAAAATTCCAGCAGCATTGGAATCATAATTTAATCAGAACTGTAAGCATAATTTACCTAGATAGCAAACATTATGTTTATTGAATTATGTGCAGGGTCAAGACTGAATATTTTTTATACTAAATGAGACTATGTTTAAATGATATGATTTTCATTTCTTCTCAAAAAAAATCACTAATATAAACTGAAAATGATGATGATGATGATGATGATGTATCTTTGGATTTTTTCCAACTGGAATTTTTTTTCTCTTAAAAGCATGAGGCCCAATATTTTCCTTGGCATCAGTGAAGGGTCAGCTCAATATAGGAAATGGTATTATGAACTCATGGTAGACCACACAGAACCTTTTGTGACAGCTGAAGCAACTCACCTCCGAGTAGGTTGGGCTTCAACAGAAGGCTATTCGCCCTACCCTGGGGGTGGTGAAGAATGGGGCGGAAATGGTGTTGGAGATGATTTGTTCTCCTATGGATTTGATGGACTTCATTTATGGTCAGGTAAATATATCATTTGCTTTTACAAAGTTCCAAAGAAGACTTTCTTGCCCTTATGATTAATTTCTGCCACTTAATGAGACCAAGATATTCTGCCTATGGATATGTATAGTGGTTAAAGATCTAATTTTGTTTTAAGGAATGTATGTGACAAAATCAGTTGGGATGGAAGTGGAAAGAAAGATATTTAAATTGAAGCATATATTTAAAATGTTATATTGGTAAATGAATAATATGTGTGTATTTTAAAGGATTCCAATTTGTTTTAATTTGAAGCTTTAACATTTTTCTCCCTTCAATGGTATGCTTAAATTTAAAGGGTACAGAAACAAAATTAATAAGAAATTGTGAATTTAATAAGATGAACAGCCTACTATTTATTAGGATCTAATAACTTGATATTTAAACATGTATTAAACCTTATTTTGTATCAAAGATTTTTAAAAGTCTAGCAGTTTTCTTCCCAGTCCTTGATATAGTATTTAATTTTCTGTTTTTTTTAAATAAAATTCCAGTAAGTTTGCCATGTGGACATTTAAAAATTATCTGATTTTGAAAAAATATATTAGGCTAGCTTCTGTTTTTCTACTGATTTTTTTTTCAATTACATGCAAAGGTAGTTTTTCACCATTTATTCATTTGCAAATTTATGACTTCCACATTTTTTTTACCATCTTGTCTTCTCTCTCTCCCTTCCTCATGGCAGTGAATAGTTTAGTAAAGGTTATACATGTACAATTATGTTTAACATATTTATATATTGTCATTTTGTGAAACAGAAATTAGAACTAAAGAGAAAGAAAAAAATGAGAAAGAAAGGAAAAAAAAGAAGTTTGTTTTTAAAAAAAGCAACAAAAAAACCAAAAAATGTGTCTGAGGTCCAATTTGAACTCAGGTCCTCCTGACTCCAGGACTGGTGCTCTATCCACTGCACCACTTAGCTGCTCCAGAAGTTTGTTTTTTTTTTTTTTTAAGTGAACATACTGTGCTTTGCCCTTCACCCAGACTCTAGAATTTTTTCTCTGGATGTGGATGACATTGTACATAGCAGGTCTTTCAGGCTTGTCCTTGACCTCTGAACTGCTGAGAGGAACTGCATCTATCATAACTGATTGTCTTACAATGTTGTTAATGTATAGTGTTCTCCTGGTTTTGCTCACTTCATTCAACTCACTTCATGCAAGTCTTTCCATTCTTTTCTATAATCATGTTTCTTACAGAACAATAGAACTCCATAACATTCATATATCATAAATTGTTCAGCTATTTATGGGCATCCCTCAATTTCCAATTCTTTGACACCACAAAAATTTTTGAACATGTGAGACTTTTCTTGTTTCTTATGATTTCTTTAGGATTTAACCTAGTATTGGTATTGCTGAATTAAAGGGTATGGAGAGTTTTATTGTTCTTTGAGTATAGTTTCAGATTGCTCTCCAAAATGGCTGGATCAGTTCACAACTCCACCAACAATGCATTAATGTCCCAGTTTTCCCACATTCTCTCAAATATTGATCATTTTCCTTTTTTGTTATTTTAGTCTAATAGATGTGAGATGGTACCTCTTAGTTACTTTAAATTGCATTTCTCTTTTCAATAATGATTTGGAGCATTTTTCATATGACTATATAGATAGATAGATAGATAGATAGATAGATAGATAGATAGCTTTAATTTCCTCATCTGAAAACTAGGCTAGCATATTTTCTTTTTTTGCAAGGCAATGGGGTTAAGTGATTTGCCCAAGGTCACACAGCTAGGCAATTATTAAATGTCTGAGGCTGGATTTGAACTCGGGTCCTTCTGACTCCAGGGCCAGTGCTCCATTCACTGTGCCCCCCCATAGACTAGCATTTTTTTTAATTTTTTTTTTTTTGCAAGGCAATGGGGTTAAGTGGCTTGCCCAAGGCCACACAGCTAAGTAATTATTAAGTGTCTGAGACTGGATTTGAACCCAGGTACTCCTGACTCCAGGGCCAGTGCTTTATCCACTGTGCCACCTAGTCGCCCCCCCCCCCCCCATAGACTAGCATTTTAAAAAATTATTTTATTGATTGGGGCAGCTAGGTGGTGTAGTAGATAGAGCACTGGCCCTGGAATCAGGAGGCCTTGATTAAGTTCAAATGTGACCTCAGACACTTGATAATTACCTAGCTGTGTGAGCTTGGGCAAATCACTTGAGCCCATTGCTTTGCAAAAACAAACAAAAACAAAAAAAAACAAAAACATTATTTTATTGAAGGCATTCACCTTCATTTTTTTTTTTTTTAGTTTCTTCAAGGCAATGGGGTTAAGTGGCTTGCCCAAGGCCACACAGCTAGGCTATTATTAAGTGTCTGAGACAGGATTTGAACTCAGATACTCCTGACTCCAGGGCCAGTGCTCTATCCATTGTGCTACCTAGCCACCCCACCTTCATTTTCATATAGATATATATATATATATATATATATATATATATATATATATATATATATGTATGTATGTATGTATGTATGTATTAACCAAGGAAGCTATCCCTTGTAACAAAGATTAAAAAAAGAAAGACCACAGGAGGCTAGATGGCACAGTGGATAGAACACTGGCCCTGGAGTCAGGAGTACTTAACCGCATTGCCTTGCAAAAAAATAAAATTAAAAACAAAAAAATAAAAAAGGGTAATCAATTAAAATTAACAGATGGTATTAACTTAGAGAATTCACACCATGTACTGTTCCTGTATTTTCTCCTACCTCTTCAAGAAGGGCAGCAAGATTCTTTTTTTCATTTCTTCTTAAACCAAGCTTGATTATTTTAATTACACAGCATTCAGTCATGTGGTGAATTGTGTTGTTATTGTTATTTCGATTTTCTATTGTTATTTGTTATATAATGTTTTCCTGTTTCTGCTTTCTTCTCTGCATAGAATTTCCATGTTTCTCTGGTTTCTTCATGGTCATATCTTCTTATGAAACAGTTACATGCCTATACTCTTGTAGTCAAAGTCAATCCTCTTATTTTTTTATTTAAAAAAATATTTTTTTAATGCAAAGACATAATATGGATGTATCTTTTATGCCATAGATCATTCTTTTTTCTTTTTTTTAAAGCAATAGTATATAAACATGAAAGAATTGGTTTCATTAGTCTTTTCTTGATAAATTTTCAAGCTGACTTGTAAATTGTTTACAATTTTGAGGGTTTTTTTTTTAATTCCTCTTGTTAAAGTCTGTCTTCTTTGATGGTTTGTAATCTTCAGATTGCGGATTTTATTTTGGGTTGCATCTTCAACTTGTTAGCTTTGTGAAATACACTATTCTATTCTGTCCTACAATTTCTCGTGAATGCAGAATAATCTTATATTGTTCAAATGGCCTTTTCTTCATATAAGAAAACAAGGTTGTTCTGTCTTAGAGACAGAAAGACTTGGATTCAAATTCTGCTCTGATATATGCTGACCTTGGGCAAATCATTTAACTTCTTAATGCCCTCAAACAGCTCTCTGAGACTTTAAATCATAAAGCAGGTTGCAAATCTGTCTTGGGAGAGTATATTCCCTCTCTAGAAGGTCTCTTTTGATGAAATCATAAGTCTCTTCCTGTAATGATAATGATGAGAAGGAAAAGGAAGAAAATGAAAATGAGAGAAATGGTATTGATGACAATTGTCACAATATTTCTTGAATCTGAAGTGAGTTTTGTCCTCCCCCATTTCCTCTTAGAATCTCTTTTATTCTCAATCAATTTTGTTTGTTTTCAGAAGTTCTTTTTTTCTTAACTGACCAAGAGGCATGTCATTCACTCTGCCTACTTTTCCTTTTCCCCCTTCCTCTCAGGGGTGGGATTTCTTAGGCCTGAGCTAATAATGCCTTTAGGGCATAGGACTTGGAAATGGCCACATGTTAGTCTAAGAAAGCAAAAAGCTGTTCACCCAACCCCACCTTTTCCCCAAACCAGGAAGAAGGCATAGGGGTCCCCTATTTTAAACCATGGAGCTAAAACAAGTTTTTTGGGGGATCTTACCCTCCTGCAGGGAAGCATGCATTCCAACTGGGATATTGGTTTGAGCTTCTATGTCCTAAAAAGTAAGATTTTTTCATCTCCCTCCCCAGTAACCATTCTGAAAGGGGTGGGGGCCACACAAAGTGAGAGAAAGCAATTTCAAAGAGAAAGAGAACAAATTGAGTCAAAAAGATAAGAATTTTGCCCTCCAAGAGCGAGGGAGACTATGAACCAAGCCATTCAGACCTATAAAGACCTCCGGAGCTTACTGTGCAAAGTTTGCCAGCCTCCCTAGCAGAGCAAGGACACTGATTGGAATTTCAGCCAGGGGCACAGAACCTTCCCCCCACTTTCTGGGAGCAAATGGAGGACAAAGTAAGAAGGTTTTGGCTAAGTCCAATCTGATCTGATCTGGGAAAAATAGCCTAGTTCTCTCACCGCATAGATGTCCATACAGATCCAGAGAGATTGGTTGGGAATTTCCACTGAAGAATTCACTGACCTGACCCAGGAACTCAGGTGTTTTGCTAATGCCAATATGGCTAGCTTTAAGTCTAATTCTTTCCAGTGAGATAGCCTACACCTTTGGGTGGGTGGGGGAGTATCTATAGTACCTAATAAATTTAATCCATGTTTTAATTCTAACAGTTGTTTCCTAGATTTCTAGATAAAGAACACACTAATTGGGCCTGACTGGAAGAATGACTTGAACCAATGTGTACCCTAGGATGTACACCTCTGTTGGCTCTGAAAACAAACACAACTTAACCTTCTCTCTCCTTAACCCCAGGGGCAAGGGAAGGAACAAACAGGAAGGATGGCTAGAAAAGGTCTAATTTAATTTTCCTACTTTTCTAGAAATCTTGGGTCTGTGAAAGCTTGCTTCTCATTTCTCCAAGCTTGAACAGGTTCCAGGGTTAAAGTGGAAATGTCTCCTGGCTGGCTCTCCATAAATATTGCTAATTATTAAAGATTTAGAGAATGAAGACAGAAGATTTAAAGCCACTGAAATGGCGAACGAATTTGCAGCTTTCTGGAATGTTAAAACTGCTCAGGATTTTATTATGTTAAAACATTGTTACAAAGTACATTGGCCAAAATTAGAGAGAGAGAGAGAGAGAGAGAGAGAGAGAGAGAGATAAAAGAACAGCCAAGCAGTGTTGGCTGGGCCATGGTCAGAGAAGACTGTGGCCCTGAGCCAGGATCCAACCCAGGATTTTTATATCTTGTCTCTCATTCAGAGGGCAAAAAAATGAACTCCCTTTCCCCATACTGGACCCGGAATTAGGTAGATGATAAAGCCTAAGGAGATCAGGAAACAAGTTTTACATTCAAGTATGGGGAGGGTCTCTAAGACCCAAGCAGCTTTTAAGATTACAATTGTTTCAGTTACAATCATAATTCTCTACTTCAAGTCAATTTATATCTCAAGAGTCAATTTACATCTCCACCCAAATTCTTTTTGTTACATTCAATTCTCTTCATCTTTCTCCTGAGTCAAGTAAGGCCAGGTGAAATCTGACTAAGGGAGAGACAAACAAAGAGAAAAGGGCAGGCAGCCATGGGGCTTAGTTTAACCAAGCCACATGGTGAGCCCCCCCCCCCCCCCCATGGTGTAGCACATGGGTTAAGGAAGAGCAAAAGAAAGCCCCACTCTTTTGGATTTTAGCCCAGAAGAAGCAAAGAGAGAACTTGAAGGGGCAGTGCTTCCTTTTATATACCCCTCTGTGATAGGTTGGACAGAGGGTGGTGCCTGGGGAGTGGTCTTACAACTTGGACCAGGGATCTTCCAATGGCAAGCTATGTACTGGTCCCTTCTTGTCCCAAGATGCCTGACCCCCAAGTTCAACATGTCATTTTCTGTTGCCAGTATCTAAGGTTATACCAAGGTTAATATGAAGGGGAAAAGGGGGAACAAGATAGAAAACAACAGTGTCAAGGGGCAACAGAATACAGTTAACAATTAAGATCAGTTTACATCTCAGGGGCAAACAGCCTTCCACAATTAACAAGATTTTAATATCATTAAAGCTACATTCATAATTCTCTCCATCATTTCCCTACATCAAAGTCAGGGTTTACCTTCTACAGGAGACATTTCCTGATCCTACCCATTTGCTAGTGTTCACTTACAAATATACATGTCTTTACTTATATTCATTTTTGTTGTTTCCTCCAATAAAATATAAACACCTTGAGGAAAGGAACTATTTTGATAGCGTTTCATTAGATGCTAGTTGGTTTGTGGGTTGGTTGGATTAATGAAACAAAAGTATGCATTTGTCTAGATCAGTTACATATCACAGGAACTCAAGGAGAAGAAAGCATCTCTATAGAAAGATATTAGCTATATGATGAAATAGGAGGGAAAAATTTTTCTTTCACTTTCATGATGCTTTACCTCCAAGGCCGGATATCTATAGTTATTTCTATCTATAGTTAGACTTAGCCTTGTGCTCATCACTTAATAAATCCTTGAAAGACAAGTTGAACTTGAGATAGCTATGAGATATATCCAGTTGAAAATGTTCAATAGTAGTTGATGATATGGCTCAGGAATAAGGCCATGTCTTGATATTTAAAACTTGAAGTCATCTGCATAGACAAGATAAATAATCCATGTAAAGTAACTAAGAAAGAGGGTATAGAAAGACAAAAGAATCACAGATTAAAAAAAAGATTTGAAAGGGACTTTGATAACAAGTTTAACTTGTATTTAAAAGGAATTCCCTCTAAAATATCACTGACAAATAGTCTTCCAGCTTTTACTTTAAACATTGATTGGTTTCACAGTTCCTCTGAACAACTATGCCATTTTTCTATTAAAATAATTTTTAAAAAACCTTGTTTTCATCAGACTTTTTTCCTGAAAAGAAAGTAGAATTAATTTGTTATTGCCTCATTATTGTAATTTAAAAGTTTTATTGTATCATATTTATGTGATGAATTTTACCACATGCCAAAGAAAGATGCTAAGGGAGGTACCACTCTGTGAAACTACAAGCTCCATTATTGTGGAGTTAAAACTAAGTAAAAAATGGTTTTATATAATGAGATCTTAGATACTCTTAAGTGTCTCAATGTTGAATGAGGCAATAGACTTGTACTTCATTGGTTTTGTTTGATATTTTTTTCTTTCAAAATTTTTTTTTAACTCTCAAATTCCATCTTTGGTGGATTCTGGAAAACACAGCAGTGTCACACTATAGTTAGTTTAACTTCTATACATTTGAATATTGGTAAGGGGAGTATAAAGTGTTATAGAAAATTACTTCATTGGTGTCATTGAAAATTGGCCTAATGTAAAATCTCAGAGAAATGCATTAGGGGAAAAAAATGTATTATAAAAACTAGAGCTAACTTTTTTTTTTGTTAGTTACTTAAAAAATTTTATCACAAGTACTGTGAGGATACTTATCCCTTCAGGGAAGGAATTATAACCTTAGTCTTAGTCTTGGGGATAAATTACATTTATCAGATTCCCTTTCAGTCTCACCAAATGGACATTTGGCAGTTGGAGGAGGAAATTCTCATTATGTTGGAGAGCAGTTTTATTTCCACACAGTAGTTTAAGTCCAAGAAAATGAAACCCAATAATATAATTTTATTCTATTATTTTCATAAATGTAACATTTTATTATAATAATTTTAATAGAATATAATAACTTTCCTTACATACTAGATAATAGTACCAATCATACTATTCACTATAGAAGGATTTGGTATATAGTTGTTCTGCCAAGGAAGCTTATTGCCAAAAGTAAAGCAAGATCTTGTGACCAGTGTTTACAGTTGCAGTACCAGTATACTTTTTAAAAGTCTTGGTCATGCTCTTTTAAAAAAATAATATATCTATTTTCTGATATTTTTCATTATATCTTTCCTTTTACTTAAGAAAAATAGTTACACAAAACTGGCACATTGACTCTGCTTGATAGTGTATGCATTCTATACCTGTTGTTTTCTATCTCTTAAGAGGAATAAAGTATGTCAACTGTTTTCTGAGATAGTCTGATTATTAGATTTATCTACATTCAACTGTATCTTAATATAGCACCATAGTATATTTTAAAAGAAGTCTGAATATGACAGTGTTTGAACATTTAAAAGCTCTGTGTTCCTGAATTTTAAATGTCATTGCTTATTGAAATGTTTTGGAGGGATAATTTCAGAAGCCATATCTCTTTCTTTAATATTTTTTTTCCCTCAATAGGTTGTGTTGCACGGACAGTGAGTTCACCAAACCAACACCTGTTGAGAACTGATGATGTCATTAGCTGCTGTTTAGATCTAAGTGCCCCAAGCATTTCATTCCGAATCAATGGACAACCAGTACAAGGAATGTTTGAGAATTTCAACATTGATGGCCTCTTCTTTCCAGTTGTTAGTTTCTCAGCAGGAATAAAGTTAGTGGTGGTTTTTGTTTGTTTTCCCATCTCACTTCTTTTATTTTGACAGAAAACTGTATAGCTATTTCCTATCATCTCTAACCCTGGTCTCTTACTTTTTGCATGGTTACCTAACTATATTTTCCATATTCTTTAAAACAAAAAAAGATTAAATGATTATGACATTTGACCCACTTTTTCTATCACATAAGACTGATCAGGGCAGAAATTAGTTCAGTCAACCCAAAATTTTAGAAATATTTTTGCTGTTTAAAATGTAATCTGCTTTAACTGTATGCTTCTTGTTTTTAATTATAAAGCCATTAGCTTTCCTGAATTTGTCACTTTTTTTTTTTTACTTCTCAGGTCTTATTTACAGTCCTGACTTCTGTTTGCCATGGCTTTAAGGAATATGCATTTTTTTTCTTGGTGTTTGATGGGTACTGGATAACACAAAGTGAGAAAGATCTGAGTTCAAATTTGGTCCCAGTCATGTCTTAGTTGTATAGGTCATCTGAATAGGTCAACTAATAGTTTGCAGTTTCAGTCTCTGTTTTTTTTATGGAGGTTGGTTGATGGTGTCTAAGTTCCTTGCTGGCTCCAAAGTTATGATTTTTCAGTGTTATCCTATGCTTTTTACACTTGACACATTACATATATATATACACACATATATATATATATATATATATATATATATATATGTATATATCTGTGGCAAAATAATGTGTGAATCCTTTCACCAAGAAATAAAAAAAATTGTTTCCTTCTTTTTTTAGTAATGCTAAAAGAAAAATGGAAGTTAAAATGACCATTTATTTTGTTACTTTGATAAATAATGCCCATATTATGGCTATTTTAATTATCTTAATAATAATTATAATATGTAACATGTATAAGTCATTTACTATGTGCCAAACACTGTAGTAAGTACTTTATAATTATTATTTCATTTGATCCTCCTAACAGCTCTTAGTGACAGGTGCTATTATTTTCCTCATAATACAGGTAAGGAAACTAAGGGAAAAAATATTAAATGTCTTACCTAGGATCTCACAGGTAGTAAATTTCTAGGGCTAAATTTGAAGTTAGTGCATCCTGATTCTAGGCCCAGTACGTAATTCAATGTGCTACCTAGCTTCATATAGAAGATATATTAGATACCTCTTAAAGACTTTGAGTTATATTGATCCATCATAACTTTACTAAGTAATGAAGTTTAATTTTTAATATTTGAAGGTTTATATTTGTAGTTTATCCATCATGGTCAAGAAGCAACATTTGAAAAGAAGGGAAAGTAGCTAAGAAAATAAATCTCTACTATTTTTAAAACTTTTAGGATATTCATTTAAAAATTTATCTTTTTTCTCATTCTCCCCTTTCATTTCATTGGGTGAAGACAGAATTTTTGGCAAAGATGAAAATTACAAGAGAAATAAAATTTTAAAGTCACTTTGCAATATGGCAGTCTAATGAAGTTAGAACTCTTAAGATATACTGTAATTAGATTGACTATAACCACTTTTAAAAACTATACTGAATGAGATATTGAAAGGAAGAAAAAAAGGAAATCATAGATGTACATTGAAATTGTATCTCAAATAAATTAATATGTGGAAAGTATTTTGTAAACCTTAAACATGACATAAATGAATATGAGGAAAGTACTTTGTAAACCTTAAATGTGGCATAAATGTTTTGTTAAAGCTCACTTCACAGGTATTAAGCTAAACTTTATTTGTCTGAAATCTTTAAGAGGATCACCTTCATTTTTAATTTAATTATTATATTTGGATAAGATTTTAGAAGAATCCTTTGGCTTGAAGAATTTCTAAAGACCAAGAATATCATTACCTTGTTTTTTGATATGTACATGTAGACATTGGGGCCTTGATGACATTGTTTTAGAATCATGACCAGTGAGGAGAGAGATCTAAATTGTTTTGACCCAATATTCTGTCCATGCCAAAACTTAAATAGATTGCTGCCTATACTAATATCTTATATTTTTTGTACTTTATGGTTAACAAAATATACTTATAAACATTTTCTCATTTTTATCCTCAAAATATCTGTAAGGTAAGTAGCATAGGCATGATTATGGTTGACTATGGATCATAAAATTGAGGTTCATAGTTTAAATGATTTGTCTATGGTTGTAGGACCAGAAAATACCAATGATAGGATGCCAGTTCAGGTTTTGTGATTTATTTTCTATTGTTTTTATTACTATCCCATGTTGCCTATTAGTATATACTTTTTTTCTTCTAGAAGAAAAATACATAAGTATCAAGTTGTTTATTCAATAAAAATAATGAATTTTCACTGCTTCACTGCTTCATCCACATCCACAGAATCAGACACTTTTGCCTTTTGACCAGTGGGATAATCATTAGGGCAAGTCTTAGGCTCTAAAGAAAATTCTCTAAAGAGAATTTGATTTATTATTTAATGATTTAAAATAGAAACTCCAGATAATAAGAATTATATATTAGGATTTAACTTCCTCTCTTTTTAAGAGTAAGTATGTTAATATTTGTTTCAGAATTATAATTTTCCATTATTTCTTGATTTTCAGGGTACGTTTTCTCCTGGGGGGTCGACATGGAGAGTTCAAGTTTCTTCCTCCACCTGGTTATGCTCCTTGCTTTGAAGCTGTCCTGCCAAAAGAAAAGTTGAAAGTAGAGCACAGTCGAGAATATAAACAAGACCGAACATACTCAAGAGATCTCTTGGGCCCTACTGTTTCTTTATCACAAGCAGCCTTCACACCAATCCCGGTGGATACTAGTCAGGTGTGGAAAACCTCCTGACAACATTGCATTTCTTTAAGCCAGTGATTGTCTAGGGCAATTCTGTTTCTATTTATCACAAGGATTTTATTTAATAGTAAACAATATTTAAAAATTTTAATGTATTAAATGGACATATTCAATCAGCACCTTATAGACATTACAATTTCATTATATTAAGTTTAAAAAATTTAAATTTATTAATATTGTTATATGTAATCTGATTTTAAAAGCAAATAGCAATTGAGTATAACAACTCTAAAACTTGAGTGGAATGCAGAATATGTGCTATGTGATTAAATGTATATTTGTCTTAAAGAATTATATTAAGAAGCTTGAAGCTGTATAGAAAGAAGCCAATAGTGAGGTGAGATTGATTTTCAAGGACTTATAAATTTCTTGTCTCTTTCATCTACTTTATCTATTACTTGCTGTTGGGTTTTTTGAGTAGTAAAACAGCACAGCAAATATAGCTTCACAGTTAGCTTAATTCCCCAGACTTTTACAGTAATAGGGCCTCACATGTCTCTTTTGCTTTCCCTCTATAAAACATATTGCTTTATAGTGAGATTATTAGGGCTAGTTTAACAACACCATCCACATAGAACTGTACAGAATCTAAGAGCCGCTGATGCCTTCCTTTAGGACTATTAATAGCAACTGTTGTCTTCTATATGTTAAACGAGTTTACTCTCTTGATTGGTAACAAAGAACATTTTTTGTTGATGAGTTAGTATATTGTTTTTCTTCCTGGAGGAAAGAAATTAATTGTGGTATGTAACATTGATAAATGTGAAAAGTTGGATTATACCAGAACATCTTCAGGTATGTTCCTGATTAATATGGCATAAATAGCTAGTACTTGCATCACTTTTACTCTTCAAAAAAAGGTAATAGAATCTGTATGCTACTAGTCCTGGAAACTACCTAAATGGAAGTTTTAGTAACCTACTTTGTAGAAAAGTGTGATGAGTTAAAACTAAAGTTATTTCTTAAACTCCTTTATATCTTCTATAAGAAGAATTCACTAAAACTCCTCCATATTGTTTATTATTAAGTGTAACAAGGCAGAAATCAGAGAAGCATGAGTAAACCAGTTTAGGTAGTGAACTGGAAAAATTCATAAAAAGTAAAAGATTAATTGCCATGTAAACAATGCTATTTTTCAGAGTATTGTGAGATCTTTGAATGAATATTTTTTGAATAAATAGTATTTAGTAGTTTATTCTTGGCAAGTTAAGCTCTTAAAAATTGTTGCCAGAGCATTTGACTATTATTTCTTTCAGCTTTTGCTCAACAGTTTATGTGGTAAGCTAATATTGTTAGCAAAAAAAAAAAAAGATAAAATTTCTGGTTTGGGATTATTTTTTTATTAATTGTAATGGCTTATAAGATATCTATTTTAATTAATGTAAGTGAAGCTGTGAAATAATGAATAGAAAACTGTTGTCAGAGCCAGGTTACAAGTCATATCTCTGGTACATATTGGCTATGTATATGTCACTTATAGGGCAGATAGGTGGCATAGTGGATAGAGCACTGGTTTTGGAATCAGGAGGATGGGAGTGTGAATCCAGTTTCTGACACTTACTAGCTATATGTCCTTGGGCAAGTCACTTAACACTAATTGCCTCACATCCATGACCATCTCCAGTTATCCTAATTCATATTTGGCCATTGAATTCAAATGGCTCTGGAGGAGAAAGTGAGGCTAGTGACTTAGCATAGTTCCCCTCACTCAAATCCAATTCTTGTGCTTCTCATGACATCATTTCCCCTGATGTCATGGTCCTCTTTGAGAAGGGAGGACAAACATCTGACTATGGGCAAGTCACTTTATCTCTCAGTTATCTAAGCCGCTCTTTAAGACTAAAGATAGCAAAGAGGGTGCCAACCTATGTTGTTGAGAAAGTTGCCTCTTTTTTGAGCTCCTTTTACCAATGAAATTTATATATAGGCTTTTCCCTATTTCTAATTAGTGTTGAGAGCAACTGACAGATATGTTATTGGAGTGATTTAAAATGTGTACTTTTTTCTTCTTTTAGATTGTTTTGCCTCCTCATCTGGAAAGAATCAGAGAAAAGCTGGCTGAGAACATCCATGAGTTATGGGTTATGAATAAAATTGAACTTGGCTGGCAGTATGGACCGGTACTTGATTTTGAAATTTATTTTAATGTTTTCTTAATCTTTTTAGAAAAGAGAACTCATTATTACCCTTTCTTTGGTTTATTGATTTCTCTTTATAAGTAATTGATTTCTATTTATAAATAATTAAATTTATTTGTTTATAAGTAATTAAATGAAAAATGATTTTTCAAAAAGCTATTTTTGAGCAATGATTTTCTTTAATAAAGGGAATGACATTATTGGCAAATTGATTGAAGGATTTATTGCTTTTCTGATTTTAAATTTAATTATTTATTCAAAAGTATAATTTAGAAGCCAAAACCATAAGTTTGTTTTCTCACTTAACTATTTATATCTTACTGGATTGGAAATTTTATATTTATATTTTTATATAAAAATATATTTTTAAAATAAATTCAGTATCACTTTTTGCCTTTCATTTGTTTTTTTTACTTATTTTATTAATAGCCTGAGCTCTTGATCACTGTCTATTATTATAAATTACATACATATATTATATGGTAAATTAGATAGGGGAATAAATTCTTACTTTATCTCCAGGGTAAATTGAGACACAGAGTGATCAGATGATTTGCCTGGTTGTATGTTAAGCCAGATGTAATAGCTCAAATATTTTGATTCAACATATCCCAAAGTTAAATCATTCCCTTTCCTTTAAACTTTCATTTGTCTAAACTATTATTATCAGTGATAATACTATCCTTCTAGTCCCCTAGGTATCATTCTCAGCTTCTCATTATCTTTCCTCTTTCCCCCTCCTATCTAATCTGTTGCTAAGGCCAATCAATTAAATCTTTGCACCATCTCTCAAAAGTACCCCTTTATGCCCTCTGACACTGCCAGCCACCTGGTAATAAGCCCTCATCACCTCATACTCTACTATTGCAACAGCCTACTGTTGCAATTTCCCTTAAATGCTGGTCCAAATATATCACCCCTCTAAACAAACTTCACTGGCTTCCAATCACTTTCAAAATAGAAAAGCCTCTCATATTCTGAACCCTTAATAACCCATCCCTCTTTCTATTTTTTTCAGTTTACATACTCAGTACAACCTACTCTTTGATCCAGTGTCATTGCCCTCTCTTCTGTTTCACAAATAAGACTCACCATCTCTCAGCATGAGGCATTTTTTTTTCTAAATGCTGCCCCTGCCTGGAATACTTTCCCTTCTCTTTTCTGCCTCTTGGCTTCCTTTAAGTACCCACTAAAATTACAGGTTCTATAGGAAGTCTTCCTCAATACTCCTTACTTTTAGTGCCTTGTCTCTATTAATTATTTTCTGTTTATACTGTTTATAGCTTAATTAGTTAGGTTCGTTTCCTTCCCTGCCATTAGACTGTCAGCTCCTTGAGAGACTATCTTTTTTTTTCTTTGTATCCTTAGTACTTGTTTGCTTGATCAATGCCTATTGACTATTAGTTCTTTGCTGTCACAAAAGTACTGTTATGGACATAGATATATATATATAAAATTTATTGCTATTTTTGATTGTTTTGGAGTATATGCCTAGAAATAGTATTTCTGGATTAAGGAATATGGTGGCATGATTCCAAATTACTTCACAAACTTTTTGAACCAATTTGTGGCTCTACCAAGAGTGCATTAGTGTGCTTATCTTTTCACAGGTCTTTTCTATTGTAGATTATTGAAATTTGATGAAAACATGATTCAGGAATATAGATTGGGAGAGGCCAAAGATTAATAAACTGAAGCCTCATGCCTTTATATAATTAACTTTTTCTTTATTAAAAATAATTAGCAGACTCTGGACTTGACAACCACTAAATGACACTGAAATAAACCTAAAATTTGTTACATCTTAATATATTAGGAAAGACTTCTTATTGAAGTTAGAGTTATCCCAGTTATCACTTGTGTATGTGTATATATATGTATATATATATATATATATATATATATATATATATAATGTATATATATGTATATGGTCAGAGCATTAACTTGATAAAATTAAGATCAGAACCTTTTTAAAGGTAAGAAACAATACTAAAAAAGTCTATCATTAACAGTTGAAAAGCTTGATTATGAACTATTTAAACAAATAATTGATACACAAAGATGAGAAATGAACAAAAAAGTGATACCTGTACTTATAATTTTACTAAAAAGTTTAACCAGTGTAAATTAATTGCCACATCACAAAATCCAAAGAATCCAAGAAAGAGCCAAAGGATACTAGAAAAAGCCTTTGACTGACCTGACAAATAGTGAGATGATACTTACCAAAGGTAAACAATAGGATCTGCAGTGGGTTTTGTTTTTTTTTGTTGTCTCATTATGCTGGAAAGGAATAAGGTATAGAGAGAGAGAGAGAGAGAGAGAGAGAGAGAGAGAGAGAGAGAGAGAGAGAGAGAGTGAGTTTGGAACTGAAAATAAATGAATTTAAATGAATTTAAAAATAAAAACATTACTATAACTAAATAGAAACTGAAGTCCCCAAATTTTGATAAGCTTATTTAAAAAGGGGGTAGTATAAATTATTATTCTTGTCTCAAGTAGCAAAGAATTGCTAGTCATTTACATTAACTTTCTATAAAATCTATTATAGGTCTTGAATGGTGGTAATTTTTACAATAGTATTAATTTTCTACCTTAAATTTTATATATTCCATTTTATTGCTTTAAAATATTGAGACAGCATATACATTATCAGTTATTATAAGCATTATCATCTCAAGTAGCAATGCAAATAATGGACAATTCAGGGGATATATTCCATGGAGTTGAAACCAAGCAGAGCACCAAATCTAAAGTAGAGTCATATTGGTTCAAATCTCATTGGCTAAGAATACTGAAAAGGAAAATGACAAATACTGGAGAGGATAAGGGAAAATGGGTACACTAATGCATTAATGGTTGGTGGAGTTTTGAAGTAGGCTAACCATTCTGGAGAACACCTTGGGGCTATACCCATAGGGCTATAAAACTGTGCTTACCATTTAACCAGAAATACACTACTAGGTCTATATTTCAGAGATTAAAGAAAAAAAGAAAAGGACTTACATGTAAGAAACATTTACAATAGCACTTTTTACTGTGGGAAAGAATTGAGAACTGAATGGATGCCCATCAAAGTATGACAGAACAAGTAGTGATATATGATTGTGATGAGGTACTAATATGTTATAGGAAATGATGAAGGGGATAGTTTCAGAAAAATCTGTCAAGACTTGTATGAACTGATGCCAAATGAAATGATCAGAATGAGAACAATTTGTATAGTAAGAGCAATATTGTAAAGATTATCAACTTAGAACTGGGGCTTACTAGAGGGGCGGCTAGGTGACACAGTGGATAAAGCACCCGCCCTGGAGTCAGGAGTACCTGGCTTCAAATCTGTCTCAGATGCTTAATAATTACCTAGCTGTGTGGCCTTGGGCAAGCCACTTAACCCCATTTGCCTTGCAAATACCTAAAAAAATAAAATAAAATAAAAGAAGGGCTTAGTAGTTCTGGTCAACACAATAGTCTATCTTGGTTCAAAGGGTTGGTGTTGAAACATGCTATCCACTTCCAGGTGCAAAGTTGATGGTTTCACAATATAGATTGAAGCTTATTTCTTCTTTCTTCTTTCCTTCCTTCCTTGGCAAATGGAGAAATATTTTCTGTAAAATTATACATATCTGTAGTGGGTTTTGTTTTTTTTGTTGTCTCAGTGAGCTGGAAAGGAATAAAGGAGAGAGAGAGAGAGAGAGAGAGAGAGAGAGAGGTTTGGAACTGAAAATAAAATACAACTGAGTTTAAAAATAAAAACATTACTATAACTAAATAGAAACTGAAGTCCTCAAATTTTGATAAGCTTATTTAAAAAGGTGGTAGTATAAATTATTATTCTTGTCTCAAGTAGTAAAGAATTGCTAATCATTTTAATCATTTACATTAACTTTCTGTAAAAACTATTATAGGTCTTGAATGGTGGTAATTTTACAATAGTATTAATTTTCTGCCTTAAATTTTATATATTCCATTTTATTGCTTTAAAATATTGAGACAGCATATACTAACCACCTCCTATTACTTTTCAGGTCAGAGATGATAACAAGAGACAGCACCCCTGCTTGGTAGAATTCTCTAAGCTTCCAGAACAGGAACGTAATTATAATTTACAGATGTCCCTTGAGACCCTAAAGTAAGTTTCCTGCATGTTTTATCCTATGCTTGCATTGTAAGGGAAAAAAAGAAAAAAAATTATGCAATGTTTTTGTTAGTTTATTGCTAATTCAAGTTTTATATAATCAATAACAGACTGGATACATTTATCCCTACTGCTATCACCAATTATCATCATTCTCAGCAAACATTTATTAATCAGTTACCAAGTACCAGATACTGAGTGCTAAGTGCCAGAGATACAAAGAAAAGCAAAAACATGGTTCTGGCCTTCCAGGGACTCATATTCTAATGGAGGAAACAATGTGCAAAAAGCTACTTATAGATGAATATTATTTGTAGCAAAAGGAGGAGGACAAAAAGAATGGTTTAGTAAAATTAACATATCAGTCATCTGACAGAATATGCAGTATTTCACACTTAGTGTTTCCCATATCTGCAAAGTAGGAAGGAGGTACATTTTTTCATTCTTTTTGAGTCTAAGCTTGGTAGTTATAAAAAAAAAATTCCTCTCCCTGCCCTGAAGGGACTTAGAATCTAATGAGGAAAGATAACATATAAAAAGGTAGGAAAGCAGATGCAAGGTGGAGCAATATGAGAGTTTCTGCTCCCTGGAAATAATGGCCTTAGGAAGAGTTTGTTACTGTCTTCTAATGAGAAAGAGGAGAGATGCAAAAGGAAGTGATGTCAATTGAGGCTTAATTTAGTTTCCTGGTAGTAAGATTGGAAGAGATGAGGTAGGGTATCTTATTCCATGGAGTAGAAAGCAGATAGAGTAGCCAATCCAAAGTTTGGTTCCATCAGATTGGTTAAGAAAGCAGAAAAGGAAAAATGTTAGAGGGGATATGGGAAAATGAGTACACTAATACATTACTGGTTGGTAGAGCTGTGGACTGGACAAGCCATTCTGGAGAAAAATTTCTATGTCCAAAGGGCTATAAAACTATGCTCACCCTTTAACCCAGCAATGTTGCTCCTAAGGGAAAGGTCTTTATATGGACAAAAATATTTATAGCCACCTTTGCTCTGACAAAGGGAACTGAAAGGGTATGACTGAATAAGTTGTGGTTATTTCATTATGATAGAATATTATTATATAGAAATTGTGAGCAGACAGCTTTCAGAAATCTGAAACTAATGTAAAATGATGTGAGCAGAACTAAGAGTACACTATACACTATTATAGTAATATTATATGATAATCACCAACAACAATTTAAGGATTTGGAAGAATATTCAATGATTTGGGCTATGCAGGGCTAATATAGAGAAATTTTAAAAGTTATCAAAGTCAATAAAGTTTTAGCTCTCTATGAATCAAACTACTGTACTGAACTTTAAAGAACTTGATTAATAATAGTTCATTTGGTAGAAAAAAGACAATAACTTTTTATTAAATTTCTCAAAAAAGGGTTTGGTATTGTATCTATATATCTCTATTTCTATCTCTATCTCTATCTCTATCTCTATCTATATGGTTAGTAAGTGGTCTCTTTGTATAATCAGTTACTACAATTAGGTAAGGTCAAAAGCTGTTCCCCAATAGTACTCTAAGGTTATGAGCAAGGGGGTCTTTTTTTTAATTTATTTTTTAAATTTATTTATGTATTACTAAAATAGTCTTGTTGCAAGAATAAACATAACCTCTCCTTCCTCCACAAAAATAAAAAAATCTCATGAGAAATAAAGTGAAAGAGAAAAAAATGTGCTACAGTCTGTTTTCTGATACCATCAGCTCTGTCTCTGTGGTAGATCACATTCATTATCATAAATCCATTAGAGAAGTTACTGATGTTGCTGATTGTAATACCCTCCATCCGTTTCTCTTCATTACCAATTATTATATTTTCTCTCTTCTTTCATTCTGTCCCTCATCAAAAGTGTGCCATGGGACAGCTAAGTGGCACAGTGGACAGAACACCAGCCCTGGGGCCAAGGGGTCCCAAGCCAACATCCCACCCCAAAAACCCAGCACCCACCCTTCCCCATGGTCCCAGACAGGCCATCCAATCCCATCACCTTGCAAAAAGTAAATATATATATATATATATATACATATATATATATATATATATATATATATATTATATCTGACTATCCTCTCCCATGATCTACCCTCTCTCCTCTATCCCCTACCTCCCCTCTCCCTTCTCCCTGTCCCCTTTCTCCCATCCCTTTCTCTCCTTTTTTTCTAGATTTCTGTATGCTATTAGATATATATATATATATAGATATATATATATCTATATATATATATATATATATATGTTGTTTCCTTTCTGAGCTCTTTCCAATGAAAATGAAGCTCCCTCATTCCCCCTTACCTTCCCCCCCCCCCATACCACTGCAAAAGTTATTTCTTGACCCTTTTACAGGAAGTATCTTAGTCTATTCTACTTCTCTTTTCCTTCCCCCAGTGCATTTCCTTTTCACCCACTGACTCCATTTAAAAAATATATTATACCTTTTTGAACTGCTTTTTCCATTTGACCTAAACTAGTTTTTAGAATGTTATTTTCTTCAGCATTTTTTTGGATCTCCTTGACTAAGCTGCTGCCTTGGTTTTCATGTTTTTACTGCATCTACCTCATTTCACTTTCCAATTTTTCTTCTACCTTCCTCACTTGATTTTCAAAATCTTTTTTGAGCTCTGAAATAGCCTGAGCCCAACTTCTATATTTATTAGAGGATTTAGATGAAGAAACTAGAACTTTCTCATCTTCAGAGTATGAGTTTTGGTTTACCATGGAACCAAAGTAATTGTCTATGGTCAGGTTCCTTTTTTTTTTCTGTTTACTCATTTCCTTAGCCTGTGTCAGGTTTGGGGTGTTTCTCAAGCTTTTGAGACCCCTACAAGGACCTCAATATTTGAAACTCTGACTACACTCTTGCCTGTGCTCTGGTCTGTGGGTTGCAGGGGGCTCTCCCAGACTGTGACCAGGGTCTGAGTATGGACAGAGCACAAGAGTCCTCTCCCAGGGACAGAGGAGAGACCGCCCTTACCTTCCGTGGGGTGAGCACTCTTGTCATAGTTGCCAGGTGGCTTACTGCTGGGAGACTTTGTGCTCCTGCTTCCGTTTCCTGGTATCTGGGCTGCGCTGAGGGCCACAGCTATGCTGATGGCTGTGGCGCTGAGGGACAGGCTGGCTCCTACTCACTCTGGCAGAGGTTTCCTTGCTGATCTTTGAAATTGTACTTGTTGTTCCCTGGGTTACCAGGTCAGGAAACTGCTTCTGCTATCAGGAGCTGGCATTCCCCATGACCAGGTGTCTAGGTGCCCAGTGGGCTGTTCCAGGAAGACTGGAGCTCCTTCACTGCTGGTATGATAATCCTGGCTGTGCTGCCACCCCCTCCACTCCCATGGAACAGAGTTTTCCCATGATTTTCCAGGCTACCTTAGGCTGGAGAATTGCCTCACTGGATCTTTCTGTGAGTTCTGTTTTTTGAAAATTTAGTTAGGGACATAATTTCAAGACTTCTAAAACATTTCTAAGAGAGTTCCTAGGAAAGACTGAGATTATGAGTGAGAGGTTCTTTAAAAAAAATTTTCCTCAATTATATGTATAAACAATTCTTAGCATTCGTTTACAAATATTTTTGAATTCCAAATTCTCTTCCTCTTTCCCTTCCCTTCCATCTTCCTGAGATAGCAAGCAATTTAATATAGGTAATACATTTGCAGTCATGTAAAACATTCCCATATTAGTCATGTTTGTGAAAGAAAACACAGAAAATAAGTAAAGTAAAATACAATTTGCTTTAAATTACATTCAAACTCCATCAGTTTTTTGGCTGGAGGTAGGTAGCATTTTCCATCATAAGTTCCTCAAGTTTTCTTGGATCTTTGTATTTCTGAGAATAGCTAAGTCATTCATATTTCATCATCAAGCAATATTGCTATTACTATGTACAGTGTTCTGATTCTGCTCACTTCACCTTGTGTCAACTCATTTCCAGGTTTCCTGAAAGTATTCTGTTCATCATTTCTTATAGCACAAATATTCCATCACAATATATTTTGTATATTTTTGAACATACTTCTTTAAAAAAATAATCTCTTGCATATAGAGACCTAATAGCAGTACTGCTGGATCAGAGGGTATGCATAGTTTTATAAAGTCTTTGAATGTAAAGGGGAGAGGCTAATTTTCATGGATATTACATTTCCTGTCTGAATGCTATTTCGTTAATTATCCCCTATATTCAGCAAATATTCTCTCAGCTCCTTCTTTCTGACCTTTTTTTCTAGGTCAGGTATTTGGCCTTGGTATTTGGTTTCACTTCAAATACCATTTCCTAGGAAAGCCTCACTTGATCTCAACTTGTTATTGCTCTTTCTGTCCCTAAATCAGCTTATATTTATCTTCATTTTTATGTCACACAAAATTAGAAGGATTTGAGCACAGAAACTTTTCTTTTGTGCCTTGCACTTTGTAAACAATAAAACTTTGTTGAATTGAATTGGTTAAAGTATTAAAAGCAAACCAAAAATAGCAAAAACTCTGCATTGCTCAAAGGTTCTTTAGAAAAAGGAACACAACATTTTGATGAATGTGTTGCAAGAAAGGCCAAAAATATTTTAAAAGAAAATAAGGTCATTTAAAAGAAGGGAAAAATATAGATTCCCAGCTTGTACCAACTGGTTACATAGTTCTAAAATGTATTTAGAAGCCATTCAGTTATCTGGAAGTAAAATGTTCCTATTGTATATTTCTAGGAGCCTATATTTCACTTTAGTATTCTTTTATGTACCATGTTTTTAAAAATAACAGAAATTGGTATAACATTTCTAATTTTTGTTTTCCAGGACTCTATTGGCCTTAGGCTGTCATGTGGGAATTTCAGATGAGCATGCTGAAGAAAAAGTGAAAAAAATGAAACTTCCGAAGAAGTAAGTTAAATTCAAATATCTATGATAATCTGGAATAGAGTCTGGATAGAGTTAGTCCAATCATTTAATCAATAAACATTTATTAAACACTTACTATATGCCATATATGACCCTAGACACAGGGGATACAAATGCAAAAACAAAACAACAAAACAGTCCCTGTCCACAAGGAACTTATCTTGAGGGGAAAACAACATTTAATATATATATATATATATATATATATATATATATATATACATATGAAGGCGAAATAGTTTGGTGTGGAGTATAGAGAAGCAATGGTAGTTGGTGATGATAATAAAAATGAAGAGGTCAGAATACATTTAAGTAATGCCTGTGCAAAAGTAGAGAGAGCAGAGGTAGAATGTTATATGTGAGGAGCAGCAAATTTAGCTTGACTGTAGAGTATAAAAGGCAAGTGATATGTAAAGCAAAATTTGAATGTCAGCTTAAATAAGATTGTAAGGGGTTTTAAATGCCATAAGAGGAGTTTATATTTGGTCAAGGAGCAATAGGGAGCTACTGAAACTTTTAAAGTAAAGAACTAATATAATAAGACCTATGTTTTAGGAATTTTACTACCTTGGTTTTGTGAAGGATAGCTATATGAAAGGAAAGACTTTTGAGGCTCGTTAACTTCCTTGGTAGGCTAATGCAGTAGTCCAAACAAGAGGTTATGGTGATGAAAGGTTAAATTAGATTAGTGTCCATGTGAGAGGAGAGGAAAGGATAGGAAACATGTTTTATAGGTAGAATAGACAAATTTGGTACCTAAATTAATTGGGGGGGAGGAATAAAATGAGGAGTTAATGATGATTCAGATGCTATGAATCTGGGGTGACTGGAATAATGTTCATGTCCTCAGAACTGAAGAGAGGAGGGTGAAGGACCTAGGCCTTGGCAAGGAGGAACAATCATATCATCCTTTTATTAGAGACTGAGGTAAATGAGAAGAATATGGGGGAATGATATCAAAAGATTTAAAAGTTGTAGAAAGAGGAGGAGTTTACAGTGAATTATCTTGTTATTCTAAGTAAGTATAAGACAACATCCTCAACTTTGAAGGAGGAGATGGGCAGAAATGAGAGAAAGAAAGGTTAATTATAGGGAAGGAGATGGTATAAATTATATATATCGAAAGGATAGACTTAGTCAAAAAGACAATGAATTCTCTTTTGACTTTGTTGAATATGAGAATCTTCAGTTATCCAATTTGAAATGCCTCCTAGATAGACATATGGCAATGTAGAACTGACACTCAAGAGAATTAATCAGAATGAATAGGAAGATGTGGGAGCCATCTGTGTAGTGGGGATAACAGATACCATGGGAGCCAGTAAGGTCACCAAGAGAGACAGAGATGGGAAGAAATGAGAGAAGGGAAGGCTAATTATAGCAAAGGGGCTGGAATGAATTATATAATGAATGAATAAATGCAAATTAATTATGGGGTTTTGGGTTGTGGAACAAGTGGTTAAAGGTGTGACCCTCCTTATGTATTGGTGAGTTGATTTAGATGACAAGTGATGGTAATAAAGGAGTTTGTGGGATTGAGAAATTAGAGAATTTGAGTGAATATCAATATATATGTTGGTCTCCTAATATAAAGGCAGGGATTGAAGAGGGAGACTTTAAGTCAGAAACTGAATTCCTTAAGAAGGGAGAGAGAATAACTTGGGAAATGATAGATAATTGCCACTGTGATCTGGAATAGAGTGATAAATTTGATGGGTGATCCTCAGAGGAGAAGTTATTCAGTAATAGTGGCAGTGGAACATGAAAGTATCACAATTCCTCCTCTTAAGACCATGTGTTAGATGCTACCAGTATTGATTTCAATCAGTGCTAGAAAGGGTGGCCAGTGATGAAATATCTTTGAAGGAAGCCAAGTTTCTGTAAATGCTTATGTGAAATTTAATGGAAACATAAGCTGAAGCATTTCTCTTAGCAGGATAGCATTTTATTATCAGGGCTGGTAATATGAGAATAAGATGGGTCAATGGTTGCCTCAAATTTCAGTCAAAGACAGAGGATTAAAGATGCATCTCCTTTTTATAAGTGTAGAATAGAGGACAGAACAGAAAATATACCATTGGCTATGGGATTGGTAGCATCATGGAGTCAAGGAATCATAATTGATAACCTTAAAGAAAGTGATTTACATACTCTTGGACCCAGACCACCCCTTTTGTCTTGATGGAATTTTTTTAAAATAAATTTGACTCATTGGTGCCTGTGAATGTGATAAGACCACCTTTAATAAGAAAGAATGAAGCTCAGATGGGACAAGATCAGCTATTCTGCTTCTTAAGGATTACACAAAAATTCCATGAACTTTCTCAGTAATTGAAGTTATACAGACTGTGTACTCTGTTGGCATATAGTGATTTGTAGGTGATGCTGAAATGACAATTCTCATAGAATTAGAATATTTTATGAGAGAAATGCACTTCTAAACCTTAACTCTGTGTTCTGCAGAAAATCAGACATCTTTGATTTGGTGGTGTAAAGATACAAGACCAGACACCGTGGTATTCACCTGCATATCCTAAGAGTAGCTAAAATCTTTTAGACAAGTATATAACAGTGAGTGAATAACAGAGGAACTGAACCTTAGAGGTTAACTGAATTCTAAACTAAGATCAGAAACAGAGAACCATAACTTAAGCAATTATAGGACAGAAATCAATTAACTGTAATTAGAATCAATAAGGAAATAATATAGGGTCATTAGACATATAGATTTGTTTGGGACACCTGCAAAACAGGACAAATAACTTGTTAATTGGAAGAAAACATGAAAAAAAATAAAAGATGAGAAAAAGAGGCCTAAATGGTTAATTAAGGAATAGGAATTTCAGGGAACAATGAGTGGCAGAACTGGAGTAGTTCACAAGAGGAGCAGGATTGAAATAAATGGAAAGGAGAGAATGGGAAATTGGGATTGATGGAGTGGGGTGAGTAGTTTGCTTTTGGAAGGCTAATCATGGAGATTGTGACTCAATGAGGTCATCTGAGTTTGCTGGCTTTAGATAGATAAGTCCAGAAAAAATATTCTAGGCTGTGCTCAAGTAGCCTCAGAAGGTGATGGAAGTAGTTCTGATGATGGAAGGAGCAGACTAATACTCTAAGTCCTCTTTCATTATGTCTTAGTATCGTCTTTAAGCGTATCTTAGAAAGGATATTATGGTGTCTGGTGTGTAGAGAGGGGTAACAGGGTCTGAAGAGCAGAGTGTTCAGAATACTCAAGCGATTTGTCCTTATCTTGGAGGATTTCTAGAAAAGAGTTCATATGGAAGAGATTATTTATGGTTAATTCTTATTATTCCTATTTGTGAATAATATTTTCTTGATTGCATTCATCTTCAGAATACTGCAGAATCTCTGAAGAGAGATTCACAATCATTCAAAAGATCTTAATCTTAACTATCCACACAGGAAAAACAAAAGGGAAAAAATATATTGTTTAGCTTATGATATAATTGAATTGAAAATTCATAGACTTGGTTGGTTGGCATAAAAAATTTACAGGAAATATCCAGCAATGAATTGCACACAAAAATGTGGTATAAAATATATTACTTATGTGATGAGTATGCTTGGGAAAAGTGGCAACCCACTGACATAGCAAGAATAAAAGGTAACAGATGTACACTCCATTTACTACATTGGTACCTTTATAATGGTCAAGAGACCTAGAGAAAAGTAATCAATACTATATGTGAACTTTCTATTAAGAATTTACCAAAGGATATAAAGATTGCACAGGATGAGAAAGAATGGATATGTTTTGATCTGTGCTATAGGAAGGGGTACACCTGTTGAGCAGATTATAGATTCATTGTTATATTTCAAAATGAAGGAAGATTTCAGAATAAATTGTATTTCCATTCTCTAAAATTTATGATTTATTTATTAAGAAAGTGTAAAAAAGGAAAAAACCCACCCTTTGCTCTGCGATTTCTTTACCCATAATATTTATCAATCTCCCTGGATATTCCTAAGGCTCGTATTTTAATAGTTTATTTAATTTCCTTCAATTTGAAGACTTGTGAAAGACATTAGAAATTAGTACTTACTTTTTCACCAAGGAAGTCACATGGTTTATAGAGTTTCTAAAAAGTAACACATTTTGACAGTTTGCTACAAATGACTTCACATTTTTTGTGTGCTGATGTTTAGTAATACAATACTACTTGGTTATTTCTCAACTTGATTCACTTGGATGTTATTCTGAAAGCATATCTTCAGAATGATGTTTAATATGGAATTTATATATCATTTAAATTACTTTTAGTTAACTTTGAAAAAGATGGCATATTTCCAAACATAACACCCATACTATACTCCTTCTAGCAATGTTGTTTAGGCTAATAAAAAATTTTTGTGATTGAAATATTGTCTTGTTTCTTCTATACATCTTCCATGGCTAAGCATTTATGAACCTGTAATTTAATTAAATTATCAAATTAGAAATTAATATGAGATGGCAGTAGGGTAGTCACTTGGAAAATTTGGTAGTTCTTAGTGAAATTTTGCTCAAGAGATCTTAAGCCTCAAATCTAAGTAACTATATGTTTCATTCATTTTATTCTGAGAACTTATAGTTAAGTAGATTGCAGATTGTGCAGACTATGAAGGAGATACAGTCCCATCTTTGAAGAAGAATATTGCAGCATGCAAACAACAATGTGCAAACAAAAATAGTGTGTGTGTATATATATATAAAATGTATAGATAGAGCTATTAATTTCTATCTATATGTATTGAGGAGGACTGGGTGCTTCTTTAAAGAAGATGGATCTTTATCTTGGATTTTAAGAAAGACAGGAAAAGTAAGAGGCAGAGATGGAGAGGAGTAGAGTTCTAGGCTTAGGAGACAGCATATGAAAATATTTGAAGGAAAGAACTATAACATCATGTGTAATGAACAGCAAGGAAGCCAGTGTTTGTTGTAGTGTGCTGTATCTAGGGTAGGGAATAACATGTAAGAAGAATGGTTAGATAAGGGCTTAGGTGGTGTAGAGTTTTAAAAACTAAATGATATTGCTATATTATCCTGGAAGCTAATAGGAAGCCACAAGAATTGATTGAATAGGGGGAGGCTTGACCTGTCTTTTAAGAATACCATTTTGACACTAAGTGGAGGATGGTTTTGGGAAAAAATTAAGGCAGGAAGATCAAGAAGCAAATAGTCTGCAAATAGTCCATACTTGAGGTTATGAATACCTGTCTTGGGGCAGTTGCAATATCAGAGGGAAGAAGTGAGTAAAAACAAGGTAGTGAGGAATCAGAGATGATGCCTGGATTAAAAATGTGGGTGACTGAGTGAATGATAGTACTCTTGACCACAATAAGGAAACTAGGAATGGAGGGGAAGAAAGTTAATGAGTTCAGTTTTGGAAAAGTGTTTAAAGGTCTACAAGATATTCAATTTGAGATTTCTAGGAGGCATTTGAGATTTGAGACTGGACTAGGTCAGGAGAGAGGTAGGGCTAGGCAGGATTGTCTTAGTCATATCCATCAAAATGATAATTGGTGCTATGGGAGTTGATGGGATTACCAAATGAAATATCTTTGAGGGAGAAGAGAAGAGACTCAAGGCAGAGTACTAGGCTAAACCTCTGGTTAGGAAATGTGATATGGATAGTAAAAGATGGAGAAGGAGCAGTTAGAAAGGTAGTATAACTAGAAAGGAGCAGTATCATCAAAATTTAAAGAGAAAAAAGTATCAAGGAGAAGAGGGTTATTGGTAGTGCCAAAGACTACAAAGAGGTCAAGAAAGATGAGAATTTAGATTTACAGTTGAAGTCATTAGTAACTTCACAGAGAGCAATTACAGATGAATAATTATTCAGAAACCAGACAGCATAGAGTTCAAAAGAGAGTGAGAGGAAAGTGGAGACATTGATTGTAGATCTTAAAGAGTTTTGCTGCAATAGGGAGGAGAAACATGGGACCATAGAGAAGAAGGATAGATGGATCAAGTAAGGGGTATTTTGAGGATAGGAGACATGAACATTTTTATAAACAGGAAGGAAGAGGGCATGAGACAGTAAGAGACTGAAGATTAGCAAGAAAATGGGAGTGATAGCAGTAAGTCTTCTAGAGAAGATAGTGTAGGATGATATTACTTCTGCATCTATTAGATTTTACCTTGTTAAGGAGACCTTTATTCTCTTCAGGTGAGACTGAGGTGAAGAGGAGATAAGTGATGTGAAATTAGGAAGTGGGTGTTTTCAACAAATGGTCTCAATTTTTTCAATGAATCATGAGATAAAATACTTAGCTGAAAGGACAGTCTGGGAAGATAAAGCCACCAGAGGTTTCAGGAGGATTGAAAAAATGTTGAAAAAATTGGGGTAGTGAGTAGAATAGTGAATAGATGGGGAGGCATAAAAGTATTGCCTTGTAATATTCAGGACCTATTTAAGATTTCTCAACAAATTTGTAGTGGACCCAATTGGTACAATTTAGTAATTTTCTCTGTTTTCATTCAGCAATACATGGGCAGGAGTGAAGACACACATGATTGAAGTAGTCCTCAAGATCTTTGATAGGATATGGGGAAAGATTTTAATTGCTTTAATCCATACGATTTTCTGTGAGACAACAGCTCAGAACAATTTTGCATTAGGACTTTAGTAGAAATGACTAATTGTGGATCAGATATAAAGCATTAAGTAGTTCTATCATGAAAAATAAGTAAAGCATGAGACCTTTGTAATTGTTAGTCACAAATGAATCTCAAATATAGCCAATAGACATAACTAGGAAGATAGCCATGCAAGTTAGTTATTTAGAACAATAATGATACATAGAAGGCATTTATTTAATGAATACTTTTTTAAATTGAGTTATTTCTTTATGTGGAAGGTAATAGAAATTTCCAGTGGTCTATAGACCTTGTGCTATGTTTATATCCATCTTGACAAATCTGTATTTAAAATTTAACTATCTCTGTAAATCTTTCTCTCTTTTAGAATATAAGCTCTTAAGAGGTAGAGAGTTTAGATTTTTTAAAATTTTATTTAAGGCAATGGGGCTAAGTGACTTGCCCAAGGTCACATAGGTAGGTCACACAGTATTAAGTGTCTGAGGTTGGATTTGAACTCAGGTCCTCCTGACTCCAGGCTCTATCCACTGCACCACCTAGCTGCCCCTAGATTTTCTTTTTAACTTTAGTACTTGGCATAGTAGTTGGTGCCAAGTATATTTTGGGGATTTTTTTGTTGCTATTCTGAACCAGTATTTTATTTAATATAATATATAACATATATATATATATATATATATATATATATATATATATATATATATATATTATACTCACTGCTAGTGAGTAAATTCACTCCACTATTACAGATTTATAAATGTACTGAAACTAACAGATTTTACTGGGGATCCCAAGAGGTACAGTTTTCCTTCCCAGGTTCATAACAGGGGCAGGATTGGAATTCAGATCTCTGATTTTTTTTATCCAGTATGACAGATTACCTGGAACAGAGTAGACATTCGATAAATTATTGAGCAAATGGATATTGACCAACAAGGTCAATGTTTGATTAAAAATTAGGGAAAACTTGAGAGGAAATAATCACTCCATTTATGAGTTGTAAAAATTAGGAGAAGAAAGTCAGGAAGAATATGATGCTCAGCTATTAGGTACTTAATTCATGCTAATTGAATGACTGAATGCTTTTCAGACTTCAGAGGAAAGACATACAGAATCTCAAGGGCTGAAATTCACTTGATAAAATCAGACTGATAGGGAGCTCTCAAGAGCAAAATTCTTTTGGCATAAAAATTAACCAATTTAGTTGAAAAAAGAAAAGGGACTACTCTTTTTTTGTTTGTTTGTTTAGGTTATTTTGCAAGGGAATGGGTTTAAGTGGCTTGCCCAAGGCCACACTGCTAGGTAATTATTAAGTGTCTGAGGTCAGATTTCAACTCAGGTACTACTGACTCCAGGGCCGGTGCTCTATTCACTGTGCCACCTAGCTACTCTTTAAAAAGATTTAAATGCATGAACAAGGAACAGATTCACTAAATTAAATTTGTAAAACTTTATCAATCAGTTAAATAGCCTTTCTTAAGTTATCATAATGTGTCAATCACTATGTTAATCCCTGGGGATAAAAAGAAGGGCAAAACAATTTCCCTGCCCTCAAGGAGCAAGTGGTCTAATGGAGAAGATGGCATGAAAATGGTTATGAATAAGCAAGATAAATGCAAAATAATTTGGGTGTATTCTCAGAAGGAATCCATTAAGATTAAAGAGAGATCCATTAAGATCAAAGAAGGCTAGGAAAGGCTTCTTGCAAAAGATGGAATTTTAGCCTGGATTTGAAGGAAGCAAGAAAAAGTTAGGGGGCAGAGGTGACAAGGTTAAGAGTTCTAAGCATGGCAGACATCCAATAATAATACATGGAGCAGAGAAATGGAATGGTATGGCAGAGTATGTGTTGCAGGAGAAGTGATAGAATAAGATGAAAGAACACTGGAAAGGTTGGAAGGAGCCACATAGTGACGGGCTTTAAAAAGCCAATATTTGTATTAATGAGTCCCTGAAATTAATTAAATTGGGAAATGATATGGTGAGAGCTGTGCTTTAGGAAGGTCAATTAACAGCTATTACTAAGTGCTTTACAGATATTAACCCATGTTATCCTCACCAAAATCTTGAGAGGCAGCTTCTATTACGACTTCCATTTTATCTATGAAAAAACTTGGTTTCCTCAACATCTGGACCGTGATTTTTCAGAACATCCTTTTGTTTTGTTAATATATTGATATACCTGGGTAAAGTTATTTACCCTTAAAGCTATTCGTTTTATAAAAAATGATTTTTACTAAATAGGCTACCTACAGATTTCTGGGGAACTTCCCACCACTATAAGTATTTAGATAGAACCTAGTAGGTTCACAGCAGAATGTGTCAGGAGTACTTTTGAAGAAATTTTTACAGTAAATGGAGTTTTGACAGATTAGTGGTGTGGTGAATAAAATGCTTGACTTGGATTTTGGAAGTTTTGAATACTGTTGCATTAGTTTTGAATACTGTTTCAAACATTTGCTAGTTTGTATGATTCTGGCAAACCATTTAACTTCCAAGGGTGTATTCTTATTTGTAAAATGGGAAGAATATGTTTTACTATTTTTCTTGGGGAACAAAATACATGTAAAGTGCTTTGTAAACCTTAAAACCCTAAATAAATGTTAGATATTTTATTACTTTTATTATTTATTACTATTATTGGTATTATTGGTATTACTTTGCACTGGAAAGTTATAGTTTATCCTATTCATCTTAACCTTTCCTCCCTTGAACTTCACATAGCACTTAAATATTATTATAGCTATCTTTATATGTATCTTATTTTTCTACTATTCTATGGGCTTCTTGAGGACAGAGACTGTCTTATTTAATACCCTCCCCTATAACAACCACTTCCAGTACTCTGCATATAATAAATATTTAATAAATGTTGAATTGAGTTGAAGTAGAACCATATATTTTTAATTTCCCCTTACTATTTTGGTGGTTAATGAATGATATACATATATTTTGGGGAAAATTTGTTAACTATTATCCATATACTTTCATGGAAAATCTGAGCAAGTTTTTAGTGTCTATATATATGTTTACAATTAAACTCATTCTTAATAATTGTGATATATTTAGTTTACCATTTTTTCAAGGTACCTCATGAGATGATTTAATAGTGGAATTTATAGGAAAATATAGCTAATGTCCACAAAATTTGGAAATAATCATCTTCTGTTATCTTACTTTTTCACAATTAAATGAGTTTTCAAATTCATTTAACTCTAGTGCTGGATAACAAAATTTTGGAAATAAATAATTGGAGAGAAAAAGGAAAAGATTGTTTCATAGTATTCTTGGTATTTTGTCCTGCTTAATTATCAGCTTTGATTTGCCTTTCGCTGATAGTTTGTAGTACCTTTCCCCCTCTTAACTCCCTGGGTTGCTCCAAGTACCTTTTTTAGATGGAGATAGAATCCTATAGGAATTCACACAGGAATTCATCAATGAAGCCAAATGCTATCAATTCTTTTCTTTCTTTCTTCCTTTTATTTTTGGTTTTTTATTTTTTTTATTTTTATTTTGTGTGTGTGTGTTTACATTTTCAGTAATTTGGAGAGAACAAGCAGGTAAGTTGCAATTTTAAAATGTTCTTTCTCAGGTTTAAAAATATTTTAAAAGGTTAATAGACTTTAATCAGTATAATACTGCTTCCAGTATTCTTGTGGCCTGAAAAAATGTATATCAAGACATTTACTGATGTAGACAGTAGGGAAGAAATGTGTAATTACATACTCTTTAGAAAGTTCCTTGTATATCATTTGATCCATTCACCTAGATTTTAAAAATGAAGAAAACTTTTTAAATGATTTTCAATTCTGAATTGCTTTCTAATTTAATTGTGGATTATAGGGAGAAATAGTTTCAATTTTTCTAAATGACATTACCATTCCTCCTGAAATACTTATTTTTGGTAAAATCATTTTATGTTATTTCTTCTATTCAGATATATTTTGAGTAGCAGATTCATTTAATTCATTTCATATTTATTTGAATGTCATTTTTATAGTATACTAAGTAGAATAAGTCAGTTTTGTGTGTTATTCTTGGAAAGGTATTTCTTTTACTTTTTTCTCTAAGTATTATATATTGAGAGGGAGTACAACTAAAATAATAAAACTTTTTAATGACTTTAGCTTAAATAGAATTATTATCTAGTTGATTGAGATCAGTTTTAGGTTTCAGATTCTCTTTTGTAAAAGGTTACAAAGTTTTACAAATAACAATATATAATTGGTTTTATGCATGATCTATTCACAAACATTGCAGAAATTTCCACAACTATTACAATTAAGTTAAAATATTTTGTCCCAAAGGATGAGAAAACTTGAATAATAGTATCAGAAATTAGTGATTGGGACTCTCCATGCTTCTTCCCACTCAGTGTGGTGTACTCCCCTCTCCCCCTTCTTTAGATGGATCAGACAATTTGAGGGGGGTCACAGGCAAGATTCCCCAGGCCAAAATAATATGATCCAACTAATATAGGGTGAAAATATTGCCTGAAGTTCTACCAGTAGTTATTAATGATTTGTTTTCTTTCCAGATATTTTCTTTTAGTATGTACATACCAAATACACATGTTAGCACACAACAGATTGATCAGGCAGGGTATCTTCTTATTAATTATTTTATTAGGTGGATTAAGAGGCAGCTAATGGCAGAGTTGGTAGAGCACTGGGAATTCAAATCTGGTCTTAGATGCTTGCTTGCTGTGTGACCGTGAACAAAATTGCTTAACTGCCTCAGTTTTCTCATCTATGAAATGAGCTGGAGAAGAAAACGGAGAAGGTGGAACCTCATGTGGGGGTCATGAAAAGTTGGACATGCCTAGAATGACTTAACACAACAAAAGATTAATTTATCCACTTTTACAGGTAGCAGAAATCAGGAACTTTGGGAAGTAGCTATTCAAAAACTAACTGCTGTAATAAACATCAGTAAGACAATTGTGGCACCCGGAGGAAAGATAAATTCTCAGTATGAGAAAGGGCAGTACAATAAAGGAAAGGAGGGGACAGAGAATGAGTGAGTGACATGTGACTTCATTGTTATGGGAAATTTCCAAAAAGAAAGCTCTTTCCACCTGGGCCATTTGTTCTGTCTCTGAGGCTGGTAGCTTGTCTGCTTTAATGATGTCTTTTGTGTATGCTAGTTAGCTACTAAACTCTAGGGCTAAAAGCCCCTTCCTCTAAGAGTTTGCATTCTAATTTGGCAAGTCATATGGAGAAACCTAGTGGCTAAACTTCTGGAGGGCAGAAATTGTTTCATTTGTTTCTTTATATCCCCAGAAGTTATTACATATCTGTTCTTTAAGAGGACCATGACATGCAAGTGAATTGGATTTAAGTGAGGAAGACTGCAGTCACCAGCCTCACTTTCTCCTCTAGAACCATCTGGGTCTAGTGGTCAGATATGGATGCAGTGAGAGACCTTGGTTTTTTTAAGCTAAGGTCTTTAGCTGGCCTCAGTTGAGCTGAGGCAATACTTGGGATTGCTTCATAAATAATAAGCAGTACCTACCTGGAGCAGACAAGATTTTAGCCTGTCTTATTCCCTCCCCCTCCCCTGCTTCCCAGTCCAGTTCAAACCTTTCAACAGTGCTAGGCCATCCACTGCTAGACAAGGATCCCAACCCACTCCTTTCTTTTGCCAGTTTCCTGGGCCTACTTTTGAACCATAAGTAGAATATAGGAAGAGGTCACTGTCTAACTTCCAACTAAATATTTGTCTTGCCACAGGAGTTTCCCCATTGCCAGGCTATCCTGCAGACAAGAAGTTTTCCATCTTCTGCCTCCCAGGGCCTTCTCTAAGAAAAGGAAGGTGCCTGGTCTGATTTCTATTTATTTTTGCCAGTATGCTTCCTTGTTTCAAAATATTATAGGATATAACATCTCCATCTGACAGAAGACTAAATCTTAAGGATGACCTTAGATTGTCCAATCTTATACTTCTCTCTGTATCACCAATATTTGTTCTTCATATCCAATGTATAAAACCTGATCCTCATCTTCAAATTGATAGTCACACCTATCTACTTTAACCTCGACTCCACAGTGTGCCACATCAGATCTTGTCATTTATATTATGTCTTTTCAAGTGATACTCTTAAATAACACTTTCTTCTTCCTTTTTCATTTCTCTCCTAGTCCTCTTTGAGACATGACTTCTTCCTAATTAAACTTCTTCCCTTCTAGTTCTTCCTGCATATACTGTCCATCCTCCCCTTAGCCCCACAAATCCCAACTTCAGGCAGGGAAAGAGATTCAGAATAATTCTTACTTTCCATTGCCATTTATAGACTCTCCTTTGACCATCTTCACTAAACACCTTTTCTTTCTTTGAGAATTATGCTATTCAAATTGACCAACAAATCCAATCCTGATATATTATCTCTAGACCGTAATGACCTTTCCTAACTCAATGAGTTTAGTACTAAGCTCACAAATATTTATCTAACCCCTATCTACTGTACTCATATTTGGAGACTTAGTAAATAATCATACCTCTTTAGACTTCTTAATTGCCCAGTTTCTCAATCTAATACATTCCCGTGATCTGCTGCTTTGATCTACTTCAATTATATTTGCAGATAACCATAAACTTGCTTATGCCATCACACATTAAGTATTCTACTTCAAGTATCAGACCTCTGAAATTCCTATATCTGAAAATATTCTTTTCATCATTCCAACTTTACAACTTTGCAACTTTTTTTTAATCCATCTTATGACTTCCATTCTTTCAATCCTTCACTTCTTTCCCCCCTTGACTTCTTTCCCAGGCCATCATCTTTGTAGGATACATTCTTCTCCTTCCCATCTAGACCTTTTGATGAACCAACTTAACTCTAAATTGTCCTTGTTTCCTCTGCAACTCTTGTCCTATTGTCTATCATGCCTTGTCAGTCCTCATACTTGGATTATTTCTGCTATCTGGCTACTTAGTAAACCAGGTGACAACTACAGGAAAATAAAATGGTTCTTTATTCCCACCATTTCTTACTCCAGCACATCCTCTTTCTCTTGACAACCTTAATCAAATCAGCACTGCCATTTGTTCAACTCAGCAAAGCTGGGCTTTCCCCTAAATAAAATCAAACTTTCAATTATTCAACAAGCAGTATTTATTAAACCTTAGTTTTATTTATTTACTTGGTGCAAGGTACTATGCTAAACACTAGGGGAAACCAAAAAACCCAAAGAAAATAGAAAGTCTCTGCTCTCAAGAATCATACATTCTCATGAGGAGAAAATATATAAATATCAAGGTACATACTAGGAATATACAGAGTAATACAAGGTATACATCCTGAGAGGGAACTAGTTTGTAGTTAGTAAACTCCAAATTTTTGTTACATAATCTCAAGTAAACACTTGCTCTACAGTAAGACTTTGAAATCTTCTTATTTCTAATCTATTATCATTCCTTCCACTCTATACCCTTCCCCTCACATCTCATATTTGAAAGTTCCCTCTTCTCTCCTCATTCCACATCACTCAAATTATCTCCTTTCATTATAGCATTCTTCACTCCAGTCTCAGATAAAATGGTGGCTTTTCTCCTAGTAAAGGCATACTCTCACTATCTCATACTTCCCCAGCAAAGAACCCCCACTATCATTCTCATTCTCTCTTATGTTCAATCTTCATATATATATATATATATATATATGTGTATATATGTGTGTGTGTGTGTGTGTGTGTGTGTGTATAAAACATAAATTCCTTCCTTTTACCTATAAACATGCCCATCACTGCCTTATCCTTATAAAATTCTCAATTGATCTGGCTATCCCAGCTGGGTATTATGCTTATTCTCCTCTTGTTTGAGGCTATACTCTTTAAGAAATCTAACTAAAATTGGTGCTTTTACTTTCTCTTCTCTCACTCTCTTATAAACCCTCTTCATTATAGCTTTGCACTTCATAGTTTTCTTGAATTCAAATTCTCCACAGTTACAATGATCTTTTAATGGTCAAGTCTAATGACATTTTCTTAACCTTGAGTTTCCTTGACCTCTTTTGTAACATTCAACTATATTGGTCACTTCCTCTTTCTAGATTTTCCTGATATTTTTCCCTGCTAGATCTCTTTTATGTATCAGTGAGCGTACTTATAAGCATCTCAAACTCAACTTATTTGAAAAAGGACTCATTATTTTTCCTCAACACTTCCCTATTACCATCAAGGACATGATTATTCTCCCATTCATCTAGACATACCATCTCAGTGTCCTCTCACTTTCATCTCATTTATTCTCTCCATTACCAAATCTTGTTTCTATCTTCACAATATCTCTTATCTAATTGCCTTCCCCTCTATTAACATAACCTCAATTCAAATTCAGGCACTCCTCACATTTTTACCTGGATGATTATAATACTTTTCTCTTTGGTCTCCCTGCCTAAAGTCTGCCAAAGTGATTGTTTTCAAAAGTAGATCTGACTACATCATCCCAACTCCAAGAACTACAGGGGCTCCCTATTATGTTAAGGATCAAAAATAAACTCCTCTGTTGACATTTAAAGTTCTTCATAACTTGATGATTTTCCTATCTTGTAAGTCATAGTTTAACAGTGATAACAACATCAACAATCATTTATACAGTGCTTTAAGATTTTCAGAGTTTTACACATATGAGCATTTGTTTCTCACAACAACCATGTGAAGTAGGTGCCATTCTAACTATTTTTGTGATGAGGAAACTGAGACTAATTGAAATTAGGTGACTTACCCAGAGTCAAAATCAGGTCTTCCTGACTTGAAATGGGAAATTCTATTCAATATTCCTATAATTCCTCTCACATCCTGCACATACTCTGTAATCCAGCTATCCTGGCTATTTGTAGTTTCTTTAACAAGATATTTCATCTTCTTTTCCATGTTTTTCTTCACCAGTTTTCCCTGAAACCCCAAATGCTTTTCTTCCTCATCTCTGCCTCTTAGTTTCCATTCTTCCTTCAGTAATTCATTTTTTTAAGGGGAGAAAATAAATTTTTTTTTAATCTGAACCCAATCTATTTTTTTCTGCCTCATTCATTTCCTACATTCTGTGATGAAATTAAACCAGGTCATTTAATTAATCTCTTCCTTTATTTTCAGAAGTTGTCAAGCATATTTAAAATTTCCTTTCCTCCCTCCTCTGCCTTTAACTCTTACGCTTTCAAAATCCAGCTCAGATCTAGTTTGCTCCCACTGCTAATGAATTTCCCTCTCAGGATGTATACTTTGTAATTTATTCCTTATAATGTATTCCTCTGTATATTCCTAGTATGTATCTTGATATTTATATATTTTCTCCTCATGAGAATATATGATATGATCCTTGAGAGCAGAGACTTTGTATTTTCTTTGATTTTTTTTGTTTCCCCAGTGCTTAGCACAGTACCTTGTACCAAGTAAATAAATAAAACCAAGGTTTAATAAATACTACTTGTTGAGTGATTGAAAGTTTGATTTTATTTAGGGAAATCCCAGCTTTGCTGAGTTGAACAATGTTGTAGTTGATTGACTTATGTTTTCACTGACAATGGCAGTATTGATTTGATTAATGACATTTTCAACTCTGTGTATAGAATTTACAGTCTCTCCCCTGAGGATGAGATTTATCAGGAAATTAAACTAGTAGTTTCAGTCTGAAGAAATCCTTGTAATTGTCTGATTATTGTATTACTTGATTTTATTTGGAAAATATTCACATCTAACAAGAACTTTATAATTTTTATATTTTGAAAAATTTAAGTAGATTGGAATTGGGTGGATATGTAGGAAAAAGTATGTAAATGAAGAGAAAATAACTATCTGGAAGCAAAAATAATCAGTAAAATCACATCAAAATGAGCAATGGAAATTAGATTGTTATCTAACTCTAAGATCTTAGAATATTCCTCAGAAGTCATTTCCTCCTGCCCTTTGATGAGTTAGAATTTCCTCTAAAACTTCCCTGGAAATTGATCATCTAATCCCTTCCTTATCTTTTGGGCAATGAACTCACTACCCTTTAAAACAGCTCATCACACTTTTTGGAAAACAGTAAGGATTTCTTATATCAAACTTAATTTGTCTATCTGCAGTTTCTTTTCACTGTGCATACCTAGTGCTACCCTTTGAGATCAAATGAAATAAGACTAACACCATTTATTCATAGCTGCAGTTCAAGTATCGGAAGACTACTTTTCTGTGTCAGCTCCTCTCAAGTCTAAACAGTTGCAATTTATTCACCCTCTCTGGTCTGTCCTTCCTCATTAGTTGGGATCAAATATAACTTGTCTTTTTAACTCTTTAGCTTGACCATCCTGCTTTTCCAATTGTCTGTCCTTTTACTCTCCTCCAGACTTTGTGATCTACTTACATTGGCTCCCTTGAAGTTCCCCTGGCACTACATTCCATCTCCTCTCTGACTTTATTTACTTTTCCTCATTTCCCTAGCATTAAGCCCCCTCACATTGGCCTTTTGGTTTTCCTGGTTTCCTTGAAGACTCAGCTCAAAGCCCCTCTTATATGGGAGATCTTTCTGGGACCCTTCCTCCCAGATACTTGTATATATTCCTAGTTATTTTCATACTATTTCCCTCATTAAACAGAAAACTCCCTGACAGTAGGAACTGTTTTTAAAATTGTTTTCATTTCTTTGTATCCCTTGGGTTTAGCACAATGCCTGAACACATAATAAGTGCTTAATCAATGTTTATTAACTAACTGACTAGTTTCTAATTTGTTCATCACCTTGACTTCTTTACCTCTGGATGTGTTCTAGCTTTTCAAATGAAAAAAAATGTCCTTACTAAAACTTCCCTACAGCTTATAGTTGAGAAGGGATTGTTTTTATAACACAAGGTTCATATTCTGTTTCCATTTAAAAATCTATAGAGTAATCAGATTAGATGAAGTAGTTGTTTTGACTGGCATTTTATCTAATAATTTCTCCATTTTTCAGAATACTGATATTATTTTGGAATATTTATTCTCTTACGATGCTAAATTTGTTATAGGTCATTTATTGACTAGACATAATTAAAAGGGGGGAATGAGCTAAATGCTCTTTTTGAAAATGTACAGTAGTTGTTACAATGAGATCAAGATGATATTTATTGAAATTGATGGTTATAAAAATAAAGTTTGCACAATTATTTCAATTTAAAAGTAGAAATATTTGTGCTCAGGGTAAATAATGGCACCCTTCTTCTTGCAGGTATTTTAGACTTTTTATATCTTTGTTTTTATATCAAAACTAAAATGCTAAGACTTTAACTATTTGAAATTCTTTTCTCTTGCATCACAGTATATTTATAATCAATCAGTTAGCTAGTTCTAGGTACAATACTAACTCATGGGAGTATAAAGACAATAATATGGCCCCTGCCCTCAAAGGGTCATATTGAATCTGGAGTGATAAAAGACAAGTAACTATAACAGCAAGATGGATAAATAGAGACAGACAGACAGATAGGTAGTTAATGGAAAGTAATTTCAGTGGCAAGGCATTCAAAGGGATATAAAGACAGGAAGACTTTTGCTGAGGTTAGTGTTTGACTGAGACAGAGATGAGGAGGGAAGAAATTTCTAGATACAAGAACCAATCAGTGAAAAGGCAAAGAGTTGGAAGATGGGAATGTGTTATGTGAGGAAGAGCAAAGAGGCCAGTGTCATTGGATATTTGAGTACATAGAAGGACATAAAGTATAAGATCATCAGGCTGGAAAAGTCCTTAAATGCCCAATAGAGGATTTTCCATCTGATCTTGGAGGTAATAGAAAGAACTTAAGTTTATTGAGAAAAAAAAGTGATTAGGTAAAGGAGGTAGGACCTGTGTCTTGAAAATTCACTTAGTCTGATCATGGTTAATTTCATCTGTTTTGTAGACTATAACTCATATTTGACATTGAGTGGATTAATATAATTAAAGTCAATTTGTTTTTAATGCAGTGTTTCTAATTATGAAAGTGTTGTCAGTAATGATGTTATATCATAATAGCTACATGACTACTTTTTTTTTTTTTTGCTATTTTTGGTTAAGAGTAGTAAAGGATCCCGTCTCCTTTTTTGAAAGGACATAGTGAGCTACTAGGCTTTGTATTCGTGATTCACTAGTTCACTGACTTACTATGCCTTTTACTAGGCATCTACAAAATGGGGATAGTATAATTGCACCAAAACTAAAAAAGAACAAGTTGCTTCTCAAAGCAGAAATATAAGAAAATACTTTTCCTTTTTTTTTTTTTTTTGGCAGAGATTGTGGTTAAAAAGGTATAAATATGATATGTTCTTGTTTGGGATTTTAGACCTCACCTTTGCAAAATGGCCAATAAAATGGTGTTTTGCTTTTTTCAGTTATCAGTTAACAAGTGGTTACAAGCCTGCTCCAATGGATCTGAGTTTTATAAAACTTACCCCTTCCCAAGAAGCAATGGTGGACAAGTTGGCTGAAAATGCTCACAATGTATGGGCACGAGATCGCATCAGACAAGGTTGGACTTATGGCATCCAGCAGGTATATAAAAGCTCCTACCAATTTAGGCTTGTAATTTTGAAGAATTAGTAATAATCTCCTTTTTTGAGGAATTTAGAAAAGAAGATGATAATCATAGTACCATAGAATTTTTAGAACTAAACTATATCTTTGACATAATCTAGCTCATCTTCTCTCCCATTTTATAGATAAGATTAGGTTGACATTCTCAGTTAACTAACAGTTAATAGTAAAATCAAGACCTGATAATCATAACAAGTGTCCTTCTCTAATAAAAAAGGAACCATAAAGATAAAAAATTTACCAAAAAAATATAAGTTCATTTCCTTTTATACATATATGCTATATGACTTTTCTTATTGCTCTATACCAGTAGTATCAAACTCAAATAGAAATGAAGGGTCTTTAAGTGATAAACAGTGATCCCTCTAGTTACAAATTGAATTAGAAAATATTAGCATTATCTATTTTCTATTGTATTCATATTTATTTTGTAAAATATTTCCTAATTGCTTCTTGATCTGGCTCAGTCAACTCTTGGGAATGTGATAGACCATGTATTTAACAGTTCTGAGGGTGGCTAGGTGGCGCAGTAAGCACTGACCTTGGAGTCAGAAGTACCTGGGTTCAAATCAGGTCTCTGACTTAATAATTACCTGGCTGTGTGGCCTTGGGCAAGCCACTTAACTCCATTTGCCTTGCAAAAAACCTAAAAAACAAACAAAGAAACAAAAAACAGTTCTGCTCTAGATACCTCCCCAATACAACAATGGTTGAAACTTCTTCCCTATACCAATTAAATCACAGGACCAGACTTTGTTGCTAATGAAATTTAGCCATTTCTCACACACAAAAGAATTCTACCAAAAAACTGGTATCAAAAGACAAAGATTTTACCTTGTCTTTCCTTGTATACACATGATTTCCAGTGAATTCTTTTGCATGGAATCCTTTTCATTCTTCTTTCTTGACTGCCATAATCAAACATTAATTAGTTTTCTGATAGAATGTAATGAGTTATTTTGTAATGATCATTTTGTAATTAGTTATCCAGTAATACAGAAAACTTAAAGCTAATTGTTATTTTATTTTACCCAAAAACCTCAATATCAACAAACTCAGCATAATAACTTTTAAAATATTTTTGAAGTGCTTATAATTGATGGATTTTCTTAGACTACCTTAGCCTACACATTGCCTGAAAATTACTGATGATCAATAATACATTTTTGCCAATTCTTGTTGTGAAGATTTGATTGGGATATGTACAACAAAATTATGTGTTCTCTGAATTAGGCTCTTGCCTTGTTCCAGTGGTAAATAATTTCAAAATCAAGCAAGTTTGTTAAACTATATGGAGATTTTATTCCACATTTTGTCTTGATTTCATATTCAAGTTAGTTTTAATTTAATGTACTTATTCATTTGATTAATATATTTTTTATGTGTTTGTTGTTCCTATGGGATAGGAATGGGATCAGTCTTTTCCCTTATAAGCTTTGTAATTTGATAGATCAGATATTTTAACCCTCGTTTCCTCCCAAAGATTGTAATATTTTGATGGTTTCTAAGTCTTTTCTTTTCCTCTAGGATGTAAAGAACAGAAGAAACCCTCGCCTAGTTCCCTATGCACTTCTAGATGATCGTACCAAGAAATCAAATAAAGATAGCCTCAGGGAGGCTGTCCGTACACTATTGGGTTATGGTTACAACCTAGAAGCTCCTGATCAAGATCATGGTATATCTCTTATTTTGTTCCCTTTTATTATCAACAATGTAACATCCACTAAAACATGTAATAACCACACATGAAAGTGGAGAAAAAGTCAACTAAAGCTATAAAATATGGCATATATTACTATTTCAGGTGAAACATAGCTATAAATATAACCTAGAAGGATCCGATCTTTTGAGAAATCCTTTCTGAATGTTTTATATTTTTACTGTTAGAGTTAGAGTTAGCATTTACTCATTGATTTGTGTTTCAGAATATATGCACTTCTATAATATTTTGACTTCAGGAAAGTTTGTAATTATTTCAAGGAATTAATTTTATTTTAGATTCTACTCATAAAATTATATCCTACTTATAAAATTATATATTACCTGTCACCAACAAATATTTCAAATAATTAAGTCCTTAATCCTGACATCTAGATTGAGTAAATAGTAAATACTAAAGGTCTTATTTTACAATTTAGTGAGGGTGAAAGAGCATTTTCTAATATCGTCAGTATGCCTATGTTTTATGAGTGTATATATATATATATATATATATATATATATATGATATATACTATGAATATCAATTGTTTTCACTACTTTGTTTTTTGACAAATAATTTTCTTGCAAATTCCTCAAAATGACTTCTCTTGGAAATCTTAATAGAATGTTGATTCTATTACTATGGATAGGAAACAGAATTCAGTCCTTGGTATAAGGTATGTGGAAAATTAATAGGATTTTTGTTGTTTTCTTTTTTTTGATCTGTACCTGTGATAATGTTGTTACTTAGATCTACTTGAGAGGAAACTCTATCACAATAGTGAATGAATCCATATTCTGCACATTATCATTTTACAGTGTTGCCTAGGACACTGATTGATTAACAGTACACTCAGGTTGTATATGTTAGAGTTGGGAATTTTCTCATATAATGTGACAATTGAGGATATGAGTTATCAAGGAAAGGATTATTTGAATGGAGGACCAGTCTCTCCCTCCTCCAATCTCTATTCTATTCTGATACCTAAAAGATAAATTATACACTATGTGTAGAGCAAATATAGTGAAATCCATAGAATAAGACAGAAAGAAATCCAACAAGGAAAAAGCTTTTTAAATTAACACTGGAGAATGCTAATCCTAAAAATGTGCCCTTCTCCTGTCAACCTCCATATTCCAAACAAGAACTCAACAATTGATAGATGGATCTCTGCTAGGGAGGCGCTCTGGATTCATAGCTTGCAGGTACATTTTATCCCTGCTTCCCCAATTCCCAAAGCAGAGATTGATTCTGCAGAGCCATTTGATGATGAAGAAGGACCTAAATGTGATGACCATTACATGGTCTGGCACTTAGATGAATATTTCTCCAGGCTGCAGGCACTATCTGGAACAAACCAAGAAGAGAGATAAGGAAGAGGACTTCACCAGGCCAGAAGGATCCTGCCACTGTTTAGATAGTTTCAACCTTCACTCTACTCATACTCCCCTCTCCTCAGATACTGGGGAAGGGGAAGACTACAGATGCCACCACTGTGATCTTTTCATTCCTTTCTATGTTCCAAAAGTTGGTCCTAGTGAAAGGAAACATGTGGCACAGGTAAATGTTAACAGGGTATACATGGAATTATCTGAGTCCACTGTCCACATATAGAAAGATGGCACTCTTCTCATAATATCAGGGTAATCATAATTTATGATAGCTAACATTTATATGCTCTTGAGATGTACCAGGTACTATGTTGAACACTTTACAAGTATTATGTCCTCACAACTATCCTGGGAGGTAGGTACTATAGGGAGACAAGGGACATTCTTATCTACCTCTAACTGAAGTTTTACCTTATCATCTGAAGTATTGCATCCAAGAGAATGCCATTTGGAAGTCATCTTTTCTTTTACCACATGTGGCACATATCACAGTTCTTACTCAGAATCTAGTCAGCATCTCTTAATCATGAATCTCCTACATGAATAGGAGATGATATCCTTGTCATTATTTACAAATCATAAAATAGCTGTAAATGAAGCAATTATTGAAAAAAAGGAAAGTCACTGAAATAATTGTTTATATTTATATAATACTATATATGTAAATATATGTGTGTGTATATATATATATATATATATTTATATTATCCCCACTTTACAGATGAGTAAACTGATGTTCTCAGACATTAAGTCAGTTGCTCATTAATACATGACTTATAAATGTCAAGTCCCGGGGGCGGCTAGGTGGCCCAGTGGATAAAGCACTGGCCCTGGAGTCAGGAGTACCTGGGTTCAAATCCGGTCTCAGACACTTAATAATTACCTAGCTGTGTGGCCTTGGGCAAGCCACTTAACCCCATTTCCTTGAAAAAAAATCTAAAAATAAATAAATAAATAAATAAATAAATAAATAAATAAATAAATAAACAAACAAACAAATAAATAAATAAATGTCAAGTCCCACATGGTAGAAGAAAACAGATAATATCCATGAATGCTTGATGATAATTATTTCTGTGAAAAAATTCAAATAGCAGAATGGATTAGAAAGTAAAATGTAGCAATAGTTGTTTACAAGATGAGTTGTGTATAAGTTGAAGCATACAATCTCACAAAGTGTTAAAATTAGGGACCAGAACAAAATTTATTACTCTTCAGTTGAACAAACACACACACACACACACACACACACACACACACGGGTTGAAATTATGTTTTCAGACAAGACAGTAACACAAAATAAGCTTGATTGAAAAGAAATAAAGTAGAAAATTTTTATTTTGCTGAAATGTAACAATGAAGTGATTGAAATTCTTAATATATATATGTTTTTGTATGTATTTTTACACATACACAGTAGGCTTCTAAATACTTAAAGGAAAATTAAATAGCTATAAGAAAAAATAGAAAATAAGACTATCATAATTGGAGACCTCAGTTTACCTCTTTCAGTCTTAGAAAAATCTAAACACAAAACACACACATAAAATTTAATAAAAATTAGATATAAAAGTCTGGTATCTATTGAATGGAAAAAGAAAGAAGCATATATGTTTCTAAAAATGTATATGACACACAAGAATTTATATTAAGGTTTTTTTTAGTTAGCTTTTTTTTTTTTTGCAAGGCAATGGTGTTAAGTGGCTTGCCCAAGGCCACACAGCTAGGTAATTATTAAATGTCTGAGGCTGGATTTGAACTCAGGTAGTCCTGACTCCAGGACCTATGCTCTATCCACTGCATGCCACCTAGCCATCCCGAATTTATAATATTTAAAATGTAAAAACCTCTTGAGCAAGTACAGAAAATATTTTACCAATTACAAGGCAATAGAAATTGTAGGAAATAAAAATCAACTGGAGATAAACTTAATCCTAAAAAATTGTTAGGTCAGAAAAGGAATTGCTTAATGAAAGTATAGGAAATTCCCTAATTCTAAACATAACAATTAGAAAACATACCAAAAGCTTGGGGATATAGCTAAAGTAGTCTTTAAGGGGAAATCTATGCTCTTAAATACTTATTAAGAATAAAAAAAAACAAGAATAAAATTTTGATTTGAGGATGCAACTAAAATTATTAAGAACCTAGCAAATTTTAAAAAGTACCAAAACAGCAATTAAAAAATCAAACTAATGAATTTTCAATACATTGAATTGAGCCAGAAACTTTTAAAAAATATGAATAAACAATGCATTAAAAAAAAGAAAGCTATTCATAAAATTTATGGAGCAACACATAAAAAGAAGAAAACTATATTACCAGTATCAAAAATGAAAAATAATTCATAACAAAATTTAAAAATATGTTATTCAAAACCATCGTGGTCAACATGTCAACAAAACATAAAATTAAATGGACCATATGCACATTTACAAAAATATAAAATATTCATATGAACAGAACTAGAGCCAGAAAACTTAAGCAATTCAGTAGGAGAAAGATATTGAACAATATACAAATGAATTTCCAAAGAAAAAGAAAAGCAGAATCAGATATAAAATTAGTTAGTGATATTAATAATAAATATAATAATTATATGATCATATTAATTGATGTAGACAAAGCTTTTGATAAAACTCAACACCTATTTCCATCTTAAGGAAAAACACTAGAAAACTTTAGGCATAAAAAAATCCTTTCATATAAAAATGGATAATTTTTATCACAGAGGATAAAAAACTTTTTCACAAACAAATCTAATAAAGCTAAGAGTAAAAGAGGAACAAAGAAACTAAGTGTTAAGTATTGTTCTTAGACTCAGGAAGACTCATCTTCATGAATTCAAATCTGACCTTAGATACTTCCTTGATCTGTGACTACACACAGTAACCTAACCTTGTTTGCCTTAGTCCCTCTTATGTAAAATGAGCTGTAGAAGGAAATAGTAAAACACTGTTGTAACTACCAAGAAAGCCCCAATAGAGTCATAGAGAGTTGAACACTATTGAACACTACTGAACACTATTGAAAGCAACAACTACCTGAAGCAACAGCAACAAAAAAGGGCAATATTTTAGGGTGGGGAAACATGGTAAGACATTTCTCTGATAAAGATTTCATTTCCAAGCCATGTATAAGGAATTGATCCATTTTTATAAGAAAACTACCTCCTTCCTTCAAACATTTATTAAATTCCTCCTATGTGAAGAGCTTGATTCTAGGAATCAAGGAAGAATAACAAAGTTTAAGAAAGTCACCTTGCCTTAATGCGGCTTACAATCTATTCATTGTATATTGTACATAGTTACTCTATAAAATATGTTTATACTTTGGAGTAGCGATTTCCATTTAAGTCTTATAAAATACAAGTTGTTATTTTAATGGCTTTCATGCCTTTCCTCTTTCCCCCATTAAAACAAAATTAATTTCAATAAATAATCTCAAATGGAGTTAACCATTTGGGAAACAATTTGGAATTATACACAAAATATTACTAAATAATGTGTATGCCTTTTGATTTTGTTGTACTTCTGCTACGTGTGTTCCCAAATCAGATCAAAGAAAAAGTTCTTTTATATATATATGGAAATATTTATAGCAACTTTTTGTTGTGACCAAAACCCAACTCAGCCCAAATATACTTTCATTATTATTATATTATATTATATTATTATTATTATATTATTATATTTTGAACCAGAGCTTCAATGTGATGAATTAATTCACTACTGATATGTTGAAAATCTGTACATTAGAGCAAACCGCCTTCATACATTTATTACTTTGTATTGCCTTTCCCTATTCCTAGTTGTGCATCCAGAATGACAAGATTTTTAGCCAATGGTTACTAGAAGATATAGTTAAATCTTACTCAGTATTTAAAGTTACAACACTCAACCACATTTTCAAGCATTACTTTTCCTACATGGGAAGAGTTTCACAGAGTATGGAACTTTGTTTACTGAAGCTTTTCCTTTCCAAATTGAGACCAAGGAACAGAATTATTGGTTCAACATTTGTTCTTAATCATGAAAATTTTAAAAAAAGATGGAGCTTTAAAACTGAATCATTCACCCTTTCCTCGTGTTTTCTCTTCTCAAGTCAGAATGCTTCCATCCTCTTAATGACTAGCATCTCTTTCAGTTGAGCTCAACACATTCAAGTCTCCAAGTTATCTTCTTTGGGGTCTTTGCTTTTTTTTGTAGGGGGGGAGGAATAGTTTTGTTTGACTACCTGAGTAATTTTTTCCCCAATCCAAGCCTTTCTTTTACTGATTGTTTAAGGAACTTGAAATTTAAATTTAGGGTAAACCCTTTATTATATAGTGTCAGTTTGTGAGAGATTGGTGTTTGCTGCATTTATGGCAGTAAGTTCTATCGATTTGAGGGATATTTGCAATATTGGTAGTATTGGTATTGGCAGATAGGAAACCTCCACATATTTAGAGAAATACAAATTAAAGTAATTCTGAAATTCTACCTCACATCTATCAAAGTGGCAAAGATGGCAAAAACAGAAAATGATATATGTTGGAAGAACTATGTGGAAAAAGGCATATCCATGAACTACTGCTAGATTATAAATGGATATGACCATTTGGGAAATGATTTGAAATTATACACAAAATACAGTATGATAAAAGTAAACATTTTGAGAACTTTTATAAAACAATGAAGAATGAAGTGAAAAGAACAAATAGAAAAAATTTATGCAGTAATGACAACAGTGTAAAACAAACAACTTTAAAAGCTTTAGGAATGATGACCAATACAGTAATTCATTATTCTCTAGCACCAAAGATGAAATATACTATTACAGAGAGTTGATAGATTTGGGATATAGAATGAGGTGCATAATCTGTCTATCTGTCTATCTATCTATCTATCTATCTATCTATCTATCTATCTATCTATCTACTGTCTATCTATCTATCTGTCTAATTTGTAATAGTCATTGAAGGAAGGGGGCAGCTAGGTGGCACAATGGATAAAGCACCAGTCCTGGAGTCAGGACTATCTGGGTTCAAATCTGATCTCAGACACTTAATAATTACCTACCTGTGTGGCCTTGGGCGAGCCACTTAACCCCATTGCCTTGAAAAAACCTAAAAAAAAATAATAGCCATTGAAGGAATTTGTTTTAATTATGCATATTTATTACAAGAAATTTCTTTTTCTATTTTTTCAATGGAATTTGAATTGGGAAGAAAATAAAATTGATTGCTACTATTTTCTAATGTATGTTGATGCTGTGGATATGAAATGTTGCTTGCACTTTCAAATGGAGTAATTTTATTATTAGTTTTGTATAACTTTTACTTTTTTTACAAGAGACCTCATGATATGGAAACAATCTAGAAATGTTTGCAATTATAAAAATGAAGCATCAATATAACTTAAAAATAAGCTACCTAAGATAAAACTTATTGCAATATTCTTTGCTCTATAGAATTCTATTTCAAAAAATGTGATCTAAAGAAATTCATTTCTAAATTGTTTTTAACATAGTTACTCAAATATCAAAATTTTGAAAAATTCTTCCATTTAATTTATCTATTAAATAATCACTAAATTCTTTTAAAATTAAACAGCGACTAGAACTGAAGTGTGCAGTGGCACTGGAGAAAAGTTCAGAATCTTCCGTGCTGAGAAGACTTATGCTGTGAAGACAGGAAGATGGTATTTTGAATTTGAGGCTGTCACTGCTGGAGACATGAGAGTTGGTTGGAGTAGGCCTGGTTGCCAACCTGATCAGGAGCTTGGCTCTGATGAACGTGCTTTTGCTTTTGATGGCTTCAAAGTATGTATACTTTGCTTTGTGTTAAGATGACTCAGAAATGGCATAAATCTAACTTTCACAATCCCGTTTGCATAAATTTTTTCTGTTTTCTTTTATTTTTAGTATTATGGTAGTTCAAATATCTTTCAGTACATTAACATTTGTCTATAGTGTTCATAGGGAAAACTCAAAACATGCTAGAACAATGTAGTTGAATTCAGAGGAAAACAAAATAAAAAAACAGTGTTCATTTTTACCTGAAAGTTTCTGAAACATACAGTGAAGAGATTGTATTTCCATTAGAAGATGGGCAGGGATTAAAACTGTTGTATAATATGTATATAGTTTATTTTAAAGAAATATTTAGTTCCTTTGTGACTATGTATGTCAGTAGTAGAGTTCTAAACTAAAAAGAATCACTTATTTCCAAGTCACTAGGTAAATATTTAGATTCAAAATTACACTCAGTAATACTCAGTTATACTACTCATAATTCTATAGAAGTGAGGTATTACTCTTATTTTCTTTCAGAAAAGTGTATAGTGTTTGGATAGTCACTATCTTGTTGACTTATTATATACTGAATCTCTTTTTAAACTATTTATATTTCTATATGAGATGGAAATTTTCCTAGTTCTTTGTATTATCAAATCTGATTTAAAGAAACTCTAGTGTTTCATCCTTGCCTTCAGGATCAAGAACAAAATGTTCTGTTGAGCATTCAAAATCTTTAATAATCTAGCACCCTCCTACCTTTCCAGTGTTTTTACACCTTCTTTCTTATGTATTTTGTATATAGTTTCTCTTTGTATACATTTGTTTTCATTTGACCCTCCCCTTCCCCATTGCATTGTAAACTACTTGAAGACAGGGATTTGTTTTTAATCTTGCTTTTGTATCAGTGTTTAGCACAATGTTTAGTATATTTAGGCATTTAATAACTGCTTATTCATATATACTGATTAATAAAAAATCTTTTTTTCCTTATGTGAAAGAGCTCATGCTCTTGGGCTAGTAGCATAATTCTAGAGGCCTAGATATGCACCCTTGAAATGAAAGTTCTTATTATCTCTCTAGCAATTCCAAGTTTGTTTCACTTTTGAGAGGCATAAAGTATCTTCTTAAAATATGTTAACATCATAGAGAGGCTTGAAGGAAACTGAGATTCACCAGAGAGGGAAGATAATTAATTTCAGAGTCTATCAATTGCTCTGAATTCCTCATATGTTCTACATTTTCTGTGGAGTAAAATTAAGACTTTTCTTTACTTCATTGTTACCTTGAAAGCTTGAATAGAAATTGGGGATCCTTTTATACATATTTGAAAAGAATTAGACATGGGATATATATATATATTTTTTTTTCCATATTTATTATGTACAGTGTAGATGGAAATTTGCAATTTTTATTTTCTGAATCCTGTGACAAGTGATTCTGGGTTCTTTCTCAGGCACAGCGTTGGCATCAGGGCAGTGAGCATTATGGGCGCTCCTGGCAAGCGGGAGATGTTGTAGGATGTATGGTTGACATGAATGAACACACCATGATGTTCACCCTGAATGGTGAAATCCTCCTGGATGACTCTGGTTCAGAACTAGCTTTCAAGGATTTTGAGGTTGTTGATGGTAAGTACTTGTTCATTTTATATTGTGTACAAATTTGACACATGATAGCTCAATATTCTTAATACAATTATGTTTCTGTTTCAGGGTAAATAAATAAATAATTTACAACTCTAAATTACAAGTATGCTGTGTAGTTAGTTTGCTTATTCTTGAGATTAATTTCTAGAAAACCTCCTTATTTTTCACTTTATACTTCCACAGGACATAAATATTTTTCATTTGTGTGAATCAGGAAACTAGTGGGGGATAATAAAATACTTTTCCTATACATGTTAAATTCTCATTTAGGAATCTGCAAAATTTTTGTTTTTCCTGCTATTTCTTGTAATATATCTGTCTTTATGAATAAGGACTTAATTAGATTTTCATTTTGGGTTTACATGGGGTTTTGATTGTAATAGAAATCTTTTTTTTTAAAAAGTGTTCATATTCATTTGGTTTTTCTTAATCAATTCTCTTAAAAATAAAGTTTATCAAACTAGTTTGCTTTGAAATCTCATGCTTAAAGCAAGGAAAACAGAATGATATTTATGATAAAACCACTTTGTGTATATAACTTTATAATACCAAACCAACAATATCCTGCTTATTCTGAAGCATGAATGAGATTTGATCAATTTATAGGCCATAATATTTGTTTACAGGTTGGAAAAATAGGACCTGATTAAAGGATAGGGAGGTTTATAAAATAATAATATTAATTTTATAAATGTCATCTTTTATTTACTGAAGCTTTGGAAATATAAATTGGCTCCAGTTTGTAAACAGTTTAAAATATTAAATTGGGGAGTTTCCATTTGGCTTTAAAGACAATAGAAAACTACTCAGACTTCTTAAGTAGGAATGTGATATGATCAGACTTGTTCTTTCTAATTGACAGCTGTGTTGTAGATGGATTGCAATCCTTTGGGACTGCTTTTAACAGTCCAGACAAGAATTGATAAAAGGATGAACTAGAGTGGTGACTTTCATGAATGAAGAGACAGGTTAAGATGAAAGTTATATTACAGAAAGAGAAATCATAGGAATTGGCAACTGATTGGATGCATGTAGTGAGGGGAGAGTGAGTGGTCAAGAATGACTGTAGCTATGAAACAAGGGCAAATCCCAAAGAGATACAAGCAAAAGAAAAATCATCCATAGGTACAGAAAGTTTTATGACAGCTCTTTTTGTGGTAGAAAGATTTGGAAATTAAATTGGATACCCAGGTTGGAAATAACAGAACATAAATATGGTCCAGTCAGTTCTCATTATTTGCAGTATTTGCAAATTTACCTACTTTAACATTTATTTATAATGACAAAAATCAATATTGCCTGGTACTTTTGTGACTTTAGGGAACATTTTTGTTGCCAACATGCATTTTCCTAACTAAGGTTGAACCCTTGGCAGTGCTCTGCCTTCTTTTTCTGCTTTCATACCATAAAGAAATGTCCTTTTAACTGTCTATTAAGTGTCACATTTTTTTGCATTTTTATGCTTTTTTTTGTTGGTTATTTCAACTGCTTAAAATGATCCCCAACTATAGTATAGTGTTCCTAAGTATAAGATGACTGTGATGTGCCCTTTGTGGAGATAATACATCTGATAGTAAGTTTCCTTCAGGCATGAGTTATATAATGCTGCTGACTTAATGTTAACCTTACTGTATCATAATATGATATATCTAGAAAAGGGAAGAGGAAATTCACCAATTTGTATGTGAGGAGACTTAGAAAAATGCTAAAGTAAATATTATGGCCAGAGGTTTGCAGAAACCTAATTTATTGTTTGCAGCAACTTTATAAAATCTAACTACCACACATGACAATGATAAATATAATGGAATGTATATAAATGTATTGGAATACTGTTTTGCTATAATAAATGATGAAAGGGATCATTTCATAGAAACCTGAGAAAATATGTGTATTCTGCTTCAGAATAATATGAGCAGAATTAGGAGAATGATGTTTTGACAACTTTGCAGTGGCATACACTATACTGAAGAACTCTGACCAGTACAATTATCAATCATGGGAACTGATGATAAACTATGCTACCCATCTCTTGATAGAAACATAAAGGATTTAAGATATAGCCCCAAACCAAACCAAATTCTTGGAGTATTCTAGGAAAAACATTCTCCAGTGGCATTGAGCCATTAGCATGTGTTCTTTTAGATTAGTTGAACAAAGAGTTATGAATCCTTATAATTATACTGTTATTTTATCTACAGCTACCCTTTTATATTCTTGATTGGCCATTGTTGTATGTATTGTTAAGGTCTGAGAAAAGTCCCCAATTAAGGAACAGAGGCACTCCACATGATGGAGATGCAATAGCAAGGGTTTATTAAACTAGTTTGAGCTAGGGTTCTGTCCTAGGACAGGGCTAGGATCCTGGAACCCCAAGTAAAGTGAGGAGAGACCTTATATATGGTTCAGTGGGGGATTTCCAAGCATCTGCCTGCTGATTGTCTTGAGATGGTGCGGTGTGTTCTTATTGGATGCAGGTCCTTGGAGAAGCCCCTCTGTTGCATGGTCCGAGAGCTGACCAGGCTGAAGCTCCAGGAGCTGACCAGGCAGAAACTCAGAGAGCTGACCAGGCAGAGACTTAGGAGCAGAACTGAGGCAAAAATTCATAGGTTTCGATACTCAGGGTCTTACAGGCATTCAGGCAAAAGTTCATAGGTTTTTTTTTCCCATTAGATTGAGCTCTTAACCCAATTGTCTTGCAAAACCAAAAAATAAAGAAAAAGATGACTAATTCTGTATTTCCCTCCATGATATCTTTCCCATTCATATTTTTCTCTTTCTTTTCCTCTTATTCCTCCTCACCAAAATTTTATTCCTTTTCCCCTTTAACTTTTCTTTTAAGTGTCAACTTTCAATTCATTTTCATTATACCTTTGCCTTCCCTCTTATCAGTCCCTTCTCCCTTTTTTTTCTTACCCCCCCCCCCCACTTCCCTTTAGAGTAGGATAGATTTTTAAATCTGAGTGAGAATGTATATCATTCCTTTTCTGGACCGAATCCTTTGAGTAGTATTTACTCAGTGTTCACACCCTTCTTTGTGCCTCTTCACTTAGTGTTATTGATAGAACTACTATCAATCAAGTACTAGCAAGCAAAGTACCATCAATTAAAGTATGATTAATTGATTGCTTAATAAGCTCAAAGTACTATCAATCAAAGGTCAATCACAGGTTGGTTGATTGAGTGATTGATTGTTTGATAAGCAGCATTGCCTCATAGTCACTAAATACATTCCTGTTGTCTCATTAGGACTGTACTTCTCAAGTCATGAATCACATCAAATTATAATCATTTTATACATTACCCCTTTTCAAGTACTCTCCAAGAACATAAAATCCTCATGAACCAAAGTAACATGGAAAGCCTAATCATTTCATAATAATTTGTAGCCTGCCCCCCTCTCTAGCTCCCCAACCATGATACTTAATCCCTTGTCAAATGAAGCATGGACTAAGTCCAACCTTTTTAGTAGGTCCCATCCTCTTTCCCCTAAAGACACTTCTGATTTAATTGACTACAGAGTCTCTGAGTACTGGGACACTCAAGGTCTCTCTTAAGAACTTTACCATTGATTGAATTGTAATACAATTGAAAGTTTGTAAGGTATATGGAAGGTATGACTCCAGATTGCTCAGCATAGGATGCCCTCATCAGAGAAAGTGCTACACTTTATGAGCCAGACAGAATTAAATTAGATCAAAGGAAACCAAAACATGTAAGTTTAGAGTAGACACCTCAGCATTTCATCCGGTCTTTTTGTCTTAGACATAGTGATGTTACCTTTGTCCTCTTCATGGAAGGCTTCATTGAATCTTTTCTTACTTTTTATTTTAGGAGCATCTCACCGTCTTTAGCAAGCTAGAGTTTGCATTATTTGAATTCTCATTTTCTTCTTCTCTAGAAGGGAGAAGACTCTGTGCTTGCACCACTGGATAAAAATACAAACATTACACACTAAATGCAAACTCCCGAGAAAATTTCTTCTGTTCTCTACACTGGTTGAGACTTTTAGCTAGTTTTTAAAAAATATGCCTTGGTGTTTTCAAACATAAAAGCCAAGCATCTATTTAACCTTTTACAAAATCTTAACTAAATTTGACAATGCCATTCAACTTCCTCCTGTTATTCTGAATAACTCTACTCCCATACTTAACCTCCTCTTGTCTAAGTAATTTTCCCTATCAGTTTACTCTAGCAATTTTCTTTACCCTCTAGTAAGAAACTAGAGTAAATTTTAATTTACTTGGTCTTGTCTTGAAATTTACCTTCTTTTCCTTCTGTACTGCTTCTTGTAAGTTTTTGCTCATGGGACAGCTGGTGGCACAGAGGATATAGAGCATGGGTCCTGGAGTCAGGAGGACCTGCATTCATTTAATAACTTACCTAGTTGTGTGTCCTTGGAGAAGTCATTTAGCCCCATTGCCTTGCAAAAAAACCCCACCAAAAATGTTTTTGCTCCTTTGATCCTGTCTAATTTTCCTTAGCTCTTTTGTAGCTACCTTCATTGTTCTTGATCTTATTTTTTAATAATAATAAGTTATTATTATTATTATTATAAAACAGCTTATATGGTATTTACTATGGAGTCAGCCTTTATGGAAGGACTTTTTAATTATTCTCTCATTTGACTCTCTCAGCAAATCTATTGCTGTTAATTACCCCGATTTTACAAATGAGGGAATTGAGACAAAAAGAGGTTAAAAGACTTGCCTAGAGTCAACACAACTAAGTAAGTTTCTGAGGCTGTATTTGAAATCAGGTTTTCCTCATTCCAGGCCTGGTGCTGTTTGCACTATAGCACCACTTAGTGGCTATCTCAGATAATGACTCTAGAATAGTACCTGGGGTGTATGATTTCTCCTCCCCTCCCCCCCTTATATTTTTCTCATCTACTCCCAAATTTCTCAGGATATAGCATGCCCACATCATTTTTTCACTAGTGAAAGTCCTTCTAAATTACCTATGTAATTTCCTTTTCTTGCTTTTAATTTGTTTTCCCCATTCTTTGTCTTTGGGAAACTAGGAACAATTTTGTGTGTATGTGACATACAGACAGAAAGTAGGAGAAGGAAGGAGAGAGAAAAGAGGAGAGGAGAGGAAGGTAAATATTTTGGGTATATGGCTTTCTTTTTTTTTAACCAGTGGAGAATACATCTAGGCTAAGAGGGCTATTAACTGTAATCCTAGGAAAATAATTTTTTTCTGCTTCAACTTCCCCATCTACTATAAGAGCATTTATCTCCCATGGTTATTTTTAAGGATAAAATGAGATATTATTTATAAAGCACTTTGAAAACCTTAAAGTACTATAAAATATTAGCCATTATTATTATTATTAGTTATATCTAGTATAAATTCAAAATATAATATATTCCCTGTAAAGGTGAAATCTTCATAGAATTTAGAATTGAAAGGGCATCAGATGCCATAGAGGCTATCTTTTCCATTTTAAAGGTGATGAAATTGAGAGGTTATGATTTGAGTCCAGGTTTTTTTTTTTTTTTTTTTTGCTCTAAGTCCATTAGGTTATACCATGCCTATTTTATATGTTTTCATATGCTCTTATTTCCAGGTAATGTATGTGACTAAATTGAGCCCTGGTTAGCTAGCCTCTATAGTGAGATCCATAATTTCACATTATTTTGTAGCCATTGGTTTGTTTCTTTGGTTTGGTTCTGACTCGTGATGAATCACAACTCAGACTTGGGAATACAGATTACGGAAAGAAGACAGAGATTTATTAAAAGAAGTTATAAAACATTAAGAAAGTGATAGAAAAGTTAAGAAGAGTTTAAAGAGAAGACCACCTGGATTGCTGATTGAACTAGTCAGCTCAGTTGACCAGGGTTTCAACGGGAGGCTGGAAGGTCCAAGAGAGCTAGTTCCTTCCTTGACCTCCTTAAATTCTCCCCCCAGAGTCCATGGGAGACCTGGGAGTGACCCTAGTCCCATTTTGGAGATTTTGTCTTTTGGGGAGGGGTCTCTTTTGGATGTGTTTCCAAGCTCCAGCCAGTTCCCTGGCTGGCCCACCAGAAGGCAATGCAATCCAAATCTGGATGAAGATTAGGCCCTCAGGTGTGATTTATTAGATGATAAACGAAGAAGGAAGATTCCCTTATCAATGCAAACAAAAGATTTACAAAGTTTGTCTCCAACTGATCTCATCACTCCCTTTCTCTGCATTAATTTAGCCTATCTATTGAGGAAAGCCAAGTGGATAAAGAATGGTTGATTGTGCAGGCTATTCTATGCATTTGGGTGAACTCTTAAAACTGTTGATACTCCAAGTGAATGATGAATTATATCCAGATTTAAGTAGTAGTTAGAGAAAGGACTGTGTTATAGGTTTTAGAAAATACAATGGTTTTTAATGATTCCTAGCTTGTTCTGTAACAAAAGCCTATCTTTTTCATATCAATATTCTTCTGGTGATGCTGTGTAGTCCAGAGTATTAAAATTGAAAGTCACCCAAAGGGCAATGAAGATGTGCATGTACAGCATGTTGCTAAATGATCATTGTTTGTCCTTTGATTTTAAAAAGAACTAATGACATAAAGGATAATATTTTGACTTATGCATGAATTGGATTTAAGTGAGGATGACTTGCCCAAAGTTGTCACTCTCTCTTCCTGAGTCATTGAAGTTCCGAGGCAAGATTAAAGTCAGGATGACTGGTAATGTCTTGTAATGCAGTGAATGACCTTGGTGTGTTTATGTTCTGACCAAGCTCAATTGCCTTTGTATCTTTCATCCATATATTCCTCTGGGGAAAGTCTTCACATGCTTGGAGTGGACCTCCCCTTAACTCACCAATAAGACTGAGACCTGTTGGTTATCCTCAACCTGGGTTATTCCATCTGCCTATGTAGTTTACCAGACTGTGGCTATTCTACATGCTACAGCTTCTTGGAGCCACAGAGAAGAATTGAATTAGTCTTTTAGATACCAAAGATATGTGAGTTGCCCTGAAAAGGACCCAGCAAACCCTCATTCTAGAAGTGCTACTCTTCTTGAACATCACACACTCCTTGCTAAAGAAATAATTGTAAAGAAAGTGGTATATAAAGATATCATCAGATAGAGATAACATTAAAAAGGAGGTGCAGAAAGAGATAACTGATGAACTGTGTGCTTTATTGGTATATTTACATTATCAAGAGAATTAGAAGAACCACCATCACCACCATCCCTACTACCACCATGTTAGATGGATCCCTGTGAAGGATTTATGGGAAAATATGAATAACAGTTACAGAAGATGAAAAGAAATGGATGGTTTGTAATTTTCAGCTGGGGAAGAGTAACCACACTGATGAGATTACATAGGTCTATGGAAATATTTAGAAATTAAAAGCTGATACTGGCATTTTAAAATTTATCTTCATGATAATTTCCCATATTTTAATGAATTATAGGTAATCTGAAAATATGCATATAAAATATTACTTTGGTAAATAGAAAAATACCAGTCTCTTGACAATTAAAGGAAATGCAACCCACATCTACAATCTAATATGACATATCCAACCATTTGCTTTTTCCTGCTGAATAACAAAGTCTTATACCAGTTTATGCTAAAGGAATTGAGACTGTTTTGAATCTACTCTAGTGGTTTAAGTACCCTTCCTTTGATTATGCAGGACCCTAAAGGAACATCTGCTCTGAGGAGGAACTCTCCTTGACTTGTGCATCAATGTCTATCATGGCTTTAGCTCCAGCTAAAATTTCTTATTTTGCCTGAGGATAGTAGTCATCATTGATATTTCCTTGAAAAAAGTTATATTAATTCTTGAATTCTAGTTTAGAGCACTAATTGATAAGTGCTCATTTAACTATTATATATTTATGTTATAAATATATACATATATGAGTATAAATAGGACAAATGGTATTATAAATTATTGGATCTGATCTTTGTCACCTAATGCTGGTTTGCCAGTTGCATTTTTTTTATTGCATCTTAATAATTGATTTTTAAGAAAGTAGGAGGCATAAATCACATTGGCAAAATTAGTACAAAACTTCTAGTTTTTATTTATGATAATTTTGACATAAAGACCATATTAAATGTATATACATAGACTATATTCCCAAATAACTGGTTCATGTATCTTTAATATATATTTAGATTTTTCTAAAATGAAGAGTTTAGAAAGAGATGAAATCTAGAGTATGACATTGTCGCATTTTCTTTATAGCATATGTACTGTTCTCATCTTTTTAAAATTTAAAATTTAAATTTGTAATGTAAATTTTTAAAATTTAAAAGAGGGTAGTCTACAACTTCAATAGGTAAATATGAGAAGGGCACACACAGAGTGAATATCTATATGTGGTGAGTTACTGTTTTGGTTTGATGTGTGTTGCTGAATTCTTTGACCTCTCTATTGAAATTGTCTCATTGTAGTCCACTAAACCACACTTGTTTGGCTGACAGCTCTTGGTGTCAGCCTTGCTTGTCAAATTTACAAAATTTAAATTTAATTTTTCTTTCCTTATGCAAATACTGAACACTATCTAGATAAAATAATTAAATAAGCTCTCAAGTCTTTATTGGCAATGGAAATGTCACTATTCTATTGCAAATCTGGAATTTGGAAATTGATGCTTCCAAAATATTCATTGCCAAAAGAATATTCTTTAGTTATGAAGAAACTGGTTGGTTGTCACAATATTTATTTTTATTCTCATATATATATATATATATATATGTATATATACATACATACATATATATATATATGTATTCTTTCTTTTTTTTTTTGGTTTTTTGCAAGGCAAATGGGGTTAAGTGGCTGCCCAAGGCCACATAGCTAGGTAATTATTAAGTGTAGGAGGCCAGATTTGAACTCAGGTACTTCTGACTCCAGGGCTGGTGCTCTATCCACTGCGCCACCTAGCCACCCCAATAAATATATTCTTCTTGCATTATTTTCTTCTTTATATATATATATGTGGGGGATATAAGTGGTGGAGTAGCCCAATATATTGACCAAAGTACTACTCTACATAATTAATTTAATTTAATTCTTTTTTATGAAATAAAACAAATATTTCCATAACATAATATAATAAAAAGATGATTCCATAGGAAACTATGAATCCATTATGCATAGCTCCTTTAAAGGTATAAATAAAATTATCATGTAAATTTCTTTTTTTTCCTTCCCTTCTATATCTTTTTTCTCTCAACAGGATTCATACCAGTATGCAGCCTAGGTGTGGCTCAAGTAGGTCGCATGAACTTTGGGAAGGATGTCAGCACCTTGAAATATTTTACCATCTGTGGGTTGCAAGAAGGCTATGAACCATTTGCTGTTAATACAAACAGGGATATTACAATGTGGTTGAGCAAAAGATTGCCTCAGTTTCTTCAAGTACCTTCAAACCATGAACATATTGAGGTTTGTTTTCTATATTTAGTTTCTCTGATATTTATTGAACATTTTCTTTGAAATACATTGTTTTCTATGATGAATGATAAGAGAAATTTAAAAACAAATATATAGGTCTTACCTTAGAAACCAGCCTGAGATGTTATTAACTTATTACCCACCTGTGCCCCCCCTTTCTTTCACCTCTGAGCCTTCAGAATCTGCTAACTAGTTCTCCCTACTGATTTTTGCCAATTCTAGTTATACTCTAGCCTGGGCTTTCTTCACTTACCTACTATATGCTTTGCCCTGTTAGCTGTCAAATGAATATATACTTTTGGAGACATCTTTTATTCAGAAAACTAGTTTTTTTTTTTTTAGAACACACTTCCTCTAAACCTTTAGTAGAAAAAATTCTTTGTAAGTGAAAAATGATTAACAATAGGTATTCTGCTGTAGTAGAAATAAGAATGTCATGCTTTCTCCTAACTCATTAAAAATGCAGGATTTAAATGTCTTTTAATATTTTTGCCTGACTTAATCAGTTGATTCAGGAGTAGTAACCTATTTCACACCTGTATCCTTTAGAAAAATAATTTATAGCCAACCAATGTCAATAAATGATTTGCCTCTGCTATTAAGTACTTTTCCAAATACTGTAATGATATAACTGTTCATCTCATTGATAAAGAATAGCTTATTTCTCTTTTATAGGTAGTTCCAGTCTCAATTTAATCTATCCTCATTTTTTTGTAGTAAGAAGCTAAATAATACTTATATTAAAATGCCAAAAAATTCATCAAATTAACGACAAAACTGAGAATCTCTTTTTTCCAGTGAATTAATCAGTCTAGTGAGTGAATGAATGTAAAGACATTTATTAAGAGCTTTCTCTTTGGTAAGCACTGTGATAAGCATTTGATAATGAAATAGAAAAACAAGATGATCCTTATTGTCAAACAACTTGCTTCCTAAATAGGGGTGGCAATGCACATAGGACTCATTTACAGGTTGGATAGAAAAACCCAAGGGACCTTAATATGTAACCGATGGGTATACAGTAAATCTGTTGGTCCAGAAGGTTCACAGCAGTAGGGTGAACAGTAATACTAAGTGGTCAGAAGAGCACAGAGAAGTGCAAATTGTATGATTTGGTAATCTTCCACCTTACTGGAAAGTTTGTAATTAGTTTTACCCAACTCATCAATATGAGCAACCATTTCAGTCCTGAAATTGGGGACCTTGAGGGACCTAATACCAAAATTCTTGGAGGTAGGCTTCAGTGTTATAGAGGAATAGGCACCCTGGGCTTTCTTTCCTGAGGGAGGGAGAGAGAGAGAGAGAGAGAGAGAGAGAGAGAGAGAGAGAGAGAGAGAGAGAGAGAGAGAGTTTAGTATTGAACAGGAGGAGAAAAGGGGGAAAGAGAAGAATTGGACGTGAGGTTAGGAGGGAGGATACCCATGGGATTTAGGAGGAGTAGGGAGGTAGCTAGAGTGGGAATTTCTAAGCTAGGTTTACTCTGCCCTTTAATATTTCAGTGTTCTGTATTTCACACCTGTATCCTTTAGAAAAATAATTTAAATTTTAAGCAATTAATAAATATTAGAAAATGCAAAAATCATTTTAATCTTGGAAAAGAAGTTTGTTAGTGATTTAAATTATTGTTATTTTCACTTGTTAGGTGACCAGGATAGATGGCACTATAGACAGCTCTCCATGTTTAAAGGTTACTCAGAAATCTTTCAGTTCACAGAACAGCAGCACTGATATCATGTTTTACCGGCTGAGCATGCCTATTGAGTGTGCAGAAGTGTTCTCCAAAACTGCTGCGGGAGGGCTACCAGGCAATAGCCTTTTTGGTCCGAAGAATGATTTGGAGGATTATGATGCGGATTCTGATTTTGAAGTTCTAATGAAGACAGCTCATGGTCATTTGGTGCCTGACAGGGTAGAAAAAGAAAAAGAAGCCACAAAACCAGAGTTCAATAACCACAAAGATTATTCTCAGGAGAAACCTTCTCGTCTGAAACAAAGGTCATTAACACTTAAAGTGTGATTTTAAGCTATGTAGTCTGTCTTTGTGAGGGAGGGGAGGTTACAGAAGAAGGTAAGGGATTTTCCAATCTAATAGCTTCTTCACATTTAAAATGAAAGAAAATTCTTTTAATAACAGCAGCAAATTATGGATAGCACTTTAGGAGTAAAGCATTTTGCATATATCATTTGAATTTAATGATAATGTATTTAATATATAATTTTAAAGTTGTAAAGCATTTTCCCTAATATATCCCTAGTTATTAAATGAAAATTATTCTTGAGGATTATTGTAATTGAGAAATTTTTTATCTCAATTTGAAAATAAAGAAACTGAGACTCAATTGAGAGTTGAACTGGTCATCTGTTCAAAGTCAGCCCTTAATTTAAATCAGAAAATTTTTTTCTCAAGAAGATATATATATATATATATATATATATATATATATATATATATATATATATCAGTAGTCTTGACTGAAATCTAAAGTGCAAAAATTTAAATAATTATGTTTATATTTCTAGTTTAATTATAGCTGATAACCATTAACAGTCTTTTAAAGACAATGTGGTGGTGATGATTTTCCCTCTGGAATTCTAGTGACAAAGATAAGCTTTGGATAATGATATAGGTGATACAATTATCTGAGCAAAATGTAATGCTTTGTAGGTCATATGAAAAGTGTTTGTTACCTCTTTTTCTTGTACAAGTCAGTAGTATGTGACTATGTTCATTCCTCAGTCCTTTAACACTTTCCAGGTTTATGCTCAGAAGAACAAAACCAGATTATAGCACAAGCCATTCTGCAAGACTCACTGAAGATGTTCTTGCAGATGACAGGGATGATTATGATTACTTGATGCAGACTTCTACGGTATGAAGTTGCTGTTTCTTTTCTTTTTATTCTTAATTTTCTATTTGTCATTCATTGTGTTGCACATTTTAAAATGACACATTTTGCTTCCCAAAATTTCAGAAACTTTTTTTTAAACTTATTACTCAATTTTTTTTTAAGAATAAAGATTTAAGGTTCATTTTTTTTGTAGGATGTAAATTTGTCTTATCAAGTGGGAAAGCAAGTAAAATATAGTGAGATTTTTATTTTGGAAAAGATTTTCAGGAGAAAATGATATTGTTTATTCAGGCTTTATTGCATAATTTATACAATTCAGTTTATGCAATAAATTATACAGTACTACTTGATTTTTAAATTATATAATCCCTAGTATTCTTCTCACTTAGTCTTCTGGATCTGAATTAGGTAGATTGCTGTGGAAATAAATATGAACAAATAAAAATGGGAGATTTTTAACCAGGAAGAAGCAATAAGATTTGACAAATGATTAGATTGATAAAGTGAGGGAGAGGATAAAAGTTAAAGATAACCCCAAAGTGGTAAACCTGAATTAGTAATGTTAGCAACAAAAATAGAGAAATTCTGGGGATGGTTAGATGTGAGATTAGGACATATTGAGTTTGAATTTCTAGGAAGACATTGAGCAAAGATTTGGTAATATCAGACTGGATTTTGGGGGCAAAGTTTGGGAATGGAAATTATGATTTGAGAGTCATCTGCAGAGATAAGAACATTTTTTCCCCCATGGGAGGGGGATAAGATCATCAAGGGAGAGAAATGAGAGAAAAATAAAGGGTAAAGGACAAAGGGACAAAATCTTTGAAGATACTCACATCTAAGGAATGTTTAAGTCTTTGTATTTCCAATATATGCATAAAGTAGAAACTTAATAGATATTTTTTATTTGAATTGAAGAGGTTAAGGAGCTAGTAAAAGAAAGAGATTAAGATGTTGATGAGGTGGTAGAAAAATGGGAATTAAATGTTTTAGTTTTTGATATTTAGGCGTGGACCACTTTTACCTTGAATTTCCTGATCTATACCCCCCAAAGGGAAAAACAATATCGCTTGTAATATCCCAGTGTCTGTTACAGATTCTTATATACTTTAAAAAAAAATCTCAAGATTAGAACAATTTTTGGTAGTTTCAAGCACTGAAATATTTAATTACTGATTTAAGAAAAGGCAGATATATTCAAAAGAACTGAAAATTGTATTCTAAAATCATCCTCAAGGAAGAATACATGTGTACAGGCTTGAAGGTTTAGAAGCTTTGCATACATAAGGCAATAATGACTATATTCCAGTTCCAGTATAAATGAGCATGAGAAAGTACTCACAGATAATTTAACATATTTTCTTGAAAATAAGTCTTTTCCTCTTTCATTATTTCTGATTTATTACACAGATACTGTTTTTTCCTTAGGTTTTTCGCAAGACAAATGGGGTTAAATGGCTTGCCCAAGACCACACAGTTAGGTATATTAAGTGTTTGAGGCTGGATTTGAACTCATGTACTTCTCACTCCAGGGCCAGTGCTCTATCCAGTACGCCACCTAGCTGCCCCACGCATATACTATTTTGTGAAATTATTAATCTGTTGCTAATGTACCTTCATCAGGTTAGGCAATCTTTAGGAGAAGAACTGAATATTTCTAGGTAGATTGAAAGTTGAGATTAAAACTAATGTATTTGTTGTTAGCTAGTTTGTAAACCAATTATCTTGTTTTTAATTTATTCCTAATATTTTTACAGTATTATTATTCAGTGCGAATTTTTCCTGGGCAAGAACCTGCTAATGTTTGGGTTGGCTGGATTACATCAGATTTTCATCAGTATGACACAGTCTTTGACTTGGACAGAGTTCGAACAGTAACAGTTACTCTAGGAGATGAAAAAGGAAAAGTACATGAAAGGTTGGTTTCTGTTACTTTTCTTTTAATTGAATAAAATTTAATGTAAATTTTGCTTGTATTGGTGAACCTGTGGAGTTATTTCTTGAATTTAATATCCAAAGTAATGAAACAATTTAACCTGGCTGTTCATGTCAGTGTCCCTTTTGGTACTCTTCCCTACAAGTTAAGATTTTGAACCTAGTGAAAATAATATTGGCAAATTAGAGAATAATTAACTGTTGTGGGTAATAATCTTATTTTCAAGTGACTTTGTACTTGACAGTGGGATGGGAGGGAACAAAAAAATTCTAAATTCATGATTTTAGGTTTTTGTGATGAGTGATTATTAAATATTTAGGGTTAGTTTTACATGTATCTTGGGAACTGATCAGTCATGGTGGGGAGAAGAATGTGGTGAAAATGTGGGATAATAGTTTAGAGCAGGTGGCTAGAATTTGAATGGAGACTGAGGAGTAGTGGGTTCTTTTCTCAGCTTTGCCATTGACTCGCTGTGTGGCTTTGGGTAAGTCACTTAATCTTTCTGTGCCATCTTTTTTTTCCATTTGTAAAAATGAATCAAACTCAAACCAAACCTTCAAAAAAGTGAAGAAGTCTTTATCTTCCTTGCAGAATAAAACAAGAGAAGATCTAACCATTCCCATCCACTTCTGTGCCCATCCATCCTCTCTGGTCTGCTGGGGCAGGTTTTCTTGGAAAGAGCTCTCCATAGTGTTGCTTCTTTCCTGTACTTCCCAATGTCGTTTTCAGTTACTGGGAAACTTAATCCCCTGCCTTCATATAAAAGAGCTTGAAAAGTTGTGGGATTAGTAAAAGTCTGAAGGAATGCCTTGCTTTAGTATGGGAGCAGGAGCAGCGAACTTCTAATAGATTTCTCAGGGGAAACCTTTGGCTTTCAGAGATCGCGATCATTTAATGAGTTTCCTTTAATAAGAAAATAACTGTTGTAAGGATAGGCCTGCTGAGTGGGAGAGATGATTTTGATGTGTGTGGATGGGAGGAGTGGGGTTGGAGATGCAGAAAAGTTATTGGGGGAGAGTCTTATGTAGATGGCACACAGAAAGACAGTCAACTCTTGATTATTCAGAGGCCTATTATCTAGTTTGTTGATTATCCAAGCACTTCATTTTAACTTCTCTCCCTCCTCCTGCCTGATTTTTGGCTATTTTGCTCTACTTGTATTAGAGAGTGGCAGAAGAAGGGAAAGAAGTCAGCTTTAATGCTTATTACCATCTCTGGCTAATGATGGGACAAAATGTTAAAACTAATGGCTAAAATCAGTTTTTTCATTATTGTCACTGAATTTTTTTATATCTTTGCAAAGCACATGCCTATTATAGGTGATTGGGAGTTGACTATAGAGGGATTTTGATGTGTTGCCAAATTTTATGGATCTTGAATATTTGATGGCTCACCTACCAACATAATAATGCAGTATTCTTGATAGTATGTGGAAATACTTCTTGATGCAGAAAAAGGAGGAAAGGGCATGAAAGTAAAAGTTATTGTAATTGTTATTTTTGAATAGTTAAACTTTTTTGAACCTCAGATAAAAAGTAGTTTGGTTTGAGTTTTTTGAGGGAAGGTGCAGGTCAATTCTTACTTTTAAAACTTGTTGACCTGTCCCTATTAGGTATGAAACTTAGAAGAGTATAAGACCTGATTCAGAATTCCCACTGAAGTCAACAAGTTTTGCTCAGAACCACAGAATCAGGTCCATTATGCACCTATCCCATTACAGCATGCGCTTGTTGCTTGCGCAGAATAATTTAGGTTTAGTGTGCAAAATGTACATGTTTGCTGTATCTGTGGGTGTACATAGATTAAATGTCTTTTGAAATTCAGCATCAAACGCAGCAACTGCTATATGGTGTGTGCGGGTGAGAGCATGAGCCCTGGGCAAGGACGCAACAATAATGGATTGGAGATCGGCTGTGTAGTGGATGCTGCCAGTGGTTTGCTTACCTTTACTGCAAATGGCAAGGAACTGAGCACATATTACCAGGTACATATTTCCTTGCTGACATCACACTTTTAGGATTTTTATGGAATGTTTATTCCTTTATAGAGAAATACTCATTTTGAATGATGATGTTGGTGAAATTGTCTTTATAAAGCAGATTTGAATAATTCTTTTTTTAAAAAAAAGTGTAATTCCTTCTATCTATTTAAGGTCTAATGAGAATTGTAACAGGAAATAAATCCAAAATAAATAAAAATGCACTCTATAACTATTTTTGAAAGATATTCAAAGTATGAGGGAAAATTCTGCAGTTACTTGCTGTGATTTATTAGGAATTCCAAAAATATATTATCTTAGAATTTCTTGCTATTTTTCACTTCTTATATTTATTTATGATTTTAGGTCGAACCAAGTACAAAATTATTTCCTGCAGTTTTTGCACAAGCTACAAGCCCTAATGTTTTCCAGTTCGAGTTAGGAAGGATAAAGGTAAGCAAGGGAATTTCCTTTTTTTTCCCCCTTGTAATGACAACCATCTTTTGGGTTGAGTTGGGTATTTTATTGACATTATGACAAACTGTCAGTGTTTCCCAATACTCACCCTCTATATAATGAACTCTCATCTCCTGAATATATACACGAGGGCAACATTTCTCAGACTTTTTGCTCTCAGTATCCCTTTGTACTCCTTTAAATTACTGCACACATCCCTCTCCCCACAAGCTTTTTTTATACTTCTAAAATCATATTAGAAATTAAAACATCTTAGTATTATTATGAAGTTAATTTTGACCCTTTCAGGGTACCCCATAACCACACTGATAAAAGCAGCATTGGAACATCATTGGCTTTCTAAGACCAAAGGAAGAACTGGTTTTATTGACCTGAAAAATTAAGTTTAACAAATGATAGTGCATAATTTCCAGAGAAAAGTTTATACATGAAGTGTATTTGTCCTGAGAATTTCGAGAGTATAATAAAATCTAAAAACAATGACTTTCTTTAATTGTTTAATGATTTTTGTGATTTTCAAATCACCAAGATTAGAAAAAAGTTGAAAACATTAAGGGTGAGGGTGAAGGTACATATTATTTTGTAGTGAATAGAAAAAGCTGGCTTAGTTTTTGTATTTGTAATAATTTCTCTCACCCAGATGTTTTCTGTATCAGTGAAATTATTATGTCCACCACCTCTTTCTTAACTTCATATTCAATTGAAGCTATTTTTACAAAGTTACCAGTGATTTCTTAAATGCTAAACTTAATGACATTTTTAAGTACTTATGTTTAATTTATTTATGTATTTGACATCTACTTCCCATGGTTACTGTCCTTAAGTTTTTGCAACACAGCATTCTCCTGCTTTTCTAGTTGTCTTGCTGACACCCCGTCAGTCTCTGTTGCTGGATATTCTTCAGGTTATACCCATTAACCATGAATATTCTCCAAAGGTCTGTCCATGGCCTGCTTCAATTCTTCTCTACTTATCTGCTCACATGAGTTCAATTATCATTTCTATGCAAATAATTTCCAGATCTATATATCTGATTGAGTTCCAGTTCACCTACATTTTGGACATCTCAGTTTGTATATTTCAAACTTAACATGCCCAAAACAGAACTCATCTTTTCCCTCAAATCTTCCTTTCTTCTTGTCTCTAATTACCATCAAGAGGACCACTAATTTCCATTCACTTGAGTTTATAACCTCTGTCTGTCCTTGACTCCTCATTTGTTCTTGTACCATACATCCAATGAGCTTTACTAGATTAAAATTACACTAAGATTTTTGGGATCTATATTATCTATTTTTTTACCTTCTCATATATATCCCCTTCTTTCAATTCATACAGGCACTAGACCCTTTTTCACCTTTTGCCTAAACTTTTGCAAAAGCCTACTAATTGATTGATCTACTTCAAGTCTCTCATCACTCTAAATGAAATGTTTGCATTTAAAGACCTTGCTAGCCTAGCCATGTTGTTCTTTCACAGTTTCCTTATACTTTGTTTTCTTCTCCACTATTTATGATCCAGTTACCCTGGCCTATTTGGCATTCTTTTCACACAACACTCCATTTCCAATTGCATTCCTTTTTGTTGGCTGTACCCCATTCCTGGAATGACTTTCTTCTTCATCTCCAACTACTAACTTCTCTGACTTCTTTTCAGGCCAGATTATATCTTACTTTCTATAGGAGGCCTTTCCTAGTCCTTCTGGTATTGGTCTTGGCTATGTACATACATCTTGAATACATTGACTATTGTCATATTGGTTTCCTCATTAAAATGTAAATTTACTTATACCAGGGACCATATTTTTCCTCTCTGTGTATCCTTACTACTTGGTACAGTGCATAATGAATAAGTATGTGATAATGATAAATACTTGTTGACTTACAACAATTCTTGAGGTATTAGACATTATTACCCCTATTTTAAAGAAACTTTATCTCTTTGATATTATAAAATAATAGCCTATTCTGGTGAATGGAGTCCAGAGTAGTGAGTTCTAAACTTTTTTTTTATCATACATTCTTATCAATTTGAAACTTTTAACCACTCAACACTAATCTTTGTTACTTATTTTAAAACTTATTACTTCTCCCCTGAGTTTAAATATCATAGCTATGTACTAGTCTTGCCCTAGAAACATTAGTATGGACCACACCATGGTAAAATCAGATTGAAGTATGGCATTTAATCCCATTGTATTTTGGTTGATGAGAAAATAGAGGAAAGCAATGGTGAAATTAGAGACTAGAGTCACAGAGCCAAGAAGATAGCTCCTGTTCCTGAACTTCTTGTGGTCCATGACTGATGTGGAATAGGGGAGAGAGCACTGGATGTCTTTGGTGCTATGAATGTTGGCTCATAGACACGATTGATAGAGAGATAGATAGTGAAATATTTATTAAGTTTTTATGCCAAGCCTTGAGCTACAATGACAAGAAACTGAAGCCAGATCCTCAAGCCCTGTGAGGCCAGATATGGTGTTGTCCCATGCTATTCACTCCAACTACAATCAAGGGGCTTACATTCTAATAGGGAAAAACAAAACATAACAGGTATTGCAAAGAAGAAAATATAATTGGGTACCTCTGTGTGAGGAGGGAAGGGCAAACAGCTCTTAGAGAGACAGAACAGGGTATGGATGAATTACAATATACTTATCTAATGTCAAGAATTCATCTGAGAGACAGCAATTCTGAGCTTTTTCACCTTATGCTGAACAATCTATGCAAGTAGGAAAACATGACTTGCTGAAGAAGAAACAAATGAGGAGTCTTTGGGAACTTTGCCTTCAGTAACTTCTTTGGAGTCTTGGCTCTATTTTATTTTATTTCCTGGAGAAGGACCCCAAGGTGCTATTAGAGGCCATCTAACTTCTGCAGAGCCTGGCTTAGCACCCAAACCACCTGCAGGACCTGCCTTGTTGGATCCTAGTGTACATCTTTTCAGAGATCCTGAGTCTGTGCTTGAGTGGTTCCTGCAGATCAGTTTCACTTTGATCTTATCAATACCAAATTGTTATAACTTCTGCCAATGGGTTTGAAGAAGGTCCCAGGAATCTTGCAACCCCCAAACTAGGAAAATTGCCTACTTGGAAGCAATTGAAATCACTTTTGTGGAAGTTTAATTGTCACAGAAAAGATTGTGAAGGAGAGAAGTCACATATATTCCAGAGAAAGGGACTAGCATCACCTACTGGCTGGCCCACTTGGAATCACTAAGTCCTGTGAGCAAAGCCTCTAGGGATTTCAGCACCAGAGGTCTGTGAACCAGCCCCGCCTACCCCTCCCCAACACAAGATCCTAGGAAAATCAAGAAATACCAGCAGAAAGTGGGGTTCATTGAAAAATTACCTAGAATCAACAATCCTAAGTCAAAGAGAACTAGAACTTTAGAGGAAAAATCCAGCCCCAAAAAGACTTTGTAGAAGAGATCAGGAAGGAGTTTAAAAATGAAGTGGAAAAATTGGGGAAAAATGCAGGGGAAAAATGCAAGAGAAAATGAACACTTTGCAAGAGAAAATTATCATCTTGCAACAAGAAAACAAAAATACACTTGGACAAGTGCAAAAGAAAATAATTCTCTCAAAATCACAATTGGAAAAATGGAAATCTTCAAAAGTAGAATTGACCAATTGGAAAAGAAGTTGCAAAAGGTAAAAAAAGAAAATTCTTCTCTTAAAAAAAAAGATTGGAATTTGTGGAAACTAATGACTTCATGAGACAACAAGAATATGTTAAACAAAACCAAAAAAAATGAAAAAATAGAAGAAAATGTAAAATACCTCATCAACCAAACAAATCACCTGGAGAATAGATCCAGGAAAGATAATTTAAGAATCATTTGGCTTTCTGAAAATATTGAGGAAAAAAAAGGATATATAGTGAGGAGAATTGCCCTGATATCATGGAACCAGAGGGCAATATAGTTATTGAAAGGATACATTGCTCCCCTCCTGAAAGGGATTCCAAACCAAGTAATAATGTGGCCAAACTCCAGAACTATCAAATAAAAGAGAAAATCATGCAAGCAGTCAGAAAGAAACAATTTAAATACCAAGGAGTCACAGTAAGGATTACACAGGACCTTGCTGCATCGACATTAAGGTATTGAAGGGCCTGTAATATGATATTGCAAAGAGCAAGGGGGCTTGGAATGCAGCAAAGAATTCACTATCCAGCAAAAGTGAACCTTCTCTTCCAGGGGAAAAGATGAATATTTAATGAAATAGGAGACCTGGCACCTACACAGAAATTGACCATGTACTAGGGTATAAAAACCTCATGATCCAAAGCAGAAAGGCAGAAATAGTGAATATTTCCTTTTCAGACCATAATGCAATAAAAATCACATGCAATCATGGGCCATGGAGAGATAGACCTAAAACTAATCAGAAATTAAATAACTTCATTTTAAAGAATGAGTGGATCAAACAACAAAATTGCAATAGAATTAATGATTTCATCCTAGACAATGACAATAATGAGACAACATATCAAAACTTATGGGATACAGTCAAAATAGTTATTAGGGGATATATTATATCTCTGAGTGCTTACATGAATAAAATAAAGAGAAAATCAATGAACTAAGCATGCAACTAAAAAAATTAGAGAAAGAAGGAACAAATTAAAAAATCCCCAGTTTACCAAATTAGAAATTTTTAAAGGTAAAAAATTAATAAAATCAAAATTGAACTAATAATAAATAAAGCCAAGAGTTGGTTTTATGAAAAAGCCAATAAAACAAATAGATCTTTGATTAATTTGATTTAAAAAAGAAAAAAGAAAACAAAATTACTAGTATTAAAAATGAAAAAGATGAACTCACCACCAATGAGGAGGAAATTAAAAGTAATAATTTAGAGCTCTTTTGGCCAACTGTATGCCAATAAATTTGATAATCTGAGTGAAATGGATGAATATTTACAAATATATAAGTTGTCCAGGTTAAATGAAGAAGAAATTAAATACCTAAATAATCTTATCTCAGAAAAAGAAGTTCAACGAGCCATCAGTGAACTCCCTAAGAAAAAATTTTCCAGGGTTAGATGTATTCACAAGTGAATTCTATCAAACATTTAAGGAACAATTGATTCCAATTCTGTATAAAATTCTCTATATTTGGAAAACCAGGTGAAGGAACTTTGCCTAAGTCCTTCTATGACAACAATATGGTGCTGATACCTTAAACCAAAAAGAGTCAAAATAGAAAAAGAAAATTATAGATCAATTTACTTAATGAATATGGATGCAAAAACCTTAAATAAAATATTAGCAAAGTGATTGCAGAAAGTTATCACTAAGATAATACATTATGACCAGGCAGGATTTATTCCAGGAATGCAGGGATGGTTCAAAATTAGGAAAACTGTTAATATAGTTGACTATATCAATAACAAACCTAACAGAAATCATATGATTATCTCAAGAGATCCTGAAAAAGCCTTTGTCAAAATACAACACCCATTCCTACTAAAAACACTAGGGAGTGTAGGAATAAATGAATTGTTCGTTAGAATGTTAAGCAGGATCTATCTGAAACTATCAACATGCCTTAAATGCAATGGAGAAAAGCTAGAGGAATTCCCAATAAGATCAGAAACAAGGATGCCTGATATCACCACTGCTATTCAATATTGTATTAGAAATGTTAGCTTCAACAATAAGAAAAAGAAATTGAAGGAATTAGAATTGGGAAGGAAGAAATAAAACTCTCAGTCTTTGCTGATGACGTGATGATTACCTAGAGAACCCTAAAAAATCATTTAAAAACTCCTGGAGACAATTAACAACTTTAGTAAAGTCACAAGATATAAAATAAACCCACATAAATCCTAAGCATTTCTATAACTAGCAAGGTACAGCTGCAAGAGCTTGAAAGAGAAATCCAATTTAAAATAACTTCAGACAATAAAAAACACTTCAGAGTCTACAGACTCAGAAACTATGAAAAAAATTATGAGACATTTTTCACACATATAAAATCAGTTTTAAATAACTGGGCAAATATCAACTCCTCCTGGATAGACCAGGCTAATATATTAAAAAATGAAATTCTACCTAAATTAAATTACTTATTTGTGCTATTTCAATCAAACTTCCAAAAATTACTTTAAATGAACTACAAGAAATTGTAACTAAGTTCATATGGAGAAACAAAAACACAAGAATATCAAGGGATTTAATGAAAAAAATGTGCAAAAGAAGATGACTTAACCTTACCAGATCTCAAATTATATTACAAAGCATCAGTCATCAAAACTGTCTGGTACTGGCTAAGAAATAGAGTGGTAGATCAATGGAATAGACTAGGTATAAAAGAGACAGCAGGAATTGATTATAGTAATCTGCTGTTTGATAAACTCAAAGAGTCTAGTTTCTGGGATAGGAACTCACTCTTTGATAAAAGCTGCTGGGAAAATTGGTCAATAGTATGGCAGAAACTTGAATTATACCAACATCTCACACACTATACCAAGATAAGATCAAAATGGGTGCAGGATTTAGACATAAAATACAATATTATAAGCAAACTAGGAGAACAAGGAATAGTTTATCTGTCATATCTATGGAAAGGGGAGCAGTTTATGTCCAAGGAAAAGATAGAGAACATCATCAAAAATTAACTGGATAGTTTTGATTACATTAAATTAAAAAGCTTTTGCACAAACAAAACCACTGTAATCAAGATAAAAAGAAATGTAGTAAATTGGGAAAAAATTTTTGCAACTAGTGTTTCTGACAAAGGACTCATTTCTGAAATATATAGAGAATTCAATCAAATTTATACATTCCCCAATTGACAAATGGTCAAAGGATATGCAAAGGCAATTTGCAGATGAGGAAATCAAAGCTATCCATAATCGTATGAAAAATTTCTCTAAATCATTACTGATTAGTTACTAATTAGAGAAGTGCAAATTAAAGTATTTCTGAAGTGCCACCTCACAACTCTCAGATTGGTCAATGTGACCAGAAATAACTGATCAATGTTGGAGGGGATGTGGGAAATCTGGGACACTAATGCATTGTTGGTGGAGCTGTGAAATGATCCAGCCTTTCCAAAGAGCAATTTGGAATTATGCCCCAAAGGCATATACCAGCCATACCACTACTGGGTCTATACCCTGAAGAGATTATTAAAAAGGGTAAAAATATCACTTGTCCAAAAATATTCATAGCATTTCTATATGTGGTGGCAAAGAATTGGAAATCGAAGGGATGTCCAACAATTGGGAAATGGCTGAACAAATTATGGCATATGTAATGTATGTTATGGAACACTATTATTCTATTAGAAACCAAGGTGGATGAGATTCTAGCAAAGCATGGAAAGACTTCCATGAACTGATTGATGCTCAATGAGATGAGCAGTGAGATGAGCAGAACCAGAAGAACACTATATACCCTAACAGCAACATGGGGGTGATGATCAACCTTAATGGACTTTCTCATTCCATCAGTGCAATAATCAGAGACAATTTTTAGGGCATCTGCAATGGAGAATACCATCTGATTCCAGAAGGAACTGTGGAGTTTAAATAAAGACCAATGATTATTACCTTCAATATTTGAAAAAAGTTGTCTTATGTACTATGTAATTTTGCCCTCTCTAATATTTTATTTCTTCCTCAAGGATTTGTTTTTTCTTTCAATACATTCAGTTTTGATCAGTGCATAGCAGAGAAACAATGTAAAGATTATCAGATTGCCTTCTGTGGGAGGGAGTGTGGGGCAAAAATTGAAAAATTCAAAACCTTACAAAAATTGATAGGTAGAAACTACTATTGTACATAACTGGAAAACAAATAAAATATTTATAAAAAATAATTGCTTTTCCTACCTCATCTCCCCACTGTAGTCTCTTCTTTATTTTGCATTGTAATTGAAGACACAATGCCTGGCCTAATAGGTGTTTGGTAAATGCTTGCTAATTAATTTAACTCCTATTTAACTCCTAATTTAATCTCCTAATCTTGCTGGAAGACTTCCAGTTATAAGAACCTTGTCACCTATTGAGGCATCCAATTGTATTTTGAACTTCTTGGGAAGATTATTTTTTTCTTAATCACTAATATCTTTCACTATAACTTCTACCTTTTGTTTCTTTTTCTTTCTTCTGAGATCCAACCAAACAAAACTCCATCAAAATTGAGAACATCATCTAATTAAATTAAAAAAACAAAAATAAAAATGTTTAGCTTCTACCCTTGAAGAATTTATAGTCTGATAGGATTTGAACCCCAGCCCTATCAAAGCAGGCAGCTAGGTGGCACAGTAAATAGAGTACTTGGCCTTAAGTTAGGAAGATTTAGCTTACTGAATTCAGATCTGACTTCAGACACTCAGTATAACCGTGTGACCCTGGACAAGTCACTTAACCCTCTTTGCCAAGAAACTGTCCAGTGGGGTCATGAAGGATCAGACATAAATGAAAAATGACTGAATGACAACAACAAATCTGTCGCAAGCTGTGTATTTCTATTCAGATATTTAACCTGAGTCCCACTTAACCTACTTTCAAAAGAAGGATAATAATACAAGTACGACCAACCCCACAATGTTTTTTGAAAAGGTTCATTGTAGAATATTAAACATATAAATGTCAGCTACAGTTACATTGAAAAATTATTGTAAATGGTTATTTCTCTTGTTTTGCTTTTCTCAGAATGTAATGCCACTATCAGCTGGATTATTCAAGAGTGAACATAAAAATCCCATTCCACAGTGCCCTCCACGTCTCCATGTACAGTTTCTCACACATGTTCTTTGGAGCAGGATGCCAAACCAGTTTCTGAAAGTTGATGTTTCCCGAATCAGTGAACGCCAAGGATGGCTGGTGCAGTGTGTAGATCCTTTGCAGTTCATGTCCCTTCACATCCCAGAGGAGAACAGGTTGTTTTTGTTTGTCTGTGTTTTTTAATTTAGGAATCTTGGACTTATAAGAGGAAACTTTGGGAAAAATAAGTTGTTATAAAGAGCTAAACAAAATAAAATAAAGGGGTAGCTAGGTGGCATAGTGGATAAAGCACTGGCCCTGGAGTCAGGAGTACCTGGGTTCAAATCCGGTCTCAGACACTTAATAATTACCTAGCTGTGTGGCCTTGGGCAAGCCACTTAACCCCATTTGCCTTGCAAAAAAACCCCCTAAAATAAAATAAAACAAATTCCCTTTGCTGGTAAGAAGCTATTTTCTTTGAGTCAGATCTGAATTTTATCTTTCTGATCAAATGCTTAGTGAAAAATTCATTTTATTTAAATTCAATGTAACATCCATTTATTAATTATGCTGAACTCAGAAAATGATTGCTGTCATTTTATCTGTAATACTTCTAACAACATGTATAAGATATACAAATTACCTCCTCTGATTGATGTAACACTCTAGGTGAAGATCTAAGATTGAAAAGAAAAGATATAAAGTAATGCATTCTCTTTTCCTTTGCTTTGAGGAACTGTAGGAGATAATCTAATTTTCAGTCATTTTAAACTCAATCATTTTAGAGGTTTTACATCATAAAACATTTTAGAAAATATTATTCTTATATGAGTCCATCCTTATATTAAACAATTTTCTCTGGAAGTTTACATTTCTCTTCAGATTTAAAATTCTTGTGATTTTGCTTCTTTCACTTTGGGGTATATGCTAATGTTTGTGTATGTGTATTTTAATTATAGTCAAATATACAATATGACAAAAGCAGAAATCACAAATATATGTTCCCACCTCTGGTAAATATAGTCTCTATGACTGACCCCTGGAAAGTTCACTAAACTCTTAGAGATTACAAATGACATAGAAGATGCTGTCGCCTATTGGGAAAGGAGGTTTCCTCATTTGAGATTTCCCTTTACTATTAAAATCAAAGTATCTTTCCCTAACCCTAAGTTTCTACCTCATATATTTTGTTTAATAATTCAGTCATAAAATTTAAGTTGCTTCTTATGGTGAAGAGAGTGATAAAGCCCTTGAGGTTTGTAAGTTCAGAACCTATCAGCTCATTTTTGTTTTTCCAAAATGAACGATGTAGTATTCCGAGGAGTGCTGCGTGAGGAGCAAAGATTTCATTTTTGACATAATTTGTATATATATATATATATATATATATATATATATATATATATATATATATATATATGTAAAGTATATTGTAATAAAGAAGATGCAGATTTTCTTTCAAATCTGCTACTAAAAGGGCTTCAATTTTGACTAATGTGCTTTAACTGCCTTCAGATGCATTTTTTTAAAGAAAGTTTTTATTTATTTTGAGTTTTACAATTTTCCCACCATTCTTGCTTCCCTCCCCCTACTCCCAATAGAAGGCATTCTGTTAGTGTTTACATTGGTTCCATGTTGTACATTGATCTCAGTTGAATGTAATGACAGAGAAATCATATTCTTAAGGAAGAAAAATAAAGTATGAGATAGTAAAATTACATAATATAACACTTTTTTTTTTCTAATTTGACAGTACTAGTCTTTGGTCTTTGTTCAAAGACCATAATTCTTTCTCTGGATACAGATGGTATTCTCCATTGCAGACAGCCCCAATTTGTCTCTGATTGTTGCACTGATGGGATGAGCAAGTCCATCAAGGTTGATCATCACCCCCATGTTGCTGTTAGGGTGTACAATGTTTTTCTGGTTCTGCTAATCTTGCTTATAGATGCATTTTTTAAGATTCGACTCAACTTACATTTTATAAAGTGCTTATTGCGTGAAGAACACTAATAACTAGGACAAATAGGACGTAATCTCTACTCTCATGGAGGTAGAATTGAAGCTGGGAAGAAAGTATTAGCACATGTAAAAGTAATTATTAAAATGTCAGCAATAGCATATTTCTAATTTAGTGAGGAGATGACACTATTTAAATGACATCTGCGTTATTTTGTTTGTAAAAAATTGCATCTTTTATAATATGAATAAATATTCTTTATAAGAAGTTCAGATTTTCATTGCTTATTTAAAATAGTGGCCTCAGCTGTTGCTATTGAAATCGTATTAATATCTGTATAAATAACTTTATATCTACTGTAACCAAATTTTTTCTTAATATATAATTTTTAATATTTTTCTCCAAGCTTGTTGCTAATATCCATAACCTTTTGCAGGTCTGTAGATATATTAGAATTGACAGAACAAGAGGAATTGTTGAAGTTTCATTATCACACCCTCCGCTTGTACTCAGCTGTCTGTGCTCTCGGGAACAACAGAGTGGCCCATGCCTTATGCAGTCATGTGGATGAGCCCCAGCTTCTCTATGCCATTGAAAACAAATACATGCCAGGCCTGTTGCGCACAGGCTATTATGACCTGCTCATTGACATCCACCTTAGCTCCTATGCCACAGCCAGGCTAATGATGAACAATGAATTCATTGTCCCCATGACAGATGAGACAAAGAGTATCACCCTTTTCCCTGATGAGAACAAGAAGCATGGCCTCCCAGGGATAGGCCTTAGCACTTCCCTGAGACCCAGGATGCAGTTTTCATCTCCCAGTTTTGTAAGCATTAGTAATGAGTATTACCAATATAGTCCTGAGTTCCCCCTGGACATCTTAAAATCCAAGACTATACAGATGCTGACAGAAGCTGTGAAGGAGGGAAGCCTCCATGCTCGGGACCCTGTAGGGGGGACCACTGAATTCCTCTTTGTACCTCTCATTAAACTCTTCTACACCTTACTGATCATGGGGATCTTTAACAATGAGGACTTGAAACACATTTTACAGCTGATTGAGCCCAGTGTTTTTAAAGAAGCTGCTAGTCTGGAGGAAGAGAATGAAGTGCTTGAGAAGGAACTTAACACTGAAGACCCAGTGCTGGAAGGAGGGAGTGAAGAAGAGACCAAAGGAAAAAAGCTGCCCAAGGAAGGATTGCTTCAAATGAAACTTCCTGAGCCTGTTAAATTGCAGGTAATTTTATACAATTTAAGAAATTTAAGAAAACTTCCTGTGATTCTCTCCACATGGTTTAGAATATTTGTTTTAACCCTTTCATGTAATGGATTGTCAAATTCAGAGGAATATTTGAAATCTTACGAATGGGTTTATGTGTGTAATGTATGTATGTATGTGTGTGTATATCCAAATGTCACCCATTCTTTGCCAGGCACTTTGGAAGCAAAGGCAAAAGTGAAATGGGTCCGACCTCAAGGAGTTTACTATTTAGGCAGGAAAGAATGCATATCCATATAGAGGTATAAAAATATACATGCAAAGTAATTTTGGAAGAAGACATTATTAATTGAGGAATCAGGAAAGATTTCATATAGAAGGTGATGTCTGAGCTGAGCCCTGAAGGAAACTAGAGAACTCTAATAGGTGTAGGTGAAGATAGGGGATCCTAGTTATGGAGGGACAACCAATGTAAAGGCCCAGACTTAAGCTTTTGCATTGGCTGCCCTACCCTCCCTAGATAGGAGGTAGAGTATAGACTATGAGACAGTAAGAAGATCAGCTTGGCTAGACTGTAGAAAACATGAAGGGGAAATAATGTGTTGCAGAGCTAGATTGGGTTATTAAGCAATTTAAATGTTAAAAGGAAGATTTTATATTTGATCCTAGGAATTAAGTTCATATGTTGACTATCCACCTGCAGATCATACCTGAAATGGGCAAGTAGTGATGTTAACATTTAATTTCTTTGATAAAGGTAGAGAGAGGGAAGCTTAGTTTCTTGAATACTCTAAATAAAGCTGTCAGAATTTCTTATTTTTTTAAAAGGCATCAAAAGATGAAAAATATAGTCATAATTTTTCTTTCTTATTAATACTTTCCTTTTTTCTTTAGTTTTAGAAAAATTATTACTAGATATACATAGTTATATGTATATCTAGTTAGATAACTAGTTAGAAATATGTAAAGATATGAGATATCTTCCCATTTCCAGACTTTTTTAATTTAAAAAGTTGCTTTATACAAATATGTGTAAAATTATTACATAATAGTTGTTTTCTAATATATTAAAAGTAGCTTCTAAGAGATCATTATTTTGTTCTGTTTTCATTTCTAGAGACAATGATATTTTAGATAATGAACTTCTTCTGATGTCACAATTGCTGCTGAATGACACTAAATAGTTAACTTGGGCAGCACTAATCTATGAATAGGCATCTCTCTACCCTATATAAGCATTTTTATATGGGTATATAGTTTCATATATGTATATGTTTATATATTCCTATACTTATGCACACATGTATGTATATACATATATATAATTACACATACACACAAATGCACTTCACCATACATATATGCTTCTAGGTACAATTTTAATCTTTATGAAGGGAGAAGTTAAATGTGATTTTGCTTGTCTTTTCAGATGTGTCTTCTATTGCAGTACCTCTGTGACTGCCAAGTACGGCACAGGATAGAAGCCATTGTTGCCTTCTCAGATGATTTTGTAGCTAAGCTTCAAGATAATCAACGTTTTCGATATAATGAAGTTATGCAAGCCTTAAACATGTCTGCAGCATTAACAGCAAGAAAAACAAAAGAATTTCGATCTCCACCTCAAGAGCAGGTACAGTCCAATTGACTAAAATGAAAATTCCTCTTTTCTACACTTGATGTAATTCTTGTAGATCTATGTCAGAAGTAATTATATATTATATAATGAATCTTGTGCTCTGATGTTTTCATTTCTTCACAGTACTTTTCTCTTGGAGACAACAATCTTGTGTTTATTTAGTGCATATCTTTTTAAGGATTTATTTGTTGTGGATGCAAATTATTTTAAAGTTCTTATTTAATCTTGCAGAGAAATTTTGTGCACAATTATTTAATAGGGGCCAATGAAGATTAGTTCATTCCATTGATACTGTCATGGAAACTTAGAGGAGACACAAAAACATCAGTCATATTTAGTTATATTGTTTTTTTTTTGAGTTCTTTCACTTGTATTCAACTCTTTGTGCCACCATTTTGGGTTTTCTTGGCAAAGATACTGGAGTAGTTTGCCATTCCTTCTCTAGCCCATTGTAAGATGAGGGACTAAGGCATTCAAGGTTAAGTTAATTGTCCCAGTAGATTTGAACTCAGGAAAATGAGTTTTCCTGACTTCTAGTCTAATGTTCTAGCCAGATGTTACCTGGCAGCCTCCTGGTTATATTACTGAGTTTATATATTCTAAAAGTTCAAATGAGTTTAGCAGATTAGAGTTAGGAGAAAAGAAAGCTAATGCCACATGAGCACCCTTCAGTTTTATGAAGCTCTGAAATGATTTGAACCAGTGTGATCTTATTTACTACTTGGCATTCTTTTGAATGGTCAGTGGATTTTGAAAATTCTTAATCTTTTACAAGACAAAAGGTATTTCCTTATTTTTCTTTTGATGTTTCTTTCCCCATATCTATTCTAAAAATCTTAAGAAAATTTTCTCTAAGTATACATTTCTGTTCTTTTATCTTTCTTTCTTGACAGATCAATATGCTCTTGAATTTTAAGGATGAGAAAAATGAATGTCCATGTCCAGAAGATATTAGGGACCAACTCTTAGACTTTCATGAAGATTTGATGACACACTGTGGTAATGTTTTCTTTCCTTGTACCCCATTACCTAATACATAATTGGCACTAATTGTTGAATGAATGAATGAAAGAGTGAATGAATGAATGAATGAATGTTGTTAAAAGTGAGATCTGGTTTCTAATACGATTTAAGAGAAGGGATAATTATGTAATTTTTCATAATTACTTCAAATTCTTAAGTTTTGTTAGGGTGGAAAAACAGCTACATTAACTACCATAAATTCCAGGTGCAGAGATTTTGATTTTATTTGAATGATGCTCACTTAGATCTAGATGAAAATATACTATTGTATCATTTGATTTAACATATTAAATCATTTTGAGGATTACTGAACATCTGCCAGAAGACTGAAAATCAGATTCAAGTCATCCAAGATATATGTTATTTTGATGAACTAGACAAGAGATATGTCAAAATGTGAATATCATTTCATAAATAAAGCACTGATTCACTGAGTCTTAGATTCTTGTTTAAAGTTATCTAGTCATGGATATTTTATTATAAATTACTTAAATTGGATAATCGAACTAATGACCAATTGAAATCAACTGAATTACAGAAAAACAAAGTGTTGATCATTTGAGAGGGGTTGGGAAGGATTATTTTTAAGGTTGGAGAGAATAGGTAAAACTGAGGCCTTGAGGAGCCACAGTGTTCTGGGCTCTTTGTAGATAGGAATGTGTAGCTGCCAGGATGTGCGGAAAGGTTACAGAGTCTAGGTTGGCAGAAAATCATTAAACATGTCATCAATATCATCAGTTCAGTTGAGGAACATCCTAGAATAATGGTAAGATCCCCTGCTCTACTCATATTGCTTACTATAACTCTGGAGTCACAGGTGTCTTACAGGATACTAATAATTATAATAATAATAATAATAATAACTGACCTTTATATAGCATAAAATTTAAGTGTTTTATGTATACTTCCTCTTTTGATAAGAAAACTATTATCATAAATGAGTCAAATACCTTCAGGTGAATATTATATCCAAAAGTGTCAAAGATGTGGCTGCTAATATGATTTCACAGTGGGGAAAGCACCATAGGTGAATATTTCCTATATTAAAGTTTTGATCATAACCCTGGTCATGAGCAACAATTGTGTTTTATACTGGTGAAAATCATTTCATCTAATATAGACAGAAAGTTCTATTACCAATTTCAATTTGCAAAAGATAACTTATTTGTAATCTGGCTTTTATATTTTAGGAATTGAACTGGATGAAGATGGAGCTCTGGATGGAAATAGTGATTTAACAATCAGAGGACGGCTGCTTTACTTGGTAGAAAAAGTGACATACTTAAAAAAGAAACAAACAGAGAAACCAGTTGAAGATGACTCCAAAAAGCCCTGTAAGCAATATAAAATGGCAGTGCTTAAGAAAATGAATCATATAACTATTTTTTAAAAATGATTTCAGTTTCTTGCAATATCTAACCTTTAGAATTCAGTTAAAAAAGCTGACTCTGAATAGTCCCAAGACTGACCTTAAACATGAAGCAATTGTGAAATAGCCTTCCCCAAATCAGTCTAAATGTGAATTTTGTTTTCTCTTTAATTTGTGCATGCCTTCATTTTGTAACTGTAGTAAAATAGATTGTAGTTAATTTTGTCAAAGAACTGGGCTGCAAGAATAAGGGACAATAAAATATGGACATTATTTTTATCAATTTTTTGACATTTTGAAGCACTAACATACTGTGAGTAATTCAGTTTAAAAGAAATGGTAAAGTTTATAGTTGAATAATATGCTTCTTTTAGCATATATTTCACTCTAAAAATAGGGCAGCTAAGTTCGCACAGTGTATAGAGCACTGGCCCTGCAGTCTGGAGAACCTTAATTCAAATCTGACCTCATACATTTGACACTTACTGTGTGACTTTAGCAGATCACTTAATTGATTGCCTCGTATCCTGGACTGTCTCCAATCATGATTCATATCTGTTCACTGGACCCAGATGGCTCTGGAGGTGAAAATGAGTCTGGTAACTTAGCATAGCACCCCTTCACTCAAGTCCAATTCACTTGCTTGTCATGGCATCACATCCTTGCTGTCATGGTTTTCTTTGAGAATAAAGGGGAAAATATCATCATCATTCTAAAAATAGGTGTGACCCTAGAAGGAGAGAGAAACAAGGAAGAGGGGCAGCTAGGTGGCTCAGTGGATAGAGCACCGCCCCTGAAGTCAGGAGTACCTGAGTTCAAATCCGACCTCAGACACTTAATAATTACCTAGCTGTGTGGCCTTGGGCAAGCCACCTAACCCCATTTGCCTTGCAAAACAAGCAAACAAAAAATAAAACAAAACAAAGAAGAGTGAATCTCTTGCTTTTCCTCTTTCTTCAGTACTTCAAATTAATCAGATTTTGTAGGAACTCTCTGATATTGACTTTAATACCCTGAAAAGATTTCCATTTTGGGTTGCTTACTTCTTTTAGTGGTTTAAACATATTTCCTAAACAACATAATGGTCTTGAGTGTTACTTAGGAGATACAATGGTTTCCTACAACTTCTTGTGCCTCATTGAATCATTTTCAGATTCAGTTAATTTGTTGTTGCTGTTTACTGATATTTTATTTTTCCAAATACATGTTGTGGAAGTTTTTCAACATTCGTCCTTATGCCTATATATATTTTTAAGTTACAAAATTTCCTTCCACCCTCCCTTTCCACCCCTCACCCTTCAATGTTAATATTGTACATAGATATTTGTGTTAAACATGTTTACAGATTAGTTATTTTCAGTATGAGGAATTATGATTAATTGAAAGAAATACACGAGAATTTTTTTTAAAAAGTGAATGTAGTGTTTATCAGAGTCTGAAGGATTTATTTTTGTTTTGCTTTGTTTCAACATTGTCCATAGCTGATCTAATAGAGTTGACCTAGCTTTCTGAACTGATAAGAGCAACCTCATCCATCAGGGTTGGATTATCTCAAAATATTGTGTTATTGTGTACATTGTTATCTTGGTTCTGTTCCCTTTGTTCAGATCCTGTTATTTCTTCTATGGTTTTCTATAGTTCAACCATTTATGGTTTCTTATAGAACAATAGTATTCCATAATATTCATGTACCACAAATTGTTTAACCATTCTCCAGTTGATGGGAATCCCCTCAATTTTCAATTTTTTGCCACTACAAAAAAGAACTGCTATGAATATTTTGGTACATGTAGGACTTTTCCCATTTTTAATGATTTATTCTAGATATAAACCTAGAATTGGAATTACTGGGTCAAAGGGAATAAACAGTTTTATTGCTCTTTGGGCATAGTTCCACATTGCTCTCCAGAATGATTGGATCACTTCACAACTCCACTTGCATTAATGTCCCAATCCTCCCACAGCCTTTCCCATATTGATCATTTTCCTTTTTTGTCATCTTAGCCAATCTGATAGGTGTGAGGTGATGTCTCAGAGTTGTTTTAATTTGTATTTCTTTAATCATTGATGATTTGGAGCATTTTTCTTATGATTATATATAGCTTCAATTTTTTCATTTGAAAACTGTCTGTTCATATCCTTTGACCATATATCAATTGGGGAATGACTTGTAACCTTATAAATTTGATGCAGTTCTCTATATATTTTAGAAATGAGACCTTTATCAGAATTCCTAGTTGTGAAGATTATTTCCCAACTCACTGCTTTCCTCTTAATTATGTCAGCACTGATTTTATTAGTACTAAAACTTTTCAATTTAATATAGTCAAAATCATTCATTTTGCTTTTTATAATGTGCTCTATTTCTTATTTAGTCATAAATTTGTCCTCTTTCCATAGATCTTATAGATAATTTCTTGGTCTATTAATTTAGGTATGGTGTCACTTTTTATGTCTAAATCCTGTACCCATTTTGACCTTATTTTGATATAAGGTGTGTGATATGGGTCTATGTCTAGTTTTTGCCATACTATTTTCCCATTTTCTTGAACAATTTTTGTCAGATAGTAAGTTCTTATCCCAGATGCTTATTTCTTTGGGTTTGTCAAACAGTAGATTACTGTAGTCATTTGCTGAGTTTCTTTTGAACCTACCCTAATCCATTCCCTATTTCTTAATCAGTATTAGGAAATTTTGATGACTGCCACTTTATAGTATAGTTTTAGACCTGGTAGAGCTAGGTTACCTTCCTTTACATTTTATTTTCATCAATTCCCTTGCTATTCTTGGCCTTTTGTTGTTCCAGATGAATTTTGTTATTATTTTTTCCTAGCTGGATAAAATAGTTATTGGGTAGTTTGATTGGTATGGCACTGAATAGGTAATTTAATTTGGGTAGAATTTTTTTTTTATTTTAGCTTGACCTAGCCATGAGAAATTGACATTTTTTCCATTATTTAGATCTGACTGTATTTGGTTGAGAAGTGCTTTATAATTATGTTCATACAGTTTCTGTGTTTGTTTTGGGAGGTAGACTCCCAAGTATTTAATGTTTTCTACAGTTACTTTAAATGGAGTTTCTCTTTCTATCTCTGACTCTTGGGTTTTGTTGTTCATTTATAAAAATGTTGATTTATGTAGCTTTATTTTATATCCTGCTACTTTGCTGAATTTGCTAATTTTTCAAGGAGTCTTTAGGATGATTTTCTCAGGTTCTCTAAGGATACCGTCATACCATCCTCAAAAAAGTGAAAACTTTGCTTCCTCATTGCCAATTCTGATTCCTTCGATTTCTTTTTCTTCTCCTATTGCTAGGGCTAACATTTCCAATACTATATTGAATAGTAATGGTGATAATGCGCATCCTAGTTTCACCCCTGATTTTACTGGAAATGCTCCAAATTTATTCCCATTACATAAAATGTTTGTTGATGGTTTTAGATAGATAGATACTACTTATTATTTTAAGAAAAAAATCCTATTTATTCCTAAACCTTCTAGTGTTTTTAATAGGAATGGATGTTGTATTTTATCACAGGCTTTTTTCAGCATCTGTTGAGATAATCATACCATTTCTGTTGGTATTGATATATTAAATTATGTTGAGTGTTTTTCTAATATTGAACTATCCCTGCATACTTAGTATAACTCCTATCTGATCTTGGTATATTATCCTAGTAATAACTTACTCTAATCTCATCTCTGAAATTTTATTTAAGATTTAGAGAGATTGGTTTATAATTTTCTTTGTCTGTTTTGGTTCTTCCTGGTTTAGGTATCAACACCATGATAGTGTCATAAAAGGAATTTGACAGAACTTCTCCTATTTTTTAAAATAGTTTTGTAGAATAGGAATTAATTATTCCTCAAATGTTTGGTAGAATTCACTTGTAAATCCATCTGGGCCTGGAGACTTTTACTTAGGAAGTTTATTGATGATTTCTTCAATATCTTTTTCTGAAATGGTTTTTTTTAAAAGTATGTTATTTCCTCTTCTGTTAATCTGGCAGTTTGTATTTTTGTAAATATTCATACATTTCATTCAGGTTATTAAATTTAATGGCATATAATTTGGCAAGCTCTTAATTATCTTTTAAATTTCCTTCTCATTGGTGATTAGTTCACCCTTCTAATTTTTGATCCTGTTAATTTGATTATTTTCTTTCATTTTTAAAATCAGATTAACCAAATGTGATATCTATTTTTATGCTTTTTTTAAAAAGTCAACTCTAAATTTTATTTATTAGATCAATGGTTTTCTTTCTTTCCATTTTATTAATCTCTCCCTTGATTTTCAGAATTTCTAATTTGGTATTTAATTGAGCATTTTTAATTTAATTTGTTTCTTTTTTTAGTTGCATACCCAGTTCATTGATCTCTTCTTTTTCTATTTTATTTGTATAAATATTAGGTATATAAAGTTTTCTCTCAAAACCGTCTTGGCTGTGTCCCACAAATTTTGGTGTGATGATTCATTAGTATCATTTTCTTGGATATAATTACATTTATTTCTATGATTTTCTATTTGATCCACTCATTATTTAAAATTAAGTTATTTAGTTTCCATTTAGTTTTTGGTTTATCTTCCTGTGACCCTTTATTTCATGTAATTTTTAATTGCATCATGGTCTAAGAAGTATTCATTTGTTATTTCTGCCTTTCTGCATTTGATTATAAGGCTTTTATGGCCTTGTATATGGTCAATTTTAGTTTAGGTGCCATGTAATAATGAATAAAAGGTATATTCTTTTCTATCCCCATTAAGTTTTCTCCAGAGGTCTATCATATCTAAGTTTTGTAAGATTTCATTCACTTTTTTAACTTCCTTCTTGTTTCTTTTGGGGTTAGACTTAGAGTTTTTTCCCCTAATGAAAATATACTATATAGGGTATTCCAAAACTTAAGTTTTAAAACATTAGCAAGTCAATAAACATGAATTAAGTACCTACTATAGACTGGATCATGTGCTAAGTGTTCAAAATACAAAAAGAAAAAAAAATGCCTAGCAAGTGAAAAGAAATTATAAAGGAATGGAGAGCAGAGAAAAGGTATGTGATACAGGGGCATGATAGTAAAGTTCCGTAAAAGTTTAACTGGGTGAAAAATAAAGGGCTGGTCGCCTTGAGCTTCTTTCTTATATGAAGTTCTAGGAGACTTATTTGGGTTCTTCTATGGTTAGATTTATGTTTCACTGGATTAACTTTTAAGAAACCAGGGTCACCACATCAAAATGAGGCATTGGACTATGATTTAGAAATAGATGCATATAATGTAATTATTAATAAAATTGCTAGATGATAGCATTCCTAAAGAAACAAAAAATTGATTTTTTGGTAATTATAAACCTTATATTTGTAATATTCATTAAAAAGTTAGTTGGACAAAGATAAGTAGAACAAAGCAAGAAAAAACTTTGAGGCAATATGAAATCTCTTCCTAGCGATAATACATTTATATACAACTTCAAATTAGAAAACATAGATGTATACCATACAATTTTGGAACAATTTTATTTATATATGACTATGTCTCCCATAAAATAGACTATGAATTTTCCCCTCAGAATGACTGTCATTGTTATTAATAAATGTATTTTGAACATAGAATTTATGTAAATGAGTTGATGATATGAAGTTCTAGTTTTTATCTGTAATTCATGCAGCAAAAGGAGTATAAGCTATATGTTTTTTTAAATGTAAAAAGTTGTAAGACTTATTATGTCAGTAATGTAAACATTTTAGTTTGAATAAGTTCACATACCTTATAAGTAATGTAAATAATTTTTTCAAATAATTTCAGAGGTTTGTATTATTACTTTGCCTAAAATATATTGTTCATAATTTCTATAGTATGAACTGGCAATATTTTATTTATATTTCTAAAATATAGGATTTTGAAGGTATATTTAAATTCACCATGTTATATATTGAGTTCTTCTTATGAATTATTCTCTATACTAGTCATTTATTACTAAAATAAAGACCAAATTGTATATAGGGATATAGAAATGAATTAATCTTTTTCTCTCTCTGCCTTCTTTTTCTATTCTATTTTCCTAGCTACCCTTCAGCAGTTGATATCTGAGACAATGGTCCGATGGGCTCAGGAGTCTGTCATTGAAGACCCTGAGTTGGTGAGGGCCATGTTTGTATTACTACATCGCCAATATGATGGTATTGGTGGTTTGGTTCGGGCATTACCAAAGACTTATACCATAAATGGAGTGTCAGTGGAAGATACTATCAACTTGTTGGCATCCCTTGGACAAATTCGTTCTCTACTAAGTGTCAGGATGGGCAAAGAAGAAGAGAAGCTTATGATCCGTGGATTAGGGTAAATTGACTGATTTCTGTACAGCACTTTTCCCCCCTATAAATTTCTTCTTTCTTATTGTATTCCAGTATCAAATGATATCCATTTCTTTCAACTTTAAAAATGGCCAAATAAACATTTGGTTTTTTACTGTTTCTAAAATGTTATGCTTTATTGATTTTTGAATCTTTAGAAAATTCAACATGGAAGTTACTTAGTAGATAAATGTGAATTGTTTTATAGTTTCTGTGTAAAAGAGAGGTGCCAAGATGGTGAAGGGCCTTGAGGACAATATGAGGACTAATTGGAAGAAACAGGAATGTTTAATCTATAGAAGGAGGTTAAGATAATAGAGATTGTTTTAAAAAATTTGTGAGAGATTAGATTTGTTTGCTCCAGAGAGTAAAATTAGAAACAGCAAAGAGACAAATTTAGGTTCAATTTTTCAATCAACAGGCATTGATTAACTAGGCTTTGAGATTACAGCTATAAAAGTAAGAATTGAAATTCCACAGCTAAGTCAATATAGGGGATAAACAAAATAAAAACAGTCATTTGGTAGGATGTACTAACTATGGCAGGAGTTTTTCAGAAAGACCTTTTGAAAGAGATGGTACAAGTTGAAAAACTAAATTGATTCTAATATCTCTATTACCTTTGAAATTATGTGATTTGGATCAGTGAACGTTAGCATGATAATGCTATTTCATAGCAGATTTTAAGAATGAAGACTAATTGGGTAATATGAACATTTGTGGAGGAAGGGGTTAAATATACACTTTTATTTAAGACTTAAGCCAAGAATTATGAACTTTGACATTTAATACTATTTGGTATTTGACTATACTGTTTTTAACTCTGGGCAGGTAGGTGACACAATGGTTAGAACTTCAGGCTTAAATCAGGAAGACTCCATCTTTGTGAGTTCAAATCTGGTTTCAGATTCCAACCAACTGTGTGACTCTGGGCAAGTCATTCAATCCTGTTTGCCTCAGTTTCCTCATTCTGTTAAAAGATCTGGAAAAGTAAATGGCAAACCATTTCAGTATCTTTGCCAAGAAAACTCCAAATGGGATCTCAAATGAGATAGTTTTATTATATCTGAGGGGGAAAAACATTTCAACTTTATTTGCATTGGATAATGGTACCCTTAGGTTGTTGCTCTAGCATTTAGCAATTAACAATGAAAGAGAAAAAATAGCTTAGTAAAATTAATCAACATATTGACTGTGTCTGAGAGAATAGCCTATTTACCCTACTTACCTCCTCCCCCCTCCCCTTTCAAGGAAGGAAGGTGTATCTTCTCAATTCTTCTCTAAGATCAAGCTTGATCATTATAATTTCATAGTTTTCATTTTCCTTTCTTGTTCTTTCAGTTTACATAGTTGCAATCAATCTTTATATTATTGTTCTATTTCTGCTTATTTCACAGTGCATCAGATCCTATGAGTTGTCCCAGGCTGTCCAGAATTCTACATATTTTTAATTCATTACCTTATAATAATTTATTATATTCAGATGTGAATTGGACTCCCTGCCTGAAGTCTCTGTCCATTCTAATTCTTCACACAAATGTCAAAGTAATTTTCTCAGGGTATGGGTCTGAGCACATCACCCTTCTTATTTATGAAATTCCAGTGGTCTTTCTTTCTTCTTGGATCAATTATAGGTTATCTATTATTTAAAACTTTTCATAGCCTAGCTCCTTCGTAAATCTCAAGGCATCTTTTGTATTATTCCTCTCTAAGGCTCAGCACCATGCCTGACCCAAGCAAGTAGTGCTTAATAAACGTTCATTGACTGGCTGACTCTTATCTCTGTCTTATCTTCAGCTTTTGTGCCTGAAATGCTCTCTCTGCCTAACTTCCAATGTTTATTATACCTGATGATCTTTCACACTCAAACTCACATGCCACCTTCTGCAGGAGCACTTCACATGTCTAGACCTTCCATAGATTCTATATGTGTTATATGTACCACTTATGTTTAAGTTATCTCCCTCACAAGAACATAATCTTTTTGAGGGTAGGGACTGTTTTTGTATTTTCTCTATATCCCCTAGCACTTAGCACAGTGATTATTACATAAGTAAATGTTTAATCAGTGCTTTTTTTCGATGAGACTAACCTGTGGTTTTTTGGGGTTTTTTTTATAATGAACTCCTAGTGAATAAACTTCCTCTACCAATGTCAATTAGCATCTTCAGTGCAACTTAGTCTTAGAGAATTACCAGGGACAAAGAAGTTAAGTGATTTGTCCTTGGTCAAAGAACCAGCATGTGTCTGAATTAGAACTTGAATCTAGATCTGTCTGGCTCAGAACACAACTTTCTATTTACTACTCCATGTAGTGTCTCTTTGATTCTTCCTTTTTTTGATGGAAATATCCTTATTGATAGTTTTCAAGAACAAAAGCAATTATAATTTTAAAATATTTTATTGATACCTATTTTGCATTACTTTTACTTTCCAACTTCCTCCATTTCCATACCCATCTCTCCAGGGGAACATTCCTTTGGGAAAAAAAATTTAGTTAAATAAAACAATTCAACATATTGGTCATCATTTATGACAATATATTCCTCAAATTGTAGTTGTGTAATCTACTACTTTTTTTCCCAAGAGGACAAGTAGTATTCTTCAGTCTTAGATCTCTAAAAAATAATAAGTCACTACATTTTTCAGGACTCAGATATAGTTTGATATTGTTTTGAAAAAAGTGAACTTTATATATTATATTGCAGAAGTAAACTTTATATTGTATAGTAAATATGAAAGAGTAGAAGGAAACTGTATAGCTCAGCCAACCCTCTCTCCTACTCCAACAAATATATTAAAAAAAAATCAGATCAAATGACCATCAGGAAATTGAAAGAAAAACCATAGTGAGTCATAGTTATAAACTAGGTCAATATAGGGAGACAGACAGACAGAGAGAATGAGAGGGAGAGAGAGAGAGAGAGAGAGAGAGAGAGAGAGGTGGGGGGGGAGAGGGAGAGAGACACTGGAGAGGTTTTCTACCTAGGAAAACCCTGCATTGTGATTTCTAGTACTGGAGACTAACTACTAGTGCAAAGAGCCTTTCAGTTAGAGGCTATTTGGATAATGGAGTTCCAATGTGGGGCAAATCTAATCTTTTATTGCCTAGCCCTAAGCTCTGGTCAGGAGTTTGCAAAATTCAAACACTGGAAGGCAGCAATCAGATTTAACCTAAATTAGATGGATTTAGGCATAGTAAAAGTTTATAGGTCCTGAACCACCTCTGAGATTTTGAATGCAAACATCATTCTATACATAGAGAAATTAGTATCAGGTCCACAGTAAATATAAATCTGAGCCAAAGAAGGCCAACCATTCCCTCGAGAAGTATTCAAATTCTTGTCCTAATGTTTGTTGTTCTTGGTCACTTCAATCATGTCTGACTCTCCATGTCTCCATTTGGCAAAGAAAAAAAAAACTAGAGAGATTTGCCATTTCTTTCTTTAGTTTATTTTACAGATGATGAAACTGTGGCACTCAGGGTTAAGTCATTTACCCTGAGCCACACAGTTAGTAAGTCTCTGAAGCTGGATTTGAACTCAGGTTGATGAGTTTTCCTGACTCCATGTCCAGTATTCTAACCATTGTGGCACCATTGTGGCACCATTGTGGCACCCTAGGCTGCCCTAATATAAAGTACCAATTTAATAATTTAGAGGATTCTGGTAACCAAAGATTTAGTAGCCAAAAAAGATTCCTAATATAAAGAGCTGTTATGGTGTCCAAGGCCACTAAAGACAAAAACTGAAAAAAAGGAGTACTTAAGAAAATCATTGGAAAATAAATGAGGCCTCCTTTCCTCCTGTGGAAGAAAGCCTTACAAGAATAATTATCAGTTTGATACAAGATGTACAAAATGTTACCCAAGTTAACAGGCCTTTGGAAAATTAAAGTGGACCAAACAAAAGTTCAATACTACAGGGAAAAAAAAGAAATATGAAAACAAAATCAAAAGACCTTAAAGAATAAAAGCAATTGTAAGATAATTCATATTAGAAATAACCTGAGAAACTGAAATCATCATATTATCTTGAAAGCTCTTACCAGGAGACCCTGAATATCATGTTTCAAAAAATTATGGAAGAAAACTCTCAACATCTCTTAAACAAGAGTAAAAAATGAAAATTGCTTTCCCTCATCAATCCTTGGAAGTAACCCTCAAATAAATATATTTACAGAAATAATCATAACCAATATAAAATCAACAAAAGAATTTTGGTGTTTAAAAATTAGAGTTTCATTTCAGAGAGAAGCTTTGGAGTCAATGGGAATATTGTACAATATTCTGAATGTGATCTAATCTCTTAGAACCTTCCTCCTACTTAATTCTGGGCTTTGTCACATCTAAAGTTTATGTCAAATGCATATTTATTGTTGTATCAGCTTTATGGCATATCCATATAAGCTTAACAAGATTAACTTTTTTGCTCCAAGCAGTAGATTCAGAACTGACTCCCAGATAAGTCATTTCCTTCTGTTAAAATATAGTCATTTAATTTTTTTTTGGTTTATTATCATTCAGTGCTTTCCATTTATAGCACTGCCTGACTTTATAAAAATATATTTTAGAGTTTACAAATTTGAAGCCCTTTCAATGATATCTTGTTACCCTAGCTTTAGATTCTTCCTCCATCCTCCCAGCTAAGTCTTTATTTCTTGTGCTTTTTATTTTAATAAAAACCTTATTTCCAGCCTCTATTCTAATCAGTTAACTAAGTATTGTGAAAAATAAAATTGGTATCCAAATGTTCCATATAGTAGTCACCTCATATCTGTGTTCCCTGAAAAAGGCTGTTACTTTTTAATTTTTAAAGAGTTTCCTTTTTGTATTATTTATTCATATTTCTGGAATAAAACAAGCAATTCTCTAACAGTGCAATAACAAAGATGATTTTATATGAAACTGCAAATCTGCTAATCACAACTTGCTATTCCTTTCAAGTATACAGCAAAATTATCATGTAAATTTCTTTTTTCTTCTTTTTTCCACTCCCTCCCCCACCTCACCCTAAAGATGGCTACCATTAGAAACTAATGATTATATGTGTGTGTGTGTGTGTGTATGTATGTATGTAAAATTATTCTGTATATGTATTTATCAAGTTTTTTTAGATGCAAATAGCATCCTTTCTTCATATGTCTGTTGTAGTTTATTTGGAATTTATAATAGTCAAAATAATTTATTCACTCATAGTCATAATTTTTTTGCCTTTTAAGATTTTATTTGTTTTCCAATTATATACAATAATAATATGTACCTATCATCTTTTGTAAGGTTTGAATTTTACAATTTCCCCCACCCCACAGAAGGCTGTCTGATAGTCTCTATATTGTTTCCATGCTATATACATTGATGTAAATTGATTGTGTTATGAGTAAATATAAGAGTAAACATAAACCCCCCTCCCCCCCAAGAAGATGAGAAACCTCAAGAATAGAGAGAGAGGAAAAAAAATTGTACTTCAGTCTGTGTTCAGATTTCAATGGCTCTGTCTCTGGGGTGAGTTGCTCTTTTTATCATAAGTCCACCAGAGAAGTTGCTTCAATATTTTTCCCACAGTTGCTATTACTAGTTGTACCTCCACTCTATTTTTCCCCACTCTCATTTATTTTATTCTCTCTCTCTCCTTTCATCCTGGCCCTGTCCAAAATTGTGTTGCATCTGAGTACCCTCTCCCTCGATCTTCCCTCTCTTCTATCATCTATTCCCCCCCCCCCCATTCCCCCTTGTCCTGTCCCTTTCTTCTTATTTTTCTCTAGGGTAAGATAGATTTCTTCACCCTGTTAAGTGGTTATGTTATTTCCTCTCTGAGCCATTTCTGATGAGAATAAAGGCTCACTCATTCCCCCTTGCCTTCCCCTTTCCACTCCATTGAAAAAGCTTTCTCTTGACTCTTATGTGAAATTTCTTAGCTTCTTCTTCATCTCCTTTTCCTTCCTCCCAGTACTTTCATTTATCACCCATTGACTCCATCTTTTTTACTATATTATACCATTATATATATTCCGCTCCTTCCTATGTCCTGTCTATATATGCTCCTTCTAATAGCTCTTATAAATGAGAAAGTTCATATGAATTATCAATATCTTCTTCCTGTACAGGAATACAAACAGTTCAATGTTATTTAGTTCCTTATAGTTAGTCCTTCTCTTTCACTCCCTCTATGGTTCACCAGAGTACTGTACTTGGAGATCAAACTTTCTGTTCAGCTCTGGTTATGTCAATAGGAAAGTTTGAAAGTCCCCTGTTTCATTGAAAGTCCATATTTTCCATTGAAAGAGGATTTTCAGTTTTGCTGGGTAGTTGATTCTCATTTGTAAACCAAGATCTTTTGTCTTCTGGAATATTATATTCCAATCCCTACAAGCCCTTAATGTAGATGCTGCCAGATCCTGTGTAATCCTGACTATGGAGCCTCAGTAGCTGAAGTGTTTGTTTCTGGCGGCTTTTAGAATTTTCTCTTTGATTTGAGTGTTTGAGAATTTGGCTGTAATATTCCTGGAAGTTTTTCTTTTGGGATCTCTTTCAGGAGGTAACCGGTGAATTCTCTTGATTTCTATTTTACCCTCTGCTTCTAGGATCTCAGGGCAATTTTGCTGTCTTGTTTCTTGGAAAATGAAATCTAGACTCTTCTCCTGATCATGGCTTTCAGATAGCCCAATAATTTTTAAATTATTTCTTCTGGATCTGTTTTCAAGGTCAGTTGTTTTTCCAATGAGATATTTCACACTTTTCTTCTAATTTTTGGCTTTTTTGGAAGAGTTTTCTTTCTTCCTGATTTCTTGCAAAGTCATCAGCTTCCTTTAGTTCCAATCTGCATTTGAAGGCATTATTTTCTTCAGAGAGCTTTTTTTATCTCCTTTTCCAGCTGACCAGTTCTGCTTTTTAAGGCATTCTTATCCTCATTTGCCTTTTGTTTTGCCTTTTCCATTAGGCCTAAACTGATTTTTAACATATTATTTTCTTCAGTATTTTTTTGTATTTCTTTCACCAAGCTGTTGATTTGGTTTTTATGATTTATCTGCATTGCTCTCATTTCTCCTCCCAATTTTTCCTCCATCTCCCTTAATTACTTTTCAAAGTCTTTTTTGAACTCATCCATAGGCTGAGCCCATTTTCTATTTCTCTTGGAGGTTTTGGATATGGAAGCTTCAATTTTGTCATCATATGAGTATGTGTTTTGATCTTCCATGGGACTAAAGAAATTATAATCAGATTCTTCTTTTTCTGTTTACTCATTTCCTCAGTCCAAGACAGCACTTCCCAGGCTTTGGGTTTTTTTGGGGGGGACACCCCACTTGGACCTTTATTCCTCCAAGGTCTTATGCTCTCTTGCCAGTGCTTTGATATTTAGATGCACCCTTCCCCCCCCCCCACTTCCCTTTGCCCTTGGGCTATAAGGAGGGATCCAGCTTGGCTGCTTAGTATGGAAGCCCAAACTGCAACCTGGCTCTGAGTGTAAGCAAACAGCATAGTCCTACCCTGAGGGAGAGGACAGAAATTTCTGTAGACTTCCCTTACCATCTCTGGGCAGTGCAGGCTGCTTTCTCCAGATTCTTGCTGCAGATTCTGTGGCAGGTGCTCCTCACTCCACACTCATTCTGGTGTAGCAGAGTTCTCTCACCACCCCTTCAAGCTGTTACCAGTGATCTCTGGATTGCACTGGGCTGCGCTGTGCTGTGGCCATGGCATTTTTTCCAAGATAACATATAAGTTCTGTGGGCTTGGACTGGGAAAATGTATCATTCAATCTTTCTGTGGGTTCTGTCCTTCTAAATTTTGATTAGAGTCATCATTTGTTGATTTTTGGAGTTTGGGGGGAAGGAGTTCCCAGTCATTCTTAAAGCAATATTGTTGTTATTTTTAATGATGTTCTCCTTGGTTCTAACCTATACTGTTCTACCTTTCCTCAAACCACCTAGGTTTGCAAGCTAGACAGCAGCCTTAATAGTTCACTTTCATCTTCCATATCCACTAAATCACTAATGTCAGTAAATTTTGCCCTGGTAACATCTTTCTTATATGACCCCTTGTCTCTTCTGACACTGTATGCATCCTAATACAGGCTATCATCACTTTTGCAATGGTCTGTTGATCTTCCAGCCTCAAATTTCCTCTCCTTCAAGTCATCTGCCACTTACTTTTTAAAGCCTGTGGACACCCTATCACCAGCAAGATCAAACATAAAATACTTTGTGGGCATTTAAAGCTCTTCATAATCTGCATCATTCCCTAACACCTTTCTAATCTCTTTTATCTTTTACCTGCCTCTCCCCATCAAGATCCCATGTACTCTGCAATCTAGTGGCACTAACTTCTTTTTTTATTCCTCAAACAGGACATTTCTCAGATCTGATTTTCACTATTAGCCTCTTGTGTTTAGAATGCTCTTCCTTCTTGTCTTAACTTCCTGGACTTCCCTCAAATCTCACCTTCTAGAGGATACCTTTTCCAATCCACCCTACTTCTAGTGTCCTCCCTTTTGTTGCATCATATACATATACATATACATACATATATATATATATACATATATATGTGTGTGTGTGTGTGTGTGTGTGTGTGTGTGTGTGTGTGTGTGTGTGTATACTGGTTTTATTTAATTGTTTGCATGCTAACTCCCCACATTGGAATGAGTTTCTTGAGAGCAGAAGCTGCTGTATCTTTCTTTGTACCTCTAGCACTTAGGACATATAATAGGAACATTAAATGTTTTTTCACTGACTGATAAAACCACCACCATAGCAGTAGAATTTGAACTTTGACCTTCATGACTCCAAGGCCATTATTATCGCTAATCCCCTCTTACACTGTCTCCAACTATATTTGAAAACATAGAAATCATTAGCAAATTTGAGCATCACACAAATAGAATTTGGAAAGACTCTATTTACTTCAACCCACTTGTTAATTCTTAGTATAGACCCCACCATTTTGTAATTTTTTAATATATTTGATAGAAATGACTAACCTAAGATCTGAATTATTTTAGTGTTGCAAACAACAAAGCATTTCACTTGGGGGAAAATGACATTTTAAAAGATACAGTTTATAAGTCAATATTTGTTTCTTTAGATTTTTATTTTAATGTACAGAAATTCCCTTTCTGTCTAAAATCAACTTAAATGTTACTTTCTTCATGAAGATTTTCTTGATACCCTCAGCTATTAGTGTCTTTCCTACTAAAAAATCCCTATATTAATCTTCTATATTTATCTACCTATGCATATGACCATATGAATACATATATACGTATATATATATTTATACACACACATATATACTCTATAATTAAGCATGTGCATGTTGTCTTCTCCTTTAGAATGTAAGCTCCTTGAGGGCAAGAACTTCTTCATTTTTGTATCTGACATGTAACAAAATGCCTAGACAGTTGGGAATCCTTAATAAATATTTGTTGATTATTAGTTAAATGTATATCACATTTTCTTCTGAAGAAAATTTTTCTTTAAAGAATTAAATATAAGTATAACATTTATAATGTACAACTACTGAACATTTTTAGAAACAATACTATTGTGTAGTGGGTAGAAAGAGTACTGGATTTGGCAACTTCCTAGTGATATAATTCTCAGTAAACCATTTTACTTCCCCTCATCCCTGGTTTCTTTATCAATTAAAGGAGCATAATGATTTTCATGTTATTTGACTTAATATGTTTCTGTGAGGAAACACAAAGGTGCTATTGAAATTTTTAACAAAAAAGTGCTATTGAAATATGAGTTACTATTTAGTTTCTCAGAATGGCAGCTGCTTTAGGGAATGGACCTACCTTATCTAAATGCTTAATTTTCTTGATTCATTGCTATATTTACATACCAAATAAATTTATGTAAGTGAAAGGAATTGATTCTGTTATTCAGTACTTTTAAGATTATATTTTTAAACAGTTTAGAAATTATCATTTGAGTATCTTATATAATTGAAACTTTACCAAAAAGGTCTAAATTTTAAGAATCAAAGGTAACTGGAAATGAATTATTCATTAAATTATATTATAAGTAGTCCATTATATACTTGCCAGATGAATAAAAGTTTTATGTCATTTCTTTGGAGTCATTTAAATTTTAACCTTTATCAAGGAAAGATCAATATATAGAACTAAAATACTGATTTGGTTATTGTGTATTTATATATGAGTAGAAATTTTCTCTCAGTTCTCAAGCTACTTATAACTCATAATAAAAGAACAGATATCTTTTCCCTGATAATTTAATTCTCTTTCATTCCTCTTCCCTACTTCCTCCTTAATTCCTCTAGAGATATCATGAACAACAAAGTATTTTACCAACATCCCAATCTGATGCGGGCCCTGGGAATGCATGAAACAGTAATGGAAGTAATGGTCAATGTTCTTGGAGGTGGCGAGTCCAAGGTAAAGAGATGATCTGGGTATGCCACCACTTCTCACTCAGAAATCCTTTTGGATCCCTGTAGACTACTGAGTAAACTTCTGTCTTCATTATCTGCCTTTCTAAACATCCTACAATTTGATATCATTGTATTTTGTTAGTCTTATCTCATGGTAAGCATTTCCATTAACTTTATTCTCCAACCAAATTGGATTACTCTCTGTCCCCAGAACACATCTCTCACTGTTTCCATCTTTGTGTCTTTCCTTATATACCTGGAATATCTTCCTTTTCCTTCTTAGCCTACCCATCCTTTACAATACAACTCAAATACCACCTCCATTATGAAATCTCTCTTAATCCCTCTGGAAGACAGACAGGACAGGCATGTGCACAAGTGCATATAAACACACCTCACAAAAAGTCCTCAGCTCTAAACTTCATATAACATTTGGTTTGTATCTGTTTATTAAAATATCATTTATTAAGGTGAATTATAATTATCTTTCTCTTTTTCTCCCAATAAACTTTAACTTTTCCTGAGAAAAAGGTCTATGTCTTATTTTCATTTAGAATAAAAATTCTATTCTGCTCAGAGTAGATGCTTAATAAATGTTTGTGAAATTTGATTGAATAGGTGAAAGAATAAATAGATTTTGTATAACATTTGGAATTTCAATTTGGTAAACAGTTTCTTAATTGTAATTTTACTTCTTGGGAAGCAATCCTAAATAGATCTTTCCACATTAATTTCTGGTAGCTTACGACTCAGTATGTGAGTTCTAAATTTAATTTTCATGTTCAATACTGGAACTCCACTACTATTTCCACTGTGAATTATCAGTTGATTATATTTTATAGTATAAATATTTTCCTCTCTTACAATGACAATAATTTTCCAGTGTCTGTCTTATGAAGCAGTATTTAAAATATTGAGAAATTAATACTGTATCTTCAATGTTTTAAATTGCATTTTTACAAGACAGACATCATTCAATTCATTTCATTTGAACTACTATATTAAGTCTTAGTATGTATAATGCATTATGCTAAAAGCTGAGATTGTTTTTAAAAATGACTACTCTTAAGGAATTTTACTATCTGATTGGAAAATTATAGATGTTCAGAAACTAGAATACATTTGCTCAAGTGATTATTATAAAAATACAATAACATTGTTTCCCAAGCCCTTGTTGATAGCTTGTTGATTCAAGTCATACTCCATAACACATAATTCCAGTGAATGTATAGAATTTGGAAAATCTTTTAGAATTTGTTGTAATGACTTTTCACTTGAACCTATATAGGGACTCCATATGAATAAACTCAATGTTTCTTTTTGCTCATTCTTTGAAAATATGGAACAGTTAGAATAGCATTTTATAAAATTAAAATATGCACTAATTTTGTCATAAAATTTTACTCAGCTTTATTAGTGTGAACTTGTACTTTCTGTCAAAAACTGTTTTATCCGTTTAAAAATGTCTTTGAAACATGTCAATCTGTTTCTTGCATGCCTAGATTACCACTTGAGAAGCTTGTGTTTAAAAAAAATATACTTGTACAGTTGTGTAGTTCTGTAATCTTAAAAAATCACATAATATATTTGTATCATGGCATGAGTTATTCAGAAATAGTTTGAATGAAGCTATAATATTCTATGTATTTAGCTTTGCTAAAACAACAATAATTTTTTTGGTCACAACTAAATCAGTTCTTTTTATGTAGGAAATCACCTTTCCTAAGATGGTGGCCAACTGTTGTCGTTTTCTATGTTATTTCTGCCGTATAAGTCGTCAGAATCAGAAAGCAATGTTTGATCATCTTAGTTATTTACTGGAAAACAGCAGTGTTGGTCTTGGTAAGTAAAGAAATATTTTTATTGTTTGTAAATATTTAGAAACCTTTAATGCTGAAGAAGAATGAAGACTAAATATCATATTGTAATTAAGCAGTTATGGTTTCTTGTTGCCAAAACACATAAAATATTTAACCTTTTCCTTATTTAAAATGAATATATTTTAAAATAATAAGGGTTATAATTATCTTATGACTTATTAAAATTACATGTAAACTCTGTAACTATCATTTATATAAATATTACATATGTGTCTAGAATGGTAATGTCTATTTAGTAACTGAAACAGATATGTGATCTCAGATTCAGAAATTCCCTTCAGTGGTGCAAATCACAATCATTTGAGTTTAGAGTACTACTACTACTATTCTTTCATTAGCCATTTTTTGGTGTTATTGGTAGAGCCCAAAGAATTGTTTCATTTTTAGCACAGATCTCTTCTATATACATTTACTCTAATGTAGCTCTTTTTTTTTTAGTGTCATTTTTAAACAGCTTATTATAAGAAATTTTGCAAATATTTTCTATTTTTATCCTTTTTTTATTGTTCTCTTTCTATTTCAACTATGAAGATCCTTGAGTTGGTTTAGTGTCTTGCTGAATTTTATTTAAATTTATTTTTATCTTCAACAGCTTCTCTTTGTTTTATGTGACACTGCTGCTCATAATCATTAATCATGCGTCTTAGTAAAATTTCACAAGCAACTCTATATTTTTACCTGATGTTGCTTTTGAAAACTATTTCCATTTCTCTTCAATTGTTTGCTGAGTAAGACTCTTTATGAGCTCTTTTGTTCTTGCTGTGATCTTTCATCCTCAGAAGAAGCAGCAGTTACTTTCATAATGGTGTTTTTGATGTAGTTATCCTTAGAACCATGTTATGTGAAAACCAATTAGCTCAAGAAGGAATTTTTTTTTGTGTGTGTGTCCTTTGTGCATAGAGTAAAATCCAACCTGCCAAAGACTCTTTGCCCTCTCTAATGAGTGCTTATGAGACATCCTGCCTTTTTAACTTCAGTTTCGTTCTTTCTACTGGTTTTGTAAATATAAAAGAAATGGTGAAATTGATAATATTCACCTTCTGTAGCATTATGTTCATTATTGATCTTTTGACAAAGATGTTATATTTTAAGTTAGAAAGTTCCGATTAAAGTTTATTGATTTTTAAACTTTCTAGACACTGCCACTATCACTACAAACTTATAAGGAGCATGTTTGACTGAGAGCCAATTGGACACAGGAATGAGAGTCATTTCATATTTTTCTTTGCTTCGTAGATTGTACTTTCCTAATCACTACCAGTTAACCTACCTATTGGTGTTGTACCTCTTCATAGTTAGTTGGGTTGGTTCTCAGAAATCAGAGGACTCCCTTTGCCAGTGCCATATTTAAAGCCTTTTCAACATGGTAGAGCCTTTCAGAGCTTAAGTTGTATCCCTCTCCCTCTCCCTCTCAACAGAGTGCTAGACAGAGTCAGAAAAGTGAAATTCATATTTATTCTCTGTTCCATGCTAGTTCTGTGATCTTGGGAAAGCCATATAATTTATATTTGACTCAGGAAGCTCCCTATAATTTGTCTAAGTCACACATATTTATAATGTGCATTAGAAGAGAGTGAATTTGTAGAGGAGAAATTCTCTCAAATTTATGAGTCAATTCTTAAGTATATTTTTGTCATTTATATAATAATAATGACCAACACGAAGGCATTTACCAAAAACTGTTAAGAAAAAATCAAAATTTACATTTTGAATTAAATTATTTGATTTCAAACAGCAATCAGAATTTCATTCTTTGACATCTTATCATGTTTTCAGCTTCCCCAGCAATGAGGGGCTCAACACCACTTGATGTGGCAGCAGCATCAGTAATGGATAATAATGAATTGGCTTTAGCTTTACGTGAGCCTGACCTGGAAAAGGTAAATAATAATCCTTCCTTTGGTGCTTATATATTTTCTATCTTGTCATTTTTCCCTCCAGGTATTTAAACATTTTTATTGATATGTCCACCAAATGTATATCCGAGAAAGGCAGATTATACTTTGTTTTGTTATACTTATCTCATTAGAAGCAATATGATATAGTGCATATAAGAGCCATCCTTAAATTTAGCACTTAGATTTAAGTTCTGCCTCTTGACACATAGTGATTTCATGACCATGACTAAGTCACCTAAAGACAACTCCATAAAAATGTAGATTCCCTAATAGTTACAGTGCTATATTGAAAGAGATTTTCCTCATTCAGAGTTCCCTTTACCCATGAAGTCATAGGACTAGATCAGGAAGGACATTTCATGAACTCCTTGAGGATGAGAATTGTGGTATTTCTGTATTTATATGCCCAGTACTTAACTCAGTGCCTGTCACATAGTATGAATGGTCATTGTATGAATTGGAATTAAATCACAGGGGAAGAAGAAGATATAAACCCAAACTGAAACTAATGGAATTACTTGATTAAGCAAATAATTCAATATGTATGTGTATGTGTATCCTTTTAAATTTGTATGTTTCCTTTACTTTCTGCTAAATTTTCAGCTCAAAACATTTCTAAAAATTACAATTTTCTTTCTTAACTCTCTTGTCAACTGGGAGCTTTTGACTCAATCACTCCCTTAGACTAAGAAATACATTTTTTTCCTTGAGATCTGCCATACCCACTAGCATATTAAACCAGAGCCATGCTCCTTATTTCTCTCAATTTCATACTTTATATAATTTTTTTGTTTCTGAAAGTAAGTTATTCTCCTTACATATCTCAATTTTAATCTTTTTATTTAAGACTAGGGGTTTGCATTATATCCTATTTATAATACTCAATTACATTTAGCCATTTTGGCTCCATTTAGAGGGATAATATCCAACAATTTTCTTAAAGACAAAAATATTTTTTACAGAAAAACTGTGAAAAATATTTAATGTGAAAATTTGAAGAGACTGTACTTGTTATCTTATTCTGTATAAAGTTATAGATTCTATAAGCTTTCCTTGAAGAAATTACCTTGGGTAGTTACCCATATTTTACTGCTTTTGGCCAAAGGCAGTTAGATAATGAGCCCCTTCATGAAAGATCTCAAGGTGAATATATGAATTTAAAGTGAAAATTGATCTAAATTGTTTTATCATTACACAAAGTTACTTCCTGAAGTTATTACCATATTAATATGTTTGGATTTTTTAGATTCTTGTCATTACTGAGATTTTTGTATATTCCCTCCTTTTTGTTCCATTAATTCTTAACAAGGATCTTAACAAGGATCATGCTTAGTCCTACTTTAACTAAGAGCTTCCCATGACTGTATTTTATCAGCAGAGATTCTGCTGACATTTTATATATATTGCATTATTTTCAGGTAGTTCGTTACCTGGCTGGTTGTGGATTGCAGAGCTGCCAGATGCTGGTTACCAAGGGTTACCCAGACATTGGGTGGAATCCAGTTGAAGGGGAGAGATATTTGGACTTCCTAAGATTTGCCGTCTTCTGTAATGGTATGCATCTAAATTTGAGGTGGAAGTGGGGAGGACACTATTAAATTTGCTTTTAAATTGTTATTGAAAGCATGAATATCATCTTAGAAGTTTTTATAAGGAAAAAATAATTTAATATAAATTATAGATAGATAGATAGATAGATAGATAGATAGATAGATAGATAGATAGATAGATATAGATATAGGTATTACACATTGGTATTTATTTCTTAGGCATCTGGGTGGTACAGTGGATGAAATACCAAATTTGAAGTCAAAAAGATTTATCTTCCTGAGTTCAAATACAGCTTCAGATACTTTACTTGTTGAATGACTGAGCAAATCACTTGAAGAGTTTGTTAAGAAAAGAGCAATAGAAGAAATGGCACAGTGAATAGAATGTTGGGCCTGGGGTCAGGAAGACAGTTCAAATCTAGACTCAGATATTTATTAGCTATGTTGTCCTGGACAAGTCACTTAACGTGTTTGCCTCAGTTTTCTTATGTGTAAAATGACCTGGAAAAGGAAATGGCAGACTAATCCATTGTCTTTGCCAAGAAAATATTAAATGGAGTCGTGATGAGTCAGACATGATTGAACAACAGCAATTTATCTCTTCAAAATTTATATTGTTTTCACAGCTTAATTGCTAAAATTCAAATGATTTCTAAAATACACTGAATTATGCTTTTAATCATTTCAAACAAGACACCTAAATTCTGATAAAATACTCTCAAATGAATTTAAATACTTTATGAGTTTAATATTGGCCTCTCTTCAAAGATTCATGATATTAAATGTTTTATAATACTTTAATGCTTTTTTCTTTTTCAAATTGATGTTGAAAAAGAGATACTAATATTATCAAATGAAAAGTAGCATTGCATGTGTTTTCATATACATATTTTAAAAAAAGACCATGATTCATTTGTTCTTATTTTTCATTTTTGAATTGTTATTTATTTGCAATTTAGTTTGCAATTTGTCATTTTCTATTTTTAAAAAGTTCAAATTTGAGGTAAAGGTAAGTAAAATTATCTCCTTGAAACTTCCATTACTTGTGGTTCTGTCCTATGGGAACAAATGGAACAAGACTAAATTCTTTTCCAACATATCCTCAAAGACTACTATCATCTTCTCTCTAAGTCTTCTCTTTTCCAGGTTAAACAAAACCTAACTCCTTCAATCTATTTTCCTGTGACATAGATTCAAGACCCTTCACCATCCTGTTTTCCCCCTTCTGGACATTCTTCATCTTATCAATATTCTTCTTAAGTCATGGCACCCAGAACTGAGCACAGTACCCACAGCCTGAGGCAGAATGCAAAGGGACTATCACTTTCAAGCTATGCCTCTCTCTCTCTCTCTCTCTCTCTCTCTCTCTCTCTCTTTAAGTATCATATCCCATTCCATTACACATAAATACAATTTTTAACATTCATTGCTTTTGTTTTTTTATTGACATTTTATTTTTACAAATACATGTTATGAAAATTTTCAGCATTCACCCATATGCATATGTATATTTTTAAATTACAAAATTTCCTTCCACCCTCCCTTCCCCACTCCCCTTCCCTCAACAGTGACCAGTCAGAATAGCATTGTACATGCATATTTGTGATAAACATGTTGACAGATTAGGCATTTTTGATATGAGTAATTAGGATTAAGAGAAAGAGATATATGAGATTTTATATAAAGTGTTCATCAGATTCTGATAGGGGTTTTTTAAATTTTTTGTTTTGTTTTGTTTTGTTTTTCTTCCTCTGGATGGAGGTAATAGTCCATAGCCCATCTAATACAGTTGCCCTAGCACTCTGAACTGATGAAAGGAAGTACATCCATCAAGGTTGATCATCTCAAAATGTTGTTATAAATTTGTCCATCGTTCTCATGGTTCTGCTCCCTTCTCTTACCATCAGAACCTGTAACTCATTCCATGATTCTCTAGAGTCTAATCATTTATAAGTTTCTTATGGAACAATAATATTCCATAGTATTTATGTACCATAAAATTTTTAGTTATTCCCCAATTGATGGGCATCCCCTTAATTTCCAATTCTTTGTCACTACAAAAAAGAGCTGCTATGAATATTTTGGAACATGTGAGACTTTCCCCATTTTTCTATGATTTCTTCTGGATAAAGGCCTAGAATTGGAATTGCTGGGTCAAAGAGTATGAGCAGTTTTATTGCTCTTTGGGCATGGTTCTATATTGCTCTCCTGAAGGGTTGGATCATTTCACAACTCCAACACCAATGCATTAATGTTCCAATCTTCCTATAACTTCTCCATTATTGATCATCTTCCCTTTTTCATATCTTAGCTAATCTGATAGGTTTGAGGTGATACCCCAGAGTTGTTTTAATTTGAATTTCTCTAATTAATAGTTATTTTAGGCATTTTTTCATATGATTACATATAACTTTAATTTCTTCATTTGAAAACTGTTTATTCATATCTTTTGACCATTTATCAATTGGGGAATGACTTGTAACCTTATAAATTTGATGCAATTCTATATATATTTTAGAAATGAGACCTTTATCAGAATTCCTAGTCATGAAGATTGTTTCCCAGATTTCTGCTTTCCTTCTGATTTTGACAGCATTGATTTTATTGGTGCAAAAGTTTATTAATTTAATGTAGTCAAAATTATTTATTTTGCAGTTTATAATGTGCTCTAATTCTTGTTTGGTCACAAATTTGTTCCCTTTCCATAGATCTGATAGATATAGTATTTCTTGATCTATTAATTTATCTGTGATGTCACCCTTTATATCTAAATCCTGTACCCATTTTAACCTTATTTGGGTATAGGGTGTGAGATGTGGCTCTTTGCCTAGTTTTTGCCATACTATTTTCCCAACAAATTTTTGTCAAAAATAACGTCAATAAAATTTTTGTCAAATAAAAAATTAAGTTCTTATCCCAGAAGCTGATATCTTAATCATTTGCTGTATTTTCTTTTGAACCTATCCTAATCCACTGATCCATTATTAACAAGTACTAGATACTTATTAGTATAGTTTTAGATCTGATAGAGCTAGACCATGTACCTTTACATTTTTTCCCCATCAGTTCCCTTACCATTCTTGACCTTCTGTTGCTCTAGATGAATTTTGTTGCTATTTTCTATAGCTGGGTAAAATAGTTATTTGGTAGTTTGATTGTTATGGCACTTGAATAGGTAATTTAATTTGGGTAGAATTGTCATTTTTATTATATTATCTTGACCTAAGTATGAACAATTGACATTTTTTCAATTATTTAGATATGATTTTATTTTGGTGACAAGTGCTTTATAATTGAGTTCATACAATTTCTGGATTCCTGTTGGGAGGTAGATTCCCAAGTATTTAATGTTGTCTATAATTACTTTAAATGGAACTTCTCTTTTTATCTCTTGTTCGTGGGCTTTATTGTTCATTTATAGAAATGCTAATGATTTATGTGGATTGATTTTATATCCTGCCATTTTGCTGGGTTTGGTAATTGTTTCAAGGAATTTTTAAGATGGATTTTCTTGGGTTCTCTAGGTATACCATTATATTATCTTCAAAGAGTGAAAGCTTTGCTTTTTTGTTTTTAAGTTTTGAGTTCCAAATTCTATTCCTCCTTCTATCCCTTAGGTGCTAAGCAATCTGATATAGGTTTTATCATATATGTATATATATATGTATATATATAAATGTATAATAAATATATATGTTTAATCATGTAAAACAAGAAAGGAAATAATAAAGAAAGAAAGGAGGAGAAAAGAAAGTATAAAATAGCATACTTCAGTCTGTAGTCAGACATCTCTGAAGGCAGATAGCTTTTTTCATTATGAGTCTTTTGGGATTGTCTTGGTTCATTGTAATGCAAGTCATTCATTGTGCAAGTACTTCATTGTGCAATATTGCTATTATCGTGTACAATATTCTTGTTCTGCTCATTTCATATTTTATCAGTTCATGTAAGTCTTTCCAGGATTTTCTGAAATCATCCTGCTTATCATTTCTTAAAACACAATAATATGCCATTACCATCATATATCACAACTTATCTAGCCATTCCCCCACTGATGAGCATCCTTTAAATTTCTAATTCATAGCCATTACATAAAAAGAACTACTATAAATATTTTTGTACAAATAAGTTCTTTAAAAAAATCTCTTGTAGTATTATTGCATGATCAATGTAATACAGCTTTATAGCTCTTTGGAGATAGTTCCAAATTGCTTTACAAAATGGTTGGATAAATTCACAATTCCATCAACAATGTATTATTGTCCCAATTTTTCCCTCATCCCCTTCAACATTTGCCATTTTTCTTTGCTTTTTCTTATTAGCTACCCTCATAGGTATGAGGTGGTACTTCAGATTTGTTTATTTTTTCATTTGAAAATTGCTGCTAGCTCTGTGACCTTGGGCAAGTCACTTAACCTTGATTACCTCACATCTAGGACCATCTCCAGTTGTCCTGATTCATATCTGGCCACTGGACCCAGTTGGGTCTGGAGAAGAAAGTGAGGTTGGTGAACTTAGCACAGCACCCTCTCACTTAAATCCAATTTATGTGCTTATCATGGCATTACCTCTCTGATGTCATGGTCTTCTTTGAGAATGATAGACAAAAATCATATTACATCACCTATTCATATCCCTTGACCATATATCATTTGGAGTATAACTTCTATTCTTATAAATATGACTCAGTGCTCTATATTATCTGAAAAATGAGAACTTTATCAGAGATATTAACTAAATTTTCCCTCATTTTTCTGTTTTACTTCTAATTTTGATTGCATTGGTTTAGTTTGTATAAAATTTTTAATTGTATATAATGAAAATTATTCATTTTACATTTTATAAATCTCTATTTTATTTGGTCCTAAATGTTTTTTTCCCTTAGCCATATATCTTACAGGTAAACTGTTCCATACTCTCCTCATTTTATTTTTCTCATAAAGAAGTTCCAAATATTGTAGTTTTGGGTTGCCACATCACACTGCCCTCTACTTTTGAATTTACAGGCTACTAAAATCCTTAGGTCATGTGTCAAAAAGCTAATTTATAGCTCTTTGTTGTTGTTCTTCCTTTTTTTAAACTTTGGTTAAAAATAAATTGTTTTGAAAATAATAAAAATTTGCATTTGGTTTCCCCCCCATACATGTTTCTAGGGGAGAGTGTGGAAGAAAATGCAAATGTTGTGGTCAGATTGTTAATTCGGAGGCCCGAATGTTTTGGTCCAGCCTTAAGAGGGGAAGGTGGCAATGGTCTTCTTTCGGCCATGGAAGAAGCTATAAAAATAGCAGAGGATCCTTCTAGAGATGGCCCATCACCTACTAATGGATCCAGCAAAACCCTGTATGTCTAAAGAGGTTTTTCTTAAATATATTTTCATGGGAAAACATAGTAGTTGACTTTCATCAAATTTAGAACAATTTGTTTTCATTCTTTTAATTTCATTGTCAACAAAAAACTCAGAATTTTGCCCTCATTTAAGTTTTAGTTTGTGTGCATTGGAAGAAACCTTCAAGGCAGTGTTTGAATTGATGGTGTAAATGTATGATTGAATGCATATAATTTATTAAAAATTAAATGTATGCCAAGCACTGTGTTAAGTGTATGGGATACACATACAAAAATTGAGATATTCACTGCCTTCAAGGAACTTGTATTCTAATGAAAATGCCTAAAGAAGGGAATAATGTGTGAAATCACAAAAATGGTGAGTGGAATATTCCAGAGAGCTATTTAATATAGCCCTTCTAGAAGCAATGTCTAATTTCAGATCTCAGAGAAATAGATTGGGCCTGATACTTCATAAGTAAACTAGTTGTTCATCCAATAATTACATTTCTCTGAGAACAGTTGTCTCAAATAGTACTCATTGATCTTCTGCTTTCTGTTTTCTTCGAAAAATGAATTAAAGTGATTTGACAGCAGAAGAAGATGATACTATCCACATGGGAAATGCAATAATGACCTTTTATGCTGCTTTGATTGATCTCCTAGGCCGCTGTGCTCCTGAAATGCATGTAAGTCTGTTGTTTCACTTAAATTTCCATGAAACAATGCTCATGCTATATTAAATTGCTTGTGGATCATTATTTAAACAAGGACTTGCTTGTGGTGGCTGACTATGAACTTTTCAGTGTGAGACTTTACACTTGAGAAATCAGCAGATGCTATCATTCAAGATTTGATTTATTGCTTTGTTGATTGTCTAGGCTTAACCAATATAGAAAATGTTATTAATTCAGTTTTTATGTAGAAAGTTATCAAGCATACATTTTTTTTCCTTAAGAAAATGATTTTTAACATTTACTTGCCACCACTGTATATAAATGTGAATTAGGCTTTCTTAAAGGTGATTATTAAATTGTTTTCCTATTTTTTTAAGGTTTTTGCAAAGCAAATGGGGTTAAGTGGCTTGCCCAAGGCCACACAGCTAGGTAATTATTAAGTTTCTGAGGCCGTGTTTTCCTATTTTTAAAATTATTTCATATTTCTATGAAATTTTGGAGAAGTGAACAAGAGAAAATAAATTATCCATGTCTGTCCTGCTTAATCAGATCATAAAATCAAACAAATGGTGATCTAGCCCCATTGAAAATTATTAGCAAATTACTGTCGTAACAGAATTTGGTTTTAGCTGGTCATGGCTGATAGTTCTTAATTATTGTGAAAATTTGTAATGAAGTCCAAAATCAGCTTATTAATATCATTAATAGCATAATTACATATTTCTCACATATATTTTAGAAAGAATATCAAGAAAAATTATTTTGCATCACAATTCTCCCATTCCTCTTCCTACACTAAGATTGCAAGTGCTGTCATCCAATGAAGGTTTCATAAGAAGGTTGTTTTGTCCTTCTGAGAGCAATTAAAGGATTAAGTTAAATTATTGGACAAATGTTTTCTGCAATCTAGAATGTGAAGAAGGAAATTTAGACTCAGACTTCTACTACCCCTCTCTTATGGCTTTCAATACTTATCATCCTTTCCTTAAATTCCCTTTGGACTGGGCTGAAAGACTGAAATTCAAATGCTTCTGAACTCTGATAGGCAACTGTGAAAAATGATATATTTTACCATAGTTTTCCTTTTCTTTTTTTCCTCTAGAATAAAAATGCCTAATTATTAAACCTTAAATTATTAAACTTCAAAAACATAGAATTTCACAAATATAAATACCATTTACTTTTCTCTGTCACAAATACATATTTAATCTCACTAAAAACCTTACATAAGTAGTGAAGATTTGCTAGGGGGAAAATGTTTTTAAAAATCTAAATTAGTTATCTTTGCTGATGATTGCTATGAATCTATTTTATTTTTAGTAGCAATTCAGTACTGCAAAGATAATAATTATATAATCACACTAGCTAACATTTAAATAGAGTTTTAAGATTTGGTCTTTATCAGTATCTATATACGTTTGATCTTACCTACCTTAAATTAGACTGTTCCACCGACAATCACCAGACCCTTTTCTAAGCTGTTTCATATTAGTAGAACCTGGAAAAACTTTACTATACTAGTGTAGTTTTCAAGAATCCAGTATCATCTCCATGAGACAAAAGAGCAAAACATCAGTAAATGAATGTAAAAAAATCTCAAAGATTAATGATATTTCCTAGTATACGAGTAGACCAAACTTTAAACTCTCACAGTATTCATCATTATATCAGTGTTTACATATACACATACAACTATATATATATATATATATATATATATATATGCATGTATGTCCTATATGTATTGTGTGATTTACACACATGCATATTTATACTCTATTATTTTATGTCTGTTGTAAATAAATGTGAGAAGATAGTGATTAGCTATAGTGTTTGTAGTCCCAAAGAATGAAAACCAGGTACTGTTCATTTTTGCCTCTGTGATCCTGGGCAAGTCACTTCATTTCTTTGCCTCAGGCAACTTCTCTGGGTTTATCTATTAAGTCATACTATAAAGGGAGTTCCTGTATCAGGAAGTACCATCTAGTTGAGGAAATCAAGAATATTTTGTGTTCATATCTCTACCAAGGCAGCATGAAGTAGTGGCTAGAGAGTCTATCTGGAAGCCAGAGATACTGGGGAGTAAGTCATCCATCTATCATAGACTTGCTCTTTGGCCCCATCCTATTCACTTCACTACAGTGCTCTAAAGAAGGTTCCTACCTACATTGGGAGGGGGAGCTTCTATACCTTGAAGTTCCCTGTGATTTTGAAATCCTAGGACCCTTCCCAGCTCTGTCACTATTGCCTCCACATAAACTGATAATAATCTTATATATGCTTGAATTTACATAGCACTTTAAAAGATTGGCAAAGGATTTTTTATTTATCATTCAATTTGATATTCACAATAATCCTATGAGGTAAATGCACTCAGCATCCTCATTTTACAGATGAAGAAAATGAGAAATTAGATGATTTAATCAAGGTCATATAGCTTGATGTCAGGAAGACAAGAGTCTTCCTGTCTGATTCAGGACACCCAAGTTTGGAACGTTTTGCACTCTATACTACTTCATTTCCTTCCTCATGCTTGTGTTTGTGTTTGTGTTTGTGTTTGTGTTTGTGTGTGTGTGTGTGTGTGTGTGTGTGTGTGTGTGTGTGTGTGAAGATTTGCAAAGTGTTTCATGTTTGATTTTCATAATACTCCCTGTGAGGTAGGTGTTATTTATTCCCTTTTGAAGAAGTAGGTTGAGAGATTAACTTTTCCAGGATCACATTTCTAGGGTTTTTTTCCAAGGCAATGAAGTTAAGTGGCTTGCCCAATGCCACACAGCTAGGTAATTATTAAGTGTCTGAGGCTATATTTGTACTCAGGTACACCTGACTCCAGGGCCCACACTCTATCCATTGCGCCACCTAGCCACCCCCAGGATCACATTTCTAATGAGTGTCTGAGGAAGGATTAAATTTAGAACTGATTCTGTGTCCACCACTCTGCCCATTTCAGACACTGCTTTGATGCTGATATGAGTAGGTGAAGGAAAATCATATCTGATTAAAAATGTAAAAAAAATGCATACTTCTGGTTTTGCAAAGAATCACTATGACCAGAAATTATACAGTGATTCATAATTAGGATTTATTTAGCCAGTGACAAACTGATAAAATTGTTTTGATCCAGGTCTACTTTTCCCTTCTCTATGGCCAGAAACCTTGGGGAATTTTAAAACCCTTCAAAATTTGATTATCACTGCAAAGTACATGAACCTTATAGTCTGTCTCTAATTCATAAAGTCAATTCTACTTTTCTTTCCTAATGGTAATTTTTATTTACTTTGTAATCTGTAACATTGATCTGAGATTAGTTTGCTATAGCCTATTTTTTAAGGAAGCTGTAAGTGCAGGAAATTATGCTGTTCTTTGTATGGAAATATTCTATTTTTCTAATCTGTTATTAAGAGGACATAATTTTGTAGTTCTTTTTACAATTCACAATTTTGCTCATTGTTCTTTTTAATCAGTGATATTCCCTTTTTTGGTCAGGATTTAAGGTATATTCTGTGTCATTTAGTTGTCTGACTGTTGTAAAAATAAAATTTGTGTCCTTGACATTATTAGCTCTGTGCTTTAATCTGACTGGCATATCTCTGCAATGCCTTTTTTACCACCAATTAGAAATATAGTTTTCTTAAATACAACACTCAAACTATTATTTCTGCCTCAAGCCTGACCTCTGTTGGATATCTCTTTTTTTATGCATTTAATAGTATTTTATTTTTTCCAATTACACATAAAGTTTTCAACATTTGTTTTTGTAAGATTCTGAGTTGAATGTGTCTTTTTTTATCAAAAAGGAATTAATTTAAACATGAGAATCATTTCATAGGTTTTCCTGAATAAAGTTGTTACTGATTAAGATCCATAGCTTAAGGTATGTTTTTTTTTGTTGTTGTTTTTTTCTGTGTAGTTGATCCATGCTGGCAAAGGAGAAGCTATTAGGATCAGGTCCATTCTGAGATCCTTAATTCCATTGGGAGATTTGGTGGGAGTCATCAGCATTGCTTTCCAGATGCCAACAATAGCTAAAGGTAATATTGTTCTTTGGAATACAGTATTGGGTTGAATAATGATAAATTTTTTTTCTGATGAGGCATATATCAGAAGATTATTTTTAAATTTTTTTAAATTTTTAAAATTTTTAGAAGATTCTATAAAGATATTTAGAACTATATTTATGAAGTTCTTTTTACATATTTAATTTTATTTTTATTCTAATCACATGTAATTTTTCATATTTCTGATATTGTATATAGATAAAAGAAATTATATATTTTAATATCCCTATTCTATTGGTTTTCTTTGACCCCTTAACCTTTTAATGCTCTGAGCAACTCTCTAAGATTATAAATTGAAGAGGTGTTTATTTTCAAAGTGTTTTCATCTAATAGTTTCCCATATCAGTTAAATCATAGTTCCAGTTCCTGTCTCTGATCCTTAGTATCCTTTAATCTTCTCTTTTCTAGTTGACTGCAATTCTCTAATGTCTTCTTTGATAATTTATCAATTATGATTATCTTATTTTCACATTATTGTTTTTTTTGACAATTCTTTGTTGAAAGGAAAATGTTTAGTACTTTTATCCTGATTATCAGATAAAACTTAAGACAAAAGAGAATTTATTTTTTAATTAATTTATTTTGAATTTTACAATTTTTCCCCTAATCTTGCTTCCCTCCCTCCCCACCAAAAAAGAAAGAGAATTTAAAGAATTTTATTATAAGTATGTAAAGGTAGCAGCACCTTAATGGAATGATCACTGAAAATCAGCAATAGCTTCAAGGTGAATTTTTTTTTATAAGTAACCAAAAGATAATTCAGATAGGCCCACTTCAGGAAAAGAGGTGGGACCCTTGAATCTCTGTTCCTACTCAATTGCAATTTCCAGATAGGGGATGATTGACAAGGAACTGGAGATGCAAAAACTGCAGACCTAGGGTCTTTTTACTCACCAGAGCCTCCCCCAACACTGTTTGATAAACAGTTATGGGTAACTGAGGCAACATTACTTTCAAAATCATGATGCTTTACTTTAAAAACTATAGATTAATCAGTCAGCAACATTTGTTAAGTACCTTCAGTGTATAAAACACTGTCATATGGTAAGGGATTATACACAATTTATGCAGTGATCTTTGGGAGGAAAACTATATAGAAGTTTCAAAGAGGGGCAGCTAGGTGGTACAGTGGAGTTCAAATCCAATCTCAGACATTTACTGTATTTCTCTATGTATAAGACATACCCTTTTTTTGAAAAAAAAAATAGGGTCTAAAAACAGTGGTTGTAGATTTTTTTTACTTGCATTTCCTGCTTTTTCATACTTGTCTTTGAGCTCATTGTTTCGCATTTGTTACCAGTATATTAGGTTGTTTTGACACATTCTGCCCAGAAATGGCAGAATGGGATGAAGATCTAGTTTGAGAAAGTTTGGAGCAGGAGACCAGGTGGGCTCTTATGCAAACCCACATTATCAGGGCACCCATGATAGCAAACACAAAGAAGATTACTGCATAGCCAAAAATAAAATTGCTATCATGCCTGGAGGCTTGACATCCCAGCTCCAACCATTTGATATCAGCATTAACAAATCCTTCAAAGCTGCTATGAGAGATCAATGGAAACAATGGATGAAGTTTTCTGGGGACAATTTGACACCTTCAGGAATGGTGAAGAAAGCAACTGTAGATGTTTACACCTGGATGAAAAGATCCTGGGATAATATTGAGACTGAGATGTTGTCAAGTTATTTAAGAAGTGTGGCATTTTCAATGCCATAGATAGCACCGAGGATAAGGCAATATGAAGATAGTGATTCATCATCAAACACAGATGAGGACAAGCTAAATGGATGGGAGTTCTGACAGTGATGAAGAGTTGTATGAATTTTATGTTGAATAAAACTTGAGTTCATTAAATTTATGTAATATACTTTTTTAAAAATTTTGGTGCCCAAAATTAAGGTGCATCTTATATATGAGGAAATATGGTAATACTTTACTTAGCTGTGTGAACTTGGGCAAATCATTTAACCCCACTGCCTTGCAAAAGTAAAAAAAAAAAGTTCAAGGAAAAAAATTTAGGGTTAATAATAAGGAAAGACTTTCTGCAAATAAAGCTGCCCCAAGTTCTCATTTAGTAAAGAGGAATTTTTTAAAGAAAGGCTGATTGACTACTTGTAGGTTATGTTATGAAAAGATTCTTATTCATGTGTCAATTTGATTAGTTCCTCTGAAGTCACTTTTGATTATTCTACAAATTTTTTCTTTATTAATACTTTTCTATGAGGGAAGTGTGTTTCATAAGGTAAGGTGAAAATGTTAAGACAACATGTAAAGAGAAACTAAAAGGGGATGGTAGATACTGCTCTGAAAGAATGGCGAGTAGGAATAAAGGATGGCCCTCTTGTGCTCTACGCCAAAATGGAGGCTCTGGGACAAACTCAGCAGTGGGAAAAAGGGAGCCATAGAAGTAGAAAGTGAGGGATGGAAGGATGTATGGGGTGAAAAGACCACAGGAGCTTTAAGAAGTCCAGAATGAGAAGACAACTAAAACATGGAGGCCAAGTCCAGAGAGGTAGTGCAGGGGTGTGCTACTGAATGTTAGCAAGGGCATCTCCAAAAATTATTACACAATATACTTCTAACTGTAATGTGTTGCCGGGGTCCAGCCTCCACGGGGTCCTTGGAACCTGGCAGGAGGGATAGAGTTGGCGAAATGAGTTGAGTCAACAAGTGGGTAAAGGCAGGAGCAGGCTGACTGACTGTCAGCTGCTAGGATTTATTTTTATAGTTTCAGAATCATGTATGTTTCAAGCAAGCAAGCAAGCTGAGATCATTTCCTTGGTTACAAGAGTGTACAATTTTCATCATCAATCATATAGTTCATATGGTTACAAGTTTTAATCATGTGATTACAAGTTTAAGTAATAATCATATAGTTAATTGATTTCTTATCCCTTCTCAGACCATGATGACCTTAACTTGTCTGTTACCTTATTTATTACTACATTGTATAATTGTTAATTCACTTAAAGTTATTAATTAAGCAATTCTTTTAATGGAAAGTTTTTTTTTTATTTTTTGTGTAGGTAATGTTTTTCGATACATTCCTTAACAGTCTGTAGTGAGGGTTTTTATGCTTGTCTACCCATCCATTAACTCTTACAATAACCAATTTTTCTTTCTGGCCTTGTTGGTAGAAGCCACAGTTTCTGTGACTTTTTTATTCTTTCCCATGAAACTAAGGCTGCTGGAGTTCACATATCGGTCACCTGTACTAATTATTTTCTCACCATCTTTTTCATATATTCCTGTATATGGTAAGGGGGGGCAAAACTATTAATTTCCCTGGAATTCTATCTGACCCATCTTGTATCTGTTTTCCCTGTATATATTCTGGCATCTCCTTGGAATTCCCAGTGCTGCATTTTCCAGAGATTTCATAATGTTGAAGCCTTTTGTATGCCTCAGAGAGAGGCAGTCCTGTTAAATTTGGACAGAGTTTACAATCTGTTTTATTCAAGGAATTTTTCTGAAATCCTCCCTTTATAGTCATTCCAGTATCAGGGTGAGTAAATATTGTAATCAATAATAAACCTATAAATATTGGTATGCATGAAATCCCTATATATATTGAAGAAGGAAATGTTGTTCCATCAGGCAGTGTGACTGCCTTGAGTCTTCTTGCTGCGACTGTGTCAAACAGCTTAGAGACCCTGGCTCTCAATAATGTGTATTATTAATCCTTTTTTTAACTTTATTAATTCTCAACAGTCAACAAAGCAGTAAATCAAGCCCTGATTTGTAATGTTTGATGATTCCTCAGGGGTAAATAAATGCTCACGTTAACAATTTAACAGTTGGCAAGAATGGAGCTTCTACTCAGCCCTGGTGATGGCTGACATTGATATAGTACTTAACTACATTGTCATATCTGATTCCCATAACAGCTATATATTTTATTATACTCAATTATATTTATATTATATTCATTTTATTATATTCAATGTGATGAAGAGAAAAGTAAGGATCAAGGAGGTAAAATGACCTGTTCCTGTTTATTTAGCCTATGAGTGTCAGAGACCAATTTGAACCCAAGGCTTCTGTTTCCAAGTCTGGCACTTAATCAGTTATGCCAAAATGCTTAATATTTAATGATCAAATACAGTGATCCAAAACAGGGATAGATCATTCTAAATCCTGAATTTCTTCTACAACATTCCTGATGAGTGGTTACAAGTGGTAGAAAGAGGTATTGATGTCTAATAAAGGAGTGGAGGCAAGATTCAAAACTTTTAAACCCAGGACTCTTCCTTCTACCTCAGTGATCAGCAAAGAAGAGAGAGAAACATGTTAGTTGAGGAGAAATGGAAATTTGTTATTCCTCTTGGAAAGTGAGATGTGTATAGTTTTACACAGGTCAGAAGTTCTTTTTCCCCCCTTTTTTTCATAAAGATACAGGGAATAGAAGACAGAGAAATAGTTCTTTTCCCAAAAACCTTCTCAGCAGCAATTAGAATAATTTTATCCAGAGATAACATAGATAAAGAGAAAATTAAAGCCTAAAAACTTGAAAGGGTTGTTTGTGGTCAAAAAAGCTTCTTTTAAACTCATGATTTATGCCTATATTCCTATTTCTGAAGAACTATTTTTTTTTAATGATTCAGGGTCATTTGGAAGAAGTAATATCAGAATCAAAGAATTTGAAAAATGGAATGGCGTTCAGTGATCAATCCATTAACATAAGGATTTCCCACTAATATCCTCAACCAGTGGTTGTCCAGCTTCTGCTTTAAACCCTCCTAGGAAGGGGAATCCACCCCATCTCCAGGAAGACTAGTGCCTTTTTTGGATAACTCTAAATGATAGGAGGGGTTGTTTTATTTTCTTTGATGACATCAAGCCTAAATATATTTCTTTTCAATTTCTACCTAGTGAACCAACTCCTAACATCTAGAACTCTGCAGAACAAATTTAATCCTTCCTCCTCTTGACAATTCTTCAAAACTTGAAGAAGATTAACTTGTTCACACAGAGGTGTCTCTAGGCTAAATATGCCCAGTTTCACAATCAGTTTTCAATGGTGTGAACTCTTGGCCCTTCCCTTTGCCCTCATCTGGACATGCTCCAATTTATTGTACTAAAATCATGGTACCCAGAACTGAACAGATAGTATTTAGGTATGAAAAAATGTAAAGTACAATGGGACCTCCCTATCGAACTATATACCCCACTTAATGTATCACATGTAATTTTTTGACTAGAATATCTCATTGTTAACTCATACTGATCTTAGAGTACATCAAAATCCTCACATCTTTTTCAAAACAACTATTGTCAATCCAGGCCTCCACCATCTTATTTTTGTGAAATAATGAGGAAAAAATACTATTAATAACCAATAATAATAATAATAATGATAACCAATAATAGTCAGTGAAACTAATTTATTAAGCATTTTCTATGTACTGTGTTACAGGGATTCTAATGCTAGAGATGTGTACATATAAGATATCTACAGTGTGAATGAAAGTGTTGATTTTAGAGAAAAGATCCAGAGTTTCCCCTTTTTTTCTGTGGTCCCCATTTCAAAATTCCTTCTCTTGAAGATGATGGGATTGAATTAATTCTCCTGGGTTCTGATCAGACCTCACCCAACTTTATTAGGAATTTTAGGTTAAAGCTCTTTGTGCTCTACTGAGGTTTGGGTGGAGCTAAATTCCTTGATTTGAATGCCTTAAGATTTGGGCTACTTTAGAAGAAAAGACAAGATGAAAGCCCATTAGAATAGGTAAAGCCCTTCATTGATATATTCATTCTCTGGTTAATTTTTAGCCAAAGTTAATCAACCCTCAGGAACACCCCTCTTTAAACCCTGAGCCCAGCAGCACTTGAGAGTGGCCCTGACCTCTTTTACTAAAATGCTAGGATTAGGTAGGGGTGGCTAGGTGGTACAGTGATAGAGCACTGGCCCTCTAGTCAGGAGTACCTGAGTTCAAATCCAACCTTAGACACTTAATAATTACCTAGCTTTGTAGCCTTGAGCAAGTCTGCAAAAACCTTAAAAAAATGCTAGCATTATTGTTAAAATGACTAAATACCCAGAAATTATGTCTCTTGAACTTTTAAAATGTCACAATAGAATTTTGTCCTTGTTAAACTTTGGATTTATGCCTGTTGAATTTCATCTTGTTAGAAATATGACTTGCCAAGAGCCTTTTGAATTTTGACTTGGTCATTCATTTTTTGTTATTTTAACTTGTCTAGTTTATATCATCCATATGTTTGATAAGCACACCATGTAGGTCTTTATCCAAACATTGTTAAGTTAAAGAACTTCAGGCCTATCATGGAATCCTGAGGTTCTCTGGTGGAGGCCTACAGAACCAACAGTTCTGAATTCTACCCCCTATCACTTCTTACTTAGCCTATTGCAGTAATTTGCTAGTTGGTTTCCTTCAAGTCTCTCTCTATCTGTCCTCTACACAATTCTTTTTTGTTTTAGGTTTTTGCAAGGCAAATGGAGTTAAGTGGCTTGCCCAAGGCCACGCAGCTAGGTAATGTCTGAGGTCACATTTGAACTCAGGTACTCCTGACTCCAGGGCTGGTGCTCTATCCACTGTGCCACCTTGCTGCCCCCCCCTACACAATTCTTTAATCATTTTTTTTCCATGTAACTTTCTATACTCAGTCAACACCAGCAACTCTCTATTATTTCCAGGATCAAATGTCAAATCTTCTATTTGGTTTTTATAGTCCTATATAATCTGGCCCCTTCCTACCTTTTTAGACTTCATACATTTTGCTCACCTCCATAGTCTATGATCTACTATATTGGACTTTTTGCTATTTCTTACACATTTTTTTATCACTTTCAAACTATGAATTTATACTGGCCCTGGCCTTTTCTTTCCTTCTGAGAGAGAGCCAACTCCCAGTTTCATTTAAATCCCAGCTGAAATGCTTCTGCAGGAACTTTTTTGCTATTTTTCCCCAGGTACTGGTTTCTTTCCTCTAAAATCGATACTTCCATTTACATTGTAGATATCTTATATGGACATATATCTCTGGCATTAGAATCCCTGTAACATAGCACATAGAAAATGCTTAATAAATGAGTTTCACTGACTGATTAAAACCTTGCAGAGATTCTATTGTCATGGTCTTTGAGAACCCACTCTTCACTACAGAAATAAGCTGGGGAGGGGAGGAAGGGAGAGAGACAGCAGAGTGAGATGCACAGTGGACTGATTTAGGAATCATGAAGACTTATAAGTATGTAACTTGAGCAGGGTCAAACAGACCTGTTGGTATTCCAAACTGGTAGAGGGAATTTCTGTGTTGAACATTCATTCACATTGATAAAAATAACAGAACTCTTCCTGTCTTAACAAATATAATGTGGACTATCATGGAAATAAATTTTTACAAATAAGTTGTTATTCATTTCATTTTATTCAGTTTTGTCTAAAATTGAAACTCATGATGCTGCTATAATTTTTTGATACTTGATGAGCTTTGCACACACAGAGGAGATAAAATTATCCTGTATTTTGATTGTAGAAAAACAAAACATTTATGTAAAAATGAAATGAATAACATTGTAATCATTAGAAATTTATTTTCACTTTTCTTTTTCCATTATCAATATTTTTATTTTCATTTCACCCTTTAGACTCTATTTCTAATTCTGTTTTTTTGCTTTTCTCAGATATACATTCTGGAAATTTAATCAATCCTTCTACTTTAATCATTACTTTGGCTGTCTCTTTTTCATCTTTTCTGTTAAACATCACATTTCATTTATTTTTATTGATTTGGGTTCTGATACATCAGCATGTTTGTCATAGATAAAGAAAAATAGTAATTTAACTTATATTCCTCAGTGAGTTTTAGTGTACCCTTACATACTTCAGCTATTTTACATTACACCTATGACAGCTTTCCAGAAGCTGATTCCTCAGCCTCCTCCACCTGGATAGATGTCACAGTTGTTCTGTGCATATGCTAAGCTCCATTATACCTATATATAAACATTCTCTTTAGCCCTCTTATTTCTTTTCCTCTTTGTTGTAATCCATGCTCAATTATTTGAGAAAATGCTCTCCCACTCCCTTATCTTTTTCCTCTCACTTATCCTCTCCAACTTCCTCTTTGTCTCATTTTTTTATTTTACCTTAAAGAGACCTAAAATAACCTTACTCAGGGCTGCTAAATATAATGACATTAGATAAATTAAAGTCCTCAGGGGAGATTAAAGCAGCTGAAGTTCTTGATAGTTCCCAGAACTACCATTTATAGTATACACATTAGTTGACATCTACTTCTCCCTCCTCTAAGTAAATTTACTCTTCCTAGATCTGTAGAGTACACACACACACACACACACACACACTGCACACACATATATATAAAACTTTTATTTACACCATAGATTAAATGAGTTTTTATCAGTTGTTCTGGCAGTTCACCATCATTATTATATGGTTGTTGACATTGGAAAAATATATTTCTTGTTTCAATTTACATTTCCTAGATCTCTGGAACAATTTATACATCCATATGATCTCTCACTCATATACATTGAAATTCTTTATAAATTATAAGAGAGTTGTGAATTGAAAAATGTAAACTTATGTATCATATCATTTGTGGACTGGTGAGTTTTATAATCTTTCTTTAACAGAGATGATTTGTAGGACTTTGATTATGTTTTGCTTTTCTACCGTCTTTATAATTAAATAGTATATTTTTTACAAACTTAAACATCCATTATGTTCTTTATAAAATTAGGCAATAAACCAATCAGTTATGAGAGTACTTTTGTTAAACAGAATTTAAAAAATTATTATATATTCTAGCACTCAGGAAATTGTTTTTCTCCTAAAGGTTTGATTTTTTTTTATTGTCAATAATATCTGAAGACAAATTTTTTTTTCAAGTCACTGGCTGGAAAAATTAATCACTTTGTTAATTTTCTAAACTTTGAAAAAGGAAGAAACAATGGAAGTCCTATATAGTATTTCACCTCCAGATAACCATTAATAATGTTATTTTCTTTCTTATAGATGGAAATGTGGTGGAACCTGACATGTCAGCAGGGTTTTGCCCAGATCACAAGGCAGCTATGGTTTTGTTCCTTGACAGGGTCTATGGAATTGAGGTTCAAGATTTTCTCCTTCATCTTCTTGAGGTTGGCTTCTTGCCAGACCTCCGAGCTGCTGCTTCTTTAGACACGGTAAGAATTTAAAAATCTGACTACTTCAGTTTAATGGCTTATTCCAACTCATTTTTTGGTGGACGAAAGAAAACTCTACCTCAATAAATAAGGGAAAACAAAAAAAACAGATTCTCCCCCCCTAAAAAAATTAGTCTTCCCCTTAAAAATAAACAACTTTTCCTGTCTTTCAAATGTTTTAAAATGTTAGGAATTTATGGTATTTAAATGGGAAGTTCGAAAAGCAGGATTTGGTGACAAACTAATAATTTACATGATTATCACATTGCTCTTAAGACAAATTGGCCCTCTTGCCATATACAGTGAATACTATACTTTAATAGAAGTATATTCTATTTAATAGGCAATATGTTAAAAGATTAGTTAGATGTATGTTTAAGGACCATACTGAAAATCTTAAGTGATGTATTAATAATTAGCACAGTATCTTTTATATTTTCAGGTAAAAGAATTCTTTATACTTGTAAAAGAAGTTAATTTCAAGTGGATTTAAATACTAATATAATAATACAACAAAATGAAGTCCCATGTAATTAAAAATGTAAATTCTTTTTTGTCCTTTGGAAAAACTATTATGGCTTGTTTGTGTATTCCCATTGTCAGGTGCAGTGTTTTGTATATAGTAAATACTTAATAAATGTTTTTCAATCAAATCAAATTATGTATACAAATATTTTTCTGAAAATAAATGAAATGATTAATGTATAGCAATGGATCTATCTTTGACTTATTCTAGTGCAGGCAATATGATCTTATAAATATGTTATTAACATAAAACAAATGGCAGTTCAGAAAAATCTATGTTTGTAAAAGTAATTCGACATATACGTATTTCCACATTCATTTTGGTACAATTTGTGCTCCACTTTGAATTTGGTCCTTCTGTCAATGATTTGTGAATTCATTTGAAGAAAGCCTCAGGAACCTATGGATAATCCATTTATGGTTAATTGGAAGCCGATTCTGTGTCAGTTTTCCTAAATCAGAGAATTATACAGTTATGTATATATGAGGAAGTACATTTGTATTTATTCTTTCTTGGATAAGAGATCTAATGAGCCTTATTACTGGCTTGTCCTTTCTCTCCTTAATGTCCTTTTCCATACACATACAACTCAATGCTGTTCAATTCATTTCATAGGCTGCTCTTAGTGCCACAGACATGGCCTTGGCTCTCAATCGATATCTTTGCACTGCAGTCTTACCTTTATTGACAAGGTGTGCTCCTCTTTTTGCTGGCACTGAGCACCATGCTTCACTCATAGACTCACTGCTTCATACAGTGTACAGGCTATCCAAGGGCTGTTCTCTCACAAAAGCTCAGCGGGATTCCATAGAAATCTGTCTTCTCTCTATTTGTGGGTAAGTAAAGACTTCATTCTGTACTACATTTCACTTTTTCCAAGAAAATGTTTCTACTAGTCCTCAGTTAATATATGAATTAGTTATTATAAAGTATTAAATTTATTTCTTCTCCAGTGGGAAAGTGCTTCTACATCAACCCAATCTTAGAAGGCAAATTCCAGAAATAGAAATGCTTTTTCTCTGAACTTATTGAATTGATTTGAACTTTTATTATGTTAACTTTTTTCCTCCTAATTGTCATTTGCCTCATCCTCCTGACTTCTTTCTTCATTGATACATATTAGTCCTTTTTAGGGGGTTAGGAGGTTTTTTTTTTTTTTTTTTACATTTTTGCAAGGCAAATGGGGTTAAGTGCCTTGCCCAAGGCCACACAGCTAGGTAATTATTAAGTGTCTGAGACCAGGTTTGAACCCAGGTACTCCTGACTACAGGGCCAGTGCTTTATCCACTGTGCCACCTAGCCACCCCTGGTTAGGGGATTTTTTGCATGTAACAGTGTATAGTAATTGATTTCCATCTGAGAACTGTTTTTAAATTTGAATGAGAATTTCAAATTGCTTCCTGGAAGGACAAAAGAAAGGGAAGGGTATTTTGTGTGACCTCTATACAGAGTGATAATTAAAAGAGAGATATACAAATGTTCAGGATATACTTAAGTTTATTATACACATTCTATGTAAGGCACTGGTTATACTTTAACATTTTAATATTGTATGTTTTGTGATTCATTGCTGCTGTGAAACCATTTGAAGAATACTGAATTTTTATTAACTTCAACTTCCTTTTTTTATTTTTGTTTGTTTTCATCATGTTATTTTGTGACAAAAATTGCTGATAATTAATTCTCTTACCAAATAATGCCACCTAACTTGTTAAAGATTCTGTACTTGAAGAGTTAGATGATAAGAGTTCTAGTTTATGTCATGAATTAGAATAGGTGCTTAAATGAAAGTAAGTAAATAAAATTTTGCTTCCCTGTAAAAATTGCTATTTTTCCCAACAGCCAGTTGAGACCTTCCATGATGCAACACTTGTTAAGAAGATTAGTTTTCGATGTTCCATTATTAAATGAACATGCTAAGATGCCTCTTAAGGTAAGTTTGAGCACAGTTTACAGTTAAATGATCACATGTGCCTCTAATATTACTTCCTTTAGTGTAATAATTTTCTAATGCTTTTTTCTAACATTACTTTCCTGAGATTCAATAGTTTATAAAAGCAAAAATTAAAAAAACTTAACTTATATGTAGAGAACAAGAAAACATTACAAGGTTATCACAACAGCTGATTCCCTTGTTTATTCCTGATTATTAGCAAGGAAAGTTAAAGCCACAAATCACTTTGCCTTAGAGAGCAGTCTGCGACGCAAGTTGCATCACAAAACACTGATTGGCCATTATCTCCACTGACACAAGACTGATTTAGGAGTAGAAAACAAACCACCCCACTACTATAGGACTAAATCCTGGCTGTGCTTCTTATTACCTACAGAGGCTCAGGTAAGTCATTAAATCTCTCTGGTCCTCTTAGAGGTAGCTCTTAGAGGTAGCTGGTGCTCAGTGGACAAAGTATTGGACCTGTAGTCAGGAAATCCTACTTCAGACCCTTTATTAACTGTGTAGGCCAGCTCCTTAATATCTGTGCACCTCAGCTTTCTTATCTTTAAAAGGGGGGAGGGAGAGACCTTAATAGAATCTGTCTCAAAACAGTTTTTATGAGAATCACATGAAATATTTGTAGAAAGCTTAGAACAATCTTAGGCACATAGCTGGTACTTAATAAATACTCCCTAATCCATGTGTAAAATGAAGAGATTGGATTGGTCCATATGACACTTAAGATTGCTTTTAGATATAATCCTTTGATATCTTCTTCATCAGCTTCTGATGACAGCACATATAGTTGGCTATAATATCTCCATTTTCCATCTTCAAAGTTCATGGACAAGAATGCCCCTGTCCTAAACTTATGACTTTGTGAATCTAACAAAAATTTGGAGAAGTGCTGAAGAGTTAATAACCTTAATGTCTGTAGTCTTACCGTCCTAATTCAACCATTTATCCAATATTTATTGAATATTTATTATATGTGGACATCCTCCTAGACACATACATGAACAAAGAATGAAACAATTTTCTGCTTAAAAGAACTTACTTTCTAATGGGGGCACAGCAAATATATATATATGGCATACTTACAGCATATATATATATATATATATATATATATGTATATACACATATGTATGCACATATATACATTAATACCCAGAGTTATATACATAATCTATATTTCTATATAACTTTACATATTTTTATATGTGTAGATATACTTATCTGCTAATGACCATAACAGTCATAACTAGAAATGAGGGAACCTTAAGTGATTAATCAGGACTTGGGTATTAGTTACTCCATGGCATTGTTTTCGAAGAAAAGGAATGAATTTTCTAATTCATTGTACTTCTACCTAAAACCTCTCTTTGTGCTGTCCCTAAAAATATGTTGATAAGGCTGTGGACTATATAAGGATTACAGAACACCTGTAGAATATCAGCTCTGCATCAGAAGGAAAACAATAGGATGATCATTGTGGTCTCCCCAAATAATTGAGTCTTTTGAGTTAGCAGAGAATTCAAATATCATCTAATCCAACCTATATTGAATATGTATAACATTTCAGACTGTTGATCAATTAGTCTCAACTTGAAAAAGCCCATTGATATGGAGCTTATTATTTTTGAAAGTAAGCCAGAGCTTTTGCAGAGCTCTCATTTTTGCAGAGCTCTCTCACTTTTGCAAAGCTGACTAAGAAGAATGGATTAGAAATTGACTTCTCTGTAGTTTCTACATACTGCTTCTAATTATGATCTCTGGAACCAGACAGAATATATCCCTTCCATTTGATGACCCTTTGAATACTTCATGAGAACTATTACTTCTCTCTACAAATCTTGGCTTTTCTGGTTTAAACTTCTCTAATTCTTCTGAACAGATCTCCTGGACTCTGTACTGATACATAGATCAGTGTGGTGTTAAACTCAAATGGAAACAGGGGTTGCTAAAACTCTCTATAAGGATCCCTGTGGAATACAACTAGACTTAGAAAACCACATATTTACATTATGTATGTTCTACTTTATTTTGGCTTATGTTGTCACATAATTACCAATTACATTTTAATCTGCTTCTGACCAAATGGGGAATGTTTCAGGTCATGTGAGACAATTTGGTAATTGTTTGACACCTCTCCACTAAACAACCTTTATTAACAGGGATGACTAGTTCCACAGACATGATAGCAAGCTTTGGGTAAAATCAAAGAAATTCAGAATTGGAAGAGACCTCATTAGGTCATCTGCATCCATTCCCTTCATTGTTGAGCCTCTGCTTGTTGAATAAGTCAACCCATTCCACATGAATACATTTTTCAAAATGCAAAATACTTTTACCCATTTTGTTCCTTTTCAACAATTTTTGTTATCTATTTCATTTATTTTCAATAAAATATTCCAACCATGATTGTTATCCTACCACATCTCAGTGATAGCTATTAGATGAATTTGCCGTTTTTGCATTAGGATCTCTATTACCATTTATTAACCATATTTTATTCATTTGTGTAGAGCTGTCTGAGATTGTGAATTACTTTGCTGGCTTTGTCTCTTGAATTTTTTCCTCTTGTGTATTATTAATGTCCTTGATTTTTCTATATTAGGCATCCCCCCCCCATTTTTTTTCATTTTTGCACTACAGTCTTCTTTATCACATATTCCAGGTTTCAGTAAAATATACTTTTAACCATTTCTTATTAATGGCCAACCTTAACGGCCTTAATGGCTTAACCTTAATGGCCAAGAGTTTTTATTTTAACTTTTGTCACATTTTGTCTCAGATACCATCTTTTTACCTGTTTTTTAAAAAACAATTTGCCTTTAACTTCTGCAGCCCTAATCTTCTATTGAAAACAACAATGAAAATATCTGCTATTTTTCTACAATCCTGTTTCTTACCTAAGACTTCATAATCCTTGGTGATACTTTTTAGCTTCCTTCTAGGTCTATTTTTTTTGACCCCAGATGAATCACTAGTTGACAAAGATCATTAAACTTTTCTTCACATTTCAGATAAATGGTGCAGGCAGAAAACAACCTTTATTATTTAAGTTCATTTCTCCAGATGCTTTGGTTTTCCTTAGCAGAAAGTCAGTAACTACAATTAATCTTTTTTTTGTTTAGTGGACATTATTCAGTGACAATTCTCTGGATAGAATGTGTAAATCTATTTCCTCATTCTTTGGAACAGAAATTGCTTTTGCCTTAAATTCCAACTCCCCACCTTCCTGGGAAGAGCCTCCTATCCATTAGTTAACTCCAAGGATTTAGTGTTTATCTTTCTTTGAATTCCATTTTTACATCCTCCAACCTTCAGGCAATAAAAGATACCCCTTTGGCTACTTAGATCCCTTATTGTGTATTTTTCTTGATTCTCTTAAAAATTACCTTCCTCCCCTTGATACTCTAAAGAATAGAAGATGATGTGTTTATCCATTCATTTTCACCTAATTTAATGAGGGAACTGACCTGCCATCTGTAGCTATTAACTTCAGCAGCCTTCTGCTGGCTTTTTCATCCACTGTCCCTGGTTGGACACTAATCTCCACCATTTAGGCATGCAAAAGATTTGTGAAAACCAACTGAAGACAGGGAATAAATGATTTATGAAAATAAACAAGAATCTACAAAGACTGTTGGTAATTAACAGTACTGCCCACACTGTTAGTATTTGCTTTGATAGATACACATTAAATCTCAATGTAGACAAACAACAGTGGGGAGAAACATAATGACCATTTATTTCAATGGAAGACCTAGCAAAGAATACCACAGGGCTCTTTAGGAACCATGGTGACCAATCTCTGAGATTTCATAGTTGTAGATCTTGCTATCGATTGTGTTCTTCCTCAGCTACAGCTGTCTTTAGTTTGTGCTGCCTCAGTATTACTGTTGGACCAGCTTTCTTTGGCATAAGAGTGGTGTAATGACTGACCAATTGGGAAGCTTTTGCTAGATCTGGTTGGCACATATCTTGACTCTGAGTGCCTTTTCACCAGGCACTTCCAGGAAGTTTTGAAGTATCTTGTCTTTGATTCCTCTAGTTCTCCTTCCTCACAGACTCGTGGATGGATTGAATATTTGGAATGTGGAGTTGGGAAAACCTGAGATTCCATTTCATCTCAGATATTTATCAACTGTGTGATTCTGGCATGTTACCTAAACTCTGTCTGCCTTTTACTCATCTGAAAAATGGAGATGATAATAGCACTTATCTCCCAGTTATGAGTATCAAATGAGATAATTTATATAAAACACTGCATAATTTTAGCTGTTAAGGTTAGTCCCTTAGCCAGCTCTCTGTCAATTTATCGGTATCAATAGAACAGATTATATAGAGAGTTTTTGTTTAGTGACATTCTGTGTTTCTTTGAAATTGGATTTTAGTTACTAAACATACATCAAAGGTATTCCAAATTAGGCAGTGCATACTATTCTTGTGAAGAAGATGAATGATTTTTTTTTTTATTGGATCAAATATAGTGAAATAATAAAATGGTAGAATAGTCATACTGAAGGGTAATTATTTATGGATCAATGGCCACATGGTAAGTGTTCCTTTCAATGAAGTGCCCCAGGATTCTGTGTTTGACTATGTGCTATTTAACATTTTTATCAGTGACCTGGACAAAGTTTTATATCAAAAGATTTTCAACTTTACTAGTGGCAAAGCTGGAAGGATTAGTTAACATACTGCTTGACAGTGATGATATAAAAAAACTAGAATACTAGCAGACTAAAACATTAGATTGAATCTTATGAGATAATAAATGAACATAAATATCAAAGTTTTACACTTAGGTTCAAAAAATCAGTTTCATTATATGAATCCTACTGAATTAACAGTGGTTAACAGTTCATTTTCAAAAGATTATAGGACTACAATGAAATACAATCTCAATGTGATATGGCATCAAGATAGTATGATCTTGGACTACTTGAAGAGAAGCATACTTTTTAGGAAAAAAGAAGATAATTTTTTTGATCTCTGCTCTGGCTAGACTACAACTGGAATACTGCATTCAGTTTTGGATACTATAGTTTTAAAAGGACATTGATAAACTAGAAAGTACTCAGAGGAGAGCAAGTCAGATGATAAAGGGTCTTGAATTCACGTCATGAAAATTGATTGAAGAATTTGTTCTGTTTAGTTGAGAAATATCCTTGAAAGCAAGGTCTGTATTTTGCCTCTTTTTGTATCCCTAGCTCTTAGCAAAGAGCCTGATACATAATGGGATAGTAGGTACTTAAAAAGGATTTGAATGTGTGAGAACTGTTCTTGAAGGAAGAGAACCAAGTTCAACAGGGAAACTTTTCAAAGAGAATGTCAAGAAAAATTTCCTAATAATTAAAGCTTTCCCAAAGTAGTTGGATTGAATAAAATGAAGGGAGATTTTAACTTGTTAGAGATTTTCTAGGAGAGGCTGGATTACCGCTTCCTGTATATAATACAGAGGAGATTATTTTCATATATTACTTTCTCTACGTGTCTGCTAAGGGCCCTTAGAACTCTCAAATTCTGACATTCTTTGGCTAAAAGAAGAGCTAATACTATTTGGGCAATATAAAGAAGTTTTCTCAAAAGAAATTAGTTATGAACTAGGTCTTTTACAAATTTGTAGACAAAGACTGACAGAAAGGAAAGAACATGAGCATAAGTACATAGTTAAGTACAAATATATTTTCATTTACTCTGCATTTATTCAGTATCCAATGTCATTGTGAATTACATTATTATTCAATTCAACCTCTTGCAAATAGTAACAAATAGAAATGAATGAATTTGAGTTTTTTCTGTGTTTTAGTGTCATAGAATTATAGAATTTCAGTTAATATGATCTCAGAAGTCATCTGATCTGATCCATTCTTAAACTGGAATAATGTCTATAGCATGGTCTGACAGGTGATCACCCAGACTCTACATGGAAAATATTCAGCAATGATTACTACTTAAAATCTTTTCTATTTTTGGAAAGCTGTTAGGAAATTTTCCTTATATTGAACAAAAATCTTCCTCTCTGCTACTGCCATTCATTCCTCCTGCCCCCCCCCCCCCCAGGACTAAATAGAACAAATCTAATCAAAGTTTCATCTTTCTGAGTTAAAATCTAGCCTGACACTTTCTAGTTATGTGACTTTGGGCAAATAATTTGTCTGTTCCCTTCTTGATAAAATGAAGTAAAAAGGAGATGACAAACTACTCTAGCATCTATGCCAAGGAAACCCCAACTGGGGACACAAAGAGTTAGACATAACTGGAAAATGACTGAAATCTGATCCAAAGAATCATAGAATTCAACAAAAATTAAATTTAAAGAAATTCAGATGAAGTTGATAAATTTCATTTCTGAACTGTTAGTATTGCATGATTTTAGAATTCTCTATGAAAGTTTATGAAAAGAATTGCCTTTTGCTTTTGACTGTTAAAATTATTTTGTACATAGCTGCTGACAAATCATTATGAGAGATGCTGGAAGTATTATTGCTTGCCTGGAGGCTGGGGGAACTTTGGTGCTGCCTCAGAAGAAGAACTTCATTTGTCAAGGAAGTTGTTCTGGGGCATTTTTGATGCACTATCTCAAAAGGTAATTTTTACTTCTTAGTCTGTAAATTGTTGGTTTGCTTATTAAGTCACCAGTTTTCCTACAACAGATCATTTTCCTAGTTCATTAGATAGGTTTTAATCTAAAATTTAAACAACTTCTATCAAATTCCTTTACATTTCTATCTGTACCTTTCATGACTGCACAGAATCCTTATCTTTCTCTAATGATACTTTTAAATATCTGCATTAACTTTTCTTCAAAATCATCATTATTGAGTACATGGCACCTCCTTGAAATTTAATGAATAATGAATCTGAATAAATCACACCTAAATGTTTCCTCATCTGTAAAATGACTTAGAGAAAGAAATGACAAAGCACTCTAATGTCTCTGCTAAGGAAACCACAAATGGGTTCACAAAGAGTTGTATGCAACTGAAAATGACTGAATAGTAAATTGCAAAGTACCAACTTGCATTGGTAGAAGTTCCTCACCAAGAGCTCCTTATTATTGATGAAATCACAGGTCTAATTCTTACCCCAACTCCTGAAAGTTCCTCTGTACACATTTTTTGTTTTGTTTTCTATTGAACATATTATGTAAAAAGAAATGATATTTTTTACAAACATTGCCCTTTTTAACAAATAATTTTAAAGTGAATTTGACAAATAAATCTTTTCTTTAAAAGTAAAAGTAGCAAATTACAATTTACAAAGCATTTCCCTTACAACCACTTTGTGTAGTAGCTAATGAAAGTATTATTCCCAAACCTCTTCCCAAACCTCCATTTTGCATATGAGAATATTGAGATTAAAAAAAAATTTAAGTAATTTTCCTAAGTCAGACAGCTAGAACTGATGCTCAAAGCCATGATTTCTGACTTTTTGTCTAGTTCTTATAAGATCATGGAGCTAGAACTACAAGAAAGAAGAAAGTAAAGGGGCAGGTATTCATACAACCCCTACAATGACTCAGATATTGTGGACTTTTTACACATAGCTCCTTTATCCTTACAAAAACTGGGCAAAGTATTATCCTCATTTTTCAGGTGAGAGAAAAAAAAGAGGAAATCAGACTAAATGACTTGCCCATGACCACACAGCCAGTAAGTATCTGAGGCTAATTTGAACTTGAATCTTCCTGACTCCAGATCTACGGTTGTATCCGCTATATCTGCTGCCTTTTAAACTTCATCCCTCATTTTACAAATAAGGGACCAGCAGGACAAAGAGGTTAAGTGTCTTGTCCAGTGTCACAAGGGTAATAAAGCCAGAGGGAGTCTGTTTTACCATCCTCAATGGGAATGGTGGCAAGCTTTGCTTGACCCAGTGTTTATTCTGTCCTCTGCTTCTCCACAGAAATATGAACAGGAATTATTCAAGCTGGCCTTGCCCTGTCTTAGTGCTGTTGCAGGAGCTCTGCCTCCTGACTACATGGAATCCAACTATGTCAGTATGATGGAAAAACAGTCATCAATGGATTCTGAAGGAAACTTTAACCCACAGCCTGTCGATACCTCAAAGTATGGACTCTTTCTATTGCAGCAGATTTTTATTGTAAATGATTTGTGAAGTCTGAATTTGAATAAGGTACTAAAGTGAATTTTCTGCAATCCCTGACCAAGTTGTCAGTAATCATAGCCAAGAAAGCTAATAGGTCACGATGCTTCAGTCAAAATTTGCCCTGAAATATTTGTTGATGATCATGAATAAATATCTGCATTATTTAGTTCTCTCAGCAGTTCTCAAAGTGCATTGCAGGGTTGTTCATATAGTATACAAAGAAATCGTTTTAACTACCACTGATTCACACCAACTGTTGTGTGGAAACCTGGCTACATATTTCAGAATTGTTCTAATAGGCCTGAGCTCTCTCTTAGCTTCTAGGACTATTAAAAAAAAATTCAACCTGTGCAATTTTATGAAAATAGAAATATTTTCACCTTATTTTCTGCTAGTTTTTACCAATTTATATCACTTTGTAAAGAAATACACAATAGTCATACAATTACCACATTTCCAAATTTTGTTTTTGAATTAGTTGAGGAACTTGTCAATATTTCATATAGGTTAAGATCACAGAATGCTATCAAAACTTTCTTTGTACTATGGCTTAGATGTTCATCAATTTAATTAAATTCAATATGTACTTATTGGACTCTTAAAATATGTTGCTTATTGCATTATAGGTTTGGAATTTCCTAATGAATATAGGAATAAGGTATATAATGGAATACTATAATTTATACATATGAAAAATTTTATAAATGTGCTGCATTTTATATACAGTCAAATTTTTTTTGTATGGTATATTTTAGTTATGGTCAAATTACTGTTTAATTTTTTTGCAGGAAAAATAATTATGTAAGATTCCATTTGTATTTCATTTCTCAAAATTAGTTATTTTAGTGAATTATTTTTGGTTATTGCTATTGGTAAATATAATATTTCCTTTCAATAGTATATCGAAATTTTTGATGTTTGTAGATTCACACTTCCATAAGTGTAGAGTCGGAAAAGACTATATTTTATATCTTATGCTAGCTAAGTCAAAATTTATAATGTTTAATCTTTGTTCAAGAAATTATGTATCATTTTACCCTAGAGAAAAATGAGAGGAAAGGGATGGGATAAGTGGGAATGGGGGGAGGGAAGGGGGGGAGTAGGTGATAGAAGAGAGGGAAGATCATGGGAGAGGGTACTCAGATACAATACACTTCGGAATAGAGACAGGATGAAAGGAGAGAGAGAGAGAGAACAGAATAAATGGAAGTGGGGAGGAATCGAGTGGGGGGAAATACAGCTAGTAATAGCATCTGTGGGAAAAATATTGAGACAACTTCTCTGGTAGACTTACAATACAGAAAGCAACGCATCCCAGAAACAGAGCTGTTGGAATCTGAACACAGACTGAAGTACACTTTTTTCCTCTCTCACTATTCTTGAGGTTTCTCATTTTTCTGGGGGTGGGGGGTGGGTTTAATATTTACTCTCACAACAAGATTATTATAATAACAAAAAATTTTAAAAAGAATTCATGTATCATTTAATTATAAATTGCTTAAAAATAATTTATGAATCTTCTATCTCTGTTAGGTGATATTTTTAGATGTCGTAGACCATTTATAACTACTTTATTGTCAGAGAAATGAATAATCTCAGTAAATAAAAAATAGAGGACAAAGGTTTCAGGAAACTAGAACTTCTTTACCAGATAAGTTGTTTTAGAGGGAAAAAAAACCTTTTAACATTGATAAGGAGCATGTACTATTAAAGAAAAAGTTTTCCCAAATTTGATAAGAGTAAATTCTGCTTTTAATTTATTTTCTTTTTTAATCATTTATCATTTATTAATCTTATTTTATCATTATTCTTTAACTAATTCTTCTAGTTAATATATTATGCAATAAATTTGAAGGATAACCAGAGTTTTGCAATTTATTTAATTATGCAATTTCTATTTATCTTCTACAGTACAGTAGCTCTATAGATTATATGTCTGTAAAAGTCAGCACTCTGGTTATAGTGTTAGTCTTGAAACGAGGAAGCACTGGGTTTAAGTCTTACTTTTAACTATATAACCTAAGCAAATAATTTAAATTCTCACTTGTACAAGTAACTTTTATGCTATATAGAGTGCAGAGTAGCTGCTGCCTGGTTCATCATCTGAGATGTTATCTCTGTCAAAGAAATGATAGGTTCAATTTTTATCCTCCGTATAAAATTTAATTAGATTAAGTAGTTTATATTAAAAAAGTAAACTTAGGATGTTAACTTTGAATCATAGGTATTAGCATCATTGTCTCTTACCCTTTTTAATCTGTGCTTCATTTTTTCCTTTCAGCATTACAATTCCTGAAAAGTTAGAATACTTCATTAACAAATATGCAGAACATTCACATGACAAATGGTCAATGGAAAAGGTAAAAGTCAAAATAAGACAGTATAATCTGTCATTGTCATTTTCAATAGCTTAACAGTGTTACATTCACTAGTGGTCAAAAGTAAAAGTTTGATTATAAGAAAGTTATTTGCTGGCTATTTTAGAGGCACTTGGACTCTTGGACTTAGGGTTGAGTGTGAGTTCATAGTCCATTTTTTATGCTTGATATGGGAAAATGACAACCTGTTTGATGAACATTTTCACAATAAGGATAAAATTTCATATATTATTTTAATATTAGTTTTATGGTCATTTTCTGATTTCATCTCCTCAATTATTTTCTGAGTTAGTCACTGTTGCTTAAGTCCAATTCATCAAAGAGGAAACTGGGACTTCAGAAGGTTGATTCAGCCAATTCAACAGGGTTGTTTGGGGGCTCAATGTGTCTAAAGTCTGTATCTGTAATTTATGAGGGCTTTAAAGTTTGTAGTTGCAGTACAGTTTTTAACCAAAGAATGGACATATAATTCAGTTTCTTAGATCTAATACTTAATAATATAGTTAGTTTCAGTGGGATATGAATATGAATTATATGAATTACATTTCTGATCATAGAGAGTAAAATAATTCTTCTGTAAATAATAACAGAGATACCATCAAGTTTTTAAGACTTTGATAAAAATACAATATTGAGAAGATTCTTAGGTTAATTTTGATCTTTAGATTATTTGATAGTATGTATACAGTTTCTTTTTGGTAATTAAAAAACAAACTTATGAATTTTCCAATATTCTATTACAGCCAAAGCCTTGAAAAGCATTATCCCATTTGAAAGTCCATCTTTCTTTATCTATAACCACATGTTGCCCATTGATATCAAAAAGCCTTCTGCCAATTCATCAAGAGAATGTCTGTGTTAAATAACATGCTGTGTTTATATTTTGTTGACAAAATAATAGCCCAAATAAAAATAAGAACATTTTGCACTCCACACAGACCTAAATTTGTGTCCTTCATTCATCTATTCCACTAGTGTTTGGGAAGGATTGATGTTACAGAATTAGGGGAGTATTTTGGGAGGATTGATGTTGCAGAGAGGCAGGGTTATGAGGGACAGAAGAGCTGTGCCTGGGGTGTTTTGGGGTTCACCAGGCATGAAACGAAAAATTACATCAAGAGAAGAATAGTATTGAAATAAATGACTGCAGATAAATGTTTTTGCTGAGGCCTCCAGGGTGTTTGTGGGGTCATAAGTCTGATCGCAAGTCTTCTGTCCATGCACTTTTTGCTAGATTCATTATTTTGAACATAAAAAACAAATTGTTTTTTTAACAAAACAAATTGTTATTGAGCTTGTTTAACCTTTATAAGAGAAATATTGGAGGGCAAATCTTCAGTATTAGAAAGGTAATTATTCAAAAGAGGAATTGCATTTTCCTTCTTGCCCAAAGAATGAATAGTTGAGCAAGAATAAATTGAATGTTTAAAGAATTTTAAAGATTTTAAGAAATTATTCTGGACTACCGGGGCAGTGCCAAAATGTTGGCATGAAGCTAACAAGATCCCAGAGCCTTTCCCTATCAAAGGTAAATGAAGCCTCTACTCTGACATTCAAACTACAGATCCAACCAAGAAAAAGAGAAGATTCAAAGAAGTTTTCAGCTGTAGACATCATGGAGGATCTTTAGTGAAGGTTTGTCTCTTTGGGGGAAAAGTAGAAGTAGAGTCCAGGAGGCAGGAGAGTGGGAAAGCCAGCAGAGGGCTTTTAACCATAGTACAATCCAGGTCCTGAAATCTTAGCAGCAGTAGAGGTCCCAGCATCTAGATAGCAAGCCAGCAGGGAGGATCCCAACCCCAAACAAAGTTTGAACCCTGAGAACATTGGAGTAAAAGAAAGGACTGGGTCAGAAACAAATCACTGTTAAGTATGAACCTGTACATAAAGGAGGGAAAAAAAAAAAAACCTCTGCAAAGGCAAGTCCTGGACTATATAGGTAACATCTTGGCCAACAGCAAGCCAAGGATCAGACCCCAGCCCCAGCAAAAAAGCACCCTCCCCCAAACCCCCTTGGATCTATACTTCCTTTCCTGCAGGAACAGAGCTAAAACAGCAAAGATGTACCAAACAGCTAAAATAGTGATCATTGTAGGAACCGGCTTTACAAAACAAAGATGACAGCAATGCTATGGCTGAAGAAGAAAGCAGTGAAAAAAATCATTCTCAAGGGAAGTATCAAAACAGTCTATAAATTGGACTCAAATACAAAAGCTCATCAAAGAGCTTAAAAAGAATTTAAAAATCAAAGAAGATGGGAAGAAGGAAAATGGAAAAAAGAAATAAAAGTCATACAGGAAAATTATGAAAAATTGACTAAACAAATCAACTGTTAGAAGTAAAAATAAGCAACTGGAAAACAAAACACAGAAGCTAATTGAAGAAAATTAAACACTAAAAATTAGAATTGGACAAAATAGAAACAAATGAATCTACAAGACTACAAGATTCCATCAATTAAAAGAAAAGGCTGAAAAAATTGAAGAAAATGTAAAGAACCTTTTAGGGAAAATGAATGCACTGGAAAAATAGATCCAGAAGAGACAATCTATAAATTATTGGACTACCAGAAAGCCTGGATCAAGAAAGGAACCTGGAAAACATCATGTAGGAAATTATAAGGAACAACTGTCCAAATCTGCTAGAACAAGATAACATTATAAATACTGAAAGAATCCACAGAACCCATCCAGAAAGAGACCCCCAGGAAAAAACTCTAAGGACTATAAAAGCCAAATTCTAAAACTCTCAAATAAAGGAAAGAATATTGCAAGCAGCAAAAAGAAAAAGAAAACAATTCAAATATAATAAGACTCACAAAGGACCTATCAACCTCAACACTGAAGGATTGGAAGACCTGTAATAGCATATTTTGGAGAGCAAAGGACCTGGTATAACAACTCAGAATGTACTACCCTGCAAAATTCAGCATATTCTGTCAAGGAAAAAGATGAATGTTCAATGAAATAGAGGACTTCTAGAATTTCTTGACACAAAAGCCAGAACTGAACAGAGAATTCAGTCACCAAATACACAACTCAAGAGTTGCATTAAAAAAAAAAGGTAAATGAAAAAGGGAAGGAAAAAACAAAACAAAACAAAACAAATGTTGGTCAAGACTTATCAAAATGTATACAACCCTAAAAGGGAAGATATAACACTTCCAATTCTTTAGAACTTTACTTCTTTTAGGAAAATTAAAGGATAGAATATAATTGAAGAGAATGAATCTAAAGGATATGGGTATAATTGAATCTTATCTCTGAATTGAAGAGGTCCAAGATGACATGACTATATTTGAGACAAAAAGCCCTGAAGAAAAGCTGGGGTATTAACTTTAAACTTAAGTGTCTCATTATCCTTTGACTCACTTTAATCATGTGGTGCTTAGCGCCTTGTCTAGTGAGAACCATAAACAGCTAGGACCTGATTCAGTGTCTTTGTAACTTACAATCATTTGTAAAGTTCTCAGGTGAGACCTCCAGAGCCTCTCACTACTTAGAGATTTTTAAGATTCTTACATTTAATTAGATCAGGGTTTGATTTAAAGGGTACTTTACTTAACAAAAGCTTAATACCTTGGATGGGGAGGGGGGAGAGAAAATGGGGGAGAGAGAATAGGCCTTGCTTCACTTAAGGAGGTGTTAAGTACCTTGGGTGGGGGGAGGGAGATAAAGTGTGAAAGAAAATAGGCCTGGGGGAGGGGCACAAATAGTTCAAGAAATTATATGGCTTTGGATGATATTTCTGAAGGAGGATTCTATGTGCTTGAAAGTTACTTGAAAGGGAGTAAAGGTAAAAAATTATTATAATTTGGTGCAATTTGATTCAATGCTGCTTATCAAGCAATCAAATAATCCAACTGTGATTGACGAAACCTGATTAATAATATTGGAGTCATAAATAACACCAAGGGAAGAGGCACAAGGATTTATAATTTTAGAGGGAAAGAAGGGAGAGTGTGAATGCTGAGTAAATTCTATTCAACAAATTTAGCCCAATGAAGGAATAAGATACATTCCCACTTGGGTTTAAAAATCTAACTTAATCTACAGGGAAGGGGGGGTTGGGAAAGGGAAAGATAAGAGAAGAAGGGATTGATAAAAGGGAAGAGAAGAGAAGGTTAAAAGTGATAATAAATTGAAAGTTAATTTTTTAAATTTTATTTATTTAAGGCAGTAGAGTTAAGTGACTTGCCCAAGGTCACACAGCCATGCAATTATTAAGTGTCTGAGGTTGCATTTGAACTCAGGTACTCCTGACTTCAGGGCCAGTGCTCTCTCCACTATATCACCTAGCTACCACAAAAGTAAAATGTTTATAAGAAAAGTCAAAGGGGAAAAGTAGTAAAATTTTAGTGAGGAGGAATAAGAAAAAAGGTAAAAGAAAAATATAAAATGGAGGAAGATAGCATAGAGGGAAATACAGAATTAGTATTCTTAACTGTAAATGTGAATGGGATGAACTGTCCCATAAAACAGAAGCAGATAGCAGAATGGATTAAAAATCAGAATCCTCCAGTATGTTGTTTACAAGAAACCCATTTGAAATATACACAGAATAAAGGTAAAAGGATGAAGCAAAATATATTATGCTTCATCTGAAGTAAAAAAATCTGGGAGAGTGATCCTAATCTCAGACAAAGTAAAAGCAAAAATCAATCTCATTAAAAGGGATAAGGAAGGAAACTATATTTTCTTAAAAGACACTACTGAGGGGCGGCTAGGTGACATAGTGGATAAAGCACCAGCCTTGGAGTCAGGACTACCTGGGTTCAAATCCTGTCTCAGATACTTAATAATTACCCAGCTGTGTGGCCTTGGGCAAGCCACTTAGCCCCATTTGCCTTGCAAAAAAAAATCCTAAAAAAAAGACACTATTGATAATGAAGCTATATCATTACTAAACTTTTATACACCTAGTGGTATAGTATCCAAATTCCTAGAGGAAAAGCTGGGTGGATTATAAAGAGACATAGTTAGCAGAACTTTAATAATGGGAGACCTCAATCTCCTTCTCTCAGAACTAGATAAAACTAACAACAAAATAAACAAGAAGGACATTAAGAAGATGAATGAAATCTTAGAAAATTTAGATATGATAGTCCTCTGGAGAAAACTTAATGGGGTTAGAAAAGAATATACCTTTTCTCAGAAGTACATGGCACCTTCACCAAAATTGACCATGTACTAGGGAAGAAAAGCCTTGTAATCAAAGGCAGAAAGGCAGAAATAATAAATATACACTTCTCAGACCATGAGACAAGAACATGGTATAATAAAATGATGCAATAAAAATTACATGTAATAAAGAATCATGGAAAGATAAACCAAGAACTAATTGGAAATTAAACAACTTTATCTTAAATAATGGCTGGATCAAACAGCTATTAATGGAGATAGTCTATAATTATATCCAAGAAAATAATAATAAGGAAACATCATACCAAAATTTATGGGATTCAGCCAAGGCAGTTTTGAGAGGAAATTTTATATCTCTAAATGCCTATATGAATAGAGAAAGAGTTCAATCAATTGGGTATACAACTGAAAAAGCTAGAAAAAGAACAAATTAAACACCCCCAATTAAATACCAAATTAGAAATTCTGAAAATCAAGGGAGAGATTAATAAAATTGAAAGCAAGAAAACCATTGATCACATAAATAAAACTGAATTGGTTTTATGAAAAAGTTAACAAAATAGACAAACCTTTGATTAATCTGATTTAAAAAAAGAAGGTAACCAAATTACCAATAACAAAAAAGTAAAGGGTGAACTAACCACCAGTGAGGAGGAAATTAAAGAGATAATTTGGGGCTACTTTCCTGAAATGAATGCCAATAAATTGGATAACTTGAGTGAAATGGATGAATACTTACAAAAATATAAACTGCCCAGATTAACAGAAGAGGAAATAAATTACTTATATATAACCGTATTTCAGAAAAAGAAACTGAAGAAACCATCAATAAACTCCCTAAGAAAAAGTCTCAAGGTCCATATAGATTTAGAAGATTTACAAGAATTCAACATTTAAGGAAAAATTAAATCCTATTCTACATGAAGTATTTTAAAAAATAGTAGAGGAAGGAGTCCTGCCAGACTCCTTTGAGTACTACATGGTGTTACTGTTTAAACCAGGAACAACCATAACAGACAAAGAAAATTATAGACCAATCTCCCTAATGAATATTGATGCAAAAATCTTAAATAAAAGCTTGGTAATGAGACTACAGCAAGTTATTACCAGAATTATATACCATGATCAGGCAGACAGAGATGGTTCAACATTAGGAAAAGATTCAACATAATTATACATATTAATAGCAAAACCAACTGAAATCATATACTTATCTCAACAGACACTGAAAAAGCTTTTGATAAAATACATCTATTTCTACTGAAAACACTAGAAAGTTTAGGAATAAATAGAGTTTTCCTTAAAATAATAATATCTATCTAAAATCATCAACAAATATTATATGTAATGGGAATAAACTCAGAGCATTTACAATAAAATAAGGGGGTGAAACAAGGATGACCATTATCACCATTTCTATTCAATATAGTATTAGAAAGGCTAGCAGTAGCAATAAGAGAAGAAAAAGAAATTTAAGGAATCAGAATTAGCAATGAGGAAGTAAAATTTTCACTCTACAGATGATAGGATGGTATACCTAAAGAACCTGAGAAAATAAAAAAAAAACTCCTTAAAACAATTAGAAAATACAGCAAAGTAGCAGGATATAAAATAAACCTACATAAATCATCATTTCTATATATGAACAACAAAGCCCAAGAACAAGTGATAGAGAAATTCCATTTAAAATACCTGTAGACAACATTAAATACTTGGGAATCTAATTCTCAATCAGAACCCAGAAATTGTATGAACACAATTATAAAGCTCTTGTCACCCAAATAAAGTCAGATCTAAATAACTGGAAAAGCATCAAATGCTTGAGCTAATATAATAAAAATGACAATTCTACCCAAATTAAATTTCTCATTCAGTATCATACCAATCAAACCATCAAATAACTACTTTACCAAGCTAGAAAAATAGAAACAAAATTCAGAGTAGCAAGGGAACTGATGGGAAAAAAAAATGAAAAGGAAGGTAGCCTAGCTCTACCAGATCTAAAACTCTACTATAAAGTAGCAGTCATCAAACTGTCTGGAACTGATTGAGAAATAGAGTAATGGACCAGTGGATTAGAATAAGTTCAAAAGAAACCACAGTAAATGACTACAATAATCTATTATTTGACAAACCCAAAGACATCAACTTTTGGGATAAGAACTCACTATTTGGCAAAAATTATTGGGAAAACTGGAAAATAGTATGGCCAAAACTAAGTGTAGATCCACTTCTCATACCCTATACCAAAATAAGGTCAAAATGGGAACAGGATTTAGATATAAATTGCGATACCATAGATAATTTAATAGACAAAAAACTGCTCTATCTATCTGATCTATAGAAAAGGAATAAATTTATGACCAAACAAGAATTAGAGCATTTTATGAACTGCAAAATTAATGATTTTGACTATATTAACTTAAAAAAGATTTGCACTAATTAAATCAATGCTGCCATAATTAGAAGGAAAGCAGAAAACTGGGAAACAATCTTCACAACCAGGAGTTCTGATAAAGATTTCATTTCTAAAATATATAGAGAATTGCATCAAATTTATAAGATCACAAGTCATTCCCCAACTGATCAATGAACAAAGGATATGAATAGACAGTTTTTGAATGAATAAATTATAGCTATATCATATGAAAAATGCTCCTAATCATTATTGATTAGAGAAATGCATATTAAAACAACAATGAGGTATCATTTTACACCTATTAGATTAGCCAAGATGAGAAAAAAGGGAAAATGATCAGTGTTGGAGAGGTTGTGGGAGGACTGGGACATTGATGCATTTCTGGTGGAGTTATGAACAGATCCAACCTTTCTGGAGAACAGTATGGACCTATGCCCAGAGAGTGATAAAACTGTTCATACCCTTTGACCCAGAAATTCCAGTTCTAGGTCTATATCCAGAAGAAATTATTAAAATATGGGAAAAGTTCTACATGTTCCAAAATATTCATAGCAGCTCTTTTTGTAGTGGCAAAGAATTGGAAATTGAGAGAATACCCCTCAATTGGGGAATGGCTAAACAAATTATGATGCTATACTATTGTTCTATAAGAAACCATAAATAGTCAAACTCTTAGAGAAGCATGGAATAATTGATGGGATCTGATGCTGAGCAAAGGGAGTAAAACCAACAGAACAATGTACATGTCAAGAACAACATTGTGAGATGAACAACCTTGATGGAATCAGCTCCTCTGGGCAGTCCAGAGAGCTAGGGAAACTGTATTTTACTGGTTATGGACTATATTATTCCCATCCAGAGGAAGAAAACCAAACCAAAACAAAACACACAGGAAAAAACCAAAAGCAACCCTTCTGAATCTGATGAACAATTTATAAAAATTATCTTTTATGTATGTTTTTCCCTTAATGCTAATTCCTCATGCCAAAAATTACTAATTTGTAAATGTATTTATCTGAAATATGGATGTAAAATACTAATCTGACTGTTCCTCTTTAGGGGAGAGGGGTGGGAAGGGAGGGTGGAGGGAAATTTTGTAACTTGGACATATACATGAGCATATGGATGACAATAAATAATTTAAAATGAAAACAATTTCCAAAAAATAAGGAAATTATTCCTATCAATAGAATTCCTTCAAAGGAAGAATATTTTCAAAGGTATTAGTAGGTTCACTGTTTCTGGAGATCTTTTAAGAAGTGACTGGATGAAGGAATTCCTCAAGTATAGGTTGTATTGTGTCTTGAGGTTCCTTTCCAACTTTGAGATTTTGTTATTTATTCTTTTTCAGTTGGCAAATGGATGGATTTATGGTGAAATATATTCAGACTCTTCTAAAGTTCAGCCATTAATGAAGCCATATAAACTTTTATCTGAAAAGGTGAGAATTCTTGTTATTCAAGGAGATATCCTCATGATTGTTGTTGTTTTAGGCCTGTATTCACACATATTGCTGCTAAGCTCAGCCTTCTATATAGGCATGTTTTTCCTAATTGAAAATATTTTTTTATTTTAACTTTTCTTTATCCCAGACAATCGATAGTTCTGTCTATTGTCTATCTTCAGGATGTTGAATGATTCCAGAAAAAAGGGCTTTTAAATTAATTAAAAATAATTTCCATATTTTTATTTCTTTAGAAAATTAAAATAGCAAATGCAACTCTAAAGAAAATATAGCTTTTAGTCAAAGAAAGCTGACCTCTTCTTATTTTGATGGTATAATGGCAATTGCACATTCATTTCCTGATTGATAGCTATTTGTTTTATGTAGCTATGAACAGAGATGCTAAAGAAATTTTAAAAGTTGTATCATTTTATATATATATATATATATTTGTTTTTAGTTGTATTTGCAAAACCAGATTCCTGCTGTTCACATTCTAGAAACTTTGTTTCTCATTGTATATGAGAAGCAGTCACATGACAAAAAATGGAGGTGTTTGTTTAAGAACAAAATTAACAAAATTGTTCAATATTTCTGCTTCAGCATATGACATCTTTATTTGTTGTCTTTAGGAAAAAGAAATTTATCGTTGGCCAATCAAGGAGTCTTTAAAAACAATGCTTGCGTGGGGATGGAGAATTGAAAGAACCAGAGAGGGAGACAGCATGGCTCTTTATACTAGGACACGCCGCATCTCCCAGACAAGTCAGGTGAATGCCATGACTCAGCACTTCACACTATTTAGAGAAAAAAAATTATAGTTTTAATTTGATCATTTACAATGCATTGATTCAATCAGAAAGCAGTGATTAAGGATTTAATGCCAAATGTATGCTAGAGATGTGAAGACAAAAATAAAAAGGCATCTACCCTCAAGAAACTTAGAGTTTTAGAAAAATTATTCATAAAGCCAAATACAATATTCCTCATGCCCAAGAAATTTAGAATACCTCTAAAATAAAATAAAAACTTCCATGTAAATAGTGTTTTCCCTAGAAGTTTAGTCTGGAGAAAGAAAGACTTACAAAACATGTAAGAGTAATTTGAAGTATTATCACATTAAAAAGGGGATTAGATTTCTTCTGTTTGAACTTTGAAGGGTGAAATTAAGCCTGATTCTATTAGGAAAAATTTCCAACAATAACTCTGACAAAAAGTAAATGGGATTGCCTCCAGAAATAGTGGATTCCCCTTTACTGGAAGTCTTTAAGGAAAGGTTGGATGATCAATTTTCAGATATGTTTTAGAGTCAATCCTTTGTCAAATGTAGCTAGTACTTTTCTTAAAACTCTTAGGTCATGAATATACATTTCATTTTGACCCATTAAATTCTATCTTTCACCTAGAACTAATTTAGTTAGCCAGTTATAACTTATAAAATCTTCAGTATTAATGAATCAAATAGATTAAGCAAGTCAGTTTTGCTAACATTTCTCATTTATATCCTTGGATATAAGAGATTTCTCAATTATCAAGTTTTCATTTGCTTTTACATTTTTTAAATGGGTTTCAGAAAAACCTCTTCTCATGTGGTCTTTGTAACAGTCTACTGTTTCTTTTGTACATCTATCTCTTAGGTTTCTATTGATACTGCCCATGGTTATAGTCCCCGAGCTATTGACATGAGCAATGTTACCCTTTCAAGAGATCTTCATGTAAGTCTTTGTATTTTTCCAAAAAATATATTTATAATTGTACATATTGCTAAAAGTTATCTTATAAATGTTTTAATAAATTACCTGTCAGATGTATGAATAGAGAAAAAGTTAGTGACCAAACAAGAGATGGATTCACAGAAGATAAAATGAATTATTTTGATTTCATCAAGTTAAAAAGTTTTTGCACAAAATCAATGAAACTAAAGTTAGAAGAAAAGCAGGAAATTGTGGGGGCAAAGGGGGAAAATTTTATAGCAATGTTATCTGATAAAGATCTCAACTCTCAAATATATAGGGAATTGAACCAAGTTTATAAAAAATAAGAACCATTTCCTAATTGATAAACAGTCAAAAGATATAGACGGGCATTTTTAGAGGATGAAATCAAAGTTATCAATGACACTTTAAATTAATAATGATTAGAAAAATGCAAATTAAAACTGTTTTGAGATACTAACTCATATTATTCAAATTAACTGAGATGACAGAAACAGGATCACTGGAGGGAATATGAAAAAATAGGTACAGTAAGGAATTGTTAGTGGAGTTGTGAACTACTTCACTCATGCTGTAAAACAATTTGAGACTATGACCAAAAGGGTATAAAACTTGCATAACCGTTGACCTGGAAATACCATTACATTTCAAAGAGATAAGAAAGTGGAAGACATATATGTATAAAAATATTTTTTGTGGTGACAAAGAAAGGGATACCCATCAATTGGGGAATGGTTGATATAGTTGTAATATATGAATTTGATAGAATCTTATTGTGCCATATGAAATGATAAAGGGAATAGTTTGAGGAAATCTTGGGAAGATTTCTATAAAGTGATGCAAAGAGAAATAAGTGCAATCAGGAGAGTGATTCCCACAATACCCCCAATATTACAATCAGCTGTGCATGCCTGATATATTGATCAACCATAATTCCAAATGACTCATGAGAAAAAATTCTACCTTCAGATAGAGAGCTCATAGACTTAGAGCACAGATTTAAATTTTTTTTTGTACTTTAAAATTTTTCTTATTTTTTCAGGACACGTATAATATGAAAAAAATATTTTTCATGATTTCATTTGTATGATGGGTATCATTTCTTGCCTTCTATAAATGGGCAGGGCAGGGATGGAAGGAGGCAAAGAGGTTAGAATTAAAAATAAATTTTAAAAGATTTTAAAATGTTTTTAATATGGAATATTTTTGTGGTCATAAATTTCATAGGTGATTGCCATAATTTTAGTAAAGAAATGTCATTTTACCTTTTCTAGAAATTTTTTGACCATTTAGACGAATATCCATTTAAAATATAGGGTTTTTTAATTGATATTTTATGTTTCCATATACATGTTATGCAAGTTTTTCAACATTCATCTATATGTATATGCATATTTTTAACTTAAATAATTTCTTTCCACCCTCCCTTCCCACTCCTTTCCCCTCAGCAACAAGCAGTCAGGTGTATATTGTACATACACATTTATGTTAAGCTGTTTACAGATTAGTCATATTTGGTATGAGGAATTAGGTTTAAGGAAAAAAAATGAGAAACCATGAGATAGGAAAGTAATACATAAAAGAAAATTTTAAAAAAGTGAATGTGGTGTTCATCAGATTCTGAAGGTTTTTTTGTTTTATTTCGTTTTGTTTTGTTTTTCTTCCTCTGAATGAAGATAGCATTGTCCATAGCCAGTCTAATAGGATTGTCCTAACTCTCTGAACTGCTGAGAGGAACAGTTTCCATCAAGGTTGATCAACTCACAATGCTGTTAATGTGTACAATGTTCCCTTGATTCTGTTCCCTTCCCTCAGCATCAGATCCTGTAATTCATTCCATGCTTCTCTAGAGTCTGACATTTATGGTTTCTTACAGGACATTGGTATTCCATAGCATTCATATATCATAACTTGTTCAACCATTCCCCAATTAATGGACATCCCCTCAATTTTAATAGAATATAGTTTTTCAACAATTAAATACTTTCTTTAGATTTTTCAACAACTAAATTGTATTATAATGAGGGAAAATAATGTTGTTAGGCAATACCCTTGTGAAGATAGATAGATAGATAGGTAGATGGATGGATATAGGCATGTGTGTATACACAAATACAAACATACATTAGCTAATTTTCTTTACATGTTATTTGTGCTAAAAAAACTCTGAAAGACCTAAAATTGCTTTAAAATGTCTAATATTTCACCTTCATTTTCTCTACACTTGAGTACTTTCGCAGTTCAACATGCCTGCATTCCTGTTCTTTCCTTTTTTCTCAATTTTTGCTCCTTAGTGAAGCAGTTCAACTCTACACTATTCTCTGCTGTCGAATTCCTTATTCTGCTGCCTTATAACTATTTAAAACTTGTCAAAACTTAACTTTGTATTACCCCCACCATATGCCTCCTTTATTTCTATTCATGAGCTGAAGAAATCATGCAACCATGCTGGCTAAACCAATACAAATTTACGTTATCTCATCTGAACTGAGTCCTAATTAAAGCACAGCAATCATTTTAGTCTTTTCCAATTGGTTCTTTTTTTTAAAATTTATTTTTTACTTTCATTTTGTACAAAATTTTTTTACATTAATAAAATATTCTTGTTTACAAGTAAACAAAATACCCCTTCCCCCCATGAATATAGATAGACTTGCTTGGACGAAAAAAGTAAAGGGGAGAGAAAAAAATTAAAATTAAAAAAATAATAGTAATAATTGTAGGTATGGCCAGGTGGCACAATGGATGAAGCACCAGCCCTGGAGCTACAAGCACCCAAGTCCATATCCAGCCTCCTACACCCAACAATCACCCAGCCGTGTGACATGCAAGCCACCCGATCCCCACTGCCCTGCAAAAACAAAAAGAAGGAAAAACAAGACCCAAAATAAAATAAAATAGTAATAATAGTAGGGGTGGCTGGGTGGCAGACAAGAGCATTGGCCCTTGAGCCAGGAGCACCTGGGTCCAAATCTGGCCCCAGACACCCAAAGATCACCCTGCTATGTGACCCCAGGCAGGCCACCCAGCCCCACTTGCTCTGCACCCTCCCGCAAATAATAATAACAAAAAATGTGCTTGAGTCTTTGTTCCAACACCAACAACTCTGTCACAGGTGGGTCACATTCTTTATGTTAAGTCCATCACAAAAGTTACTTCCATATTTTTCCAATGTTGCCATTGCTGATTGCAACTCTCTCCTTTCTTATTTCTCCACTACCATGTACTCTATTTTCTCTCTCCTTTCACTCTGACTCTGCTGTAGGGTCACTGAGTGGCACAGCAGACAGATCCCTGGTCCTGCGGCCAAGAAGCCCTGAGCCCCCATACCACCCCTTAGGCCCAGAATCCACCTGGCCCTATGGTCCTGGGCAGGCCTTCCAATCCCCGCCCCTTGCAAGAAATAAAGAAGAAAAATGTGTTACATCTGACCACTCTCCCCCCATGGTCCATCCTCTCCTCCTTTATTCACATCCCCACCCCATCCCCTGCTCCCCCCCTCCTTCTTACTCCAGATGTCTATACCCCATTGAGTATATTTGCTGTTTCCTCTCCTAGCCATCTCTGATGAGAGCAAAGGTTCCCTCATTCCCCCTTGCCTCCCCCCTTCCATATCATTGCAATAGCTCATTGTAATAAAAAAAATCTTATTATGTGAAATATCTTGGACTATTCCCCCTCTCCTTTTTCTTTCTCCCATTCCATTTCCCTTTTTTTCTATTGACTCCATTTTTACACCATATTTTATCTTCAAATTCAGCTTTTTCCTGTGCTTCAACTATAAAAGTTCCCTCTACCTTCTCTATTAACTGAGAAGGTTCATATGAATATTATCAGTATCATTTTTCTATACATGTAGTTCATCCTCATTAAGTCCCTCATATTTCCCCCCTCTCCTCCAATCTCCATGCTTCACCTGAGTCCTGTATCTGAAGATCAAACCTTCTGTTCAGCTCTGGCCATTCCAAAAGGAACATTTGAAATTCCCCTGGTTCATTGAAAGTCCATCTTTTTCCCTGGAAGAGGACATTCAGCCTTGCTGGGTAGTTCATTCTTGGCTGCATTCTAAGCTCTTTTGCCTTCCGGTATATTGTATTCCAAGCCCTACGAGCTTCCAATGTAGTTGCTGCTAAATCCTGTGTGATCTTGACTGCAGCTCCACGATATTTGAACTGTGTCCTTCTGATTGCTTGTAATATTTTCTCTTTGACTTGGGAGTTCTGGAACTTGGCTATAATATTCCTAGGGGTTGGTTTTTTGGGATCTCTTTCTTGGGGGGATCGGTGGATTCTCTCCATTTCTATTTTGCCCCCTGCTTCTAGAATATCAGGGCAATTTTCCTGTAGTAATTCTTTGAAAATGATGTCAAGGCTCTTTTCCTGATCATGACTTTCAGGTATTCCAATAATTTTTAAATTATCTTTCCTAAGTCTGGCTTCCATATCAGTTGTTTTTTCAATGAGATATTTCACATTTTCTTCTAATTTTTCATTTTTTTGGTTTTGAAGTATTAATTCCTGATTTCTGGTAAATTCATCAATCTCCCTGAATTCTATTCTTTGTCTGAAGGATTTGTTCTCCTCAGAGAGTTTTCTTATCTCTTTTTCTATCTGGCCAATTTTGCTTTTTAAAGCATTCTTCTCCTCAATAACTTTTTTTTATAGCAGCTCTTTTTTAATAGTAACAAAGAACTGGAAATTGAAGGGAAGCCCATCAACTGGGGAAGGTTGAACAAACTGTGGTATAAGAATGTAAAGAAACACCATTGTTCCAAAAGGAATCATGAGAGGTGAGATTTTCAGAATAGCCCTTCTCACTGCTTAATTTCTAGGGCTGTTACTGTTACTCCCAAGGAAAAGAGAATAATACCTAAAACCGACCCTCCTTTTGTGATCAATATGTCCTGTGTCCATTTGTGAGGACAATGGAATTGAGGTTTCCAGTCAGAATTATGGGATTCCCACAAATCTGGACCACTGACCCATACATATGTTGACAACCATTCAGCAGCATTTGTCTTCTCATCACCCCCAAAACCTAATAGCTAGAAGCAGCTGCAGTTGAGGAGCAACAACAGTGCAATGGATAGATGGGTCATGAAGCCGGATGGAAGTTCCATCCACAAAGGTCTCTGGGAGAGTAATATAGGTTTTTTTGCTCATCTCTACTTTTTTTTTAACCACCAAAACTCCAACCTCTAATACTTGGATAGTCAAGCTAAAGCTTGGTCAAGCGGACCTTGAATTTGTTGTTTGTTTTCTTGGAGAAATGAGAATGTCTCACTAGAAACACTGGTTTTCTTTCCCTTTCTTCCCAAACTTCACCCCCCCCCCCCCCAGCTCAAGCAACTGAAACTGGGGGAAAAAATAAATCCAGAAAAAAAAGGGTCTTTAGAAAGATGATGCTGAAGAAGAGAGGTATGGGTGAAGAGGCAGTCACAGAGAGTAGCAAATTCAGATTTATCCAACTTTAGGAAGTACATAAATCTTTGTCTCTGCATCTGTATGGCCCAAAATGAGCCACCTCAACAAGAACTGGTTACAAAGATCTTGACCCAAGTCTCAGGGGCCCCACCTGGTCTCAACGTTGGGGAGAGTTCATTCTCTTGGAGTCTGCATCTGCTTACAGAACTCATCAAACTGCTGTTGCTCCAGCTCTGTCATTACTCTGTTGAGAGCATAAATCTCGGCCCTTTGTCTCTGCTTCAGTTCCTGCTGAGCCAACCTCTGCCTGGCTTTCTCCACCAGGTTCACCGGCTCCTTCACCTTGGACTTCTCTTTCAAACCCAAAGGCTCCATGCCTCACCTTCTCTCCCTCCCCGGGCCAAAAGTCTTGGAAGGGGAGGGGCAGGCGGTCCACTCGTGACTTCGGAATTTGATTCTTCCCCTGGCTGGAGAAGAAAGAAACAGGGGGCCCATGGGGGGGGCGGCCCCAGAGCGGGCGCAGGGCGGTGCGGGCAAGGGAGGGGTGCATGCTCCTCTATAACTTTTTGAACTGTTTTATCCATTTGACCTAAGCTGGTTTTTAGCATGCTATTTTCTTCAGCATTTTTTTGGATTTCCTTGACTTCATTTTCATGTTTTTCCTGCATCTCTCTCCTTTCTTTTCCCAGTTTTTCTTCCAACTCCCTCATTTGATTTTCAAAGTCTTTTTTGAGCTCTGTTATAATCTGAGCCCAATTTCTGTTTTTTCTTGGAGTCTTTAGATGCAGGATCTTGTGCTTCCTCATCTTCAGACTGAGTATTTTGATCCTTCTTGGGCTCATTTGAAAAATATTTCTCAATAGTCTTCCTTTTGTTTCTCTGCTTGCTCATTTTCCCAGCCTGGGCCTGGTTTTGGGGTGCTTCCTGAGCTTTTGGGGCACTCCCACAAGGGTCTCAGCATGTGAGGCACTGTCCTTCCTCCTGGTCTGTGAATGACCATAAGTACCTTCTTCTGCCACTGGGCCGAGGTGGTGGAGGCCACTGCTGTTCTATTGGGGGGGGGGGGGCCTAGACTGCGATCAGGATCTGAATGTGGTCAGAGCCCCAGAGTCCTGTTCCAGAGGCATAGGACAGAGCTCTGCAGTCTCTCTCTCTTCACTCCCTTCCCTCAGCTCAAAGGGCTCATGCCCTGGGGGTTCCTGCTTACCCACTCCGCCTGCCTTCTGTTTCCTGGATCAGGGCTGGGGAAAGACCAAGCTGCTGGCTGTGTGCCCTGAGGGCTGGGCTCCACATGCTTGCTCTGGCAGAGGTCCCCCCCTACCATTTTCCCACTTTGTGCCTGGTGCTCCTCGGGGTGCAGCTCAGGAGACTCCCCCACTGCTGTGAGCCGTGGCTCCCAGTGCCCTGGGGCTGCCTCCGGGAGGCTGAAGTTCTTTCACTCTGTCAGGCCACCCCTCTGGCGGCCGCCCCTCTGACCCTGGGGAGCAGAGCCTTTCTGCTCTTTTCCAGGTTACCTTGAGTAGGAGAACTGCCTCACTGGGTCCCTTTGTGGGTTCTGTCTCTCGAAAGTTTAGTTAGAGTCCTTAGCTTAGGAGTTTTATCAGAGAGCTCCTAAGACTCGATCCCTTCATGTCGCCATCTTGGCTCCGTCCCTCTCCAATTGGTTCTTTATCCCAATAGTCACAACAACTATTCCAAACTTTCATTTTTCTCAAGCTTCTCACAATGCCTTCCTCCACCTTTCCATATCTAACTCTTCAGGTGAGGATCTAGTTCATACATTTCTGAAAAATCTAGGCCAGTCTTTTCCCCTTCTCACCTCTCAATCTCTTCCTTTACTCCAGTCACTAACAAAAATTATTAAATCAAACATTAACCCGTAAATGTGATGCTTTCCCCTCCCATCATATCCCACAGATTGCATTTATTCTTTCCATCTTTCAAACCTATAATCTCTTTTTATCAACTATGAACAAATACAGGTCTTCTCTAGTCTTAGAAACCCCTTACCTAGATCCTATTATCCCAATGAATTCTACTAACTACCATTTTAATCTCTCCTTTCTTTTTCAGTTAAATTTTAAAAAACCTAAAAACAATCTACATTAGTTGCCTTCATTTCTCTCACTCTCTTCCATTCTTCTGCAGTCTCTTCCAAGCTTCATCACTCAACTGATTGTACCAGCTTCAAAGTTATCAATGATCTTTTAATTGCTTAATCTAATGATCCTTTTCCTCAATCTTCATTCTTCTTTGTCTTTTTTTTACCTTACTGCTACCTTTAACATTGTGAGTCTCTCCTCTCTGGTTTATTGTGAAACTGATTTCTCTTGGTTCTCCTAATTATTTGGCCACTTTTCAGTTTCCATTGCCAGGATCATCATTCATGCCAGGCTTTCTAAATTTCTTTACCTAAAGACTGCCAGATTTCATATATATATATATATCCTTTCCTAGTCTCTTTTGCCTGCAGTCAGTCAGTGCTTTCCTCTTAAAATGGAGGTTCTTGGAGTCACTAACCAATTAGAGAGAGAGGCCTTAGGGATAGAGGGTAGGTATATCATTGTGTGAAGTTCAGGGTGTATTGAGCTTTCAGAATTAAGAGGTTTTGAGTCATTGTAGGGAAAAGACTCAGAGAGTCAAAAGTGAAATCTGGAGAGCAATGAAAACATCCAAAGTGAAGTGAAGCCATCTGAAAATGAATTTTTAAATCGTAATTCCCTCTTATTTGTTATATCCAATTAGTTGCTAAATTCTGTCCTTATAGCCACAATTCTGGTGCAGGCTCTGGAAAGTCTTGATTCAAGTCTCTTCCCAATCTAATCTCTAGTCATTTAGCAACTAAAGGGATTTTCCTAAAGTGCAGATCTATCAATAATAAATATCATTGGCTAACTACTACTTCCAGGGCCAAATATAAACTCCTTTGTTTGACCTTTAGGTTTATCACAACTTGATCTTTTTCTTTATATGTTTCTTACCCATTATTCTTTTCTTCTGTTGTGATTTTACTGCTTTGCTCCACCTCTTAGAATGCCTTGTTTCCTTCAAGAATTACCTCAAGCATTTCTTTTTTACCTGAGGTGGTCACTATCTGTTAGTATCTTTTCCTCCAGGATTGACTTCTATTTGCTTTATATGTGATCGGTATTTACTATATGTTTATTTAATATAGTTCCTTTAGACTATAACAACATATTTATTTCTCTTTTGTCTCTGTATCTCCAGCCTGTGGCACAGATTAAGTGCCTAATATAATTTGTTTACTTACTTGATGAATGTTCTAAAATCTTAACTGAAAAAAGCGAAATTTTAAGAATTATAAAATTACTCTAATTAAGTAAAATTTTAATAGGATATTTTTTACCTTATTTTTTAAATAAATTTCCACCTATGCTGTAATAAATAAATCAGTTTTTACTCTGTTTCCTTAAGGCAATGGCAGAAATGATGGCTGAAAATTATCATAACATATGGGCAAAGAAAAAGAAACTGGAACTGGAGGCTAAAGGTAATATTTCTTTTGATAAAAGTAACTTTTTCCTCCCCAAAGGAAAATTAATGTCTTGAATAGTACAAGAAGTCAATAAAGGAACCCTAGGTCATTATATGGCTTTTGATAATTACAGTTCAAGACTAATGGTTCATAATCTCCTCATATATATCTGAAAGATGAGAGGAATTTTGTGTCCAGCTACTGTTAGAAAGAGGCAGCTCAGTTGCTTAGTGGATAGAGCTCTGGGCTTGGAGTTGGTAAGACTTGAGTTCAAATAGTGCCTCAGACACTGGCTAGAAGATCCTGGTCATGTCACTTAAACTCTGCCTAATCCAATGGAGAAGGAAATGACAAACCATTCCAGTACCTTTGCCAACAATAGTATTGTTATGGTCCATGGAGTCACAAAAAGTCAGATTCAGCTTATAGATTCAACAATTGTTAGAGGAATGAAGAGCCAAGAGACAGAGTTTCTGGGTAAAAGATAATCATTTTATTAATTAGGCCATCAATAAATTTATGGTTAGTAGTTTCAGTAGTCAAAGACAAAACCATGGAGATCACTAAATGCTTAAATACTTTTGGGAATGGAGGTGCCCCTGAGAGGTAAATATCAACCTTGATTATAGAACAATTAATGAAATGATAGACATATTAATGAGGATATGGACTAAAAGTCTGGAGCTCCGCCTTCTGAGAATGTGACTTAGTCATGAGACTCAACCTCCTCCAGCAATCTGAGTAAAGGAATCCATCTCTACCTAGATCAGGCTGGGTTATGCTTAAATTCAAAAGGAGAAGGGGGAAGGACTTGCAAAGGCTTAGACTTAATATTTTAGGGCTGGAATTTGCCAACATTAGATCCCATTTACATTCTGAACAAAAGTAATTCTCCTCCTTAGGTGGGACCCACCCAAGATCTCTAGGTAGGTACTCTGAGGATTAGACCAAACTCCTCTATCATCCTTGTCCTTCAGAGATCTGATGATGGACCTTCAGGAACTGGTCCCTGAAGGAGAAAATTAAAAGGAAAGAACCTTAATCTTAAGTAATTGGTTGTTAATGCATTAGAAAAATAATCACTTCTTTCACTAGAAAACTTTTTTTCTAGTCTCAAGGACTTTTATGTGAATGAATTTTTTGGAAGCTTGACTGACATACCTTAAGCAACTGGATACTTATTCATTAAACTGCTAGATTTGGAGGGCCCTATACCTGGAATGTCCTATCTGCCTGGCTTACCCTCCAATTTACCCATTCAGCTTGGACCTTCCTTCCTCAGCTTTTCCCCAAGGCTCACAGATCATTAATATTGTTATTCCATTTGTCACTATCTTATCCTACTACCCTTGGCCAGGGCATACTTTCCCTTACTCATTCTTTTCCTTTCCTACCTGTTCCATTCTTTACTGTCTCCTTTCTTCCCTTTCTTTTAAAATATGTTGATTGATCTAATGTATATATCCATTACCTGTAACAAGAACTTTGCTGATTCAAGTCTAGATAATCAGGGATCATATTTATAGATGGATAGGAAAAACTGAATGACCATTTCAGGTGGAAGGGCATAAGATCAGTGTGAACCAAGAAGAAATAGCAGATCTAAAGATCTGTCAGTCTTTTTAAGGGTTTATTGACTTTTGAAGTGTGTTGTTTTAATATACAATTTGGTGTATTTGTGGGTCTGTAGTATGTACAAGTATGTGTGAGTATATTGAAGAATAAATAGATCATACATGGTATCATAGAAACCTTTCAAGATTGATATTATCTATAGATTCTAGAAAACAAACGAAAAGAGAAGAAAAACTCCAAACTAATTTGCATATAAAGGTGATTCTCAACGTAGTAATTTTTGAGAAATATTGTTCATTTTTGCTGCTACAATCTTGCTATGATGTTTCATTATAATGCACTGGTGAACTTGGATTCTTTAATTTTGTGCCAGGGAAGTATAAGAACTGATAGACTCTGGGAACAAGAATCTGGGAACGTTTCAGTATATATCTGATAACGTACTTGATGCTGCTTGTCCTAGAACCATCCTAGCTGAGTTCAAAGAAACCTTTTGCTACTTTGATCATTGGACGTGTAACCTTATTTTAGACTATAGAAACTTTAAGAAACCTTTTCATAATTCATAGGAGTATAAGTGCTACAGGAGAAGAAGGAATGTTCACATCAACAAAGTCACAAAGCCTTCAACTATTTGTGGATATTGCAAAGATAATTAAATTTTTTGACTCTGTTAATAAAAATTTACTAAGTACCTATTATGTGCTACATAATGTGCTATGGATACGAAAAGAAGCAAAAGCTTTTACAGTGCTAATATTTAATGGGGGGAGACAGCATGCAAGCAGATATATTCAAAGTAAGCTATTGATAGAATAAATAGGAAGTAATCAACAGAAGGAAGACATTGGAATAAGAGGACTTGGGGAAAGCTTTCTGTAGAAGGTGGAATTTTAGTTGAGAAAGGTAATGTCTATATAGTATTACCACAGCAGAACTGAATATAGCTTAACAGTGCATTATTGATTTTTCAATGCTTATTTAGTGTCATAGCAGAACCCAAATATATCAGCCTTGCTCTTCATAGATAAATAAATCAAACAACAATTAAAATAATTACATTAGCACATATATCATAGCATTGGATCACAGACTTAGAACTTGAAAGCATCTTTTGCAACAATAATAATGTCTCCTGTCCCTGGGATAAAATTTGAATGAGATTCCAGTTCTTGCCAGATGTCAACCCTATTTGTAGGAATAATATTAATAGAAAATAATGTTATATATGACTTGTCTATCCATATATTATTTGAACTATATCTAGAGAAATGAGAATATCTTTCAGTTAAAACAATGATTATTTTCTTTCCCTCTACTACAAATTCTTTACTAGGGTCCTTTATTCTGTTTCTATTGTTTTCAGATTTATCTATTAGGATATTTTTTAACTCTCTTCAGTGTTGTAAATTAAGTTGACAAATAAAGATAATTGTGTAGGATATAAATTGATTGAATATTTTGTCCTGGTCTTCTTAGAAGTCAAAAAACAACAACATAACTGTTAATTATAATAAATTTTAGAAAAAATATTCAATACTAAAAATATATTTTCCATAAAATTCCTAAAGCACTTTATTTCACTCTGAATTTGATTTTGCTGTAAGTCAAACCATGTCCTCATTATAAATAGTGATGTATAAGGAATCTTTCTTGGTATTTCATGGAAAATTTATTATTTATTGATGCTAGCACTGTGGGACTCCACAGTCTATTCTGTATGTCTGTTTATAATATAGTTGATGTTCATTAGCATTTTCGATGTTTGATATATTGCAAAATATTTTTTCTTCAATTGTGACATAATACTATCATCTAATCATCAGGCAGATTCATTACAGCAACTCCATTTCCACAGATTTTATTATTAATTTATTATTAATCAAACACTGAACTCCTTCAACAGGCAGTATACCATATTTTTCCTTTCTCTGTTTTAGATTGGAAAAAAAAATTGTCATCCTAAGAATTGGCAGCCAAATCAGAGACTGTACAGTATTATTTTTTATAAGTCTAGATATGCACCAAGAATAATGAAATGAAATGTTCAATTTTCAATGAGTTATTTCAGGAATTTTCTTATGATGTCTGTTTTCACTATTAGAACACCTTTTAGACCTTAGCTCAAGCATGTTGTCATGCTTTAGAAAGTGTAAGGGTGAAAGATCTAATGGAAACTTTTTTTTAAAAATTTTCAAAAATTTATTAGATGATATCATCACCAGAAAATTTTCTAATGAAAAGGATGGAGGCTATAGTTAGACCCAATAAAGTATTTTTCACTTGTCAGAAATAATTTTTTAAATTAATATTTTTTGTTTTCCAATTACATGCAATACTAATTTTTGTAAGTTTTGAATTGTATAATTCCCCCCTCCTCCTTCCCTCCCCATCCCCCATATAAGGCAGTTGGATAATCTTTACATTGTTTCCATGCTATACATTGATTGAAATTGAATGTATTGAGAGAGAAATCATATCCTTGAGGAGAAAATAAAATATTAGAGATAGCAAAATTATGTAGTACATAAGACTTTTTTTTTTTAAAAAAATGAAGGTAATAGACTTTGTTTTTGTTTTTTTGCAAGGCAAATGGGGTAAGTGGCTTGCCCAAGGCCACACAGCTAGGTAATTATTAAGTATATGAGACCAGATTTGAACCCAGGTATTCCTGACTCCAAGACCGGTGCTTTATCCACTATGTCACCTATCCACCCCCTAATGGAAACTCTTAAAGAATTGTGAGGAATACAGATTCTTTGCCATTCTTTCCTATTTAAATGTGTGTAACTGTGCAAAGGGTATTTAATTTGTGTGTGAGGGGACCATTTGAAAATTGGACAAAAAAAGTTTAGATATGATATGATCAAAAAAATCTGAGTCCATTGAAGATTTTTGAGATTTATTGATAAGTAATATTTACGAATGATTATTCTGTGGTGTAAAAAATTAAATGCAAGGAAATCATGTGTTTTCAGCATATCTCTATGAGACCTCTGGAATAGTCGGGGCATTATGACAAAAAGGGTATAATACAATAGTAATAAAAAGGAGAGAACTTTAATAGACTCAGCAAAGTGTATACTTACTTTTAAAGGCCATGAGGAAGAAGCAGATCCATCTAAGAAGATAGCAGAGAGATAGCAGGAGATAAATAAAAAAGTGTATACAAATTAGATACTGTACAAGGTTTAAAAATGGGAATAAGAAAGCTCTAGCAACTGAGGAAAATGCATTTGGTAGGAAACAATTGAATTAATTCCATATTGTGTTCTTTTTTTTTTTTGATATTCTAGTAGGAGGTGGCAACCATCCTCTTCTGGTACCCTATGATACTTTGACAGCAAAAGAAAAAGCCAAAGATAGAGAGAAAGCACAGGATATTCTCAAGTTTTTACAGATAAATGGCTATGCAGTATCGAGGTAAAGTAATAAATTATTTAATAATAGTAATAGTAATAAATTATTTATTTTTCAACAAATATTTAAAAATAAAGATTAAATACTAAGGAAGCTAAATGGTTCCCCGCTAATTGTCACTTTGGGGTCTGGTGTTATATTTGTATATTCAAAAAGAATAGAATAACAAAGTTGTTTATTTTTCAATGAACAACCCAAAACACTAACTTTTCTTTTTTCAATCTATAATTCTCATCCACAATTACAGATTCACTTATTATTAATTATGTTTTTAAATTTTATCGTAATATTACACAAAAACTCATGCTTTTAAGATTTTTTCCCCTAAAAATATTGAAGCTTTTTCTCTGATGGATTTATGATAAAAAATGCTATCCACTCCAAAGAAAGAGCTGAAAGTGTCTGAATACATACTGAAGTGCACACACATACACACACAAAAGATTATTTTTCCTAAATGGAACTTTTACCAGTTCAGAATAAATTATTAATTAGTTTTTAATATCAAATCAGTAGTACATATCCATCAGGGATTATTTAAAAGTCCTTGTTTTGAACTACTTTTGTAAGTAGTAATATAGGGATAATAGTTACTCTAAGAAGTATTCTTATATTTTATAAAATTTAATTATTTAGTTGACCTTGTAAAATCTTAGTTGTGTTGTATTTTATTTTTAAGGGGATTTAAAGATTTGGAATTGGACACACCTTCAATTGAGAAACGTTTTGCCTATAGTTTCCTTCAGCAGCTCATCAGATATGTGGATGAAGCTCATCAATATATTTTGGAGTTTGGTATGATACCCATAATCCTTTTAGTAACAAAGGCATTTTTGCACACTTGAGTATAAGATTGTTAATATCAGTGCATAGAAAATAAAAGAGATTGTGAGACAGTCTTTGATACTTAATCTTCCATTTATTAATTGAATATACCCTCATACTAATCTATATATCTATCGGGCATTAGTATATTACTAATTTTTAAATGTGAATAAATTTTGGGTGAGTTCCTCCCATCTTATTTACCAAAGTATGATTAGTAGTTTTGATTATGAAATATTTGTTCTCAAAACCACAAAGAAAAGAGAAACCAGTTAAATAATGTATAATGGAAAGGAAAAAAGGTAAGAAATTGATTACAACCCCAGATCTCTCAAATTTTAGTTCTTTGACAAGTCAATTAATTGCCCTCAAGGCTAGTTTTTTCATCTATGAAATGCCTCTGTGCAGGACACTGTATAAACTATAGACATTCTATGAAATATGCATTTGACAACAGGGACAAATGGAAGACTATATTTTAAACAAGACTGGAGAGTATGATTCTTTGTGATACCATTTGAAGTCTACAACATATTTGTTATATTTCAACAACCATGGATATTTATCCCAAACTCCTCAATTTCATGCACTGATGATATTTGGCTCTACTCTCTAAGTTACTCCTAATACAGTCATTGTGTCATTACTGCAAATACCACTTGACCAGAAAGTTAGAAAAATGACAGTTTAGTGAAGAAGAGTCAACATTCTTAGTAAAAGTAGGTACTTAGATAGATAAAGCCCTCAAAGGTCAATGTTGTCCTGATGTGGACAACACTTATCAATATGAATAATTTATGGTTCCGGGGGTCTTCAAGGTATCAGTAACATTTTGTCTCAGATTTCTTATTATTAACTTTCTGAGCTATTCTAGTATCAATTAGCCACAATTAGCCAATTGTGCTGACCCACAAAAAATACAGTGTATTCTTCTTAAAAAGCATCAAAGCTTAGTGAATAGAGAATTAGCTTTGGAATCAGGAAAACCTGTTTTCAAAGCCTGTCTGACACATATTGGTCTCATATCCATGGGTAAGCCTTTTCTCAGTGCCCCTAAATAATTATTAAATAAGATTGCATCACAACTGAATTACTCATCTGTATTAGTGAAGGGAGTTTTCTTCCTGGGAATTCCCTGTACTAGTAAAATCAGAGATGCAGACACCCCTTTCAACTCTCTCCCTAAATTTTAATTATGTTCTACCTTAATATTTATGTGTGAGAAGAGAACAATTAGGATATACTTGCAAACCTCAGATAATTGAAAGCATGTCAGATGAAAAAGAGATTCTATTAAATCAAAGAAGAGAAAACTACAATTTGTGAATTGAGTTTATAGATAATTTATAGATTTGACTCATTGTTAAGGACAAACTTCCTAAAACATATCCAAATAGATAAAAATCAGCAAAAATAATATAATCCCAATTTATTGCATTTTCTCTAAGTCATTTATAAACTGAATGACCCCTCATCATAATCACTTGAGAGGCTTCATGCTTTATTTAGCAGTTGACCTAGGTGACTATTAAGATCCTCCCATACTTTAGAGATTATTTGTCCTATGTCAAATTGAATGTTATTTTTTTTCTAAATAATGGGGAAAATCTAAGATGTTTTTTAGGCTGTTATCTAAATTGTCTTTTGGAATACATTATATGTTATCTAATCTTATTTTTGAGTTTTCAGATGAGATGTTTTGATTGGAGAGTTAGGACCTGAGAAGCAGCATAGCATTTTGAATATATTTATGATGTTGAAGCCTGGAAAACCCAGCTTAAATTCTGCCTCTACAATCATTAATTGGGTGACCAGTTATAAGTGCTTTGCTTCTCTTCCGTCCTAAAATCCTCAATTCCCCAAAATTCTAGAGACTAAGATCAGTGATGAAAGCCTATCAACAGTTTTGCAATTCCATCTTCATTACCACTTCTTCAATGTCATTCTCTATTCCATGAATGTTGAAGAGTTCTTGATGGCAGATTACATTTTTCTGAAAAAGTTTTTCTTCCATATATCAGAAATAATTCAAATTATTTCTAAAAATGTATTGTAATATAAGTTGTATATACTCTAATTTGCCACTCTGTTTAAAAAATATTTCTGTACAATACATTAGCATCTGTTATTCATAGTCCCAAATCTCAGTGTTATTATATTATTTTGTTTTGTTTTTATTGAACTTCACAGGGTAACATATTGAGTGGGGTTCTATTATTCTAAATTAGTTACTTTGATGCTGAAATACTAGAGTGATTTTCAGTTTTTGAGTGCTATATCCATTTACAAACTTTTCGTTTTTACAGATGGTGGCAGCAGAAGCAAAGGGGAACATTTTCCTTATGAACAGGAAATAAAATTCTTCGCTAAAGTACAGTATACTCTTATAGTCATTGCAGTGTTTGTTCATAAACTATGGTATTTTATTATTTGCCTGTGTGTATGATGCATTTGTATGAAAATGTGAATTTTACTTGATGATATAGAAATGTAAATATTCCATGGCATGAAGAATGCATGAGTCCCATGAAAAATGTTCTCCCCTGCTTCACAGCACTTTGTCTAATGCTTCCTCTTCTCTCCCTGTTTAGAATCCTAAATAGCAATTAAATAAATTTTATCAAAATATAAAGTTGTTTGATTTTAAAGCCCCCATATTGTATGAGTTATACTTATTAGAATGGGAATATATCATTCTTTCTTTCTCAATGAGAACATTTTAGCAACATTGTGGCTTTAAAAAGTGGCTCAGTATCTTTTGAATAAAGAGAAGATATACCTCCTGAAAATATTTCTTGTGTATAAATAAAACAATTCAAAATAAGACTGACATGCCATGAGTTTATTTAAATCCCTACTTAAGTCAGTAATTAGTAGGTGGTGAGAAGGATAATGCATTCTCTATCACCAATGTTTACCTATAAATTTTTTCTTGGTATTTAATTATTTATGATCCTCTACTGTCCCATTAAATCTGTGGTAAAATGAACTGAGAAATGTCTTTAAAGTAATTTTAATCTTATTTAGACATCAAATGATAATTAATTACTATTAATGCCTAATACAGCCTGGTACTAAAATATTTTGTGGAGGGAACTAAGAATTCTAAAATCACCTTACAATTAAAACTTTCTTTGGTCACCTTCCCAGTTGGAGGTAGTCTGTTGAGCTAAAGGAACAAAATTTAGAATCGTGCTGGTGAATGACATAGCTATGAATATGGGAGGACTTTTTTGCATGGAATTTTAATTTTTACCATACTCTCAAAACATACACTGTTCATTTTCAAAGCACTGAGTACACTTGAGATGATAGATTGTTTTTTTTCTCTGTTTTCATTTAGGTTGTACTTCCTTTAATCGATCAATATTTCAAAAATCATCGTTTATACTTCTTATCTGCAGCAAGCAGGCCTCTTAGCACTGGAGGACACGCATCCAACAAGGAAAAAGAAATGGTGACTAGGTAAACATAAATAAATATTTTGGATTAGTTAAGACTAAATTATATATGTGTATTGAGATTTGAGGATGGAATGGAATAGAGGGAAGAAAAATTTTATGCTACTTCTAATCTGGTCCCTGCTTATTAGGATGATATAAGAAGAGAAGTCATTGGGTGCATGTTCTAGCTTCTGAGTTTTATTATAGGATAATGCTAAAAATGATGTTGAAAAGCTAGGATTTAAAATAGAAGTAATTAATCATGGACTAAACATGTGAAGCAAGCAAGATGGGAGATATGTTGATATCAGTATTGTAGCAAAAATTGGTGTATGAACAATTATTTTTACATTTATTTAAATCTGATGATTTTGAAAATGAATTATAAGAAGACAAAGTAACTTATATGTGTGTGGGTATGTATATAAAGGCCAAAATCAGAATATAAATGAAAATTACATTATGCCTCTCAGTCCAACTTCCCACCACATGTTCTCTGTTTTACAAAAATCAGAATATACATTGTAGACTTAGTATAGATTTCTTTATCACTTATGGAGTTGTTTCCTCTCAAATATATACACCTGTTTTTCTATTTATGTATTTGTCTACCTATCTTTAGTTAGAGTTACAATAAAATGACTTTTTTTTCAGCCCCTTTCAGGTATATCCATAAATATTTGAATGAAAATGAAAAACTTTAGCTTATTCCTTAAAACACAGACATTTTTCTTAGTCTTTAGCTAGAGTCTAATGCCAACAGGGAAAGTTAGGGCCATTAAATTCTTGGTGGATATATGACTAGATAAAATGAAACTCAGGGAAATGTATCACTAATGAAACAAAAAAAATTAGCTTTCATGATTATGTTGTAGATTTAGGAAATTGGATTCATATTTTAAAGTTCTGGTTCTTATAATATCATGACTGATTATACTCCATCTTAGGTTGGGTTCTCAGTGACTTGGCAATGGTTAATTTCTTGTTGTTCTCTTTTTACTTCCCTTTTGTGTTTTTTCTACCAAGCCCATCTCTCCACATAAGTTAGAGATTGAAAAGAAAAAGACCCAACATCCCCCATGATTCTGAAACAAAGCACAATTTTTAATGCTTGAGAAAGCAGCTTAATTTTTATTAATCAAAAGCAAATGTTCTGGGGCAGCTAGGTGGCACAGTGGATAAAGCACCGGCCCTGGAGTCAGGAGTACCTGGGTTCAAATCCGGTCTCAGACACTTAATTACCTAGCTGTGTGGCCTTGGGCAAGCCACTTAACCCCATTTGTCTTGCAAAAATAACCTAAAAAACAAACAAATGAAAAAAAGCAAATGTTCTAATAATAATAATAATAATAATACATGTTATTGTTAGAATCTTCATTATTAAGAGAAGAAATAATAAATACTAAAACATGGATATATTTGAAGATGTGGATTCCCTCCATATCATACATTAGTGTTCTTCCCTTACCTTTAAATGAGATAGATTTCATCTTTCCAGATCACTCAGATTGTATTGAGGGCACTCCTGCTTCTTTTGAACTGATCCCCTAACTAATGAAGTTGTATCTCATGGGAGTCTGGACTTTCTGTCAGCAAAAACTCAGTTTATCCTTCCCAGTCTTGAATAGCTAACTTTTTTTTACTCTAATCCTGCTCTCTCTAACGCATTCCTGTGGAGAAGGAAATTTGTCTCATTTAAGATTGTTGTGTTAGTTTGAGTTTATTAAAAAGATCGTTTCCAGAGGGGAGATGCATAACATAGACACACACAGACACACAGACACACACACAGACACAGAGAGAGACACACACACACACACATACACACAAACACACATATATATGCTGTAGAAAGTAAAACAAATCAATATTGTAAAAACAACCCCATTAAACAGAAAAAGTAAAACCAGTCAGTTTCAAAGTTTTGCATTCCCTGACTTGTATTTCACAATTCTTTATCCTTTATTAATGTTCACTCCTTCCTTTTAGCTTAGCTCCATCTCAAGCCTATCATCAGTCTGAACCACCTTCAGGCAATCTAGCTTTTGTGTCTTTGGGCTGTTCTATCCCCACTATATAATTTGTATTTACTTTCATTAACTCTTTGTATTTACTTTCATTTTTTTCTAAGGACCAGTCATTAATTTCTTCCCCCTTGATAAATTTATTAATTGTTAGTTAGATTTTGAGTCTTCCTACCTATCCTCTCATTTTAGAGCTAAAGAAACTAAGACCAGAGCATAGAGTATAAGAAATTTTTCCATGGAATAAATCTATAGTCAGTTGTAGAATTGTAAATCTTCTTAATCTTGTTCTCAATTGTGTTCTGTTCAATACTGCATGATATGCTACTAATGCTAGCAACCAATTACTCAAATATTAAGTTTAGTCCCTCAGGAAGACATATGGATTTGAAAACTTGACATGATGCTGTGCCTCTATCATTACTGATTCTCCTCTTTTACCACTTTTTCTGCTCAGGTTTTAAAATACTGGTGAATTAGAGCTGACAATTGCTAGAAGAGATCTTAGGTACAATCAAGTTCAATTCCTTCATTTTACAGATGAGGAAACTGCGGCTTAGAGAAATTAAGTGACTTACTTGCCCAGGGTTATATGGTAGTAACTGGTAGAGCTGATATTCAGCTGATATGGTCTTTTGATCATAACTTAATTCTTCTTCCTGTACATCATGCATATTTTTTCCCCTTTCAGCACCTGGGAATAAGTTTTCATCAGTTATAATCTGGACTCAGTTTTCCTAGCTGATTTTTAGATTTAATAAAAAAAAAAAAGCAATTTTTTATGATTTCAATGCATTTAAATGAGATGTAGCAATGTTTTGTCAGTCCTTTAGAATAAAAACTTAACTATATTTGTCTCATAGAGAAATTATTTTAATTGAATAAAATAGCTAGCAAGATAATTTTCTTTAAGAGTTCTTGCAAATATGATATTGAAATTCACTAGTGTTTTTAATTTCACATTTCAACAGATACGTTATATTTTTATTGGCATAAAATCCAAGTCTTTGTTTTATACATATAATATCTGTAAATATACAGACAATTCCAGATACATTTGAAGTAGAAGTTGGAAGGACTCAACTAAAAGATATTTTTTAAAATTCTAATTTATTTTTGAAACATTTGCCCACCAAGCAAAAAAAAAATTATTACATTGTATATATATATATATTATTACATTGTATGTATATATATATACAGATGTTTATCTGTCTAAATCTTTCTATCTGTCTGTCTATCTATCTATCTATCTATCTACCTGTGTTTGATAGATAAATGATTTCATCAGTATAGGTACTCTTCCTATTGACAGATTGAAACTCTAACATGCTTTCTTATTTTTTACAGTTCTTGTCTTGCTCTCTCCTAGGTCCTTCAAATAGGATTCAACAGACTAGAGGTCTTTCTCTTAGTCTTTGGTATCTTAGTGGAATTAATTCCATACCATTAGTATCTTTTATTATATTTATGTACAATAAAGTCTTAATACAGCAAACTGGTAGTGACTATGAGTTTTCAAAGGCAATACAATCAGAAGTATAAATTCTTCCAGGTCCTAGCAGTCTGAAAAGGTACACATAAAGGCTTAGAATTATGTCTCTAGTTTGACAGCATAGGCTAAGATGATGTGATTCTTTACCAAACTAGATAACGAAAGTCATTAGAGAAAATATTTTTTTTTTGCTACAAAAAACCTCAAATTGCATGCACATATGTTGATGGTGTATGTTTTATTGGTTTTGTCTTATATTTAATCCCTGAAAGTGTCTCATACTTTAAAATTTTAATTTTTAATTTAATTTTAATATTAATTTAGCTTATTAATATATATGTACAAGTGGTAGGACATTTATAGATGTGCGTGACTGTCTTCTTACCAGCCCTTCCATCTCTATGGTTCTATAATTATGACTAAACACCATACTCAGGGAGTTAAATTTATGAACCTGTTTCCTTGTTTTAGAAGCTAAATTGCATGGGAGTATGAGGGTATCTAGTTATACTTTAGTTTTCCTGTAGCACTAAAGGAAACTTTAATCAAGAACATATATGTTATTGTTAGAATCTTCATTGCCAGAGGTAATATGAGCAAGTGATATGAGGTGTCAACAAAAAACCAATGTATCCTCAAGATGCATAAATAAAAGTATATCTATCCAAATCAAGGGAGATTCTAGTCCAATAGTACTTTGTCATAGTCAGAACACAACTAGAGGATTCTGTTTAGTTCTGGCTGCCATGTATTTTAAGGAGATTGATGAGCTATAGTATATCTACAAGAAGACAATTAGGAAAGTAAGCTGTATATCTAAAAGAAGAAAACTAAGAAAGTGAGAAGACAGGCCACCATAGCAAGTGAGGATTTAGGAAGATTAATTCAGAGAAGGGAATACATAAACCCGACATGGGGTAGACTGGAGGGCACATTAACTCTAAATATTTGAATGACTGTCATGAGAAAGAGAGATTTGCTTTATTTTCTTGTTCACTCCAGGAACAGAATTAGGATTCTCTAAATTGCAGAAAAGCAAATTTTGGCTTGGTACTAGGAAAAACATTTAATAACTAGAGTTGTCCAAATATGAGTTTCCCTTCACTAATGAACTTGAAGTGAAGAAGTGGGATGACCATTTATTTGTATGTTCTATTGTTCAGAAAGTTGCAACTTAGGTATGAGTTTGATTAGATGATCTCTGAGCTCCTTCCATTTCTGAAATTTCATGCTTTATATTGTATTCCACCTTCCCTCTCTCTCTCCCCCTCCCCTCTGTCTCCCTCCTCTCCACCCCATTCAGTTAATTGCTTGTTGACAGAATAGGCTAAGATGATGTGATTGCAGAAATACCATTTAATTAATAATGTAAAAACAACTCTTTGTACCAATAAATGAAAAGTAATTGTAGTTAAATAAATGCATCTTTATTATTTAAGATCATGGGTAAAATGTAAAAAGCTTGATCTGGCAGACAGAAGACTTGAGTATTAATTCCTATTCTGCTGCTTTTGTGACTATCAACATTTCCCTTCCTTTCTCTAACTTTCAGTTTTCTCATCTGTAAAATGAGATGATCCTCATTGTCCCTTCCAGTTCTGCATCTTTGACCCTCTGGCTACAATTCTTAAGTCAGTTTTTTCCAAACATAATTCAGCATGACAACATATCTGAATTACCTGGGTTCAAGAATAGTCCTGGTGGAAAGCGAAAATTGGAGAGCATGGGAGAGAACCTTGAGAGCCAGAGTATAGAACTAATTATTAAAATATACTAAGTGATACACTGAAACCTCCTGAGTGTTTGTATAAATATTCAACTCTGTTTAAGAACATAGAAGGATCCCTTTTGCAGATAATTTGTACTGAAGGTAGCTTAGAGAAGCTATACTTATGAATAGGTGGGGCACATAAAAATAGCATCCCACTCTATAATGTAGTCTCAGTTATCTGTTTTTCTTTATAAGAAAAATGTCACAGATCATGTATCTTACTTTAATAGAATAACTCCTTGAGAAGTATGTGATATTTTTTTTTACAACTTTCAATTATAGTAAAGAGATTAATACGTGGCTATTGCCTCCAGGCTATTCATGAAATTTTCAATAGGTAGGATGACTTATCTGTTAATTTTCTTTAGTAAATCCCTTCTTGAATTAACCTTTTGAGGGTAGTACTATCACATAAAAGGGATCCATAATTTTAGTTTATATGGTTAAGATTATCAAAGTAATATAGCACTGAATCAAATCCCTCTTTCTGTGGCCAAAGGTTGAACTTCAAATCACAATCAAATGTTATACGTGTGAAGCTGTTGATCATAAGTGAAAATGAATAAAATGCTGATTGTGGTTCCTGTGAATCCATTATAATCACTAAAAACAAAACAATAATAACAAAAGAGCACCGAGGTGTATCACTCGTGCTACTTTCATTGGGAATCTCATTTATTTTCTAAAATTAGATGAATATGGATTTTAATCTGGTAGATATCCATTTCAAATAAATACTTGGTCTCACTTCAATTTTGAAGATACAAATGTTCATTTATTTAACAAAAAACTCTCTTCTATAATGGTTATCCTTATTGTCATTCAGAACCCAAAGGATGTAGATGGATTTACATCTTTCCAGGATAGGACTAAAGAAACATAAAAAACACCACCAGTTTTTATAGAATTTGACATCTGAATCATTAAAAGCTTTAAATTCAAATAATAGCAATCATTTAATTTGGTCATTCATTCAAAAATAATTATGGAATACCTATTGTGTGTGGAACACAGTTGTACATGCTGTTAGATTAAATAACATAGTCTTTGACCTCAAGAAACTCACAATCTAATAGCTCAAAGTTATAACTAAAATTCACTTACATGCCATCTATTCTGTTTATTACTTTTCCCTTGGAGAAGTTGATTAGTAGTATTTCAGATTCTTTTTTTTTGGGGGGGGTGTAAATAAAATGGATGTTTTGGTTAGTCCAAATGATATGCTAAAATTCGAAGTAGATTTCAGAAACATTGTTCCAATAAGCACTAAACTTTTGCTAAGCTATATATTTTCAATAATGTAAATGTTTCCAAATATTCGTTAACATAATGGAACAGGCAAAAATGCACTATCTTCTAATTTCCTTGGTTATATACCTATGGATTTCATGTAGATTGCTTCTATATTAATTAGCTTTGCTTCCAATTTTTTTTGTTTCTTTACTTATAATATGTGCTTATTTAACCATGTTTGTTAAAGAGATGCACTTAAAGATTCTTTCTTTAGTACCTTTTACTCCCATATTCTGCTCAGATAATTGATTCTTTCTGCGTGACATCATGTTGCTTTTTTCTTGCTCATATATCAGCTGTTTTTTTCTTTTTCTCTCCCTTTTCTTCTTTCTTATCATCTTTTCTCCCTTTCCTCCCTCCCTCCCTCTCTCTCTCTCTCTCTCTCTCTCTCTCTCCCTCCCTCCCTCCCTCCCCCCCTTTTTTTTTCTTTCGTCTTCAGCCTATTCTGCAAACTTGGAGTTCTTGTCAGGCATAGGATTTCACTGTTTGGTAAGGAGACCCTTGACAAATACCAGCATGGCCATCACTTGGTTTTCTTTTCCATTTTGCATTGTGTTGTGTCTTGTTTTGTTGCATGAATGCATGATTGTATGGCTGCATGCATGGTCATCATTGGCCACAAAAATGTTTCCTAGGCTGATTTTATGTAGCAATTCCTATATGGTACACTTGAGGGTATGGCAAGTTTTATTGACTAGAAATATTGTCAAAAACTTAGAAGAAAATGGTAGCTTTTTTCCATTTCCTGTTTCAGTGAATATTACCTGTAGATCTTCATATATTTCTTGATTTAAATGAATTAAAGTCCTATTACAAAGAAAATAATATGTAATCTCTAATTCATATACTGTGGACTATTCTTTTATTTTCTTATGTTCTGAATTCTAAATCTCTATTACTATTGCATTTCAGATATTGGAGCTCAATCATGAGCAATGCTTAGCAAAAAAAAAAAAATGCATCATAAGGAATTAGAGCCAGGCTTTTTGTGGTCTGGCTCTGACAAAAATAGTTTTTTTCTCCCAGATTTGAAGTATAATCACTCATTTTTCAGGATTTTTTTTTTTTTGGCCTGAACTATTTAGGGTACACTGCAATGTTGGGCTTCACATTTTACTCTAATTGCTTTTGGAAGGTGCTAGAGCAGATTTGAACTACTTTGACTACTTTTAGTGGTTTGGGAATGTTCCTGGATGATTTCAGTTTTAAAATGTTCTTTTTTGACTCTCAGATAGCTGTGCAATCTAGCTCCTGAAAGTGTCATTCCACAGGGAAAAACTAAGTCTGTGTGTATATGTGTGTGTGCATGCACACATTACACATACATTATTTTGAATCTTTCCTTTTCACTAGCCCCAAATCACTATTGGAAATAATACTGTTTATTTTCTAAAATTGTTCTTTAGTGTTAAACTATTATATTCAGTGTTTTTTCTGATAAACTTTCTGGAATTTTATATTTGTGTTGTTATTATTTTAGAAATGTACATGGGAATTAGCTATAGAATAATATCTGTTTGGTTTACTTTCATTTGAAGTTATCCATACAGAAGCAAATTTTTATGAAAATTACTCAGTCAAATTTTAATGGTAGCTTCATATTTCTCCCCTCTGTCTTGATTCTAAAAGAATGATCTAATAACTTTACTTCTGTTAAGTACATTTGTCAATGTCTCTCTGTGCCTTCTTGTGCTATAATATAGCTCTAAATTGTGCTCTGTGGTGACCACTTTCCTTATATATTATGAGTTCTTCTATTCCTTGAATATCTGTTCCATACTATTACTGCTGTTTTATGTCATTATAAAATTATTAATTGCAAAGAAATACATCAAATTTTGAGCAAGGGATGATCAATTCAGAAGTATGGTGTTGGTCTATTATTTATTCAGTCTTTTTTCAAACCTTGTTCAATTAGCTATTTCATGTTAAATCCTCCTAATATTTAAATATAAAGAATAGTATTGTTGTTATGTTATTATATAATATAATATTTAATATATTATTAGATATTTGAGTATTGTTCAATTTTGTATTATTAATCAAATACTATTCTATTATACATAATGATAACTTCCACTAGAATTCTATAAAATTCTGTAATCCTCAACTACTTATGCATTTTCATATAACTTACCTCATTTTCAGAATCTTTAAAAAATGGAATATAAAAAATTAGATGATGCCAATATATGTTACTGATGTGTTACTGATGAATTCACTCTAAACCAATTTTGAACAAATATACTTATCTAAATTCTTTAGGAAATCTTGTTTTTGAAAGTGAAAACAGTGGTGAATTCTTTTGTAAAATAATCCTTCTGCAAAACAAAGTTTCCACATTATCAATTATGCAAATTTAGGTATTCTTAAAGGATAAATACCTATAAGAATGTCATTTTCATTTATTATTTCATATTTTACATTTAAAATTTTGACTGGAATTATAGCAAAGAGATACAGCCTGAGCTGATAATTAATTTTTGTTTGGTTGGAAATTATTTTTATGATCTAGATTTCAGAATCATAGACAAATCAAAGTAGAACCACTTGAAGAAGATTATCCTTATGGTGGTAATTATAGCTTGTGATGAGTATTTGTTGGATATTGTAATCATACTCCCAAGTAAGTCATCATCTGACATCTATATTACCAAATCTCATTAATTGACTTGATAAGTGTCTACTAATGTATATCAGTTGAAGCCCCATTGAAACATATGTAGGTATTCACATATATATACACAGATCCTTTTTTGGAGATAACAATCAAGAGGCTAAAATATCTTTTATTTTAGTCTCAGAAAAGGTAAGTTATGGAAACAAGATAATTTTTTAAGATTAAAAATTCATGGGGAAATATAGCATCATATAGACATAGGTATGCATATTGAAAAATATGTTCTACAAATTGGAAATAAGTCCTGTTTCTTGGCCAGGTCTAGGTAGATCATAATTTATGATGATGGAAGCAAAGCTTGTTGGTAGAGTTAGGTAGAAATATATAACAACCCTTTTCCCCCATGATGTAGGATCTAGTATTCTCATCTTCCTCATTTTCACCTTTTTTTGGACTAGAAATTTCCTTTATCATTCTCAGGAAAGTGCCCCAGGGTCTTTTTAAAATTAATATATCTATACATAATATATCTACATATAATATATAAATTAATGTAATTTTCTACAATTACATTTTAAAGCAATTTTAATACTTTTTTTAAAACATTTTTAAATTCAAAATTCTTTTTCTCCTTATTTAGAAGACAAGCAATTTGATATAGATTATGCATGTGGAGTCATGCAAAACATTTGCAGAGTAGTCATGTTGTAAAAGAAAACAGAATAAAAAACCCAAGAAAAATGAAATTTAAAATAGTATGCTTTCAATCTTCAGCCAGACTCTATGAGTTCTTTCTCTGAAGAGGGATAGTTTTTTTTTTTTATCATAATTCTTTTGGGATTGTCTTGGATCATTGCATTGCTGAGAACACTAAGTCATTTACAGTTGATAATTTTACAATATTGCTATTACTGTGTACAATATTCTCTTGGTTCAACTCATTTCACTTTGCATAAGTTCATATGTCTTTCACGTTTTTCTGAAAGCATCCAGCTCATTATTTCATATAGCTCAATAATATTCCATCTCAATCATAGACCATAATTTGTTCAACTAATTCCCAATTATTGGACATTTCCTCAATTTTTCCACTACAAAAAAGGTACAATAAATATTGTTGAATCCATAGGTATTTTCCCTTTTATGTTATTTCTTTGGAATATTGGCCTTTAGTAATGGTAGTCCTGGGTCAAAGTTTATGCATAGTTTTATAACCCTTTAGTCATAGTTCCAAATTGCTCTCCAGAATGATTGGGTCAGTTCTCAACTTCAACAGTATATTAATGTCAATTTTTCCACATTCTTTTCAGCATTTGTCATTTTCTTTTTCTATCATGTCAACCAATCTGTTAGGTGTGGGTGTTACTTCAGAGTTGTTTTAAGTTGTATTTCTCTAATCAATAGTGATTTAGAGCACTTTTAAAATGAAAGTGACAAGCTTTCATTCTTCATCTGAAAACTACCTGTTAATATTCTTTGACCATATATCAATTGGAGAATGGTTCTTTTTTTCATAGATTTGACTTAGTTCTCTGAATTTTTGAGAAAGGAGGCCTTTATCAGAGATCTGCTGTAAAATTCTTTTTCACAGTTATGATTACTGTGTATTTCTCTCTATTCTACTTTCCTTCCTGTTTATCATACACTCTGTCATTTCACTCCATCCATCCTCAAAAATATTTTTTTGACTATCTCCCCTAATCTGCCTTTCCTTCTATCAGGAACATCCCCCTCCCTCCCTCCATCCTCTGATCACTTCCACCCCTACCTTCAATTAGCTTATCCCCTTCCTCTCCTGCTTTCCTAGAGGGTAAGATCGATTTCTATCCCAATTGAGTGTACATGTTATTTCCTCTGCACAAATTGAATCTAGCCCTGTGTGACTGAGAATTTGAACTACTTCTCCCTGCTGTTAAAGACTGTTAAAATGAAGTACCTAGGTTATGCTGAACAAAAATTTAGTAAGACCCAGACTATTGTCTCCCCAATTCTGTCCTTCCTTCTATTAAAATCCCTCTCCACTTCCACTCCTACCTCTTGTTAGCTTAGCCCCTTCCTCTCCTGCTTTTCAATAGGGTAAGAGAGAATTATGTTCCAAGTGAGTGTGCATATTATTTCTTCTACACAAATTCTGAGGTTCAAACCTTATTGCACTATTTGAATCTAGTCCTGTGTGACTGAGAAACTGGACTACCTCTTCCTGCTGCTTAGGGACTTTTAACCTAGTATCTAGGTTATGATGACCAAAACCTCAGACCCAAAGATAGATGAAAGGTGTTTTCTCACAATTCATATGTTTTATTTGCAAAGTGTTCCCATACTGATCAATCAGTTATTGTTCCTTTGTTCCTTTGATCATTACAGATACTTGGGAGGAGTTGCACACCTCTTTTTCTGAATGCAGGCAGTTTTTCTTATTCATTCTCCCCTTCCCAACTTGAAAAGTCCCTATTCTTTCCTCTAATTAGAAATCAGATTATCTTGAATTACTTCATTCTAATTAATTACCCTTATTTGATGAATTATTTTTACTTTATAAAAGTCCATCTCTCCTTGTATATAGGGTCCAGGCCTAAGCTGAGGAAAGCTAGTCCTAGTTTGATGGGCAATTGGCATGCATTGCTTAATCAGTATGCTTGAGAGATTAAACCTTTGTTTCCTCAATCATTTAATCTTTTTTTTTTTTTGCCACAGGCTCCTTCTTTGATTGTGGTTTTCAGATAGTTCCCAAATTCTCAAATTATTTCTTATTGTACTATTTTCTAGGTCATTTATTTTTTCAATGAAATATTCACAATTTCTTCTAATTTCTAATTAATTGTTTTCTTGTTTCTTGCTATCTTGTCATTAACTTCCATTTTCTCAATCCTCATTTTTAAGTAATTATTTTCCTTAGTGAGCTGTTGTACCATTTGGCCGGTTTTACTTTTTAATGAGGACTTTTCAGTAGTGAATTTTTGTAATTCTTTTCCCATGTGGCCAATTCTTTTTTAGGAAATATTTTCTTCAGTGTGTTTTTGTGCTTCTTTAATCATTTGGCTTATTCTGTTTTTAAGATTATTTTCTTCAGTATTTTTATGACTCCTTTAGCAAGCTATTGACTCTTTTGTCAGAAAAAGAGCTGTAAAGATTCCACAAAATCATCTGTAATTTTCTTGTATTGCTGCTATTTCTTTTCCCAATTTTCCCTCTGTCTTTTATTTGATTTTTTAAAAATCCTTTTTGAACTCTTCCAGGAATTTTTGAGAGGGACTGAGACCAATTCTTATTTTTTTTTTGAGGCTTGGACATAGTGGTTTTGGCTTTGTTGTCTTGTTCTAAGTTTATGTTTTGATCTTCTTTGTCACCATAGAAACTTTCTTTGATCATCAGGTTCTTTTTTAGCTCCTTACTCATTTTTCCAGCATGATATGCTTGTGCTTCTTCTTGACCTGGGTTTGCAACTCAGAACTGTGGCCCAGATCTGAGAATGGGCAATGCAACAGAGTCCTGCATCCAGTCCAGCAAATAATCAAAGCTGTCACACCTAACTCAGTTACCCCAAAAGCCTTCTGCTAGTTTTATGGAGTGCAGTATACTCCATTCTTACATCGGTGCAACAGACCTTTTCTGACAACTGTAACGATTCCCTGTCCAACAGGGGATGGATTCAGCTCAGGAGAGAAAAGAAATACATCACATTCAGGTGGGGGTGTCAGCAGGACATCTGACAGAGCCCATTGATTGAAAACATTAAACCGTTCTTATAGAAGAAAACCACAAAATTAGCATACAGAATAGAAACAATGATGTAATTTAGTTATGGACAGAAATTAACCCAGCAGGATGTGACCCAGGTCAAGAAGTTTGGAAACAGGGCTTATCAGAAACATGGCTTAACAAATAGTGAGGCCAAGAATGACGCAGTTGTGTTATGAAATCAGAGCTCCATGGAAGCTTTCAGTTCCAGGGTTGAAAGAGCTCAGGTTATTCTGGCCAGAACTGGCCTCTTGACCCCAAACTCCCCTGAGCAGCCTGTACAACCAAGGTTATCTTGGGCTGGAAAATAATTTGCCTCATCCTTGTATGGGTTTTTTAGTTCCAGAATTTGTTTTGAGACAATACTTAAAGTTGTTTGCAGGGTATCTGGGGATACCTTGGGCAAGTCCCTGTCTTTTTTTCTGCTGTTTTTTGTTCTGCCCCCTCCATACAGATGTCTTGACAAGTATTTTTACCACAGTCTAAGTAGGCTGTGTTATTTCCATGAACCAAAATAAAACCCTCCATAACCAAATCAAAAGAATAGTGATGTTGTCTGCAGAATAGGGCTTCAGTCTATGTCTTCTAGAGATAATGGAGATACGTTTTTAAACTTTTATGTTGAAAAGGAGGTAGAAAGAAACTGGAATTCATTCAATTTGAGGGTTAGTTTCTGTTCTTTACTTTTCCACATCCCAATTTTACTGAAATCTTTTGGTTTCTCAAATTCTCAAAAATGAGATTTCTAAAAAAATAAAGAAAATAATCTAATTATTCCATATATATTTGAAAGATTATATTATAGAAAATAAAAATATATGTTGATTCCTGAAAGAATCATTAAAACCTCATAACAAATTAAAAAGTTTAAACAAGAAATAGTAGGTCAATTAAACCTTTAATTAGTCATGTCATTGAGCTTAATAGTGACTTAGAGTAATGTTATTCATAATGAAATTATAAAGGTTTGTTGTAATATTGAGTCAGCTCTGAATTATGTTTCTATTTCTTTTTTCTTTCTTTTCTTTTTTTTGGCAAGACAGTGGGGTTAAGTGACTTGCCCAAGGTCACACAGCTAGGTAAGTATTAAAAGTCTAAGGTTAGATTTGAACTCAGGTCTTTCTGACTCCAGGGACAGTGCTCTATCCACTGTACCACCTAGTTGCTCCTGCAATTTCTTTAGGAGTCATAATTATACCTACTTTTTCCATTCGGGTATCTGGCAAACTTCTCCCTTCATTCATTCATTCTGCAAGTGTCTATTAAGCACCCTACTATGTGCAGGCACCATGCTAGGTGCTGAATATTCAAAGACAAAGCAAAATAATCCCTGTCCTCATGTTGGTTATATTTTGTTGATGAGAAGAATAATCATAGAAAGGTTTACTAAAGTAAAAGGACCATGAAATATGCAAAAAGTAAGTACAAAATAATTTCTGGAGTTGCAAGAGCAGCTGGAATAGGCGTCATATAGAAGATAGTCTATAGAGTCAACTGTGAAAGAATTCCGAGAGGCAGAAGTGAATGCATTCTAACTATAGTGGTAACTTGTGCAATGGCACATGCAGGTCATAACAAGAAGGCCAGATTCACTTGTAGCATATTAAAAAGGAGAGTAATGTGCAATATAATTACAGATGTGAGGCAGAATCAGATTATGAAGAGTGTTAGATGTGGAAATAGAGGACTTTGTATTTTAATATAAAAAGGAGAGGGAACCACTTGAGCTTCTTGAGCTGGGATGGATTAGATTGTAGTTTAAGACTATCAATTTGTCAGGTGTGTGAAGAATGAATTGAAGAGTGGGTTATCTGATGACAAGGAGATCAATGAGAAAGCTCAATGAGAGATGGTCAGGGCCTGAATTAGAATTATTGTGGTGTGAGTGGAGAGAAGATGGCAAATTACAGAGATCTTGGACTTTGTTCTTGATCCTCCTCTTTCTGTCCTTATTTCCCTGGAAGTTCTTATCAGTTCCCATGATTTAATTATCATTTCTCTGCAGATGATTTTCATATCTGTCTTCCAACTCTTAACCTCTCATTTGACCTCCAATCTTAAATTTTCAAATGTCTATTTGTCTTCTTAAACTGAATAATCTCTCATATATCTTTAACATAACATGTCTAAAGCCTGAACTGATTATCTTTGTCCCAAATTCATCCCATTTCTAAACTCGTATCCCTGTAGAGATCATCACCATTGTCAGAATGACCCAGCTATGCAGCCTAGTTGACAGCTTCAGTTCCCATGCCACCTATTTCATTATTTATTTTCATGTTGCCTTCCCATTCGACAACTCCTTGAGACTAGGGAATGATTTTGGCTTTCTTTGTATGCTCAGTTCTTAGCACTATACCTGACACATGATAGGCATTTAATAAATTTGTTTGACTTTATGAAGGTAGAATCTACATATTTGGCAGTTATTTCAATGGAACTGTGTGAAGGAAAAGAAAAAGGAAAAGCTTCAAGGTAGATGATAAAGTTGGCAATCAGTGTGACCAGAAGAACTGTGGAGCCCTCAGCAAAGATAGACAAGTTAGGTTAGAGAGCAAGTTAGAGAGCAAGGGGTGGTGGAATTAGAGGTGAAAGTTTGCCATATACTTCTACAAGGCATATTGAATTTTTAAAAAACATAGCATAAAATTCAGTTATCCAGTGGTGTCTGGTTAATCTCAAAAAGAAAATTGCCAATGGAGGCATACTAACTTAAAAAACAAGAAGTTAACATTAACTATGTTGTATTGTGTTTTTATTATTTTGATAAACAATCCCAATTACAATTTAATCTAGTTCTGTAGCAGTTTGACACTTTTGTAATCATTAAATCATTAAAGAACTTCTGAAGTAAAAAAGATATCCATAATGAAAGTTATATAGATGATGGCTAAGATGGGGAAGGAAATTTTCGATTCTTCCATGACTTTTATAGCACATTTTGGGATACCTTTTTGATTTTTATATTTAGCTTAATCTCTTAGTTCTTGGAACTAACTCCTTTTTAATTCACCTAGCAGTCTTTTGTGAAATTCTAGTTATAGCTGTAGGAATAGTTTGGAACTATTAGAAATTGAGAAATTTTCTGTTTTGAGTAGAATATCTGCATTAAAATTTTCATATCCTTTCATTCTATTTAAATTTATGTTTTAACCTCTTATTAATGGCACTTCAAAAATTGATTGGAGGGCAGCTAGGTGGTGCAGTGGATAGAGCACTGACCCTGGAGTCAGAGTACCCGAGTTCAAATCCAGCCTCAGACACTTAATAATTACCTAGCTGTGTGGTCTTGGGCAAGCAACTTAACCCTATTGCCTTAAAATAAAAAAAAATAATAAAAATTTTTTAAAAATTTGATATGGATTTAAAAATAACTTTTATCAAGTGTCTATGATATGTAAGACAAGGATGGTATTAGTATCATCAAGAAAAGAGGAAAGTTGAGAAGAGGGGCAGGTTAAGGAGCAAAGATAATTACTTCAGTTTTAAACATCTTAATTTGAGTTTTATTTTGAATATCAAAATGGAGGTGACCTACAGAACGTTGGGAATATGAGACTAGAGTTCAAAGTAAACATTCATTCTTGATACTGTTCTTTAAAACTATAGAAATGGAAGTGATTACCAAGAAGAGTCTAACTAGAAGAAGAAATCTATACATACTGAGATGAATCTGAGATACTCCTCAGAGTCACCATCTGTAAAATGATGGACTAAATAGCCTCCAATGTCCTTTTGATAAGATCATATGATATATACTTATGACATAGCAGAGGAGAATGAATCAACGAAAAAAAATAATAAGTCTTCATAGAGAGAAGAATAATATTAGGGAAAACAATGCGCCAGAAGTTATGTGTAAAAGTGGTCAACCAGTTTCTTTTTTTTATTGATATATATTTTTTTATTTTTTAGGTTTTTGCAAGGCAAATGGGGTTAAATGGCTTGCCCAAGGCCACACAGCTAGGTAATTATTAAGTGTCTGAGACCGGATTTGAACCCAGGTATTCCTGAATCCAGGGCCGGTGCTTTTAATTGTGTTTATACAGTTTTGGGGTTTGTCTTAGGAGATAGATTCCCAAGTATTTAATATTGACTACACTTAATTTAAGTGGAATTTCTCTTTCTATCACTTACTCTTGGGCTTTGTTGTTCATATATAGAAATGCTGATGATTTATGTAGGTTTATTTTATATCCTGCTACTTTACTGAATTTGTTAATTGTTTCAAGGAGTTTTTTAGATGATTTTCTCAGTTTCTCTAAGTATGCAGTCATATCATCTGCAAAGAGTGAAAGCTTTGTTTCCTCATTGCCAATTCTGATTAGTTCAATTTCTTTTTCTTCTCCTATTGCTAAAACTAGCATTTCTAATACTATATTGAATAATAATGGTGATAATGGACATCCTTGTTTTACCTCTGATTTTACCGAAAATGCTCTGAGTTTATCCTCATTACATACAATATTTGTGGATGGTTTTAGATAGATACTATTTTTATTTTAAGGAAAACTCCATTTATTCCTAAACTTTCTAGTGTTTTTAATAGGAATGGATTTTATCAAAAGCTTTTTCCAGCATCTGTTGAGATAATCATATGAGTCTAATATTGAACCATCTCTCCCTACCTGGTATAAATCCTACCTGATCATGGTGTATTATAGGATAAGTAATAACTTGCTGTGATCTCACTGCTAAAATTTTATTTAAGATTTTTTCATCAATATTCATTTTCTTTGTTTTGGTTCTTCCTGATTTAAGTATCAGTACCATGTTGGTTTCATAAAAGGAATTTGGCAGAGTTCCTTCTTCTTTTTAAAATTAGTTCATGTAGAATAGGAATTAATTATACCTTAAATGTTTGGTAGAATTCCCTTGTTAATCCATCTTGATCTAGAGACTTTTTCTTATAAAGTTTATTGATGGTTTCTTTAATTTCTTTTTCTGAAATAGGATTATTTAAGTATGTTATTTCCTCTTCTGTTAATTTGGGCAGTTTGTATTTTTGTAAATATTCATGCATGTCATCAAAGTTATTGAATTTATTGGCATACAGTTTGGCAAAGTAGCTCTGAAATATCTCTTTAATTTCCTTCTCATTGGTGGTTAGTTCACCTTCTTCATTTCTGATACTGGCAATTTGGTTAACTTTTTTCATTTTTTAAAATCAGATTAACCAAAGGTTTGTCTGTTTTATTTTTTTTTAAAAAGCTTTATTGTCTTTTTTTGCTCAACTTTTATTTATTAGATCAATGGTTTTCTTGCTTTAAATTTTATTAATCTCTCCCTTGATTTTTAGAATTTCTAATTTGGGGGGCAGCTAGGTGGTACAGTGAATAGAGCACTGCCCCTGGAGTCAGGAGTACCTGAGTTCAAAGCCGACCTCAGACACTTAATAACTACCTAGTTGTGTGGCCTTGGGCAAGGCACTTAACCCCACTGCCTTGCAAAAAAAAATCTAAAAAAAAAGAATTTCTAATTTGGTATTTAATTGAAGATCTTTAATTTGTTCTTTTTTCCAGTTTCTTTTAGTTGCATACCCAATTCATTGATCTCCTCTTTCTCTATTTTATTCATATAAGCATTTAGAGATATAGTTTCCTCTGAAAACCACCTTGGCTGCATCTGATAAATTTTGGTATCATATCTCATTGTTACTATTTTCTTGCATATAATTATTATTTCTATTATTTGCTCTTCATCCATTATTTAAAATTAAGTTATTTAGTTTTCAATTAGCTTTTGGTTTAACTTTCCATGACCTTTTATTACATGTAATTTTATATCATTGTCTGATAAGTGTGCATGTATTATTTCTGCCTGTCTGTATTCTATTATATGATTTTTATGCCCATGGTTAATTTTGGTATAGGTGCCATGTACTGCAGAGTAAAAGGTATATATATTCCTTCCTATCCCCATTAAGCTTTCTCCAGAGGTCTATCATTTCGAAGTTTTCTAAGAGATCATTTGCCTTCTTAACTTTCTTCTTGTTTATTTTGTGGTTAGTTTTATCTAATGCTGAAAGAGGGAGGTTGAGGTCCCCTATTATTAAAGTTTTGCTTTCTGTGTTTCCTTGTAATTCACTCAAGGTTTCCTCCATGAATTTAGATGCTATGCATACATGTTTAGTAATGATATAACTTCATTACCAATGGTGCCTTTTAAGAAGATGTAGTTACCTTCCATATCCCTTTTAAAGAGATCAATTTTTACTTTAACTCTGTCTGAGATCAGGATCACTACCCCTGATTTTTTTACTTCAACTTATGCATAATATATCTTGCTCAATCCTTTTACCTTTATTCTATGTGTATCTCTCTGCTTTAAATGTGTTTCTTGTAAACAACATATTGGAGGATTCTGGTTTTTAATCCATTCTACTATCTGCTTCTGTTTTATGGGAGAGTTCATCCCATTCACTTTATTTATTTATTTATTTATTTGTGGCAATGGGGTTAAGTGACTTGCCTAAGGTCACACAACTAGGCAATTATTAAGTGTCTGACCCCAGGACTGATGCTCTATTCACTGCTCCAACTAGTTGCCCCCTATTCACATTTACAGTTAAGATTACTATTTCTGTATAGTAATAGTAATAGTCATCTTTCTCATTTATATTTTCTCTTTCCTTTCCTCCTCACCAAAGTTTTATTCCCTTCCCCTTTAACATTTTTTTTTAAATTTTACTTTCAGTTTATATTTTCATTTATATTTTCACCTTCCCCTTTTTTCAGTCCCATCTTCCCTTATCTTTCCCTTCCCCTGTCCTCCCTTCCCTAGGATAGATTATTAAACCAAAGTGGGAATGTATCTTAGTCCCCCTCTGGGCCAAATCTATTGAACAGAATTTACTCAGTGTTCATACACTACCTTCTTTCCCTATAAAAATATAAATCTTTGTGCCTCTTCATCTGATATTATTTATCACTCAAAGATTATTAATAAGATATCATAAAACACAGCTTAATTGATTGCTTGATAAGCTCAAAGTGTTATAAAAGTAACGTCCCTATTGACTGATTCATTGCTTGATTGTTTGATAAGCTGTATTGCCTCAAATTCACTAAGTACCATCCCCTCTTCTGTCTCATTAGAGGTATTTCAAGTGTCTTGAATTACATCAAATTATAATCATTTTTTAACCTTACCCTCTTTTCAAGTATCTTCCAAGGACATATAAACCTCCACAAGAGCCCAAGTATCATTGAAAGCCAAATCATTTCATGAACTATTTGTACCCCTCCTCCCAAGTCTATTTTCTCCCACATTTTATTCTCTCTCCCCCACCCAGGGTGCTTAACCCCTTGTTAAGGTAAAGTATGGACTAAGTCTAAGTATGATTTAATTAGCTACAAGAATCTTAAAGGGCTCCAAGTAGTGGGAGGCTCTGAAGGTCTCACTTGAGAATTTTACAAATGATTTTAAGTTATTGACTGAGGACTGCCCAGTTTATGATGCCCTCATAAGGGAAAATGCTAAGTTTTTGTTAGCACAGCAGAATTAAAGTTGGTCAAAGATAATGAGACACTTAAATTTAGAATTAACACCCCTGATTTTCATCAGTGCTTTTTGTCTCAAACATAGTGATGTCATCTTGGACATCTTCAGTGGAGACAAGATCCAAACTATACCCATATACTCTAACTCCTCTTCAATTATATTCGACCCTTTAATTATCCTAAGAGAAGTAAAATTCTTAAAAGTTAGAAGTGTTGTATCTTTTAGTGTTGTATGCAATTTAATGGTCTTGACTAACATTTGTTTTGTTTTGTTTTTTACTTCTGCTTTTCATTTACCTTTTTATCTATCTTTTGAGTTTTATATTAGGTGATTGATTTCTCAGTTCATTTCTGATCTTTGTGTCAGGAAATTCTGGAAGTCCTCTGTTTCCTTGAACATCCATCTTTTTCCCTGACAGTATATGCTGAATTTTGTGGGTTAGGAAATTCTTGGTTGTAATCCCAGGTCCTTTGCCCTGTGATATATGATATTCCAGATCCTCAAGTCCTTCAGTGTTGAGGTTGATAGATCCTGTGTGAGTCTGGTTGTGTTTCCTTTATATTTAAATTGTTTCCTTTTTGTTGTTTGCAGAATGTTCTCTTTTATTTGAGAGTTCTGGAATTTGGTTATAGCAACCCTTGGAGTTTTTATCCTGGGTTATCTTTCTAAAGGGGTTCTTTATATTCTTTCAGTTACTATTTTGTCTTCTTAGTAGATTTGGACAGTTTTCCCTGATAATTTCCTGCATGATGTTTTCTAGGTTTTATTTTTTGATCTAGGCTTTCTAGTAGTCCAATGATTTGTAGATTATCTCTTGAATCTATTTTCCAGGTTGTTTGTTTTTCCTAAAATGAACTTTTAATTTTCTTCAGTTTTTTCAACCTTTTTATTTTATTTGATAGAATATTGTAATCTTGTAGATTCATTGGTTTTTATTTGTTAAATTCTAATTTTTAGAGTTTTATTTTTTCAGTTATCTTTCGTGTTTCCTTTTTAAAGGTATTGAATTCTCTGGTCAATTTTTCATAATTTTCTGCATGACTCTGCATGACTCTCATTTTTAAATTCTTTTTAAGCTCTTCTCGGAGCTTTTGGATTTGGGTCCAGTTCATAGATTCTTTTGAGACTTCTCCTGAGTGATTTTTTTCACTAATTCTTCTTCTTACATGGCATCGTTATCATCTTTGTCTACAAAGTAATTTTCTATAGTGAGTGTGCTTAGTTTCTTTGCTCAACTTTTTTTTTTTTTTAGCTCTGATTCTGGGATATAGGGAGTAGAGATCCAAGCTTTTTATATTGGGTCTGGAGTCTGGTCCCTGGCTTGTTGTTGGCCAAGATGTTGCCTGTGCAGTCCAGGCTTTGCCTTTGCAGAGGTTTAATTCCTCCTTTATGTTCAACTTCTGACTTAGCAGTTGTTCCCAACCTAGTCCTGTCTTTTGCCCTGCTGGCTTGCTATCCTACTGCCAGGACCTATGCTTTTGTCAGGCTGTTGGGACCTGGACTTCACTGTGACTAAAAGTCTTTTACTGTCTTTCCCCTTCTCTAGCTTATTTGGTTTTACCTCTCCCTTTCCCCCAAAGAGACAGACTTTCATTGAAGATACTCCACAATGTTTACCACTGAAAACTTCTTTGGATCTTTTTCTTAGTGGAATCTGTACCTTGAATGTCTACACAGAGGCTTCATTTATCTTTGGTAGGGAAAAACTCCAGGAGCATGTTAGCTTCATGCTGCCATCTTGGCTCTGCCTAGAGACTAATCCAATCATCAGTTTCAAGTGCAGAAATGTAGAGAAGTTTCAGGTTTTCAAATCAGATGTCTTATATGTTAGACACATATTCTATTGGACTATAATATTTATCAGTGATCAAGACATTTGTGGGTTAAAATTGTGTAATTGCTTCTTTCAGTAGTAGCTGGATGCCACAGTGGATAGAGCACCAACTCTGGAGTCTGTAGGATCTAGGTTCAAATTCAACCTTGATACTATTATTAGCTGTGTAGCCTTGGACAAGTCACTTAACCCCATTGCCCCACAAAATAACAACAAACCAAACCTCCCTCCAAAAAACATAAAGAAATTCACTTTTTCCTGTTGAATAGTTTAATTGAGGGCTTCATTGAGGGCTATTAACAAGACAATATACTTATTAAGCCTGGCAAAATTTCAACTTTTATTTGAATTTGTTATTTTGTCATATTTTTAGAAAAAAAGAGCATTGTAATATACTGCTTCTAGTGTATGCAAAATTTCAACTTTTGAGTTTGTTACTTTGTTGTTCTTTTTTATAGAAAAAAGAACATTATAATATACTGTATGTGTGTGCTCATTTTCTTTCAAGAAATACACATACATATCCACTCACATATACACACAAGCACACATAAATACATGTACCTCCACACAATCCTCTTTTAAAGAAGGAACAATTCTCTTTCCTTCTCATTCTCTTTCTTTCTCTTTTTCTGTGTATGTGTGTAGTATATTTTGTGATGAATAAATATTAGTATTATCTGTTTATACAATGTATCTCTTGCATATATGTAAATTATTTTATTAGAATTCATTTATTTTACCACACATATATGTTTGTATGTGTGTATGTATGTGTGTGTGTGTGTGTGTGTGGTAAAATAAAAAAAAACCTTAAAAGTCATTATTCAGAATTTCCTAAGGTACTTCAATATTTAATCATTGCATAGTTGAGTTTTTAGATACCCTTAGTAATTTTTGAATATTGAAGAGTTTATGTTTATTATATAAGATATAGAAAACTATAAAGATAGTATTTATTATCTTCTCTTTTTTCAGTTTCATACCTCATCTTCCTCCCTCCAAGCTCACCTCAGGACTTGAGTCTCAGACAACTTCTCCAGATCAACCCAGCACCTTTTGATATTAAGTAACTTACCCAAGGACACACAAATTAAGTAAAAAATATCAAAACTTGAGTTAAACTTAGATCCTCCTGACTCTAGGGCCAGTACTCTATCCACTGCATCATTTAACTGTTTCTAAAAAGCTCTTGATTTAAAAAAATGGCTTACTGTTTGCCAATTATAGGATCATTGAATGTATGAGTTCCCAGAATGACAGACTTCCATCTCTCAATCTTCTAATCTTAGTGATACAAAATTCCCATCTATATGCTCAAAAACAATTCCTTATCATTTCTTCATTTTCTCTCATCCCTATCAACCTCATCCACTCTTCTCCCATTGACCCAATCCAGTTCTGTTCCCTTGTGCTCTTTGGAATTAATGTTCTATCTTTAAGTTCACCTACATCTTAGTTATCTTCCATTTATACTTATGTCTTTTGGCACTTGAGAATATCTGACTTCCTCGGAAGACTGTATCCAGTTATCCTTGACAATCCTACGTGTTTCTACTCTTATATCCCCAGAAACACTGGTCCAGAAGGAGTTGGCATAATCTTGCTCCCAATTTCCATTTTAAATCCTTCTCTAGAGTGTCATCATTCCACAACTTTTTATATTTTGAGTTTCCACTATCTAGATATGTCACCCAGTAAAGATCCTAGAAATAGTTAAATCTTCCTCTTTTCTAAAGAGTTACAATAACTGTCTTAAAGTCTTCCTTTCTCTCCCCTAGTCCTTATCCTTATAATATATGTCATATATCATATATGATATTCCCTGAAATATTCTGATCTCCTAGTTCCCTAAACATCTCAGCATCCATGACATCATTCCATCTCAGTCTCACAAACTAGTGAGACCATTAATTCTGAAATTCTTTTATCTGACCATAATCTGTCATTTAAAGTCTCATTTTGCCTTTATTCCTCCTGTTACTGTTCTTTGTCCATATAATCTTTGCTTTTTTCCAATTCTCAATTTTATTCTAGCTATTCCCTTTACTCTTCGCTTCACTTTCCTCCTTACCTAAAGTTGACCCTAGTGCTGACCATTTCAGCATCATGCTGCCCTTGCTTCATTGTTCTTTCTTTACTTATTCTTTCCAAACTCCACTATTATATGATTTCACAAATTGTATCCTTTGCTATAGAACATTGCTGGAAGTCACACATCTATACTGAGTCTTCTACAAATGTGTGTTATCTTATCTCAACTCTGTCCTTATTATATCATTGAATCCTTTTACTCCCCATATAAAATTTCTATCACATTCCCCCCTAGAGGTTTTGTCAAATATTCCTTTCTCTTCTCAAACTTCTAATACCTCTTCTCCCCCCACCTTTCCACTTTCAGTTTAGTGTCTCACTTCATATTTTACTGAGAAAATGAAGCCTATGCTCCTTTATATCTCTCTTGCCTTCTTCTCAAAAAACCTTGACATCATCAATCAATAAATCAATAAATTATGCACTTGTTAAGAAATTTTTATGTCCCGGTACCATGCTAAGTATTGTGTTTATAAAGACAAAAGCAAAATAATTCTTACTGAGAAAATTACTTAGAATTTCTTTGAAAGATAGATTGAAGCAGAAAAAGGTCTGAAGTAGAGACACTAAGTGGAAGGCTATTAACATTGTCCAGGAAGCAGAGAATGAGGACTGGATCCAGAGTATTAACTATATGGTCTTTGAGGCAGATATTGGAAGAGAAATGAGTGATGGATCAATAATGACACTAAAGTTATAAGAATGAGTGAATAAACGGATAGGAGGGCCATCGACAATACTAAGGAAGTTCAGAAAAGGGATGATTTGTCAAGGAATGCATTACATATACAAGGAATAAAAATAAATTAGAAATGTATTTAACATGCTTCCAGCACATCCACCTGAAATGTCCAGTAGGCAGTCACATCTATGAAGAGAGTCTAGGACTAGATATACAGATAAGGGATACTTTCTAAATAAGGCTATGGAAGCTGATGATGTCACCAAGAGAAGAAGCATAACTTTGAGATATACCTATAATAACGGGCATGGCATGAATGAAAAACTAGTAATTAAAGACTATGAGATGCTCAAATATCTAGGAGGAGAAGAAATTGGAGCAGTCATGAAAAATTCAGAGAGAAGACAATGTTCAGGAGGAGGTGATCAGCAATGTCAGATGCTGGAGAAAAGCCTAAAAGGAAGAAGACTGAGGGAAAAAAAGAACATAAATTTTGGCAAATAAGAGATTATTAGAAATTCTATCAGCTATGGTACAAAGGATAGTGGGCCATAATTTAAATCTTGCTTTAGATACCTTCTAGCTGAGTGATTCTGGGCAAGTCACTTAACTCTGCCTCATTTTTCTAATCTTAAAATTGAACTGGAAAAGGAAATGGCAAATCACCATTAATGTTTTTGCTAAGAAAATCCCAAATGGGGCTGTGACTGAACAAAATTTGGAAAGAGCAGTGTAATTTGAATGATGAGAGCAGAAGCCAGATTGCAGAGAGGAAAAAAGTATGAGAGGAGAGTCAGTGGAGAGAGTGTGTAAAGACATTTTTGAAGTAATTTGGCAGAGAAAGAGGAGAAATACAGGATAAGGAGAACTGTAGAAATTAGGATTTTTTTTAAAGAAAGAGCAAGATAGGATATTTTGTAAGTGGTAGAAAAGGAAAAAGTAGATGAGCAAGACTGGTGATTAGAGAATTCTAGTAGAGCCAGACAGGTTTCTTCATTAGAAACAGAAATTTAAAAAAAAAAGTAAGTAGTGGGGAGAGGGTCCAAGAGATCATATAATGCTGCAGGATTGAGAATGTGACTTGTTTGTAGTTGAAGTAGAATGGGTTGTAGGAGTTGAATAAACTGAAGAAGTAGGAAGTTAGGGTACTTAAGGGAATATTTATACATGTTGAAATTCCCTTATAGGAAAGTTGCTTTTGAGCTAGAGAATTGAACTTATCAAGAAAGGAGTAAGAATGTCCTGCAGGTCAGTTGATGATAGCCACCAAAATTAGGATTAAATTGTAATTTGAATAGATTGAATTTCACTTCATTTCTTTCCTCCTTTTCATTGATCGTTGGCTCTCAGAGCTCCTACTCTTTCCCTCACTTCCTCAGTATTTCTCTTCCTACTTAGTTATTCCGTTACCTACATGTGTGCCCAATTCTCTATATTTTTAAAAATAAATAACCTTCCCTTGACCCTGCTTCCATCCCATCAAACTATATTTTTTATATTTTACCTTCCATTCATTCACAGTGAAACTCCTAGAAATTAGCTTCTCTCAGTCCCTTGACTGACTGTTTCTCTACCCATTTTGCCCTTTCACCATCACTCAACTGAAACTACTCTCCAAATTGTTCGGTAATCTCTAAATTGCTAAATAAAATGATTTTTTTTCTCCTCCCTCATTTTTATAGTTCTTCCTGCAGCATTTGAAACTATTGAATACCTTCTCTTCTTAGAGACCCTCTTCTCTTTCAGTTTTTGTGATATTGATCTCTCTTGGTTCTCCTTGACTAACCACTCCTTAGACTCTTGTCCTCTATCATCATTCTTATCCTACTCTCTAAATCTAGGAATACCCTAAGGTTCTGTTTGAGTTTCTTTTCTGTGTTAAATATAGTCTCTCTTTATTTCCTCATCAATTTTCATGGATTTGCTTCTTTGCAGGTGATTCCCAGATATCTGTATCTAACCTTTCCAGAATTTCAGTTCTTGTGTCACTGATTGTTGTTAAATATTTTGAAGATCCTAGAGAAATCTGAAACTCAACATGTCTAAAACAGAACTATTTATATTTTCTCAAAAACTTATCTCCCCTTCTGAACTTCTTTATTTTTGATGAATTCACTATCATTCATCTAGTTTTTCAAATTTACAACCTCAAAGTTAGCCTCCCCCTCCCAGACTCCATATATACAGTCAGGTTTTGTCAGTTCTACCTCCATATCCCTAATATAAAGTAATGCCCTAGTTCAAGTTTTTGTCATTCCTCACCTAGACTATTTCAACTTCCTCTTAAAGTATCACTAGTTCAGACCCTTATCCCCTTTTATCTGTATTATTAAAATGGTTTCCTAATTGGTGTCCCTGTCTCAATTCTCTCACAACCTACATATTATTGACAAAGTAGTTTTTCTTTTGAATTTTTTTTATTAATTTTAAAGAAAATCAAAAATTAAAAGAAAATTTCAGTGTACACAGCAGAACATAAGAGAAGATTCAATATAAGACAATAGATTTCCATTTCACAGAAACGTATGTAATAAATCTCATACATTCTTTTCAAAACAATCTAGCTTTTCTGTTCTTTTTTGATTTTCTTTTGTTCTCTGCTCTCTGTTACTTAATTTTCCCCTCCCTGCCCCTTATAGAAAGCTACAACAGAAGTTTTTTGGGGTTTAGAGGGGAGGAAATGGGGTTAAGTGACTTATCTGAGGTCATATATCTGAGGTTGAATTTAAACTGAAATCCTTCTGACTCCAGGTTGGTGCTCTCTCCACTGTGCCATCTAGCAGCAATAGGTTTTCTTAAATAGAAATCTACCTATGTCAGTCCCTACTCGACTTCATTGGCTTCCTATTTTCTCTAAGATAAAATGAAATCCTTTATTTGTCTTTTAAGGCTCTTTGTAATTTGACCTCAGTCTATCTTTTCAGGCTTTATTGAACTTTAGTTCTCCATCTACACCCTTTAATACTGAAAATTTGGATTCTTTTCCATCCCTCACACATGACTTCTCATTTCTTATTTCTTTGCCTTTGCACAGTCTGTGACTTGTTCCTGGAATGGACTCACTCCTCCCCTATGCCTCTTAGAATATGTAGTTCCCTTAAAAGCTCAAGTACCACTGCCTTGCTTAAACTTTCTTAATTCTCCATGTTTCTACTGCTGTTTCCCCCCTCCAGTTACCTTGCCCTTAGAGTATACATGATGTGTGTAAGATGTGTACTTATTTTGCATATATTCAAGTTTCATATATATATAGTTTATGCTCATCTATGTAAGTTTATACATTCTCTCCCTATGGCATATAAATTCTATGAGAACAATTTGTGTCTTTGTAGCCTCCGGTGCCTGAAATATAGTAGGTACTGAATAAATGCTTGTTGATCAGAACTTAACCTCATTATTTTCATTGTGTCATTTCATTTCTGTCAGTTTTTCATCAATAGGAAATAAATATGAATATATATAGATGCATGATTTATAATATTCATTTATAGTAGTACATCTCCATGCACATTGAACAAATTTTCTGTATTCTTTATGTGTATATTTTGATTTATTGTTCATTATAGGAAATATACTCTGTTTCTAGAGAAAAGGCATCAAAGCAAAGCAGTCATTTTCTATTATCCTCAAAAAGACTTATGGTTATCAAATAGTTTATCAGGGAGATGATAATTTGATTCCTAGGAGATTCGACTTGCATTGTCATGGGACAGTAAATCAGCTTCTTCCACCTCTGATGCTTTCTTGCATGATTGGTTTCTGCCACATAAAAGTTTAATTCATTTGAGTTGAATATTATCAGTATACTCATAAACATGGATTAATTAAAATGGAATTTGTTTGAGCTCAGGTGAAATAGGAATTCCAGAGTTAAGTTCCAATTATGAGTGCTTCTTGAGTGTGCTGGCTTTTTTTATTATTATTTTTTTCTAAACAATGGGGTTAAGTGACTGGCCTAAGGTCACACAGCTAGGCAATTATTACATATCTGAGATTGGATTTGAACTCAGGTCCTTCTGACTCCAGGGCCAGTGTTCTATCCACTGTGCCACCTAGCTGCCCCCAAGTATGTTGGCTTTCTGATGAGCAATGCTCTATTGCTTACCTACTTGCATCTGCATCTCCACTATTAAATAATCAATGTGCATGGTTAACTTGACTGTAAAGTCATTACCACTGAATCAGTGTGCTGTGTTATTTACTAGTCATTTTAATCCATAGTCATTTTGAAAAACAAGCAGAGTTAAAAAAATTCAAGTGTTTCATACACCTGCAGGGTGATTGACAGATCACTTTATTTCTTGTTTAGGAAATGATGCCTCTTCAATTGTCAACTGCCTTCATATTTTGGGTCAGACTTTGGATGCAAGGTAAAAGAAATATATTCTGTAAAAATAATGAAGATATTATATGTAAAAATGTTGAGAGGGACTATTTATTACAATTTGGAAATTGTGATAGTCCATTTTGGGGAACCCTTAACTGTAAATATTGCATGCATTATAATAGTTTAATATTTCCAAGATGGCTTATAGCTTGTTGTTTCAGTTGTGTTCAGTAATTTGATTTAATTCCATTTTGTTGTTGTTGTTGTTGTTGTTTTCGGGATTTTTGTTTTTGCAAGGCAATGGAGTTAAATGACTTGCCCAAGATCACACAGATAGGTAATTATTAAGTATCTGTGGTCAAATTTGAACTCAGGTCCTCCTGACTCCAGACCTAGTGCTCTATCCACTGCACCACCTAGCTGCCCCCCTAATTTAATATTTTTTTAAAATTTTTTTCCTTTTTTTCCCCTAACTTCATTTAAAAAAATACTGTATGAAAAGTACTATACTATATCAGAGAGAGATAAAAAGAAATAGAATGACTTTATTTTTGCTCTCAAAGAGAATAAAGTCTGATATGGGGTATAACACATAAAACACAAATATGGTATAAAGTAGTCACAAGAAGGAGACCTGTATGATTGGCTATAAGAGAATTTTTGAAGGCATCACAGACAAATCATGGAAGGCATCTTCTTGGAGTTGTACCTGAACTGTGCCTTGAAGGAAGAAAATTATTTCAATAAATGAAAAGATAGTGTTGTGAATGCAGGGAATGAGGAGAATACTGTATGAAACAAGAGAGTGAGGGACAGCTAAATATCACAGTGGATGGAACATTGATTCTAGACATGGGGAGATCTGAATTCAAATGTGACCCTTAATGCTTTACTAGCTGAGTGCCCCTAGGCAAGTAATTTAACTTCCTCCAGACTGTTTTCTCATCTGTAGAAGGAGAGAAATAAATATTTCATGCCTTTCAGGATTATTTTGAAGGTAAAATGAGTTATATGCAAAATGCTTGGCAAACCTTAAAGGATTATATAAATGCTAGATCCTATTTTTATGGTTTAATGGACAGAGTATTGGATTTAGAGGGGGTTTTGAAGTCTAGTTTGGGAAAGTAATCACTTCATCAGTTTTATCCCTTTCAACTTTATTCCATCTTATTTTCTAATTGACTAGTCTATATGTGAAGGTGAATAGAAAGAAAGAAAGAAGGCCAAAAAAAGCTACATTAGATTTAATAAGAGTCTTAAATGCCAAGTAAGGGTTTTGTATTTTTTTTTTATCAAAGGCAATGGAAAGCCAATAAAGTTCTTTTGAGTAGATGAATGAGCATAGATCCCCTACATTAAGGAGATTATTTTGTCAGCTCCATGATTGATGGACTAGAGAAGAGAGAGACCAGGAAACTGAAGGAAGCTTTCTCAGTAGTTCAGAAAAAAATGAAATGAGAGCTGGATTTGTAATGAAAATGGAAGGTAGAGACTGAAAATATGAGACATAGTAGACATAGAACTGATAAGGATCCAGAGGAAAGGAAAGGAAAGGAAAAATTTGAGGATGACAGACTTTAAATTGGAATTGATATGAAAGATGAAACTGTCATCTAATATAGGGAAATTTGGAGGAAGGAAGGAGTTCATGGGGGAAGACAATGAGTTCACTTTGGTATATATATATATATTTTTATATATATTTGCTCTAACAACATCAAATATAGAGGTAACCAGTAATCATTTGACAATATAGAGTTGACATTTAATGAAGAGATTTGGAACTTAGTGCATAAAGTTAAACGTCATTTATCTATGGGTATTTTAAATCAGGGGAGTGGATAAATTCATCCCAAGTGACTAGAGACTTCTCTTTATAGAAGTTAGGAAGGACAAAGTGTATGACCAGAGTCATACTGTGACTAACAAAAAGAAAGTTTATCTCCTGAATCCAAATGCAGGAAAATTGGCACCATTTAGCACTCCAGACTGAGATTCGCTTAAAGCAATGAAGATAAGATTTAAACTCTAAAATGATTCCATAATGTCTTTTAGTAATTCATTATAATATTTAACAACTTATTTTATTTTACAGGAGTTTGATAAGGAATGAATAATCAGTATATTGTTTATTCTAATAGACTACTATTATTAATAGCTATTGAATATCTCTTCACTGAGATATTCAATGTCTTTAAACAATAAAATTTGTGAATATTTTTTTTACTCTGTAAAAACTAAGATTTGTAGATAGTTTCTGATACTTTTCTTAGAAGTATTTTGAAAAATTCATTCATTTAATATGAGTGAAATTAAAGTGTTCTTTTGAATAAAGATTATGAATTGCCAGAATAAAGTCCATTAGGAGAAAGTGGTTAAGACATTTCTGAGACTCTTGCTTATAAATATTTGATTGAACAGTTTGTTTTATGGGTTACATGAAAGAATTTGGGATGTACAAAGTATTATTATCACAGATTTAGAGTACTTTCTCACAATGAAAATGTATTAAAGATTCTCTTTTTTAAAATGTTTTTGTTTTGGCTTGGTGGAATACTGAGTTTGAAAAAATCAAATGAGAATGATAGATTTTGTTTTATGGCATTTGATCTGATGAGAAGATGGAAACAAGTTTGAATTTTTTCATTTACTACATAGGACTGTGATGAAGACTGGCATGGAGAGTGTTAAAACAGCATTAAGAGCTTTTTTGGATAATGCAGCTGAAGATTTAGAAAAAACTATGGAAAATCTTAAACAAGGACAATTCACTCATACTAGAAACCAGCCAAAAGGAGTGACTCAAATTATTAATTATACTACAGTTGCTCTTTTGCCAATGCTGTCTTCACTGTTTGAACACATTGGACAGCATCAATTTGGAGAAGACCTAATATGTATGTATAGTATCTCTTACAGAGATTTTGAAATATCATTTAATTATAATCAGAAATTGTAAAGATAGTATATTTGTTTTTTTAAGTGAATCCCTTTCTTTGGACATGGTACCTCAATGACACTATATTGGGTTTTTTAAAATTAAAAATGATTTTTATAATTTTTAATTTTATAAAATCTATAGCTAATAACAAACTTTGGATTATGTTCTCACACAAATAATTTTGGCACCTAGAAAAGGAGTATCCTCAAATCAACTTTGTATTTCTTAACGTGAAAATAACAATGAGTAATTGTTACCAGTACTTTAATTGTACAGTCTTAGTCATAAAAGCAATAGTATTGCCATGGTTGATATTAGATATACACTAGGCTATTTTAACTGCTCTTTCTCTTCCTTATTTGTCTAACATTACTTTGATAGTCACTTCTTTGGGGCTCAGTTTCTACTTAAAAAAAGGAGTGGGAATAGATGATTTAAAAGTTCTATTACAGTTCTAAATCCTTTTATCTTATATATACCAATTTAGCATCAAAGGCAAACCAATGAGCCATTTGATTTCAATTGTATATAGTTGTTGACATAGAAATCTCTTGTATTATTTAATCACACAAAATTAAATAAACTGTAATACCTTGATTTATTTGTTCAAGTTATTGAAACCAAAACTAATATATCTTTATTAATTTTCTACCCTGTAACACACTGTCAGAGTTAGAAAAGAAAACCAAAGATTATTAGCCTTTCCTTCTTCTTAAACATTTTAATTTTCTTTTCATGAACATTATGTTTGATATTATGAATTAGAATAGGGTCAAATAAATTTGGAGGTCTTTGTGCCTCAGTACTTCCAGTCACAAAATGAAAAATAGCAATATTTCCTGAAGGGTAACAAAGAGTATTATTAATAATGCAATTTGAACTCCTTAAAACAGATTGCCATTCTATCTATATATTTTTCTTATTCTTTCGATTTCATTTGCTAGTTTTTAATTGCTTTAAAGTTGATATTTCTTTGTATTCTAAATTTTCTTAAATTCCAATATAGTCTTGAAATTTAGCATTTAAAAGCTGATATTCTTCATTTTCAATTCCTTTCTCTACTTTTTTTTAGTGGAAGATGTACAGGTTTCTTGTTACAGGATTCTGACTAGCTTATATGCACTGGGAACCAGCAAAAGTATCTATGTGGAAAGGTAAGATAAAGAATAATTTTAATTAAACCTTTCAATTGCATTAAATATTACATTACGTTTTTTAAGAATATCTTTCTTTCTTAGTTGTATATTTGACCAGAACTAGACTTAAACTTTAAAATTAGATTGATAACTTGAGGTATTATGGAGATATTAGATGTTCTTGAAGCTAACAACCACTAAAATAAAAAGAACACTTGAATTACCAATAAAAAGTTAGCAAGAGGAAGCAAATACAATCACAAATTCAGCATAAATTTGTCATAGTTTTGGATCTGTTAAAAGAACTGGTGGAAACTTGCAATCCATTATATCAGTATACATTAAAAAAATTCAGTTAATTTCATCATATATTTATTAAATACCAACTGTGTTCACTACTAATAATAAATTATTTAAGATTCTCACATTGGATATTAAGTAAATCAGTTCTCCTTTCCAAATATTGGGACTTGGTTTAGCCAGAGTACAGGGCTCATGATAAAATAGACATATATGCCTAGATGAAAAAGAGACCCGTTTATGTTATTTGTTAGCATCATGTTATATGAGCATCCTAAAGCTCAGTTAATAAATGGCAATATTATTGAAAAAAAGAATTAAGAATATTGACTGGATCTCTTTCTTGAGGAGGGAAGAGAAGAGAGAAAAGTGATTTTTTGAAAAGTCCATCTGAAGTGAATAGTGTGTATTTCCTGAAGTGTAACAAAGGGTATTATTCATAATGCAATTTGAGCTCCTTAAAACAGATTGCCCTTCTACCTATTTATTTTTCTTATTCTTTTGATTTCATTTGCTAGTTTAGATCCTTTGTGATCACTTTTAACCCCTATTTGTTTAAGAACCTGTTAAAGGTACCCAATTTGGTTCATTGCCATTTTTATAGTGTGACTTTTAATTTCCAGGTTGCATATTGATTTTAAACTTATTGTAGTTTATAGTGTAAGATGTTACCTCATAATTTTTGCTTATTGCAGTTTTCTTAACAGTTTGTGCCAAACAAGGAGTACTTATCCCTATAATTTATATACTTTTCCATTAAAAGAAAAATGTATTTGAAGTTTACTAATAATTTCTAATGCTAGCAGAATTATTTCTTTTTTAATACTAATAATATTCTTGATGAATTTTGGCAGTTTATAAATGTATATTTTATCTTGCATTTTACCCATTTATCCATCCTTTATATGATAGCCATTTCTCAATAGGATATTTCGTGAAGATACAGATTTCTGAACTTAAAAGGACTTCAGTGGTCATTATTTCACTGTATATTTTATCTATTATGAGATATTTATCACCTTAAATGTACAATGTTTTTCATCCATAGCAATTCAAAATATTTCTTTATTGCTGAAGCAGCAGGGTGGCAAAATGGATAGAGGGCTGAACCTGGAGTCAGAAATCTTGAGTTCAAATTCAGCCTCTGATACTACCTATGTAATCCTAGGCAAGTCATTTAACATGTTAGCCTCAGTTTTCTCAACTGTCAGACATGGATGATATTAGGACCCACTTTTTACAGCTTTTTGTATGGTTTATGAGATATGAGATAATATTTGTAAAGTACTTAGAATAATGCCTGAAACATAGTGTATACTTAGTAATGTTTATTCTCTCCCTTCTAAATTTTTAATCAGTTAACAAATTTTGAAGTTACACAACTAACAATCATAGAAATATTCTCTATAAACTGTAAGGTTATAAATTTTTTAAAAATGATTTAGAATTTCTACAAAAGTTTAACTATCTACTATATATGTAACTATATTAACTATAACTATACACACATATATTTAATATTTTTATATATAGATATATGCATATTATACTTACAGGCAACGATCTGCATTAGGAGAATGTTTAGCTGCATTTGCTGGTGCTTTCCCTGTGGCTTTTTTGGAAACACACCTGAACAAACATAATACTTATTCAATCTATAACACTAAGACTACAAGAGAAAGAGCAGGTAAAAATGGATTTTTAAAGCATGTTATTTTGAGATATTAAGATAAAGTGAATAGAAATTATCTCATCTTTCCTGCCTTTTCATTTTTAATCTCAATTTTCTTCTTTAAATTTATTAATGTGAACTACTTTAACTCTTAAAACCCTTTATAATCCTGTCTCAAACCATCATTCTAGGCTCTTTGTACTCTATTTTTGTAACCTAACCAAACTGACCTTTTTCTCTATTTCTCATATACAACTCTCCATTTCCCACTTCAATATCTTTCTACTGGCCAGTTTCTGTGCTTTGAATTTTTCTTCTTTCTTTTGTGCAATAGAATTTCTCTTCCTCTAAGACTCAGCTCAATAAATACCTTTTGCATGAAGCCTTTTCCATTCCCTACAATTGCTAGCAACCTCCCACCTAGACTGTAATATATTTAATTACTATGCATTGATTTGTATTTATTCTCTTTATAGTTATTATTATATTTATATACTTTTCTGTACTTGTTTCCCCCAGTTAAAATATAAACACTGAATTGTTTCATTCTTTGCACATGTGTTCCAGCTTTTAACATATTTTCTGGCACATATCATAGGTGTATTAAATATTTATTATTATTGATACTTATATAATATATAATACTTGTTTAATACTTAATTATTACTAATTAATATTGATTTATTGGTTGATTGATAGTTTCTGCTACAACTAATGATTTGAAATTCAGTGTTTTTATTTGTTCATGTTATCTCTCTCATTGGTTAAGATGATTTCTTTACTTCTTTATTTCTTTACTTTTTTGATTCTTATCTGAATAATTTCATCTAACTTAAAGTACTATAAATGTGATACTCTAGGTCTACATGCCTATTTAAAAATATCCATATTTTTCTTTTCTTTGTTTATATTGAATGCTTTCAGTTAGTAGATAGAGAGGTGACCTTGGAGCCAGAAGGTCCAGTTTTAGCTTCCAACTTTTATAAATACAGAGCATCAGGGTAGCTGGGTAATGCAGTGGATAGAGTACCAGCCCTGGACTCAGGAGGACCTGAATTCAAATGTGGCCTCAGACCCTTAATAATTACCTAGCTGTGTGACAAGTCACTTAACCCTGTTGCCTTGCAAAAACCATAAATAAGCAAACAAACAAACAAACAAATAAATACAGAGCATGTTAACATCTTGCCAGATAACTTAACCTATTGAAGAACAAGAGTAAAATATCATCATTATCATCTACTATAACATTCCTTCTTGACATCCCATTGTTATATTATTTCTGAGCCTAGAATTAACCTGAAAACATATGTAAGCTTTACCTTATATTTTTTTGTTTTCCCTTCACACACACACACACACACACACACACACAAATATATGTATGTATACACATACACACACACACATGCCACCAAGCTGCCCCATTGCATTTTCTTAGCCTTTTAAAACAAGAACTGTTTGCTATTTCATGGAACAGAGGAAAGAAAATAAAATACTCACAATGCCTCACATCTATGACTCAGCATATAAATAAAGTAAATTAATAGAAATCTAAAAAGAGTATATGTCCTATCTAGATTTCCTTCTTTGAATATTTTAATAATGTTTTGGTCCAGCTCTCAATTTGCCGACTAGTGTGGAAGAGGTTTGTCCAAATATACCATCGTTGGAGAAACTTATGGATGAAATTGTAGAACTTGCAGAATCTGGGATTCGCTATACACAGATGCCGCATGTCATGGAAGTGATTCTGCCCATGTTATGTAGCTATATGTCCCGTTGGTGGGAACATGGACCTGAAAGCAATCCTGACAAGGCAGATACATGCTGTACAGCCCTGAATTCAGAACACATGAACACACTTCTGGGGAATATACTGAAAATCATTTATAATAACCTGGGGATTGATGAAGGAGCCTGGATGAAGAGGTTAGCAGGTAAGATTTTGAAAGAATAAAACCATATTTAAAAAATATTTTTCTTATGAACAGTTTTGAACAAGTAAAAACTATGTAATCTTTTGTTCATATTATTTATGGAAACAAGGTTTTTCTTCTACTGACTAGTGAAACTGGTTTATTTCTTATAGTTATCACTTGTTTTAGAAATTATCACAGCTTATCTAAAAATACTAATACTAATGATAACAATAATAAAACATTCTGTTGATTTTTCTGTGTGAATCAAGAAACTTTTATGCTAAATCTCATAGTTAATAATTTAATAACTTTCTAAATATTTAATTTTTCAAGATTCCCAAATAAACAAATTTCTCAAAGCTTAAGAAACTATCCTTCAATTTATAGAAGATCCACTGAATTAGATGACCAGATAATTCTTTCATTACACTGTCAATCTAGAAGTATATTAAAATGAGAAAATTACTTTTTTAAAAAAGCCAAACCTTCTCAGTTTACTTTTCCTACTTACTATGCTTCACTCTGCCCTTGTCTTCATGTTTGCATTGGACTCTTTTTGCTTAGCTCTGGAGAATTGGGCTGAGGCAACTGATTCTATTATAGAAAGAGAAAAAGAATAGTTACATAAATTATTTATTGGAGACCTTGTCTTTAAATCCATAAGAAGGTTTGAGAAACTATAATGAATGAATGGAGGAAATTCACAGACTGTGATAGATTGAGGGCATTTGATTTTCTGATACTTTTATATATAACATAAGTGTAAGTGGCCATCTCTGTAAAACCTTATTCAGTTGATGAAAGAGTAGTTTGATCTAAAAGAAGAGTCTCTAGAAAGGACTCTGAAAAACCTGGGTTCATGTTACTATGAAGAAACTTCTGATGCAATTTTAAAAAATGCTGAGGGCTTGGTTAAATTGATACTATTGAAATAAAAACAAATTGTTAAAAAAAAGTAGGGATGTGGGACATATTTTTATGACCCTGCTCTCATGGATAAAGCTATATTATAAAAATGCCATACCATCTGGGGCCATAGTGCAGAAGAAAAGATTATTTAATCTGATCAGTACTCTAAGAGTTAAAGAAAAAGAAACTTTGGTGTGGGGAGCCCCAATGATTGTGGGAGAAATTTTGGATTAGACTCTGGAAATAACTTTAGTGAGGGATCTGAGGGATATGTTTGCTAGTGGTTGTGGATTTGGAATTAGTTAACAATGGAATGGAAGAAGGAAAAGAAAATGGCACTTTTGGTGATAATCCTGATTTTAGATAGTAATTGATTAATTTCATTTTTTAATTGTTAGATTCATTCATTTTATTAATTTTATTTAGAAATTATTATTAATAGTTTTTAAAATAATGTTACCTTACTGTGGAGTGTTATTTAAAAATTATTCAAAAAATATCTTTGATACAATTTCTTAGCTTTTTTTATAGTAGTACTTGTAAAAGTATAGAAGTATTCCTTTTTTTTGATAATTTTAAATTTGTAAGTTTCAGGTGACTTGTGAAAACTCATTTTAAAATATTTTTCTCAGAGCTTTGAAAAACAGTTAACAAGGATAATGGTATAATAAGCATAGTATTTTCCTTAAAAATTGTGTGTATTGATAAGAAACTTTATCATTATGATTGAATAAATAATTGAAAAAGAAAAAAGTTAATTTAAAAAAATCTAACAATACAAAAGCTATTATTTAATACTTTAATTTAGGCAGGGTAATCCAATATTCACCGATCTCCTTGAGGAATAAAAATATTCAACCAATACATAAGATTCTTTTATAGCTAATTTTAGGAGATAAGGAAGTGAAATTTATTTTGCTTTCCTTAAAATAAATGTGGTTAATTACATTCTTTTACTTTTATTTCTTGCCCTGTGAATTTCCATCATGCATCATTGGTCTAAGACTGATAAAAAAGTTGTATTCAATTCAATCCAACAAAGATTTTAAAATGTTTATTATTTGTAAGTTTGGTTTTAGTCAGTGTGGATCATTGTTGTTATTAGGTGAATTCACTATCAAAATAAGTTATCACTTGCTTTGTAATTTATGGTCTGAGAGAGTGTCCTGGGGCACTGAGAAGTTAAATATTTGCCCAGAATCACTTGGCCAGTTTGGATCAAAGGAATGCACAGCTCATCCTGACTCTTGATTCACTTCATCATCATAGACCAAGATACTGAGGATATGAAAATCAAATCCAAACAAAACCAAAGCAAGCAAAAATGAAATACTTGTCCTCAGGGAACTTTCATTCTACAGGTGGGATATAACATGAAAATTGAAGTAATTTAAGAGGAAGAGATTATTAACTAGAGGTCTCTTAAAGGACTTGAAAATGAGGTGAGCACCTGAGCTGAACTTTGAAGGAAATTAGAAAGAAGTGTTAAAGGTGAAGGAGTTTGTTCTAACAATGGGGGACAATCTGTGCAAAACCAAGAAGACTTAAAATAAAATATTAAGTTGTATTATAATGAATGAGAATTTTATTTTTCTATTTTAGTTCTGAGTTAGATGCCCATCTTTAAGAAAAAAGAAAACAAAAAACCCTGCAAAAAACTAGGAAGGATGTTATTATCCTTTTATGTGTGTATATTTATATTTGTGTATTTATGTATATAGTGATAAAATAAATGTGTAGATATAGTTTAAAATGCTAAATACCTGGTTTCAAACAGTGTTTTCCCAGCCTATCATAAACAAAGTGAAATCCCAACTCTTGAAGTCGCATTTCCTGCCACTGATGGAGAAGCTCAAGAATAAAGCAGCTATAGTAGTATCTGATGAAGACCACCTCAAAGCTGAAGCCAGAGGTGACATGTCTGAGGCTGAGCTTCTTATTCTAGATGAATTTACCACCCTGGCACGAGATCTTTATGCCTTCTATCCTCTGTTAATTAGATTTGTGGATTTTAATAGGTAGGTATTTTTTTTAAGACAGTAATTTCACCAATTCATTTCCATTTCAGTTTAGACATGAGTATCCATCCCCCTTCTAACTTGACCCATCCCTGCATATCTGGGAATGAGATTAGTTTTGAGGTTATTTATTTATTTATTTAAAATGTGGGCTGGGGTAATTTAACTTTACAGTAAATCTAAAATTGTTACAGCCTTTTTTTTTATCTCCATCAGTATGCTTCTTCATCTAAAACTGACTGATTGAAAAGTGTGAACTTCTTTTGACTATACCACATCCATTCTTATGGAAACACTAGAAAGAGATAGGAATCAATGGAATCTTTTAAAAAATAAATAGAATCTATCTAAAGCCAAGAAGAAGCATTATCTCTGGGGTAATCTAGAAGTCTTTCTAATTAGATAAAGGATAAAACAAGAATGTACATTATCTCTGTTATTATTCATTATTAGGATAGAAATACTAACTATCAATAATATAAGAAAAAGAAATTGAAGGAATAAGAATTAGAAACAAAAAATAAAACTTTTGCAGATCCTTTTGCAGATCATCTTTTACAGTTGGTATATGGTATGCTAGAGAATCAGCTAAAAACTATTTACAACAACAACTTTAGGAGAATTGCAGGATATGAAATAAATCCACATAAATCATTAAAATTCCTCTCTCTTACACTAACTCAAAAAAAAGCCCTCACAGGAAGTCATAGGGAGATTTTCTTTAAAATAATTTCAAATTGTATCCAGTGTTTGAGAGTCAACACACAAGAAATTATATGAATATAATTATAAAGCACTCCACATAAAGAATTAAACAATTGGAGAAATATTAATTGCTCATGGATGTTTGGAAACAGTATAATAAAAATGATAATATAACCTAAGTTAATTTAATTATTCAGTGCTATGTCAAACAAACTACCAAGGAATTATTTTATGGAGCTAGAAAAAATAATAACAAAATCCATCTAGAGGAACAAAAGGTCAAGAATAACATGGCAATCAATTAAAATATTAGAGAAGGTGACTTAGTAGTATCAGACATCAAATTATATTACAAAGTGGTAATCATCAAAACAATCTGTAGTAGCTAAGAGCTAGAGTGAAGGATCAATGGAACATTAGTAAATGTCAATAGTAATCTAGTATTTGATATATTTAATACATCCTACCTATTAGGGTAAGGACTCACTATTTGACAAAAACTAGTGAAAAAACTGGAAAGCAGTCTGGCAGAAAGTAGGCATAAATAAATATTTCACACTGTATATCAAGAAAAGTTTAAAATGGGTCCATGGTTTATACATAAGGGATGATATCATAAATTAGGGGAATATAGAAAAAAGTACCTGTAAGAGTAAGGGAAGAGTTTATGAACAAATGAGTTGGAGAGGATCATAGGAGGTGAAATGGATAATTTTGATTAAATTAAAAAGGGTTTTGCATAAAAATCAATTCATTCAAAGTTGAAAGGAAATAAAGAAACTGAGAAAAATATGCAACTAATCCAATTTTATAGAAGTAAGAGCTATGCTCCAACTGATAAGTGGTCAGAGGATATGAACAGGCAATATTGTCAAGAAGAAATCAAAGATACCAAAAGTCTTATGAAAAATACTCTAAATCATTACTGATTAGAGAAATAAAAATTAAATCAGATTGACTAGGGTGTCAAAAAAAAAGTGATAAATATTGGAGAGGATGCGGAGCAAGAGGGATGCCAGTTCACTGCTGGTGGAATTTTGAACTGATATAGCCATTTCAGAGAATAATTTAGAGCTTTACACTGGACTTACCTTTTGATCCAGCAGTACTACTGCTAGATATATATCCCAAAGAAAAAGAAAAAGGATGCATATTTACAAATTTAGAGCAGCTCTTTATGAGCTGATGGAAAGCGAAGTGAGCATAGTACCAGCAATATTGTATGATAATCAACTCCGTAAGGCTTAGCTAATCTGATCAGTACAATGATCCATAACAATTTCAAAGAATTCATGATGAAAAATACTATTTCCAAAAAAGAGAATCTTTGAGTGCAGATTGAAGCATATCTCTTTTCATTATTTTTTACCCCTGGTAACATGGTTAACATGAAGATACTTTGCAGTTTGTTTTTATTTTGCCTTCTTAATGGGTAGAGGAGTGGGTGAAGGAGCAGGTGGAATGAGTAAGAAAATTTAGAAATGAAAAGAATTTTTTAAAAAAATCATGAGCTTAAATGGAAAAAAAAAATTTAATGGGCAAAGAGAAGGAAAATAAAAGTCTTAACAATAGCCAGAAAGAGTCAACTTAATAACATTAGAAAAAACACATGTGGCTAATCTTCCTTATTTGGTTATCAACTCCATTTGCCAAATGGGAAACTCATCACTTTAAGAAATAACTAAAAAAACACATTATTCATTGTCTGTTCTAGAGCAAAGTGGCTAAAAGAACCAAATTCTGAAGCAGAGGAATTATTCCGCATGGTGGCTGAAGTGTTTATCTACTGGTCAAAATCTCATGTAAGTAGGATACTATTGGCAGAAAGCTCTTACGTTAGTCTATAGTAAATGCTTTTAGCCTCACTAAAAAACACTCCCCCTTTCTCACCTTCTCCAATCACTTAGATTATGTGTGTGTGTATATATACCTATATATATATATCTATCTATATGTATTTTTTTTGAGAAGCTGCTTATGCCTCAACTCTTTCAACATCAGTAAACCTTTGCTTCCCATTATAATGGGAATATACTTTCGTTTATGAAAGTATCATGTCAACATAGAATATTACTTTTTAATAATTGAGATTATCTATAAAAACAAAATGAAAGATGTATTTGTCAACTCTTTGAAATGATTAAATATAGTTTAGACCCCCCCAAATGTATTTTATACAAAAATTATCTGTTTGGACTACCAGTATTTTTTAAATTGACAAGAGAATTGCAACTATCCCCTTTCTCTCTTGTAGATTCATTCTTAATTGCTACATAACATTTTTTATTGTTTAAAAGTCTTATTGCTAAAATATTTACCTTTATTTTTATATTCCATCAATCATCTTAAATATTCTTTTTTCTATAATGTCATTTTAAATAAGTAATAGCCATAAAAGTTGTTTTATATATAAAATTTAAGAAAGAAAAATATAATCTTTAAAAAAATTTAAATTTTATAAAATGAATCTTAATGCTGTGGCCTAAAATACAATTTTGTAGAAATTCAGAATATTTATGTGATAAGAGCACTATTAGTATTTTTTTCTTTTGGGAGTGGTATAAGGAATCACTAGATTTATCTGTTACTAGCTGTATGCTATTGAGCAAGTAGTTTAATCCCTATGAATCTTGATTTCCTCATCTTAATAAAATGAGAAATAGACAGCATGACATAATACAGAATGTTGTCCTAGGAGTCAAAAAAAAAACTTGATTTCAAATTCTAACTTTGCATGATCTGAAGGTAAGTCAGCTATGGTCTTAGGACCTCAGTCAACTTCCTATAAATCAATCAACAAACATTTAATAATTGCTGACTATGTGCTAAGTACTGAGGACACAAAAATATTTACTCAAGTATTTCAATTATTTAAATATCTGATATTTATAATATCAATACATTTGTAGTTAGAAAGATCCTTATAAATTATCTAATCCAACCTCATACCTTATTCATTAGTTCCCTTTGCATGGAAGTTTTAAAATTTACCATTTTAAATTAATCAAATAGTCAATTTTTCAGAATTATTTAAAGCTTTAAATGACATCTTTCCACAAGAGCTTTTCAAGGCTACTACTTTACATAGGGGGAAAATGATCTGAGCTACAACTTTCTTTTTTTATAAGGGAAAAAAAGAAGTCTAAAAGACTTTAGAATTCTGATCAACTTTAATAATTAACCACAAGTCTAAAAAAATGAAGACAAAACATGCTATTCAAGGGGTGATAAACTTAAAACATAGAAACAATTTTAGACTAACTTTTATAGGGGTTTGTTTTGCTAAGCTTGTAGCTATATATTGAGTGATTTTTTTCTCATTTAGGATGGGGTAGTGGGAAAAATAGATTAATTTTAAAAATTCTGTTAGTTGAAAAATAAAAATAATGAACTTTTAAAAAAGAATCAGAGAACCATAGAGCTGATGTGATACACTCAAGATCAAACAGCAAATTTGCAGCAGAACATTGAATACTGGCCTTCTGATATTCGAACTAGGTTTTTTTTACTTGTTTTGACACCTCTGTGATTGTTTCTCAGTATTCTCTGATATTGTTTTCAGTTATCATGCTTTCTAAATGTTCTGAAATAGTATGTCATACTGAAATGAGAATACTAGAGTTGTTGTTAAAATTTGGTAGATGGGGCAGCCAGGTGGTGCAGTGTATAGCGCACCAGCCCTGGAGTCAGGAGGACCTGCGTTCAAATCCTGCCTCAGACACTTAATGCAGCTGTGTGACCTTGGGCAAGTCACTTAACCCCATTGCCTTAAATAAAATAAAATCTGGTAGACAATATTGAAATGTTGTATGAATTTTATTGTTTGAGTATATATGCCTAATTCCCTGCCAGGATTTTTATTTTTTGCATTTTGAATGATGACTGAATGTCTTCCTTAGATTTGGGGGGTACTTATGAAATTATATTTCAATTGCATTCACTTAATATTATGTATCTAGAATAACATTCAATAAGTTTTTGAAATATATTGACTTATCAAACAACTAAATAATTTTTAATGAATTAAGGAAAATAACCATAATAATTAGAACTTTTTTTGAAAGAAATATACTAATCTGTGTAAAAATAGAACCCATTAACCACAGCTTTCCTTGCATTTATTATTACCCTCTTTGGGTGCTTCTTCTTTTGAGTTTTCTGAATTCATGGAGCTCCATGTTTTACAATCATAAAGTGTGACCAATAGAATGCTCATATTAAAGAGAAGAGTTTTTATACTAATAAAGCACTTTGGGGTCATTGAATGCCTTTCGAAATATTATTCAACTAGTCTTTGCCTAGTTAGGTTTGGGTTCAGCTTCAGTGATATATATTATCTGCCTAAGATAAGTAGATTGGAAACTTAACAAACTTATCCTAAAATTTTTTATCCTTTATACCTGAACAACCAAATTGACATCATAAATGTTGTGGTTGATATTCAGTGTGTCTGACTATAACTAATCAGATCAAAGATAGTCTGTATGATCATTTTGAATATGCATGTCTCTAAATTTGTATATTTGCTATCTACTACAATTCTGTTTTATTTAAAGAGCACAGTGCCTACTTTGATACATCATGCCATGCTGAATGGTCCTATACGTTGTTTTCCATGGAGAGCAATAGAGACCAGTGTTCTTCAGAGAGTTCTTGATTTTTTTTTTAAACAATTTATTGTTCTTTTTTTTTTAGCTTTTTGTAAGGCAAATGGGGTTAAGTGGCTTGCCCAAGGCCACACAGCTAGGTAATTATTAGTGTCTGAGACCGGATTTGAACCCAGGTACTCCTGACTCCAGGGCCGGTGCTTTATCCACTGCGCCACCTAGCCGCCCCTTGAGTTTTTTTTTCACTTCTTTTGGCTACCATGCTAAGCACCTGCCCTGTATGTATTCTCTGTGAAACAGTCTTTTAAGGCAAACATGTTTTGGAACTCAGTCTCATTGGAGTTGCTTTCTGCTTAGAATGGTACTGGATTCTATAGTCCTTAGCACAACCCTACCCTTAGATTACTTTATATTCTTTTACTTGCCCTAATTACCAAACTCTCCATCTACCAAAACTGTCATAAATTTTTTCAGTCCTATTCATCATCAAAAAAAGCATATATAAAGATGTGTATCATGTGTCAATTATTTAAATAATATACTTTTCTCTATTTGGATTCTAGTCTTCACATTCTTCTTAAGTAGCAGTACTGTTCTTGGAAAGTCTTTTAACCTCTCTGTAACCTCCCTAAGCATTATGAAAATAATTTCTCACATGAAACATTATTGTATGATTTTTTAAAAAAATAATAGTTATTTTTCAATTTAAATGATTTATTTTTCAGTTGAAATTACTTTGTCTCTCCCAATAGTTCCTATCCCCATTGAGAAAATTTTGAAAAGAAAAAGGAAAGAAAGGAGGAAAAAAGGAGGAAAACATAACCATCAATACATAGTTATATAGTCTAGCAAAATTAGTAGTATAAAATATGTCAGTTTCTGCATTTTAAGTGTATCATATGTGTCAGAAATTGAATGGTTTTGTTTTATTTTCATTTTTTTCACACTTGTGGTTTATCATTAGAAGTGAGCAGAATTCTAAATTATTTTAAAGTTGTTTCTCTCTGCATTGCTATGACTAAGTTCAAATAGTAAATCCCAGGAAGTGTTCACATGTATTATAATTTGTACTTTTTTGAAGTTTTAATAATCTGAAAATATGATATTTAGTTCCAGCCCAATGGAATTATGCAGTGTAACTTTTAATAATGTGCCTACTTCTTAGAATTTATTATTTGTATTAATAGGGTCCTACTTGTAATGTTATTATTGAATAAATGTTTTCATATTATTGAATAAAAAGTTCTGCTTACTTCACTTTTTCTTGGTTCCTAGAGGTCTTGCTATTTTTCTCTAAAATTGTGCATTTCATCATTTATACATATAGTAATATTGCTGTATATATATATATATATATATATATATATATATATATATATAACAAGTATTTTTTCATTACATTCACATACTACAATTTGTTTAACTGTTCATAGGAGGATTTAATTTCCAGTTATGGTCTACCACTAAAAAAGTTCTATAAATGTTTATACTAATAAATCAATAAGCCTAGGAGTGATATGGCTGAGTCAAAAGGTATGCACAATGTAACTTTCGGGGCATAGTTTCAAATTACTTTCCAAAATGCCTGAACCAATTCACATTTCTACCAACAGTTTACCAGCACACCTGTTTTTTCACAGCCTCTTTAATATTTGTCATATTCTTTTGTCATCTTTACCCGTCTTTTAGTTTTGAGTGAAACTTCAGAATTGTTTTTAATGTCATTTTCTCTAAATACTAATGTTTGAGAGAACATTTTTAAATGATTGTTGATAGCTTTGTTTTATTCCTTTGAGAATTGCTTTTCATGTCCTTTTATGATTTATTCGGGAGAGGTTTTTAATCTTATAAATTAGAGTCATCTTATTTTTCTTAGAAATGAGACTATTTTAAGAGAAGCATATTTAAATTTTTTTTTAATTTCCAGGTACTTCCTTCCCTTCTAATTTTTACTATAATAGATTTGTTTGTGTAAAAAAAAACTTTTTAAAATTTTATATAATCCAAATTGTTCATTTTGTCTTGTGTGATCTTGTCACTTGTTGATTCATGAACTCTACCCATTTCCATGTATCCAAAGGAAACTTGTTCACTACTCTAATTTGTGTCAGATGTGACCTATTCTTATTTTGGTATATAATATTATTGAATTAAGGGATACATTTTGCTTTAAAATTTATTGAAAATGTTATTTCATATTTTCATGAGAAATGAAGACATAGAAATGTTATAAAGTAATGAGATAGAAATATAGTCAAATAATTTCTTTAGCCAATCGGTACAACTACCCTCTACCAAAACTCATTAAAGCTACCAAAGAAGAAAACAGTTGGGTTAGAATTGTATTTCCTTTAATTTTTTACTGATGGTGAATATTTTAAAAAAACATAAAATTTCTACAATTCTCCCCACTTTAAAACTTTGAAGATAATCATGGAATTTTCCCAACATATCAATTACTTTAATTTCTAAAAACAATAACACAGTACCATATACATGGTATGAGTTTGTCAATCTTACCAAGGCATATAGAACACATATGATAAATAAGTTACTGAAAATTAATATCTTCTGGCATTCAATATTTGAAGAAAGCTTTAAATAAATGATTTTCAACATCAGCCATGTCTTGTAGGTATGTTTTTTAAAAATTATCTCTTAGAAATACATACTGATGATTATTTTGAATCATATTTTTAAATTTATTTTAAAAATTTATTTATTTTCATCCATATGTACATGTATATTTTTAAGTTACAAAATTGTCTTCCACCCTCCCTTCCCACATCCCTTCCCCTCAGTGGTGAATAGTCAGGTTATCATTGTACATGCATATTTTGATAAGCATATTGACAGATTAGTTATTTTCAATATGAATAATTAGGATTAAGGGAAAGAGATACATAAGAGATAATTTTTATAAAGTGTTCATCAGATTCTGAAGGGTTGTCTTTTGTTTTATTTTGTTTTGTTTTGTTTTTCTTCCTCTGGATGGGGATAACATTGTCCATAGCTGGTCTAATATAGTTGTCCTAGCTCTCTGAACTGCTGAGAGGAGCTGCTTCCATCAAGGTTGATCATCTCACCATACTGTTGTTAATATTACATTGTTCTCTTGATTTGTATCATATTTTTCTTCTGTTTAAAGATTAAATTGGACTGATTAATTGACTGATTTTTCAATATGAGATTTATAATTGCTATATTAATATAAAAGTTGAGTCCTCTGTAAAAGGAAGGTACTGAACTATTTTTCTATCAAAAATTATTAGACATTTGTGTGCAAAATGTTCACTATTATAACCATAAGAATTTCCTTAAGATTTTGTTATATTTATATTTGCATCATTAATGGGTAAATTTTGTGATTTGATATAATTTGATTTTTTAAAAATAATTAAGCACATAATTTCTAAAATATTTCTTAAAAACCTGATTCTGTGCTCATTGCAATTTTAAAAAATTTGGCTCCACCATCATTTCCCAGTTATTTAATATATTTTAAACAAATATGATAGATAGATAGATAGATAGATAGATGGATGGATAGATAGATAAATAGATAGATAGATAGATAGATAGATAGATAGATAGATAGATAGATGAAAATAAAAAAAGAATTTGACACTTAGGATGGAAAGCCATACTGTAGTGGACCACTGTTACTTCTCTTCAACTTTAGCTTAGCTCTTTCCATAAGTGATTTTTAACTTAAATTTCTTGTGCAACTTTCCAGAATTTCAAAAGAGAAGAGCAGAACTTTGTGGTTCAAAATGAAATCAACAACATGTCTTTTCTCATTACTGATACCAAGTCAAAGATGTCAAAGGTACTCTAAATCTATTTCATGATTCCAGGAGACATCTCACCTTATTTTCTTTTATAGGTTAATTATGAAAAAGAGCATGAGAATAGTTTTAATTGTTAATTAGTCAATCACCACATCTATAGTAGTTTTCATGGCGTTTTAAGTTATCTCAAGAGGTTGAAATGCTTCTTACTATAAAATATGAATTATATGTTAATTCTTCCATGAGCATAGTTTTCTTTTTTATTAGACATATACTTCACAATAAATGTAGTGAGAGATGATGAGAGTCTGAACTAATGCAGTGGGTTTTTTTTAATAGATGTTATGGAGGTATAAATTATAATGGTTGGGAACTGATTGGATATTTGAGTGAGAGTGAGGAGCTGATAATGATGCCAAGGTTACAAACATTTGAATAGAAAAATGTTGAAATAGTTAAGTTTGTTGGAGTTAATGGAAAGATAATAACTTCAATTTTTATATGAGTTGGATATGAGATACCTTCAGCAAATACAGTTTAAAATGTTCACTAAGCTGCCAGTGATGCAATACTACAGTTCAAGAGAGAAAGACTTAGCATTTATAACAATCCATGAGTCATCTGAATAAAAAAGGTAATTATACCCACAGGAGCTATTAAAATTATCCAGTGAAAGTACATTAACAAGAGAAAAGAGCCTAGGACAATCTTAAGGGACACCCTCAGATAATGTTATTAAATCATTTCAGTATTTTTCAACTTTTTGTGACCCCTTTTGGGGGTCTTGGCAAGTATACTGAAGTGGTTTGCCATTTCCTTTTCCAGCTCATTTTACAGTGGAGGCAAACAGGATTAATTGACTTGCCCAGGGTCATACAGCTAGTAAGTGTCTGAGGCTGAATTTGAACTTGCGAAGATGTTTCCAAATTTACTGTCTATTCACTTCACCACCTAGCTACCCATGATAGGAATGAGGATCTAGTAAAAGTGAAGAGAAGGAGCAGTCCCCAAACCTGATGAGAATAGTGTTACAAATACCAAGAAAGAAGGAAGTTTCCAGCACAAGAAAGTGGTTAGCAGTATTGAATGCTGCAGAAAGGTCTGAAAGTGTAAGGGTTAAGAAGAGACCATTAAATGTAACAATTAGGAGATTTTCAGCAATTTTGGACCTAATATTTTCAAATGAGTAATAATTACAAAAGGATTAGAGAAAAGTAAGAGAAAAGGAAGTTTATGAAAATGTGGATAACAATTTCTTTTCTCTTAAAAGAGGGGGAAAAAACTATAAACGAAGGACATTAAGGAGTATGGATGGGATTGTGAAATTATCAGAAGCTAAAGAAAAAATTAGATAAGAATCACTCCAAAAAATAGTAGGTTCCTCAAAAACTTTGCTAAGGAAAGGAAAAATATGAATTTCATAAAGAAACAAATGGGTAGAAGAAAAACTGATGCTAACTATAATCTCTCATGCTTGTACCACAGGCAGCAGTCACAGATCAGGAAAGGAAGAAAATGAAACGCAAAGGAGACAGATATTCTATGCAGACCTCTCTTATCGTAGCAGCCCTGAAAAGATTACTGCCTATTGGATTGAATATTTGTGCACCTGGAGACCAAGAATTAATTGCCCTAGCCAAAAATCGGTTTAGTATGGTAAGGACAAGTATTTTTTTTCCCTGGCTTTCATTAGCAAGTTACCAACTAAAAATTCCAGGCTATTTATTCACCTCTCTCTTGTCAATCCTCTCTATTTGTTTCACAAACATTGAATGTTTATTAAACTTTCACTTTATATATGGTAGAGCATATATATATATATATATACATATATATATATATATAGCATATAATATGCTTGGCAAAAAGGTTATTTTTTCTTAATAATGAATTCTTTTGGATAGTTTCCCCATTAATTTAAAACTTTACTTTTTGTAATCAAACAATTTACCTTTTAAATTTTAAGTTATAGAAGCTACCTCACCATATGTTTCAGGACTAAACCAATGAATTAAGAGTTGGAAGTTATAACAAAGTCATCCATTCAAACCTCTAATTTTACAGTGGTTATGGAACTTTCTCAGAGTTATACATGATAAATAATTGACAAACCTGGAATCCGAAATTTATTCTTCTAATGCTAAATTCAGTGCTCTTTCTACTTTTCAGGCTGTTTCCTATTCACTCATACTTCATTTACAGATAGCACTAAAAATCCAAAATGTTTGACCATATGAGATCATACTATACATTTAATGATTCATTGTTGGTATGATTTATAAAGGGTAATTACTTATATGAAAAATCAAGTACTAAAATAATGTAATAACTAATTTTCAAGTTTTGAGGTATTTGTACCAATAGGGTACTCTGTTCTGACTTCTTTTTATTCCTATTATTTCTTCTTCCTGGTAATGAGAAAATTGAGGGAAAATGCTCTTGCAAAAATGATGGCAATTATAATAGCAAATATTTATATAATATTTTAAGGCTTACAAAGCATTTTCTTTACAATAACCCTAGAACGAAATAATGTGAGTATTCTTAGCCTTATTTTCAGATAAGGAAACTACAAGTCAGCTAGGTTAAGAAACTTTTTCCAGTCACAAAGCAATTGGAAAAACTAGGACTAAAACCTAGACTTTATAATTTCCTATCTCATGTTCTTTCTATTACATTATGCTGCCTTTCAATAGTTGTATACATTGGGACTAAAGGGAATACATTTTACTTAACTCCAACTTCTGTTCTCATACATGAACACTGTATGTTTCTGTAGCATTCCAATGCAAATTTGAATATGGCCTGAAAAGAGCCCATAGTAGGTATGCAGTAAAAAGTGACTACTGTGACAGTTATTTGGATTATGACTGCAAATCCTCTAATAAGCCCATTTTTTTTTGCTGTAGCTATAATAAGGGTATATAGTTTCTATTCTATTGTGCAACTAAGAAAATTATCAAAAGCATAATTCAGTGTAAAATCAGAATTTTCAACCAATTGGTAAAGGAAATAAGCAAGAAAGCATCTTGTCACTTTTGTTAATATAAATGAAAAAAATTCCTTCTTTTAGATATCAGAACATTTAGTCTATCAGCAAAATAGGCTGCTTTGCTTGAAGTTGCTAAACTGTATAGAACAATTTTTAAAAGGATGTCCAAGTCTTTATATTATGTATATGTGTGTGTGGGGGAGGATTGGGGATCCTATAAACAGGATGACAATTCACACGTTATGCATATTCAAAAGAACTTGTGGTTTGTCCACGAATGAGCGGTCCTTGACCCCTTGATAAGTTATCCTTCTGATCTTTATTTCTTGGCAGAAAGACACAGAAGATGAAGTGCGTGATGTTATCCGCAGTAATCTTCATCTACAGGGCAAGGTAAGCCAGAGTATTTTCCAAAGCACATTCCATAGATTTCAAACTCCATATATTCAAACCTCAGAAATTCAGTGAAGCAAAATATTTTGCTCTGTCATTTTTTCCTCATTGTAAAAACCTCTGCTTTAAGAACAACCAAAAAAATCCATTTTCATAGAAATTCTGTACATATCATCCACAGATAAAACTAATTTTATAATCTGAAACTTTTCTCCAAAATTGTTGTAATGCTTACTTTGAGTTTCAGTAAATGAATGTGCATATTGTTAATATTTTTTGCTCTTTTTAGTAGAAAGGAGTCAAAGAAATAAGAAATTCTATAGAATAGAAAAATCTAAAAAATAATTATATTTTTGTTTCTTTAAATGTAGTTATATTTTGGAAATCAGTCATCTTTTTAGCTTGAGTACTATCAACTGTGCTAAGCATTAATTAAGGATAAGAAAGAAAAGTAACAATAATCCACAAACCCTACTTTAAGCGTAGGGAATGATGTGAAACATGTTTCAGTAAATATTTGTCCATATGAAAAATTATAATAGCATTTATGAATATTTATATAGTATAGTACTTACTACATGCCAGGCATTATGAGGAGAACTTTAAAAATATTACCTCAACAACTCTGAGAGGTAGATGCTAATATCATTCCCATTTTAGAGATGAAAAAACTGAGACAAACAGAGTTTAAGTGATTTTCCCGGGGAAGCATAGCTAGGAAGCCTCTTAGGCTGGTTCTGAATTCAGGTCTTTCTGATTCTAAGCCAGCCTTCCCATGTACTGTCTTACCTACCTGCCCTTTTCTTGTTGAGTCTTAGTTAAGGGTCACAAAGGATTTGATAGGTGATGTGTTTTGTTTTATAAGCTTCTTAATTAGGATTGAGATGGTATTTAATATCAAACTTTATTAGAGGAAACAGCAGTTTGAATTCCCTAAGTATTCTGAGACTGAGAATGTTAATAGGATATGCCTTATTGTCTGCCCTTTTAGAAAGTAGGTGGTAATTAGTGGGATAAATAATTACATAAGTTTTCAGTATAGAATGATAAATAATTGCATTTTAAAATGAAATTTCAGACTTTTAGTTTTTACATATTTTCCATGCATAAATTGTTAACTTTTTCTCAAGATGAAGTTCTTTTTCACATTTCTATGTATTCTTTGTCATAACAGTAGTTATGAATTTTAAAGTTTCATCTAGGCACTCAATCCCATTTTAAATGGTTTGTCTCTATTAAATTTCCAGTTTACTTTTGGGGGGTTATAGTCTCTCTTCACTCATTAAGAGACTTAAATTGATCACTGCTTCAATGACTTAGAAAAATGATTTTCTTAAAATGCCTTTAACTTTTAACTTGCCTCTCATTCAGGAAACTGCTGGCATTTAATATATCTTCCATATCTTCTATTTAAAGTTCTTAGAGTAAACACTAAATAAATTTGATAATTTAAAAAATGCTTGGTGTGCTTTACAAGAAAAACTCGTATGCTCAGTGTAATATAGCTGTGACTCATATAATGTAATAATGTCCTTAATATATTATGACCAAGATAAGGTGGGAAACCCTGCTTATATCTCAATTTGGACCAAACTATTTGCAACTTTTTAAAAGGAAAAAATATAAGTTTTAGCAGTTTTGAAAGAGTTTACTTTTATATTAGCCAATGAAATAAAAAAATATTTTAAGGGTTGGTTAATTATATTTGTTGAAATGTTGAAATGAATTAAACTTCAAACATAGCCATTATGTCATTGAATTTTTATAAATTAGTAACTGACAGCTAGAAAGAGAGTCAGGGAAACATTTTGAACAAGATCACAGGTAGGAAAATACCGTGAACATGTTTAGGGATGTCCATTGTTTCAGGCTATGTTTTTAACTCAATGTCAAAACCTGCAGTTGACAAGTTTACTGGTACTCATCAATTGTTGCTCCCACTTATAATGCATAAGATTTACCAAAATATTTCTAAACAATAAGTTGGTAAGGTATTCCATATATGATTACACCCATTTTACAAATGAGAAAACATGCTCAGAGTGGTAACTGATTTACTTATAGCATAGAGCTAGTTTGTTTGAACTAGAATGTGAGTTCAGGTTTCTTAACTCAAGGACCAACTGTCTTTGTGTTTCAATATGCTGCTGATTATTTTAGTACCAGGACAGAATGCCTTTTTTCCTTCTTAAATATCATCACTAAATATTAGTAAAAACATTCACTCACAAATAGTAGAGCAAGACTTTTTGACTTTTCAAGATAACTTAAGAAGCCTACTATGGTAGGGTGATTACAAAGTCACTGATATATTAAGCATCGCATTGTCTATGTTAAATTCAACTTGTGAAAATTTAACATCATTGTAGTATTGCTTTTATAGTCTCAATTTTCTGTATGCATGGACTATTTTCTATTTTTCATTATGAAATCAATTTCTTACAGTAGCATGTTTTTTGAAACTACTTAATATAAGCATGAATTAGTGGAACATTTATCATTTTGAGAATCAGAAGACTTCAGTTTAAAGAATGACTGTGCTATTTACCACCTATGTGATTTTTCTGTACTTTCTATACCTCCATTTATTCATTTGTATGATGATTTTTGAAGTAGACAGTGACTAATCTCTTCCAACTCAATATTATATTTCTATAACATTAACTGTGATTTGTTTGTTTAGAGTCCTATCACTAATTTTCTGGAAAAATATACATTACTACTTTCTGTTTTTAAACCCAAGCATGCTTAATATTTCCTTAGGGAGAAGAAATTCTTCCTCATAGTTATGTCAAAATTCAAAATAAATGTATTCCTAAAAAACTATCCATTTTTTCCATTTTTCCTTAAATTATATGTGGATTGGAACTATTTAAGTGACCAGATCAAAAGACTAGTCATTAATGATTTGATATAAAGTTGGAAAGAGATTTCCAACTTAGGGGCCCAGGAATCTCTTCTCACCCCTTTGACATTAATGGTTTATAACTGACTTAGATAAAAGCATAAATGTTATGCTTAAACAATTTAAGGAAAACACAAATAGTGAATGCAGATAACAGAACTACAACTTCAAAGGACTTTTGTGAGGCTTTAACATTGTATCAAATATAATAAAATGATATTTGATAGAGATAATGTAAAAATTTATCACAGATTCTAAAAACATATCATGGGTGCAAGAAAGAAAATGTATGACTAAGTAGTAGATATCAATATGTGTTATTGTAAGAAAAAATAATTCCTAGCAATTAGAACTATCCCAAAGTGGGCTTTCTTAAGAGTTACTAGGTTACTCCCATTGGAAGCCTTCATACAAAGGCTTGACAGCACCATGTTCAGTAAAGTAGTTTTAGACAGTATTTTCACTCAGTGAATTTGGTGTCTCCTGGGGTTCTTTCCAAATTTGTAATTCTCTGATATCTAGTAAATGGCAAATACTTTTAGAAGCTTCCTAATACTTTTATTACTAAAATAAAAAAGAAAACTTCAGAATTTCACAGAAAACCCATGCATTCTTAAGTTTATTTATGAAAGTTTTCATATATATTTTAGTTGCTTTCTATCTCCATGTATCTTTAATTCTTCCTCTTTAATTTGCCATATGCATATATTATCTTGTGGTACCAGGTTCTTTCATTTAGAAACTAGTTAGATTCATTTGAAATAGATGAGGAGTTAGGCTCCAATATCTGCTGTGAAAAATCAAAACACTAAAGTGTCAAGTATTCATATAATTGAAAACATTCCACTTTTTTTGTTATTTTCACTGTGGCTTCTATTTTAAACACGAAGTTTCTAAGTTCAGAAAAAAAAATTCATTAGTGAATTATGTATTCACAAGGAGATATTCAGACTCTGTAAGTCAAACCCTTTATCTGACAGTTGGGGGAAAAAAAAGATTTCCCTAAGGTATAAAATATTTTGGTCCCAATGATTTGCTGGTGGGATTTCAAGAAAACTATGGAATAGGATATTTAGGTTATTCCTATTCCAATTGTACTAATATCAGTAGCATTTCTGTTCTAATGTTCATTCTCTTTCTAAAACAAAAATAAAATAGGTAAAACTGTAGTATACAGGTAATGTGTTAGTTGTAAAATTACAAGAAGCATCTGTAATTTTGTCCTTGCAAGGAGCTTCTTTCACAAATATATCAGTGATTTATAAATATAAATATACCCTCTATTATTGTCTGAGACATAGAAGTTGAGTGAATTTAATTTCCCTCTAGGTCTTTTTTTTAGTTGTTTTTTTGCAAGGCAAATGGGGTTAAGTGGCTTGCCTAAGGCCACACAGCTAGGTAATTATTAAGTGTCTGAGGCGGGATTTGAACCCAGGTACTCCTGACTCCAGGGCCAGTGCTCTGTCCACTGCACCACCTAGCCACCCCTGTACATTTTTTTAGTTGTTTTTTGTTTTTCCTCTAGGTCTTTTTATATTTCTTTGGTACCACTGCAGAAGTTTGGCCAGTTACTTTTTAAAATAGTACTTACTAGAAACATCACGATAGGAAATAATATTGTGGTTAAGATGTAATGTGGCAAGCAGATCGAGGTGATTTTTGACTAATGGGTTTTGTTTAGGTTACCGAAAACAACTACATCTTTGTCTTCTAGATGACTAATTTCCAATTGGTATCTTATTTTAATGCTACATTTTTCTACCCAATTTTTAATCTCTTTAAGGTTCACTGCTCTAAATACTGCATCACTATTACCATTATTGAAGCTTTTAATACATAAACACATGCACTTTCCTCTCAATATTTATGAAAAAAAAAGAGCCGTGGAAATACTGGTACAAAGAGTATAACAATTTTTAAGGCTTCCACTTGTAAATTTGCAATATATATTTTTATCTTCTTTTGTAGTTAGAGGATCCAGCTATTAGGTGGCAGATGGCACTTTACAAAGACTTACCAAATAGAACCGAAGAAACCTCAGACCCCGAGAAGACAGTAGAAAGAGTATTGGATATAGCTAATGTACTTTTTCACCTTGAACAGGTTAGTTATTCTCTTGATCTAGAGTAATAAATTAATTACATAGTAGAAATCTATTTGGAGATCCATTTTTTTTATGAATTAAGATACTGTTCTACATACACATAAAGAATACCTATGACTAAGATGTTTTAGATGTTTTTTATAAGTATAATTCTGAATATTTATATATATCAAGATCATAATTATTATATTTTGTAGATTCAGAAAAATCTATGGTGTTAATCAATTTGTAATTTCTCCATTGCTTTCTTATTTCCTATAGTTTCTGTTCATATTTTTGGTAAAATCTCCATAGAAGAAATATCAAATATCTATTCTTTTGTGTTTTGATTTTGATGGGTTTTTAAATGTTTTCCCCCAAAGTTATAATATAATATTTAAATAACCAATCTGTTTTCCTTATTTCTTGCTATGTGATTAGCCAGATTTAATATTCTAGTTGCAAAAATAATTCATTATTAGCATAAAGAATACAATATATGACTAATGATTTTTTACAATTAGAATATTAAATAAGGCTAATCATATAGTAAGAAATAGGGACAATAGATTGGTACTTAAATATTATATTATTACCTTGGGGGGGAAAACATTTTAAAAATGCATCAAAATCACCTTAGCAAATCTTTCAATTGTCTTTTGAGATATTTGTAATTTTAATTTTTCTGAGATTGTTGTATTATGTTTTTCATAATACTAAAATGTCTTTTTTTCATAATCCTAAACTGACTTAATATTGGTTTTAAAAAATACATTCCCAAATCTGGGACACTAATACATTGTTGGTGGAACTGTGAAGTCATCCAACCTTTCTGGAGAGAAATTTGCAATTATGCCCAAAGGGCAATAAAAATGTACATACCCTTTGATCCAGGAATACCACTACTGGGTCTATACCAAGAAGAGATGATGAAAAAGGGTAAAAACATCACTTGTACAAAAATATTCATAGAAGTTCTGTTTGTGGTGGCAAAGAATTGGAAATTGAGTAAATGTCCATCAATTGGGGAATGGCTGAACAAATTCTGGTATATGTATGTCATGGAACACTATTGTTCTGTTAGAAATTAGGAGGGATGGGAATTCAGAAAAGCCTGGAAAGATTTGCATGAACTGATGCTGAACAAGATGAGCAGAACCAGAAGAACATTGTACATTCTAACAGCAACATGGGCTTAATGATCAGTCTTAATGGACTTGCTCTTTTCATCAGTGCAACAATCAGGGGCAATTTTAGGGTAGCTGTGATGGAGAATACCATCTGTATCCAAAGAAAGAATTGTGGGGTTTGAACAAAGACCAAAGACTATTACTTTTAATTTAAAAAGTTATCTTATTAAGTAATTTTGCTATCTCTTATATTTTATCTTTTCCTTAAGGGTATGATTTCTCTCTCTCTCTCTCTCTCTCTCTCTCTCTCTCTCTCTCTCTCTCTCTCTCCACATTCAATTTAGATCAATATATAGTATGGAAACAATGTAGAGACCATCAGACTGCCTTCTGTGAGGGGTGGGAGTGTGGGGAGGGAAGTGAGATTGGGGGAAAAAGTTGTAAAATTAAAAAAAAAAATAAAAACACATTCCCAAATGTACTGCACCATTTAATTCTGCTAAAATGTGGTCCAGGATCAAGCATGGTAGCACATGCCTGTAATTCCTTTTACTAGGGAGACTGGCAAAGCATTTGAGTTTGGGAGTTCTAAGCTGTAGTAGACTTAGCTGATCAATTGTCTACATTAAGTTCACATTATTAACTTATATGGAGGGAACTGGTGAGGGGAGAGATAGGGGAAAGAGAGTTTGAAGGGGCTAGATTGCATAAGGAGAAATAAACCAACCTATGTTGGAATCATAATAGCTTAGAACTCCTGTGCCAGAGTAGGAGCCTAGGAAGAGTCCCTGCACTTTTAGTTGGACAAGAAAAGGAGCCCCTTGAAATAAATTCAAAGGTTCTTTGAGGATCTGTGAGCCCAAAGTTAGGAACTCTGAACTAGATGGTCCCTCAGGTCTGTTGCAATTTTGAATTAATGATTCTTTGATTTTAGAAGAATTCAAAATATCTTGTTATCAATATGATTTTTTTTACTTCATCCATTTTATAGCATTGGCAAAACACTGTCATGTTATCCTTTTTTTAAAACTGGATAGATGTCTCTATAACTCTATAACTTCATTTCTCATGATATTATGAGTAATTTTGACCTAGGTATTAAATATATGTTGTTCCAGTAAAGCCTTCAAACCTGAAGTTTGCTGTTATATCAAATTCTTTCTTAAAATAAACAAATCATATAAGCCAAAATCATATATTTTATACATCTTTTGATCACATGTTAACATAAAGATTCTACTTAACAAAATTGCCTGCAAAATACTACCTAATTCCGTCTGATGTTTTTCTTAAGGATGACAGATTATTCTCATAAGAATTTTATATAGATAAAGAAGCTGACATATAAAAGAATAGTGACCAATTTTTCTTTCTTTCAATAAATGTACCATTTATGATTTTTCCCATTCTTTGGGATTTCTACTCTAGGAAACAATAGTCACTTATTTGCAATGATAACTAAAAGAAACCAGACACTTCCACAAAAGCATTTCATAGGTTGTCAGTTACTGTATATATTTGTAAAAGACTACCATTTGCAAAATAATTTTTTGAAAAACAGTAATCCTCTTTTTCTGCCTAATGCTTAAAATTATTGAAATTGACTTTATAAATTTATTTTAAAATATATCCAAAGTATTGGGGCAGCTAGGTGGTACAGTGGATAGGGCATCGGCCCTGGAGTCAGGAGTACCTGAGTTCAAATCTGGCCTCAGACACTTAATAATTACCTAGTTGTGTGGCCTTGGGCAAGCCACTTGAACCCATTGCCTTGCAAAAAAAAACTAACCAAAGTATAAAACTATATTTATAAAATAAATTAAATACCAATCAATTAATTATAAAAAGAATTAAACATTTTAAAAAAGAAACTGTTCATATATCAGAATCTTTTAAAGTATTGATCATAAGAATGAAATTTTTCTTAGATATTGTAAAAATCATTTATATTCTCATGACATCCTTTGAAAATATGTAAGGAATTCATCATTTAAAGTCCTTCTCAATGTACATTTGAAATTGTTATATAGCATTTTACAAGGCAAATTTTATAAAGAAGCATAGAATAGTGAAAAGGGTATGCAAGGTGTTCAAGAATAAACTTAAATGGGACAGAACAATTTTATGTATTTTTTTCACTACTTAAATTGTTACTCACTTCATTTGCTTTTTCTGAGCCCTAGTCTCTTCATCTGCAAAATGAGGAAGCTGAAATAATATGTTTTACAATCTCCCACCTGTCCCCTGGAGGTGCAAATTCAAATTCTAACTGAATTAAAATAGAAACACATCCAAATGATATACAAATCTATATTTTAATGCTTTTTAAAAATCCTATAGATTATATTATTCAAAAACTGATTCTATATACTTAAATAGAATCTAGATACATTCTGAAATAAGAACACCTACACTCCATTGTGACTTAATTGGTTTAATTACAAATTTTCCTTTATTAGGTCACTATGTTTTTTTTTAATACTTTTATATGTTCACTTTTATCAAACACAAAGGATCAAAAACATATTTTCCTATTACTTGATCCATCCATCCCCACGAGATTTTGTCTGGTCTCACTTCCATTTCATGACTATATTCCTTGAGAAAGCTATCATCTACAATCAATGCCTCTACTTCCTTTGATCTCACTTTCTTTACAACTCTCTGCAGTCTGCCTTCTGACTTCATCATTCAACTGAAATTTCTCTCTACAAAGTTACAAATGACCTCTTAACTGACAAATTGAATAGCCCTTTCTCAGATCTCATCTTTGTAGATTGCCCTCAACCTGTGGCATTATTAGTCACCATCTTCTTGGCACTTTCTCCGCTCCAGGTTTTCATAGAATTGTTCTCTTCTGATTCTCCTCCTGCCCATCTGATTAATCCTACTCAAGCTTCTTTGCTGGCTCTTCATCCAAGTTGCCCCTGTTAACTCTGGGTGTCCCCCAAATCTCTGTCCTGGGTAAACTTCTTTCATCATATATTTTCCTTGGTTGTCTCCTCAACTTAGAAAGATTTAATTATCATCTCTAGGCAGAACATTCTCAGATCTATTGTCCAACACTAACACTCCAGATCTCCAGGCTTGCTTGAAATTTCATTTGCCTGTTAGAAATTTCAAACTGGTATTTATCTCTTAAACTCATCATCTACAAAATTGAACTCATGGGGGCAGCTAGGAGGGCAGTGGATAGAACACCAACCCTGGAATCAGAAGGACTTGAATTCAAATACCACTTCAGACACTTAATATATTACCTAGCTGTGTGATATTAGGCAAGTTATTTAACTCCATTACCTTGACCCCCCCACCTCCCCCACAAAATGAACTCATTATCTTTCCTTACAAAAATTCCATTCTTCCAAACAGTCCCTTGGGCCTGGAACTCTCTCCCTCTTCATCTCTTCTTCCTTACATCTCCGGTGTCCTTCAAACCTAAGATCAAGTTCTCCAATCTTCAAGAAGCCTCTCTGAGTCCTCTGAAATTTTAGTGCCTCCCACGAGATTATCTTCAGTTCATTCTGAGTGTAGCTCATTGATGTGTGGTCATCCCCATTAGGCTGTGGGATCCACAAGAGAAGGCATTGTTTCTGCCTTTCTTTGTAGTCCTAGAATTTAGCACACTATCTGGCACAATAGTTAGTGCTTAATAAATACTTGTTGACTTGTCAACTTGAGTTCTACCTGACATAGCGATTTTTATTTTTTCCAGAAATCTACAAATGTGGGCCGGCGCTATTACAGTATGGGAAGTATAGTGTTGAACTGCATAATGATTACTAATTAATTTAGAGTCCCATCAGAATTGTTTCTGTGTTATCTAATACTTGAAATAAGTCTGTTTTTCTCTTATGATAGCAAAACACTATGAACTAAACAGAAGCCTGCTTGTCTTTGCTGTTTTATTGTTGCTTGTGTACATGATTCTTTCAGACTTTAACATAGATGTAGATATTTTAATTTTTTTGTTAAACTAATAGACTTCTTGATCTGTTTCTGTTCTATAACCCAGGAGACTTATTGTCCTCTATTTTCTTCTCTAACTTAAAGAAGGCTAGCTTTTTCATTAGGGAAAAAATAGTAATTTAGCATTCTCAAAATTTCCTTTTGTTTATTATGAGAGATTATTGAAAAATTTCTCAACTTTGTGATTGATCTGCTCTCAATTTTTTTAAAGATGGATTCAAAGAGAAATGAATGATTATATGAAGATTTTTTTAATCTTCTGGAAAACATTAAACAGAACTTTTATATGGACTAATTTTAGACCCTGTTGTTGATTAAAGATGAAATTTTAGTCATGTTTAGTCACTGAAGAAAAAAAGTAATATGTTTACTGAAAATAAAGCCTATCATTTCCAAAGCCCTCTGATATTAGTAATAATTATTTCTAAGACACTGATTTTTCCATAAGAATTTCAAGAAGTTATATTCTTTCTTGAGTTTCATTTTTCAGTATAATTCTTCAGTTTTGTTAATGATGAATTAATGTGGGTGCAAGATATTTATTAAATGATTTGATTCTTTTTCCAGGTAGAGCATCCACAGCGGTCTAAAAAGGCTGTATGGCACAAACTTCTTTCTAAACAGAGAAAACGAGCAGTCGTGGCCTGTTTCCGAATGGCTCCATTATATAATCTCCCAAGGTAAACTAATTCAGTAAAATAACATTAGAAATCATTTTATTCATAAAGGTATGGTAATAGATTTCTATCACCTATCAAAAATAAATGACATGTAAAAATAGATCGAGGTGAGATGATGGAAGATGAAAATAATTTTTTGGCACTTTTATCAAATACCTGACATTGTTTTTCCACTCTTATACATTTGCAGTGAGCTATAGTTTGTAATCTGTGACCCTGTTGTTGGTAGTCAAGTGCCCCATTACAATAGTTGAGTAAAGATAATGGAGTAAGTTGAGAGTCACTCAATCAAGATTTCCCAACATTCCTTTCCGACTTTAAAAATTACATTTCAAGTTGAATGGCAGAGACAGCAAAAGATCAAAGTGAGACATTTTTCCAGCCCAAGAGAACATAGGAGGTCAGAGAGATCTGTGACATGGGAGATGAGATTGGTACAGAGCCCATGAGGAAGAAACTCCAGTCATGGGACTATGTGGTAGAGTCAGAAGGAGCAGCAGTTTCAGAAACTTTCAAGATAGAGATGATTGGATGTTAGAACAGATGCTGTATGGCAAATCCATTGTCTTTATCTTCTTTTGGGTCATAATTTAAGTACAAAATGGAGTACTTTAGTCAAAAGGGAGTGGAAGCATTTAGGAACAGTATTGATTCTGATCCCAAGGGAGCAGGGACCCTAAGGAGTATTGATAGCAATCCCAAGGGATCAGGGACACTTCAGAGTGATTTCACAACCAAGACAGCAGTGAACACACCTCTCCCTAGGTCATATCACCTAGAAAGCACTGAAATATTCCATACTCTAGAACTAGATCTTAAAAGAGCTACATGAAAAACCCTGAAGACAGAGCCCCTTCCCTGCACCTAGGACAGGGACAGAATCCAACATTAATAAAAAGTTCTAAATCAAAAAATAAGGTGGAGAAATGAGTAAACAGAAACAAAACAAGAACCTGACTGTTAAAAAGCTTCTTTGGTGACAGAGGAGAAGAAGAAGGTAGTCAAAATAGCAACAAGCAAAGTCTCAAAGAAAAAAAATAAATTGGACACAAGTCCAACATAAATTGTGAAAATGCTAAAAAAAATTTTCAAAATCAAAAAAGTGGCAGAAGAAAAATTAGTCAAAGAAAGGAAAACAAAGGAAGAAAATGATGAACAACTAACTTCTTGGTAAAAGAAGAACAAAAATACTGAAGAAAATAGCACCTTAAAAAACAGAGTTGGACAAATGTAAAGAGGTACCAAAAATAACCAGTGAAAATAATTTCTTAAAAAGCAGAAATGACCAAAAAGAAAAAGTAGTTTAAAAAAATCTCACTGAAGGAAATAATTCCTGAAAAAAATTAGAATTGGACAAGTGGAAGCTAATGACTCCATCAAATATAAAGAAATAATAAAAGAAAATCAAAAGACTGGAGAAAATAGAAGAAAATTGGAAGTATTTCTTTGAACAAATGACATGGAAATTAGACTGAGAGGAGATAATTTAAGAACAATTGCTTTAACTGAAAACACAATCAAAGAAAGAGCCAAGATATCATTTTTACAAGAAATTATCAAGGGAAATTGCCCTAATATTGTAAAAGTAGAGAATAAAATAGAAAATTGAAAGAATCCATTGATTCCAATTGAGAGAGATTTCCAAAATGAAAATTCCTAGGTATATTAAACAAATTTCAGAGTTCTGGATCAAAAGGATAATACTTCAAGCAGCAAGAAAGAAACCATTCAAAAACCTTGGAATCACTGTCAGAATCACAAAAGATTCCCAGGAAAGGGAAGGAGGCCTTGGAACTTGATATTGCAGAAGTCTAAAGACCTGGGATTAAAACCAAGAATAACCCAGCCGGCAAAAGTGAGCATAATCCTTTAAGGGATGAAATAGATATTTAATTAAATAGAGGGTTTTTAGCCAACCCTGATAAAAAAGACCAGAGATGAATATAAATCTCATTTTCAAATACAAGAATCAAGAGAAGCAAAAAAAGTAAACTGGAAAGAGAAACAGTAAGAAACTCAATAAGATTAAAGTGTGTATGGAAAGATGATACATGTGCTTCTAAGAACTATATCATTATTAGGGCAATTTAAAGGTTTCTACTTAGAGAGTGGAAGAATGAATTATGTTCAATGATATAAAAATGGATAGATGAGAGAGGGAACTGGGAATAGAAGGATGGGAGTGGAAAAATTATAAAAATTTTTGCATAAAAGAGAGGCACAAGGAAGAGCTATTACCATGGAGAGGAAAATATGGGGATATGGGGAACAGGCAAAATTTGAACCTAATACATCTAAATTGATACAAAAGGGTAAAAATATACATGTGTATGCATGTACATAAGCACACACACAACATACACATCAATTAATAATTGAAATCTATCTTACTCAATAACAAAGTAGTAGGAGAAAAAGATAAGAGAATGAAAAGGGGTTAAAAGGAAAGGTAGATTAAAAAAAAGATAGTGACCAGAAGCAAAAAAGACTTAAGAGAAGGAATAGGATTAAAAAAAAAAGCTTTGACAAAAAAAACTTCACTCCTATTAAAAATACTAGAAAGCATCCCAATCAATGGAAACTTTCTCAAAATGATAAGTTAGTATCCATCCAAAACCAATAATCATTATCTGGACCAGGAGTAAACTTTAAGACTTTACAGTAAATTCAGGAATGAATCAAGGGTGATCATTATCACCACTATTATTCAATACTTTACCAGAAATGCTAGCTATCTTGTAAGGCAATAATAAGAAACAAAAGGAATTAAAAGTAGGAATGATAAATGATTAGTCTTTGCAGAGAATATAATAATATACTTAGAGTATTAACTAAAAAATAGAAACAATTAACAACTTCAGCAAAGTTGCAGGCTATAAAATAAACCCACAGGAATAAAAACACTCACATAAACACTTAAGCATTTCTATATATTACCCACAAAACCCAACAGAAAGAGAAAGAAAGTGAAATTCCATTTAAAACAACTGTAGGTAATATGTAATACACAGTTCTAAAGGAATGTAAAGACAAAAGTTTTTTTTTAATTTTTGTAAAGTTATTTCCAAGAACAGTTAGTCTATCTTTTATCCTATTCAATACTATTATTTTAAGCTTTGAATTTATCTGAAATTAAGTCATATCATATACTTTTTAGCAGTTATTTGGAAGACAATGAAAATAATGCTTGATATGAGTATCAGCATTATTTACATTCAAGACAAAAACCAGGGACTACATGAAACAATTTCAAAAGCAAAGGATTTGGGGGAGGAAGATACAAAATAAGGTACATAACTAGGAAAGGAATCATATTCAGAGGTGTCACATAAGTTGTGCTTTGAAGGGAAAATGAATTCTGAGTGATAGAGGTTCCAGCCATAGTTTATAGTTTATGAGAAGTCAATATTTAATGACATATATGAGAAATAGTAAACTACTTTGACTGCAATCGAATGTGAAACGGAATAATGTGAAATAAAACTAGAAATAGAGAATGCCAAGAGAAAGAAATCAGGAAATAGTTCAGAGTTTTTGTTTATACAGAAGTTGTTGGGAAGGAGAGAAAGGAAGTTTTCTTATAAAAAAAGTGACAAGAAACCTGAAAATGTTATATGTTTATCATTTATTCCTCAATGAGCAAAAATTTTAAAAAGATGAAAATTTTAGGAGACCTCCTTGCCTGCCTTGTCTTAAGACTAAGCTAGATTAGATATTTATTTTCATTCAAACAAATATTGATTTTCCCATAGACATTTATACCTCACCTAAATACTTGCTATGCAGCATTCTCTAATATTGTTATTTGTGAATGTGCTAAAGCATATGCAGGTATATTAAACTATAAGCTTTATGAGAATGTCATTTATACTTTGCATCTCCCTCAGTCCCTAGTATAGTTTTCTGAACATGTTGTATATATAATAATTATTTGTTGAAAGAATTGAAGAGACAGAAGTGCCACCCAGGTTTTAGAAAAATTCTACAAAATTCCATGTGAAACTATACAATACAAGTGATAATTGTTTTATATAGTTTAGTTTATTGTTCAAATTTTTCTGTCTTTAGGCATCGGGCTGTCAATCTCTTTCTTCAAGGATATGAAAAGTCTTGGATTGAAACAGAAGAACATTATTTTGAGGATAAACTGATAGAAGATTTAGCAGTATGTGTTTATTGGGGTGATTCAATTCCCAAGGGGTCAAGAAGAGGAATTTATTGTCAACAGTTGTCATAATATTGAAGGAAAGACTTTTTGGAAACCTGTTGGTTCTTTAGACTTTTTCTATTTATGGAAAAAGTATTCTTCATTTTTAGGGGGAAAATACATCAATTTAATGTCAATACATTTGGATATTTTTGCACTCACTTAAGCAACCATTGCAAAATTAAAACTTCATTCTTCAAAATAAAGGTATTTGTGGAGTTGAAAATTTAGTCTTGATAAAACAGAATAAAAGATTGATTCAATAAATGAATCAAATCCTGAAGGTCCTGGAAGTTCTAGCAAAATGTAAGGATTAATTTAATCCCAAGAAAAAATGTATAAAAAGATTGAAGACTTTGCATAATTGATAAAGTTTAGCCATACAGTTCAAAAGGAATATAAGGACATTTTTTTTAGTTTTTGGAAAGTTTTTTCCATGAACAGTGACCATTTTTATAATATTAAATATGGTTATTTTAAGCTTTAAATTTATCTGAAATTGTCATTTATATCTTCTTAGCAATTACTTGGAGGACAATGAAAATAATGCTGATATTAATATCAGCATTATTTTCATTCAAATGTCTTCTATTTTGAATAAAAAGGAAGTTTATTGAAAATATCTGCTAAATGATTCTTAGTTAAACCTTTCAAAACTAAGGATACAGGTGTCAACTCTGGAAGTCCTTAGCCATTCCTCTTGTTACATAAAAGTACTATTAAGAAGTTCTAAACAATTGCAAAACTCATTCAACTCTTACATAGTTTGATGAAATTCTTAACTAGCCCAATATGAATATGTTTGGTTCTTCCTTCCTTTCTTGGAAAACATGTATCTGCATTAGGGAAGGAAAAAAAACCTTTCACCATTAATCATTTCTTGAGTTGTCGTTACAGTTCTAATATTATCTAAGAATTTTCTTTTCTTCATTTTACTTTTCTTACAGAAACCTGGAGTAGAACCACCTGAAGAAGAGGAAGGCATAAAGAAAGTTGATCCTTTGCATCAGCTGATTCTCCTGTTTAGTAGAACAGCCTTAACAGAGAAATGGTAGGGTTGGGAAAGTCTACATGATAACAGGGTATAAAACTCATGTGCCCTCGGTGGAGTAGAATCATACACATAACATGAAAAATATTGTCAGGCTTCAAATTATAATGTCTCAACAGGGAAAACATTATTTTGGAGTAGCACCTTTTAGATACTGAGATACATTTTCTTTCTTTTTTAATACTTTGTTCCATTTATTCTGATCCCCCTAAAATTGCTTTCCTTTTACCTAAAATAGCTATGTTAATGAAATAAAATTTCAAACTGAGCTATCCTCTTGGGAAGCAAGAAGCATAAATGTATCCCCAAAACTTGAGGATATTTCTGTGGTTACAGTTTGTAGGGTTAAGAAGTCAAAAATCCTGATATTTGCTGGATGACTAATCATGGGCAATGAGCTTAATATCTGTAAGTCTTGATCGAAATCTTTTTTTAACTTCTTTTTTTAACAAGTTTTATATATTTCATTTATTTACTAAATAGAAAATATGAGACTAGTCTTAATAACTCAGGATCATTTTACCAAGAACCTTTTATTATAATGTAGTTCCTCTCCTGGGGCTACTGTCCCTGATTTTTGTTTGCATTTGCAAGATGGGACTCCCAGACAGTGGCAGACCATTCCTTTCAAGGTCCTAAGGATATCCCTGAGGAGTTTGAAATAGTTTTCAAATTTTATCCCTAATGAGCTTATATCATTGACCTCCCTCTTGAGTATCAATTAATATCAATTGGTATGTCATTAGGGTAGCATAGTAAAAAGAACTGATATAAAAAGTTTCTCTTCCATAGTATTCCAGGGAACATACTTAAAGAGCACATGTGGTAGTATAAAAACTTAGGAGATTTGGTTTATCTCCCTTCTTGGAATCTTCATGAAGTTCCCTCAGTATAGCTCTCCTATGCCTTCAAATTGCCTTTATATCACGTGTCTAGTTTGTCCTTGGCTCCTAATGTAGACACTACTGCCAATCACTACTATTAAACAAAAGCTATTGTTGAGGACAAGTTCAAATCTTTTTAACTACAGAATTTTGAAAGTTCATGCTCTGTCCAAAGGGTGAGAGGATAAGTCAGAGACTTTTTCCTTCCCCTTCTGAGTAATCCCTTCTCAAGGACTTGATAGGAATTGTAGGACTACTTGCTGGCCTACTATTAGAATTCTGAATTTCTGAGTGGCATATTTTTATCCAAGCCCATAGGACAAGGCCACTTTCAGTACTACCTAGTACATTTCATATTTAGGGAATTTTTTTTTTTGCTTTTTTATTCAGTTTTTTTTCAGTTGTGTCCAACAATTTGTTGGACCTCTTTGGGGGTTTTCTTGGCAAATGCACCAGAGTGGTTTACCATTTCCTTCTCCAGTTCATTTTACAAATGAGAAAATTGAGGTATACAAGGTTAAATAACTGGTCCTGAGTCACATAGCTAAGTAAATGTCTGAAGTGCAATTTAAATTCAAGAAAATGAATCTTCCAGATTCTAGGCCTAGCACTCAATCCACTGAATGACCCAGCTTCCCCATTTCCTGTACTTTGTCTCATTTCAGCCATGGCTCAATGCATTTCACTCCCTAAAATTTAACTAAGGACTTTTTTCACCTAGTTTATTCCTTTGAATTTATAAATTGTGCACCTATCTAAAACCTTAATTTGATTGATTGGTTCTAAAACTCAATCAAGAAAAATCTCATCTGATAAAGGTAGTAAGGCAAATTGTTACATTAATTGGTATTTGGCATAGGATATGCCCTTGTTACACTGAAATAGCTCATTTTGATGTTTCATGCATGAAAGATGTCACTTAATATGAAAGTGTAGAGTCTGTTGTCTGGAACCTCATGATCTCCTAACTGTACCTCCTCTAAAATGCTGTTTCTCTGAAGTTGTAGCCTAAAAAAAATCAAATAATAAGGACTGTTGAAGTTTTGTGTAAATGGAGTTAATAAACCTTGGATGATATCCTGGGTCATTTTTTTACTGAATAAAGGGAATAAACTGTAATATATTTTATGGTGGCTATTATTTTTAGGGATTCTAGGGTCTGTTTTGGTTTTATCCAAGAAGTCTCTCCTCCAGGTTAAAAAGTTAAATGTATCTGTTAAATATACATTCAATTATTACAAGAAGCAGTGAGGACTTTTAAAAATATTCTACTTAAAGGCATTGCTGTTTTATTCTCCTTTTTTCCAGCAAATTGGAAGAAGATTTCCTGTATATGGCTTATGCAGATATTATGGCCAAGGTAATTAGGTTTCTTTTACTGATTTTCAATTTTGTTTCAAACAATGGAAAAATCAAGATTGTTCTTAAATGTGAAAACAACATAAATAACATTCCTAACAGCTAGAAACATAAAGGCATATAATCTGACAGTTGAAACAAACCTTTAAAATGACCCTATCATTTGTCATAAGTGGTCATGTAATCTCTGATAATTTCCAGTGATTGAGACCTCTCTGCTAAATGTCAGCTCAGTCCATCTTCCCATAATTCTTAACTGTTTAAAGCATTCTTTGTACTGAACTAAAATGTTACTACTTTTAACACTTATTCATGATATTAATTCTGCTCTTGAGAATAAATTTCTTGTTTTTTTTTCATGATAGCTCTTTAGGTAGTTGTAAACAGTTTAAATTTTCCCTTCTTCAGGCTAATCACTTCACTTCATTCAACCATTATTCTAAAGTATGATTTCTAAACCCTTTCACATCCTACTCCTAGCCTGTCATATTACTTTAATAATAGTTCAACTTTCTACCCACCCTAGCTTGTAAAATATTAAATAATAATAACATATAAAGAATTACCCAGATGTCCTACTTTTAACAGAGAAGTTTTTTCTCCCAGCAGATGTTCGTATAGTTGAATTCTTCTGTTTTCATTTTAGTATATGCATCTGAAATGCCTGGTCCATTTCTTTCTTTTATCAGGTGATCTTTAATACACTTCCGCTTTGATATTGTTTTCATTTCTCTTTCTTATTTTTACCCCGACTTCTGCCTTGAGTCTCCTCTCTCATTAATTTCTTTACAGAAATACATCCCTCCACTTCCCCCCCCCATTGATCAATTATCCTATTTCCAAATAATAAAAATTTCATGGTACTGTGAGGTCATAAATTCCTTTCTTCCCTTTAAATTGATAGTTCACCTTGCTATTGTATTATGTTCATGCATTTATAGATGAAGGTTAATGTCATCATGGACTAGAAAAGGAAGAGTCCATGGAATTAATCCAGGTCAACTCCATGAGGAAACTGAGACCCAAGGAGATTATGTGATTTGGCCAAGGTCACACAAATAGGGTGGCATAGCTGTTAGAACTATAACATAGTTCTAATATGGATTAGAACTCAGATCCTTTGACTTCAAAAGCTAGGGCTTTTTTTAAAAACCTGAATCATGAACATTATTCTGCCTCTTTTACTTCTAGAGGTTATAGGTCTGCTTGACTACTCCCAAAATGGATGAGATTAATTCACCAGTTATTTTTCTTCCAGTGAGATGAAGAACCATCAGGCCTTCCCATCTGTGCCCTCCAGAATTGTCTGGACTCAGCATTGTCATTTGAATCAATACTAAATCAGTCCTAACATGCCTGTGTCCACCCATGCATTGTACTCCTTTACTTGGAGTTGCTGCTGGCTTCTCCAAGGAGAAGATGAGTCCCCTGAGAACAAGGACTGGCTGATTTTAATCCCTCACCCTTAGCTCTGCACTTGACCCACAGCAAATCCTTGAGAAAGGCCTTTCCATGAAACCATTCTTGTTTTGGGGGAATTTCTGAACACTTTTACTTGTTTTTCTTGCTTCTACTATCTTTATTATTGCAGTATGTGATTTGAAAGTGTTTTACTTCTGTTTTCATGTTCAGTTTATACCCAACCTCCTCATTTCAGATCAAATTAGTGATTTTCCAAACAGACATTACTTGGTCCGAATTAGATGCACTCAGTTTTTCAGGGGAAAATACATCATTTCTCTATCTGAAACAATTTTTTTAGAAAGTAAATATGATGCATTATGTCATCTGTTCCTTTCCTATATCATTCTTTCTCTTCAGAAGACCCTCACCTTAAATTGACAGTAGTGATGGAAATATCATTGTGTCATCTATGTCTTTAAGTTTCCTAATTTGGTTTTATTAACACCTAAAGATTCTTCCCAGGTTTATTGTTATAAAGCCCATATATTACCAGAAGTTATCAAGTTTTCAAGTCTTAAGAAGCTATCACATTCCTGATAAAATCCCTAGGAAAATCTTCCCTATAGTAAAGTTATTAACTAGACATGCAGCTATTTCCATTATCCCTCAGTAGGAAGTTAGGTAACACCATGGTCAACTCTTCTTCCTGTAACAATCAAAGTATGTCTCGAATGCTGCTGACAGCAGTACATCTTCCTGATCATTTAATAGAGTATGAAAATTTGTGTTTTGTTCGGAATATCCAGACCTTGTTTCTAGGAGATCTTTGGGCCCATTATATAGCTTCTTTGTGTCAAAGACTCTTTTCCTCTTCTTTCTCCTTTTTTTGTTGCATTCTTCTATCTTCAAATAGCTTGATCCTGATTTCATGAATACTTACACTATACTGTCAAGACAAAATGAAGACATAACTATGCTCTTAAGTAATTACAATCAATTTTGAATAAAACAACCATGTACAATATAATATGTGCCAGTTTTTTTGTTGCTGTTCACTTATTTCATTCTTGTCTAACTCTTTGTGACCCTATTTAAAGTTTTCTTGGCAAAGATAGTGGAGTAGTTTGTCATTTCCTTCTCCATATCATTTTACAGAAACCGAGGCAAATAGGTTTAAGTAACTTGCCCAAGGTCATCATCTAGTAAGTTTATGAGGCTAAATTTAAATTCAGGTCTTCCTTACTCCAGACCCAGCATTGTCTGTTGCTACCACCTATCTGCCCTCTATGCTATCTATAAGTTGTATAAAACAAATTTTTGAACCTAAGTTTTATCAAATACTTATTAAATGTTTTCTGAAATCTTAATCATAAATCTACATACAATATATTATTTATATAAATATCTCTATTATTATTATTGTCATTCCAGTTGAAATATAGCACCAGACAAATTCCTGTTGTTAGATTACTTATTTTCGTACCATAGTTAATTTGGTACTATAGTTAATTGTGAGGTTGGAGTAATTCTAACAATTCTATATAATTCTATATAATTATCATAGCTGTTGGGCACAAAAATATATTGTCTCTAATGTGAGCAAATAAAACAATAATCTTGTCTTTTTTAAATATCTTGTCAGAGCTGTCATGATGAGGAAGATGATGATGGTGAAGAAGAAGTTAAGAGTTTTGAAGTAAGAGTGGCATTTTTGTTTTCTTTTTCTACCTGGAAACATTAATTCATAGCTTATAATCAACATTTATGTTTCTTGCTTCATGCTTCCTGCAGCTTATTGTGTCAATGATCTGCATGTCAGAAGCTGAATTGACAAATTTGAGTCCTAACATTTGCTGAAATTAAGGAGGCAGATGATTATGGGTGGTGGGAGAAAGCAGAATAGTAGAGCATTATAAAACCCATATGTTCAGAATGAGTGTTTCCCAGGAGCCTCAGAGATACTAGTGCTTTTACTAATCATCCAAATGTTTGTTACTTGAAAAATATTTCCCCTTGAAATCCTAATAGAAATTTAATGAGAGAAGGTATTACTGTGTCAGAAATATTGCTGGAATTTATAGTTATACTTTTAATTATCCATGCTTATTATTTTGGCTTAAACTTTAATGGAAAACATATTATTTTAATAATGACATTTTTCCTGACTTTTAAAAAGTTACAAGATTGAAGACTCTGGCCCATTTTGATTTCTGCCTACCAGACCACTCATTCCTTGTACATATGTTGATATAACTGCACATTGTGCAGTTTGCATGCATGGGGCAAGGGTGACTATTTTCTTAGGATTGCATTTTTCTAATTTTTATCATATTTATTCTTGTAATTTATATACTGTCCACAAATATATTTTTGAAACTTTATGATTATTAATCAGTTGCTTTACCTTAGAGAGGCAGATAATTATCTATCCCTTCATTTATAGAACATTATTTCTTTTCATATGAGAAGAATTACTCTATTCTAACTTAATTCTTCTCTATTATTGGTTCCATTTATATTCAGAAATTTTGTTTTAAGAAACCAATACAAAAGAACAAGATCAAATTAATTTATTTCTCTATCAGTTCATTTATGTCCAAGTTTTGAAATAACAGTTTGAAATTATATCAGTAACTAGCAATAATTATTAAAATATAGTGGACTCTTTAAAAATATTTTTTAAAAACTGAATACCTTTTCTGGAATTGAGCCTTCTTATAACTGTGTATATGCATCTCTGCAGTGTAGAAACAAATGTTTTTTTAAAGATTTGATAATAAATTATGTTACTGATCTTAAAACCCCACACAGAAAATTAATATCTTGACTTTTTATCCAATATGCTAATTTTGAGTCCATCTTTACTGATTGGAGAATGAGGTACATTTTATTTTTAAAAAATTCAAGCTGCAAGTGATAATTGTCTGAAGTGAACATCATGTTTGGTCTATCAGTTATCTTCAGAGCAATTTTGTGGACATTTGTTTATTGCTATTTTGCTTCTTGTCCTCACCCTTCCTTAAGGTCACAGGATCCCAACGCAGCAAGGTAAAAATATATATATCTATGTGTATTTGTCTGGGTCTGAGTTTCAGTTTCTTGTGACATTTACCTTTGTTAGACCCAACATCTTGGATACATTTGTAGAAAAACAAGTTCTTGAAAATCTTTCTCCAAGTTTGTTGTACCTATGCAACTTGTCTTATCATTTTCTCTCATCTGATTCACAATAGCGTGTTCTTCTTGCTATATGGAGGATTCATGACCTGAGGTTTTGATAGGCATACTAATGCCTAAGGACTTTCTTTGCCAAGAAAAAGTATTCTGTCTTTTGCCATTACAAGATCCATGCTTCATCTGACTTTGTCTTTCTTGATGTTATTTGACACAGTTCTAGTTATGAGAAAACAAAGTAGGTAATTGATAGTGTTGCTAAAATTAAATTTCAGTGAAATGTCATCATAATGACATCCTAACATGTAAAATTTTAAAGTTATTAATGGTAAATAACTGTTTTAAAAGAGCATTCCAGGTCTCCATAATCCAAAGAGATATTTGTAATTCTTTATTTAAAACTTTTTCACTATCAGTTTTTTTCTAAATTCTGCCAATAGGAAAGTTTTTCAGTCTGAAACTGCAGATTTAGGAAACTGTAATTTTGGGTTTTTTTTTTAATTGTTATCAGGAGCTAGGATAGGCAGGTATCCAAGAGCAGCATAACAAAACTTTGATTCTTGATTTCAAAATAGGGATTAACTTCCCTCTAACCTTTCCTGGTGACATTAGCAAATAAGGTTTAGTAGATATGAGATTCTCCCCAAAGGTATAAGTGCCAATGATATGAAACTGAAGATTCCTTTTAGTTATAAGATAGAGATATTTTCTGGATTTGATATTGGTCTTTATATAATCTGAGACAAGTTATACCACTTAAGTCTGATCTCTAGGTAACTATGTTCTTAAACAAGAACATATTTTATGTTTGTGATGTGTAAGTAAATATTTTCATGTTCATCTTCATGTCAAGTGTGAATCTTGACAACACATAAAATGTTTGCACTATTCCCTGGGGCATTGTGGCCCAGTCTAAAGAGAACTCAAGAGTAAGAAAGATCTAGGTTAAAGTCAGTTAACCCTTCAGTGTCCTAGTTGTTCAGTCATTTCAGTCATGTTGGACACTTTGTGAGACCATTTGCTGTTTTCTTGCCAGAGATAATATAGTGGTTTGCCATTTCCTTCTCCAGCTCATTTTACAAATGAGGAAACTGAGACAAGAGGGTTAAGTCCCAGGGTCACAGGGCTAATAAGTCTTTGAGGAAGAAGAGTCTGACTCCAGTCCCAGCATTCTATATACTGAGCCCCAGTGCTGCTCCTAGACAATGCTGCAATCCAGACATGTACTTTTACAAGGTATTTATACTAGCAAAATCAAAGGGCCAAGTTAAAAACACAGAGATGTTCTTTTAGACTACATAACACTAAGACAATTGCTTGAAAAAAAAATTAGTCAGATTTCAAGTTGATTACTTAGTAACTACTTTTGCCAGTTTTTTTCCTTCAAAATGAATGGATAATGTTATATTGTGTAGCTATTCTACTTTTGCAATTCTTAGCTACTCATATGTTATATTCTATTAATGAGTTTTGGAAAGAAATATATCTTTTATACTATAGCTAAATGATCTTAAATGGGATGTAATTCATAGTTGCTATTTTTTGATTATATGCTTGTGATAATTTTGTCTTTTCACTTCCAATAACCAGTGAACATAAACCTGGTTCATAAACCTTCAGTTCAGACATATCAACATTTATCATGTACCATACTCAGTTCTGGAGATGCAAAAAAGAGGCTGAAACAGAACAGGATCTGCTCATAGTCTAATGAACAAACAGGCTATCTAGAAGATAAAAGAGGAAAGGCACTTTTAATTAGACTGAGAAAGATTTCCAGCAAAAGATAGGCTTTTGTTTGGAACTTAAGGAAACTTGGAAAGTCCAGAAGGGGACAGGAGGAAAGAGAGCATTCTTAGGCATCTGTAACAACAGTCAGAGAAAATAACCAGAGCCAAGAGTGGAACAGCCATGAGACTAATTACTAGATCAAGGAGCATATGTTGAGGAGTGCAGTATAAGAAGAATGAAAAGTGACAGAGCATCGAGATTATTAAGGACTTTGAATGCCAAACAGAGGACTTTGTGTTTGATCCTGGAAGTAACAGATAGCCACTGGAGTTCATTGAGTAGGGCTGGCTGACATGGTTGGACCCATGCTTTAAAGGAATCATTTTTGATGGCTGAATGAAAGATAGACTGGAGTACAGAGAAACTTAAGGTCACAGAGCCCACCAGCAACCTGTTGTTCATAGTCCAGGCATGAGGTGACAAGGACATGAACCAGAGTGGTAATGGTGTCAAAGGAGAGAAGGTGGGTATTTAAAAGATGTAAATTTGATACACACACACACACACACACACACACACACACACAAGCTTTAGTAATAGATTAGATGAATAGTAAGAGATACTTAGGAGTCAAGGATGACATCTTGTTTGTGAAACTGAGGGGAGAACGGTTACCCTTCACAGGAATAATAAAGCTTGTTCAAGATGTCTGGAAGGTACTTGGAGATATGAGATTGAGGTGAGGTTAGATAGGTAGTCAATTAAATTTATGGTGAATACCTAGCTATGTGCCTTGAGCAAGTCATTTAACCCGTTGCCTTAACTATAAAAAAAAACCCGATGGTGAGATCACCAAATGAAGTAGTATAGAAGAAGAGAAGAGGGCCCAGGACAAAATCCTAAGGGACATCTTGGGTTAGAGGGCATGATCTGAAAGAGGATCCAGCAAAGGAGACTAAGAAGAAGTGGTCAGATGGGTAGGTGGAGAACCAGAACAGAGTGAAGAGCAGAGTGATCAGAAAAATTAGAGAGAAGTGACATAGAGGAATTACTCTAGGGCAATTTTTTAATAGTATATATGAATGAGAAATATTAGAAGAAAATGTCACAGAAGCTAAACCAAAAGTAATGGAGGCTGAACTTTGACGTATATTCAGCAAATGACAGTTTAGAGGGGTATAGAAATAATTTGATATTGTCTTACTCCATTCTCTCTCTCTTTTACATTGATACCTCAATGTATGAAGTTGATGTCTCCTCCCCAGTGTGTGCATCTTTAACCAGTCTAATCTCTCTATAAGTATTCTATGTGTAAATAACTTCTTGTTATTTGGCATTTAATGAAGGCTCACATGCATCCATCAATAAAACAGTAACATTCATTCATTGATAACGTATTAGCTATTATAGTAGGTATAATGGACATGAAAAGTGCAGGCTTTGATTCACTTCTACTGAAACTATGATAGTTGGATAGATCAATCTACATAGTTCCTTAGTACAGATATCTTGGGCATACAGTACAAAGGGAAAATGAATCAGGCCAAGAACCAAATAAGAAGAGAGTAGTTTGTGTTGCATTTGGGAAAATTCCCAATACTTTAAAGATCCCAAGCTTCTTAAAACAAAGGTCTACTTTATTAACATAAGCATTCTTCTGGGTATTGTTGTATAGCTGTGTTATGAAATGTTCCAGATTCCAAACAAGTGAAACTGATGATTATCTAAAGCCTGAGGAAGATAGATGTGATGGAGATAAGAAGATTATGACATGTTACAAATGTCACAGAAAAGAGTATCCAATGATATATGAAGAAATTTATTATTATTACTGAGGTTGAGAAGTCAGGAAGCATGGGCTGACCATGTAGCCAGAATGAAAGACAATTAATTAACAGTATTTGTGCTCCTTTGGGATCTAAACAACATCAAGAGAATTCAAGAAAGGCTATGCATTGGATAGACATTAATGACATTTTTGGAGGGTCAGTGGACAAGAATCCACTTGTAGTTTTACTGCATTATTGAGTGCAGTAAATATAAACAGATAACACAGTGCAAGATAATAATGAAAATAGTGCTTTCATGGTTTACAAAGTACTTGACATCCATGATAATTTTTCAAACACAGTTTTTCTTCCCTGTTACAAATTTAAGGTACGCTCCACTCAGTCACTTGCTGACAGAGACTGGACTTGGAATTAGGAAGACCTATTCAAATCCTGCCTCAGATTTTCAAAAGCTCTGTTACCCTTGGGATGTCACTTAACTATACTCAGACTCAGCTTCCTCATCTATAAAATTATAATGATAAAAATAATACTATCCTCATACAGTTGTCTGAAGCCCTAATGAGATCAAGCAGTTTTTATACTTTAAAATGCTTTATAAATGCTGACTATTATTATTATTATTATTATCATTATCATTATTATTATTATTACATCAATCAGAACAGGAAGTTGCAGAAAAACCCAAGACTCAATCTCTATTAATAGTTAAATATAATTTATAACTCACTTTTGATAGTTTCTGTTTCTCATTGCTCTTTAGTAAGTTTCCCTCCTATTGAAGTTCTGACTATCCTTCCGGTCCTACTTCAGTTGCCTCTTTCTGTGTGAAGTCTTCCCTGGTCCTCTTAGATCTTCTGTGTCTGCAAAGCCATGCAAGAGTTCTTCTTAGAGTTCTCATAATATTTTTTTTAAATTATTATTATGCATGAGGAATTTGCCTTGTATCAGAGTTATTTTAATCTTGAGGAGATGGGCTATACTTTATTTCTTTCTATGTGCTAGTGCAATGCCTAGCACAGTGTTTTCCACATAATTGTCACTCAATAGATATTTTTTGAATAGTGAACAAATTGTTAAACATTATATAATATAAGCATATGAAAAATACCCTTTGATTTTATTTTAGGTGACAAAACTTGCAGTCATAGGTTTTTTTATGAAAATTAAAAATTGATATCTGCTATTAGTTTTCATTTTATATCCTAATATATTTGGAAACTTCATAAAGTTCTCAGAATATTACTGATGGATTATAGTCATAAATTTAGAAACCAGATCCACTTTTGGTAGACAGTCTGTTGGCTTTCAGAACATTAGCTGTTGAATCAGACTCCTGGATATGAATATTACTTAATTGATGTTTATTATCTGTGAGATGATAAGCAAATCACCTAACATTTCTCAATCCTCTTCCAACTCTAAATTCTATGATCATAAAAGTTTGTAAACTACACAGGATTATTCAACCAGTTCATCTTTAAAGAAAAGGCACATATTTAAAGTTAGAATTATTTTCATTTGTGATAGAATTCAGAGTAGGATTCATTTATTAATTAATGTTTGATTGGTTACAAGCAGGCATAGTGTGATTTAAAAGCTATCAGAAAATCTCAGAATTTAAAAAAAGACCTCAAACCAATATCTAGTAAACTAAAACCCCCTCTATAACATGCCTGCCAACTGGTTGGTCACCCAATCTTCTCAGACACCTTTAGTAAAGAGGAAACTCCATAGTAAACCCATTATACTTTGTAAGAATTCTAATTTTTAGAAAATTTTCCCTTACAAGGTTATTTTTGCCTTTCAGCAGCTTCCATTATTTGCTCCTAGTTCTGTCTTCTGTAACCAACCAACATTGTCCCTCTTTCCAAGCAATCCTTTTTCAGATACTTGAAAATAGCTGTATTGACCCCTTAAATCTTTTAGTCTTCAGTTTAAATATCTTCCATTCCTGTAATTTATATTTTTATGATATGACCTCCAGGTTCATCCTTGTCCTGGATGCCTTCTATACATTTTATAGCATCTCTCAGAGCCATTCTTCAAGTATGTTGCCCAAAATTCAGCATAATACCAGATGTGGTCAGACTAGGGAAAAGTACAGTATGACTATGACTTTCCTTATTCATACCATATATATATATATATATATATATATATATATATATATACATATACATATATAGCTATGGGACAGTCAGAATGGAAGGATAATTATGTTTTTCTTCATTTCCCACTCCCCTGATAGGTACCCAAGCTTCCATCTTTAATTTCTATATAGTTTATTTTATATAAAAATTACAAGGAATTGACATCATTATTTTTGTATGTATGGAGCACATTTTGAGATCATAACCATGATAAAATGTAACTATAGATATTAAAATGCATGCCTATATATGTTTAATTATAGTTGTATTTATTTTGTGTAGTATAATAACCCTAGTTGAAAGATATAGTTGTCATATTACCTACATTTAGTTCTACTCCCCCTTTTTGTTCAAAAGTAAAAATGTATTGCATACAGTGATAGCCTTTTTATCAGGATATAGTTAAAAGAATGTGGAATGAGTCAGAAAAGCTAGAATTTAGTCCTAGGTCAGCTATATATTTTCTATGTGTCCTTGGCCAAATGAACTAATCTTTCTGAGCCTAAGCTTCCTCATTTTTAAAGTGAGGTGATTTGGACAGGATAATGTCCAATGCATTTTTTATTTCAAAAAAGATATTTGTGATCATTGCAAAGAAGAAAAGTTTTCAAAAATATTCTAAAATGGCACTTATAACTATGAAAATATTGGTAATATCAGAGATGCTTTTTCTGTCCTTTCACTTTTATAGATCATTAAAAATATGTATCCAAATTAAGAGGAAAAAATAACTAATTTCTACTACAGAAATAGCATGAAATTTTTTCTCCCAAAAGCACAATAAAATTCTTTTAATTGTAGCTACCTGATATCTAAGATGCCAATTTTTACAATCTATGTCTTGTCCAAAATTATACAGAATTATTGTTGGACATATATACATTTTCCTTTTTTAAAACATTTGTATGAGAAGATTCTCTTTACCATATACTACTTCAGTTAACCATCCTATTTTATATTCCCTATTTTGCCTATATATATATATATATGCACATACATATACATATATGTTTATATATGTCAACATACATTTATATTTCACACATTTATTCATTAAGGAAGCAAATATTGAGTAGATGTTTTCTTTATTATATTGCAAAATACTTATATATTTTCTTTAATAAAAATAAATTTTATTTGTATATCTTGTTTTTTACATCACAGAAATTCCCCCCAGTATCACTTTTCCACTGCCGAATAGGCATCACATGAACCATTGGATATTTTTTAAAGAAAGGGCAAGGGGATTATGGAGGGGGGTAGTGCTGCTAAGGGGAATCACTATAGTGATTTAGAAGGTCTGAAAATATGTGCAGTACACCGTGCTGGTAGACTTTTTGGCTCCCCTCAAGAATGTAACCTAATAGCATTTTTGGTTATTTTGTGTTGTTCAGTCATTTTAGTTATATCAAGTTCTTCATAATCATTTAGAATTATTTTTGGCAAAGATGAAAAAAAAAGACAACCCCCCCCCAAACTAATAGGGCTTACAATTTCCTTTTCCTAGTTCATTTTACAGTTAAGGAAACTGAGACAAACAGGGTTCAGTGACTTCCCCAGGGTCATATAGTAAGTCTCTGAGACCTGATTTGAACTCAAGAAGTAAGTCTTCCTGACTTCAGACCCCACATTTCGTGTTGTAAAAATCTATTAGCAAGTTCTTCAAGTATAAAAACTGTTTCATTTTTGTTACCTATCCTCTTTTTAATGTACTTTTTTAAAGACTGATTGAGAATAAACTGAATGTTCCGCAGATTCCTGAAGAAGCATAATGATTCATAATATCTGACCACATTTCTATATTCTAAGTCATATAGAATGATACAACTTAGATATTCCATTCCACAATTTGTTGATTTAATCTTCTGATTTTAAAATCAAATCAAAAGAGATAATAATATCCACTGCTTTGAATTTTGTCTGGTATATAATAGACATGTTTGTTCCTTTTATCTCCCTTCCTTCTTTCCTTCAATAAGTTTATTTCTTCTCATACTTTTATTGTTTATGACAGTCTATCAGTAACTACTTATTATAGGATTCTAATGCAGGAAACTTGGATATTGTGATAGCAAGATGCTAAGTGAAGTCAACGTCTAAGATTCCAATTTTTATAATTGTTAAATATTTAAGAAATTTCTATGGTAGAATCATGCTAGATTTAGACAATTTCAAGATGATCATTTTTAAGGATTTTTTTAATATTGAGAAACAAAAGTGTAGAAAAAGTGAAATAGTATTGAAGAGTGGAACACAAGGAGAAATTATTTTGGCACAAAGTGAAAATAAAAATAATTGAACATCATACTAAAATATTTTAAACAGTATAATTTGTATTTATATGTATAATCTCCTAAAGAGCTAAAAATTAAATATATACAAATTTACCAAAAGGTGAATGTATACAAAAAGAATATTGATATTGTTGGCTTTTCTCAAACTGTGACAAAATTACCAAATACTATTATCAACTATAATTTCGTTTCCTTTTAAATTACTTTTACTAAGCCATTCACATTGCAAGATACTTTATTGCTTTCAGTTCAACATTAGTTTATAAATATAATGTATATATTCAGAGTATTTCATAAATAGGACAACATGTAATTGTTTTTTCACATTGTTAAGTAGACAAATACAATTTCATTAATCATATAGACATATTCTAAAAGTCTAACTTTTTAGCATCTATAGAACTATAGAATATCCAAATCTCTTGTTTGTTTTATACATTGATCTGAAGCAATATCTTTAGCAAATTCTTGGCCACTTTATTTCCTTCCACCATTCTTGCATGTATCTTTTTATTGTTTTTAGTAAGTAAAGAATTCATTCTGTGCAAATCTCTTTGTCTCTAATATATTGTGAGTTCTTTCAAAAGCATGTCAAATAAAAATGACATTTTTTATTTTAAAACATTATTTCCCCTTGGATTTAAAATTATATAAGTCAGGTAATGAAAGTGCATTCTCTTTCAGATAACAACTTGCTTCCTTAAAACAAATAGTAGAAATCTTAAGATAAATATGATGGCATTTTTCTCAAAAAGTTGAAAACAACTATACTGAAGATTGTTGGGCCCTATAGGAAGCATAACCAGTCAGATTCAAATCATCAGCCTTTAATTGCAATTATGAATTGTAAATTCCAGCAATACTGAAGAGTGTCTTTTCAGAAAGAAGGTATATTTTAAAATATGCATTCCCTTTTCTACTCTGGAAAACAGGATTAGAAGTATTTCTACTTCTTGTTTTTTGTCTCTCTTCTTGATCTTAGACTATTGAAGATGTAAAAGAACTGAACTTTGTTGAGAATTGTCTTCATTTCTTTCACTCTTTTAATGCCAATAGCTTGAGATACAATCACAAAAAAGAGATAGAAATTTGATAATGAACTTGTTATTCTGAAAAGAAACTATTATTTGATTAATATTTCAAACCCAGATATTCAGATCACATCTCTTGTAAATGCATCTGCTTTTGAGAGCTTCTTCGCAACCTTTTTGTGATAACATCTAAATGATAATCTTTTCTCTTGCTAAGATGAGTATTTGTCTGGAGATAAATTTAAAAACTTCCTTTTTCAAAATGCTTCCCTCCTTCTAAACCCTGGCAAAATTCCACATGAGTAGAATAACAAAGTGATCATTTTAACTTGAAATCATATTGAAGTTCAGAAAAACTGAATCTGAAACTAAAAGCTGCTTTTCACACTTATGTGTCCTTTTTCAGTTTTAACCAATACTGCTATTTAAATGACAAAGAAAATTCTTAGGGAAGAATTTCTACTACTAATAAAATTTGGCACATGACCTTGCAATTCTTCATTTTAGAAAATTGCTTGGAGTAGGAAGAAATTAAGTTATTTGAGGAATCACAGGAAACTTTTAAGAGGCAGGACTTGAACCAATGTCTTTCTGACTTCAAGGCCATCCTTCTTTCTACTATGTCATACTGTCTTTCACAAATCAAGAGCTACCCTAAATAAAAGATAAATGAAGAATAATAATAGAATGATTTTTGGAAACATCAATTATATGTTTACCATTTGTCAATTACTCTACTGTATCCCAGGTTTTATTTTTCTTATTGTTATACTTAAAAAAATTTAAATAATTCACCTAAGATTCCAAAATTATAGCACTTTCCTAAAATTAACTAGGAAAAGTCATGAACTAGAAAGAAAAAAATGGAAATTCTTCTTTAGTAAATTGTATTTTTGCCCTGACTCTTATATCCTAAAAAAAAGAAATTTTATTTTTTTCTATTTAGTTCCCATTTATTATCCTAAACCTTTTCTTATGTGACATCTAATACTGTAAACTTATAACATACTTTTCAGTAACAGAAAATTCAATTAAAAAAAGAGTAGGCAGTTCTTAGAGAAAACAAAACACTAGAGAAGAATTGCTGATTAGAACTTGCTACTCAACCTAAAAATGCAGCAATTCATAGTCTACAATAGAGATAAGATTGATTTGACTGATCTTCAATAATTCTCTTCATCTTCCAAAAAAAGTATACATAAATGACTCTAATGTTAGGTACTGCATATATAAAGCAATAAATAAGACTCTTTGAAAATTCTGCCTACAATCAGTGTGCTTTGTCATATTCAACTATTGTGGAAGAAACTAGGAATTTAGAATTTTAATCCAAGTTCTCTAACTTTGAGCATTTCTGCTTACCTATGCCCATGTTGTTGTCAAGTCAACCTGAAGGCTGTCTTCATTTGTTCTCTTGTATCAACACAGGAACTGGCTCTTTTTCTACTTACCTTTCTTCTCATCCCTTGATTCTTTTGCTGGTGGTAATGATATGTTGTTTGTGTTATATATGTTTTTTACCACTCTTTTACTGAATAATTCTTTAACAAAACCCAAGTCATTTAAGCTGGAAGCAAACACTTGTAAGCAACTCTGACAGTGGAAGGAAAGTAAAAGATTGTTGGGTCTAAAAAAAAAGAATCAAATGTTGCTCATCAGTTTTAAGCAGCACCTGAAGAGCAGACAAAAGGGTTTTCTTTCAGTTTTCCTGAAACTGTGTTGTAACAACAATATAGTTTTGTGTATGTGTGTGTGGTTTTGTTTTCGTTTTGTTTTTTGACTTCACAGGAAGAGGTTTAAACATGAAGGCAAACCTTTTAGATGTTAGCATGGCTACATACAAAGCAAAGCTGCCTTTTCTTTTCTTTTTTATGCTTCCATTTAGGCCTATCACATAATTTAAGGAAAAAAATAAAAAATTAACCACAGGAGCGCTAAATGTAGTGTGAAAAAAAAAACCTGATCAATTTTGTTTTCGCAGCACGATATTATCAAAGATTTAAGAAACAAATTTGCCAGCCTCGGCGAGAACTCTCTGGTAACAGCATAAATGTCTGTGTTGGTTGCTTTTGATTTAAAGGTTTATTTTTTCATTTGTTTGAGCCCATTTATTTTTCCCCTCCTTTTAGTTTACTTTATTTTTCATATTATGTAACTAGCAAGCCTTCATTTTTTAAACCTCTTCCATCTTCCAGTGTCTATTTTCCGTACTTTGGATGGAAAGTTTATGGCAGCAAAGCTGTCACTCTGGCTACTTCTGCTGCAGCTGTTCCTGCTCTTAGGTCATATATGTTTTGGCCGTTGTGTTTTTGGACATGATACTAATTGACTGTTTCATGTCCCATTGACTAAGCTTTTCTACCACACCATTCTGATGGACTCGCTGTCAAAGGGCTCTATGCAACTTTCATTTTGCAACTTATACTGCTTAGTCCCGTCTCAGTTTTCCAGCGAACTAGATTGCTCAAGTGAATGATTATACTAGTTTTGAATTTGCTGTGCCTTTATATTTTATTTTTATTTTCTTCTTTATGTTTTCAGTGGTAGTTTAAATGGAAAAGAACAAACTTCAATCATTGCTCCAGCAGCGCCATGCAGTATCGTTTGTTATCACCAAAGAATGCAAAATATAAAGGCACATTGCATTCTTTATTCTTTGGGGATCAATGTGATTGGGGGTGATCAGTATGATAAGTACACTACTTGGTTGAATCTATCTCTTTTTCATATCAGCTTTCAATTTTGGTCAAACTCCAAGATGTCTCAGATCAAGCTTTTCTGTGATTCAATGACAACTTGCAACTCGAGTCATTTGCTGAGCAGTATCAAGTTTTGGTCTTGTCATGGGAGGTTACTAAAAATGTGGAAAATGAATACACAAAAATACAATTCAGAAACTACAAGTTTAATGCAGTACTACAAAACTGTGACACATGCTTTGGGCTGATCTAACAATTCACAATTGAGAAAATCCATCTTAATAAAACAGCACTAAAAGTATTTTGAGAAAAGTAAAAAAGGGGGGAAATGAGTTGAATATGTTGGTATCTGTTCAGTAACATTGTTTGTATTGAAATGGTTAATAATGTTGTCATAGAGCCCATACATGAAGAGATGACTTTAAAAATTATGGTCTTTAGACAGCTTTTATGTTCACTGATATCTACAATATAAATGGTTGGGATTTGTGTTCAGGAAAAAGAAATGGAAAAGCAAAAACTCCTCTACCAGCAAGCACGATTACATGACAGAGGGGCTGCTGAAATGGTTCTACAGACAATCAGTGCCAGCAAAGGTAAGGACCTATAAAAGGTTGTCCTTTTATATTCTTTTTCCCTTTGGGATCTCTTTATGCAAATTATTTATATCCACAAAATGGTCCTTTTAGTGGGCATTTTAGGTTTCTGTTTTGCAGATTTCAACTTTCATCACTTATTGAGCCCTCAGTTAATTTCTCTTTCCTCTCATTTATAAAGTTTTCCTTCAGAGCTCTTACTGAAAAAAACCTGATCTCTCTCAACATTTTGAAATCTATTCATCATTTCAATAACAAGTATTTTTTGAAAATGCCAGACATTGGAGATAAAAATTGAAAAATAGGATCATACTTGGCCTCAAAAAGCTTACTTTATGTCAGGAAATAGCTAGAATACAATCATAGAAAATGAAATATAGGATATTTTATTAGATCTCTGTTGTCAGATCTTCAGGTATGTGTTGATATTAAATATATATGTACACACACATATGGGGGAGAGAGAGAGAGAGAGAGAGAGAGAGAGAGAGAGAGAGAGAGAGAGAGACACTAAATCTACCCCACTGTTTTTTAATCTTTCCAACATAATTTGTCAAGTTTATTTTGCAAGCAGAGAAGCTGATATCAAATTTCCGCAATATTTTTCTTTTATTGAATAAATTAGGCTGCTTCTGTCATGTAAACAAATATGTAAGGTTATGATATTGAACAGATTATTATTATGATATTAACATCATCATTACTTGTCAATAAAGTAACATAAAAGAACACTAATAATTATATAAACCTTAGCTGTCTGTCATGTGTGTAATTAGGATAAACTAGTAGAAAAGACTTAAAGTGATCTAGAAAAAATTGCCTTTATATTTTAAAGGTGAAACTGGACCAATGGTAGCTGCTACCCTGAAACTTGGAATTGCCATCTTAAATGGGGGAAATTCTACAGTACAACAGGTAATTTCTGAAAATCAGTCTAATTTTGCCAAAAGCAGTTGCAACCATGTAATCTGTGTCATAAATGAACAGAATTTATAGTCATAAATTTGAAAAATAGTTCAGTCTGGAAAACTTGATTCAAAAATTTCTCCAACACTGTGACCATGACCAACTCATTTAACTCTTCAAAGTCTCAGTTTTCTCATTTGTAAAATTCTTGTACCCACTTCACAAGGTATATGAATCTAATGAGATAATGTATTTAGAATACTTTTGGTTGAAGTATTTTTGAAGTGCTGTGTGTTAATACTACATGACATATCGAACTCTGATAGATTCTACCACTACTCATCTTTCCTTCTAATAGTGAATGAGGTGTTTTAAAATAAATAATAGAGTTAAAATCATCTGAATAAGGGTAAACTCACTTGAATATTTATGTTATATATTGAAATTTTAAAATAACTAGCCCTAAGCCCCTTTTAGTTAATAGCAAGTTAAACATTACATTTCTTTTCATTTTATTTGTGTTTATGTCATGTTTTTATATTTTCATTATCAACTACATCTCTCTCCCCATGAAGTAACTCTTCCCTTAAAACATATTAAAAAAGCCAAAGCAATAAAGCCATAAAACAACATGAATGTTCACATTAACTGAATTGACAGTATATGAAATGTCCCACACCAGTAATCTCCCACCTCTGTTAAGGAGGAAGAGATAAATGTTTCTCCATCAATTACACAGCATTCGCTCTGTTGTTTTAGTTATTGTTCTTTCCATTTTCATTGTTGTAGTTATTGTACAGATTATTTTCTTGGTTCTGCTCACTTGGCACTGATTCATCTTATTACTTATCAGGATTCTCTAAATTATTAATAGTAGTCACTTTTATGGCATGATAATCTTCCATCCCATTCATGTAACATTATTTGTTTAGCTATTTCCCAATAGGTGTCTTCTTTTTTCCAGTTCTTTGTTCCCATAAAAAGTGTAGACTCTTTTGGTCTCCGTGAAACTTCTTTTTCCATCTTTAATAACTTTAAAGTACATGCCTAACAGTAGGATATGGGCCATACAGAAGGCAGGAGTATTTTAATTATTTTAAAATAAATTTCCAAATTACTTTACAGAATGGATAAAGCAGTTTATGACTGCAGAAGTAATATATTCATGGAACTGTCTTTCCACAGGCCTGTCACAGTTCATTCTTCCCATCTTTTGTTACCTTTGCCAGTTCTCCAGGTATAAGGTAGAACCTCAAGAATTGTTTTACTTTGTATTTCTCTTGTTAGTGATTTGAAGCATCTTTTCATATTGTTGTTAATAAATTGGGTACTTAGGTGACACGGTGAGCAGAACAGTAGCCCTGAACACAGGAGAACCTAAGTTCAAATTTGGCCTCAGAAACTTACTAGCTCTGTTTCTTGGGCAAGTCACTTAACCCTGATTGCCTCACTGTCATGGCTTCACCTTCCTGATGTCATGGTCTTCTTCAAAAAAAGAAGAACAAGCATCATTAATAATTTATCATTTTTTTGAGAACTGTTTTTCCCTATATCATTTGGCCTCTTATCCATTGATAATGTGACTCTTAATCTTATCTATTTTTTAAGTTGCCTTAGTTCTGGATAATTTCTTGTCAGAGAAATTTTAAACAAATATTTCTGTTTCACATTTGAGAGTGTCCTTTCTTATCCTACTTCTTATCATACATTTCAACCTTAGAATATGATTGCAAATTAACTTAGTTTAGTAGTAAAAATGTCATTGCCGTTTCATACCTACTATAACTAATTTGTTTCAGTTTTTTTCTTATCATAGTTTACATTTTATAATTATGCCAATGACTGCATTATTTGAATGAAGGCCAATATGAAAACAGGAAACCTACTCTTTAGTAAATTTTTTTTTAATAAATTCTTTTTTTTTTGCTAGGCCATGGGGTTAAGTGGCTTGCCCAAGCCCATACAAATAGGTAATTATTAAGTGTCTGAGGCTGGATTTGAACTCAATTACTCCTGACTCCAGGGCTGGTGCTCTATCCACTGTGTCAGCTAGCTGCCCCAATAAATTCTTTAAGAACAATACTTGCTTATGGAATATGAGAAAGTTATTTTATACCTGTCCAGAATATGCCACGATCCATAGAAATACATAGAAATTTAGACAATACTAACCAAAAAAAGAAAGGAAGAAAGAAAGGAAGAAAGGTAGAAAGGAAGAAAAGATGGAAGAAAAAATTAAAGAGTAAGGAGAACTTGCATTCAAAAAACTACAAAATATATTACATATTAAGGAAGTAACCTAGCAATACATGCAAAATTTATTTAATACAATTACTAAATATGGAGGACAAAAATAAAATACTCTGAGATAATAACTGTTTAGAATTGGTCATGTTAATATTTAGATTTTTACAAATTTAGTTTCATTCCAATCAAATTATCAAGATGATACTTTTTAGAACTTGACAAAATAATAAAAGAATTTACTTGAAGGACAAAAGATCAAGATTCTAAATAAAATAAAAGAAAATTATGATGGAAAAAGTTGAATAAAGGGCCAGACATCAAGATATATTATGAATGATTATGTTCAGATCTATTTGATAAGTGTCCAGACATGAGTAAACATACATATACACACATATATTAAACAAAAAAGGGCAGCCTTGGGTTGGCTAGGCGGCACAATTGACGGAGCACCAGGCCTGGAGTCAGGAGTACCTGAGTTGAAATCCAGCCTCAGACATTTAATAATTATCTAGCTATGTGGCCTTGGGCAAGCCACTTAACCACATTTGCCTTGCACCCCCCACCCCCGCAAAGCAAAGCAGCATTCAAAAATGATAGTTTTCAAAAACCTAATAAAAAAGTCCTCATCCCAGTGAAATGGTGGTGAAATGATTGGAACAAATAATTATCAAAAGAAGAATGATTTTCTTTTTACAATAGACTTCTGAGAATGCAGAAAAGCAACTTGGCAGAGGTTAGGGTTCAACCACAATTTTATTCTGTAAATCACAATAAACTCAAAATGAATTTGTGACGTAACTATTAAATGTCACTCATTAAAAAATTAGAATAGATATTTTTCATGATTGTAACTAATCAGAAAATTCTTAATCAAGCCAAGGAATAGAGACATTCATAAAACATAAAATAGTTATTTTTGACTTCATAAATTTTAAAATTATTTTTCATGAATAAAATCATTGAAGATAAAGTTATAAAAATGGTAGAAAAGGAAAAATATTTGCATCAAATATCATTAGTATAAATCTCATACAATAAACTTATACAGGAAAATGATTAAATATGTTAGATCAAAAACTATACCCCAGTCAAAAAAAATATTAACAGTTTTCAAAAGAAGACATGTAAAATCTAAATGAGAGCAGCTAGGTGGCACAGTGAGTAGAGCCCTAAATCTGAAATCAAGGAGATTTGAGTTCAGATGTGGCCTCAGACACTTATTAAAATGTTTCATCCTGGGCAAGTCACTTCACCCTCTTTGCCTCAGTTCCTCATCTATAAAATGAGCAGGAGAAGGAACTGACAAACCACTCCAGACTCTTTGCCACAAAAACTCAAAGGAGTCACAAAAAATTCATACACAATTGAAGAAAGTAAACAATTTCTAATGACCACATAAAAACATGTTCCAAATCATTGAGTAAGTAAATCACATCATAAGTATGAAATTTTAACTTTTCTCTGTAAAAATTGACAAAGATAATGGGCAACTAGGTGGCATTATATAAATGTTATGTCATTATTATTATTATTCAATGAAAACAATCAGTGTTGGCAGAGAGATGGGAAAACAGGGACACTAATGAACTATTTAGTAGAATCTGAACTGTTCCATCTGTTCTAGATTTCACAATGGAATTGTGCATAAGAGAGAAAGTTAGGGAAAAAGGGAAAAATAGTTATTAAGCATGTATTATGTGCCACATGTTTTGCTAAAGAAATTACAAATATTACCTTATTTAATCCTCATAATGCCCTTTGAGGGAGGTGCCATTATTACTCTCATTTCATAGTTGAGAAACTATGGCAGATGGAGATTGACTTGCCCAGGGTGCTTGTCACATAACTTGGAAGTGTTTGATGTTGAATTTTAACTCAGATCTTCCTGTTCCAAGCCCCAGCACTCTATCTGCTGCAGTGCCAGCTGACTACACAAAATAATGACTAACCTGTCCAATACCCTTTGATGAAGAAATCCCACTACTGGACATAGATATGACATAAACAAAGGTCTATTATATACTAAACTATTAAAAACTTTTATTATAATAGTAAAGAGCTGCAAACTAAGTAGATGCCTATCAGCTGGAAAATGGCTGAAAAAATATATGATATATGAATTAATGAAATTTTTTTACATTAAGAAAACACAAATATGAAAAATGCAGAAATTTTGCATGAGTAGATGCAAAGCAAAACAAGTGAAAAAACTACACAATTAGAACAATGTAAATGAAAGTATCACTAAAAGGATATTGAACTTATTAATGAAAAAAAAATAACCCAGTAAATGTCCTGGAGAAAAGATAGCAAAATTGGCATTCTTCCTTGTGGCAGATAGATGCTTAACTATATAAGAAAATATTGTACATCATCCAACATGGTTTCTATATAGATTTTAAATTAATTTTGTCACCAGAAAAGCTTTGCTATGAGGATGAGGTCAAAAATGGCTGATAAAAGATCTCAATAAATATATTATTAAAATATGCTGTGTTGTATTAAATGTGTTTTGAAGGAAGAAAACTGATAGAGAGATTATGACAACATCTTTAAATTTAACCAAAAAAAGTCATCTCTGTCAGAGCCTTGTTTCCTTACTACTTTCTAGTCTTCTAGAACTTTTCTCCTGTGAATGCATGCATGCCCTGATAACCCCACACTGACTTCTGTTTACAACAGAAGACATTCCATTTCTTTGCCATTAAATTGGTTGACCCCTTTCCCTAGAATATTCTCCCTCTTCACCTCTGCCTATTAGATTTCCTGGCTTCCTTCAAATCTTGAATCACAGCTCAAATCTTACTTTCTACAGGGAGCCTTTCTTATCATTTATCCACTTCTCTACCAAGACTTTCTCCTCTCAAATTACTTTCCATCTACTCTGTAGATATCTTGAAGATTCCTAGTTATTAACATGTGATTGATCCCTTTAGAATCTGAGCTCTTTAAGGGAAGATATCTTTTAGCTATTCTCAGTGTCTTGTCAAATAGTAAACACCTAATAAATGCTTGCCAACTGATCAAAGTAATATTATAAAGCTTTAGAAAGTCTGAAAAAGTTAATAAAGAAACAATTTATATGTTTTTCTCTAAGAATTGAGGTATTTAGGAGTTATTTTAGGGAATAACTTTCAGGACAATCTTCTCTTCCTTTCTTATAGCCCCTTAGGGTATTGGCAGTCCTTTGTTTTTACTAATATTTCATCTATAAATCTGTGCTCCCATGATCCTATAGTTCTTATGCTTAGAATCTCATTTCTCCCCTCAATTTTAATAAAGATCAAAATGACTCATTCTTTCTAAACTATGTATTTAGTCATGTGAATTTACCTTCCAACCTTATGTTCTGTTTTTTGAAGACCTTCCTACTATGGCTGTAGAATCACAAAAATATAGAATTAATGAGGCACCCTGAGAGACCTATCTAATCTAGTCTGTTCTTTAAATCAAGAGATTAACATTCAACGACCTTCACATAAAGGAAGATTTCTTTGTCCTCTAGTCCTGTTTAGTGGTCTTATACCCACAAGGGACTTTCTATGAAACATTAATTTCTGGAGGTAGATTTCTACTTAATCAACAAATAACAAACATTGATTAAGTACCTACTATCAGGTAGGTGCTGGGAATACAAATACAAAGAGGTACTACTATCCCTACTCTCAAAAAGCTTACATTCTTCTGGAGAGATATATACTTATTTTCTCCATACAAATGAATATAAAGTATACAATAAGTATATAGAAGACTATAGAAAGAATATGCATATATATGTACTATATATAATTGCTTGATTTGATATACATAATATAAAAAAATAATTATGTGATGCATATGTACATATAGAATATATAGAATAATAGAAAGTTAATTAGTTAGAAAGAATGGGCATTAACTGGTTTAGCCGGGTATCAAGAAAGTTTCCTGTAGATGATTGTACTTAAGCCCACTAAGATAGTTTAGGTGTTTGACCTAACAGTATTTAGGATATGGAGAGTTATTATTTTCTTTTATATTGTCATGAGATCATAGATTTAGAACTTGAAGGATACATAAAGGTCATTTACTCTGGTCCCCCTAATTTTATAGCTAAGGATGCTGTGGACAATAGAGACTAAGTTGCTTTCATTTAGGATTACCCAGGAACTACATTGCAGAGCTAGAATTCAAATTCAGGTCTTTTGATTCCACATATATGGTCTTTCCAATTGACTATATTTTTTTCAAGAGATTAAGAGGTACAGTGGATTTTTATCCCCAGGAAAGAGTTGATCATAATTTTTTGTTCAAACTCTTTTTTATATACTATAGTCTTTTAAACTTTTAATAACTGAAATATTTTATTTTTAGTTTCCTTGTACAATGTGATAGTAAATTGGAATGAAATGTATCACATAGGTTGTTTAATTCAATCAATGATTTTGTCCCCTGATTCTGAACATCATTCTAAGAATTCATTGTAGTAATTTTCATAGTTGGATTATGTGCTGTTTTATAAGTAATATATAGGAACTGAATTTCTAAATATGTAGTGATTAGAAGTATTTACAATTTTCAAATTATTGTGCCATTTTTTGGAAACCATTTTTATTTTACTGATCATTTTTGTAGTCATCTCCAAACTGACTAGAATCTCAAAAACTTTATTTCAGGTTACTCTGAGGATAGGGAAGATTATTATATTTCACTGATATTTATTGTGTACAAGAAAAAATAACTTCATTATTTTATGTGTATATACTCCTGTGTATATTAATTTATTACTAAGTTATCTAACTTATCTGACAGTATTTCATTGCAAAGAAATTAATATTCTTCATATACAGTATATATTCATCTATATTGATCAAAATGATCAAAAATGTCATTTTATATTCAGTGAGTATGTGGTTTATGTATTTACTGTAGAAAATGCTTGACTACCTCAAGGAGAAAAAGGATGTGGGCTTCTTTCAGAGCCTTGCTGGCCTGATGCAGTCATGTAGGTAAGAAACTAACTTTCTCCAGTCAATCAGTATTTTTCTTTAAACATTTGAAAAAATATAATATCCAAATACAGAAGCTAAGTTTTTTTCATGTCGTTAGGTTTCTGAAAATGAAATAAATATTGAAATTCAAAATGATTTCCACTTCAATTCACTAAACATTCATTAATATCAGGAAACAATTACTTCCTTTGTATTACATTCTAAAGAGTGCATAATAAATACTTATATAAATAAATGAAGAGTAATTTAAGATATGGGAGAGCTCTAACCAAAAAGAGAATCAGGCTAGACTTTGTATAAGAAATGATACCTAGGTATCCAAAAAAAGTAGTACTAAAGTGGTAGAACATTTAAATATGTAGGATTGCCTTGGTAAAGTGACATGGTAGGAGATGAAGTGTTTTGTATAAAGAAGAGTAAGCCTCTTTGACTAGGATATAGAGTAAGTAAGGTAGGGAGAAGAGAGATTATGTAATTAAGACTAGAAAAATAGACTAGTGCTGGTGAGATCATTAAAAGAGAGGGTATAGAGGAGGATTAAAGCAGGAAAGAGTTATAGAAGAGACTCCTATTTAGACAGCAGGATGTAGTTGATAATCAATCTAAGGCTGCCAAAAGGTAATTTTCAGACAGGAAGGTATAAAACTAGAAAGAGCAATATCACAGAAACCTTTACAAGGGAATGGTAGATAAAAATGTAAAAAGCTGAAGAGGGAACAAGAAGGATGAGGCCTAAGGAAAGGTGAATGTATTAAACCCTTAAGATATCATTTTTTAAGCACTTACTATAATTGAAGTTGTGTGTAATAAATTAGGTTGAAGTGTATCTTATATACATGGTTTAAGCATTAGTTAATGTTTTTGTCTCCTGATTCTGAACATCATTCAACAGTAGTAATATAAATGTACTAATGATATAGACCATGATTTCTGAGGGTTTGAAATGTAGGGAACACACTGATATGAGAGGGATTGTCATAAATGCAAAGAAAACTAAGAGAAATTTTAAGATGACACTGATAATTTTCAAATTGAGGAGAGACTTGAGAGTGGGGAAGCCTTGATGGAGGACAACTGAGTTTTCCTTGAAATAAACAATGGGACAAAACTGATTCAAGGACTCGGAGAAAAGGAACCTGAATACAGGAATAGATAAGAAAAAGAAGAGTGAAAATTAGGGAAGCAGAATTATCTGATTTGGCTAAAGTGGTTTTCTAGAAGGAAAGTAGTAATCAATAAGATCTGACTGGCAGATTGAGCCACACTTGAGGCTAGGCGGTGCAATGGATAGAGAACTGGCCTTGGAGTCAGGAGGACAGGAGTTTGAATCCAACTTCAGACACTTGCTTTTTACTAGCTTGGGCAAGTCTCTTAACCAATTTTTTATTATGTTCTTAACATATGAATATTTTGCTATACCAGGAAGAGTAGAAAAGCTAATTGTATATAAAATTGTGAACTAATTTATATTGATTAGATTTAACAGTAATTATGAAATATAAATATAAAATTATAAAATGATCCTGCTTGTCTTTGTCAGCCTTTCTGAACTTGTATATAATTTTGAATGTTGATTGTATTGTCTTGTTTTTTGTACATTGCTCTTAATATTCCCCAACTTTCATTAGTCAAAATCTCCCCTGTAACAAATAAGTATAGTATAGCAAAACAGGTCATAGTCTGTGTGTTAGAGGGAGTCAGTAAACACTTTTTAAGCTCCTACTATATGTCAGACAATGTGCTCAGTCCACGAAAAAATAAAATTAATATAAAATATTTCCTACTCTCAGGGAATTCATAATCTATGGGAGAAGATCACACACACACACACACACACAGACAAAAAGAAACTGAAATAGCAGGGGAGAGAGAAGGTATCTGGCAATGGAAACCTCAAAGTCTTGTAGCCAGGGTGTGAAATGATCTGAGGAAGTGTAATTTAGCATTGAATTTATTTTATAGAATGTTGAGTTTCTGGAGATCATAAAATCTAAGAGATGAGCAGGGTGATAAATGATAGGATAAATTCTCTGGGTAACCTTCTCAAATAGATGTTCTGAGAGGAATCCCCAGATGTTCACTCCCCTTTCCTCTCTTCAATCAAAGGGCAACCCCAAAGTCAAAGGGTACTTGATTTCATTTGACTTTCAGAAATGAAATCCAAGACATCAGCCAGGTGGGAAATAAAGTCAATAAAACATGGATGTCTCTGTGATTTTATTTGTTAGAATTTGTTAGAATTACTGAAGATTTTTGAATAATGAAATCACATGTTCAAACCAGTTTATCAGGAAGATTACTCTACCAGTAGAGTGTGAAAATGTGATAGCAAAGAGGCAGAAAGTCTTATTATGATGCTAGATTATTAGATAATTAATCTAAGTGAGATAAATAAGTAATGGTTTCAATGTGAATAGAGAGAAGGGGTGAAAGAATTATTACAGAGGAAGTAGAGGTTGAGAGAGAAGAAAGAATCAAAAGTGATTTGAGGCTGCTAAAAGGATGCTGATATAACTATAAAACCAAATTAAAGTATGGGGGCCAGGCTTTAGGGAGAATGAACAACTGGAAAACTGAAACTGAGAAATCATTTGGGCTAGAGATGAAGTTCTGAGAACCATGGGGTAATTACTAAATACATGGAGAAGGATTATTAAGAGAATGTATAAAAATATGACCAAGGATCACTCATGTTTAAAGGATTGGGAAAGAAGGAATCACCAAAAGAGCAGGTTAAGGAGAGGTCAGAGAGGAAAGAGGAGAAACATGAGAATGCAATGCCATTGAAGCCAAAGAAGGATGGGATTTAGAAAAAGAGAGTAGTATCACAAAAAGACAGACAGCAGTGTCAAATGCTGCAAAGGATTCAATAGGAATGTGTGGGAGGATTTAAGAAGAAAAGGAAAAACTTGAGCATTTATGTGATTGAAGAAAATGTAATTGAGAGGAAGAGATTAAAGATGTGGATTGAAGAGTGGAGATAAATGATACAGTAGAAGATATGGACCTAGGAAGAGGGTACATAAGATTTGTGGCTGGAAAATTAAATCTAGTCTAACTAGATTTTAATGTATTTTGAAGTTCACATTTTTTCATATTTTTAGGATGTACAAAATGAAAGCTGGAAGGGTTAATTAATTACTCAAATTGATGTAGGTTACATCCAGTCTTCTAAAAGTTCACAATCTTTGTGGTTATGAACATTAACTTAGTGTACTACTAGAATGAAGCCTTTAATGCTCATTATTGAGTATAATGAAATATGTTCTTTAAGGAAAGGGACTGTTGTAGTTTTTGTTTTGGTAATCTCCAAAGCCTAGCACAGTACCTTGTGCAAAATAACCACCTAATAAATACTTATTGACTTGAATTTGCTATTGAATTGAATGAGCTTAATAACTAGGAAAAAATAGTGATCCTAAAAGACTTGTGTTATAGATTCTATATAGACATTAATTAGCCACTACCTCCCACTGCTTTTTAGTGTACCTAACCATAAAATTAGTATCTGCTTTGCTTACAAACAATTTATTATTGTAAGTAAGTGAGATGGTTTGTTTGAAAGGTTCTTTATTCAAGAACCTCTCATTTTTATCTATAAGCCAAATCACTAAATATATCCTATCTACATAATTTTGGCTACACACAAATAATTCCTGACTATATAAACATCATCTTATCTATACTAATTGTGAACTGAATGAAATTGATTTGAATTATGTTAATAGCCCAAAGATTACTTAAAATTTGCTTACTTTTCATTTCTCTAGTACTTTAGAATATATTAGATCTGTAAAATGGAATCTATCAATTTTATATTATTCATATATATATATATATATATATATATATATATTTGCGTTATTGTTACTATTGAATCCACTTGTCACAAGAAGGCCATTATCTGGAATGATTATTTTTACAGCCTCCCCCATCCCAACCTAGAAGTAGACAGTATAGTCTTAGGAAAGAAAATAGAAGGCAACATGGCTGTGCTCTTCTAAGCAAATTATTGAACCTTACAAACATTTCTTAATTTTTTTTCTCATTCCAAGACTTGATAGGGTATGATGGGAACGAAGGAGAAAAAATGACAAAAGACTTGGAGTCAGTTTGTGGAAGAAAGATCACTCTGTTTTTTTCTCTTTCTCATCACATTCTACTTTGTCTCATGCTTACTTAGTTATATATCATATTGAGTCAAATCAAATCAAGGCATCAGGTATTTATCAAATAACTTCTGCTTGCCAACCTCATGTTAAGCACTGGGACACAAGGAAAGGTGAAAATAATCCCTGACCTCAAGGAGCTTGTATTATAAGGAGGGAGACCATATGTAAATAACTATGTATTAACAAAATATACAGAGGATAAATTGAAGATAATCTCTGAAGGCATAAGGATAAGGATAAGAAAAGACTTTTTTCATAAAATGGGATTTTTATTTTTTTTTGTTTTTGCAAGGTAGTGGGGTTGTGACTATACCTCCTAGCTTCCACTCCCCTTTTTATTTTTAATGAAGCCAGGAAGCAGAGATAAGGAAGAAGAGAAATCTAAGCATGGGGGACAGCCAGTGAAAAGGCAATGGGTATAGAGAAAGTCTTGTGTGTTAATAACGAGGAGTCTTGGGATCATAAAGCACATAGAGAGGAGTAAAGTATAAGAAAAGAAGAATGATAAGAAGGGATCAAGTTATTAAGGATTTTAAAAACCAAACAGTAGTTTATATTTTTGTTTTTCCTGGAGGCTATTGGAAACCACTAGAGTTTGTTGAATGGTAAGGGGATATGATTAATCCTGTACTTTAGGAAGATCACTTTGATAACTAATTAGAGGATAAACTGGAATGGAGATAGACCTGCATCAGGGAGACCAACCAAAATAATATTCTAATAATCCAAGCATGGGGTGATGAAGGTCTTTACTAGGGTGGTAGCTGTGTTGGAAAAAAGAAGTGAACTTATATGAGAGGTATTGCAAAGGTAGAATTGACAGGACTTGGCAACTGATTGGATATGGGAGTTGAGAGAGAGTGAGGAGTGGAAGATGCCAACTAGGTTATCAGTATCTTCAACAGTAATTAAGAAGAGGGAAGGTGTTTGGAGTTTGAGGGAAAGACAATTATTCAATTTTGACTATATTGAGTTTAAAAATGTTTACAAAATACCCATTTCATGATGTCTGATAGTGAGTTGGAGATATAAGACCAGAGGTGAAGATAGAGATTAGCCCTGAATAAATAAAAATTGGAATCCTCTACAGAGTTAATTAATTGGATCCATAGTAGCAGATGAAATCATTGTTTTAACTAGTACAGAGGGAAAAGGAGAGGATCTCATTCAGAATCTTGGGGAAATACCCATAGTTAGCAAGATTCAACAATGAACTCTGAAAGGGAATCATCCAACAGGTAGAAGTAGAGCCAAGAGAGAAGAGACATGAAAGCCTATAGAGAAGAGTATCAAGGAGAAGAGGGAGATCAACAGAGTTAAAGTTGCAAAGACATCAAGAGGGATGAGAATTGAGAACCAGCCATTAGATGTGACAAGAAATCAATAACAAATTTGGAAAGAAGAATTTCAGTTGAATTAAGACATCATAACTGAACTGTAACAAGTTAAGAAGAAAGTAAGAGGAAAGGATGTGAAGACAGTGGTTGTACATGACCTTTTCAAGGAGTTTAGCCATGAAAACAAAAATTGTGGGAATAGACAGATCAAATAAAGGGATTTTTGAGGATGGGAAAGACATGGGAATGTTTTGAAGCATCAAGGAAGCATTCAGTAGATAAAAAAGAATGAAGATTGGTGAAAAAGTAGAGATGATAGATGTGACAAATTGCTAGAGGAAAATATTTTCTTGTGGAGGGGTAGGCCTTGACCAGAAATATCACTTTTTCATCTGAATCAAGCAATTAAAGGAAGATGTAAAGACATCTGAGTGAAGTGAAATGAGGAGGGGAGAAGAGGGACCTTTCAGGGAATGGAACTAGTTTTTTTCAGTGAAATATAAAACAAATGTCTCAACTGAAAGGGTGAGGGAAGGAGAGCCATGGGAAGTTTAAACAGGTGTAAAGATTTGGAAAGGTCACTGTGCTGAGTAGGAGAGTGATTCCAATAGGAAGGTGTATAAGGATTGCTTTGCTGCAATAAGGACTCAGTTGAGAGTATGTTACATAAATTTGTAGTGGACCCAGTTAGCACAGTAGGTTATATTTTCCCCCTATTTTCATCCAGCAGCATATTTCTGTACTGATCCTAATTCAGGTCAGTCCCTGGAAGTTTAAGGTCAATAATAGTGGAAAAATAAGATACTCATAAGGCATTCAAAAGTTTACAAAATGATATTTACTTAGTCATACATGAGAAGGATATTAAATAGGGATCGATATTGGGGACACCTCAATTAGTTAATCTGAGCAAAGCTTCCTTACCTGGCTTGCCCATTGTCTATCAAGCATAAGAGAGAGGGTACCTGGAGTGCCTTATGACTGTTTTCTTCTCAGGGATCAAGGATGCCATAACATCTTCAGTCTTTAGGTTTCTAAACCGATCAAGTCTTATGGATGATTTCAATATCTTTTTAAAAAAATAATCTAAAATTCTAGGGATGCAAAGTCTATGATATTGCTGTGACCATACCCTTACCATCTTTGAAGGTAGAGACTGTCTTTTTTATCTTTTCATCTGTATTGACACAATTCCTTGCACTTAGCAGAGACTTGATGAATGTCTGTTGAATTGAATTGATTTGAATTTTTACAGATTCCTTTCAAAATTTTAAGACATATTATATTTTTAAATATTAACTTTGAAATAACAATATTGTATTTATGGATTTTCTGAAGATTTCTGTCCATTTTTATTATTGTTTTTGCAGTGTCCTTGACCTAAATGCCTTTGAGAGACAAAACAAAGCAGAAGGACTTGGAATGGTGACAGAGGAAGGATCAGGTATTCACCAATTAAATGATCGATAAAAAAAATTCTGATCTATTTTTCCCAATTCAATATAATTTGATAATTTGTTTCATGAATTCAATTCTTGATTACACATGCTAGCGGAAAGAAGGAAATATTTTAATAATAATGATAATGAATGGCTGATCTATATTTGACTTTGAAATATAGATATAAACACAGACATATAGTTACATTGATATATGGGTATATATGCATATATATGTGTGTGTGTATATACATTTTTTCTTATATTCTCATTTACTCTTTTTTCATTCTTTAACTTCTTTGAGTGACCTGATAATTGAACTAGTTAAATGGAGTTTATGGAGAAAATTAAAAAGTACTATGGGTAGTTGAAGGTTGAGTATAAATTATAAACCATTTAGTTCAATTTGTTTGTATACAGAAGAATTTCAAAAGGTGTATACCTCTGTTTCCACCCCCCTCCCAGGAAATGTATAATTATTTGAATGCTTTAGAATTTATCAAAAAGTAGCATTGCAGATTAAGGAGAGTACAATGAAGTAGAAAGTCAAAATTTAATGCTTAATGCTTTCTTCTATTTTAAACAGTATGTAAACCTGTTAAAATGCAAATTTCTTGTCAGCTAAATTAATGGAAATGTGAATGTTTGTTTGCAAAGCTGATACTAAATATGCTAGTGCAGGTGAGAAGTTACATCCTTTGAATCATCCTTTGCCAAAATAAGATATCTATTATGACTTACTCTTTGTATTAATACAATTTCCTTTGATAAATCTAGAATTGTGAAATAGAAAGATGGAGTCATTATACTATTTTAAACAATGCAACTTGTTCAGTTAATAATTGATAAATACAGTAAATAAGCAATTGCAATGTCTCAATGAATTTTCCTTATTTGAACTTCCTTATTTGAATGTATATATATATATGTTATATATATATATATATATATATTATATATAATTCTTGTAATAAAAGCAGAGAAAAGATAAATTGCATCTTCATTTTAGAAGACATTTAGTATAAAAGTTGTTTTTATTTTCTCTAGAAAGTATTGTTATGGTTTTTTTCTTTTTTAAAAAAATTCTGCTTTAAGTACTGATTTTGAATTCATTTATGTCTGTTAGATTGTTTCCATATTGTTTTGGTTTGAATGGACTCCATCATTTTGTCTAATTTGTAATCATTGGGTATTTGGGGGACATGATCTTATCATTTGTAGTCAATGCAAATATTTGTGGTCAGTGTGTGTGGTCAATGTGTGATCAATGCAAAAAAAATTCTACTTAGGAAGAAGAAAATAGAATTTACTGAATATTTTTAATGTTTTTTGAAGTTCATATATTGTTCAGGTTTAACATCATCACCTATTAACTCCTGTGCCTTCATGTTCCTCTTTCAGTTTGCAAGTTCCATTCATTATCAACTTAGAAGTCAAAATACAATTTATTACATAGGTTCATGGTTTTTAGATCTGAAAGGAGCCTTGATGGCCATCAAATGCAACTTCCTCATTATATGGGAAATTGGATCACAGAGAGGTTAAATGATTTGCCCAAAATCATAGAGCTGGTAAATGTTTAAGATAGGATTTGAACCTAGTTTTTCCCTGACTCCAAGTCCAGATTGCTCTGCACTATACCATGCTACTTTAAAGTTCTCTTCATTAAGTTCTCACTTAAAAGTAACTACTATATCATTTTAATGTATATCTGTAGTTGTCAGTGACAACACTGTGCCAGCCTCTCTGGTTTGAGATTGTCTGACATGGAATAAACACTGAAAACAATTAGGTAGATCCCTTGTCTTTTGGAGGGATGTTTTTGGTTCTTGTCTAGTATGGAGATGTATTCTGGAGCACCGGCTTTCCTCCTGAGAAAAAGACCAGCTTTAGATTTTTCTGTTCCTGAGCAAATTATTGCCCAGAATGTTCAAGATACTCTGAACCTAACTTAAACATATTTTAATAAATATTAATAATTTCAGAATCTTAAAAGGAATAGTCATTGCAGTCCTCATCTTAGTTCTTACTTTCCTAGTCAGCATAGTGTTAGTTAGGATTAATTTTTTGCTTTTAAATTCATCAAAAACACTTTTCAATTGTGAATGGTTCTTCTGATGATATTTTTTATGATTCATTTGAGTTTTACTTGATATTTATTCTTTCCCTTTAGCACAGAAATAACTTTCCCAAACCAATATATGCTATATCTGCTTTGAAATTTTAAGAATAAAACTCAACTTTTTTTCCTTTTTCCCCATTTTCTTTTCTTTCAACTACTGTAAATGTCTTGTCTTCCTTTCCTCAGTCATCACTCATGAGCGTGGTAATTATTAAAAACAGTCTATTTGTTCCTATTTTTAGCTTTATGTCAGCCTTGTACAGCACCTGAAGAGTAAAAATTTGTGTGTATTTTTCATTATTTAACTTTAAATGAAGTGATTCTTTAGTTATCATTGTGCACTCTAATTTCTTTTAGTTCTTGTGCCAACCCTTCTCTGTTCCTTTGTTCTTTCAGGATTTGCGATGACTGTCACATGAGCTAAAAGAGCGAGCAGCAAGCTTTGTTTAGTTAATTTTTGGTTTTTTGTTTAATATGTTTTTCTTTTTCTTTTAGTGATCCCAGTATTTTGCAATAGTTGTATATATAAATAAATAGAATTTGTGTTGTAGTCCTCTTATAGAATTTCTGTTTGTATTTACTGTGGCTTTATGGCTGCACTGATTTGTGCAATCACATGAGATCTGTGATAGATCTAGAATGGAATAGAAAGATCCAGTCAAACTCTTGTTTTTCTCTTTCCATATGGACTCTAGTATTTAAGAACTTTTCAATTCCCTTGTGTTGGAAAGTCAAGATATTTCTTATCTGTACTTTAATGTAACATAACTGTACATGTGTTAGACAAGAAACAGATTTAGAATATTACTGAATATTACTAATAAGCTATTAGGGACATAAATGGACTTTTACAACTATGCTTATATTTACTTCAATATTTCACAAGGTATCTGAGTTTGTTATTGTGCTTACTTCACACTCATATAGATTGCAAACTCCCATACCCTGCCCCTTACAGCTTCCATCAGTTATAGTCAACCACATTGACTATCTCATGACCAGATTTTTTGTAATGAGCCTTTCCACATAGACCTAAGCTTGTAATGCTATGATAGCACATAGCCTGAGGCTGAACCCATGTTTGCCATCTTTTCAACTTGGATCAAAGTTATTGGAATTTGTCCTGTGCTATCTTAGCCCTTGAGAATCCAGATTCTCCTCTATATTAAAAGCAGGAATCAATTTAATACTTTAAAGGACTAGCAACATGAACTAGGAAAACTGGTATTTCCAGTGTTCACATTATTTATTCAAGGAACTGATCAAGAGCTGATTGTGATCACTTGTGCTCTTGTAGTATTAATCAGTGACTTAAAGTCATAATCAGTCTGCTTATTTTTATATTTAAATGTTCCTTTCCTATTATCATTTTATTGAAACAATTTATATACTCAGAGAATGCAATAGGATACATCAAAGAATCCAAATGTGTTAGCACTAACAATATTTTTTCAGAGTAGTAACCTAAGCTGTGTTTATTTCTGGAGGACAATATATGGATCTTTGAATGGTTCACGTATTTACAGTGTCCCTGAAACACCACAATCACATAACAGTAACTGAGCAATCATGTGGCTAAGAATTCAATACACACTAATTATCTCACCAACAAATTTCATGAAGCGAATAGACTTTTTTCACTTGTATATTCTCAGTAAATTCCTGCTGAATGGAACTGTTAACTCAATAATTATCAAATGCTTATTATATGCTTTTTGCTTCCTTCTTTTCACAGATCAAATATTTGTCCTAAATCTCATCTCTACTCAAGTAAATGAAGAGAAGGCACTGCTGTCTATAATACATTCTAAAATCACTAACTTCTCCATTTGATATTGAAATTTTAACTTTTTTCTATATATAAATGATGTGATAAATATCATGAGTAATATGAACTATGCTATCCTAATTGGAACTATATTTGCTTCTGATCTGGCATGAATGTCATTAAGCAGTGCTTGCCTACACTATGTAATTATTGATATCAGATGAGTTGATAAAAATGTTCTTTTCCACATTCTCCTGGTGTTGCTATAAAAGTTTACACTTGCTTTCCCTTCCTCCTTCACCAGCATTACCATTCTTTTACAAAATCTTAAAACTATTTGTATAGAACCCAAATTATTCCTAAGCAAATGTACTTCTTGTCCTTATAACTCATTTGCTTGAAGTTACATTTTTTATATTTTTATTTGTCTTGTTTATTTGAGCAACAGAAAAAGGTTCTTAACAAAAAATGTGCATTGAATTTAATTTCATTGCATACTTAAAAAACTTTCTTCTTTCATCAGAATTTTCAGAACCTGTACTGTCTCTTCAGAAAATTGTGATAAGCCTGAAAATGCAGTATTCCTCTCCTTCCAAATTCTATTTGTAATTGAAAGATAGCGGAAGATGTTGCTTTTGTGTTTTAATGATTTTTTTCTGTTGTGGAAAATATATTTTAGTGTGCTTAGAAATTGAATTGGACTAAATTATACATAGAAGTTATTTGATCAGGAAATGTTTTTCAAAGCACATTAGTGTTCTGGCAACAAACTCTGAAAACTACTACTCTTTCTCCTAATGAACCACTTTATGGTTAATTATTGACAATAGAAGGTTAAATTTTGGTTTAATTATATATATATATATTCCTGAAATAGGATTATTTTAAAATTTCTTCATTATTTATATTCCTTGTCTTTAACACTAAAATTTCAGGAGAATTTAAAGGTATTATCAAATATTAGACTTTATTCTAAGCTCATTTTGCAAGTAGATATGAAAGCAAATTATTGGATTCTAATTAATGACAGTAATGTTCTTTTCCTGAGGTTTAAATTTTTAAACTATAAACTCTGATTTCACATTGTAGAGACACTGAAATAATCTGTAATATCACCCAAAACAGTTTAAATTTTCTTCTCATAGTTATTTGGTTCTTCTGTTTTTATAAAATACTTTATTTCTGTAGAAACCACTTTTTTTTTAAATCCCTAAACCACATTTTTGTTTTGTTTTAGCTATACAGTTGCACAGTTCTTTACCCCTTCACTTTCTGTTCCCTTGACTTTGATCTGTCATTGTCTTGTTAAGTGGTCTGTGCATGTGTCCATATTCCCATATTACAGATGTAGACTTGAAGACTCTAAGAACTTCAAAGATTTATCCAGAGCCAAAGTAATATTTTGGTAGAATCAGTCTCAAAGCCCAGTGTTCTGATCCCAAGACTCAGGCTTCTTTTTACTGTTTTAGGTCTCTGAATAAACTTTACCAAACTTTACCTAAACTTTACCATTTCTTTTGGATATCATTTATTTATTGTTTTTCTCAAGTCCACAAACTATGTCATTAAGATTTAAAATTGCATGGAGTTTTTTGGCAAACATTTGGAGAGTTCTTCAAAATTAAATCATTCTTTTAAACCTGATTTTAGTGAAAACAACACCAATAATAATTTACACTTAAGATTTTATGATCACAATATATTGAATTTATTTTCAATATTCTAGTAAACTCATTTACAAGGACATGTTAGCTTTAAATATTTTGTTTTCTATTTTTCTCAACCTATAGCAATTTGTAATTTTTCTTTAACAGCATTATGAAGAATGAACATTTTATCCTTTATGTTAATGGTATACTTCCCAATTACATTTTACAAAAACTCTGAGCATCTGCAATGCATCTCTATTTGCCAGAATTACTCTCGTATGAATCTACTTGTTTTTAAAACAACAGTGGTTAGAGTTAAAGCAGTGTATAATGTTTCATTTTCTTCAAATTTTCCGAGTTAAGTTATTTTAGGATTTTTTAAGAGCTAGCGTTTGTTTTTTGAGAATTAGATTAGCTAACATCAAACCAGTAGAAAATTTTTGGACCTCTAAGGTAGCATTTACTATTTCTTGTCTCACTGATGACTGTAAAGTATGACTTGCCTATTATTTTCATATACTTTTTTTCATATTTATTTTCATATATTTTTTATATACTGGTAAAATCTAAGTTAGTACAAATTAAGATGGTCACAAATAAACTAAAAGTATTTATTGAGCACTCACAATGTGCCTATCTTTAACTAGGCTTAACATTTAAGCATTTCTAGACTGAATGAATATAGTAGATTTAGTACAGAGTTAATTTTAACTTAATATGTCAGCAATTTGAATCCATTGTTTCTTAAGCCAGTACTAATTGATAGTCAGTTAAAAATGCAGATAACCATACAATTTTAAGTCACATCTTAAGATTTTTGTAAAATTACAATAGTAATATACTCCAATATATTTCAATTTTTCATCATTAAAATATTTTGTTAAATATTCATAGTACCATAAATTCATGGTGAATGCACACAAAAGGATATCTTTTTCAAATAGGAGAAATGAGGGTTTTTAGTACTCCAGACATTTTCTCCATTTCATTACAGTTTTCTATCTAGTTTACATCATATTACAATGTCACTTTTTAAATACATCTCCAGTTAGATTGTTGATCCTGCACCCTCTGCAGACATAAAGCCATCCATCTCTGTTACCATATCATTTATATGCAGCATGGGCCCTCGCAGCATTTTAACCTGAGAGTTGATTGCATTTCTATACAGATGTACTCGATAAATAGTTGTACTCATATATATATATATATATATATGTATATATATATGTATGTATGTATGTATGTAATCACTTAAATTTAAAATTAAATGGAGAAGTAACTCAGCTCCACAAGTCATACTGTATGCACTGTGTACCTGCATAAGGATATTAACTTATATATTTTTGTTTGTAGGCATGAATTTATGTATTTAGCCACTTCATAACCCACCTCAGGTAGATCTTATATACAATTCACATGAAGGCAATGGTCACATCAAAATTAATTATCAATAAGTTGCTCATCTCTTGCTGCTATTCACTAGTTTCTCTGTTTCCAAATTTTGCCCTGGTTTTCATGATAGCAGCCACCTTCACTTCAGTAGTCTCAGTCCCTGTCAAGAATAGAAGATTGCACTTTACATTTAATACATATCACTTGAGTATCTATTGAGTATCTATTATCAAGTCATTTAACCCCTCAACCCAGGTAACCCTTTAAAACTATAAATTGCACCATGTGCATTTCTGAAGGAAATTTCCACAATGAGAGTTCTTTATAGCAATTAAATAATAGATTCAGACCCCCTTAATACCCCAACTATCCTATGCTGTTTGATATCATAACACATTTTAATACAGTGACAATTATGGTTTATCCAAAAATCAATACTAGTTTTTAAGATCTGATCTTTTTTATAAGACATTTTTTGAATGAGTGAATGAACAAAATAGCATTCATTATGAAATAACTATTCCAAGTGGTGGGAATTAAAAAAAGGCAATCTTTGCTCTCAAGAAGCTCACATTTTTAGTGAGACAACATTGACAGATTTTGGCTACATATCATACTAAAAGGTCCCATGATCCTTATTTGCAGGAGCAAAACAGGTGGTACTTGGAAATTTGTTTAGATAGTCAAATGAATCCCCTGCTTCTCAATATCCCTTTGTGAAAGAGCTAATTATTGAGAGCTTCCCAATATCCCTATGTGAAAGATTGAGAGCAACCATATTAATCATCTCATAAAATGATCAATGATATGTGACTCATCTTCAGAGGAGAAACTGATCAAGGAAATGAAAATACCGAAATTTCAGAAATACATTAAAGATAATTTATTGCTGAGTTTCCTATTCTTGTTTTCCCTCTCTTCTACTTTGATACCACAATTATCCTAGGTCAAACTCTTAGCACTTTTTGCTTAGCACTGTCATCAGCGCTAACTGGTCTTCCTGCCATCTTCCTCACGGGAGCTGATGATATTCCTTTAAGGATAAGACCTAGAAGATCATTCTTCTGCTTCAGAAGCTTCCATAGGTCCCTAATGCCTCTAGGTTAAAATTCAAATCCTTTGGACATGAAATTCTTTCACAATCTACGTCTGTCCTCTCTACATATTCCTCGCACACAACATTCCATCTTTAAACTTGCCCTGGACAGGTACTTGTTCTACCTCTTTTCTCTGTCTCTGAACAGTCTTTGTTCCCTTCAAGATTAAGCAGAAATTCCACTTCCTTCAGAAAGCCTTTCCTAGACCCATCCACTTGTTGGGATCACTTGTCCTCACCACTCTTGAAATTACTTTATATTAATTTTCTTTATACTTTGTGTTTACTTATCTAGGAATATATTTCATAGTAAAATGGAAACTCTTGGCAGGAAATGACTTTTAATTTTTCTTTTTACCCCTAGTGCCTAGCACAGTTCATGGACATGCATGAGGCCTTAATAAATGTATAATGAGAGATATGCAGATTTCAGTTAATATAAGAGCTCAAATCTCTTGAACTATCAAATGTGATTCTTCTCAGTTTTCAAAAAACTATGTATTTAGCTCAATATTAAGTGACTTGAATAGAAAAACTTCTTCTAATGGGTATGTTTCTAAACTATATTTTCAAATACCTGCTTGCTTATTTTTCCATCTTTGAGACTGCACACTTTCAGCATTCAAGGTCTGTTAAAGCGCTGAATACAAAAGAATGTCTTCCCTTTGTTCAGACATAAAGCCCTTTGGATTGTAGATTCACTTTTGGGTTTTTTTTTTTAGTTTAATTTAATTTTACTTTTCCAATTATATGTAAAGATAGTTTTCAACATTCATTTTATATAAGATTTTGAATTTCATATTTTTCTGCCTTCCTTTTTCCATACCCCCTTCCTCTTGATAGTGAATAATCTCATATAGGTTCTATACATGTACAGATTGTAGATTCATTAATCTAAAATAGCAGAATATAATAATATAGAGTGTTATCGGTCAGTTGTGTTTCTAAACTTCTCTTTGAAATTTATATGATCATAAGAATTTTAAAGTTATATAGTACTTAGGAGTTTTTAACAATGCTCTGCAGTTTGTAGCACAGTGGATAGAGTATCTGTCCTAGTGTCAGGAAGATTCATCTCTCTGAATTCCAGTCTGGCTATAGACAATTACTGTGTGTAATTGTCTGTGTGTATCTGGGCAAGTCTCTTAACCCTGTTTACCTCAGTTTTTCTATCTGTAAAAATGAACTGGGAAAGGAAATGACAAACCACTCTAGTGTCTCTGCCAAGAAATCCCCAAATGGAATGCAACTGAAATGTGCCATACAAACATATATTTGAGGTCATAGGTAGCATAAAAGTTTATCAGAATGCAGTAATCATAAATAGAATTCACAGAATTTGTAGTATACAGCTTTTTCTTATATATTTATATTCTCTCACACTCATTCTGTATTATAACATGTCCAGGTTATGCAAGTAAAACCTATCTATACCTATGGAAAATGAACCTCAGTAGTTTGAATATTTCTTCTATTTTTCCTCTAAGCAAGTTCTGAAGTCTATCCTACCATTGATTTGTCTCCAGTAATGGATAATTTTATTCTAAATTCATTTCTCTTTATGAGTCAATGAGGGTAACAAAATACAAATTTAAGGTGCTACCTTAAAACAAAATGCTTGTAATGCTTCTATTTAATTGTTTTATCACATTATTCTTATAAACTCACACTTTCCTCTAAACTTAAAAGGAAATTTCTGTAATCATTAATATGATCACTTAAATAGCTCATTAAGTTAAAATGGTTAAAATAGCCTATTACTTAATACCAACTACCAGAAATAGAGTGAATTATTTTGGCTTTTTGTGTAGTATTTGGACTCTAAATCAGTAATCCCTCATCCGCAAATGACTTTTTCATTTGTGAGATTAACTCACATTAAACTTTATAGCAAGAGCAGTATGCTTATTTCTATCTTCTCTTAGTTTTATTTTCTGTGTGAGTTTTTATTTTCCTTGTTGCTAACTCTGGTCCCTGAATATCACATCTTAAAGGTCATAGAGAAATGAGGATAATGAATTCACTTTCAAAATGATTTTGCTGCCTAATCCCACCATTACACTGAAACCTCTCACTTTAAATGTCACAATCTGTATCCATCAATTATATGTAGTTCTGATCACTCAAGAATTTATATAAACATTTGATCATTGCACATCTTTCTGTCTTAATTCAGATTATTTCCAAACAACTTAAAAAATACACAATTGTTTTCACTCGCTTAAAAATTACTTTTCATTATACAATGATTCTCTAAATCTCAGATTCTGGGACATTTCCACATGGTCAGCAATATTTGTCTCATGTTCATTATTGATTTTATTTGTATATTTCTTTCATGGGGAAAATAAAGAGGGATCAGAGGGATTAACTGATGTGAAAATCTGAAATTCTCTTGATCATGAATATCTTTACTCTCCTTATAAAAATGTGTCTTCTGTGGCTATAGGAAGTTTCTGCCTAGTATTAACTCATCTGACATTCTAGTTCTCATGACCTACTAATGATTTCCCTAAATGTGATGTATGAAACTGTCCATTTACTAGTTCTCCTTGGAATAGAACTTTTGAAACTAGCTACTTTTGCTTTGTCAGCTCTTCTTAAGCATTTCTTGACTTATTATTACCTTCTATAAGCAAATGTGATAGGATTGTGCAAAACATAATAAAAACTTCCTAGGTACTGTACTTTGAGTAACAAAAGAAACCTTTTTTAAACTTCTTTTTTGGAAGAAACAATAGTAAATCATTTTCTCACATGAAGAACAGTTTGAATCAACATTAAATATTATAGGTGATACAGAATTCATGCCCATGCAAACCAATAATAAGTGTAAATAAACTAATAAATTGTTTTTTTAAAATGTTGCCAAGCCCATGCTGCTGCATTTAACAGAAATAAATTTGGGTATATAAAATGTAAATGTTTTTACCAAAGGGAAATGGTATCTATCTGCCAAGCGCATGCCCTCTTGAGCTTCAGATAGAAGTAATGCTATGATTTGCAATTATTTTTTGACTCAGAATAATGTTAGACCAACTTGCAGGTTCTGTTGGGATTACAGCTGGGGAGGAAGTATGGGAAAGAGTTGAGAGTGGTTAGTAATGTATCATACATATGGCCTTTCTACAGGAGAGAAAGTACTGCAGGATGATGAATTCACCTGTGACCTCTTCCGTTTCCTCCAATTGCTTTGTGAAGGACACAATTCAGGTTTGTGGACCATTTTTCCAGTCATCCAGATGAAGTGATATAAGAAGAAATATCTTTTCTTTGGTCCCAGAAACATCAATGATAACTCACATTACCTAGTCCTCTGAGGTTCAAAAGTTATTTCCTTATTACTTTATAATTGTAAATCACTATGTATTTTTTTCAGAGGGCTTTTACGTCTTATTTTATTTGATCATCAAAATAATCCAGTGAGATAGGGTAACACATATTTTCATATTACAAAGATGAAACTAAGAGTGGTCCGGTGACTTGTCTAAAGTCAGAGATATAGTGAGTAGTTCAATTTGAACTTTTCTTTTTCTTTTTCTTTATCAAATCTACTACATTTTTAAGAGTTTGATAGGTTTCATGAAGGTTTAATGATTAGATTCTCAAATTCCTATATATGTAGAAACCTACAATACATTACTTGGTCAAAGTTCACTTAGGAAAGCACTGGCCCTGGAGTTAGGAGGACCTGAGTGTTCAAGTCTGATCTCAGACACTTAATAATTACCTAGCTATGTGACCTTGGGCAAGTCACAACCCCATTGCCTTGCAAAAAAAAAAAAAAACCAACAAAGTTCTCTTAGGGAAAAAAATCTAACTTTTTTTCTTAGCATAAAACATTTTCAAAGTTGTTTGTATTCTGTTGCACACTTAGAAATGTGGTATTTATGAAAATTTTCAGGAAATGGATATGGGTTGAATTTTTTAAATTAAAAAAGCACAGAACACTGGACTTCTATACCTGAAAATTTTATGTTAGATAATTAAGAGAATAATAAAAATTCATTAAATGTACATTTATTTAACAACTGTACTTTGAATTTTAGCTAGCACAATGACTTTCTTCTGTTTTTCTCTTTTAATTTATGTAGATTTTCAGAATTATCTGAGAACTCAGACTGGTAATAATACAACTGTTAATATAATCATCTCCACAGTGGACTATCTATTGAGAGTACAGGTACCTTAACTTCTGTACTACAAGCAGCTAAAATAGTCAAAAGAGTTAGAATGGTATAGCAAAACCTGAGCTATGACATGTTTTTACCTTGGTTTTGATTTTTTTTTAACAAAATAGAAATATTTTAAGTATTATATTTTTGCTCAGGTCAGATCATGGTGTTGAATAACCATTATCCTTCCCTAGTCTTCTGTTCTCCTGTTTCTTAGTTTTCTGTTTCACCTTGTTTATTTTCTGGACTCATGTTCATTCCTTCACTTTTTTCAGCAGCATTTGTCTTAGTTGGTTTCTCTTTCGCAATTACTTAGAAGTTATAATTTTTTTGCCATGTTAATTGAGGGAAACTTTTTGGTTAAAAAGCTTGAACTTTCCATAATTGCTCATCTTCAGGTAATAGTTGATAGTTTATAGTTGTTTGTACCATTCAGACATGATGTTTAAAATTACAAATTGATTTTTTGAAACCAATCACCAACAAATTAATTAATATGAAATTTTGCAAATCTATAAGAAATTATAAATTGAGAGCTGAAAAATCATTAAAAGTAATCTAAACTTTCATCTCAGCCAAGAAACTGAGACCCAGAGAGAATAAATCATTTACCGACAGTCCAAAGGGAAGAATGGCAGAGCCAGGATTTGAAACAAGGTCTTCTGACTCCACATCTCATATTCTATAGCATCACAGGATCATAGTTAAAGAGTTAGAGTTTGTAACAGCCCAATACCTTGACAAAGTAAAGCATTCTAAACTCTTTAATAATCATAATCCTTAAGTAGACAGTTTATTTCTCTGAATTTATAGAAAAAATAAATCAGTGGCATTATTTTAAAAAACCTTCAGTTTCAGTTCTCTTATTTTTTACTATCAAAACATGTACATGTTTAATCAAATAATGAGAATAATATGTTTAATTTCTGAAATAAGTACATTAAAGTCTTGTATTAAATACTTATAAAATTTTATGTCATTTCTAAGATAAGGCAAAATCATCTTATTAAATACCTTAAAATTCTTTCCTAGTTAGAATTCTTTCTGGGATATATTTTATTCTTTTGAATATCTCATTGGTTGGAGACCTATCTAGTTTTCAGTAATGTCACTATTGTTGTTGACATTATAATATATCCTACCAATTACCTTAATTCAAATGAGAAAGAATGAACATCTTATTTTGTATGATTTGGGCTGTATTTGTTCTTGAGGTGGGAAGAATGATGATATATATCTATTATAAAATGTCTGTTCCTTAATTTGTTTTTGCTGAACCATCATACTTCACATATGTAGTATCAGATATTTCTTTGTGGATGAATATTTATCATTTCTTTAATTCTATAAAATTATGATTGTGGAATTCAGCATAATTAAACAAAAATAATTTAAAATATAATTTCTACATTTCTTTTCCTATGATTGGGTTTTATCTATAGAAGGAGTTACTGACTACTGACTAAAATTAAGTACCTTTCTTCAAAAACCATTCTTCATTTACTTTTGTTGCATTATTCAAATTCGATGTACTTTTTAAAGGCTTATTGGAAAAATGATAGCATTAATAATATTTCCTCCATTTTGTAGGAATCAATTAGTGATTTTTACTGGTATTACTCTGGGAAAGATGTAATTGATGAACAAGGACAGCGAAATTTTTCCAAAGCAATTCAGGTGGCAAAACAGGTCTTTAATACTCTTACAGAATATATCCAGGTAAGTATATTTCTAACACACAAAAATAGGAGAGTATGATGCATGGTATTTCATTCTTTGGAGAAATAACATTTTGCCCTTCACATTATTGTGATATGGATATGGATATGTTCTGATATATTATATGGATAAGTTCTGATAAGCAAAATAATACAATAAAATTAATTATTTTATTAATAACTGATTAATTTAAAAGTTCCTGGATTAGTGCTTCAAAGAATCTATTAAATTATATATTTAATATATGTTTCTTTATCTCTTTTTGAATTATTTTGGCTGATAGTCTCAATGAATCAACAAGTATTTATTAAGTACTACTAGGTGCCAGAGACTATGCTAAAAGCTGTGGGATACAAATACACAGAATAAATCAATATTTCCTTGCACAAGAGAATTACATTCTATTTGGGATGACAACAGATATATCTATACTTATGTGTATGTATGAGTATGAGAGAGTATGTCTCTGTGTACCCATATAAGTGTGTGTATAGATAGATAGATCTGTGTGTATATAGACAAATGTTTTCATATATGCAAATATCTAGAATAAATTAAAATTTAAGAGCTTAAAGTTATACTGACATTGAAGATACCATATACATGCTCATATATACATATATTCACATGCAGTTAAATTACAAGATAAATCAATTATCTGATATCAGTTAAATACAAGATAATTTTGCAATCGCACTTTGGGGGATCAGAAAAAATTTCAAGTAGGAGGTGGTCTTTTGGCAGAAGCACTCTTCTATGAAGCCATGGAAGATGAAATATGGTACTCAGAGAAGACCTTTTTGACTGAATCAAAGAATGTGGATGGGGGAGTAATGTCTAGTAAGACTGTGAATACAGACAAGAACTGGGCTCTGAAAGGCTTTAAAAGCTATACAGAAAAATTAATGTATTGTTTTAGAAGTAATTGGGAGCCCTGGATTTAATATGTTAGATCTCTACTCAAGAGAAGTCACTTTAACAAATATGTTACATATGGACTGACTTGAGAAAGATAAGTCAAGAGAACAATTAGGAGGACTTCATAATAATCTGGATGAGAGGTAATGAGAACCTGACCTAAAGAAGAAGTTGTGTGAGTAGAGAGAAGTGGTCAAATGCAAAATATGTAGATTTAGATATAGCTAAAATCTTTAACTTATTGATTATATAGGAGAGAGGAAGAATAGTTCTAGGATAATTCCATTGTCATGAAACCGAGCAACAACTGGAAGAATGACAACACCTTCAAGAGAAAAAGGGAAGTTTGGAAGAGATGGTTTTGTGGGAAAGACAATGAGTTCAGTTTTAGATGTGTTAAGGTTAAGATGTCTTTAAAACAATCATTTTAAAATGTCCATTAAAGGGGTGGCTAGGTGGCATAGTGGATAAAGCACTGGCCTTGGAGTCAGGAGTACCTGGGTTCAAATCCAGTCTCAGACACTTAATAATTACCTAGCTGTGTGGCCTTGGGCAAGCCACTTAACCCTGTTTGCCTTGCAAAAAAAAGTGTCCATTAGGCAGTTGAAGGAATGGGATTGAAGTTCAAAGTATATGCTGTTCCAATGGAAAGATTACTTCTTTGTATACATAAAAAATATAATTCAATATATCTTGTATTCAATTAAATATAGCAAGTATTTATTATTTACTCTACACTGGGCAAAGAAAAGCACAGTGTCTAGCAATTAGTATGTGCTTTCATTTCATATGAAAAAGTTTTCCTATATTTTATATAACTTTTTTCATGTAAAATAAGCATGAGAAATCAAACCACAGCCCATAATTTTTCATTTTAATAAGCATCATATTCTAGTTTATGAATTAATCAAATTAAATTGATTTTTTAAAATATAAATTAGTTGCACAGTACCAACAATAAAGTAAAGGAAAATTTTAATGAAGATTTTTCTTCCATAGATAGAACTTATCTGAATTACTATTTGTTATAACTACCATAAATGATTTTCTCTATCCCTGAGAATCATTTTGAATTCTCAAGAAAATGACAGTGACATCTAACTATTATGGCTTTATTTTTCCCTCTGTGAAGAGAATGAAAACAAATCAGCACAAATGTCAAAGACTTTATGCGTCCATTTTGTCATTGAATTATTAACTTATTGGTTGACTTTAAAGGAAAAGAACATGAAGACCTTGGAGAAGCCTCAGTTATGAATTAGTTTCATCAAATCTAATCTAGAAAACTATAATTATCACTTTAAAATATAATATTATTTAAATTCTAGTTTTCATTTAGGGATCCTTCTCCTAAGGACACATAAAAACTTTATATAATACAAACATACATTTTCATGTGCACATACATTTAGTTGCACACATGCGCTCATATGTTCAGTCTCTATTACTTTGGAATACAATTTATCATTTAATCTTGCATTTTTATTGGTTTTCTATTTTTGTTGCAGGGTCCATGCACTGGAAATCAGCAGAGTTTGGCACACAGCAGACTTTGGGATGCAGTTGTTGGTTTTCTTCATGTATTTGCCCATATGCAAATGAAGTTGTCTCAGGTATTCTGTCTTTACCCTTCGAAATCCTCAGCAGAAAAAAAATAATCTGGTCCTTTTAATATATGCAGATAGGCTTTTTATCTAACTGTTCCATTGCCATTCCTTGTTTTCTTCTTGAATTGTGTTTTGTTTTATTGATAAAATGAAAGTTTTGTGTGCTAGCTGTGTAGTGAAATTTTACAAAACTGAAGAGGGTAGACATGCTGAAAATGTAGTAGTTGTAGAAATATTTCTTAAATGGGTTCCCCAAATGCTGTTCATTTATCATGTATTTATAATCTCATTTCCTCAGAAATGCTCACTAGAACCTTCATTCTTTTTACCTACCAAAAAATTTTTATTCTGGTCATACTAAACTTATTAGCTTACTGCAATGGAAGCAATTTCCATGTAGAGTCACAAACAGGGAGATTCTCAAGACTGCTGTCATTCCAACTTTAATAGTCAATTTAATGTTAGGAAATCCATAGAAAGATACCTAATTAACTCTAAGAGCAAATAAATACATCTTAAGGATTAGCCTATTTCTACTTCACAATTTTTAAAGGTGACTGGAGGGCACAACTTATAAAAGACATGTTTTCTGTCTCCTTTGTTTACTTTGATTTTAGAGCATAGAAATATACTTTTGTTCTCCTCCCTTTCTCTCTCATCCCCTTTTCCTCCTTTTTTACTTCTTTCCCCCTTCTCTTCCCTATGTCTAGATGTTTGTCCTTTGTTCTTGAAAAAGACCATGATAACCAAGGAAGTGATACCATGACATGTACGTGAATTGGATTTGAGTGAGGGGTTGCTGTGCAAAGTAACCATCCTCACTTTCTCCTCCAGGGCCATCTGGGTCCAGTGACCAGATATGAATTAGGACAACTGCATTTGAGGCTATCAATGACAACTAATAATTGTCAAGTGTTTGATTGTCAGATTTTAACTCAGGTCCTCTTGACTCCAGGGCTAGTGCTGTATCCACTGTGTCATCTAACTGCTCCTCTGTGTCTAAATAGGGTTTCACATTCCTACCTGGAGTGTTCCATCCAAAGGAATGTAAATTTTGGTTGCTGAAGTCCCAGACCCACTTGGTCATTGTTTGGACTCTGCTTGAGTTGGAGTAAACATAAGTAGCATTTCTTTCTATTTTGACCAGAAACTCAGAGGGTATTCTCCTCCAAGATTAATTTTAGGTTTTTTGTTGTTGTTGTTTTGGACTGAGGACCTTTTTTTGCCTCATTTCTTTCATACTTTTCCTTCATCACTGGATGGATGATACCTCAGTCAAACTGAGACTTATTTACTTAGTTTAAAAAGGCCAACATGTCCTACTTGCAACCAGGGCCATCTCCAGACATCTTGCCACTGCACCCAGATGACTCCCGAGGAGAGAGTGAAACTGATGACTTTGTACAGTGCTCCCTCATTTAAATTCAATTCATTTCCATGTCATGGCATCACCTTCCTGATGTTATGGTCCTCTTCAAAAATGAAGGAGAAACTAAAGAAATAGAAATATAAAATGTTAATACAATAACTTGCTAAATATTTTGTTTAAACAAGATGTTATAGCATCTTCATGGCCTATAATATATATATAATATTTAATTTGTATTTTGATATGTGAAATATCAACCATGGTATTGATCTTCGACTTAAACTATAAAAGTAAACAAAATTATTTAATAATAATATAATTCTTATCTGATCACTATACATAGTAATGACATTTTAGTAAACTAGTTTTTAAAATTCAAATAATTATTATGGATTTTAAGCAATTCATTTTTATAGACATGAATCTATCACAAATGTTTTCATAAGAATGTTTATTTTCATATTTTGTTATTTACATTTGAAAACGAATAGCATGCTGAAACAGGAATCAGGAAGAATAAAAATCAAGTCTCACTAGTAAAACTCATTAGCTGTTATCACTAGCAAATTAATTCACCTCTTTGGACTCAGACATCTCTATAAGGTTATAAATTATAGATATGTTGGCATATGTATGCAGATCACACACTAAAGTAATCATACACATCCTTTATATATTGATATATGATATGACTGAACAATTGTCCATATAGACTGAGGCACCAATTTCTGAAGATACAATTTTCCATAGTAGAGTTAGAATCTTTCAAAATATTGTAATTTTAATATGTAACAGAAGTCACTTGATTTAGAATGATATTCTATGCTAAGAAAACCAATTATAGGATTTGTAATAAGAAATTTTTTTTAAATTTCTACACACACACATATCAGGAAAATGCTATGAAAATGAAGAATATGATGTGAGAAATTAACAAGTATAATCATTTGTTTTTCAAATTCTGTTACTTTGCAAGATGCAGTGATTTAACTGCATATAACGTTTAAGGTTTGTGTTATATACCTAAGCTGATATCATCCATTATGTACCTGTGTACATGTATGAAATAATATAATTGCATTTGCTAGGATTTATTAAGACCCTAAAGCATATTAAGACCCTAAAGCTTATTAAAAACAGACAAAATCACAAAATGAATTTCAGTTAAGAAGATTTTTAGATAATCAAGTGTTTTACGTAATTAGGTGAGCAATTGCCATTTTAAAAAGTCCAACAATGTTCTTATATACTAAAATGATCTTGATGGTCTTTTAAAATAATACAATAATAATATATAATAATCTCTGACTTGTTAGTTTTTTCTTCCTTTCAGCTTTTAGTTTCCACTTAAATAGTTTATTAAAACTCATGTAAATGACAGAAATTGTGCTTCTCTCTATAGCTAATTTAACGTGACTGCTCTATGGTTTTTTATTAGTATGTTAAAAGTGCTGTTACACATTGAACTGATTTCATAATTCAAATACTGTGAAACTGAATGTGGTAGTCCTCTGTATATTTTTTCTCATATAGTTTTAAATGCATTATATTAACATTCACAGGATTCCAGCCAAATTGAGCTGTTGAAAGAATTAATGGATCTTCAAAAGGACATGGTGGTCATGTTGCTGTCCATGTTGGAAGGTAGCTTTGATTAATCAGAAATGCAAGTACTATAAAGCATAGCCCTATATTCTCTAATTTGATGGCCATAAAACCTAAAATGCTGGTTTTTGGAAATTTGGCATCCTCTAGAACAGTGGTTGTCACATTTTTTTTTCTTCAGGCCCCTTTACATTCAAAAAAATTAATAAGAATTCCCTCCCCCAATTTGTTCATATTTGGTTTTTTCCTATGGCTATTTACTATAATAGACACAAAACATCAATATTATTATGAAAATAGTTTTGAACTCATTTACCCTCTGAAAGGGTAACACAGATTCCCTGGTTTCCTTGGCTTACATTTTAAAAACCACTGCTCTAGAAAATCGTAAACAACACCTGGAAATGATACTTAATCTTTGTGTCTGTCTAACCATATATTCACTTTTTCTTGTACATTACATTATAATTCTTGTTATTCTGACTGTGTATATCTGAAAAATGAAGCTATATATATATATATATATATATATATATATATATATATATATATATATATATATATATATACTTTCCTTGTCTTATGAGGCATATCTTGAGGATTGAGCTTTTCAACCCATATAAATATATTTCACATTAATCAACTGTTAATGATTAACAATACCTATAAAATCAATAGGTCAATGACTTTTTAAAGACTGCTACATTATGCATTTTTAAGCCTATGGATTTTTAAGCCATAATTCAGACCCTATGGTCATGGACAAAGAAATTTTCATTTTTATGTTCTTTAAGACTTTAATAGAAGTCATCTCAAATTGCATAAAGAGGTCAGCTAGTTTTAACTATGCTGGGATAAAAACTTTGTTTAAGTTGATATATTTATAACTTCTAGTTTGAGAAGTGGCAACAGAAATTTAATTACTTTGGGACTTTTGGAGTTCATTGGCGTGGGAACAGGTAAATCAGGACACTATGACACTGAATCCTAACTTCAGTATTTTTTTTCCCTCTTAACATTCAATTTATCTCTATTACTTTCTTTTATCACAATTATTTTTCTTCACCTTTTATCCTTATCTATGTTTTAGAATGTCAACAACACCCAGATCATTCATTGCCTTATCAATATTTACTTGATTAAAGAGATTTTTGGTTAAATAGTCCATGTTAAATACGTTGTATTTGATCCAGTGACTAGCAAAAGTTTAAACATGTCCTGTTGCCATGAATTTCTAGTTCCTTGTCTCAGATTTAAAGTTTTGTTCAAATAAATATCTTGAGACCTTTACTCTTGATGTCTTCCATATATTTTTTACCTGGGGTTCATATATTACTAATTATATAACATTTTCAATCCGACTAATGAGTGCATTTGATGATTCTATAAATTGCCACAAAATATACTCTCTATATAGCCGTATTTTGCCCCATCAGACACTCTTCGAGAAAACCAAGGTTAAAAGACATAGGAAACATCCTCAGAATCATCTTTTACAATAGTGCTAGCAGTTACTTCATTTTCTCTTCTTTAGTACTTATCTTTTTCATATATATATATATATATATATATATATATATATATATATAATGGGACAGCATTTTGATTTTTATCATATTATATCCAAAATATTACTGTGGAAGTGTATCCTAATCCTTTCAAACCAGGATGAATTTGTATCTTATTGTTTCATGGAAAAACACCATATAAATTTATATTCAAAAAATAAGGTGATTTCCTGTGTCTATGTATTGATAAATATATTTCATTTAATGTTTATCTCTTAGCTCTTCATCTTACTAAAGTATATTTATTTTGAACAAATATGATTTTTTTGCCATCAGGTAACGTTGTTAATGGAACCATTGGCAAACAGATGGTTGATATGCTGGTAGAGTCTTCCAACAATGTAGAGATGATTCTAAAATTTTTCGACATGTTTTTAAAACTAAAGGATTTAACTTCTTCAGATACATTCAAAGAATATGACCCAGATGGCAAAGGCATCATTTCCAAGAGAGACTTCCATAAAGCAATGGAGAGTCATAAGCACTATACTCAATCTGAAACTGAATTTCTTCTGTCTTGTGCGGAAACAGATGAAAATGAAACCTTAGATTATGAAGAGTTTGTGAAACGTTTCCATGAACCAGCCAAGGACATTGGCTTCAATGTTGCTGTCCTCCTGACCAACCTTTCTGAACATATGCCCAATGATACCCGGCTCCAGACTTTCCTTGAATTAGCAGAAAGTGTACTGAATTATTTTCAGCCTTTTCTAGGCCGCATTGAGATTATGGGCAGTGCAAAACGCATTGAAAGAGTTTATTTTGAAATTAGTGAGTCTAGTAGAACCCAGTGGGAGAAGCCACAGGTCAAAGAATCTAAAAGGCAGTTTATTTTTGATGTGGTCAATGAAGGAGGGGAGAAAGAAAAGATGGAACTTTTTGTTAATTTTTGTGAGGATACCATCTTTGAAATGCAGCTTGCTGCACAGATCTCAGAATCAGATTTGAATGAACGATCAGTGAACAAAGAAGAAACTGAGAAAGAGAAGCCTGAAGAACAGGAACCTCGAATGGGCTTTTTTTCCATTATGACTGTTAAATCTGCTCTCCTTGCCCTTAGGTACAATATCTTAACTCTGCTGAGAATGCTCAGTTTAAAGAGCCTGAAAAAACAGATGAAGAAAGTAAAGAAAATGACTATGAAGGACCTGGTTATGGCCCTCTTTTCATCCTACTGGAGTATTTTGATATGCCTCTTGCATTTCATAACCAGTGTTTTTAGAGGCTTCTTTCGTATCATGTGCAGCTTGCTGCTGGGAGGTAGCCTGGTAGAAGGTGCTAAAAAGATCAAAGTTGCAGAACTTTTGGCCAATATGCCAGACCCTACCCAGGATGAGGTACGGGGTGAGGGAGAAGAGGGAGAAAGGAAAGCTATAGAAATGGCCCTGCCTACGGAAGATCTAACTGACCTAAAGGAATTAACAGAGGAAAGTGATTTACTGTCAGATATTTTTGGTTTAGATCTGAAGAGAGAAGGAGGACAATATAAGCTAATTCCTCACAATCCAAATGCTGGTTTGAGTGATTTAATGAGCAATCCTGTCCCTGTCCCTGAAGTTCAAGAAAAATGTCAGGTAATCTGTTTAATTCAGTCTTTCTGGCCTTCTGGGGAATAGGGTACTGTGGAAAATTTAGCTTGATATTTTTACTGTTACAGATGTATATGAGTGTTATTTTGGGGGGGGGGGAGGAGAAGAGGAGTTATTTTTAATCATGGGATTACCAAAGGACTATTGACATTTTTAGTAAAGATATACTTGAACACTTTATATTTGTTTTTTTCTTAATAGTGAGAATAGAACTAGTGTCCTTCATGTTTTGCCTTCTCAGTCTGACAAACATTCAGTCTTCAAACCTTTATTTCTTCTGTACTGAACTCAGTACTAGATAAGACATTATGGGAGATACAAAAAATTATGATTGTCATGAACAGCCTTCTTTCTCTATGTGTATTTGGTGATTTCATCTCTTCCCTTTGTGTTCAGTAACCAGTCAACTATTCAGTTGACCCTCAGATTTCCTGTGAATTCTGATTCCACAATATCAAGTAACTGGTACTTGTGTACCTATATATTCTGCTGTCAACTAAACTCAGCATATTAAAATTGAAATCATCTTCTATTGAAAATCTACCCCATCTCTTAAATTATTTTTTTCTATTCATGACACCTCCATCCTCTCTTTGAATATTTAAACCTTGGAACCATATTCAACATTTCTTTGTTCCTCACTCTCTACATCCAAACAGTTGTCAGGATCTATGAATTCTATATCCACAATGTCTCTTTCTCCAATCCCTTCCTTTCTGTATCACCACCACATTAGTTCAGATCCTCATCTCCTCTTGCCTGGACTATTTGGGTAACCACATGCTTTCTTTCCCTGTCTCATCAGTCCATTCATTAAAGAACTGTCAAATTAATCTTCCTAATCACTAGATTTAGGTATGATACTAACTCACTAAAAGAATCTTTTGTGATTCCCTATTTCCTGTGGAAAAACACAAACTAATTTTTGAGTTTAATTTGGATTTAAAACCTTTGATAATCTATTTTCTACTTCCTCAGCTTTATTTCACTTAGCTTCATATATTTTACATTTAAGTAAAACCAGACTACTATAACCTTCTTAATATCATTCTTCCCCCCCTTACTTTATTAATTCCATACACTTGTGTGGGCTATTCATCATTCCTTTAATATGAACGGTATTCCAAAAATCGAACTGTGATTTTTAAGAATTGAAGCTTCTTCCTCATTTCTAACTAATAATCTTTTTCTTCCTTCAAGGCTGAGCTCAGATTTCCCCCTTTTCTGTGAAGCCTTACCTGGGTTTACTAACTGAACTTGTTCTCTTTCTCCTCAAATTTTCTGAAAGCATTTTTAGATAGTTCCTTCTATCACACTCTACCTGTTTCATACTTATTTATTTATATTTTATAACCCTACCACTTTGTCAAACTACAAACTTCCCTTTAAGAGCAGAGCCTGTAATATATCTCTGTTTGTATCCCCAATGCCTGGGACAGAACTTTGCACACAGGCATTTAATAAGTGTTCAATGAATTGAATAAGATAAACTACATAAGTGGTTAATGCATAATTACATATGTAATTTAGTGTTAAACTGTTTAGTATCTATCAGTTCAATGGATATTAATAAAAAGAAGAAATAAATCATTGAGGGATAAAGTAGTCCTTAGGTTAAAATTTCATGAAGGGCATTAGATCAGTGGGAATTCAACTGTTCCTTGAAAGATGGGTAAAATTTGAAGAAATAATAAAGAAGAAGAGGTCATTCCTGGATGGAAGGTAAATAATACAAGCTAAGTCATATTGATGAAAATGAGCATGGTAAATTATGAAGGACAGTCAAGGAATCAACATAACTGAAACAGAGAATGTATATAATTTAAATAGGGAGAAATTGAGACAGAAAAATTGAATTTGATTCTAGAGACTCTGGGGAATCATTGTTGATTTATTTTTGACATATGAGTTCATGTCTCTTTAACCTCATCTCTAGGTTACATACAATATTTCTTAGATTTTCTTTCTTCCCACTAATCCTTTCAAGGAACAGAAAGTGAAAGAAGATGAAAAGGAAGAGAAAGAAGAAACGAAATCCGAACCTGAAAAAGCAGAGTAGGTATAATGGTGCTTGCTACCCTTTCCTTGGCTTCAAAAACTATTTTTTTAAAAAAATTCTTCTACCTCCTTGACTGTATATGGCTGAGCGTTCTTAATGCATCTTGCAAGGGTCCTCCTAGTTTTAAATCTATGATCTCAGAAAACATCAGTCCTGTATGAACTTTGCAATAGGTTCTAATAATGTAATTCTCACTGTCTTAAACCAGGTAACTGTTTCAAACTGTTTTAGTTCTGGTCCATCATTCTCAGTCCTCTTTATCAGACTATAATGTCCTTAATTCATAATTATAAGAGTTGAGAGCTTTTGATGTCATTCACATATCTTTTCTTGCTTCCCCATAAGAACCAAGAATTTCATTTATGCCTTACTTGCTGTCCTATGCTAACTTGAGGGGAAAAACATCTCATAGAATTCTATCTAATGAATATTTGGTTAACCCAAAGTTCATACATTTTAGTCCAGGAAATTTTACTTACTGTATTTTGAACCTGTGTCCATCATTTTTAGGTGATTGAATAGAAAAGATTTGTTTAGTTAAGTTCAAGAGACACTCATATTCATGTCTTTTAGATAATTTTTATTGATATTTTATTTTTACATGTTATGGAAGTTTTTCAATATTCATCCATATGCTTATGTATATTTTTAAGTTTCAAAATTTCCTTCCACCCTTCCTTCCCACCCTCCTCCCCTTAGTGGCAAACAGTCAGGTTAGCATTGTACATACGTATGAGGAATTAGGATTAAGGAAAAGGGATATATAAGAGATATTTTTTATAAAGTGTTCATCAAACTCTGAAGGCTTTAAAAAAATTTTTTTTTGGTTTTGTTTTGTTTTCCTTCCTCTGGATGGGAATAGCATTGTCCATAGCTGGTCTAATATGGTTGTCCAAGCTCTCTGAACTGCTGAGAGGTACTGCTTCCATCAAAGCTGATCATCTCACAATGTTGTTGTTAATGTGTACATTGTTCTCTTGGTTATTCTCCCTTCAACATCGAATCCTGTAACTCATTCCATGCTTCTCTAGGAGTCCAACCCATTTATGGTTTCTTATAGAATAATAATATTTCAAAGTATTCATGTACCATAACTTGTTTAGCCATTCTCCAATTGATGGGCATCCCCTCAATTTCCAATTCTTTATCACTACAAAAGTTTGAAACATGTGGGACTTTTCCCATTTTTTATGATTTCTTCTGGATATAGGCCTAGAATTGGAATTTCTGGGTCAAAGAGAATGAACAATTTTATTGCTTTTTGGATATAGTTCCATATAGCTCTCCAGAATGGTTGGCTCATTTCACAATTCCACCAGCAATGCATCAATGTACCAATCCTCCCACAACCTCTCAGAGTTTTTTTAAATTTGTATTTCTCTAATCAATAATAATTTAGAGCATTTTTTCATATGATTGTAAATAGTTTTAATATCTTCATTTGAAAACTGTCTATGCATATCCTTTTATAATTTATCATTTGGGGAAATCTTTTGAACATTTAAAATAACAGTCAATCATTAAAGTCATATAATAAATGGCTAGTTATAAGACAATGAAAGCATGTAACTTTAGTTTATCCAAATCATTGATTTTCTACTAATGGTAATAACCTATAAATGTCTACATCTTTTTCACCTTCATTTTTATTTTCTGCTGAGCTTTATTGCTTTTACTGACCTGGTTTCAACTTCCTATCCCAGAAAGGACCAACACCATGTGGTCATATATCCTAAAATATTCATATATCATGAGATAAAGATTGGAACAATTTGGTTTAAGTATGTATTTAAAAATGGATGCACATAGCAACCTTAGATATTCTAATATATTAGAAAGATATATTTTGATAGAAGCCTAAATTTTAATCATTAATACATAAATAAATCATTCAAGATGATGATTCTGTGCTGTCACATTCTTAATGTATCCAGTTACAATGTTTTTTATATAATGAATATACCAGAAAATTAATATTTTGGACCTGTGAAATATCCCTGTCCATGTTTTTATGCTCTTTTTAAAAAGCTGCAGGACCAACTACCAGAAAGCCCTCTCAAAACACCTCAAATTTATTTTTCCTTGCAACAAATTGGTATCCTAAACCACCATAATACTAATTGTACCATTACTAACTGTAATATATATATATATACATATATATGTATATATATAATATATATATATATACTAACTATATTATTCTTTGAATTTGATATTTAGCAACTGTAATTTAAAAAAAAACCTGTTGCATTTTCACTCTTTGTCCTCATCCTCATTTTCTGGCTTCTCTGGCTTATTTCAAATTCCAGATAAAATCCCCTCTTTTTTAAGAAGCCTTTCTCTATCCCCCATAATTCTAGTACTTTCCCTCTCTTGATTACTTTTAATATAACCTCTATATAGTTTATTTTGTACAGAGCTGTTTGCATGTTGCTTCCCCCATTTGATTGTGAGCTCCTCAAAGGCAAAGACTGTCTTTTCCCTTTCTTTGTATCCCCTGTGCTTAGCCTAGAGTCTGACATGGAGGAGGCACTTCATAAATGTTTACTGAATTTTTGACAGCATGTAAATACTGACAGCATATAAGTTTAAAGTCTCTTTAGACCTATAAAATTTAGGATGGTTTTGTGTTTGTTTTCTTTTGTTTGACTTCAATGAATTACTTATCCAGAAATCCCCCAGATTAGTTCCTTCAGATTCTAGGCAATTAGGTAAAAAATAGAAAATAGAAAAAACCCTGTATTTAATATTAATACAGCAGGATCATAAATCTTTAGTTGAAAAATGACCTCATAAACCTTCTTGTTCAACTCTCATATTTTATAGATGAGGACAATTAAGACAAGGGAGGTTGTGACTTAACAGAAATTGAATTCAGGTCTTCTGATTATAGATCTGAGCCCACAGCTTAGAACTTTGGGTCCTCTGTTCACATAACTATTGAATGATTTCAAACTCAATATTTTGTCTTCACCTTGTTCCCAGCCCTCTCAAATATTTCTGTCATAAGTTGAAAACTTCAAACCATTGTACAGTGTTCCCTTTCTAACACACACACACACACACCAGAGTGAATATTGTTTTTCTATGATTTGATTTTAGCAAAATCACATTAATACTAAAATATAAACATAAAATTACAGGTGGCTTCAAATTTTACTAATTATATATGAATATCAACAGTTTCCAACATTACTTTGATGCTACAGATCATAGACTTTCTATGCTTTGCCCTGTTGTGGATTGAACTGGGGATAGTATTGCCTTGAACATCAATAAGAAGTCTTGATTCTATTTCAAGAATTATATTGTGTTACACAGTAAAAATTGTCTTTTTTATTTATTACTAAATACTACATTTTCGAGGACACATTTGGTAGCACGGTTGTACACTATGATAGCTGGTTGTGGTTTTATGCTAATTCAAGTTCAATATTTTTTCAATTCAAAATATTTTTAACATTATAATATAATTCATAAATTTCAAACTCTAAGTGAAAAGCCTGAACTACCATGACTGCCATTAGTGAAAACTGAGGAAAATGGAGAGAAAGGGGAAGCAAGGAGAAAAAGAAACACAAGGTATCATAAAGATACAAAGTATCACAATTAAATAAAAAGGTAGTGTTAGAAACAAACTTGTTTAAATAAACTATAACATATTTACTTAAAACAAAAGCTTATTTATGTTATATAAATAATCTTTTTAAGTATTTTTATTCTAAATACTAGTTTTCTGTCACTGCTCTAAATGGCCAATAAATACTTTCTCAATATAGAGAAAATTGTTCATAAAGTTTCAAAATCCATATATTAAGTAAAATATTTTAGAGATGAAGTTCTATTAAACAGAAGCATTTTTGATTCTTATACAAATTTCAGATGAAAACATTTCTCTGTAGAAATTATTTTGAAAACTTTCCCACAAAGTTAATAACTGAGATTCTAGAAAAATTTGAACATTCAAGAGAGTCTGTTTTTGTTTAACATGAATGACTGAAGATTTTCTCCTGTTTTAAAGACCTAGGTTCTAAGTAATGACAGTTCTTTTAGTTAAAAGTACTGGAAAATTAATAATAGACATTACTGTAATGCTTTAAGGACTATAGGTAGTTAGCATAGGTATTATGTAAAAATGCTAAATTCTCAAGTAAGAAAATTGTTATATTTTCAAAGTTAGCATTGATTTTCCCTTTTGTAGTTTAAATTTTTATTCAATTTTTACTTATAATGGCAAATTTAAAATTATTCCATGCCATTATTTGATATAAGAATTATATTTTCAAATATTAGCCAATATTTATTTAACATTCAGACTGCAAACTTTTCAATTTCAAAATTTTTCCTTAAGCATTTTACCTCAATATTCAAATTCTTTCTAAAGAACATACATAGTTTTGTATTCTTAAAAGGAAAACATTTTGTGGTGTGCATCTTTTTCAAACTTTTGAAACAATACAGTATGCACATTTTAAAGGTACAAGACAAAAATAATTTTTTGTCTAATAATAAAATATACCTAGAATACATTATTTAAGATTAACTCAAAAGAAAATATACAAATCATTCAGCAAAAATGAGGGCAAACTGAAGGATTTCTTTTTGACTTTTTATTAGTCAGTTATATACAACATTATAATTAGAAATTAGTGCTTTTAATTTTATAACAGAAAATACTCCATAGTTCTAATATGTCCTCATCCTAGGGAAATGCAATAGAGACATTAATATTTTTATGAAATTTGAGAAAATATAGAAATTCCTGTGTCCTATAATTTTTTTACCTTTGTGAAACTCGTGTCGTGTTAGAATGTTAGAAGACGAAGTACAAATTTTTACCTTAATTTCCTTTTCCAATTTAAAGATAGATAATTAATATAAAACCATTATGAATATATGTGTATACACATGCATATATATATACAATATGTATATATTTGTATGTCTATATATATTTCAAATTTCTGCTTTGGTTAGGGTTATTTTTCCTCCTCATAAAACAATTGTCATTTTATGCAACAATTCTTACTTTCTCTCTCTTTTTTTCCTTAAGCCACAATATACCAGAAGTGAAGAGGAAGGAGTATATACTCTTCTCTGAACCTTCTCAAAAAAATTTGGGAAGCATAATAAATTTCTAAAGAAAAAAGTTTTACTCCTTTAGAAATTGACTATATAGGAGTTAATTGCTATTTATATGCCATTTAAACACAATGAAACATAAATATCACAGAGGCATCTAGGTGGTATATTGGATAGAGTACTAGACCTGAAGTCAGAACTAGCCAAAGTTCAAATCTAGACTGAAATACTTAGCTAGGTGACCTTGCACAAATCACTGAATGCTCCACCTCAATATCCTCAACTATAAGATGGAGACAATACTTGAGCTTATCTCCCAGAGTTGTAAAGATTAAATGAGACAATATTTTTAAAATGCTTAGTATGGGACCTGTCACATAGTTAGTACTATATAAATTCTAATTATCATTATTATTGTTATTACTACCACTGCTATTAGATAGGGATTTATAAAGAAATCTCTTTTTAATCTAATTTATTAGACTAGAACAAGAAAGATTTCTGCCTAGAAGAGGCTTCATTTCATTTCATCATATATAGATACAGATAAAAGAAACAAACCCTTTTCCTGAATTTTGCACATTCATCAAAAAATCAAATCAAGAGTCAAATCTAGGCAGGCACTTTAAAGTACCTCATCATACTGGTTAAATCTTGAGAGAATAATAAATCACACAGATACTGAAATATGTTACCTGTTCTCTACACAAACACACAAAGGGAAGAAAATAAGATGCTATTAGTTCACCAGGTGCATCCCTGTGGAGTAGAACTGGAATGCCTAATTTCCTATCTAGTTATCTTCCACTGACTTCAGGTATTAAGACAGGGTAGATTTTGACTGCTGCCTGCCCTTACAAGACCTCTTAGATAAAGAAGACAAAAACATAGGCTTTAAACATAACTGCCACTTTTATTGAAATAGAGACCTTTTAGGAAAATTATTCATATTGACAAAGGGAAAATGCCCCCACATTTTATTATCTTCACCTTAGCTTGAAACCCAGGAATGAATCCTCATTTTCCAATCACAAACAGGTTAAGAAACAATAAAATGTTGCAAGAAGATATAGCTTTCCACTGATACCTTTTTATACAATCAATTTGATAAATTGGTATACCTGTTCCCAAACCCGAAACTGTGTGTGTGTGTGTGTGTGTGTGTGTGTGTGTGTGTAGAATATATATTAATCTAAGAAAAATCAAACAAGCCATGGTCATATATATTCCTACAAATTTAAAATTACCCACCAACTTAGTGTCTTCCCAGACCCTAACTCCCTTTCTTGGTTATCATTCTACTCTATATGTTGTTTATCCTGTTTAATATAAGCTCCTGGAGGTCAGAGACTTTTTCAGTTTTGTATTTTATACACTAAGTTCTTTAAAATACCTCTTGATTATTTGAATTCTTGTTAAAAAAACACTAGATATATGTTACCCTATGTACACTATGATAGACTTAGCTTAGAAAAATAGAAGATTCAATGAGGACATAATAGCATCTTCAAGGACCATGAGATCATAGACCATCTGGAAGGGAATTAAGAGACCACCTAATCCAATACCCTTACTTTACAGTTTAGAAAATTGAGGTCATTGGAAGTTAAGTTACTTCAGATTTTAAATTGTATTCTTGACTTCTTAACATTATCATTAATTAAAAAGTGCTTTTCCAATAGCAGTGGTATATTGGTGCTGTTATTTGTATTCTGGTTGTGCTCATTTCATTTAGTAGAAAATCTACCAGAGAACTATTTTGCTTGTTAATGCCAACTTCACCTGAGAATTTTATATACTTTTTTACAGGGGAGAAGATGGAGAAAAGGAGGAAAAATCCAAAGAAGATAAAGGCAAGCAAAAGTTAAGGCAGCTTCACACACATAGATATGGAGAACCAGAAATTCCTGAATCAGCATTTTGGAAAAAAATCATAGCCTATCAACAGAAACTCTTAGTAAGTCTTTTTTTTTTTATTTTCAAATTGATTAAGGAAAAGTGATTTATACTTAGCTTTTGTGAAATTACATTGAGTAAAATTCAAGTTGAGTAAAAATTATTGAATTTGCATTCATTCAAATATTGCATACAGCTCAATGATGCATAAGTTGTTTAGAAGTTTCTCAATTATTCTTGTCTTCACTAATAAAAGCTTTGAAGGATTTTTCTGCCTAGCAGCAGCCCTCTTTTCTTCCCAACCACTTAAAAAGGGCACTGGTTTTTTATCAGATAAGACTTCAAAATGAACTCTTTATGAGTTCTTTAGTCACTAATTTTTTACAAATATACAAAATAATTTCTTGTTCATTGGAGAGAATTGAGATCTTAAATAACCCATTTCATATAAATAGACCTATGTATCCTCATAGATAACTTCTAAGATTCCTTCCAATACAAATCCCATGATTCTACTTATGGAATAAAAGATGTGAAAAGATAGTTCTTTAAATTGAATGACAAATTGTCAATAATTTTTCCAGATCTTTTCATTTCCCAAAAGTATAGAGAATTCCTCTCTCAGAGCATCTAAGACTGAAAGGAACCCCAGAGACTATATAGTCAGATTCTTCTATCTTCCTTTCTTTTAGCTTCCCTATGAAGACCTTAACTGTAAAGAACCAACTACCACTAAGGTAGCAGATCAGCTCTGATTGTTAACAAGTTTTTTCTGGGATCAAACCTAAATTTGTCTCTCTGCCACTTCTATCCATTATTCTTACTTCAGTCATTTCTAGCCAAATATTGCAAGACTCATAATGCCTTTTTTTCCTACAAGATTAACCTTCAGAAAACAGGTAGCTGCTCTTGTATTAGAGGACCTGAATCCAAAACTTGTTTCTGCCATTTACTATTCATGAAACCTTGGGCAATAAGTAACTTAACTTCCAAGGACCTAAATTTTCTATACTGTAAAATAAGGGTATTGGATTAGATGGTCTCTTAATTCCCTTCCAAATCCTGTCTATGATCTCATCGTCCTTTGAAGATGCTATTATGTCCTCATTGAATCTTCTATTTTTCTAAGCTAAGCACTCCTGGTGCCCTCAATCAATCCTCATTGGCATGTTCTATGATTTTCTCTCTATCTTACCTGGCCTCTTTTGGACCTAAAATATATTGTCCAAAATTGAACTTTGCCTTAAATACTCTAGATATGATTCTACCAGAGAAAAAAGTACAGGCATCTCGTATATGAAATCATGAACACTGTTTTTATACTGCAGCCTATTCTAACATGAACTTTTTTGGCTACCATGTTACTGTAGATTGAGTCTGATCTTAAAGTCAGTCCATTCAACCCTCCAGATCTACCCAGAGAAGCCAGGCTCTAATAAACTAGGAGGTTTTAGGAGTGCCTGAGTGGCTGCAGTGGCTGCAGTGGTGATTTCTGGACCTCTCAAATCACAGACAGGGGTAGAACAACTGGTCAGAAGAAGTTTTACAGAGATCCCTTTGCAGGCACTGGAAGCAAGACTCTTTGTTCTTACTTCTGAGTCAGAGTCCTGGAACATAGGACCACAGGGGTGCAAGGAGTCTCATCACAGTTACAGGATGGTAAAGAGTCCTTTGTAATCACTCACAAACCAGTGCATAGTAGAGGAGAGTAGTAAAATCACTGCTCCCTAGATCATTCCACCTTATAAGAGCCATAGGTCCTCAGAATTATCTCTGAAAACAGCTACATACACACAAAAACAATCAAATCTAAAGCTTGGAATGATGCCCATTTCTCTCCAAAAGCAGAGCCCCCTTTTGAACATAAAGTTAAAATTTAAGAAGTAGGCTGGAAAATGATCCTGACTATAGAAAGTTACTATGGTGACAAGGAAGATCAAAAGACATACCCAGAAGACTTCTATATCCAAAACCTCCAAGAAAAATATCAATTGGCTCAAGCCATGAAAAAAATCTTAAAAAAATTAAAAATCAAGCAATAGAGGTAGAAGAAAAATGGAGAAGAGAAATAAGAGTGATGCAAGAAAATCATGAAAAAAAAAGATTCAATGTCATGGTATAGGAGAAGCAAAAAAATACTGAAAAAAACACTTTAGAAAACAGAAAAGGTCAAATGCTAAAAGAGGAACAATAATCTCAGTGAAGAGAAGAATGTTTTAAAGAGCAGAATTGACCTAATGAAAGAAGATATTTCAAAAAAAATTCATTAAAGAGAAGGATTCCTTTAAAAGCAGAATTGGCCAAATGGAAAAGGAAATACAAAAATTCCACTGAGAAAGAACTCTTTAAAAAGAGTTGATCAAATTGAAAAGGAGATACAAAAACTCCTTGAAGACAATAGTTTTTTAAAAATTGGAATTATAAAAGTAGAAACCAATGATTTTTAAAACATCAAGAAATAATCACACAAAATCAAATAAATGAAAAAATAAAAGAAAATGTGAAATGTATCGTTGAAAAAAAATGACTTGAAAAGGAGCCTAGACATCATCTTTTAAGAAAGTATCAAGGAATGAACTGGCTCATAAAACAGAAGCAGGCAGAATGGATTGAAAACCATAATCCTATAATATGTTGTTTACAAAAAACATGTTTGAAGCAGAGAAATATACATAGGGTAAAGGTAAAAAGATGGAACAAAATGTATTATGTTTCAGCTGAAGTAAAAAAAAAAACATGGGTAGTGAACCTGATCTTAGATAAAGGAAAAGCATAAATCAATCTCATTAAATGGGATAAGGAAGGAACCTACATCTCCTTAAAAGACACCATAGGTAATGAAGGTATGTATGCACCTAGTGGTATACCATCCAGATTCCTAAAAGAAAAGCTGAGTGAATTACAAAAAGAAATAGCAAAACTTTGTTTTTTTTAGGGTGTTTTTTTTGGCAGGGCAAATGGGGTTAAGTGGCTTGCTCAAGGCCACACAGCTAGGTAATTATTAAGTGTCTGAGGCTAGATTTGAATTCATGCACTCCTGACTCCAGGGCTGGTGCTCTATTCATTGTGCCACCTAGTTGCCCCATAAAACTTTATTAATGGGGGTCCTCAACTTCTCTCTTTCAGAACTAGATAAATCAAACCACAAAATAAACAAAGAAAAAAAAAAAGAATTTACCTTTTCTGCTGCAGTGCATGGCACCTATACAAAAACTGATCATGTTCTAGGGCATAAAAACTTTATAATAGAATGCAGAAAGGCAGAAATAATAAATACATACTTCTCAGATCATGATGCAATAAAAATTACATGTATGAAAGCGCCAGGGAAAGATAAGCCAAAATTAATTGGAAACTCAATAACTTGATTTTAAATAATGAGTGAATCAAAGAAATCTTAGAAATAATCAGTAATTATATCCAAGAAAATGATAACAATGAGACATCATACCAAAATTTATGGGATGTAGTCAAGGCAGTTTTGAGGGGAAACTTTATATTTCTAAATGCCTATATGAATAAAATAGAGAAAGAGGAGATCAATGAATTGGGTATGCAACTAAAACTAGAAAAAGAACAAATTAAAGATCCCCAATTAAATATATGAAAATCAAGGAAGCGATTAATAAAATTCAAAGCAAAAATATCATTGATCTAATAAATAAATAGAGTTAGTTTTATGAAAAAGTCTATAAAAGAGATAAACCTTTGGTTAATCTGATTATAAAAAGAAAGACAATAACCAAATTACTGGTATCAAAAATGAAAAAGGTGAACTAACCACCAGTGAGGAGTAGATGAAAGAGATAATTTGGTACTACTTTTCTGACTGTGTGCCAATAAATTTGATTACTTGAATGAAATGGATAAAAATTTACAAAAATACAAACTTCCCAGATTAACAGAAGAGGAAATACATTACTTAAATAACCCCATTTCAGAAAAAGAAATTGAAGAAACCATTAATAAAATACCTAAGAAAAAGTCTCCAGGTCCAGATGGATTTACAAGTGAATTCTACCAAACATTTAAGGAACAATTAATTCCTATTCTATACAAACTATTTCAAAAATAGGAGAAGGAGTTCTGCCAAATTCCTTTTATGACACCAATATGGTGCTGATACCTAAACCAGGACAAATCAAAACAGACAAAGAAAATTATAAGCCAATCTCCCTAATGAATATTGATGTAGAAATCTTAAATAAAATTTTATCAGTGAGATAACAGCAAGTTATTACTAGGATAACACACTATGATCAGGTAGGCAGGGATGGTTCTGTATTAAGAAAACACTCAACATAATTAGACATATCAATAGCAAAACCAACAGAAATCATATGATTATCTCAATAGTTGCTGAAAAATTCTTTGATAAAATACAACATCCATTCCTGTTAAAAATATCAGGAAGTGTAGGAATAAATGGAGTTTTTCTTAAAATAATAAGAAGTATTTATCTAAAAACCATCAACAAATATTTTATGTAATGAGGATAAACATGGAGCATTTCCAATAAGATCAGGGGTGAAAAAAGGATGTCCATTATCACCATTACTATTCAATATAGTATTGGAAATGTTAGCTCTAGCAATAAAGAGAAGAAAATGAAATTGAAGGAATCAGAATTGGCAATGAGGAAACAAAGTTCGTATATTTAGAGAACCCAAGATAAACATCTAAAAATAATCCTTGAAATAATTAATAAATTCAGCAAAGTAGAAGGATATAAAATAAACCCACATAAATCATCTACATTTCTATATGTGCACAACAAAGCCCACTAGTAAGAGATAGAAAGGGAAATTCTATTTAAAGTACCTATAGGCAACATTAAATAATTGGGAATCTCACCTCCCAAGGCAAACCCAGAAACTGTTAAGTACATAATCACAAAGCACTTTTTACCCAAATAAAATCAGATCTAAATAATTGGAAAAATATCAATTGCTCCTGGTTAGGTTGGGCTAATATAATAAAAATGACAATTCTACTGAAATTAAATTACTTATTCAGTGCCATATCAATCAAACTACCAAAAATTATTTTAACGAGCTAGAAAAAAATAGTAGCAAAATTCATCTGGAGCAACACGAGGTTAAGAATAGCAACAGAACTGATGAAACAAAGTACAAAGGAAGGTGACCTAGTCTACCATATCTAAAAATATACTATAAATTGGCAGTCATCAAAACTACCTGGTACTAGTTCAGAAATAGAGTAATGGATTAGTGGATTAGAATAGGTTCAAAAGAAACAGTAGTAAATGACAAGAGTAATCTACTCTTTGACAAATGCAAAGACATTAGCTTCTAGTATAAGAACTCACTATTTGACAAAAACTGTTGGGAAAACTGGAAAATAGTATAGCAAAAACTAGGCATAGACTCACATCTGATATCCTATACCAAAATAAGGTCAAGAACGGTACAGGAGGCAGAGCCAAGATGGCGACAAGAAAGGACCCTGTCTTAGGCGCTCTCTCATAAAACTTATAAGCTAAGGACTGTAACTAAATTTTCAAGAGACAGAATCCACAGAGGGACCCAGTGAGGCAGTTCTCCTACTCAAGGTAACCTGGAAAAGAACAGAAAGACTCTGCTCCCCAGGGGTGGAGGGTCGGCCCATCAGAGCAAAAGAACTTCAGCCTCCCAGAGGCAGCCCCAGGGCACTGGGAGCTGCAGCTCACAGCAGCAGGGGAGTCTTCTGAGCTATGCCCCAGGGAGCACCAGGCACAAAGTGGGGGAATAGTAGGAGGGGGGGGACCTCTGCCAGACCAAGCACATGGAGCCCCAGCCATCAGGGCACACAGCTAGCAGCTTGGTCTTTCAGCAGCCCAGATCCGGAAACAGAAGCAGCTGGAGTCTGTAAGCAGGAACCCCCAGGGCATGAGCCCATTGAGCTGAGGGAGGGGAGTGAGAAGAGACTGCAGAGCTCTGTCCTCTGCCCCTGGAACAGGACTCGGGGGCTCTAACCACATTGAGATCCTGCTCGCAGTCTAGGCCCCACCATAGAACAGCAGGGCCCCCCCACCTCAGCCCCGTGGCAGAGGGGTGTGCAGATGGTCATTCACAGACCAGGAGGGAAGGCAGAGCCTCACACACTGAGACCCTTGTGGGAGTGTCCCAAAAGCTTAGGAAGCACCCCAAAACCAGGTTTAGGCTGGGAAAATGAGCAAGCAGAGAAAAAAGAGGAACACCATTGAGAAATATTTTGCAAATGAGCCCAAGAAGGATCAAAATACTCAGTCTGAAGATGAGGAAGCACAAGCTCCTGCATCTAAAGACTCCAAGAAAAACAGAAATTGGGCTCAGGCTATGACGGAGCTCAAAAAAGACTTTGAAAATCAAATGAGGGAGTTGGAAGAAAAACTGGGAAAAGAAAGGAGAGAGATGCAGGAAAAACATGAAAATGAAGTCAGCAGCCTAGTCAAGGAAATCCAAAGAAATGCTGAAGAAAATAGCATGCTAAAAACCAGCTTAGGTAAAATGGATTAAACAGTTCAAAAAGTTATGGAGGAGAAGAATGCTTTAAAAAGCAAAATTGGCCAGATGGAAAAAGAGATAAGAAAACTCTGTGAGGAGAACAAATCCTTCAGACAAAGAATAGAATTCAGGGAGATTGATGAATTTACCAGAAATCAGGAATCAATACTTCAAAACAAAAAAAATGAAAAATTAGAAGAAAATGTGAAATATCTCATTGATAAAACAACTGATATGGAAAACAGACTTAGGAAAGATAATTTAAAAATTATTGTAATACCTGAAAGTCATGATCAGGAAAAGGGCTTTGACATCATTTTCAAAGAATTACTACAGGAAAATTTCTCTGATATTCTAGAAGCAGAGGGCAAAATAGAAATGGAGAGAATCCAGCGATCCCCCAGAGAAAGAGATCCCCAAAAACCAACCCCTAGGAATATTATAGCCAAGTTCCAGAACTCCCAAGTCAAAGAGAAACTATTACAAGCAGCCAGAAGGACACAGTTCAAATATCGTGGAGCTGCAGTTAGTCAGGACTTAGCAGACTACATTGGAAGCTCGTAGGGCTTGGAATATAATATACCGGAAGGCAAAAGCGCTTAGAATGCAGCCAAGAATGAACTACCCAGCAAGGCTGAATGTCTTCTTCCAGGGAAAAAGATAGACTTTCAATGAACCAGAGGAATTTCAAATGTTCCTTTTGGAATGGCCAGAACTGAACAGAAGGTTTGATCTTCATATACAGGACTCAGGTGAAGCATAGAGAGTGGAGGAGAGGGGGAAAATATGAGGGACTTAATGATGATGAACTGCATGTATTCCTACTTAAAAAAATAACACTGATAATACTCATATTAACCTCAGTTAATAGAGCAGGTAGAGGGAGCTTTTATAGTTGAAGCACAGGAGAAAGCTGAATTCGAAGATAAAATATGGTGTAAAAATGGAGTCAATAGAAAAAAAGGGAAATGTAATGGGAGAAAGTAAAAGGAGAGGGGGAATAGGCCAAGATATTTCATACAATAAGATTTTTCTTCATTACAATGAGCTATTGCAATGATATGGAAGGGGGGAGGCAAGGGGGAATCTTTGCTCTCATCAGAGGTGGCTAGGAGAGGAAACAGCATATATACTCAATGGGGTATAGACATCTGGAGTAAGAAGGAGAGAAGGGGGACAGGGGGAAGGGGGGATGTGAGTGATGTAGGAGAGGATGGACCATGGGGGGAGAGTGGTCAGATATAACACATTTTCTTTTTTACTTCTTGCAAGGGGCTGGGATTGGATGGCCTGTCCTGGACCATAGGGCCAGGTGGATGCTGGGCCTAAGGGGGTGGTAGGGGGGCTCAGGGCCTCTTGGCCCCAGGACCAGGGATCTGTCTGCTGTGCCACTGAGATACCCTACAGCAAAGTCAGTGAAAGGAGAGAGAAAATATAGTATGTGGTAGTGGAGAAATAAGAAAGGAGGGAGTTGCGATCAGCAATGGCAATGGTGGAAATATATGGAAGTTAACTTTTGCAATGGACTTATCCTAAAGAATGTGACCCACCCATTACAGAGTTGTTGGTGTTCGAACAAAGACTGAAGCACATTTTTTATTATTTTTATTTGGGGAGAGGTACAGGGCAAATGGGGCTGGGTGGCCTGCCTGGAGACACATAGCAGGGTGATCTCTGGTTGTCTGAGGCTGGATTTGGACCTGGGTCTTCCTGGCTCAAGGGCCAATGCTCTGACCACCACCCAGCCACCCCTACTATTATTAATATTTTATTTTATTTTGGGTCTTTTTTTTTCTTTTTTTTTTGGTTTTTGCAGGGCAGTGGGGTTCGGGTGGCTTGCATGTCACACAGCTGGGTGATTGTTGGGTCTATGGGGCCAGATTTGGGCTCGGGTGCTTGTGGCTCCAGGGCTAGTGCTCCGTAATTATTACTATTATTTTTTTATTTTAATTTTTTTCTCTCCCCTTTACTTTATCACTCAAGCAAGTCTATATTTATGGGGGAGGGGTATTTTATTTACTCTTAAACAAGAATATTTTATTAATGTAAAAAAATTTGTATAAAATAAGAATAAATATTAAAAAATTAAAAAAAATGGTACAGGATTTAGACATAAAGTGTGATACCATAGATAAATTAATAGACTAAGAAATATGCTATCAGATCTATGGAAAATGGGACAAATTTATAACCAACAAGAAATAAAGTATGTTCTGAATTGCAATGAATAATTTTGACTATATTAAATTTAAAAGCTTCTACACTAATAAAATCAATGCTGCCAAAATTAGAAAGAAAGCAGAAATCTGGGAAACAATGTCTACAATAGGAGATCTGATAAACGTCTCATTTCTAAATTATATAGAGAATTGTATCAAATTCATAAGGTTGCAAGGTATTCCTCAATTGATAAATGGTTAAAGGATGTGAATAGACAGTTTTCAAATGCAGAAATTTAAGCTATATATAATCATATGAAAAAATGCTTCAAATCATTATTGATTAAAGAAATGCAAATTAAAACAACTCTGAGGTATCACCTCAAACCTATCAGATTGGCTAAGATGACAAAAAGGGAAAATGATTAATGTTGGAGAACTTGTGGGAGGTTGGGGAATTGATGCATTGTTGGTGGATACAACCATACTGGAGAACAATATGTAACAATGTCCAAAGAGCAATAAAAATGTCCATACTCTTTCACCCAGCAATTGCAATTCTAAGCCTATATCCAGAAGAAATCATTAAAAAAATGGGAAAAGTTCCACATGTTCCAAAATATTCAAAGCAGCTCCTTTTCTAATGGCAAAGAATTGGAAGTTGAGGGGATGTCCATCAGTTGGGGAATAGCTATCAAGTTATGGTATATGGATATTATGGAATATTATTGTTCTATAAGAAATCATGAATAATCAGACTCTAGAAAAGTTTGGAATGACTTGCAGGATCTGATGCTGATTGAAGGGAGCAGAATCAAGAGAACAATGTATACATTAACGATACCATTGTGAGATGGTCAACTCTGATGGATACAGCTCCTGTCAACAGTTCAGAGATCTAGGCCCAACCCTATTAGTTTGGCTATGGACAATGCTATCCCCATCCAGAGGAAGAACAACCAAACCAAACTAAAAAATCCTTCAGAATCTGATGAACACTGCATACACTTTAAAAAAATTATCTCTTATTTACTTCTTTCCCCTAATTCTAATTCCTTATACCAATATATATATATATATATATATATATATATATATATATATATATATATATATGTACAGAATTAACCTGACTGTTCACCACTGAGGGGAGAGGGGTTGGAAGCAAGGTTGGTAGAGAATTTTGTAACTTACAAATATACATATGCATATGGATTAATGCTGAAAAACTTTCATAACATGCATTTGGAAAAATAAAATATTAAAAAAATAAATAATCAAGGAAAACTGATCTGATATTCTAGAAATAGAGGATAAAATAGAAATCCAAAGACTCTACTGATTACTTCTTGAAAAGATCCCATAACAAAAACTCCCCAGAATATTATAGCCAAATTCCAGAGTGCACAGGTTAAGGAAAAAATTTTGCAAGAAGCATAAATGAAATAATTCAAATATCATGGAGCCACAGTCAGAATAACATGAGATTTAGCAGTTTCTTCATTAAAGGATCAGAGGACTTGGCATATGATATTCTGGAGGGCAAAAGAGCTATGATTACAGTCAAGAATCACCTCATCAAAACTGAATAAAATCCTTCAAGGAAAAATATATTAATTGAAATAGTAGACTTTTAAGCAATTTTTTTTAGGTTTTTGCAAGGCAAATGGGGTTAAGTGACTTGCCCAAGGCCACACAGCTAGGTAATTATTAAGTGTCTGAGGCTGGATTTGAACCCAGGTACTCCTGACTCCAGGGGCGGTGCTTTATCCACTGTGCCATCTAGCTGCCCCTAAGCAATTCTTAAAGACCAGAGTTGAATAGAAAATTTGACTTTTAAATACAATACTCAAATGAAGCACAAAAAGTAAATTCCTCTGATAAAGACATCATAGAAATCAGAGCCATTCCTCAAATGATAGTCACATGATATCAACATGAAGTTTTCAGACAAAATAATCAATGCTATCTATAATCATATAAAATGCTCCAAATCACTATTTATTAGAAAAATGCAAATTAAAGCTATTCTGAACTACCAGCATATATCTATCAGATTGGCTAATATGACAGAAAAGGAAAATAACAAATATCAAAGGGTATGTAGAGAAATGAAAATACTAATGCACTGTTGGTGAAGTTGTATACTGATTCAACCATTCTGTTGAGCAATTTGGAACTATGCACAGAAGACTAGAAAAACATTGCATACTTTTTGACCAAGCAATACTACTACTACTACTACTAGGTCTTTATCCCAAAGAAATTTGAAAAAAAAATAATAAGGAAAAGGGCCTACACACACACACACACACACACACACACACACACACACACACACACAAAAACACACATTTATTTATTTATTTATTTGTTTGTTTATTTTTTTATTGCAGCTACTTTAATGGCATTAAAGAATTGAAAATTTAGGGGCTATCTATCAATTGGGGAATGACTGAACAAGCTGTTATGTAGGATTATGATGGAATACTATTATATTATAAGAAATGATGAGCATATTGCTCTCAGAAAAACCTGGAAAGTCTTACATGAACTGTTGAAAAGTGAAATGAGCAGAACTGGAAGAACACTGTACACAGTAACAACAATATCATATGATGATCTACTGTGAATAATTTAGCTATTCTCAGCAATACAGTGATTTAAGGAAATTCTGACAGATTTATGATGAAAGGTTCTATCTCCAGAGAAAGAACTGATGGATTCTGGATGCAGATCAAACATACTTGTCCTTTATTTTGCTTCTTTTATTGGTCTCTTTTCTTTCAAATATGATTTACATTGAAATGTGTTTTGTCTGACTGCATGTTTATAACCTATGTCACATTGCTTGCCTTCTCAATAATGGGGGAGGGGCAGAATGGAGGAAGAAAATTTATAGCTCAAAATTTGAAAAAAGATGTTAAAATTATTTTTACATGAAACTACAAGAACATTAAATTAAACATACTAAATTTTCCAGCTGATAGTGTTATTTAATGTTTTGTGAGTCTTGAAATAAATACACATTTCTGAAATTATTAATTTGTAAGTACAATGAAATCTTATATGTGATATTTTTAGGGGAATAGATTATTCTGGGTGATTTTTGTGTCCAGACTAGTAGAGAAACCAAGGTTAACTTTTCAGTTTTAATTTTTTATGGAAATGTCCTTTATATTTCCATGTATTCTTAAACAGATATTACTGAATTTAATATTTTCTTGATGATTTAGAATCTCATTAAAACATCCTGAAATATGCTATGCTATAACTATGGTTGGTAGCTATACCTGTTGTGAAGCATAGAACTTATTAGGGATTGTATCTAAAAATTGTTTTATTACAAAAACCTGTAATGTTAATTTGTTCTCTGGTCATTTCCTATTTTTTAAAACATATTTAGTCATTTGACCTACTGAACAATAGGACATGGTTGTCTTTCTCCAAAAGTAAAAGATTTGAAGATGGAGATGGCCTTCCCATGAGTAATTTTCTCATTGCCTTCACTGTTTTCCTTAGCATTGTGAGAATCATTCAAAATATTGAGATTTCTTCATCATACAGTGTTGCTCCTTCTTTGCACCTTCCACAAAGAAGCAAGGGATGGGAGTAAAGGTGGTTCTTTAACACATAATTTATATCATGAGGTCATTAACCTTTTTACTAGATGAGAGCAGCAATTGTTTTGCTTTGTCTTTATAGTTATTGCATCCAGAACTTTGAAGAAAAACAGGTTTAAAAATTCTTCAAGGATCAGAGGATCAGACTTAAAGTAGGAGAGGAACAGAATCCATCTTTCTCAAATCCTCCATTTTACACATGAGAAGACTAAGACTCAGAAAGGTTAAGAGATATTCCTACAATCATTCAGGGGCAACTAGGTAACACAGTGGGGATAAAGTACCAGACCTGGCAGTCAGAAATTTCAAATCTGATCTCAGGCACTGACCGTATTACCTGGGCAAAATCACATAACCTTGTTAGCTACACTTTCTTCATCTTTCAAATGAACTGAGGAAAGAAATGGCAGATCACTCCAATATCTTTGCCCAGAAAACTGCAAATGGAGACATGAATAGTCAGACACAACTGAAAAACCACAATCATACAAACAGTGATAGATCAAGTATTTAAACAAAATTCTTTGACTCACAATCATTACTCTTTCCACTGTAGCACATTGCCTAACCTTATTTCCTCAAGATCTGGTCTCTTTGGGGGTGGCTAGGTGGCGTAGTGGCTAAAGCACAGGCCCTGGAGTCAGGAGTACCTGGGTTCAAATCTGGTCTCAAACACCAAATAATTACCTAGCTGTGTGGCCTTGGGCAAGACACTTAACTCCTTTTACCTTGCAAAAACCTAAAAAGAAAAAAAGAAAAAAGATTTGGTCTCTTTGTATATCACTACAAATAACTACCCTGTGGCTAATAGGGTCTTATCAAAGCTCACTGTTGCCCCATAGGATTTATGAATTGAAGATCTCACTTTGGTTCTCCATGTACACACCACAGTGGTGATTTATGCATTCGCTTTATAGCAGTGCTTCCTTAAGGAGCAACTGAAATGGAATTTGTCTGCCAGACTGTAGAGCTCCAACGTCTTTGGTCTCTGTTACTGATTTTTTTCTAAAGTTAAATTTTCTACTATTTGCCCTTTCTGTCACTGTTTATGATGGGCAACATTTGTCATTGTAGATCTCAGCCCGTTTGCTATTTATGCCTCTTCAATTCAGTTGTATTCCATGACCAGCCATGTTCCAAAGAAATGTGTCTCTTGTGTTTTTCAGTCTCCAGGCACCTCTTTCATGTTTCTTGCCTAAAAAAGATCAGATTTTTACAGTGATTGCTAAACAATCAGAATACTGAGCTTACTGATTATTTATGTGTTGGGTATAATCTCCAAATCTTTGGCTTATTCTGACTACATTATTTTTGTAATTGTTGAGTAGAAGAACAAAATAAAAGGGGGGGGGGGGAAGCCAACTATTCCTTTTCCTGCTGTTCCTTAATACTTATGATTTGAAATTATTCTGAAACCTGGGGAGTTTAGGAAGACTGGTTACTGAATAACTTAGGTTTTTCTTAGTTGTATCACTTGAGTACTATTTATTTGAATAATTTTTTTTATTCTAAAATGTTCTTAGATAGGAAAACAAGTATTTCATGGAGTGTAAGTCTCGGATCCCACATTCTAATGATGTTTTAATATGATTTTTTAAAATCATCTCTAGAACTACTTTGCTCGCAACTTTTACAATATGAGGATGTTAGCCCTATTTGTTGCATTTGCAATCAACTTTATCCTGCTCTTCTATAAGGTATGCATATTTATTCATTATTTTAAATATTATATATTGATTTGTGGAAATCAAATTAGAGCTTCAAAGTATAACAATTGTGTAAGTTGATATGTCTGTTATAGCCATTCTAAATATGATCATGAAAAAGGAAAACTAGTGGATACTGAAATACATTCTTGAACTTCCTAGGAAGAATTGGTTTTGTTTTTATTTTAATCAAATTGAGACCACTGGCAGACAAACTCTTCTTGAGCATGGACTTCCCCATTATTAGTTCTAAACTAGTCTGTCTGATTAGAATTGGGGTGTTCTAATGACTCCCTGGAATATTTTATTGATTATTTTATCATGTTTAATTTTATGCAAAATTGTGATCTGCTTTTCTCCCTGTGTAGTCTCTAGGTCCCAGCTTATTTCTGTTAGATCAGAAAAATTTGTAAAGGGTTAAAATTTCCATTTTATTACATTTTGTAAAATGATCATCGACCTTGTGACATATATCCTTTGACTTTTAGTCCCTTCATTATTTTAGAAAACTCCTTGATCAACTATTTATCTTCAAAGGAAGAACATATCTCTAAGTATTATCTCATATTTTGTTAGAAATGAAAATAATGTTTTTTAATTTCAAGAAGCTGATTGGATTCTAAATGGTTTCAATTAGGTCTCTACTTCTTCTGTGGTAGAAGGAAAGGAAATTCCTTCCCCCAGTGCAAGTGAAAATTCCAGAATAAGTAGTCTGGACAGCACATCACATCGACTCATTACAGTACACTATGTTCTAGAGGAGAGCAGTGGCTACATGGAGCCTACACTTCGGATCCTTGCTATTCTTCATACAGTTATCTCCTTCTTCTGCATCATTGGATACTACTGCTTGAAAGTAAGTTAGTAAGGGACCAACAAAGTATCTGTATGTGTGTGTGTGTGTGTGTGTGTGTGTGTGTGTGTGTGTTTCTGTATTCAAAACTATTCCAGTCATTCAACTTGGAAAGTAAATTTTCCACCTGGAAAATAGGATAATTAAGAGTTTTCAACAAATAGGAAAGACACATTTTAGAGTTGTTAAATTATGATGTGATATGATTTTGACTATAGTTTCTAATTCTAATGTAATATTTCATTCATTTGGCTAAAATTGGAAAAATACTTTTCCAAATTAAGATAATAAACATTTTTATGAAGTTAAACTCACTGAGATATGCATTCAGGCCACCATTTGTTCTGAGTTCTGATTTCATCTTTTCTTCTTATCACTCCATACATTGTTCCCCTAAAATGTTTTCCATCTATGATTTTTTTATATTTCTATTTCTCCCTCCATTGTTTCAATATTTATATCACAGTTACTTTTGTTTTCTTCAATTAACCCCTATACTACATTCAGAGCAATTTTTAGATGAATTACTCAAATAAAGTCTATGTTTTATAACACTTCTATTAAAATTATATAGCATTCAGTAATCACATGTGAATCTCACTATAACTTTTTTACTCCAATGTTATATTAGATATGATTGACCTGTTAGGAATGCAGATTGCTGACAAATTAGATATAGGGGGGTGAGGAGGGAAAAAGAATCAAAGATTATCTGCAAGATTTTTGCACCTAAGTTACTAGGAGAAGAGTAGTTTGCCATCAGTAGAAATATGGAGTCATGGGGGAAAATGGCTTTTAAGGATTAGTACTGAATTAAGTTTTAAATATTTTAATTTTGATATACTAGTAGTAAATAAAGGATCAGAAAATTAGATAAGACAATTGGTTATCAAGATAAATATTTTAACATTTTTATCAACAGCTAAAATAAAGAATAAATAAAGATAAAGAAATTGATAGTATGGATACTTATCAGATTTGCAGATTGGAAGGAGACCTAACACAGTGAATGATAGTCAAACTCCAAAAGGGTCTTAATATCATCTACTAACAGTACCTATATTTTATTTTTTTTGACAAATATTTCCCAGTGATATTTTTTTTTGGTGACACTTCTGTGCTTGAGCACTGAACTGAATCTAATACAATAAAATTCAATAAAGTATTGCATTTGAGTACAAAAGAAGTGAACTTCAAAATTATAATATGTAAGAAGGTTTAAAAAATAGTTGTTCTGAAAAAAATTATAGAGATTTTAGCAGACTCTTAAGTTCAGTTAGAGTCAGCAGTATGACTTTGTCAAAAGAGCTAATACAGGGGCAGCTAGGTGGCGTAGTGCCTAAAGCACCAGCCCTGGAGTCAGGAGTACCTGGGTTCAAATCCGGTTTCAGACACTTAATAATTACCTAGCTGTGTGGCCTTAGACAAGCCACTTAACCCCGTTTGCCTTGCAAAAACCTAAAAAAAAAAGCTAATACAGTGTTCAGCTTCATAAAGAGGATCATTCATCTGGCATATTTTATTCAGTTCTGAACACCATAGTTGAAGAAGGACATTGAAAAGCTGGATAGTACCCCTTTGAGTCCTTGTTGTATATGCATAGATTGAAAAAACTAGGATGGTTTGCCTGGAGAAGAGAAGGTTTAGGAGAGATACAATAGCTGTCTCCAGACATTTGAGGAATTTTCAGAGGTATTAGATTTGTTCTGTTTGGTTCCTGAGGACAGAACTATAATTGATGGATGGGAGGAGCAAAGAATTCAATCTATTTGATTTCAAGCAAAACTTCCTAACAATTACAGTTGTCTAAAAATAGACAGGTGACTTGGGGGGGGGAGAAGAATCAAAAGATGAGGGATGTCTTCATCATTTTCCTGAACCTACACTACTATATAAACAATCTATATAAAACACACTCTTAGGTAATCATCACTCTTTTTCATTTTTATTTGAAAATAAGACTATTAAGTTCATAATAATTTCTATTTAGATAATCATTTTGGTTACTTATAAATGTGAAAAATGTGCCCATATATATATATATATATATATATATATATATATATATATATATATATATATATCTGTTTTTAACATAATCTTTGCCTTTAAATACATGAGAAATATTTTCCCCCAACAACTGTTATGTACTAGTAGCCATTAAAGAGATCAGGTCATCTAAAGTAATTCTGAATGCATTTGTTTTTCCTCTGCAGGTTCCACTGGTTATTTTTAAGCGAGAAAAGGAAGTAGCACGGAAATTGGAATTTGATGGGCTTTACATTACAGAACAACCTTCTGAAGATGATATTAAAGGCCAGTGGGATAGACTTGTAATCAATACTCAGTGAGTATAGTATCATATTGAAACTGTGCTCCAAAATTTCAAAAAGTTAAAAAATAAAAAGTAAAAATTTAGAAAAGCTGGTGTAGTCAGAATTCAATTGACTTATATGCTCAACAAAGAAAATCAGAATACTTAGCCTACTGAAGGATGTCATTTTTACAACTCTTCTGTTTTGAATATTCTAAAAAAAGAACCCTGTCAATCCTGGAAGTGACAGAATTTACCATTGGTTACTTTTTTTTTTTTTTTTGCTGAGAATATTCTATTAGAGTTACCTAACCTCTGGTAATGGAGTTATCTCAGCCACAGAGAAAAGAAAAAATATTCAGTCAAAGGAAGTAGTATGACATTAAGGTCAAAATACTGACATTCACATATAACTACATAGGTATATATGATCTTAACTGTGTTGAAAGTTGTCATCAAACACAGTAATCTATGATGTCCTGGCTAAGTCAATAGTAAGTGATCTTAACAGGGAAACCCCCCCCCAAAATTTCTTTTATTTTTAACCCTAAGAAGTCATTGTTCAACTTTAATGCCTCCTAGGTAAATGTTAATCCAGAAGAGAAAATTATACTTTTACTTACAAAAAATTGCATACAATTTTTCTTGAAAAGTTTGTATTATTTGAAGCAACTTAACTAGATGACATTTAGATCTCTTTTAGCTCTATCTAGGATATTATAGCACTATAAATGGGTTGAAATACCCATAACAAAAAAAATAACAGGCAATATATGTACCAACAAGTGTATAACTTTAAAAAACAATTACAGATGTCTAAAAAGAGAATGGCTATTTTAATAGATGACTTGGGGGGAGGAGGGAATCAAAAAATGAGGGATGTCTTCATCATTTCCATGAACCTACACTACTATATAAACAACTACATAAAACACCCTCTTAGGTAATCATCACTCTTTTTCATTTTTGTTTATTAAATATTTAACTTAATTATTATTTAACTTAATTATATGCTAATTATTTAATTGATTATTAATGAGATTTTTACTCATAACATCCCTTTAGTGGATGTTTATGCTTGGTCTTTATTTTGTTTTCATTTGTCTTTGATAGATTTCTTCTTATGCTCCTTTTCTTTCTAAATATGTCTCTCTAATTCTATACTCAGCAAATTTTTTCTTTGCAACAAATTTTAAAGAATTAATAGTAGATAAATCTATATATATGTTTATATACTTATATATATATATTTTTCTTCAATATATTTTAATATACACGTCTTGTGATCTCAACCCATTGTGTTGTTATATCGATTTAGTTGTATCTCCATTTGGGGTTTTCTTGGCAGAAAGACTAGTGTTTCCCCATTTCCTTCTCCAAGTCATATTACAGATGAGGAACTGAAGTAAATAAGAGTTAAGTGATTTGTCCGGGGTCACACAGTAAGTGTCTGAGATTGGATTTGAATTCAGGTCCTCTTGACCTGACTCCTGGTGCTCTATCCACTTTACCATCTGTCTCCTCAACCATAGTAGACATCTGATAAAGTTTAATTGAATTGATTCTTTGTTCCTAAAGAAAAATATATTTGAAGATGTAGTTTTATAAAAATTGTCAGCTGTTTTCTCTATTTTTAAATAATTGTTGAATAAAATAAGCATTAATTTCTTTTTTTAGGTCATTTCCCAACAACTACTGGGACAAATTTGTAAAAAGAAAGGTAATATTTTTATAAGAAATTCTCTGAATTCTTCCTTACCCTTTAAGTACAATGCAGATTTTAATTTTTGTATGCAATACATATTGAATAATTGTGTAAAATGGGGATCAGAATATTTATGCTTCAAAAATGAGATTAGAATGATATTTTAATTTAAAGGATAAACTTTTTGAAAAAGAACTACACTATACCAGTCGTAAAATAAATGCCCAATAACTCTATGCACCATAGTCACTTCTGATACAACTGAGACTAAAACCACATTGTACATTTTGATTTAAAAAAGAATTCTCTGAAATGGCAAAGAAAATCAATGATGTCTCAGTACAAATTATCTTATGTGACATCTAAAACCCTAGTCTTTTCCTCTTCAATTTTCACTATAGGTATTAAAAAAAACTCTAGTAATTATGAATTGATAACTCAATGAACTGATCCAACCAATCTGGAGAGCAATAAAGAACTATGTGCAAAGAGCAAATTCAAACCCTATGACCCAGAAATTCCAATTCTAGGCCTATATCCAGAAGAAATCATAAAAAAATGGGAAAAATCCCACATGTTCCAAAATATTCATAGCAAATCTTTTTGTAGTGGCAAAGAATTGGAAATTAAGGAGATGCCCATCAATTGGGGAATGGCTAAACAAGCTGTGGTACATGAATACTATGTAATACTATTATTCTGTAAAAAAACATAAATAGTCAGATTCTAGAAAAGCATGGAATGAATTATAGGTTCTGATGCTGAGTGAAGGAGCAGAACCAAGAGAATAATGTACACATTAACAATAACATTGCAAGATGATCAACCCTGATAGATACAGCTGCTCTCAGCAGTTCAGCGAGTTAGAACAACCCTATTAGATTGGCTATAGGTAATGCTCTCCCCATCCAGAGGAAGAAAAACAAAACAAAACAAAGTCCTCCAGAATTTAATGAATAATACATGCTTTTTAAAAAAAAAATCTCTTGTGTTTTTCTTTTCCTTAATCCTAGTTCCTCATATCGAAAAACATATTTTTACACAAATGTGTTCACCTCTGAGGGGGTGAGGGATGGGAAGGAAGGGTGGATGGATATTTTGTAACTTAAAAATATATATAGGCATATGGATAAATGTTAAAAAAAACCTTCATAACATGTATTTGGAAAAATAAAATATCAATAAGAAAAGAAAAAAAAGAAATGAAAATTCACCTTGTATTCCACCAGAAACCTGAGGGAAATATTTCCAACTCAGAATTACTTGCTAGGTGTAGTTGCAAGAGGAAAAAATTAAGTAACCCTCTTCTTTTTTTCTTTTTGGATATTTGTTTCACAGTGTTCACTAGTTTAAACACAAAGTTTTAAAGTTTTAAATGGATTAGCACTTTCTTACTATTGCTTATTTTTATTTAAATCAAAAAAGGAAAAGGAAAACCTCTTATCTGAGGCTAGAGTTTGAATAAATAGATAATTAGAACATATATTTTTAAAGAATTGACAAATAAGATTAAATTGATTTTGTAGCCTTCTTTCTTGATCCTATTTACAATTAATTGATTTTGTCCTCCAATGCACTATGTTATTATTCTTTGTCTCTCAACTATTAGAAATTCAGCTGGCCTGTAATAAGCTAAGTTTAAAGGTCCAGTTCCTTTGGTAATCACTGTTCTACTTTTGCCTCAAGGAAATCTGCTAACCTTGAGGGATGTGGATGGACATTAGGGAGACTAATCCAGTATCCTTCAAGGATGTCTGCTCCACATCTCCGATCCTTGCAGGTGGATTCAAGCAATGAACATTTCTTAGTTCTTAGAAAGGAAGATGAGGGTTTTTCCTAGCCCCTTATTCCCAACTTCTAGTTGATTATATTGTTCCCTATGTTTTAACAAGTAACCATCATATTGTTCTCAATCCCATGATGTCATTAACCCTAAAGCCAAATTGTATTATTCCCCCACCTACTCTTCTTCTTGTCTTTGTTCTAAGCTTATAAAAAGGAACTGAGTTCCCATCTCAGTGTCTTTGGCTAAGCTGAGACATTTATTGACCTATTCTATTGGCAAGTAGTGCCCCTGTTAATAAAATGTTCTCTTGCTTAAAGACAATGTGCCTCAGTCAATCTTTTGTTAAATTTCACTTGTGACACTAAAAAGAGTCTGGTCAAGGTAAACATAGTCTACTTTTTACCCAGATTAGAGTCTCAGTTCTTCATTTCCCAATGAAGTAAATGAATAACTGGTACTGGTACACTTGGCTATGTTAGGGAGTAGCTCCTTATAAGTGAAGAAAATGATGATTTAAATAGCTTTTGTGCCTACAATGTACAAATTCCTTTGGGCTACTGAGGTTAAAATAGACAAGACATATTCATCAAGTAATTATGTTTTAAGAGCTTTTAATTATTTTTATTTATTTTGAAGCAATGTGATTCCAAATAATGAATAAACATTATGGGAAAGACAGAAAAATAAAAAACACCTTAATATTTGTGTTTAAATGATGAAAATGAAATTTTTTGAGGACTTGAAGCTAGCAAAAATAGATTTCTACCTTTTTCTTTCTTTCAGGTTATGGATAAGTATGGAGAGTTCTATGGCCGAGATAGAATCAGTGAATTACTAGGTATGGATAAAGCAGCTCTAGATTTCAGTGATGCTCGAGAAAAGAAAAAGCCAAAGAAAGACAGCTCCTTATCAGCTGTGTGAGTACTTTCTTCTGCCTTCCATGTCATAGACCTTTTTGCCACAGAACAAGAACAAAATATGAAAAGTATAGATGTAGATATATTTCTTATATATGTAATATATCATAATATATGATATAATACAAATAATATATACTTCTTATATATTAGATATAGTATTTCATCTCAGAGATAGTTGATCATTTAGTTTAGCTTCATTCCCAGACTTAACAAACATTGGTATGCTAAATATTAAATGTTAAATGTAAGTTACTTATATTAGCAAACCTACATTTTATCAGTAAGCCTACTAATAATGAAGAATCGTTGAAATTAGTCTGCTTTCCCAATTTTTATAATTTTTTGAGAGAAGGAGGGAATTTGAAGTCTGTGACTTCATCAGTTTGGAGAACTGGTATGTGGAAATTCTTCTTTCCACAAAGTGATATTTTATCTTTAAAAGACCCATCTTAGGCAATCTTTCAATTTTTTTTACAGACTTTGAACATGTTCTGCAATAAAGATATTTGTTTTAGTGATAGTGTGTAAATATACTTAGGCATAATGTGAGATAAAAGGAAAAGCTAGGCATACAAGTGACTATCAAAACGAATGCCACCTTTTAATTAGGTATAGTTGTTTGTGATCCTATTTCACATAGATCCATGCAATTGGATTAATGAGGGCAAAAAATAGTTATGTAACCAGACATTTGCCCTTCCCCATTCCTGTCCTTCTCTATGTCCTATTCCCTTGTTCCTTCCTCTAGACCCCCTCCCCATCATAACTATATAGTCTATATGTCACCTATATGATGTATACTGTTACAAATCATTATATCTTACATATCAGTGGAGTTAAAAATACAATATACATACACATATCTATATTACTTTATAAACTATACACATAACTAGATAAAGAAATAGATATAAAATATAGAAAAATATATAGATAAGTACCTATTTGGAATATTCACTCTGAACCAACAAACATCCATCTTGCTCAAAGGCTTATAATGACAGTACCACTGAAAGTCACATTCTAGTCAAATCCACTAGTTTAGTGTGAGAAAAACCCTAAATCACTCTGGAAGCCCCAGGAAAGCCACCCAGCATCTCAAATTAGTTACTCTAATTTTTCTTTGGTACACTGAAGGGTAATTATTAAATCTTATTATAACTTTGAGAGTTCTAAATAAAAGAAAAATCTTCTCTTGCATATAGCAGTCTTTTTCAGTTACTTTTAAGCACAGTATTATTAGTATCTTTTAAAAAATGAAGACCAAAGTCTAGTATACCATTTTCAAAATCTTTGTACTATAGTTATCTATAGGTATAAACATAGTATTTTATACAGAAAGTAATCCTGCTTTTCTAAAATAGCTCTATAATTGTACTTTTGATACCTACATTTAAAGAGAAATGTGGACTGCCTCAAAATTCCCTGAGATCTAAAATGATTAAAGGAATAAAGTCATAATGTACTGAGATAGGCTGGGGTGGGGAGATCTTAGAAACAGCTGTTTCTTTTGAACGAGGAAATCAGACAACTCTCTGACTTAAGAAAAGAAAAAGGAAACTTTATTATAAAGGTTACCACAAGTAAATAAGCAATACCAAGAGTTGACCAGCTAAATTTTCCTATGGAAGTTGAGTATCCCTAAATAGCCAGGCAAAGGAAGTATGAGAGTTGCTATAGCAACTGGGCTTAACGAGAGGCAGCAAAAAGCAGTCTAAACTGGTCAGCACCTTGCAGAGGGAAAAGCCATTTTTCTTTCAAAGAGCCCTTGGGGGAGGGATCAAATGGAATTAGGGGCATCACTGAGAGAAGCATGGTCAGAAATGGGAGGAATTAGGGGCAGAACTTGGAAGTACCAGGGAGCAACTAAGGTATGGCTTAAAGATCCATGACATCTGGAGGAACTAAGGCTATAGATTAACCTTAAATTTTTAAAGCAAGAGATCAACTTGACTGGGAGTTTTAGGGTCTTTGTTAGCCCAAAGAAGCCTTAAGGAACTTATGATGTATAACTAGGAGAGCCTGGTGAGATAATGTGGAGACACTAGTTTAGATAGGATTACATGGATGATAATACAGAGTCAGTATAAAAATAGGGAAGGTTAACAGTTTTACAAGATTAAGGACTATACTAGTCATATACTAGAACTAGGAAATATCTCACAAGTTATTAAATAAGCCATATAAAAAGAGATTAAAGTGCAAATGTTCTTTAGTGTACATAAACAGGTCAAAGGACTGACAGTGACTGTTCCCATAGAATCTGGAAGTTGGGAAGGTTGTATAGCCTAAACTTCTCATTGTCCAGTGAACTGAGGCAAAAGAGGACAAGAGGCTTGTTCTAAATCACATGCTTAACTTACTTATCTAATGTTCTTTGCACTAAAGGTATTATAAATTAAGCCATATAAATTTAGAACACAACCAACAGGTTTTTTTTTTTGTTTAGAATTAAAATAAAAAATTAATAATCTTAAAGTATAATGAATTGAATTCCTAAAAGAAATGATTATTAAAACATAGAAAAGTATTATAAAGATTCAGAAAATCAGTTTTCAGTCCTATCCATAGGGAGGGGATCATCAATGAGATTATATAATAATCATATAAAAATTTTTTTTCAGCTGTATACTGGTATTAACAAAATCTCAGTTGAATTTGGCTTTAGCTTATATAGAGTAGGTATAAAAAATTCTTTAAATACTGATTGCTTTGGAAGGGATGGATGGCACTAGCAGCTGAATTCAGGAAAGGCTTCATAGATAAGATACTGCTTGAGCTGCTTCTTGAAGAAAGAGAGGGATTCTGTGTTTCAAAGGTGAGAAGGGAAGGCATTCCAGACCTTCCAAGCTTGGGAAACAACCAGTGCAAAGTCATGGAGATGGAAGATTTAAAAAATTTTGATGTAAGTCAAAAATATGTGTGTACATTTTTATAGTTTTCAGGAATGCAAAGTAGGAGGAATTTGTATTTTACCTAAGATAAAACTAATATAGCCTTTCAAAAGTGAAATAAATGAAAAGTCTACTGGGGACAGAATCAGAAGTTATATTCTTATATAGCAAGGGAGAGCATTTCATAAAGTCTGTTTTACACTTTAGAAGGTGTTAGAATGTATTTTCAAGAGATACTGTGAAGTCTTCTTTTAACACCTTTCAAAATATGATTGGTAGTTATCCACCGAGATACTTTATCATTCACAGTAGTAAAAATTAATTCTATAGGGTTATTTTTTTATTTCAAAAGCTATGCTCTTTTTTTTATCATTACAGGCTTAATTCAATTGATGTGAAATATCAGATGTGGAAACTAGGAGTTGTTTTCACTGACAATGTAAGCTTATTTTAATAAATCTATAGCAACTAAAGATTTTAAACCAACTTAGCCATGTCTTTTTATCATTTATAAGATGCACAAAAGACTTTATATGTGTATATATGTTTTAAATTTTTACAAATATCAATTTAATGGTTAATTTCTAACAAAATTATGACAGTTCTCAACTCATTCAGATTGTTTTCAGGAGTTAAAAGAATGAAAGTGGAATATTCACAAATCAAAAGAAATTATGATGTAAATTAATTTACATTTGAAACATATTAAAACTTAAAAGAAAACAAATACTCCCAATTTACTGGCACCCTCTAAGAATCTAAAGAAAATAAGAGGAAAGGTCATACAAATATTTGAATAAATATTCATTCTGACAAAATCATCTTTTCTGAAAGGAAGGTCATATGAAATTATTTTGCTCCTTTATCCTTCTTTTACTAAGAAGCATTTTAAAACTAAACCTAGGGTTCTGGAGGATATCAAAGTAACATAAAAAAATAATGAAATGCTTGGAAACCACCTGCTTTAAAAAGGAAATACTATTTTCTTCCCATTTTCCAAAATGTGTTTATGAATTTTAGCTAGGTGTTCTCATTTAATTTTCTTTAGAAAAATTTCCATTATCTGTATTATCTGCTTCTTACACAGGGCTGCTAAGCTTTATCAGAAAAAGTTATGAAAATACAGCCTGTGCCTTTCTAATATTTACTAGGCCCTTTCTAGGATGCTTTCCATCAGTAATAGCAAACATTTACTTAGTGCCTACACTGTGGCCAGGTCCTGGGAATGCATATATAAAACTGAGTCTTACCCTCAAGGAGTTAACATTGTACTTATAATTTTTTTATTCACCTCTTTTCACATTCCCATCACTACAACAATTCCAGATATTTTTTCTCCCATTCAAGCTCCTGAAGGACCCAATCTTCAGAGACAAATGTAATATAGTAGACAGAGTACCAGCTTTGGAGTCAGATAATTTGAACTTCAATCCTAGCTCAGCTTTTTCTACCTGCATTACCTTGGACCAGTCTCCTCTGAGACTTAAGTTTCCTCATTTTATAGTAAGAGGATTATAAGAGATGACCTTTAGCAGAAAGCCTCCCCCACATAATTTCTTATTTTAAATATGGATATTATAGGAACAGCCAAAGGGCCCAGTGGATAGGGCATTGGGCCTAGATTCATGTTGTTCTGAGTTCAGATTTCTCCCTCTCCTTTATTACAGATAGCTAAGCAGTTGTTAATTCTTATCAGTTCTGCCTTCAAAAATCTCCCTAGATTTATTCCCCACTTTATATTCCTACTATTCCTACTTCAACTAACTTCACTCAGTCATCCATTTTTTTCTCTTTAGACTTTTATAACTTCTTAATTCCTGTCTTCAGGAATATTATTATTGGGTTAAAATTGATTTGGAATCTTCTAATTCATTCTCCACACCACAAACAACTTTAACCATATTATTCTTCTACTCAAAAACTTGTAGTGCTTCCTCATTGTAACTAAGTGAAATATATATTTCCAACCCTGGAATTCAAGACCCACTATAATCTGACTCTTTATCTTTCCTGATTCATTTTGCACAACTCTTCTTTATATACTTAATACATTTCAATCAAATTAGATGTCTCTTAATGCTGAAGAACTTATGATGAAAGAAAAATGCTATCCATCTCCAGAGAAATAATTGATAGTATCTCAATGCAGATTAAAGCATATTTTGTTAAACATTTTTTATTTTTCATGGTTTTTAGTCTCTGTTTTCCTTTATAACATGACTAATATAGAAGTATGTTTTACATGACTTCTTCCCATGTATAACGTATATCTAATTGCTTGCCTTCTCAAGGAGGGGAAAAGGATGAGGGAAGGGAAAGAATTTGGAACACAAAATTTTTTTAAAAAGTAATATTAGAAATTTTTAATGTAATTGGGAAAATTTTTTTTAAAGAAAGCAAAATAGACATCTGAGGGGCAGCTAGGTATCATAGTGGATAGAATACCAGCTCTGGAGGCAGGAGGACCTGAGTTCAAATGTGACCTCAGACACTTAATTACCTGACTATGTGATCTTGGGCAAGTCACTTACTTAACCCCATTGCCTTGCAAAAAAAAAAACAGACATCTTTGTTGCCCCTTCTCATCTTTCCCTTTCTTCTCTTGACTTTTGGTTTACTCTGAAACAGCCTGAAATTTCCTTCTCCCTTCCTGATGTCCCTTCCTTCAGTGTCCAATTCAGTTTCCACATTCTCCATAAATCCTTCTGTGCTTCCCCTTAAATGTAATCTACCACCTTAAATTTATCTTAACCTCTTGAAATATTTCATCATTCATTCACCATAATCCACTCAAATCATAGTAATTTGAAAAAAAAGAAAAATCTTGCATATTTATTTTAGCCCAATAAATATTTATTATACAGCTATATTCAGATCTATAGTAAATGCTTAAAAGATGTTATAACAAATCACAAATTTTATTACTTTATCAACTCCTTAACTCCTTGAGAACTTGGTGTTTTTCCCTAACACTCTACCTTTCACTGTCAAGAGATCAAGTTTAACAGTTTTTTAATCAGTCCTCATTCTCTTTGACCTCTTGAATCATTGTCACTGAGGCTGTACTTAATAGATGTTTGTAGATATTTTTGTTAAACCTAAACTCTTTCTTCCCTTTCTTTCCATACCATTACAGAGTCTTGATTCTTGCTGACTTTCCTTCTTTAACCTGTACTCTAAATATGCAAGTACTTCAAGGGTTCATCTTCATTCTGTTATTCTTGCTCTGCTATCCGATTTTCCTCACAGATTTCATTTATTCCAAAAGCTTCAACTTCCACATATAAATACATGATCACAAATTCTAAGTTTTTTTATTCTCATTCAAACAGTGTAATTCAAAATTTTATCAGTAACCCTGTACTACATGTCATCTAAAGGCTAATTTATTTGTTTCAAATAAAGGGAGAAGTGAGAGGAAAAAAACAGAAAATCCAAGTATCATCTGCTAATTCCTTGGACTTTTTGTAGTATAATAAGTCAGTAACATTTACTGACCATCTGGGTGTAGAGTATTGTAATAAGTTCTGAAAAAGTCACAAGAAAAGCAATTAGTCCCTCCCTCCTGAAGACAATTTTTAATGATCTGGAAGAGTCCACTTAAAAAAATGTAAATGACCAATTAACATGACTATTTGAATTTACTTATATTCTGAAAGATAATCAAGGAAATAAAGTTATTGTATTTAGATGGTATTAAGTTGATAACAAACTGATGATTTTCTTTTTCTGTGTTTCTTCTCAATAGTCATTTCTCTATTTAGCCTGGTACATGACCATGTCTGTCCTTGGACATTACAATAATTTCTTTTTTGCTGCACATCTTCTCGACATTGCTATGGGATTCAAAACATTACGTACCATCTTGTCTTCAGTGACCCACAATGGTAAACAGGTAAAGTCTTTCCACTTCTTTTTCCACAACTTTAGAAAACTTCTTAATTCATATAGATGACTACGAGTGCTACAGTTTGAAAAGTGACCAGCCTGGGATTGTCTGATAAATAGTTGTTTGTTCATTTGTTTGTATTTTCCCCAACATCAAACTTTATAAATGTAGGTTAGAAATCAGGTAACACATCTAAGATTCATATACTCAAGTCAATGGTAGAACCAGGATAAGAACCCATATCTCTTGCCTCTCAGTTTTCTGTTGGCAACTTTTGAGTAGATAAAATATGATAGATATTTGTAATGATCCAAGACAAGACAAGGTAGTGAAACTGAATCACAACATTTTGCAGGATTAGAGGCATATCTTAGAATAACAGAGCTGACCAGAACAGGGTAGCAGTGTTCTTGATAGAAGAAACAGAACCCAGGAAATCCTTGTTCCATAATACTTACAGATGAGTTTATATGTAAGAACTACTATTTAAGCCCAGGAAGTGTACACTAATATTTTCTTTGGTAATACAAAGATGCAAAGCCCCAAAAAGGCTATCAGGAGAGAATTTGACATTCTCGATTCATCAGAATTAAGTCTGGGAACTGTAATAATAGTTGACATTGCCTAGCATCTGGTGATTGGAAGAAGATGTTTAAACGTTAAACCTTTTAAGTAGCTCAATACTATTTTCAATCAATTCTATACTTTTAATACAATTTTCAATGTTATTTTAAACAATTAACAAACATTAACTAAGTGCTGGGAGATTGGAATACAAGGACAAAAACAAAAAAGTTTCTGTCCTCAAAAAATTTACATTCTGTCAGGGGAAACAGCATGACATATATGTCCATATGCATGTTAAATATCCTGGGTAAATGATTAATGATTTTCACATGGGTTCAATGTATTTTTCATTGTTTTATAGCTTGTATTGACTGTGGGATTGCTGGCAGTTGTTGTTTATCTATACACAGTTGTGGCATTCAATTTTTTCCGAAAATTCTACAATAAAAGTGAAGATGGAGATACACCAGATATGAAATGTGATGATATGCTAACGGTAAGCTTATGTACTTTAGAATAATCTTGAATGGAATTTTTCATTTCATATGTCATGTTACTCATTCTTTAATTCTCATCCATCATAACGCATGATGTAGTATTGTTATATCAATAACCACATGGGAATTAGAACTGTTACTATGCAGGAAAAACAACTGTAATTCTAGTGAATTTCTGAACTATTAAAAATTCTTAAAATATATGAGGAAGATGGTGATTTAGAATTGACTTAAGGGAAAATTGTTTAATAAGTAGAAAGCTCCAAAAGTGACTTCTTGGATATATTACAGAATTGGATTTTTAATGAATAGTTTGAATTAGGTAATCCCTCAGCTCCCTTCTGACTCCTAAATACTGTCATTACTAATTTCTGAGTTTAGATGCAATCAAGAGCAAACTTAAATTCTCAGTAATCACTTGAACTCTGCAGAACTCATCTAGGTCACTTAAATATACAAAACTTTTAAACATTCCATGAAAAAAATTAATATAAATGATCCTAGTTTTTCAATTAAAGATTACTTTAGGATTGTGAATTCAGAGTTGGGAGAACTTTGGAGATCTTCTAATGCAACTTCAAAATTTTAAAGCTGAAGAAACTGAGATCTAGGAAGGCTAAGTGTCTTACCTGAAATCACAAAAATATTAAATAGCAGACAGGAGATTAACTCACATCCTCTGTCTCCAAATATAGAACTTTTCCCCATAGACCATACATCTTCAATTGGACATCCCATATTTAATTCAAATCCACATGACCCAAACAGAACAAAATCATCCCTTCTTAACTTCTCTACATTGATTTAGTGACTAAATATGCTGTACCATATTTTCCGATCTCCCAGGTCCACAATTTCATAGTAATTTTTAACCCATCATTATCATTTACCCCTTATAAACAATCAGTTGTCAATGTTGTAATTTTATTCTCCCAACTTGCATATCCTTCCCCTTCTCTCCATTCACACTTCCCAGGAAGGTCCATATTATTTTTCAACTGGACTAATGAGGCTGTGACACATCAAGTACTTTTTAAAAATCTATTTAGTCCTTTTTCAGTTGCTTAATTTCAGCCATGGCGAATGTTTCACTTTGCTGCTACCATCCAATCACTGATCATGGCTCATCCAGCAGATATCTATTACCATGAAGACAATTCTAATTCTGTTAGATACTTACTGTAGTAGTGTAAATATTCTTTTGGGGGAATCTGCACATAGTTGGGATGGATGTGAAAGGCTTCCACCCCTCCCCATCTCTTTCTTGCCTTTTGGCGAGTGGGTGATTTTGGAGTGGGTGATTTTTGTGTTACTCAGGGAGCCATTGTAGCTGGCATTTGTGACTGTATGACTATGACTGTGTGTGTGGGGGTATGATGTGTATGTGTATGTGTGTGTGTGAGAGAACATGGGTGTGTGTGCAATACCCTTCCTGTTCCCCACCTCCCTTGGCAGGGCCAGGATGCTCTTCTTCTGCTGCTGGTGCTCATCATGGAGACCAAATGAGTTGAAATTCCCAACAGCATACTGGATGATCTCTACAGGTCTTTGAAGAAACTGGTTTTGATATAAGAGATTACATTTGCAAGAATGATTACATTTAACTGAGATTCAATGACCAACTAGCTCATTTGTATATCATCCCAGGAAAACCAAAGGATACAAAATTCAACCCAAGAACTAGAAGAGAGATCTGGAATATCAATTGTTTCTCAATTGAGAAATTACCCTGCCATAAAAATGATATAACCCCAAACTCAAAACTTCATTTGGCACCTAACAAGTTCTTCGTGGCCATTCCATTTGTCAAACCACTAAGGGATTGGATTTCTCAAAGCTTTGGGGAGTCTTCAGACAGTGATTATAGATTTTCTTTAGCAGTTATTTCCAAATAGTTCTCCAGATGACCAATTGGTGAAGCATAGGCAATCACAGAAGCAGAAACCATTTAATAATCATTCTGATATGTATGATATTTTAAAAACAAAGAAATGTGAAGAAAACTTTATGTAGGGAAATTAAAGGATAATTTGAAACAGGATCTTGTTTGATTCAGATTTCCTAGTTCATTAATGAGAGATTCATGTTAATTTAAGATGGTCTATTAAAATACACAATAACAAATAGAAAAAAATGACTCCTCATTTTGTGTAGTCAGTAGAACCTTCATTTCATGCCTATTTCAACTCTGCCAGAAAAAAGCCTGTGGTATTTGGGAGATTTAAAAAAAATCAGGACATATAAGACAGAAGTTAAATGTTTCACTTGGAACCAGCTGGTGGATTCTGAACCTATTTTCCAGCATGTAGCAATTACTCCTTGCCGGGAAATCAATAGGATATATAGCTAGATTCTTCCTCTCTCAGAAAGTAATTATAATTATTAATAACATAGTCACAGAAACTGGTAGCAACAACAAAAACTCTTTATCTAGGATAATTTGGAATAAAAGGAAAAAAATAGATGGGGGTTGTAACAAAAAGTAGGAGAATCACTTCTAGCAACCATCTTCATCTGCTCAGATTCTTTAGATAGGAGAGAAGTACACCTTTTGTGCTCATTGAAAAACCAAATGATTCAAGCTTTTTCAACATTATTTTCAACTTCTCTATAAAGATTGAAACTTCCAAAGCAAAATGGTCAAGGAGGTGCCAGCTGTACCACCCTTTTTATGATGAGAGCCCCAATGAGCCAGAAAAAGCTGGCTAATTGATAAATTGAAAATGAAATCTGATTCTAGTGATTGCTTTGGTGCATTGAGAAGAGCTACCTACCATTGAAGTGCATAGGTTACTTCTGCTGCCAAATCAGTCTCACTGAATATTGTCCTCAGCTCAATTAGTGAAAGCATAGATGAAGCTCCATCCATACACTACTGAAAACAGTACAACTGACTGTTAGATATAACAGGGACTGACTTAGAAACTTGAACCTGCTCTATAACAGAACAAACACAAGTGAAGTAGCAAAAAATGCACCTGTATTATGTTGAAGGATATCTATATTTTAAAAAGAGCAATACAGAGTGAAATAAGTAGAATCAGGGAACACAATTTAATTAATTAAAATATAACAAAATAATTTATACAATAACAACATTGTAGAGGCAAAAACCTTTGAAAGACTTAGGAACTAGTTCAACAAGATGACCAACCAGCATTCTAAAACAATCTTGAGGAAACATGCTAATAATCTCCTGATAGCTAAAGACCTCAAGATGCAGATTGAGATATTTATGTATGTGTGAATACATATATTTATCACATATATTTTGAACATGTCTAATAGTTTTATATGTTTACTTGGGTATTTTAGAGTTAGTTTTGCCTTCCTTTCTCAGCTGGAGTTGGGGAGATGGGACAAAAAACAAAAATATATTTGATGAAATTAATTTTTAAAATACTGATTTTTAAGCCAGGATGTCTACAGTCAACTTAAGGATCATAGGACTTCCAGAAGAACTAAAAAATATGAACAATATAATATAAGAAATAATGAAAGAACATCACTCAGGACTTCTGATCAGAGTCCTAATCAAAAGAATCTACAAATTCTCTCTAGAAAAACAAAGCATTATATAAATTCCATAACTGATTAAATTTGACAATTCTAATGTCAAGTTTTACAATATGACTACAAAAGAGATTTCAAAATATGAAGGAAAGAAATTTTGAATAAATGTCTTTTTTTTACACCCACCAGTAATAGTAAAAGAATGTGTTCTAAAGAACCAGTAAAGCACTCACCGTAATAGCAGAAGAATGTATTTCAAAGAACAATGCAACTCAAGAAACAACCCAAGGTGATATCTCTTCAACCCTTAAAAGGAAAATGAAGGAAAAATCAAAGGAAAATGAACATTCACTAAAAAGAGGAATATCTGAAGCATTTTTACCCCCAAAAAACTCAATAAAAACAAGTGTAAAACTTCACTTTTCACACAATAACAAGTCAAGATAAAAAACTAAAGCAATCACAAGTGGTTAAATTATATTCAAGAAAAAGGGAAAAACAATATGGCACTTTTGAGGATAAAAACAAGGACAATATTTCAGGTATCATTAAGAAGTTTCTTAAGGTACAAAAAGAGGTAGAAATGAAAGCAGAATTTAAATAGAAGTGAAAGTAGAGATACAAGTCTGATACAGCATGAACTGAACCTCATAATACTTTGTTTACTAATGAGTAAATTTTTTTTGTGGAACTTCACTGAAGAATGGAGAACGGGACCTGAAAGGGAAAAGGGAAGAAAGAAGATAAGTGAGAAAATGTATCATATTCCCTATTCAAATAAATAGAAAATAATGAACAGATAATAAAAAAATTCTCCTGGATAGAATGTTCAGAAAGACAGATGTGACCAAAAAAAAAGTTAAGGACTATGGAAACTTAAGAACATCTCTAGAACTCCAATTTCATCTGAAATGATGTCATGTTGGTTCCGTGCTTTCCTTATCACATCAAAGTCCATGAGAATCCCATCAAATAACTTCCTGTTTCCTTATAACCACTAAAAAATTTGGTAGACTCAAAAGCCAAATAATTGGAAAATTTTTTACTCTGTGCATAAAATACACACCTGTGGCTAAATGCAGGCCTTTCTTAATATAGCATACAACACAATCTTGCATCACATATTTTAAAGTAAATCAATTAACAAATATATGGCTAATTTTTATTTATATAGTACTCTGCTAAGGGCTATGAAGACACAAGAGAATAAATTACAATATCTGCTGTCAAGTAGATTAAATTACTTAAGGAGGCAAAACATGTATAAGTATTAAATAAACAAGTAATTGCTATAACAATAATAATAATAATAATAACTATTATTTTATTTAACACTTTAAGGGTTTCAAATTGCTTCACATGTTAACTCCTTTACTTGAGTATTTGATCTTTACAACAATATTGATCTTTACAACAACCTGTGAAGTATATGCTATTATAATCTCCATTTTTTTAGATAAGGAAATGAAGGCACAGAGAAGTCAAATTATTTGATCAGAGTCACACGGTAAGACAAGAAGGAAGGAAAGAAGAAAATAAAAAAGGTGGAGGGAAGGAAAAGATAGAATGAGAATGGGAGGGGAGGAAGGAACAAAGGAATTAAGGGACTTATTAAGTGTTTTCTATGTGGCAGGCAAGCAAGGGAATGAAATACAAACAAAAAGAAAGATAAGTGTTGCTCTTGTATTATATAATAAATACATACCTTCTAACCAGGAAAGATAATATACAAAGGAAGCTGGAAAAGTAAGGGGAGAGGTAAGGGATGAAGGTATCTGATACAAAGCTTGAATTTGAAGTCTAGAAAGTCAGAAACAGGACCAAGAGTAGAGTGGAGTCAGGCCAGCCTGGGACCCTTTACAAAACGGAAGCTCTAGTAGGAATTCATCAATGGGAGAAAGGAATAGACCTTGAAGATTTCATGATGAGTGAGCTGTAGGATGTTAGACTATTCCAGGGAACAGACCCTAGGCATTAAGGGAAGTTCCAGAAGAAGATGGTGATGGAACATGATTTTGAACTCCAGAAGAGCAAAAATAAGACTAGGATGGAAATGTGTGAAGGAGTGTTCACAGAAAGATTTTAATTCAGATCTTCTTGACTTCAAGTCCTGCCATCACTGTGGCATATGTTGTGCCACCTAGATGCATAAATTGTGTGATACTGAAAATAATATACTGAGCCTTGAAGAAAGGAGAGATGGGGTAGTCAAACTGACTTTCATGGAAAGGGTGAGATTTGGGCTTGGTAAGATTTAGAAAGGCAGAATAAACAAAATATTTAAAGAATAACATGAGAAAAGAGACTGATATATGGAATATTGAGACTACAAGTTAACTATGCTGAAAAGCAGACTGAATTGGTGAAGTAGATGTGGACATTTTATTTAGGTTTGGGCTTAGGATTTTGAATTTGATGAGGAAAGGAGGAGGTATTAAAGGTTCTTTAATTCAATTTAAAGCAAAAAATATATGCTGATAGGTTGCAAGGTAGATAGTGGTGGACTTGGATATTGGAAATTCAGGGCTCAAATTATGCATTATTAGGTAAACAATCTCTCAGCCTCAGTTTCTATATTTGGAAAATGAAATAAAAATAACACCTATCTCAGAGGATTGTTTTGAGGAACAAATCAAATAATATATGTAAAGCACTAAACAAACCTTAAAATAATATATAAATATTAGTTCTTATTAAAGAAACACAATTTATTAAAATTACTGTGTTCCTAAGGATCTATTCTTTAATTCTGGCATCCTAAACATACTATTAATAATAGCATATATACATATATATAAATATATATTGTTTTAAAGTTTACAAAGCACTTTATAAATATTACTTCATTTTATAATTACAATAATCCTGGGAGGCAGATAATAATATAATCCCCATTTCAGAGTTGAGGAAACTGGGGCTAATGGAATTTATTTAAGTGACTTTACCCAGAGTCATATAGCTAGTGTCTGAAGTCATATCTGAATTTGAATCTTCTTGAATCCATATCCAATATTCTATCCACTGAGTCACCTCTGCTATCCTTCTTTTCTGAAGCTATGCAAAAATGTTCTATTAATTTTTATCTATAAAAGTAAAAAGAAATCCTGAAATTTTGCCTAGGATAAATTGTTGATTCTGTTTATTTAGATTTGCTAAACTCCCAATAATTCAATTTACTCATTTATGTGAGCCAATGAATGCATCCATCTTTTCCATGTCACCACCTACTCTCACCAATTGTTTCATTCTGTTTCAAGCATCTTTGCTATTTTCTGATGTTTGATGGAAAAATTGTATTTCATAAAAGGATGGGAATAGATTAAGATATTGATTTAGAATTCATCATAAAACTTACCCCTACACCAACTGACAGTGATAAACTACTCACACTTTTGAACAATGCCTAGATTATGTCACTATATCGGCTAAGAATTTCCTTAAGACAGACACTGTACCCTCTGATTATATGGCTAATTAATTATGTGTTACCTACCCAATAAGCATTAAAAAAAACCCTTTGAATCTTTTAAATATGGTATGATGTAGGGAAATCCAGATACTGTGTCACATTTAAAAGAGAGAAATAAGAAATTCTAGTTAAAAAAATTATTGCTGGGGACCCAGATTAATCTGAAATTCTCAAAAGTTTTACAAATAATCAAATTAGTCCCTCTCTATCCTTTACCACTTGGAGATTATAATTGGTTTGGAGCACGGCAAGAAATAAACCCACCTTAAAATTCCAAATGATTGAAACCTCCCTTCCCATGCAATAAAGTCAGAGCTAGAAGTATTTCTGAATAGCTGCCAGATTGTTAGCATTGTTTGTGGAATTTAAGATCCTTGAATTCAGGATTGTTTTTCATTTCATTGTTTTTCATTTCAAACAATCTAAACTGCCATAAGACCATGAACATACCTATTTCTGGACGTCATGTGTAAAATAAGAAGTTGGACTAAGTCAGCTAATCAGTCAACCAGTATTTGTTCAAGTAATGTACTGGGCACTGGGACACAAAGACACACTAAACAGTCCTTGCTCTACTGGAAGGAATAAGTACAGATAACCAAATACTAAATCATATGAAATCACTGGTGGGAGCAGAGGGGAGAGGGAAGGTACCTAATATTTGGAAGGATAAGGACCAGTCTCAGGAGACAACATATGAATTAAGCTTTGTTGTAACCTACAAATTATATGTGGTAGAGGTGAAGTGCTTTCCAGACATGGTGGCACAATACCCCAGTACAAAAAGCACAGAGGGAACTTAGATTATCTTGTATCAAGAAGAGAAAGTAGATCAGTTTAACTGGAATGGAGAGTATGTGAGAGGAGGAATATATAGCAAGCCTAGGAAGGAAAACAGGAGCCAGATTGTAATGGGCTTTAAATGCCAGAAAGGGAGTTTATACTTTATCCCTGAGCCTATAGGGAGCCACTGTTAATTTTGGAAAAGAGAAGTGACATGGATGAAACTGTTCTTCAGAAATATCACCTTGGCATCTAGTTGGAAAAATGGTGAGAAAAGGAAAGGTTTGATGTAGGGAGACTATAAGGAGGCTATGGCAAAGTCTGAAGTAGGGCAACAACCTGTGAAGGAAAAGAAAACCAGAACATCCCTACAGTTCCTTACAGTTTTAGCATATTGTCTAATAGATTCTTAAGTGTTGAAAAAGGACCTTGGAGTTCATTCATGTAGTCCCCAACATTGTATATGTGCATAGTCTTGTAAATATTCTGTTGTACTTTTTCATTTTCTTACTTTTTTTCTTTATCAGCTCAAAAAATATAACAACTATCAATCAGAACCAAACTTATTGATTTTATGCTTAAAATGTCATCTTAGTTGACATGAAGACGAACACTAGATATGTGGTTGGTGAAGGTGATTATTGGCTTTTAGAATTTGAATTATGTACCCTCAAAAGGCGAAATTCTTTTACAGGAAATTTCTACAGAAGCTGGCATAAAATAACTGAATAGTTAGACATGTGTAACACCCTGGCAGATAAATATTATTGCTAATATAGAAAATAAATTTCAATTTATGATAAATATACTTTATTCTTTATGTCTTATAAATTTCTCATCTATAGTGCAAAATATTTCAAGTACTTCTTGTGTTTTTAATAAAACTATGGGTCACAAGGTCAAAGTCATCTAATAAACTAGATGATGATTTAATTGGTGCTTGTGCTATTCATGTTGCCATGACTAATTGATTTATTTCTAGGTTCTCTGCTAAGTCTGGTCTTTTTAAAAACTAAATTTCTAAAATATTTTAGCACAGAACACAACAGAGATTTCAGATGATCTGTGGAAAATGAATGGTTCAACTAAATCTTAATTTCAGAAGTGTAGTCCTACTTTGCTGCTTTCTTTCTAAATTTAAAAACAACAGTTTTTCAGTCCTGTCCAACTCTTTGTGACTCCATTTGGGGTTTTTGTGACAAAGATACTAGAGCAATTTGTTATTTACTTCTCCAGCTCATTTATAGATGAGAAAACTGAGGCTAAAAGAGTTAAATCACTTGTCCACAAACATACAGCTAGAAAATGTCTGAGGCCCAGATTTGAATTCAAGAAGATGGGTGGGTCTTCCTGACTTGGCCCAGCATTCTATGCACTGTACCACATAACTGCCCTAAAAAGAAATTCATTTTCTCAAATTTTCGAATATGTTCAAAAATTTATATTAGCCAATATGCTTATTTAAACATGAAAGGATGGGAAAAGCATATTATTGCTGACTTTAGCATGAATAAATATTTATGTACATAAATATTTATACTTCTTTTTATGGTGGCAAAGAATTTAAATTGAAGAGATGCCTTTTAATAAGGAAATGGATGAATGACTTGTCGTATATAAATCTGATGGATTATTATTGTGCTGTCACAAAGGATGAAAGGAGTTTTTCTAAGATGAAAAACCTGGGAATAACTATGAACTGAAAAAAGAAAAGTGTTAAAAAAAAACCCCAGTAGAACAATCTGCACTATAATAACAAGATTATAAGAATAATTAACTTTGAAAGACTTAATAACTCTGCATATCAGTGATCCATTATAACGTCAAAGGTTTCCTGATAAAACATGGTCTTCACCTCCAGCTAGAGAACTGATGGATTCAGTACACATAATTTTTTCTTCTTTTTATTACCTTTTTTTGGGGGAGTGTGGTGATGGTGGGGTTATGCCTATACATAAATTTGTTTTGCAAGACTACATATATTTGAAAGAGGTTTTTCCTTGGAGAAGTAGAGGAATAAAACAAGAATTTGGAATTAAAAATAAATTTTTAAAATAAAAATTGAACAACATGAAACATCTTTATTGTAGTTGAACATTTTAAAGATAAATAACTCATCTACAATGAATCAATAAAAGGTTTTTACTTTTCTGTGCATATTTAAGCTTTATTTCCCTAAAAATAGAGATCAGTGTTCACCATCCAATCACACTTAACTAATACACTGATTATCCAATCATCTTTCCTTCTCTATAAGGTCCTGAATGTTTGTGATTGGATTTGAATTCACAAGCACCAGCCTTGAAATGATGAATTGCCTATGGTCACAAAATCTAATTCATTCTGTACTAATTTGTGACCATGGGCAAGTCACCTCTTATAGTGTTAGAAAACTTTCTCAATCCCCAAGTTATAATGAATTTCTGAAATGCATTGATGGAGGGAGTTTATACAATGGACATTTCCAACACTGATAAATATTGGAGCTATACCAAAAGTGTATGCATACATACATATATACATACTTGCCTATATACCTACCCATATAACATATGTCTAAATATAAATTTTGCTTAGTATATTGTAGTGATTCTAATTAATTGCACTTATCCATTTAATGAAATTATCTGTATCATTTGACAAAAGTTAAGTGAAGATGTGAATATTCAAAAAGAAGTTCTCATCAACAGAATTTCCTTAGCCTGGCAGTAAAACCTTCTATGACTATTGTCTACTTATTACTTTATGGTCAAATATATGTAGCCAGGTAGCATAGACTATAAAGCCCCAGCCTAAAGTCAGGAAGAACTGAATTCAAATTGATCCTTAGAACTCTTGCTGGTGTGTCGGTAAGCAAATCACTGTCCTCTTTTTACCTCGGTTTCCTCCTCTGTGAATGGGAATAATAATATCTACCTCCCAAGGTGATTATGAGAGTCAACTGAAATAATAATTTCAAGATGGTTATCACTGTTGTCTGGCACATAGTAGGCACTATACAAATGTTAGCTATTGTTGATGTTATAGGTATGCTTATATTTATTTAAAGACTTTCCAGTCTTATTCCATATTTTTACCCTCCATTCACAAAAGGATATAGTTACACTGATCTTTTGCTATTTTTTTATACAAAAGCTCTCCATCTCCCGTCTCTCAAGTACCACTTCTATTAAATTTTTCTGATTCTTCCCAGCAACAGGGCTTTTTCTTCCTAATCACATCGTATCTCTTTTGCATATAGCTAGATAATTGTCTTTCTTAGCTATACTCTAAATTTCTTGAGTGTACTATTTCATGTTGTCTTTCTAACAACCTACCACAGTGATTGGCACATAAGAAATTCTTATTAAATATTGTTGTTGATTAAAATCACATGCTATTAAGTAAGTATTGTCTCTGACATATACTTTAAATACACAACATAGACACACATTTGCCAATGTAAATTAGAATTGAGCACTTAGAATAAGTATACCATACACTCAAAATGTTTCTTGCCAAGCTAAGAAAATTGATTAGTTCAATTTTATTTTTAACTAATTATTGTATTTTTCTTTCTTCTTAAAATTTTTCATTTTTCTTTTTTTCATCTGCATGCATATGTTTATTTTTGTTACAAAATTTTCTTCCACCCTCCTTCCCCACTCCCCTCCCATGAGTTACTAACAGTCAAATTAGCATTGTACATGCATATTTTTGATAAACATGTTTACAGATTAGTCATTTTCAGTATGAGGAATTAGGATTAAGGGAAAGATATAAATAAGAGATAATTTTTATAAAGTGTTCATCATATTCTGAAGGGATGGGTTTTTTTTTTGTTTTGTTTTGCTTCCTCTGGATAGGGATAGTATTGTCTTTAGCCAGTCTAATAAGGTTGACCTAGCTTTTCTGAACTGCTCCATCAAGGTTGATCATCTCAACAATGTTGTTGTTAATGTGTACATTGTTCCCTTGGCTCTATTCCCTTCACTCAACATCAGATCCTGTAATTCATTCCATGCTTCTCTAGAGTCTGACCATTTATGATTTCTTATAGAACAATAGTATTCCATAGTATTCATGTACCATACGTTGTTTAGCCATTCCTCAATTGATGGGCAACCCCTCAATTTCTAATTCTTTGCCACTATAAAAAGAGCTGCTATGAACAGTTTAGAACATTTGGGACTTGTCCCATTTTTTATGATTTCTTCTGGATATAGGTATAGAATTGGAATTACTAGGTCAAAGGAAATGAACATTTTTATTGCTCTTTGGGCATAGTTCCATATTGTTCTCCAGAATGGCTGAATCCATTCACAACTCCACCAGTAATACATCAATGTCCCAATCCTTCTACAACCTCTCCAATATTTATCATTTTCTCTTTTTTTCTCATCTTGGCCAATCTGATAAGTGTGAGGTGATAACTCATAGTTGTTTATTGTATTTTTCACTTAACATTTATTATATTATAATTTCATATACAACTAGTTTGTGCAATGAACTATAAAGTATCTCCACTTTGCTACCATTTTTAAGAAAAGAGATAGTTGAAAACAAATCCTTTAAACTGAATATATGGCATTTGTACACTTGTTACGTGTGTGTGTATGTGTGTATATGTATGTATAATCCAAATCTAGATTTTTCTTTCTCTTTTATATTTATGTGCATTAGACTGATTCATCCCTGAATTTCAGCATCAGCATGAATAAGCTCTTTCCATTCTTTTTTGTCAATTTGATCATTTTATTCCTTACATTATTATTAAGTATAAATTCCACTCCCCCCAGTTAAGTAGAAATATTCTTACCCTGGTGTGAAATTGTTTCTGTATACTATTGAAATGTGGCAGAAGTGCATAAATGAGGGACATGTTTAAAGAATACATATGGGCACATATGAATAGATCTAGATGCATAGTTTTTCAAGCAAGATTTTTGGGGTCATAGTTGAAATATATTTTATTAGTAAAATTTCTAGTTATGACTTTTCTTGTTCTGTGCTTCTTTCAGATTAGATGTTCATTTTGAATGAGCAGCTCACTGTCAAGACATCTTTTTGATTTTCTTGATCATAATTTAAAGTTTCATGGTTTTTCAGCAGGTGGCACTGTGGTATGCAGTTTGATAATCTCACTGCCAGAATCCCAAATGGATTTTTAATATTTTTTTTTGGTTGTTGTGACTGTTGAGGCTGAGATCCTAATTAAATCAGCAGTATCCTGATAGAATTTTAATCTCTCTTCAAGAAGATAGGAAAAGAAAGAAAAAATGAGTTCTGGTGAAAGGATGATTCTAGAAAATTAGGGAAGCCTGACCTGAAATATGCAAGGATTTTATTCAACCTCAATGTAAAATCAAAGTAGGTAGTTATCAGATTTGAATCCATTTGAGTCCACTGAAGAACCATTTATTAATTATAGCAGTTGTTAGAAAAAGGAGCAAGTAAGAAAGAAAGCATATCCGCTTTGGGTATCAGTGAATATTGCCTAATGTCTACATAGGAAATAGAGTATTTCTAGAATTTATTTGGGAAGTAATAGGAGGTGAGGGAGAGAAGAATTCAATAAAAGGAAATAAATTATAGCAATCTTCACCAGTTTCTATAGGAGCAACTCCTATTTCCTCATAAATCATATCTTCTACTTTAAGCACAGCCCTGCTTTTGCCACCACTGTCATCCAAGTGCTTTACCCTGAACCTAATTTAAATTCTTATGGAATCCAAACTACATTCAATATAGCTTTTTTAAAGGTTTTTGCAAGGCAATGGGGTTAAGTGGCTTGCCCAAGGCCACACAGCTACATAATTATTAAATTTCTGAGGCTGGATTTGAACTCAGGCACTCCTGACTCCAGGACTGGTGCTCTATCCACTGTGCTACCTAGCCACCCCTCAATATAACTTTTTTTCACAATTGCAAGTTGTCAGTTCAAAATTAGTTTAAAATCATAATTCACCTCTACTCCATATCTCTATTTTACTAAACTAAACCAGGAGATAAATTAATTCAAAGAAAAAGTATTTAGACAAAATAGCAAGAGAAATATCAATTTTAAAAAAAGTCTTTCACACACAAACACTATAATCCTCTGCCCATTCTACAGAATTCTCCTTCACTTGTTATAGAGCTAGATGACCTAGTAGATAAGTTTCTGCTCCTGGAGTCAGGAGGATCTGAGTTCCAATCCAGCCTCAGACACATACTAGCTGTATGATCTGGACAAATCTGGACTTAAGCACAAGGTTGTTATGATGCTGGAGAAAAAGTACATCCAGCCAAAAGTTTGGGTAGAAGATGAAAGAATTCAAATAAAAGACTGACTCTGGGAACAGCTGGGTGGCGCAGTAGATATAGCACCTGCTGTGGAATCAGGAGGACCTGAGTTCAAATCCAGATTCAGACACTTGGGCAAGTCATTTAACCCCATTTCCTTAAATAAATAAAAAAAATTTTTTAAATGACTTTGGCCCAGAAAAATGTTTAGGGACAAAAAAGTTCATTTAAGTATTGGTGTGATTAACAGAAGCTAAGGGAGAAAAAGAGTAAAAGCAGTTGAAAACCTGCCATGAGAGATGAACACTGAATTTTTCCTCCCAGACTTATATCTTCCTGATGGTGAATTGGGCCATCTTTTGTCTCAATTATTACCTATTCCTTAGTTGTTGAATGGGAATGGCCTCATACAAACTGAGACCTGGGAAAGACCTTAATTTTGAAAGGCTAAGGTCACCCAGACCATCCTCCATCGTATTGACCTTTGTCTTGTCACTTTGTAATTGACTTTGTGTCACTTTGCACAACTCTGCCTCTCTCAAATCCAATTCATTTGCAAGTCAGGATGTCACCCTCATGATGCCATTGATCTTCTTAGAGCAGGAAGGATGAGCAATAATAACACTATAGAGTCTTTTAAGCCAAGGCTGTTTTCTTTATCTATTGACTGTGTCTCTTCACTTCTATAAGGAGTAAAGTTGGAGACTTGATCCTGCAGCTTTTTACACTGAAAAAAAAAAAACAGTTTACATTTTCAAGACTATAATTCTCTCCTGGTCACGGGAATTCTTCCATAGCTGCCCTCTGAGAATCTGGTGACCATGTAGCAATATACTCTATTACAAAAGAGAACACTTGTCTTTGCCTTCTTAGGCTCATGCATTTGGCCAAGTTTTGAAGCTGGGAAAATCAAATTCTTCTTCTTCAAGTAAGTTTATTACAAAAAGGGGAATGAATCTTAAACTAAAATCTCGAAGTTCCTACCTTCTCTTTAGCAAGAGAATACTAAAGTTTCTTACATAGTTGGTAATATCATTTTGTAAAAGGTTCAGTCATAACTGAAAGTGTGAGGTTTTTTTGAGATCATTGATAAGTGCTCATTGCCCATTCATTACATAAGTATTTTACTAAGTAGAAACCACTCAATCATTCCTGAATTCAACAAATACTTTTTTTTAATTTTGTGTAAAATTGTTAGCACAGTTCTTTGTTTTGTCATTTTTATCCCCATTGCCTAGCATAGTGCTTGTAGCCTAACAGGAGTTTAAGAAAATTTGAGATTATTTGCATTTGGATTATTAACAAAGTACTATGCAAGATGCTGAGAAAGATGTCAAGAAGTCTGATATATTAAGCTTTCAACCTAGTTAGGGAAGGAATCTTCTCACATGAAAGAATAGCAACATCAGATAGCATATGATAAAGGGACAAATTGAGTGTCTCTCAAGTAAAGTACTTTAAATATTAAGGACTCTAAATAATTCAGAGGAAACAACCAACACTGTAGGGTGGAGTAATTTAGGAAGTCTTCATAGAGGAGGCATGACTCCTAGCCTGAGAAGATTGGGGAGAATTTTGGAAAAACAGTATAAAAAAGAGAGAAAGATAACCTTCACAATCCAGCTCCATTCTACCTTTCTGGTTTAAGTCTTATTTCTTCTCATTAAACACAGCTAAAATGATCTATTTTTAATTCTTTCCATCTATATCCTTGTACCTCCTGACTCCCTTATCTTCGTATTAGCCACCCCTCTTTTCTAGAATGCACTCCCCTTTTTCCTTCTCCTCTTAGGAGCTAAGCTAATATCAAGATTCAACTCAAGTGTTATCTCTTATAGGAAGTAACTTTTATCTCATTAGCAGCTAGCACCCCCCTCAGGATGCCGAAATTATCTTCCTATATATTTTGCTATTTATGTACATATTTTTTTCTCAAATTTTCCTTTAACAAAGGCACTATTTTGTTTTGTCTTTGTATCTCCAGTACTTAACATACATTAGGTATTTTTTTTTCCTAGGAAACAGAATAGGATCTGGCATGAATGAAGAGTTTGTATTTAGAAAATGGCAAGAAGACTGGACTGATGAATCAAGTATCTATTAAGTTCCTACTATTTGCCAGAAATTCTTTTAGATATTTGGAGCAAAAATACAAATCTCTACTCAGAAGGAATTTATATTCTAAAGGGACAGACAAGTACACAACTTAAGCACATTCATGTATTTGTGTGTGTATCATAAATATAAAGTAAATCATTGCAAATATATGAAAAATTAATTTTATGAGAAGTATTTTTGGAGGGAAGGTACTAGAAATTAAGGGGATTAAGAAAGGCTTCATACAAAACATGATGACCAGAAAGGAAGAAAGATCCTGAGGAAGATAAATAGGGAGGTCATTTCATTCAAGTGAGGCAGCCAGTTCTAAGGTATGTCATTTGTGAGGAACAGAGTGAAGATTTGTTTGGCTATGTCTCAAAATATGAGAAGGAAAGTATTGTCCATGGAGTAGGGGAGACTAAAGAGTCCAAGGTGAGGTCAAGTTATGAACCTAGGAGATTGGAAAGGTGGTGATGCCTTTGACAAAAGTAAGGAATTCCAGAAGAAGATAGGAGGTGAAAAGGGAAGATGAGTTAAGTTTTGAACATGTGTTAAACAGATAAGAGCAAAGGTGTGTTCAGAAATAATAAAAAATATGTTTGGATAAATTGGTCTGAAATAGCAGGGGCTTTGAGGAACTCAGCTCCTTAAGGACAAGAATTGTTTTCTTTTTTTGTCTCTGTGTCCCCTAGTGCTAACAGAATCCCAAGCATAAAGTAGGCAGTTAATAAAGATTTATTGATTAATTGATTGATTGATTGTGGGGTTGGAAATTATTTTTATGGGCAGTAGTTGGCACTAATTATGCCTGGTCTCCCATTGCTAAGGTATTTAGGCATTTATCCATTGTATTTGTTTATTACTAGATCCCTATAAATTTCAATTATTCCAGTTGCCCTTCTTACACCCTAAAATTTTCTCCTAAGCCATTTTTCTTTAATTTTTATGTTTAAACAAAAAAAAATTATGGAATGATGTGGTGTTCAGAGCCAGAAATTTGAAACAATACTCTAATTTATCCCATCTCTTAATAATGTGAAGTAATATTTATAAAACACAGCACAGTGTTTAGCATATAATTGACACTATATAAATGCTTATGGCACAGTGGATAGAGCACTGACCTTGGAATCAGGAGGATAGGAGTTCAAATTCAAGCCTCTGACACTTACTAACTTTGTGACCTTGGGCAAGTCACTTAACCCAGATTGCCCTGCATCCAGAGCCATCTCCAGTCATCCTGATTCCTATCTGTCCACTGGACTTAGATGACTCTGGAGGAGAAAATGAGGTTGGCAACTTAGCACAGCACCCCCTTACTCAAATCCAATTCATGTGCTTGTCATGGCATCACCTCCCTTATGTCATGGTCTTATTTGAAAATGAAGGGAAAAACAACAACATGCTTGTTCTCACATTTGTCTTTCCATCTTGTTTTTTAATGTTATGCTTCATATATATTGGGGTATATATACTTCCCTGTCTTCCACATCTGGTTTTTAAAATTTTTGTTCTAGTGTATGACTATCCCTTTTGACATTCCTTTCTAATACATAAAAACTTTAGCAGCTCAATTAAAAAGAAATAAATATGTCCCTTCACTTAATTACCTTATTATCCCAGATGATTTGGAGCCATGATCCTGATGAGGCATTTTTCATTTCGTTTGAAGTGACAGAAGTGCTAAGAAAGTGTGTGTAGAGTCAAATTTTTTATAAAAATGACAGAAAGTAAAAGCCAAAACTGTCACATTAACAAATATTGAAACCAGAGGAGTTGATGTTAAACATAAATTGTTAAATACTTCTTTTCCAGAAATTTGATTAGGAATGTGGTCAGAGAAATCTATAGATGGAATTTTGTATGGAATTAGATGAACTTTTGTCATGAGAGGTAGGGAGGAATAATTAATAGAGTGCTGCATTTGGAATTAGTGACAGATTCAAATCCTGTCTCTAACCCCAGACAAGAAACTATAATTATTTATGTCCTTTTTATAGGCTACAATGATATAATATATATATATATATATATGTATATATAAAGCATTTTGCAGATTGTTAAAGCATTGCATAAATGTCAATTGTCATTATTGTGTTTTCCAGTGCTATATGTTCCATATGTATGTTGGGGTACGTGCTGGTGGTGGTATTGGAGATGAAATTGAAGATCCAGCAGGAGATGAATATGAGATCTATCGAATCATCTTTGATATCACCTTCTTCTTTTTTGTAATTGTCATTCTTCTGGCCATCATACAAGGTATGTGTCCATGTTTTCCCTGCCTTTCATCTATACTGAAAATGAAGATTACCTTTTAATTTCATCATTAAGAAATTTATTAATATATGCTGTGTTTAAGTAAGGCTTTTAAATTATTTTTGGCAAAGTCATACAACTTTCTGTAGATTCAACATGAACTATATAAATATATATGTATATATATATATATTACCTTTTAAAAGGGTTCTAGGCATGCCCTAAGTCAGATGTCCTATTCTTATGTTTTCTCTGCAGATTCCATTTTCTATAGTGATTATTCATGAATCTATGTCCTGGAACAAGGTCATAAATATGATAAAACAGGACTAGCATTAAACCACAGAATGAAATAGCTACTTTTTCTGATTGTCTCAGTTGATGAAATATAACATAGTATTAAAGATCTTTTGTGTATAAAACAGACAATATTTATTACTGATGATTTAGCTAAAGGAGTTATTATTTTATTCTAAAGTAAAAAGATGTAAAAATTACTAGTAAAGATTTATGAGTGATAGCTCCTTTACTTTTAAGCAGTTACTACTCACAGCAACCCTTCAAAATATCCTATTTTCAAATGAATAAACTGAAGTTCAAAGCAGTGAAGGGATTGCCCAAGACAATCAGTATGAGGCAGACTGGATTTGAACCCAGTTTTGACTCATAGTGATACACTATGCCACAATGAATATTTTTCTTCAGTAATGGAACACATTTCAAAATTTCAGCACTTGCCATTGCCAGATTAGAATCTAAATTCCACCCCTTAACTTTTCCTTTTAGATACACTTCTGGAAACTCATTAGAATTTTTTAAACTAGTAGAAGCAACTGGGTGACTTAGTTGCTAGAGTGCTAGACCTAGAGTTAAGCAGACCAGAATTCAAATGCAGACTCATTCCCTTAACTAATATGGGACCCTGGGCAAGTCACTTAATCTATGTCTATCTCAGCTACCTCATCTGTAAAATGAGAATAATTATAGTATCAACCTCTCAGTATTGTTTATGAGACTCAAATGAGACAATATTTATAAAATTCTTTACAAATATTGAAATATATAAATATTGTTTATCTTTTATTAATGTTAGGGTAAAAAAAATTTTAGGGAACTACATAGGAGGAATTTAATGAGGTATATCCCCTATAACTTGAAAGAGTTCTTTAATATAGCTTCCCAAGTAGAAGCAGCAAAAGTAGGTATGCTTGCAGGGTTTACCAAATGTGCTAATGTATGCCCTACCATGTGCCAGCAGCTCTTTCACTATAGTGATGCTGCCCAAGAGGTGGAGCTTGCCATTCCAGGATATAGGAAATCTTAATTGTCAGAGCCGCTGCTGCTACTTCTCCTTCCTTCTTCCACTCCTGGAGCACCTCCCCTCTGCCACTTATTCCAGGCTCTGTTCTAGCAGCAAGAAATTCTATTTGACCCTTGGTCAGTACTTCTATTCTTTCAGACTCTCCTCTCAGACTCTTCTCACTAACTCTAGTGGTCCTGCTACATAGAGGACAGAAGTTCCTGTCTGCCCTCCTCCTCCTGTCTGCCCTCCTTCTCCTGTCTGCACTCAAGAGACTCCCACAAGAAGTTATAGCCAGATCAGGAAAGAATCATCCAGTTAACTTTTCCCCTTTGGTTCCTCTTGCCACTTTGTTTTCTATGACTTAATTTGTAGTGTGTAGCCCTGAGCTCTGGTTGGTATGGAAAAGGAAGATAAAAAGGACTTTCTCTTCACCACCATCAACTCTTCTCCATATATCTTGGAACTTTCTCCTCCAGTCTTCTCATGTAGATTGTCTCCTCTATAATATCTTTTTGGGAGTTAATTATCAATCTCTTCTTCATTCCCTACTCCTTAAAAACAAACTCAACTTCTTACCATCCTTAAAAAAATGCTCATTAGAGGGTTCCTACTAATCCTATTAGCTATCATCTAATGTCTCCCTTCCATTCCTCTGCAAAATTCCTCAAAATATGTCTACACTTATTTCTTGCATTACTTTCCTTTAACTTTCTCCTAAACACTTTGCATTCTGATTTCCAGTCTTTTTAAATCAACCACTACTTCTTTCTCCAAAGTTACCAATGATTTAATTCATTTTTCTTGACCTCTTTGTAGTATTTGAACTGCTGATTACCTTTTCCTCCTAAATACATTCTCCTCTCTGAGTTTTTTTGTGACATTTACTATTGTTCAGTCATTTCTCAGTTGTTTCCAGTTCCATTATCATATTTGGGTTTTCTTGGCAAAGATACTGGAGTGGTTTGCCAATTCCTTCTCCAGCTCTTTTTTACAGATGAAGAACTGAGGCAGCCAGAGGTTAAGTGACTTGTTCAGGGTACAATTGCTAGTAAGTGTCTGAAGTTGAATTTGAACCCATGAAGAAGAGTCTTCCTGACTTCAATGCCAGTGCTACCAAATTGTCCAACTGTTCCTTTTTATTCTCCTTTCATGGATCATAATCCATATCACATTGATAAATTATTATTTCCTAGGAAATAGCTTGATTATCTCATAATCTCCCATAGATTTAATTACCTCCACACAGATGATTCCGAGATCCAGATCCAACCCAATTTACCTCCCAGATTTGCTCCCCCCAGGACTCTCTGATATCCATTTTGTTTCTGTTTTGTAGAAAACTACATGGTAACATAATATCCCAGCAATAGAATGTCTGTTGAGGACAGGAACTTGTGCTGTGTCATTTTGTTGTTCTGCCTTCAGTACCTTTCAGAAACAGTGCCTGACATAAAGTAGCCAGCTAATAAATCTTCTTGATTGAACCAGTGATAGAGACAAAAAAGGTAAAATGTTTAATTTGAAAAGATGGGCTCCTGGTCTCCACCAGATCTTCTTGACAAAGTGCAGAGACAAGAGCAACAATATCTAGAAGAAAAGAAGGTGTTTTAGCAAAAAGAAAAATACTAAAAATTATTGAACATCTATATTAGGGTAAAGGAGATGGAGAAGATTTGATTAAAAGGACCCCTTTTCAAAGTATGTTTTTTATAAAATAAAGGTTTAGTTGTTAAGTCCAAAAAACCCAATTTAGTCAAAACTTAGTTTCTTTAAATACAATATCAATTATAGAGCTTCAGAGTTTGCAAAGTGCTTTTATAAATATCTCATTTGATTCTTACAAAAACCTTAGGAAGTAGGTATTTTAATTAGCCAAACAATGGTAAGTAACTTACACAACATGTCATATCTAATAAGTATATAAAGTAAGATTTAAACCCTAGACAGTCTGACTCCAGTTCAAGTGTTCTATCCATTGTGCTACACAGTAGCTTATGGCAATAAAAATAATTTAATAAATATTCACCTTTAAAAATTGAAATGCTCTGGATGTAAATCCTAACAAAATGTGTTACATATTACTGTGGTACTATTAGCATATGATAATTTCGGCCACTGTCCTAAATAATGTCTATATTTTCAGATTTCTATATTTTAGAAGTTTCTTTGTATTTGATCATTTCTTGGTAGGACCAGCAGCTTAAAAATTAATTTCACTCTACCCTTGTTGATGGAAAATTAATCATTATCTTTATTTAATACCAGGTTTAATTATTGATGCCTTTGGTGAATTAAGAGACCAGCAAGAACAAGTTAAAGAAGATATGGAGGTAAGAAATTAGATTGTTTAGTTTGTTGACTTTGTAGGTAATTTCTTATCTTTTCATTAAAGAAAGAAATGAATATAAGGAAGAGAAAATGTATGGCAATTTTGTTTTACTCTCACATTGACCTTAGTATCTAGAAAGGAGAGTAAAAGGGATTACTCATATGTCATCTACTCAATATGTGCTACCTGTGCCTAGGTCTCCTCTGAAATTTCTAAGGGTAGATTGTCCCAAAGTAAATAGTAGTAGTTAGACATGAACAAGAGAAGATAGTTTTGTTTTTATTTCAGTTACTTAAATTCCAGGGCATCATTATTACACTTCATTCTTTAAATGTAAGAGGAAGACCTTTAGGCCTGAGCATCCAAGATCAAATAAGGACGATGTGTGGGAAGCTAATGTTAAAGAAAGAAAGAACAGAAAGGAAGTTGGAAGAAAATAAAAGGAAGGGAAAAAAATGCAAGGAAGGAAGGAAACTTCATCCACACTTAAGATTTACTCTTAGATTTCATCAGTCAAGAGTTCTTAGTGAGTGACAACTCCTGTACTTCCTCTAATCGTTGCTTATATTGCCTTCAGAGGGGATAATAAAACCAATTGCTTAGTGACAATTTTTTAAATTTATTTCTAATACCATTCCAAGATGGGGGGGGGAGCAGAGAAAATAAATTGCAGTTGTTCAGTTTGCTTTGACCATCCTTATGGGAAAAAATGTTCTTCCTTGAAGATGGTCATTTCACAGTTTTCTTCACATATTAGAACTACTCAGACTTGTCTATGACCTTTCCCCTATCCTATACTGAATTTGGCATATAGCACAATTGTAGACAAATGGATGCCTCATAGGATGTTTGTTTCTTTTGACTGAGTATTTCTTTTTGTCTTTTAGACTAAGTGCTTCATCTGTGGGATAGGCAATGATTATTTTGATACAGTGCCTCATGGTTTTGAAACTCACACACTACAGGAGCACAACTTGGCTAATTATCTGTAAGTGCATCACCCCGGACTCTTCCATCTCTCCTGTTATCCAGCAGTTTATTCCCCAGTCTCATCAGAGAAGGACCATTAGGGAAGAAGAGAGACTCTTCTTTGTTTAATTAAGAGTATCCTCTGACATTGAATAATGCCCAAGAAAAAAAGCTGTTTTTCTCCCTTTCACTATGTGTTGATTTCCTTAAATATATAATTATATACATACAGACATCTATGCATGTATATAATAAACATACATACATACATACATACATGGCAATTTGGCTCTTAAATTGAATGATATCTTCTTAGAAAATGAAATGGAAAAGAGTAGAAAGCCTGGTGAGTATTGGCCCACAGTCTTTAGAATGCTTACTCCTTTTTTATCCTTGGGTATAGAGATTCCCTTTTACTTTTACTTTCAAAAAATAGTATGAATCCTGCCACTCATCTTGAATAATGTAAGACAGAATTATTGTTGGGGTCTGTGAACTATTTTTATGTTAAAAAGAAATCCTCATACCTAAAATAAATGTGGGAAATACTTTAAAAGAGGAACCTATTGGGCAAATAAGGTCACCAAACTTTTTTTCTTTATATGACTGCATTAAAAAGAAAAGGTTTGGAAGCATATAGAACCATATGAAATTAAAAAGAAAAGTGGGAAAAATGTCATTCTTGCCAGATTTCTGAACTAATTTTCATATCAAGTAGAAGTGTTTACATGGCTATATTTTGGCATTTGAGGATGCTTATCAACCTTTAAAACATTTAAATTAAAATGCTAATTAAGGAAAATTGACATTTTGGATTTTTCCCCATCCCTATTGTAATTGGATAGTTGCTGTGTATATCAATATTTACTTCAAATCATTTCTCTGACATATAACTCTTTCTGTGTTTGTAGGTTTTTTCTGATGTATCTCATAAACAAAGATGAAACAGAGCATACAGGACAGGTAGGCAAACATCACTGTATAAGGATAAAGTTAGAAGCTGATTTTGTGTTTCATCTGGTATAGGGCATTCTCAGATGAGGAAACTCTTTCAATGAGAGTTTGCACTATCTTTGTAACTTTTAATCTTAGAATGTTACCAAGACCACTGAGAGATTGTATGACTTGTTCAAGATCATATAATCATATAGAGGTGGATCATAAACAAGGTTTCCCTAGTCCCAAAGTCTTCTCTGTTTCTCTCTCTCTCTCTCTCTCTCTCTCTCTCTCTCTCTCTCTCTCTCTCTCTCTCTCTCCACCCCCCATCTATCCACTATGCCACACTGGTAGACATTCATTATTTATTTACACAAAACTCTCAATATAAGAATTAACTATGTGTATTAAACAGCAAGGCTAAATTAGGGACTAATCTGAACCTCAAACTATGATAAAGTTAAAATTTCTATTATCATTGGTAGAGTTTGTGTTTGTGTGTGTGTGTGTGTGTGTGTGTGTGTGTGTGAGAATGTATGTGTGTATTTATCAAATCTTTTTTTCAGTGCTTCAATATAATGTGATAGTAACCTTGAGTTCTTAAGAAATCTGTTAGTAGGACGCAAATTAGGGTTCATTAAGCTGTAAAACTTCCCATGTAGACCTGGAGAAGGCCTTTGCCTTTTGTTTCAGTACCAGCCTAGGTAAGTTCAAAGATTCTCATCGTGGATCATTAAAGGGAAGTTGGTCTTTAGTGTGTGATAGTGGATTGCAGTGCCTATGATTGAAATAGGATAAACAAATTATTATTGCACAGTCAACCAAAAAACTTAGGCTATATTCTTGCTATGAGAGAATTATTTATAACTGATATCTCATATGACTTGTCTTTCAAAATATTGAGATCGTCAAAATGGATGAATCAAATGGAAGTATTTGAATCGGAGAATAATTGGAAGTTATTCAAGATATCTTTTTGTGCCATTTGAAATTTTCTTAACATTTCTTAACATTTCTCTTCCTATTGTGATTCAAATTGAATTTTAAGTGGTTAAGATAAAATAAAAAAATTAAATTTAAAAACACAAAGATTATTGATCTAATAAAAGAAGTGTTTAACAATCATTAGTTTATGGTCAGGAGATTAGTTTGTTGGAGTTGATATATTTCTCTTCAGGAAATTCCTGTATTGAGTAGCAGGTTGCTTGAAAATTCTTTTCATTATTTGATGAAGTAATATTTATTAAAAATTTGATATATGTGAATATGTTATATCTAACTAAGGAAAATTATAGATGAATTGGGAAATTTCCACCTCTTGTTATGTGGGATATAGGCAATATAAAACTTGAATTTATTTTAGCCTTACATTTTTTAACAATTTGAGTGAAGTTGCAATATTAATAAATTCTCTTTAAATTCTTTTAGGAATCTTACGTATGGAAGATGTATCAAGAAAGGTGTTGGGAGTTTTTCCCAGCAGGCGACTGCTTCCGAAAACAGTATGAAGACCAACTCAATTAAAGTCAGAATATTCAACTCTTAAAAACAGATCCTTCTCTTCTCTCTCAAGTCAATTTTGTAGATCACTGAAGTTCTATGCTTTCAGGAAAAAACTGAAGCTTTCTTTGTGAGGATCTGACTGCGCTTTCCCCCCACCCTCTATATTTTCTTTGAGAACACAGACAGAAGAACAATTCAAATTCACACACATACACACACACACACTCACACACACATACACACGCACACAGAGACAGAAATAGCTCTGGAAGAAAATACCATTCCAGACACTCTCTACAACCATACATAACATATATACACTGAGAGTTCTTTTCTTCTGAGACTGCCAGAAGACTCTTTGGGCTATGAGATATCCACACTCATTCAGTCTCCTTATTTCATCATCCTGGAAGGAACTATCTATAGTTCACAGAGCATTGGAGCATTGTAATGGATTCTTGTGGACACCAGTCATGATGGGAAATAGTGCCTTACTATATGTGGGTTGAGCTATGCAGAAGACGAGTGCATGAAAAAAAAAACCAACACATCTTTATTTTCTTTATGTCGTCCCTTTCTTCTAATTTAGAGTTGTTTTGTGAGTTGTTTTTCTTTTCTTTCTTTTATTAGTTTTGGTGGGGGAGGGTAACAAAAGAAGTTTGTGCACTTTTTAAAAAGCCTATGATGTGTCTCAGGACAAGCATCATTGGCATTTCTCATTCAATTATATTCACCTTGACCCTCCCCATTTGCTCTTGCTCTTTTTTTGGTAATGCTCTGATGCAGCACTGCAACTTTATGAAATCTTTGTATGAAAACAAAAAGACTGCAAAAAAAAAACACACTTCCAAAAGAAATAATTCATTGCATGTTTATTATGCAAGTTTAAACAAAGAAAAGCTTCAGAAGCAAGTTGATCAACATGAAAGAATTTTCACAATAATTATATTCATAGTAATAAAGTGTTGTGGGCTTTATTGTACATTTGGAGCCAGTGTCATCAGCCAACATTGTGTGATACGTTATAAATTTGACTGTAGTTTTGGATTTTTTTCCCCTTTTTTGCCACTTGTGATTGGTTGTGGAAAAAGGACTTTCTTCGTGTCAGGCCACTTTTTAAAATCAAAGCTGAAGCAATATCCAATCAGGGATTTCATCAGTTGCATCACAGAACATGGATGATGATGATGATTATGATGATGATGATGATGATGATGATGATGATGATGATGTATACATCACTCCATTTTGAGTCCTTTTGAATTGTAATGCTAATATTTACAAATAAAAAGAAAGATTCAGAATGGAAGCTAGATCATTTTGCTAACATTGGAGCTCTTTTATTACCAAATCTGCCTGTTAATTTTAGAATTGTAAAACTGCTCTGATTAAACTATTTAACTAACTTGGCTCACTCTTCCTTCTCTGTTTCCCAAAAAACAGGCACACATTCTCAAAAATGTGTTGAGGAATCTTTATCTAGAATATTCTTAGAATTTGTCACATTTGATTCCTTACAGCTAGGGAAGACCACTGCTACAAAGTTTGCTTCTGAATACCATAGGAATATATGCTTATGATTATTGTTATATATTTCTCTTTTTAAGTTAAAATCTATCCATTCTACATGATTATCTGAGAAAATAGAAATAATACATTATTTAAAAACTCATTTCTTGACTGTAGAAAAAAATTTCTCATCCCCTGTCATGTTCTGTATTACTTGCTTCTTCTCAGATAATGAGTCATTATGGGGCCTTTAGAAAGTCTGCTGCCCCAGTAATGTTTTTATTTAATCTTTATTTATTTATTTTTATTCTGTCATCCATATGCATAAGTATATTTTTAAGTTACAGAATTTCCTTCCAGCATCCCTTCCCATCCCCCTCCCCTCAGCAGTGAACAGTCAGATTGGCATTGTATGTGCTTATTTTTGATAATCATGTTCACAGATCAGTCATTTTCAGTAGGAGGAATTAGGTTTAAGGGAAAGAGATATATAAAAGATAAGTGTTCATCAGATTCTAAAACTTTGTTTTTTTGTTTTTGTTTGGTTTGGTTTTCTTCCTTTAGATGGGTATACTCTTGTCCATAGACAGTCTAAGGTGGTTGTCCTAGCTCTCTGAACTGCGGAAAGGAGCTGCTTCCATCAAGAATGATCATCTCACAAAGTTGTTGTTAATGTGTGCATTATTCTCTTGGTTCTACTCCCTTTGTTCAGCATCAGATGCTGTAACTCATTCCGAGCTTCTCTAGCATCTGATGATTTATGGTTTCTTACAGAACAATAATATTCCATAGTATTCATGTACCATAATTTGTTTAACCATTCCCCAATTGATGGGCATCCTCTCAAATTCCATTTATTTGCAAATTCAAAATGAGTTGCTATGAATATTTTGGAACACGTGGGACTTTTGCCATTTTTTATGATTTCTTCTGGATATAGGCCTAGAAATGGAATTACTGCCTCAAGGGAATGAACATTTTTATTGCTCTTTGGGCATAGTTCCATATTGCTCTCCAGAAAGGTTGGATCCATTCACAGTTCCACCAGCAATACATTAATGTCTCCATCCTCCCACAATCTCTCCATCATTGATAAATTTCACTTTTTCTCATCTTGGCCAATCTGATAAGTGTGAGGTGATAACTCAGAGTTTTAAATTTGCATTTCTCTAATCAATAATTATTTGGAGCATTTTTTCATATGATTATATATAGCTTAATTTCTTCACTTGAAAACTGTCTATTCATATCCTTTGTCCATTTATCACTTGGGGAATGACTTGTAATCTTATGAATTTATATAATTCTCTATATATCTTAGAAATGAGACCTTTATCAGAACTACTAGTAGTGAGGATTGTTTCCCAGCTTTTGGCTTTCCTTCTGATTTTGACAGCATTGATTTTATTAGTGCAAATCTTTTTAATTAAATATAATCAAAATCATTCATTTTGCAGTTTATAATGTGCTCTAATTCTTGTTTGGTCATAAATTTATCCCCTTTTCATAGATTTGACAGATAGAGTATTTCTTGACCTATTAATCTATCTATAGTGTCACCTTTTATGTCTAAATCCTGTACTCATTTTGACCTTATTTTGGTATAGGGAAGGAGATATAGGTCTATACCTAGTTTTTTGCCATATGATTTTTCAGTTTTCCTAACAATTTTTGTCAGATAGTGAGTTCTTATCCCAGAAGTTAATGTCTTTGGGTTTGTCAAACAGTAGATTGCTGTAGTCATTTACTACTATTTCTTTTGAACCTATCCTGATTCACTCATCTATCACTCTATTTCTTAACCAGTACCATGCAGTTATGATGACTACTGCTTTATAATATAGTTTTAGATCTGGTAGAGCTAGGCCACCTTCCTTTACATTTTGTTTCATCAGTTCCCTTGCTATTCTTGACCTTTTATTGCTCTAGATTAATTTTGTTACTATTTTTTTCTAGCTGGTAAAGTAGTTATTTGGTAGTTTTATTGGTATGGCACTGAATAAGTAATTTAATTTGGGTAGAATTGTCATTTTTGATTAGGTTGGCTCGACCAAAGCATAAGCAATGAACATTTTTCCAATTATTTAGATCTGACTTTAATTGATTGAGAAATGCTTTATAATTGTGTTCATACAGTTTCTGGGCTTGTCCTGGGAGGTAGATTCTCAAGTTTTTAATATTGTCTATAATTACTTTAAATGGAATTTCTCTTTCTAACTCTTGCTCTTGGGTATATATATATATATATATATATATATATATATATATATATATCAGCATATATTGTATTGCTAATGATTTATGTGGGTTTATTTTATATCTTGCTACTTTGATGAATTTATTGTTTCAAGGAGTTTTTTAGATAATTTTCTCAGGTTCTGTAAGTATACCATTATATCATCTGAAAAGAGTGAAAACTTTTCTTCCTCATTACTGATTCAGATTCCTTCAATTTCTTTTCTTTTAATTACTACAACTAACATTTCTAATACTATATTAAATAGTAATGGTGATAATAGGCATCCTTGTTTCACCCCTGATTTTATTGGAAATGCTTCAAGTATATTCCCATTGTATATGATATTTATTGATGCTTTAGATGGATACTATTTATTATTTTAAGGAAAACTCCTTATATTCCTAAACTTTGTAGCATTTTAATAGGAATGGATGTTATATTTTATTTAAAAAATTTCAGCATCTTTTGAGATAATCATATGATTTCTGTTGGTTTTGCTATTGATATGTTCAATTATGTTGAGTATTTTCCTAATACTGAACCATCTCTGCCTATGTGGTATAATGTCTATCTGATCCTGCTGTATTATCCTAATAACAACTTGCTGTAATCTCATTGCTAAAATTTTATTTTAAGATTTTTGTATCAATATTAATTAGGGAGATTGGTCTATAATTTTCTTTGTCTGTTTTGGTTCTTCCTGATTTAGGTTTCAGCACCATGTTGGTATCATAAAAGAAGTTTGGCAGAACTCCTTCTCCTTTTTTTTTAAAATAGTTTATGTAAAATAGGAATTAATTGTTCTTTAAATGTTTGGTAGAATTCACTTGTAAATCCATCTGGACTTTAAGACTTTTTCTTAGGGAGTTTATTGATAGTTTCTTCAATTTCTTTTTTTTTGAAATAGGGTTATTTAAGTATGTTATTACCTCTTCTGTTAATCTAGGCTGTTTGTATTTTTGTAAATATTCTATCATTTCACTCAAGTTATCCAATTTATTGACATACACTTCAGCAAAGTAGCTCCGGATTATCTCTTTAATTTCCTCCTCATTGGTGGTTAGTTCACCCTTTTCATTTTTTCTTTTATTAAATATTTTATTTGAGTTTTACAATTTTTCCCCCAATCTTACTTCCCTCCCCCCTCACAGAAAGCAATCTGTCAGTCTTTACTTTGTTTCCATGTTATACATTGATCCAAATTGAGTGTGATGAGAGAGAAATCATATCCTTAAGGAAGAAACAAGAAGCACAAGAGATAACAAGATCAGACAATAAGATATCTGTTTTTTTCTAAATTAAAGGGAATAGTCCTTGAACTTTGTTCAAACTCCATGGATCTTTATCTGCATTGTAGACAGCCCAAAATTGTCCCTGATATTGCACTGATGGAAGAAGCAAGTCCATCAAGGTTGATCATCACCCCCATGTTGCTGTTAGTCACCTGTTTCATTTTTGATACTGGTAACTTGGTTATCTTCTTTCTTTTTCTTAAAATCAGATTAACCAAATGTTTGTCTTCTTTTATTGACTTTTTTCATAAAAAACCATCTCTTAGTTTTATTTATTAGATCAATGGTTTTCTTGATCTCTCTACCTTGATTTTCAGAATTTATATTTTAGTATTTAATTGGTTTTCTTTAATTTGTCCTTTTTCTAGTTTTTTAGTTGCATACCCAATTCATTGATCTCCTCTTTCCCTATTTTATTCATTTAGGTATTTAGAGATATAAAGTTTCCCCTCAAAACTTCCTTGGCTGTATCCCATAAATTTTGGTATAATGTCTCATTAATATCATTTTATTGGATGTAATTATTGATTATTTCTATTATTTACTCTTTGATCCACCCATTATTTAAGATTTCCATTTATTTCCTTTCCAATTAGTTTTTGTTTTATCTTTCCATGACCCTTTATTACATGTAATATTTACTGTGTCATGATCTGAGAAGTGTGTATTTAACATTTCTTTCTTTCTTCATTTGATTATAAAGTTTTTATGCCCTAATACATGGTCAATTTTGGTATAGGTACCATACCCTGCAGAGAAATAGGTATATTCCTTTCTATCTCCATTAAGTTTTCTCCAGAGGTTCATCATATCTAAGTTTTCTAAGATTTGATTCATCTTCTTAACTTGCTTCTTATTAATTTTTTATTAGATTTATCTACTTCTGAGAGAGGGAGATTGAGGGCCCTCATTATTAAAATTTTGCTGTCTATGTTTCCTTGTAATTCACTCAGCCTTTCCTCTAAGAATTTGGAAGCTATACTACTAGGTGCATACATGTTTAGTAATGATATAGTTTCATTACCAATGGTGCCTTTTAAGAAGATGCAGTTTCCTTCCTTATCCTTTTTTAATGAGATCAATTTTTAGTTTTAACTTTATCTGAGATCAGGATCACTACCTCTAATTTTTTTTTTTTACTTCAGCTGAGGCATAATATATTTTGCTCCATCCTTTTACCTTTACCCTGTGTGTATCTCCCTGCTTCATATTTGCTTCTTGTAAACAACATATTGTAAGATTGCAGTTTTTGATCCATTCTGCTATCCACTTCCTTTTTTATGGGACAATTCATCCCATTCACATTTACACTTAAGATTACTAATTCTTTATTTCCCTCCATGCTATATTTCTCTATTTATATTTATCTCTTTCCTTTCCCTCATATTCCTCCTCACCAAAATTTTACTCTGTTTTCCCTTTGACTTTTCTTTTAAAAATTTAACTTTAAGTTTATTTTCATTTAAACCTTCACATTTGCTTTCCCTTTTATCAGTGCCTTCTTCCCATATCTTTCCCTTTCTCCATTCCCCCCCTTTCCCTGTGGATTAGGATAGATTTTTAAACCCAAGTGGGAATATATTTTATTCACTCTTTGGACCTAATCTATTGGATAGAATTTACTCAGTCTTCACACTCTCCTTTCTTTTCCTCTAAAATTATAAATCTTTGTGCCTCTTCACATGGTATTATTTATTGTTCTAGTACTATTATCAGATTTCATCAAATCACAGTGAGTATTTGATTGCTTGATAAGCTCATATAGTTATAAAAGGATAATCAATTTAATTGCTTGAAAAGCACCATTGTCTCAGATGACATCAAATTATAATTATATTCATTTTTTTACCTTATCCCCTTTTCAAGTACTCTCCAAGAACACACAATCCTCCTCATAAGCCAAAGTATCATCCAAAAACAAATCATTTCTTGAATTATTTGTGACCCTCCCCCCAGGCCTATTTTCTCTCACACTTTCTCCCCCCGCCCCTAGGGTACTTTAACCCCTCATTAAATGAAGCCAGGACTAACTCAAACCCTGATGTAATTAACTGCAAGAATCTTAAAGGGCCCTAAGTACTAGGAGGCTTTGGAAGACCTCACCTGAGAACTTTACAAATTATTATAAATTACAGAGACACTGACTCAGGACCACCAAGTTTATGATGCCCTCATCAGAGAAAGTGTTAAGCTTTGTCAGCACAGCAGAGTTAAAGTGGGTTAAAGGATGAGACCTTAAATTCAGAGTTAACACCCCTGCTTTTATTCAGGGCTTTTTGTCTCAAACACAGTGATGTCATCTTGTACCACTTCAGTGGAGAGACAAGACCCAATTTTACCCATATCTTTAAGCCCATTCTCTTCAATTATAATTGTCCTTTAATTGACCTGAAAGAAGTAAAATTCTAAAGAATTAGAAGTTCTGTATCTTCCCTTTTAGGGTTGTATTCAATTTGAAGGTCTTGACCACCATTTGCTTTGTTTTGTTTCAGTTTTTCATGTATTTTATGATTGAATTAAGTCCTCTATTTAATTGAACATCCATCTTTTTTTCCCTGACAGTATATGCTGAATGTTGCAGGATAGTACATTCCAGATTGTATTCCTAGGTCCTTTGCCCTCAATATATGATATTCCAGGTCTTCCAGTCCTTCAATGTTGAGGCTGAAAGGTCCTGTGTGAGTCTGATTGTGATTTCTTTGTATTTGAATTGTTTTCTTTTTGCTGCTTGCAATATTCTCTCCTTTATTTGAAAGTTCTGGAATTTGGCTATAACAGCCCTTGGAGTTTTTATCCCACAATCTCTTTCTGGAGGTGTTCAGTGGATTCTTTCAAACGATTTTATTTATTTTGAGTTCTACAAATTTACCTCTATTCTTGCTTCCTCCCCCCACCCCCCACAGAAGGCAGTCTGTTAGTCTTTACATTGTTTCCATGATATGTATTGATCTAAGTTGAATGTGATGAGAGAGAAATAATATCCTTAAGGAAGAAAAATAAAGTATAAGAGATAGCAAAATTACATAATAAGATAACAGGTTTTTTTCCTAAAGTGAAGGTAATATTCTTTAGTCTTTGTTCAAACTCCACAATTATTTCTCTGGATACAGATGGTATTCTCCCTCACAGATAGCCCAAAATTGTCCCTGATTGTTGCACTGATGGAATGAGCAAGTCCAAGGTGCTCAACGTTCTCCTGATTCTACTCATCCAGCTCAGTACCAGTTCATACATATCCCTCCATGTTTCCCTGAATTCCCATCCCTCCTGGTTTCTTTTTCTTTTTTTTTGGTTAATATGACTTTATTTATACATTACTAAAATCTCCTTGCTTAAGAGCAAACATAATATCCCCTCCCCCCACAAAATATAAAACCTCATGAAAAATAAAGTAAAAGAAAGAGGAAAAAATGTGTTTCAGTTTGTGTTCTGATACCATCAGCTCTGTCTCGGGTAGATCACATTTTTTATCATAAGTCCATCACAGAAGTTACTTCTATATTTTTCACAGTTGCTGTTGCTGATTTTAATTCCCTACATCCATTTCTCCCCACTACCATCTATTATATTTTCTCTCTCCTTTCACTTTGTCCCTCATCTAAAATGCTTTGTAGGGTAGCTGAGTGGTGCAATGGACAGAGCACCAGCCCTGGGGCCAAGAGGCCACAAGGCCATATACCACCCCAGGGACCCAGCAAACACCTGGCCCCGTGGTTCCGGACAGGCCACCTAATCCCAGCACCTTACAAAAAGTAAAAAAGGAAATATGTTATATCTGACTATTCTCCCCTATGATCCCCCCCTCTCCTCTATCACCCACTCCCCTCTCTTCCCCTGTCCCCCTTCTCTCCTTTTTACTCTAGATATCTATACCCTGTTGAGTGTGTATGCTGTTTCCTCTCTGAACCATTTCTGATGAGAATGAAGGTTCCCTCCTCCTCCCTCGCATTCCCCCTTCCATATCATTGCAAAAGCTCATTGCAAAAAAATTATCTTTTATATGAAATATCTTAGCCTATTCTACCTCTCCTTTCTCTTACTCCCATTACATTTCCCTTTTATCCATTGACTCCACTTTTACAATCTATTATATCTTCAAATTCAGCCCTCTCCTCTGCTTCATCTATAAAAACTCCTTCTCCCTGCTCTATTAAATGTGAAGGTTCATATCAGTATCAATTTTCTATGCAGGAATACATGCAGTTCATCATCATTAAGTCCCTCATAACTTAACCTTTATCCTCCACTCTCTATGCTTCACCTGAGTCCTGTACTTCAAGGTCTCTGTTTAGCTCTGGCCACTTCAACAGGAACATTTGAAATTCCCCTGTTTTATTGAAAGTCCATCTTTTCCCCTGGAAGAGGATGTTCAGTTTTGCTGGGTAGTTGATTCTGAGTTGCATTCCAAGGTCTTTTGCCTTCTGGAATATTACATTCCAAGCCCTATGAGCCCTTAAAGTAGTTGCTGCTAAGTCCTATGTGATCCTGACTGCAGCTCCACAATATTTGAATTGTGTCCTTCTGGCTGCTTGTAATATTTTCTCTTTGACTTGGGAGTTCTGGAACTTGGCTATAATATTCTTGGGGTTGTTTTTTTTTATCTCTTTCCAGGAGAAATGGGTGTATTCTCTCCATTTCTATTTTGCCCTCTGCTTCTAGGATATCAGAACAATCTTCTTGTGGGAATTCTTTAAAAATGAGTTCAAGACCTGATCATGACTTTCAGGTATCCCAATAATTTTTAAATTACCTTTCCTGAATTTTGTTTCCAGATCAGGTATTTTTACAATGAGATGTTTCACATTTTCTTCTAATTTTTCATTCTTTTGGTATTAAAGTATTGTGTCTTCTGACCTCCTAAACTCATCAGCTTCCTTTAGCTCCATTCAACATCTGAAGGATTTGTTTTCCTCAGAGAGCTTTCTTATCTTCTTTTCTAACTGGCCAATTCTCCTTTTTAAAGAATTCTTCTCCTCAACTTTTTGAACTGTTTTATTCATTTGACCTAAGCTGGTTTTTAACATGTTATTTTCTTCAGCATTTTTTTTTGGATCTCTTTGACTAAGCTGCTGATTGCTTTTTCACATTTTTCATCATCTCTCTTATTTCTTTTCCCAATTTTTCTTCTATCTCCCTTACTTGATTTTCAAAATCTTCTTTGAGCTCTGTCATAGCTGAGTCCAATTTCTATTTTTCTTGGAGTCTTTAGAAGACTTGTACTTTCTCATCTTCAGATTGAATATTTTGATCCTCCTTGGGATCATAGACAAAGTATTTGTCAATGGTCAGGTTCCTTTTCTTTTTTCTGTTTACTCATTTCCCCAGCCTGTGCCTGGTTTTGGGATGCTTCTTGAGCTTTTTAGTTTTATTGGGACACCCCCACAAGTACCTCAGTGTGTGAGACTCTGACTGCTCTCCTGCTCTATGAATGACCCTAAGTGTTCCCCTCTGCCATGGGGCTGGGAGGGGGGGGCAGGTCCCTGTTCTATGAGGGGCCTAGACTGCAATCAGGATCTGAACGTGGTCAGAGCCCCAGAGTCCTGTTCCAGAGACAAAGGAAAGATCTCAGAACTCTCCCTCCACTCCCTTACCTTTGGTGGGCTTAGCACCCAGTCTGTAGCTGCCTAGAGGGTCCTACTTGCCGGCTCCAAGAGTCTGCTTCCATTTCCTGCCCTGAGTGGCAGAGGGACTGTGTTCGTGCTAGCTCTGGCAGAGGTTTCCCTGCTAACCTTCCAAGTTGTGCTTTGTGCTCCCTGGGGTGCGGGTTAGGAAACTACTGCTGCGGGAGGCACAGCAACCAGTTGCCCTGGGGCTAGTCTTAGAACCCTGTGGAACAGAGTTTTCCCATTATTTTCCGGGTTACCTTGGGCTGAAGAGTTGCTTCACTGGATCTTTCTGTGGGTTCTTTCTCTCGAAAATTTAGTTAGAGTCATAATTTTAAGATTTTTAAAATATTTTAGAGAGAGTACCTAAGAGAGGTTCTTCTCCTGCTGCCATCTTGGCTCAGCCCCCGCCCCCCAATACTTTCTGTGAATTCATTCAGTGGTTATATTGCTTTCTTGTTCTAGAAGATTTGAATACTTTTCCCTTATAATTTCCTTCATGATGTTTTTCATGATTTTTTTTTTGATACAGACTTTTTGGTAGTTGATTATTCAAAGATTATCTCTCCTGGATCTATTTTCTAGGCCATTGTTTTCCCTAAAAGGTACTTTCTATTTTCTTCAATTTCTTCTGCCTTTTTATTTTGTTTGATGGAATTACGTAGTCTGGTAGATTCATTGTTCAATTCTAATTTTTAGGATTTTATTTTCTTCAGTTACCTTTCTGTGTTTCCTTTTTAAAGGTGTTGAATTCTCTGGTTAATTTTTTTATAAATTTTCCTGCATGACTTTTATTTCTTTATTCCTTTTCTCTTCTTCCTCTCTTCTTTGGTTTTTAAATTCTTTTTAAGGCTGTTTGATGAGTTTTTGTATGAGTACAATTTATGACTTTTGATACTTCCCTGTGAGTGATTTTTCACTGATTTCTTCAGACTTGGCATTTTTATCATCTTTGTCTATAAAGTAGTTTTCTATAGTGTGTTCTCTTTGAGCTTTTTTGCCCATCTTTGTTGTTTTAGCTCTACTCCTGAGGTATAGGAAGTACAGATCCAAGCTTTTTTTTTTTTCGGGGCCTGGGATGTGATCCCTGGCTTGTCACTGGCCAAGATGTTGCCTATGCAGTCCAGGCCTTGCTTTGCAGAGGTTTGTTTCCTCCTCTATATCCTGTTTCCAACTAAGTAGTGGCTTTTTTCCTGACCCAGTCCTGTATTTTACCCCAATGTTCCCAGGGATCAGACTTTGTTTGGAGTTGGGACCCTCCTTCCTGGCTTGATATATAGCTGCCAGGACCTCTGCTGTTGTCAGACTTTTGGGACCTGGACTGCACTGTGGTTAAAAGCCCATAATGTGGTTATTAGTTTAGGAGAGTTCAATGTAGGACAGACATACTCTTTCAATATAATCCCACATTTGAATATGATAACAACATTACATGACTGGTTTGTTGTTTATTTCACTGGGTTTTTTCCTTCCTCTCTAGGTAAAAACCAAAGTACTAATGGGTAATGAATGGTACATGGCCCACAATTTCAAAAGTGAACACTATGAAACAAAAAAGACCACCTCTTTGGGTTCTTTGATACCTGCCTTCCATTCTTCTTATTACTACCCAATATATGCACCAGTCTATAAGTTAGTACTTATTAGTACATAATAATAACTAGCATTTGTGTAATATTTACACTGTCCAATGTGCTTTAAAATTATATCTCATAACAATCTGGGAGGGAGAGGGTATGATTGTCTTCATTTTAGAGATGATGACAGAAGCTAATTAAGTCACACAGCTAGTAAGGGTCTGAGGCCCAAGAGTCTTCTGGACTCCAGGTCTGGTAAACTATCTACTGTACTACCTGCTTACCTCAATGTAAGTTATTATACTCCCAGAGAATAATCTTGAATTTACCTTTGAAACAATAACTTTATAACGTGTGATGGGAGTAGGGGTTATGGGAACAGTGATAAAGAAGTGGGGAGGAAGCAATAGCAGTGTCCTATACCAGAACCTTTACCTAATCTCTCTCCTTGTATTACCAGTAGCTTTTTTGACATCTTGAACCATAACTTTATTAAGTCTCTTACAGACAGTATGTCCAAAACGGATCTCACATTTCCACGAAAAACCTCCCCCCTTTCAACTCCTTATTATTGTCAGTAGTACCACAATCTGTTCAGTTACCCAGGCTCATGACCTTAATATCTTCCTAAACTCCTTACTCTTTGTCATTCCACATATCCAATCCATTGCCAAATTTGACATTTCTCTCTTGCAACATCTTCCCCCCCCCATTCAGTATCTTCTCTCAGCATTAGTCCTAGACATGGGATGGAAGCCTGGCTTCAAATGATGAGATTTAGGTAATTTTTCAAACTCTGTGACTGTTCATATCCTACCCAGGTGTCCTAGAGAAAATTACTTAAAACTTAGGTTTAGCCCAGGGTCTCTCCTAAGTAGAAAAGTATTTCATATAAAGTATGAATCAAATATGAGCCAATTATGTACTTCTATTAAAAAAATGCACACTGACACTCTTAAAATAGTTTTTATAACTATTGATATATTCTCCTAGGAAGTTAGGGCTTAAAATTCAAAATATGAATTGGTTTTCATGACTATTAAACAGGTATTATATATTTTAGCTTTGCTAACACTATTCAAATAATGTCCTCCAACTTGCCATTTTTTTCTTAAGGATAGCCTCAAGTAGTCCTGATGTGATCCATAGATAAGAAGAGAATAAAGATAAAGGATGATCAGTCTTTTGGGGGGATAATCTGCTAATAAAAGGATTTTGTCCATCCTAAAGTGCCCAAGTCCTTCAACACTGAACTGTTTCCTAGGTAGTACCCAGATTCCAGATTCAGATCCAGATTTATGGAGTGACTTCCAATCCATTCCACGCTACATAGCAAATGCAATAGTCCTTCCAAAATCCACTAACTAAAAGCTATAAAAAAAAAATCAGGTCTTCTATTGTCTACTGTGTTTCTTTTCATTTATTGTACAATTTCTGGTTCACCTTTGGTTTTGGTTTGGTTTTGTTCTCTGCAATATTCTCAAATGAGCCCATTAGGTTTTTCCAGAATGAAAGTCAGGAATGACTAAATGCTAAAAATATATGCTAAAAGATAAGTAGGAACAGGAATGAAGTTAGGGTAAGAATTGCTGCTTGAGGTCAGCAAAAGGACATTTTCTAGACCTTCCTAATAGTAAAAATCACCATTTAACTACATTTTCAAATCCTACTGTCCACTTGCCTCCCTAAAAAGAACAAAGTGGATTTTCCTTCTATGACTCCTTCCTACTCCTGAAGCAGTGGGTCTGTCATCTGAAAGTAAGTAGGAATGAAAGCTCAGGCCTAATGGTCCTCTTCTTTCCTCTGTTCAATCTACAATCAGGACCAAGGCATTATCCATTCTCCTCTTTTGGTAAAAGAAAATTCTTTTAGCCAGGATCTTAACACTTTTTTTTTTGCAAGGCAAATGGGGTTAAGTGGCTTGCCCAAGGCCACACAGCTAGGTAATTATTAAGTGTCTGAGACTAAATTTGAACCCAGGTACTTCTGACTCTAGGGTCAGTGCTTTATCCACTGTGCCACCTAGTCACTCCACTGCACCACCTAGCCACCCCATAGGATCTTAACACTTTTATTCTTCTTTGTAGTGAAAGTTTCAGCTTGCATAAATTTCATGATACCATGTCTCTATACAGAAACTGTAGAATCATTCAAGTATGATGATTCTGTAGGAATATCTTTCATATCAGTGTCTGGTTAATAGTACTGTTAAGCAATAAAAAGCCCTAATTATTGAGCAAATATTCATTATATTAGAATTAACCCTTCAACTAACCAATAACATTTAATGTCTAAGCCTTTATAGTATTCTTACATAACTAGGACTTAGGATGAAGTAGAAAATGAACAAAAATGTTTGCCATTACAGGTCCAAGCAAATATTCTTTGCTTGAAACAATCAGGTTGAGATCTGCAGTTTCTGATGTGTTACCTCAATTAAACAAAAATTTTGCTTATAGGAAATCAGTTCAGTTCAAAATTTCTAAAGTTTGATTATAAGATTTAAATCAGATTTCTTTAACTCTCTGTATCACAAGGAAGTCTATTCTTCTCTTCCTGGGACATCAGCAGAAAAGGTTAAACTGCAGAGCATGGATAGCCAGAGCATAGGATTTACTAAGCATAGGTCTGGTGCTTCTTCAGTGTTTTATCTCTTTGCCTGATCCTAGAAGACAAACATTAATCTTGAAATAGATTTGTCTAGGCCTCGAGGTGACCTTGTGAGTTCCAGAGCTCCAAGAGGTGCTGCAACCATCAGGTAGAGCTGACTGGCAGCCACTGTAGAAGTCTCTACTTCCTAGAAGATGACCTCCTAGAATCTAAAGAGCTCAGGAAAGCTTGAACCTGGACTTCCAAGGGACAGTAAACAACTGATGCAAATATAACAGCATTCCTACACTCTTTATGTTCTGATAGCATTTAAATAAATAGCTGACAGAGCATAATAGTAATTATTACTCTTGTGTTTCTATCTCTACACACTTGTGTTTTGTGTTTAACATTTCTTTTGTGTATGGGAAATAATAAAAACCGGTCCCATGTATAAAAAAACAAAAACAAAACACAAACAAAAACAACCTTTTTCATCTCAAACTGGCTACTGGAACTTAAGTATGGAAGGAAATGACAATAATCAAAGGGTTTTTCACAGAATCATATCTCAATAGAGACTCAAGGTACCATTGGAGGGAATGGAATTAGTTCTAAAATATACATAAAGATTCAACTTAATTCCTAAAGTATTTATTAAGTATCTTCTTTGTTTACAATACTGGTCAAGGTATTAAAGGTATAAAACAAAATGAAAAAAGGCTTGTCTCTGCCCTCGAGGAACTTACCTTCTTCTAGTAAGGAATAACCCAGGATTCTAGGGCAGTTAGGTGGCACTGTGGATAGAGCTCTGGTCTTGGAGTCAAGAGGACCTGAGTTCGAATTTGACTTCAAACAACTGACGTCAAATAGCTGTGTGATCCTGTGTGATCCCACTTAACCCAAATTGCCCCACATCCAGTACTATCTCCAGTCATATCTGGCCACTGGACCCAGATGAGTCTGGAGGAGAAAGTGAGGCTGGTGACTTAGCCCAGCATCCCTTCACTCAAATCTAATTCACATGCCTGTCATAGTATCACCTCCCTGATGTCATGGTCTTTTTCAAGAATGAAGGACAAATATTAACCTAGGACTCTCATTAATTCCTCTGTAAATATTATACAACTTTAAAAATTATATAATCTTTCTGATTCCAAACCAAGAAAAACATTTGGGTCAGAAATTTATGGCTAAAGTACAGATACATGATTTTGTAGGAATTTATTAACATGGTAGATGTCCTAGCCAAGCAAATAATTGAAAACTTATGGGAATCTATTTGTGAATATGGAAATAGTTAAGTATTCTATAGTTTTACCAAAGCTTCATAAAGTTAAGTACTATTTGTGTTAGTAAATGATTTGGACAAGTTTAAGTGAGAAAACCTTAAAAAAGTTTCAGGGACTCAAACTCTTTAAAAGGAATTTTTTCACATTTATTCAATCAAATTCAATCTTATAGTAATAATCCATTCTTTCAATCTGTCACAGTCATTATGTATTTTAACTCAGCCATCTCTATTATTAACTATCCCTCTAGAGTTCTGGATGATCATGTGATTAATGTATTTATCCAAAACATTAAAATAAATGTTGAGCAGCACAGGGCCAAGATCTACAACATGCCACTAGACTTACTTATAAGATGATATAAGATAACTAGCATTTGTTGTATAAAGTTATTGTAGAGGCAGTACCATCATTCAGATCTATTTCAACAACTTAGAGTAGCTATTATAGTGAAAGAATATTGGAAATCAGGAGAGGAAATAGGCTCATTTCCTACTTCCAGGACTTAGTTGTATGACTTTGTAGTTGTGTGACTTTGAGCAAGTCAAAAAATCTTATGATCATCATTTTCCACATCAATAAAGAGATTAAAAATACCTTATAGGATAGTTGTGAGGCTCGAATGAAATCATTGTGCATTGCACATCAAAAATCACTATGTACATCATATCTGTTTTATTCATCAGAATATCATCTAGGACTTCATGAAAAACTTTGCAACAATATTTTGTACTTGTGCAACAAATTAGCTGCACAAGCACAGGATGGAAGATGATAGTTTCCAGATAGTGCAAGTAATAAATCAATTGAATTTTGCTCTTATCAGACCTTCAGCATTCCTTCAATAAATAGTTCCTTTCCTTTCTTTGTTCCCCCTTTTTAAACACTTTTTTATTGTCTTTTGCTTTCTCTGCTAACCTCAACTGAGTTTTTGCAGTTCCTACAACTGAAATACAACTATGTATTTATATTCATTTTCTCATACTTTTCTTTCTTTCATCTTCTGTATGTCTTTTTAAAATGTAAGTAAATTGACAAGTTCTCTGCATCCACGTGGGTCTCTTGTTTTACCGGCTAAGGAGCATAGTATTTCACAAAACTCATGTTTCAGAAATACAAATTCCATTCTCAAGAAATAGCTTTTGTAACTAGCTATTCTTTTCCAAAATCTAATGTCTTCTTTAAGCCCTTGCCTATATTCAGTAGCAATGATGAAAATAGCATCTGTTTCTCAATACTCATAGTTTTGTTATTATCCAGTGTTTTTGTTTTTCCCAGGACTTCTTAAAGAATGTTTTCCAGAAAACAATTTAGAAAGACTTTAGAACTCTAATCAAAATCATGATAAACCATGAGTCCAAAAGAATTAAGATGAAATATGAAACCCACTTCCTGAGAGAACTGATAACTTAAAATTCAGAAAGAAACATACATTTTCAGATACCTCTAATATAAAATTTGCTTTACTGTACTATGCAGATATGTATTTATTATTTGTGTTGATGTTTTTAATTTGTTCTGGGGGAAAGCTGTGAGAGAACCTGATTAATTCTTTTTAAAATAACCCCTGGGGGGGGAACACAAATATTCCTGCTGACAGTTACTAGTTATGACTCTAGACAAGTCACTTAAATTTTCTCAACCTACTCCTTCATATATAAAAGAAAAATAATGAAAACACCTGACTTAGAAGGTTGTTGTGAAGATCAAAAAAATAATATATATATAAAGTTGTTTTGCAGACCTCAAAATGCTATATAAATGCAACTTTTTTTAAGGGAATGCTTTTCATATTTCTTATTGTAATAGTTGCTCCCATGTGAATTACTAGGCATAGGTATTTAGGTTCTCATCTGATAGATATTCAAAGTTGGAACATGTCCTGGGAAAATAAAAGCTCTGTTAGTTAACAAACACCTGTGTCTCAGTACTCCTTAATAGTAAGTTATCGGGGCGGCTAGGTGGCACAGTGGATAAAGCACAGGCCCTGGAGTTAGGAGTACCTGGGTTCAAATCCAATGTCAGACACTTAATAATTACCTAGCTGTGTGGTCTTGGGCAAGCCACTTAATCCTATTTGCCTTGCAAAAAACCTAAAAAAAAATAGTAAGTTATCAACTCCCACTATTTATCTCTTTTTTTTCCCTGGTCTTTAATGGATTATGATAAGCTCTTTATATTTGCATCAACATTTCTTGAAAGACAACAGCTCATTTCTTGTCAAGGAGTCCAACTCTCTACTTTTGGGGAAAAGTCTCATATCTCTTTATCCACAGTATTCAGTTTTGCAGACTAATTTCAGACAAGTCTGTATTTTTTTTCTTCCATCAGTGTACAAATCATAACTATCTTGTCAAAGAATTCTTTCCTTATCTCTCCAGCTAAAAGTTATTTCTCTATCTTCCAATTTGTAAAACTACTTTGCACAAACCTCTCCTTTGCATCTCTTACATGACCTTTTATAGCACAGAAATTTGTATAATGTCTTATTTCACCTATTAGGATATAAACTTTTTGAGAGAAGTCTGTTTACCTTTGTCTCTCCAGTATCTAACTATCTATTTATCTATCCATATGTATATGTATTATATATATTAGTGCCTTGGGCATACGTGTTACAGACATGTTTGATTAATTGAATTAATATTACCAAATATCTCATGCTGATTTATAGGGAAAGACAAATGAAGAAGAATCCTTAAGTCTTTAATTAAGGTCTTACCCTTCATTGCTACCTGGGTTTGCAGGCCTGAATATTTCAGCATTAGTACAAGAAGATATTTTATTTTATTATTTTATTTATTATTTATTTTTCCCCAGTTACATGTAAAAACTATTTTTAACATTCATTTAAAACACTTTGAATTACAAATTTTCTCCCTTCCTCCCTTCCTATACCCAATCCCCATTGACAGGCAAACAATCCTTTATGGGTTGTACATGCGAGTCATGCAAAATATTTCCATAATAGTCATCTAATGAAAGAAAATGTAGACAAAAAAAAACAACCTCAAGAAATATATCAGTTATTTCTCTGGGAATGGATAGCATTTTTCAACATAAGTCCTTCAGAGCTGTCTTGGATAATTGTTTTATTGAGAATAGTTAAGTCATTCACAGGTGATCATCTTAAAATGTTAGTCTTACTTTGTACACAGTACATTTCACTTGGTGTTAACTCATGTAAATCTTTTCAGTTTTTTTTTTTCTGAGAGCATCCTGCTCATCATTTCTTTTTATTTTTTAGGGTTTTTTTTGTAAGGTAAATTGGGTGAAGGGGCTTAGCCAAGGTCACACAGCTAGGTAATTATTAAGTGTCTGAGGTGCTCTTTCCACTGCGCCACCTAGCCACCCCTCATCATTTCTTATAACAGGATATTATTCCAATATAATAACTCACCACAATTCTTTCAGCCATTCCACAATTGAGGGGATCTCCTCAATTTCCAATTCTTTGCCACTAGAAAAGAGCTGCTATAAATATTTTTGTACATATACAAACATTTTTGTCTTTGTCTTTTTTGGGATACAGACCTAATAGTGATATTGCTAGGTCAAAGCTAGCCCTTTTAATTTAGTTCCAAAAGCCCTTATAGCCTTTGAAATTTAATTTCAAAATTGCTCTACAACAATGGATGAATCAGTTCACAACTTACCAACAATGCATTAATTTCTCTTTTTCCCATAATTTGCTCTGCCATTTTTCTTTTTCTTTTCTGTCCTATTAATCAATCTTATAGGTATGAGGTAACTTCAGAATTCTTTTTATTTGCATTTCTCCAATTAATAGAAATTTTTTTCATATGGTATTAGAAAGCTTTCATTACTTCATCTGAAAACTGCTCATATATTTTGGTCATTTAGCAGTTGGGGAATGGGTCTTTTATAAATTTGACTCAGTTCTCTGTATATTTAAGAAATGTGGTCTTTATAAGAGAAACTTGCTTCAAAAAATTTTTTACAGTTACTATTACTAACTGTATTTCTCTCTCTATCCTATTCCCCCATCTTATTTCATTCTGTTCTTTCCCTTCTTTCACCCTGATCCTCCTCAAAAAGTATTTTGCTTCTGATTATTCCTCTTCCCAATCTGCTTTCCCTTCTCTTATTCCCTTCTCTCCTTCTTTTCTGCAGGATAAGATAGATTTCTATACTCAATTGAGTGTGTATGTCCTCTATGAATCAGTTCTGATGAGAGTAAGGTTCGCTCATTCATCCTCCTCATCCTTCCTTACCTCTAATGTAAAAGTTTTTTCTTATCTCTTTTATATAAAATAATTTACCCCATTCTACCTCTCTCTTTCCCTTTCCTCCCAATACATTTCTCTCACCCTTTTATTTTTTTTTTTAGGTTTTTGCAAGGCAAACAGGGTTAAGTGGCTTGCCCAAGGCCACACAGCTAGGTAATTATTAAGTGTCTGAGACTGGATTTGAACCCAGATACTCCTGACTCCAGGGCCGGTGCTTTATCCACTACGCCACCTAGCCGCCCCATCCTTTCATTTTTAATAGATATCATCCTTTTATGTTCAATTCAAACCTATGCCTTCTGTTTCTATATACTCCTTCTAACTGCCCTCATAATAAGAAAGTTGTTATGTGTTACCAGTATTATCTTCCTATGCAGGAATGTAAACAGTTTAACTTTCTTAAGTCCCTTAGGATTTCCCTATTCACTATTTTTATGTCTTGTATTTGAAGTCTTGAATTTAAATATCAACTTTTCTGTTCAGCTTTAATCTTTTTAAAAGGAAAGTTTGATAGTCTCCTATTTCATTGAATGTTCTTTCCTCTGAAAGATTATGTTCAATTTTGCTGAAAATTGATTCTTGGTTGCAGTCCTAGTTCCTTTGCCCTCCAGAATATCATATTCCAAGTCTTCCAATCATTTAATGTAGAAACTGCAAAATTTTGTGTTACTTGACTGTGGTTCCACTATCCTTGAATTGTTTTTGGATGCTTACAACATTTTCTCCTTGATTTGAGGGCTCTGAAATTTCACTATAATATTCCTGAAAATTTTCATTTTGAGAATCTCTTTCAGGAGGTGATTGGTGGATTCTTTCCATTTCTATTTACCTTTGATTCTAGAATATCAGGGTAGTTTTCCTTGAGAATTTCTTCAAAGATGACATCTAGGCTCCTTTTTTTTTCTTCATGGCTTTCGTGTAATCTAATAAATTTGAAATTATCTCTCTTTTTGAAAGTTTTTTTTTCAGTGAATTTTTATACCTCTTCTTTCATTTGACCTAGTTTGTTTTTTTAAGGTGTTGTTTTCTTCAGTATTTTCTTGCATCTTCTTTATCAAGCTGTTTATTGACTATTTTTTCTATAGTTTTCTTATATCACTCTCCTTTCTCTTCCTAGTTTTTCTTTCTTAATTTACAAAATCCTTTTTTGAGTTCTTCAATGGCCTGAGACCAATTCATATTTCTCTTGGAGACCTTGGATGTTGAAACTTTCCTAGCCTGTGAGGGACCACAAGTATTCTTTTTGTGCCCTGGAACTGTTCCACTGTAGCTGCAAGCTCTGAAGTCCTTCTGCTCCTCCTTGCCCTGAGACTGCAACCAAGGACTATGACCGGGATCCAAGTACTGGCAAAGTAACTGAGTCCTGCCTCAGTGCTAGCAAAGAGAACCTTGCAATCTCTTTCTGACCAATCCTCTCATGTCTATGGATTGAGAGCACCAGAAGCAGCTGCTGCCACTACTAGAGCCTGGGCTGTGGGGTTACAGCCTATTCTTGGCTGGATTCCTTTTGAAACAAATTTTCCTGTCTTGGGCAGGAAAATTGTTTCACTTTGTCTTTTATGGTTTCTATCTCTCTGGAATATTTTTGGAATCATTATTTAAAGATATTTGGAGGGATTTGGGGAGAGAGCTCAGGTGAGTCCCTGCCATTACTCTGCCATCTTGACTCTGCCTACAATAAGGTATTTTAGCCAAATGAATTAAGTATGGTCTATTTATCCAGTCATGTAACTAGGAAAATCTTGGAGGAAGGATATATTTCATTGGCCCTGATGGGTGATTAAAATATTTTCTGTCATTTTTTTGTATCCTCAAATTTACATAGATAACTAAACATACTTTTATTTTCAAAAATGCCTAAAAGCTCTTAAAATGAATGAATTCATTATATTTATAAAGATCAACCCCTACATATTTAAAATTCCATAAGACTATCTGTTGTCACTCAAAAAAAGCTATTTTCTATGCTATATACAATCAAAGATGATTAGAATCTGTCTACCATAAAAGTAATTACGAGAAAAAAAGTAGCATGGTGAACATCATTTAATTGAATTTAGAAGTGCATGAGATGTCCTTACCTAATTAAGAATGATAAAATACATTTTGAACTTTTTTTGGACAAATGGTTCCTTTGAACTCTATCTGAAGTTTGCATTCTGAACAAGTGCTTATATGCCCATTCAAAGATCGATCACTCGGCAAGTATTTATTAAGCATGTATTACATGTCAGGTACTTTGCAAGGTTCTTGGTATTCAAGGATGTATACAAGGGTGTTCCTGAGTTCAAGGAGTTTTTTATTTTTCTAATAGGGAAACACACACACACACACACACACACACACATGAGTATTCACAAAACACATACAAAATAGACACAAGTAACTTACAAAACTGTAAGACATTCCTCCTTTTGATATAGATACTCCTAATACTTCCCTTCTGCCTACTCAAGCACATTCATTTTTTGAGGGTATGCTTATAGTAAGGTCTAGGGGAAAGTAAAATCTCACTGAGTTAGGCAAATCATGTATTCCTTTTTTTACATTTCTACACAAAAACTATACATATACTTCTATTCCACTCATAGATGGAGTAGTCTCTGCATCTTGAACAGTCATTTGTAAAAGTTGTAATGAATATAAATTCTGATATGGTGTAGTAGATAACACATTGAGCTTTGCATCAAGAAGATATGATTCTGAATCCTGATACAAATACTTCTAGGATGTAGCCCTGGGCAAGTCACTTAACCTTTCTCAGTCTGAATTTCCTCACCTGTAACACTTACTTCACAGGTTTTTGTCAATATCAAGTGAGATTAAATTAGATTAAATTAAAATAATTTACATACCTTAAAGTGATGTGTTTCTAACTACACATTATGTTGGTAATGATGATATTATGTGTTGCTCATTATTACCATCTGAGAAAAGAGTACCCAGGGCTCCCAAAGAAAAGTAAAGCAATGCTGACAGTAGTTCTGCTTTGGGTTCTAATTCTTTTTCTATCATATCTTGACACTGGAATCGAAGAGCTCAGCCCTATATCTATTTATCCAGCCCTAATATTTACCCCATTTAGAACCATACAGTACTGTTGCTAGTAGTATGGTTCAAAAAGATTACTAGAGTTGGTGTTAAAAGAACTCTTCAAATTAAGCTTTGCCACTCACATTTTTTGACATCCTGTGCAAGTTAGTTATGGTCTCAGTAAAAATATGTAAAATTAAGGAAATGAAGAAATAACTGCCAACATCCATGCCAACTCCAGTCTATCTATCTGGTTGTCTCATTAGCATTAAACTCAGCATTTCCAAAGTGAAACTCAGAATTCTGAACATGAAAGATATCAAACATTGTAGGTCATAGATGAGTGCTGAAATGAGAGTAAAAATATTCCTGTTTTATATTATATTTACACAGCCATTGTCCATATGTGGGAAATTATTGTAGAACTCTCCAAAGTAATGAAGTACTTTAAGTAGGCTCTTATCATGATAATTAATACTACTTGAATAAAAATCTGTTTCCCATTCAACTAAGTTCCAATTTATTATTTTCACTAGACAATGACCACCAGAGAAAATGAACAGTAATATTACACTTTTGTCAGGGACCTGTTTGGATGGCAAGAAGTATGTCAGTAGTTGTAATCATCACAAAATATTTTGCCACCTCATATAAATAAGTGTGTTACAATTATGTTACATGGAGCTTTTAAACCTTGACTACTTGATTTAAGTATATAAATGACAGGACAGTGGATTAGGGGGTGGGAAGGAGGGAAACCTTGCCCTGGAGAATATAAATATAATGCACTACAGATTTTGAGGCAAAAATAAATATATTTTTTCTTTTGCTCATATTTTGAAAGTTTCTTAAGAAAATTTTCATTTGTCTCTCCTTAGGTCAGTTTTACATTGCCTGACTTGAGTGCATTGGCTAAACTTGATTTCTGTTTGTCATGTGCTAAAAAAAAAAGGAACCAAAAATCCCTCCTACCTACAGGATAATTCAAACAAGTATTTATTAAGTACCTATTATGTGCCAGTTTACTGAGTTAGGTACTGGGAATACAAAGACACTACTGCATTCCTTCAATAAGCTTCCAAGCTGTCAGAGGATTCAGCACGTATATATGTATATAAAACACAAGTGGCTTTGTGTATTTGGAGTTAAAATGACAGAATGAGAGGAGGCATTTTTGCCTAATTCACCTAGCATACCTCTACCAGAACAGCCAAGAAAAATGCATCAGACTGAATTTTGATCAAGATAGCCAAGAAAACATCAGAGAAGGTCATTTTTCTAGCCCATATCATCTTGGGAATGCAGAGAAGCATGTGTGCATTGGGACAAGGGCTAGCCAGGAACAAAGAATAGGAGTCATTGGAGCACTTGGAAATGGTAGGAGGCCTGAGATTGAGCACTAGAGAAGAAAATATTGAGGCAAAAAAATCCCAGGGGATCTTTAAACTACTGCTCTGGTCAGTAATAGATACCATCTAGCAGTTTGTTCACCCATTACTCTGCCCTGGCTTATAGTTCCATGACAGAGAGGAGCAATCTGTGAGTAGGGTCCTTCCTACATACAGAGCAAGGAAAAAGTTCCAGAAACTTAGCTGTATGGTTCTGAATCCAAGCAGAATGGAAACACATAAATGTCTTCAATGAAATGGCGAGGTCATGAGACCAAAACCAAAGGAGAACCAGTCACTCTGCACCTGCAGGACTATCCTACTGGGCTAACAGTGACTGAGTTCAGCAACAGCCTATTGTTCAGCAATAACCATATACAAACCAAGAGACCCAAATCTGGATCAGGAACTTGAAGAATTCAGACCAAGAGGGCCAGTGGATAGATCTCTCCCTATTTCACAATTTGGAAGTAATAATAGCTTGAGGCCCACAGACTGAATTGTGAAAGCTGCAAAAACATAAGAAGACAGATTTTTTTCCCCATTCTTCCTTCACCTTTCTCCCCTTCACTTCTCTCTCAGCACATTTTCTTCCTTTCTATATTTCCCTTTTATTCATTTTATATATTTCAATTACATATAATGGTAGTTTCTACCAACCATTTTTTTCAGTTTTTCCCTTTTTTTCTTCCTTTCTCCCTTCCTCCCCAATAGAAAATAATATGATAAAGTCTTTGCATTTGCATCCATAATATGCAGAGATCAAAATTGAATGAGCTCCAAAAGTCTAAAAGAAGACAATAGATAGCAAATGTGAGTAATGCATAACTTTAAAATTGAATATAATTAAACTATGGTCTTCTTTTAAATTCCATAGTTCCTTCTCTAGATGCATATGACATTCTCCATCACAGATCCCCTAAAATTGTCACTGATTATTGCACTAATGGAGTAAGCAAGTCCATCAAGGTTGATCATCACCCCATATTGTTGTTATAGTGTATAATGTTCTGGTTCTGCTTATCTCACTCAGCCTCAATTCATGCAAGTCTTTCCAGGCTTTTCTGAAATCCCATCCCTCATGATTTCTAGTAGAACAATAGTGTTCCATCACATACATATGCCACAATTTGTTCAGCCATTCCCCAATTGATGGGCATTCCCTAAATTTCCAATTCTTTGCCACTACAAATAGAACTGCTGTGAATATTTGTGTACATGTGGGGGTTTTAATCCTTTTTCATGATCTCCTCAGGGTATACACCCAGTAGTGGTACTGCTGGATCAAAGGGCATGCATATTTTTATTGCCCTTTAGGCATAATTCCAAATTGCTCTCCAGAAAGGTTGAATGAGTTCACAACTCCACCAACAATGCAGTAATGTTCCAGATTTCTCACATCACGTCTAACATTGATCATTTTTATTTCTAGTCATATTAGTCAATCTGAGAGATGTGAGAAGGTATCTCAGAGATGCTTTAATTTGCATTTCTCTACTCAAATGATTCAGAGCAATTTTTCATATGACTATAGATAGCTTTGATTTCCTCATCTGAAAATTGCCTTTGCATACTATTTGTCAACTGGGGAATGACTTATTTTTTTATAAATTTGACTCAGTAGTCTATAGATTTTATAAATGAGTCCTTTGTCAGAAATACTAATTGTAAAAATTGTTCCCAATTCACTACATTCCTTTTGACCTTGGTTAGAGTGGTTTTATTTGTGCAATAACTTTTCAAATATAATCAAAATTATTCAGTTTGGTTTTTATGATGTTCTATATCTCTTCCTTGGTCATAAACTGCTCCCCTTTCCATAGATCTGATAGGTAAACCCTTCCTGGTTCTCCTAATTTGCTTATAATCATGTCTTTTATTTCTAAATCCTGCACCCATTTTGACCTTATCTTGGTATAGAGTGTGAGAACTGGTCTAATCTGAGTTTCTAACATACCATCTTCCAATTTTCCAATTTTTATTGAAGACTACAGTCTTATCGCAGAAACTAATGTCTTTGGGTTTATCAAACAGTAGATTACTAAAATCATTTCCTGCTGTCTCTTTTGCACCTAATCAATTTCACTGATCCACCACTCTATTTCTTAGCCAGTACCAGACATTTTTGATGACTGATGCTTTATAATATAATTTAGATCTGGTAAGGCTAGGCTGCCTTCTTTTTCATTTTTTTCATTAATTCCCTTCATAATCTTGACTTTTTGTTCCTCCATATGAATTTAGTTATTATTTTTCTAGCTCAATATAGTAATATTTTGGAAATTTTATTGGTATGACACTAAATAAGTTTAATTTAAGTAGAATTATCATTTTTATTATATTAGCTCAGTCTATCCATTTGCAGTTGCTAGTTGCCCAGTTATTTAGATCTGATTTTATATAAGTATTTTATAGTTGTTTTCATAGAGTTTCTGAGTCTGTCTTGGCAAGTAGAAGCTCAAGTATTTTATGTTGCTTGAAGTTATTTTAAATCAGATTTCTCTTTCTATCTCTTGCTGCTGTATCTTGTAGGTAATATATAGAAATGCTGAGGATTTATTTTACATCCTGCATCTTTCCTAAAGTTGCTAATAGCTTCCAGTAGTTTTTAGATGACTTTTTAGGGATCTCTAGATATACCATCATATGTTTACAAAAAGTGAGAGTTTTGTTTCTTCATTCCCCAATTCTAATTCCTTCAATTTCTTTTTCTTCTCTTATTTCTAAAGCTAACATTTCTAAAACAATATTCAATAGTAGTGTTCATCATGGGCATGCTTGTTTAACCTCTGATCTTATTGGGAATGCTTCCAGCTTATTCCCATTATATATATATAATGCTTGTTGATGGTTTTAGACAGATACCGCTTATCATTTTAAGAAACATTCCATTTATTCTCACACTGTCTAATATTTTTTAATAAAAATAATTGCTGAATTTTGTCAAAAACTTTTTCAGCCTCTATTGAAATAATCATATGATTTCTCTTAGATTTGATGTTGATATGACCAATTATTCTAATAGTTTTCCTAATATTGAACCAACCCTGTATTCCTGGAATAAGTCCTGTGTGGTCATAGTGTATTATCCTAGTGCTAACTTGTTTCCCCTTCTTCTTTTGAGGTTATTTAAACATAATAGAATTATACCCAGGCTCTCTAATCAGAATTCCTCTAAGACCCTTGGTGAAGATAACTCTCAGGGGTAACATGCATCATCTCCCAATATAAAAATGTAAAAAGTTTAATCTTATTGCCCATTATGATTTCTTATGATTGTTCATTCTCAAAGAGAATCCAAGACATCATAAGGGTGATGTCTTGATTTGCAAGTGATTTGGGGAGAGAAATGTGCTGACAGAGGTGAAGAGGAGAAGGGTGAATGAAGAATGGGAAAAAAATTATCATGCATAAATGTGATATGCAAGGGAAAGTTTATACATAGGAGGTGGGAGTGGAGGACAACATACAACACTTGAACCTCACCCAGAGTTGGATACAGAAATTAATCTCACTCAGTATCCAAGGAGGAGGAAAAAGGTATTAAGAGAAAGCAGGGAAGGGGTAGGATAAGACAGAGAGTAGATTAAGGACAACAATGGTGAGAATCAAAACAGACTCTTAAGGAGGAGATAGAGTTAAAAAAAGAAAAAGAGAGAGGAGATAAATATAAATGATTAGGACAAAGGGAAATACACAGCAATCATAATTGAGAATGCCATAAAATAGAGGCTAGCAAAATGAATTATATAATACAGAATACATTTAGTGCCTAGACTAAAAATCATTTGGAAACTAAACAACTTGATCCTAAGTAATAGACAGGTCAAAGAACAAATCTTAGAAAAAGAATAATTTCATTAAATTTAATGACAAGACAAAATACCAAAAATTTGTAGGGTGCAATCAAAGCAGTACCTAGAAGAAAATTTATATCTCTAAAAGTATAGGAGAGAAAGAGTGGATCAACAAATTGAACATAAGACTAGAAAAAGAAACAAATTCAAACACCTTAATTAACCATCAAAACAAAAATTCTGAAAATCCAAGTAGAGATTAACAAAGTTTAAGGTAAAAAAATTGAAGTGATAAATAAAAAAAGGAGTTGGATTTTTAGGAATATAGTATTATATGCTATCACTGGGCTAGATTTATATCAGAGTGGGAATGATACTGGGGCGAAAAGACATAAATGACCATTCAAATAATAAAACAAAAAACAATGAAACAACAAAAATAAAATTCATATCATATGATTGTTTCAACAGAAAAAAAACTTCAAAAAAAAGGTCAACATCCATTTCAGTAAAAACATTGGAAATCACAGGAATCAATGAAACTTTCCGCAAATGCGTTAGTGGAATCTATTTTAACTCAAAAAAAGCATTGTCTCTCATATTAGGAAGGCTAGAGTCTTTCCAATAAGGTTATAAATGAAGTAAGTATGTCCAGTATCATCCTTGCCTTTCAAATTGAACTAGAAATGCTAGATAAAGTACTATAAGAAAAAGAAATTGAAGCATAGATAATGAGAAAATAAAACTTGCTTTTTATAGATGAAATGATGATTTACTTAAAGAACTCTAAAATCTAACCTTAAAACTAATGAAAACAATTAACTTCAGCAAAGTTATAAGGTATGAAATAACCTACACAAACCTTCAGCATTTCTTTACATTGTCATTAACTAAACAGGAAGTTAGAAAGAGAAATTCCATTTAAAATAACTACATACAGTATTAAAAACTTGGAATTTACTTGCCAAGACAAACACAGGAACTATATGAACAATATTACAAAAAACTTTGCTGTGACAAATAAAGAAATTCTTTTTCTAATTGATATTTTATTTTTCCAAATACATGTTATGAAAGTTTTTCAACATTAATCAATATGAATATGTATATTTTTAAATTTAAAAATTTCCTTCCATCCTCCCTTCCCCCACTCCACTTTTTATATACATATTTTTGATAAATATGTTTATAGACTAGTCATTTTCATTATGAGGAATTAGGATTAAGGGAAAGAAATACATGAGATTTTTTCTTTTAAAAAGTGAACTAAGTGTCTAGGTGGCACAGTGGATAGTGCACAGGCCCTGGAGTCAGGAGTACCTGACTCAAATCAGGCCTCAGACACAATTACCTAACTGTGTGGCCTTAGACAAGCCACCTAACCCCATTGCCTTGCAAAAAACAAAAAAATAAACAAAAAAAAAGGTGAATGTAGTGTTCATCAGATTCTGAAAGGTTTTGTAGTTTGGTTTTGTTTTTTTCTTCCTCTGGAGAGGGATAACAGTGTACATAGCAGGTCTAATACATTTATCCTAGCTCTCTGAACTGTCCGGAGGAGCTGCTTCAATCAAGGGTGATCATCTCACAATATTATTGTTATTGTATACATTGTTCTCTTGGTTCTGCACCCCTTGCCCAGCATTAGATCCTGTAAGTCATTTCATGTTTCTCTAGTGTCCAACCAATTATGGTTTCTTTTAGAACAATAATATTCCATAGTATTTGTGCATCATAAGTTGTTTAGCCTTTCCCCAGTTGATGGGCATCTCCTCAATTTCCAATTCTTTGCCACTACCAAGAGAGCAGCTATGAATATTTTGGGACATATAGAACTTTTCCCATTTTTTATTTCTTCTGGATATAGACCTAGATTTGGAATTTCTGGGTCAAAGGGAATGAATAGTTTTATTGCTCTTTAGGAATAGTTCCATACTGTTCTCCAAAGTGGTTAAATCCATTCACTAGCAATACATTAATGTCCCAGTCCTTACATAACCTGTCCAACATTGATCCTATTCTTTTTCTCATATTAGCCAATCTGATAGGTTTTAAGGGGATACTTTGGAGTTGTTATAATTTGCATTTCTCTAATCAATAAAAATTTGAATCATTTTTCAATATGATTTTGTACACACACACACACACACACACACACACACACACAGCCTTAATTTCTTTAGTTGAAAACTGTCAATTCAAATCCTTTGACCATTTATCAATTGGGGAATGACAAATGACTTATAAATTTGATGGAATTCTCTATATATTTTAGAAATGAGACCTTAATCAGAACTCTTACTTGTGAATCTTGTTTCCCAGTTTTCTGCTTTCCTTCTAATTTTGGCAGCAATGATTTTATTAGTGCAAAACATTTTTAATTAAATATAATCAAAATCATTCATTTTGTAGTTTATAATGTACTCAATTTTTGTTTGGTCATAAATGTATCCCCTTTCCATAGATCTAATAGGTAAAGTATTTCTTGATCTATTACTTTATCTATGGCATCGCACTTTATGTCTAAATCCTGTACCTGTTGTGAACTTATTTAGGTATAGGGTGAGAGATGTGGGGCTATAGATAGTTTTTGCCCTACTGTTTTCACAGTTTTCCCAACAATTTTTGTCAAATAGTAAGTTCTTATCCCAGAAGGTGATGTCTTTGGGTTTGTCAAAGAGTAGATTACTGTAGTCATTTACTACTATTTCTTTTGAACCTATCCTGATTCACTCATCCATCACTCTATTTCTTAACCAGTACCATGCAGTTATGATGACTGCTGCTTTATAATATAGTTTTAGATCTGGTAGAGCTAGGTCACCTTCCTTTACATTTTGTTTCATCAGTTCCCTTGCTATTCTTGACCTTTTGTTGAATTTAGTTACTATTTTTTCTAGTTAGGTAAAATAATTATTTGGTAATTTGATTGGTATGGCACCAAATAAGTAATTTAATTTTGGTAGAATTGTCATTTTTATTATATTAGATTGACCTAAGCATGAGCAATTGACATTTTTCCAATTATTTAGATCTGACTTTATTTTACTTTATTTGAGTTCACACAACTTCTGGATTTGATTTGGGAGGTAGATTGCCAACTATTTAATGTTGTTTAGAGTTACTTTAAATGGAATTTCTCTTTTTATCTCTTGCTCTTTGGTTTTGTTTTTCATATACAGAAATGATGATTTATGTGGGTTTATTTTATATTTTGCTACTTTGCAGAATTTGTTAATTTTTTTCAAGGATTTTTTTAGGTGATTTTCACGGGTTATCTAAGTGTACCATCAAATTATCTGTGAACAGTGAAAACTTTGCTTCCTCATTGCCAATTCTGATGCTTTCAATTTCTTTTTCTTCTTTTTTTTTGCAAGGCAAATGGGGTTAAGTGGTTTTCCCAAGGCCACACAGCTAGGTAATTATTAAGTGTCTAAGGCTGGATTTGAACTCAGGTATTCCTGACTCCAGGGCTGGTGCTCTATTGACTGAGCCACCTAGCCACCCCTTTCTTCTCTTTTTTGCTAAAGCTAGCATTTCTTTCTTTTTTTTTTAGGTTTTCTTTGCAAGGTAATGGAGTTAAGTAAGTGTCTGAGGCTGGATTTGAACTCAGATCCTCTTGACTCCAGGGCCAGTGCTCTATTCACTGCATCACTTAGCTGCCCCTAAAGCTAGCATTTCTAATACTATAGTGAATAGTAATGTTGATAGTGGACATCCTTGTTTCATCCCTGATTTTATTGGAAATGCTCTGAGTTTATCCCCATTACATATTATATTTGTTGATGGTTTTAGATAAATACTATTTGTTATATTAAGGAAAACTCCATTTAATCCTAAACTTTCTAGTGTTTTTAATAGGAATGGATGTCTTATTTTATCAAAGGCTTTTTCAGCATCTATTGAGGTAATCATATGAATTCTGTTGGTTTTACTATTGATATTTGATACTGATATGTTCAATTATATTGAGTGTTTTTCTAATACTGAACCATCCCTACTTACCTGGTGTAAATGCTACCTGATCATGGTGTGTTTTCCTAGTAGTAACTTGCTATAGTCTCATTGCTAACATTTTATTTAAGATTTTTGCATCAGTATTCTTTTGGGACATGGTCTATAATTTTCTTTGTCTGTTTTGATTCTTCCTGGTTTAGGTATTAGCACCAATGTTGGTATCCTAAAAGGAATCTGACAGAATTTCCTTTCCTGTTTTTTAAAACAGACTATGGTGAATAGGAATTAATTGTTCCTTAAATGTCTAGTAGAATTCAATGGTAAGTCCATCTGGACTTGGAGACATTTTCTTAGGGAGTTTATTGATGGTTTCTTCGATTTCTTTTTCTGAAATAGAGTTATTTAAGTATTTTATTTCCTCTTTTGTTAATTTGTGCCATTTGTATTTTTGTAATATTCATCCACTTCACTCAGGTTATCCAATTTATTGGCATATAGTTCAGCAAAGTAGCTCTAAATTATCTCTTTAATTTCTTCCTCATTGGTGGTTAGTTCACCTTTTTCATTTTTGATACAGGTAATTTGATTATCTTCTTTTTTTCCCTTGGATTAACCAAAAGTTTGCTTATTTTATTGGCTTTTTCATAAAAAACCAACTATTAGTTTTATTTATTAGATCAATGGCTTTCTTGCTTTCAATTCTATTAATCTCTCCCTTGATTTTCGGAATTTCTAATTTGGTATTTAATTGAAAATCTTTTATTTGTTATTTTTCTAGGTTTTTTAATTGCGTACTCAATTCATTTATCTCCTCTTTCTCTATTCATATAGGCATTTTGAGATATAAAATTTCCCCTCAAAAAGGCCTTGGTTGCATCTCATAAATTTTGGTATGATGCCTCATTAATCTTATTTTCTTGGATATAATTATTGATTATTTCTATTATTTGTTGTTTGATTCATTCATTATTTAAGATTATTTAGTTTCCAATTAGCTTTTGGTTTATCTTTCCATGACCCTTTATTACATGTATTTTTTTATTGCATCATGATCTGAGAAGTGTGTATTTATTATTTCTACCTTTCAGCATTTGATTATAAGGTTTTTATGCCCTAATACATGATCAATTTTTGTATAGGTGACATGGAATGCCAAGAAAAAAGTATATTCTTTTCTATCCCCATTAAGTTTTCTCCAGAGGTCTATCATATCTAAGTTTTCTAAGATTTCATTCTCATTCTTAACTTCCTTCCTTCTTGTTTATTTTGTGGCAAGATTTATTTAGTTCTGAGAGAGGGAGGTTGAGGTCCCCCATTATTAAAATTTTGCTGTCTATGTCTCCTTATAATTCACTCAGCTTTTTCTTTAGGAACTTGGATGCTATACGACCAGGTGCATACATATTTAGTAATGATAAAGCTCCCATTTTTACCAATGGCATATTTTAAGAAGATGTAGTTTCCTTCCTCATCCCTTTTAGATGAGATTGATTTTTGCTTTTACTTTATCTAAAATCAGGATCACTACCCCTGCTTTTTTTTTTTAACTTTGACTGAAGCATAATATATTTTGCTCCATTCTTTTACCTTTATCTTGTGTGTATCTTGCTGCTTCAAATGTGTTTCTTGTAAACAACATATTGTAGAATTCTAGTTTTTAATTCAAATGGCTATCCACTTCCATTTAATGGGAAAGTTCATCCTATTCACATTTACAGTTAAGATTACTAATTCTGTATTTCCATATATGCTATTTTTATCCATTTATATTTTCTCTTTCCTTTCTTCTTATTCTACCTCACCAAAATTTTACTCCCTTTTCACTATAGCTTTTCTTTTAAAATTTAACTTTCAATTTATTTTCACTTATACCTTTGTCTTTCCTTTTATCAGTGCCTTCCTTTCCTCCTTTCCCTCCCCAGTCCCTTCCTTCCTTCCTGGTAGATTGGGATTTTTTTTTTTTAGTTTTTTTTGCAAGGCAAATGGAGTTAAGTGGCTTGCCCAAGGCTACACAGCTGGGTAATTACTAAGTGTCTGAGACCAAATTTGAACCCAGGTACTCCTGACTCCAGGGCCGGTGCTTTATCCACTGCGCCACCTAGCCACCCCTGATTAGGATATATTTTTAAACCTAAGTGATAATGTATCTTATTCTCTCTCTGGGCCAAATCTATTGAATAGAATTTGCTCACACACTCTCCTTTTTTTACCAGGAAAATTATAAATCTGCCTCTTCACCTAGTGTTATTTATCATTCAAGTACTATTAATCAGGTACTGTCAATCACAGTTTGATTATTGGATTGCTTGATAAGCTTAAATTGTTATCAAAGTATCATTGCAGATTGCTTGATTGCTTCATAAGCAGCAGTGTCTCAAATTGCATCAAATTTTATTATAATCATTTTTTACCTTACCCCCTTTACAAGTGCCCTCCAAAGACTCACAGTCCTCCTCATTAGCCAAAATGTCATCTGAAGCCAAATTATTTGTGACCTTCCTCCCCCCCTTGCCTATTTTCTCTTATGCTTTACCCCCCCCCAACCAAGGTAGTTAATCCCTTTTTTAAGTGAACTAAGGATTAACTCAAATCCTTATTTAATTAACTATAAGAATCTCAAAGGGGGGGGGCAGCTAGGTTATGCAGTGGATAGAGCACCAGCCCTGGAGTCAGGAGTACCCGAGTTCAAAATCGGCCTCATTCACTTAATAATTACCTAGTTGTGTGGCCTTGGGCAAGCCACTTAACCACCATTGCCTTGCAAAAAAAAAATTTCAAGTATTGGGAAGCTCTAAAGGTCTAAAGGTCTCACTTGAGAACTTAACAAATGATTGTAAGTTATGGGAGACCCTGACTCAGGACCACCCAGCTAATGATACCCTCATTAGACAAAGTGCTAAACTTTGTCAGCACAGCAGAATTAAAGTGGATCTAAGGATGAGACATTTAAGTTTAGAGTTAACTCCCCTGCTTTTCATCAAGGCTTTTTGTCTCAAGCACGGTGATGTCGTCTTCAATGGGAAGACAAGATGGACCTCTTCCATGGAAAGACAAGATCCATTCATACCCATATCTTCTAAGTCCAATATCTTCAATTATATTCAACCCTTTAATTATCCTAAGAGAAGTATAATTCTCAAAGAGTTAGAAGTGTTATATCTTCCCTTTTAGGGTTTTATACGATTTGATGGTCTTGATTAATATTTGCTTTCGATTTTTTCCTTCCCCTTTACAGTTACCTTTTTATGTATCTCTTGCGTTTTGTATTTGGTGATTGAATTCTCTATTCAGTTCTGGTCCTTTAATCCGGAAATTTTGAAAGTCCTCTATTTCATTGAACATCCATGTTTTCCCCTGACAGGATATGCTAAATTTTGCAGGGTAGTAAGATCTTAGTTGAAATCCCAAATCCTTTGCTCTCCTATATATGGTATTCCAGGTTTTCCAGTTCTTCAGTGTTGAAGCTGATAGGTCTTGTGTGAGTATGGTTGTGTTTCCTTTATACGTAAATTGCTTCTTTTTGCTGCTTGAAGTATTTTGTCCTTTATTTGAGAGTTCTAGAATTTGGCTATAATAGCCCTTGGAGTTTTTATCCTGAGGTTCCTTTCTGGAGGGGCTCTGTTTATTCTTTCAATGGCTATATTATCTTCTTGTTCTAGCAGATTTGTATAGTTTTCCCTGATAATTTCCTGCATGGTATTTTCCAGGTTCTTTTTTTGATGTAGGTTTTCTGGTAGTCCAGTGCTTTGTAAATTAGCTCTCCTGGATCAATTTTCCAGGTTGCTTTTTTTTCCTAAAAGGTACTTTACATTTTCTTCAATTTTTTCAATCTTTTTATTTGTTTGATAGAATCTTGTACCCTCATAGCTTCATTGGTTTCTATTTGTTCAATTCTAATTTTTAGGGTATGTTGGGGGCGGGGGGAAGAGGCTTGGTGGTCGCTTAGCGGGGGAAACATAATCCCCTTATAAAGGAATGTTACAGAACTCGGCCCCTCATTGTTTAAGAGTTCATGGGAGGGAGGACAGGAGGGATAAAAGTGTCTGCTGAGAGGTGGGGAGGGAGCGGGAATGTGATCACAGAAGAATAAAGACTCATTACCCACCTCAGGCGCTCTGTCTGGTTCTTCCCCCATCAAAGAGTGGGGGCCGGAGGTACCCCGAAGACTCATCACGCGTTGGACTGGTGAGTAAGAGGACGGACTAGCATAAAGAAGCCGGCGTTGTAAATAAAAACCCAGCAAGTGGCACCCGGAACAGGGACCTGATTTTGCTAGGGAACGTCTGAATCCGCTGGTCAGATTCTCCAGACAGCCTAGGTCATTTCTGACCGGGAGGAAGGAGAGGGCGTTTACTCTCAGATATTGCCTGAGGGACATATCCCTATTGTGTTGACTATGCTTCCTTTCTCTCCCCTTTCTCCTTCTACTCTAATCACGCTCCTTGCCGTGCTGGCCTGTCTGATTGTGCCCTGCTGCCTCCTTCTCTTTTGCCGAACGGGAACTTTCCAGTTCTGCCACCTGTTAGGATTGCAGCCTCGGCTAGTAGACAGCATGGGGGGCCGGAATAGTATTCCCGCCTTTGAGCCGGAGGAAAAAGAGGCCGTTGCAGCGCAGCTTTATAAACTCTGCGCTAAGCATGGCCGTAAATTACCTATCAAGACGTGCCGTGCTTTTGTTGAGAATATCTGGAACATCTGCCCCTGGGTGCAACATAGTGGGATCCAACCAGATAAATGGAAGGTGGTAGGGCAGCAGATGGCCTCCTATAATGACACCTGCCCGGGAAAACTGACCCCCAAGGATTTTACAGTGTATAAGATAGTGGATGCAGCCCTGCATCCCCAGAAGGTGACTATTGGCACGAACAATCAGCACTCCAGGTGGGTAGCTCGTTGGTGGGATCGGATTCAGAGAGCTCAGAGGAAGAGGGAAGGCCACCCCCCCCCTGTATCCGTGGGAGGAACTTAGAAGAAACAATGGGGGAACAAGGGACCCCCAGGGAGAAGATTCAGGGCCGGAAGTTTCCGAGCGCGGGAAGGGAGGGGTGCAAACAGTCCTCAGGGGTGGCAGGAAGAGGAGCGTGAGTAGGTGGGACCGGGAGGCTGCTGACGAGGAGGGAGAAGTCCGCGCTGATTGGACAGCTGCCGCGCCCCAGGCTTGGCGGCCCAGCCAGGAAACAGAGGCAAAAAATCCCCCGTGTTCCTTGTCCGCCCTTCAGAGATCCCCTCAAGGGCTCCGCCCATCCGGCCTACTTGCCACCAGTGCCTCCATAGCAATAGAGAAAGGGGAGGAGGTGGACTGGGATGACTGGGGCCTCTACCCGGTATTTACGGACCCCCTTACCGGAGCCCGAGGACTACCGCCCTGACCCTTTTAAGATGCTTATAGGAACATCATGGGAGGGCGTGACTAAATACGGCCCAAGCTCCCCTTATGTAAAAAGACTGATGCAAAACCTCTTTGCTACGCACCCTTGGACCCCTGCTGACTTTGACGAAATTGCTAGCCGCGTGCCTGGATGCCTCCTCATATTTAGCTTTTAAGGCTCAGGCCCGCAGAGAGGCCTCTAAGCTGGCAAAATCCCGGGGTTATACACCCCGGGATTTTGCCATTGACCTCCTGTGTGGAACTGGAGCCTATACTGACCCTGCTGTTCAGGCCCAGTATGGCCAGTTTGAGCTAGAGACTGTTAAAGAAACACATGTTGCAGCTTGGGATAAGATTGGAGCCATGAAAGGGGGGAGAGCCACACAGAAGTTGGTTGGGCTGAAGCAGAGAGCAGATCAGACACCCCTCTCATTTGTGAACGAGGTTAAAGAGACAGTGACTCGTATAATGGGAGACACCCCGGGATCTGATCTACTTATGAGACAATTGATTAAAGAGGGTCTTCGCCCCAAAGGGATCGCAGCCATTAGCAGCCTTCCCCCCCGACGCTTCATTAGAAGAAATTGTTGACAAATTGCTGGACATGCCCAGCGAGGGATTCAATTCAAGCCTTAGTGACTGCCATGGAGAAACCGGGAGGATAGCCTCCTGACCGCCCTTCACGGTATGCAGGTGAGACCCACCCTGTTTTGGGTGCGGAAAGCCAGGGCACCTCAAAGCACAGTGCAGGCAGCGGCCCCCCTCCACTTCAGTTCCGACCTGTTATTCCTGTGGAAAGCCAGGTCACATAGCCAGGTTCTGCCGATCCAAAGGGAAGTCGGGAAAAGGGGAAAGGGAGGGGCCCGGCCGCGGCCCCCCCCCCCCCCCCCCCCCCCCCACCCCCCGTGCTCGGAAGACAGCGGCCCCATTACTGTGACTATCCCCTGTGAGGGTTGACTATAGAGAAGGGACACAGCAGAGAGAGATCGGGCCTTGGGAAACCTCGATGATTCCCATTGAGCTAAATATTTTCCCAGCGCTCATCACAGGGGGCTGAGAGATGTGTGGACTTAGTCACCCATACCCAGGTCATTTTTGGTCCCGGAAGTCCCACGTCCGTAAGGGTCACAAACCCCCACCCCTTTCCCACCTTGGTAAAACAGGGCCAAGAGGTAGGAAAGGCGTCTGCCCTTGCGGGCCCCTCCCGCTCATGTGAACTGGGTCCACCCGGTCAGCTCTGGGCGACCACTGTTAACCGTCACGGTGGAAAATCAGAAGCTCGAAGGGATAATTGACACTGGAGCCGATTGCTCTGTCATAAATAGGGGACAGTGGGAGGCCGCGAGTGGCCACTCCTACAGAGCCCTCAAGCAGTGTACGGGGGTGGGGGGCAATAGATCTGCCATGAAAGCAGCAACACGCCTTACGGTGGGTCAGCTTTGGAAGAATCTGGACTCTTCACCCCACTGTTGCCTACCCCGACCTCCCTTATGCATTATGGGGGTAGAGATATCTTGAGCCAGCTTAACCTGACACTTGCCACCCCTGATAGCCTGCGGGGAAATTAATTGGGGCCACTCTAGAGATGAGCTTTTCCCCCAGAATAACATGGATTAATAAGAAACCTATTTGGGTTGAGCAGTGGCCCCTGACAAAAGAAAAGCTCATCGCCCTCACAGACATAGTAATGACCCTCCTGCACGAGAACAAAGTGGAACCGTCCCTTAGCCCGTATAACTCCCCCGTCTTTGTCATAAAAAAGAAAGGGGGGGAGCTGGAGAATGTTTGATTGATCTTCGGGCAGTAAATGCCAACATGGTACCCATGGGGGACCCTCCAACCTGGTCTCCCTATGCCCACTGCAGTCCCGCAAGGGTGGACTATTATAGTGATTGATGTTAAAGACTGCTTCTATAGCATTCCCCTCCACCCGGAGGACAAAGAAAAATTTGCCTTTTCCCTCCCCGCGATCAATTTCCAAGCCCCCAGTAAACGTTATCAGTTCACCGTCCTACCTCAGGGAATGGCCAATAGCCCCACCCTGTGCCAGCTTTACATGGATACTCTGCTACATCCTATCTTTTTAAACAGAAAGGGGGAGTTGGCAGGTCACTGACCCATTCAGACCTGTCTCAGGTACTATTTACCATGAATTTCCTACAAGTCAGGGATGACGGCACTACAGCCGCCCAGAGATTTTTCTCCCCAAAAGGACATGCTAAGAAAGAACCAACGCTCCTGCCCTCTCCCACCAAGGCCCTACCAGGCTCTAAAGTCATGTGGAGAGATGAAGAGGGAGGTTGGCATGGCCCTGTAACGGTAAAGAACAGAAGACAGGGCCACCTGTCATTTCATCCCGAGGATAAGATAGAAGAGCCAGAAAGATGGCTCCCTGTTTACAAGATAAGAGACCTTGATTAATGCCCAACCCTACGGGGTGAGAGGAATTTCTTTCTTTTTCAGGCCTTCTGATCATCGTAGGGATCCTTGGAGGTGCTCCATCTGAAGGAAATCCGACATGGGGAATACTCCGAGTTATTCCCTCTCCCCTTCCGGTAGCACGGAACTCCCCGATCTACCCTCGCCTGCTAGTGACCAATACATCGATGGGGCTCCCTTCTGCCTCGGTGGGGCCCCTCATGTGTGGCCACAGGGGAAGACATCGAGGATCCCATACCATGGAGGGATTGCCAGATGGCAGGAGGGTACCCCCTTGAGGGTGAACAAGGACGCTGATTCTGGGAATCACCCTACTTGTTGTCTGTTTCTGCCGCCTAGCTAGGCGACAGAGGGGCTATATGCTTCTTACTCAGAAAGCCTTCATGGCCATGGAGACGGGGGAGGATCCCCAAGTCTGGCTAGCCGCCATGCATGACATGTGACACCTAGGGGTAAGACGAGGTAAACCCCAAGACGGGCAACCTCTCCTAACCCAGCCACCTAAGACAGGCCCTGAGGGTGTCGGGCGCCTAGGACGGGCAAGGTCCTGGGTTGAAGGAGATGACCTAAGACAGGGTTCCTCGCCCCCGGCTATCAGAGGCCAGTAGAAATGACACCGCTTAAGGCTAACCTCAGCACCGCTTAAGGTCACACCAAGTGATAACCTTGTAAAACAGAAAGGGGGAGATGTTGGGGGCGGGGGGGGAAGAGGCTTGGTGGTCGCTTAGCGGGGGAAACATAATCCCCTTATAAAGGAATGTTACAGAACTCGGCCCCTCATTGTTTAAGAGTTCATGGGAGGGAGGACAGGAGGGATAAAAGTGTCTGCTGAGAGGTGGGGAGGGAGCGGGAATATGATCACAGAAGAATAAAGACTCATTACCCACCTCAGGCGCTCTGTCTGGTTCTTCCCCCATCAAAGAGTGGGGGCCGGAGGTACCCCGAAGACTCATCACGCGTTGGACTGGTGAGTAAGAGGACGGACTAGCATAAAGAAGCCGGCGTTGTAAATAAAAACCCGGCAAGGGTATTCTTCAATTAACTTTTTTTTCAGTTAACATCAATTAATGTTTCCTTTTCCAGTTGGTTATTTCTACTTTTAATGAAGGTGATTTCTTTTATTAATTTTTCATAATTTCCTGCATGACTCTCAATCCTTTTTTCCTTGTTTCTTCTTCTTCTCTTCTTTGGTTTTAAAATTTTTTTTGAGCTCTTTGATGAGCTTTTGGATTTGAGTCCATTTTATAGACTCTTTTGAGACCCCCATGAGTAATTTTTCACTGATTTCTTCTTGCAGCATGGCATTGTTATCATCTTTATCTGCAAAGTTGTTTGCTTTAGTGAGCAATCTTTTAGCTTTTTTAGCCTTTTTGCTCATCTTTGTTGTTTCAGCTCTGCTCTTAAGGGTATAGGGAGTATAGGTCCAAGCTTTTTATGCTGGGACTAGACTCTTTTCCCTGGCTTGTCATTGACCAAGATGTTGCCTATGCAGCCTTTTGCAGAGATTTATTTCCTCCTTTATGTCCAGGTGTGACTTGGTCTAATAATTATAAAGAACACTTTGTAACTATGCCTACAGGGCTATCAAATTATGCATACTTTTTAATCCAGCAATGCCACTACTAAGTCTATACCCTTAAGAGAGGAAAATGTCCTATACAGAAAAAAAAATATTTCTAGTAATTATTTTATTGATGGCAAAGAATTAGAAATTGATGGAATGCCCATTAATTAGTATATAGATATGATAGATTACTGTTGTGCAATAAAAAGTAATGGTTCCTGAAAAAACCTTGGAAAATTATATGAATTATAAAAAGTAATCAGAACAAAGAGAAAAATTTATACAGTAACAGAAATATTGTAAAAGTAATTTATTGTGAAAGACAGTAACTCTGATCAACATAATTCTAAGGGGTTCATGATGAAAAGTGAGTATTATCCTCCAGATATAAAACTGAAAAATACAAAGTTTATATTGAAGCATATCTTTTTCTTGCTTTTTCAGGGGGAGGAGGACTATGCCTAATGCCAAAATTAGTTTTGCATGACCATACATATTTATATTTGATTTTCTTTTTCTTTTCAATGGATGGGAGGGATAGAGTTAATTTAGAACTAAGAATAAAATTAAAGAAATTGAAATTAACTATTCAAAAAAAAGAAGAAAGACTTTGTGAAAAAGGTAATATTTGACCAGACCCTTATAGGAAACCAGGAATTCTAATCATTTGACCAAAGCTATCAAAAGGTATTTTGAGTACCTACTACAGGACTATGCTTAGAGTTAGGAAAAAAAGAACTAAAGTCTCTTCTATCAATGAATGTTTATCATAGAAGACAATATATGAATTTATAAGACCAAAGAAATATAGATTTATAAGCTGAAGGGAATTTGGAGGCCACTGAGATCAAACTCCTATTTTTAAGGTAACAGATTGAGAGGAGCTAAGTGACTTTTCATTGTTCATTTTCCAGTCATGTCTCACTCTTTGTGAACCCATTAGTAAATGTCTGAGGCCAGATTTGAACTCTTGGATAAAATACAGGTTCCTCTGACATTTGAAACCCTTTATAATCTACTTCCATCTTGTCTTTCTAGATTTATTAGTTCCATTAGTTCCTTTTATGAACTCTATGTTGCAGGGACAAAGATACCTTAAATAATTAAAAAAAAAAAAGATCAGCTGAGGCAAAACTCTGAACCAATAGCATTGTATTAAAGAGACTTATCCCCTCTAATGAAGTGGACCCAGATTTTCCTCATGGTCTGAGATGCCCATTCTTCTGGTATAATATAGGTGCTTAATAAATGATTAAGGATTTGAACTGCTGAACTGGGTTATAAGTGTATGGGAGAAAAATATTTTGAATCTCCTTGGTTTTCTTCTATGAATGATTTCTATTAAAGGAAAGAAATAATAATACAATTACCAGGTGTTTAGGAGGTATCATTATTACATGGGTTGCAATCTACTTAACAAAGGATTCCAATAATCTGTATGAACCTGAGATTTATTCCTTTCTTTGGTAGATAAGGGACATTTTTAAAGAGCCTTTCTATTTACTTTTCATTTTATTTGGCTCTTGGAACTGAAAAAACCCTAACTTGTTTTTCTGGACTCCTGTGATTTTTACATTCAAATGACATACATTTGCCTTCCAATATATCTGCGCAAATTCAATGTTAAAAGCTATTGTTTTAAAAGTCCCCTGATGAGAATTTAGAGCAGGAAGGTGATCACATCTTTAGAAACACTAAAAGTTTGGTATAGGCAGATGCCTCCCAAGGCAGCCTTTTTATTTGGATTTTTATTTTCTCTTGCAAACTACTTTTCTTATTCATTATCCCCACCTGGATTTTAAGCAGACACCTCAAACAGAGCAACTACCAAGACTGCATGTCTTGCTGATATTCCTTTTCAATTCTTAATTATTTTCTTCTAGTTAAAGCTAAATATTATGACATTTTCTCTTGGGAACTTTTTGATTATTCTGTATTTTTAATAATAACTAGTTTAGATCAAAGGAGCATCTATTTTATGTTGGCTTTAAAGGAAGGAGTTCAGTCTCAGAATTTTATTGTTCCAAGGTGAACCACAAGGTGAATCACCTGAAGCATTAAAAAGGCCAGCCTATGGGTAGTTGATCCTCTTTAGATTTGTCAGAGTTCTTGCAGTCAAAATTTTCCTTTGAATGAAGTGTTATTGTTATGAATGTGGGAGGCAAAAGAGAGCAGCATCTACTTGTATCTCTTTTTTAAGGAGTATAATCTTTAAGTAAACTAACTTTTATTGAATTTTTTGTGGTCCATAAGTGCTTCATTACATTCCACTACCAAGAATAAACTGCTGAAGTGACCTGAGGTAGTACTGGCTCAGAAGAGACTGTGTCATATCTTTTTCTTTTTGTATTCAATCAAAATAGATTGTATCATACTTTTTTTTAAAGTATTTTTTAAAGTCCTTAACCAATATAGGCACTTTTTTTTGGTCTGGACCTGTGATTTTGCCATTAGAAGCTCTCTCCAAAGAAAACCTCTACCACCAACATATAGCTACAAGTTTTAGAGAATTTTCTGGGACATTGAGAGATTAAATGACTCAGAGGGACAGAGACTGTATATATCATCCATTTCTTCCTAACTCCAAATTTCTCTCTCTCTCTCTCTCTCTCTCTCTCTCTCTCTCTCTCTCTCTCTCTCTCCCCCAGTTATGGCACTGGGTATATAAACAGATTTGACACAGATCCTACTTTCAATTTGATAGAAACTATATAAGTACAAATATATATATATATGTATATATATATACATATATATATATATATATGAAAATGTGATTAAGACCATAAGAAAGATTTAGAGAAAGTTTTTTTTTTCTTTCTTTCTAAATAAAAATTTCCCATTCAACAGTAAGGACATAAGAGGATTCAGATCAGCTTAGATAATGTGAATGTGTAGCAGATCTAGTCAAAATGGCTTTATAATGGGTCATTTGGCTCCTCATAATTAGGAGACTAGATAAACAGAAGGATATTTCCAAGATCTAATTGTCATTTGAGTCTGAGATCTGAGCCACACTACTGTTGCTTGCTTCTGAATTTACTCCTTTCTAAGTAGCTGCCCAGGGCCTCTCCACCTAGGAACACTACCCCATTAGTACTTTCTCCTCACCCCTTGCATAGGTCCCTTTTTTAGACCATTCTGGATCTTTGACCTAGATAGATAGTAGACAGCAAAGCTGTCAGTTGTCCACTATCCCCACTGAGGTACCCCTAAAGGCATCTGGTGTGACCTTCTTTTTTGTTCAGCCTCTCCCTGGGTGCTAGAGTACTCTGTCTGCAGTGTACTCCTAGATTCATTCTTCTTCAATGTCTGAAATCTTTTTGAGATTTCTCTCCCTCCGTTGATTTAGGCATGGCAAATCAGTCACTTTGATTTATTTTTCTGAAATTCCCCATTAGGATTAGTCTAATGCATTTTCTAGGTCTGTTTAGGGAAGTTTTGTGGAGGGAAGACTGGATATGGTATTTCCTAAAACTCTACCATCTTGGCTCTTGAGTGGACTGAAATTTGAAGTAGTTTCCATACAGCATTTGTTTCCACCAAGTTCACTTCTGAATTCAGCATATACACTGAAAATATTGGTATTGTTCCCTCTTGTCTAGGTCAAACATGTTGGTCAAGATATCACTTCTCACTATCTAATTTTGAGCAAATCTCTGACTCCCAGATCTCTTGTGCCTCACCATACAGATCTTTTGAAGTTAAAAAGTCATAGTTATCTCTAATATGCCTTCATTTAAAGCAGGAAGAATAAATAAAATATAGGTAGGAGTTACAGAAAGGAAATGAGCATTTATTAAGTGCCAACTATACCCAGACACTGTGAACTCAGGTCTTCCTGACTCTAGGCGTGTTGCTCTTATTCATTGTACCACTAAGCTAGGAGGAGATGTTGGTTCATTCTTTATCTTGATCCATGGAACTGGGTCAGATGTTGTAACCAAGAATCAGTGGCAAATTTAAGTGTGTTTATAACATTACAGACCCACCCCCTACACCTACTGAATTGCATTTCTACATACTGACTGAATGGGGCTTTTCTAAGATTTGAGTCATAAAATGTTAGCAATAGAAACTGTCCTGAACTCACTGAAATGTGATGATTACTTCCCATTTTTAATGATTCATGGGAACACAAATAATACTACCAGAAGATACCTATTTGGGGAAGGAATTTGGATAGGTGGTATATTCATTTCCCCTGCTGGTCTTTGGGAACTAAAGAACTGGCAAATGAGAATTCTGAGCTAGTATCAGTGAGCTTTGAAAAATTGTGGCAAACAGGAGAGGTGTCTCAGGTTTGGAGGAAAGCAAACATTGATTGCAACTTTCAACAAAGACATAAAGATGAATTCCTTTCTATATATAAGTCAAGGAGCTTGTTCTTACTTCATGTCAAATTTCTAAAATATATCATAAAAGGGAAGGTTGGTGAAATGGAAGCAGTGAGCTTGAAGAGCTAGTTTGGCTTAATCAGGAATGGGTCAAACTAAACTCATTTCCTGTTTTGGAGATGGATAGCTAGTCAAAGTTAGATCAGAAGATCACTATACTTTGCCTACATTTCTAACAAAATATTCTTGAGGAAGAGTTAGAAAAATGTGGGCTAGATGGTACCATACTCACATGGACTAAAATTTATTAAATGGGGGGGGAGGAATTTATTTAGTACCTACTGCGTAGCAGGTATGTACTAAGTGCTTTTGAAATACTATCATTTTAATAACTGGATAGTCATTCATGGTTCTATGTAAATTCAACGGTTAAGAATACAGTTAATAAACTAATACGATGGACTTTGACAGGGATCAATACAAATACTTATATTCAGATTTGAAAAACCAGTGCCATAAGTAAAATGTGGAGAAGACATAACTAGTCTATAGTTAATTTGAAAAATATCTATGAGTTTTAATGTGCTCACTAACAAGAGACAGGATGTGATGGAATCCAAAAAAACTAATGCAATCATCTTAGGTTATATTAGAGAAAGTTTGTGGTGCAGTGGATAGTAAACTGTACCTAGAATAAGAAATGAGTTCAAATCCAACTTCAAACACTTATTAGCTGTGTGATCCTGGGCAAGTCCTTTGATCTCTATTTGCCTTGGTTTCCTCAACTATGAAATGTAGATTAAAAAAAAACTACATCTACTTTCAGAAATGTTGAAGGATCAAATGAAATAATATTTTAAAAAATGCTTAGCTCAATTCCTAGAACATTAATAGGTACTATATAAATTTTTATTTCTTTCTCTTCCCCATTTAAAAAGGCATAGAGAGAAAGAGTAGGGATACTAAAGTCCCACTGTATTCTGATTATCTGGATCAGAGTGCATCTGAAAGTTGTGTTTCATTTTGGATGCTTATAAACTGATTAAAAATCTGCAGTATATTAAGAAGTGATGAGCTGGATGCTCTCGGGAAAACTTGGAAAGATTTAAATGAAGGATGCAAAATAAAATGTACTGTGTATAAAGAGCCATACACTAAGATGATCAGCTGTGAATGGTTTCACTTTTCTCAGCAATACAATGACCCAACACAACTCAGAAGGACTTATGATGAAGAATGCTATCCATCTCTAGAGAAAGAACTGATGGTGTCTGAAAACTGATTGAAGTATACTTTTTTAGTTTTATTTTTCTTGAAGTATTTTTTTTAATTTGAGGGGGTATATGTTTCCTTTCACAAGATGACTATTATGAAAATATTTTCCCTGACTACACATTTATAGCCTATATCAAATTGCTTGCTTTGTCATTGGGGAGTGGGGGAGGAAGGGGGTGTGGAGAAGTGGGGAGGGAGGGAGAAAATTTATAACTCAGAATTTTTAAAATAAAAGTTAAAAATTGTTTTATATATAATTGGGGGAAATAAAATACTAAAATTTAAAAAAATCTTCAAACAATAAAGAATATATATAGTATATCTGACAAGTGGTTGCCCTTTGCTTGATTAAACTCCAGTCAGGGCTGCTCCTTGAAGAAGGGTACTGAAAAGCTACAGAATATACAGAGGACAACCAGGTGAGTGAGGAAGGGAAGACCATGGTCCCACGAAATAAGACAGAAATAAGTCCTGCCTGACTCCAGAGGGAAGAACTATGACTTTTAAAGTCTTTCATAACTTGACTATTTTTTTTATATTTCAAGTGTTCTTCAATTCACTCTCCTACTTAAATCTTGTGATCCAGTAACATTGACTTCTTTGCTGTTTACCACATAAAACTCCAAATCTTGAATCAGAATATTTTCACTAACTATCCCTTATGCCTGCAATTTTTCCATCCATCCCTCTACCTCTTATTTTCCTTGGCTTGTTTTCAAGTCTAAGATAAAATGTCTTCTGCAATAAATTTTTCCTAGTTCTCCTTAATCTAATTGCCTTTCCTCAGAGATAATCTCCATTATATAAATCATTATATGTTTTATTATGGTGTTATGTTACATTTACACATATATATCTATTTGCACATATATGTATACATAATACATATCTATATCTTATTTGTATTTTTTTTTGTATTTTGTCTCATTGTGCTGTGAACTCCTCAAGAGGAGGATTTCTTGCCTTTCTTTCTAAATCAACATATAGCACAGTGCCTAGTGAATAGTAAGCACTGAATTGCTTATTGCTTTGGGATGACAGGTGCAAAGAGATGAATTTAGGTTTGGTGTTTTAAAAAAAAATAAGCTTGCTAATAATTAGCAATTTTCCAAAAGGAAAATGTGCTGGCTTGGGAGATAGTGATTTTCCTTTATTTATTCATTTGTTTATTCATTCATTCATTCATTTATTATTTATTTTTTTATCCATATACACACATATATTTTTAAGTTACAAAATTTTCCTACACCCTCTCTTCTCACCCCCTTCCCCTCAGCATCAAATAGTCAGTTTAGCATTGTACATACATAGTTTTGATAAACATATTTACGATCAGTCATTTTCCATATGAGGAATTAGGATTAAGGAAAAGAGATTCATAAGAGATGATTTTTATTAAGTATTCATCAGATTCTGAAGGATTGTTTTTGTTTTGTTTTGTTTTGTTATTCTTCCTCTGGATGGGGATACCATCATGCATATCCAGTCTAATATGGTTGTCCTAGCTTATCCTAAAGCATAGATCTGACAGGGTCTCTCTCCCACACACAGACACATATACCAATAGATTCTCTTATCTGCCGTGTGTATGCATGTGTGTGTATGAGCGTGTACATAGGCGAGAGGTCCTACAGTCAAGGGAATGGGGATTTGAGGCTTTCAATTCAGTTCTTCCCTGATACTTATCTTGGGAGGTGATGCCACCCTGAGCTATCTCTACTATTTATTTCCAAGGAGAACATGGGTATGTCTGAGAGGAAGGAGCATCATAGAAAAGAGTGGGCAGAAACTGAAGCGAGCTAGTTTTATTGAGGGGGAGAACCTCATAATAAGAATGGACAGGTGGGAAGAAGGACACAGGGCAATCAGTTGGGATGCAATTAGGAATTAGATTTCCCAAAATGGGTGAAGCAGGATGGATTCTTATCTGGATCAAACAGTACTGGCCTTGAGGACAGGGAATATGGAGCTTGGACCTGGGGTCAAACTTCTGAATTGGTGAGGATTCATTTTAGGATTGTGGTTAATGCCTGAAGGGTAATGTTTTTGAATTTATCTGATGGTTTTGCACTCTATGGTAGAGACTTCTCTTTTTTTTTTAATTCTACTTACTTGATTATAGAGAAATTGAAGAGGGGAGGGAGTTAACCAGATTTCTTTTTCTTTTTTTCTCTGTCCCCTCTCATGCAATATTGTATAATCACAGTAACACTAATGCATTTGCTACAGAAAATTAAAAGGCAGAAATGAAGGAGACATTGTATTCATTAAAGGAAGAATGTGACAGTATGTGATTTCATTTCTGAACAAGTTTTTTCCTTCTGTCATGCTGGGAATTATTTGGAAAGGTTCTCACAATAAATTATGAAATTGCTGTATCTGAAGAGAATGGAAAGAGACAAATGAAGATGGGGTAGAGCTAAAATAAAATTGTCTCCTTGGTATTGTCACTGTAATATCCTCAGCTGATTGGCTGCTGCTCAGTTTCCACTAGAAAATCAATTTGAGGCAATGCAGGCCTTCTCTGGCCCCAAGGGATTGCTTGTGGTCCTTGAGGTTTGAAGAACCTTTCTCTCACCCACCAGTACATTCAATGGTACTCAATTCCTGGAAGATAAACACTAGGTATTGATTTTGTACATATTCTGCATATAAATATTTACGTACATATTGATAGAAAACCTTACTGTTCCATTTTAGTCTTTGTATTCCAAGGGCTTGGTATGGCACTTGGGGCATAGTACTCAATAAATGTCTGTTAATTGATTTCGAAATACCCTTCACAGAAGGGGGAAACTGTTTTAAGTGATTGCAGTTACTGATTCTAAACCAAAAGTTGCAATTTCATAAAAAGAAAAACAAAGGTAGGTGATTAAAGTGCCCATTATTTCACATTAAAGAAAAGCTCTATTGTATAGTGGAAAATCATTCTTGACAAGTAGGCTGAGATTCAGATCCTGCCTCTGATATGATGGGGGGGAATGCCTGGAGAATTGGAGAGAAGGGACTTTTAGTTGTTACTAAAGGTCCTGCTCTGACAAGGTGACTCAGCATTTGAGCTTTCCAAGTCACTGTGTTTTAGGGCAACTCTTAGCTATAAATTGCTCCCTCCTCCATTTCACTTTTTGTCATAGAATCCCAAAGGAACTGGGAAAGATCCTCAGATCATCCAGCACAATCTTCTGCCTTCAGGCAAATTACCTTTTTCAACATCTGGGACAGACACTGATCTATTCTCTCTACAGATTCCCAGGAATGGAATTTCCATAACCTCTCCTGATAATTCCAGCAAAGATGAATGCTCAGTTGAGTCTCTTCTTCCTAATAGGCCTACTTTCCTGAGTTTTTGAGTTGATCCTGGGGTGGGGAGGGGAGGGGTGGGGTGGGGCAGCAGTAGGGAAGGAGTACTTCCTCTCAAAATCCATAATGAATCCATACCTAACTTTGTTTCTTTATAGTAGTACTTTTAGACTATTTCAAATCAGATTTACTAAATCCCTTTCAGTGTTTGCAGTCCATGTATTTTGCCCTTTCCTTTGTTGACTCTAGCCCCTGTCTACTCCTGAGATTAAAGCAACCAGGCATGCATAGATCATAGCTATTTCTGAATTTTGCTTGAGACCTATTACAATGTAAGCAGAAGTAGATATTTATGCTAATCTCAATGAGATTACTGTTCTTCCTTTTGGTCAGTTTCTCTCAACATATTCTGTAAAGCTTTTCCACAGAATAGTTCTTGGCTGAGTCATATCATATTTTGATTAAATTTTACTATTAAATGAAGTTCTTACTTTTTTTCTTTTAATTTGGAGAAAGAGATATCTGGAATAGCAGTCAGAGAGATGGCCTTGAAACTAGGGAAACCTGAATTCCTGCCACTGAAACATTCTGGTTCTGTGACCCTGGAAAAGTCAATTAACCTCTCTGTGCTCAGGGTGACTATTCAGATGTTAAATTGCAGAGAAGAAGCTGAATTTCATTAGTAGAAGTTTTTCCTCAATCATCCTCTCAATTAAATCACAGATTCATTCCCTCTCCTCCCTTTCTTGGCCATCCTTTCCCATACTTTGTTTCTATTTTGGAGACCCATGGAGGAATACAAAATGATTGGAAATATTAACTATTAGACTAAAACCCTCAATAAAAGAAATCCATTTTAAAAAAAAAAGAAGACAGACAGTAGGGGAAGGTATCCTCATGGGAAACAGATCTTATTCATTAATTTTTTTTTTGTTCACCATTTCAGTCATGTTTGACTCTTCTTGACTCACATTTGGGATTTTCTTGGCAAAGATCCTGGAGTAATTTGCCATTTTCTTCTTCAGTTCATTTTACAAAAGAGGTGAATAGGGTTAAGTAATTTGCCCAAGGTAACCCAGCTCATCAGTGTCTGAGGTTGGATTTGAACTCAAGAAGATGAGTCTTCCTGAGTCTGGGCCCTGCACTTTCCATTACATCACCTAGCTGGAAATGTCAATGGGATCAGCCTCCCAATCAAGGTTATTGAGTCATTCAGGTACTATCTCTATGCATTCTCCTTGTCTCTATCCACTTCAAAAGATTACATTCAGCTTGTCCACAAGTAATTGCAGAATGAATTGACCCTCAGCATTTAAATGTGACTTTGGCACAGACTGCCTTCCCTTCCATTTGAGAATTAACTGATTTATTTGAGGAAAGTTCTTCTGCCTCCCTCTCTTTCTTATGGTCTCAGCAACAGGGAATATTGAGAACCTATTCCCCTTTCCTAGGAATTGTCCATCTAGTAATTAAGGAGAAGTTTAATCAATGGGAAGGAGGGAACTAAAGAAGATCTCAGAAATATTTATCCCGGGCAATAGCATTTGTTTCTATAAACATATTAATTCCATTGACTAGGGGTCAACCCTACTTCCATTAGCTTCAAGAGATCATTTCAAAAAAGGATTGCTGTTTCTGAAACACTGTCCTGGCAAACACTCCTTTGCATGTTCTACCTATTCCTAGTCAAATAATGAGTTCGACTGCAGAAAAACAATTTAGTTTGCAGACTACTTACTTTACCCAGCATCTAAAATAGAAGGATGTATGTGTCCTTCTTTCATGAAGACCAAGACATCAGGGGGAAATGATGTCATGACACACATGTGAATTGGATTTGAGTGAGGGGATGCTGTGCTAAGTCACCTGCCTCACTTTCTTCTTCAGTGAGTCCAGTGACTAGATATGGTTCAGGATGATTGAGATGGCCCTGGACATAAGACAATCAGGGTTCAATGACTTGCCCTAGATCACACAGCTAGTGAGAACAGATTTGAAATCAGGTCCTCCTGACTTCAAGGTCAGTGCTCTACCCATTGGTCCATCTAGTCAAATGGAAGGATGTAGAGGAAATGATATGACCCTCAAAAATTTGTAGGAGTTTGTAAGAGTTTGCTTGAATATAGCTGTAGGTTGCTTATTGGCAAAAGCGTTGATTTGGTTACATTTCATTCTCCTTCTGCCTGAAAGGGCTGAACTTCTAGAACAAGAGGCAAATATCTATGAAAGTGAATCACTATAGTTTGCTTTTCTGAGGAGAAGGAAGTATATATTACAATTATCCTAAGGTGTCAGTTTTGTTTTTAGACTGAAAACTCTTTTTCAAGGGGAATTATAAGGGATTTTTTTTAAGTTAATCTGCAATCTGTGAGTTCAGAAATAACAAATATTAAAAAAATGGAGGGATGGAATTAAGGGACTGCCATTATCATGGCATCATACAATTTTTGTGAACAAATTTCTAACTCCTTTGTGTGACATTCAAGCCTTCTACCATTCCAGGTTCATCTCATATTATTCAATTTCACATGTTTTATGCTTCAACTAAACTATAGCACATTAATGCCAGAATAATCAATTCTCCTTGAAGAGGAGAACAGAAGTGTTGACAAGGTAAGTTTCGTTGGCTCAAAGGTAAGAAGAAAAATTATTTTATGGACATTTGGTCATTTTTCTTACCAAATTCAGAATGAAAATATGCCAGCAGATCATCCTCAAAATAATTACTTTTACAACCACTCCATCAATTTAAATGAACTATTCCTGCAATCTGTAACACTCAATAAGTGAAATTATAAATCCATAAAGGCATCCAAAACACTAATGCTTTGTTACTCTATGTGTTTTTTGATCTTTATTTCTTCTAATGATATAGGTATAATTTTTCCACCATCATAGTCTAGCAATTATTCCTATACTATAACAAAACTCCACTAATAATACAGGAAACTTGACTGAAATTTCATCATTAGTGTTCTGATATCACTCTCCCTCTTAGGACACTATGACATTTGCTATATGAAAGCCTGGGGGGGGGGGGAAACAGGTAAAAAGCTCAAGAAGGATTTCTCAAGGCTGTAGCTGTCACAGAAGTTGAGATAGGAGGTCGGCATTGCCCATTCATATGTTGCACTCTGTACCTAAAATTTCACTGGACACAACTTTCTTAGAAACCTTTATCAAGAGGAATACAGGGACACATAAGGGAAATCCACACTAGGCAACCAGACTCCTCAGAGTTGCCACATTGAAGTCTTACTTGTCTCATACTTTCTGTTTTCAGCATAGTTCTATAGAAAAATTACAAAGGACAGTTTAAGGTCTGGAGTCTTAATCCCAAGGTATAATAAATCTCTGCTTCTCTCTATCTTGATGTTCTGTTTACATGCTGTATCAAAGTAAGAGAGAGACTAATGACCTTGGTGGGTCAGGTGTCTATCTCTGAGTCATCAGTCATGAAATACAAAGATCCAAAGGAAATCTGAGCTCCTAGGTGACGAACTCCATAAATTACAGGCAGGAAAACAGCCAATCTAGTATCCCCAGGCCATCTGTCCATCACGTGCAATACAATTCAATAATCATTTATTAAGCACCTAACATGTGCCAGATACTTTGCTATTCTTCTGCATTTGTCCAGATTAGAAATAGTTCAACATGTTGCTTTCAAGTCAAAGCCATATGGTTTCAGCTTTTATCATTTCTCTCTTTGTTTAGTATATGGCTAGCTATATTTATTTTGTGCAGGTACTTAATAGACCTAGTTGACTATTCATTATCTCCTTTCTTTGCATTCTAGAGAACCTCCAGCCTTCTCTTAGTGGTTTCTTAATTAAATAGTAAATGCTTATTATCATTATGAGGAATATGGGGTGTTGTTGGTCTCCACAGGGTGGTGGCTGTCTAAGAAATACATTGCAAACAGGGAGAAACCTCAGCCAATCACAGAACTGGGACAGATCTTCTAATCTCATCAAAAAATGAGGAGCCCAAGATTAGGAGGAACCTGTCCTCAACTGCCTCAGGCTGATCTAGAAGCTTTGACCTAAAACCACTGAGTCTGCACAATTGGGATCATGCATAGTAATCAGCACATCCCCTGTGATGATTGGGGTTCATCAACATAACATGCATCATATGATAAAGGGGGACATCATATTAGAGACATGTACTGGGATGGGTGGATCCCTTAGATTGTAACTCAAATGATGAGAACCTATGAAAACTCAGGTGGGAGGGAAAAGAGTTTTCCAAAACTATTTTACCTGACATTACTGTATATTGGTGTGCCTTACGTTAGGGGGCACCCGTGTCTTATGAGATCCATTAATACCATGTTCAATTCTTCTCTCCAGAAGATTAATTTTTCAAATTGATAACATCACTTATATCCTTTCTTCAGTTTCCTCTGAGTGTTGTTCCAACTTGTCATCCTTATCTTAGCATAAGATCAGGACCAGCAGAGGATTATGAGTATCAGGGATTGCCACAGGGAGAAAATACACCCACTCCTCTAGATGTTGACAACCTGTAGCAAAGACACTGTCACCTAACCATAGCTATGCCTTTCTGAATAAAGCAATCACATTGGTGCACATTCTAAGAAGTAACAGAAGCTGACAATAGCTCTTAACAGTTATGGCAAAGAGATGTGAACTTACCATCAGATTTTGCTTCAGGGGAGGGAGACTAGATCATAAGATTTAGAGTGAGGTGATTCTTAGAGAATAGCAAGTTCAACATATTCTGCTTTTTTTTACAAAGGAGGAAAAAAGAGACCCAGAGACTTGCTCAAAACCACAGATATTAAGCACAAAATCTGCAATTTTAACTGAATTTCAAAACACAGTGCCCTTATACCGAGAGCAGATTTCCCACTGGGGTGTATTTGAGCAAAACCCCAACAAGAATGTGAAGCAACTTGGCTCAATGCCTATCAGTATGTAGAACCCTCGATAATATTTCAGCTTTAATTGCCTTTTAAACAACAAATCCACGATTCTAGCATTAAGGTTGTTTGAGTCAGATACAAGGAGTGATAAAACAATTGTTGTGCTGATACCCCTCAAGTTCACCTCCAGATATCAAAGACATAAGCTTACATCTATTTTCTTGAGCTCCCTTATAGAAGCCTGAAACTTTTCCTTTAGGCAAAGATAACATGCTTGTCTTTGTTTTAAATGTTTATTTTGTTTTTATAAACAGTGTTAAACCAGCAGACTTTCATTTTTTTTGTTCCCTCAAACTTATATTGTATTTCTGACTGGTTTTTTTTGGGGGGGGGAATACAACTGAGAAGACAATTAAAGGGACCAATGGTGGGGGGAGAGAGACAAAGACAGGTAGATCTAAGACAAATGCTTTTCAGAATGCTCTCTGCTTGGGGGGGGCTCACAGCTAAAACATATAGGGAGAATTATAGATTCTTTGGTTTAATTTTCCAGAGAACTGGAAAAACTGCAAGTATTCTGGAGGGCAAAATGAAAGGGGAAAACAAGAGAAGAAAAGGCATGGCAAAGGTGATCTGGATGAACTAGAAATAAATATTTTACATAGGACTATAGCATTCTAATGGATATGAATTCACTGATTCAGGCATTCTTTCCAGGTGAGTTGTAACTCATCCACATCTAAATTCTTGTGTAAATGTAATCCATGTCCACTCATAGTTTGCTCCAGTAGTTTCATTTAACTTGATGGGGATCATTTATTCAAGCTTTTGACAATGTGATAACATAGATGATCATTAGTTGTCCATCAGATACTCTTTGATCTTGCTAGATGACTGGCCTCTTTTTAATCACCTAGATATTTCATGCCATGCTTTTGCATGGCTTTTCCATCAAAATTCCTTGTCTGTAATACATTGCAGCCTGCTCATATCCATCAAGCATCTCTCCATTATGGGGGGCGGGGAAATCTTCAGTTTTAATTCTTGAGAAATACTAATGCTTGATGACTCACAACCAGATTTTAACTGCAGCAAATTTAGAATTGCAAAAAGATTTGCCTTTGTTTCAGGGAAAAATTGGGGAACTATTCCAAGGACTTTGTACTTTTCCAAAGCCAACCCTGTTCTTACCAATTCTGTCAGTTAATTGCCCATTTGCAAACTGTGCCAAAATTATATACATGTGCATATATATATATATATATGTATACATGCATATGTAGATGATGAATTTCAGATAACATACCTTCAACTATATATAATGAATGTTCAACAGATTTCATTGATTTATTTTTTCCTGGGTAGTCATGTCAAACTCTTTTGAATGATTAGAAATCTTATTTAGAAGGTTCTGTACTGGGACAGCTAGGTAGTGCAGTACACAGAGCACTGGCCCAGGAGGACCAGCGTTCAAATTCAGCCTCAGACACTTAATAATTACCTATTGCGTGACCTTGGACAAGTCATTTAACCCATTACCTTGCAAAAACAAAAGCAGCAAGAAAAGAAGATTCTATACTGTTTAGGAGTACTGATATAACAATATTGTTTGCATATTCTACAATAATACCTTGCTTGACATTTAAATAGCTTTATTAAAGCTAAATAAACTCAATGTTCTAATCCACTCATCCCAGGCTAAATTCAAAATACTAGTGATACAATTAAGTAAGAGATAGAGACATTACCTGCCCTCTACTGGGAAGAGGCAAGACACAAAAGGGGTCAGGGTCAGAGAGAAGGGAATGGGATATAGGAGGGGCATGTCCCATTCCCCCCCACCTCTGACCTACTATTCAAATTCCTCCATTTGAAATAAAGGAAGGTATCCAGAGGAGTTTGATAGTCTGGATTCCAACTTTTCCATCAAAAGAGAGGAGGCTGAGGGTGGAGATGTCAATTAAGATTTGAATTAGATGTTTGGGGATGAAATTAGAAGTGATGAGTGTTTCCTGGAAAACTATTGAGGGAACTACCACCAAGTAAGGAGTAGAGCCTTATATTAGGGCAGTTTCTATTATTTGGTTTTCTTCAGGGAAAGCCCATCTGAAGAAGATTTTAGCACCAATGTTGTCATTCTAAATATGAAAAAGCATAAAACCTCTTAGAACACAAATTGAGGTATAAAAGGAAAAAATAGCCCTAAGTAGTGGAGTGCCTACTTTGTGCTAAGCAATGGATATGTCATTTTAAATGGTTTCCATTTAAAATTCATTTATCAAATGCCTACCCTATGGAACATGTAAGCTGTTGGGAAAATGTATATTAATAAGCCAATACACAGTAAATGCATAGTAATTTTTTTTAGAGCTGGGGAATGAAGGGTGAAAAGCTCTATTACCTCAGGAGAGAAACAGATATCAGAAAAGGTCTCATGTAGGTGATGACTTGTGATTTGGTTCTTAAGTGGAACTAAGACTCTCAGGGAGGCAGCTAGGTGCCACAAGGGAGAAAGTGCTGCAACTGAAATAAGGAAGACTCGTTCTCATGTGTGGCCCCAGGTAAGTCGCTTAATCCAGTTTACCTCTCTTTCCTCATCTATAAAATGAGCTGGAGGGGAAAATGGCAAACTATTCCAGGATTTTGTCAAGAAGACATCAAATAAGTCAGAGTCAGATTTGACTGAAATAATAATAACCAAACAAATCAAGAAAGAGGTAAAAAAGGAGAACATCCCCTAAGTGTAAGGAACAACACTAATACAAAAGATAAAAAAACAAGGTTTTTGATAATATTGTTGTTTTTGCATGTGTGATAGGGGCAATATTAAATATGGAAAGAAAGACTGAACCCGATTGTGAAAGTCTTTAAACGCCAGAGGTAATAGGAGATTTGTGAGTAGGAAGTAGTCCTATACTGTCAATTTGGTAACTGATTGGCAGATATTCAGGAAGATGATTTAGGTAGAGGAAAGGCTAAAAGTCAATGAGAGAACTATTGGAGTAGTACAGGTGAGACTGATATGAGGAGACCTTAAAGTAAAGAAGGCAGATGTGAGAACTGGCAAGATTGTAATTCACCAATATGGGAATATAGTGGGAAATATCCAGGAAGATTGAATTTGCAAGACTGGCTGAAAGGACAATAATACTTTTAGTAGAAAGAAGGCCAGAAGTTCTTAATGTGGGGTCCATGAGCTTTAAAAAAAAAAGTGATAATTATATTTCAATATAATTTAAATTCAATGTAATTAGTTTCTTTTCTAACTGTATATATACTTTATATTTTAGTTTGTGAATTTAATAATAGCACTTATGTCCCCTTGGGTTATTGTGAGAATGAGATATTTGTAAAGTGTATTATAAAACTTTAAAGCTCTATATAAATGTTCCTATTATAATTTATAATTATTAGCTCTTAGAAATGGAGATCAGCACGATTTAGGATAACAGGAACCTGGGTCAGAAACCGAGTATATCCATACATAAAGAAAACAAAGATGATCTAGCAAAACCAAAAAAAGGTAAGTGAGAGAGACCACAGAGAGGATTACAACAATCTTGAAAGGAATGAGTGGTTAGTAGTGAATGGCATAAAATGAGCTATGAAGGAAGGCTGAGAACAATTAAGATATTGCCAAGGACTCAGCATGAAGAGTTTTCTTTTTGGTGAGAAGGTAAAATTCAAGTAATTAAGAAGTGAATGGCAGGTGAGGGGACAAAGGCAGAAGGACATAAAGAGTTATTCATAGAAGTTTGGCCATAAAGGGACATAAGGAATGACAATTTAAGGCTATTGCAGATAGCTAGGAGGATTGGGTGTTTTGGGAAACAGCAAGAAGATTGAATTGAAAGGGGAAGGATTGAGGCTACAAAGTTTTGTAGGAGATGCAATGAAGGACACAAGTAGAAAGGGGGGACCTAAGCAAGAAGGTTCTTTCTCCTTCAGAAGTTAGCAAATGTTTTCCTTTCTATTTCTTATTTTTGGTTTCTAACATACACCTGCACTTTTAAAGAGAGATAGCCTGGGAGAGTGCTTATTGTTACCTTCTTGGCCTCTGCAGAGCTGTGCTCTGAGTGGAGATTTTTTTAACATCCTGCCTTCTGATCCCTCCTACCCCCTACCTTTTTTTTTTTTGCCCTATTATACTAGACATTAAAGAGAATATATGTCCCCAAAGATTCCTGCTTTTATAACAACCTTTATTCAGGCTGAACCTTTGCTCTCAGGTACTTGTTACTTATTTGAAGCCCATTTTAGAACAAGCAACACTTTACCTAAAGATACTCCCTGTTGAGGCTTTATGCTAAGTAGGTAGGTCTTTCACATAAGACTGGGCAAGGCAGATCCTAGAAATTCAGAATGTAGGCAGGTTAATTTTTGAAGATATGTTACTTTTACATCTTTATAAGTTGAATAGACTAGCCCAGACTATCCTAAAGTAGGTCTATTCTTGTCATAGAGAAAGTTAAGGAGATATTCATTGTAGTTGTACTTATTGCCCCTTTATAAAACAGGGGGAAATCTATGAGTTAAAGTAGAATAGTGTCTCAAGCATATTAGAATAGAGGCCAATTATCCTATGATTAGGGGGCTTGGTTACATCAAAAAAGTCCCAAATGACAGAATCAGCTTAGAGTTCAGAACTACCATGAAGAAATATATGTATTCCTAGAATCTTTGATTTCAGTCTCCTCAGTACCAGAAAGGATACCAATGAGATTGCCACAATTAGTATTCCAGATATGGTAAGCCAGTGCGCTTTTATATCCAAGGTTGAACCTGTGGAAGAAATTATTGCTTAGAACTGTGCTGGTACAATTAAACAATATTTACAAATGCATGATAGTGACTTTAGAGACAGTCCTCCATTCATTCATGTTAAGAGTGTGTGGGAACTATATCCTACAGATGTAAACAACTTGCCTTCAGATTATGACTTGGGATAGAAAGATATAAACCCCTAAAATCTAACTAAATGTCATGCTATTTTCTGTGCTTCTAGGTTCAAGATAATTACTATTTCCATCTTAAATCAACTTCTTGTCTCTTGAAACAATTAGAGGGGCAACTAGGTGGTACAGTAGATAGAGCACTTGTCCTGGAGTCAGGGGGATCTGAATTCAAATCCAACCTCAGACACTTAATAATTGCCTACTGTGTGACCTTGGGCAAGTCACTCTTAACCTCATTGCCTTAAATAAATAAAACTTAAAAAAAAAAAAGGAAACCTATAGAAGCCTTGGTGGAGTTTGGAGCCCGGGGTAGAAGCTGGCTAGACAGACACCACATGTGAGTCTGAGTGGAAAAGCATTTGTTAAAGTATTTACTATGGGCAAAGTACTGTACTAAGCCCCAGACTTGGTAATAACATCGAGGATACAAATCTGACTAGGTTTTTCAAGTACAAAAATCAGAGGAAGATACTATGGAATTGACCCTTACCTGATTGAGGACTCTCAGCAATCTGAAGGAAAACTATAGGTCCCTTACTACAAACATTTGAAGTCTTGTTCCAAGAATGGGATTCAGAGCTCCTCCTTTTTCCTAAGGGGAGGAGATGTAGAACAGAAATATTGATATAGTGTTTGGTCTAAAAAGAGCCTCAAAAATTCAGTAAAATAATAGCACAGAAGCTAAAACAACAACCACCAAAAATACTTGCTCCTAAACTATAACTAGAGTTGGAGTGAGGTACAAGGAAACAAAGTAGATGTATAGAAAGGGTTATAGAAGTATAGGCAGATGAGCATATTTATGGTGATCATAACTAAGTGCCACTGTCCTCTGTTGGATAAGTACAGATTTATATCTGGTAGGTGTTAGCTAGAGATCTTTGATTTTGACTTTGTATCAGTCATTTGACAGATTCGATAAGAGATTGTTGGCTATTTAAATCTATTATCTAGATACCTACTTCGTTCCTCTGAACCACTTGGATTACCTTAAATATGAAGCAATAAGGAGATAGCTCTAGACACTTACTAATTTCCACAGGGCAGGTTACTTTACAAGAATCTGTCCTGGAGGGCTGACAGACAGAGGCACTGCAGTGCAGATATACTAGACAGAGAGAGAGAGACTCATGCTTATATCACTGGGAAGTCTGGTTTTTTTTTTTGGTCTTCTATTACTAATAAAACTAAGCAAAGAGTTACTAGAGGAGACTGATTATGCAGTTTGATATGCCTTGCAGATAATTTAGGTCCTCCAGAAGCCAAAACAAACAATTTGAAGAGAGAGAGAGAGAAAATCATTTAAGTATTTATTTGCCAAGGACTGGGCTAAATTTTGTTTAGAAATGTGATTATGGGCTTTATACTATAATAGAGATAAGCACTCCAATTAATATAAACTATTAGTCTAAACCGAGTGATTATACATGTCTACCTCTCAGATATCCATTTGTATATATACTCACAATTATATATGTATGTATACAGACATAAATTATTTATATATAATTATATATTTTTGTAAAATTTGCTGATTGGGGTAGAAGTATAGGAAAACTCCTTTACTAATTAGAGCCATTTTATTTAGCTGCAGTTTATTAGTTATGAATATGCTCTGCTATGAGAGGTGAAGTGTGAGGTTAAAGTTGAGAGGTAGATATGTTTATTTCTCATATTCAAGGTCACATGCAAAAGAGAAGGACATCCTACCATTTCAGTGAGTGTCTTTGTAAAAATAGAACCCACAATGGCAAAGTATGGATGATAAAAAGCTTGTAGTAAAAAGGAAACTGATGTTGAAGTTCTTGATATGGATACCATCTTTGTCCAGTAATTATCTCCTGCATAGGGGCATCTAAAGAAGATCCAAAAGAATCAGGGTAGGGACTTTTCTCCACACTTTTCAGGCTTAAAGCTTCAAGCAACAACTTACCCCTTCTCTAGGATGGGCCACTGTATTGGATGCAGAGGATTGGCATGTAGAGGTTCGAACCCTATGTAGAACAGACCCAAACCTGGTCCTCCTTCTGCACCATTATTGGGCAACCCCAAATGCCAGTCCTCTGCATTCATACCTGAAGATGCTATCCCTAGTGATTGACCCATGAATTCATTTTCTTACATCCCTAGATACCAGTAGATCATTCTTATATATTGCCTGGTTACCAGTCATCTGAAATTGATAGTAAAGTCATTCATTTATTATTAAATGGTTACTGAATGGTTTATATTAGAATTTGATTTGAAACTTTTATTGCTTCTATCACTTTTTAGGTAGTTTTAACTTTCTTTGAATTTGTCTCTTGTGCAAGTCTTGTTTAGAAGATTTGGAAATAGATTAGGAAGGTTAGATGAAAAAATAGCAAAATAAATAACTAAGGAGTAGAGACTCAATGTAGTCAACCTTGCTTCAAAAAAACAATAAAAGGGAACCATGAAACCATTTTTCAGTTCTTAGAATGTATACTTTTGTTATCTTGAGTTTTTTTATTTGTATAATGTTTCAATTCCTAATACCTATCCCAAGTAATGTTCTAAGGTACTGTTTTCCTAATCTCCACTTGCCACACTTTGGATTTTAGCAAAGGTGGCCATATAAAAGCTTTGGGACCACATAATTTTTATTTTTTTAGGTTTTTGCAAGGCAAATGGGATTAAGTGACTTACCCAAGGGCACAGATAGATAATTATTAAGTGTCTGAGACCAGATTTGAACTCAGGTACTCCTGACTCCAGGACAGGTGCTCTATTTACTGCACCACCTAGCCGCCCCATACTTTTGTTTTATGCTCTGGTTTAGCACTTTCTGTGCTCTTCAATGAGGTTCACCTAGCCTGCTTGGTCACATCTTTACCCTCTCACCTGTACAGTAGTGCGACAGGCAGAGAGAGAGAGAGAGAGAGAGAGAGAGAGAGAGAGAGAGAGAGAGAGAGAGAGAGAGAGAGAGAGAGAGTGTGGAAACTGGAACAGGATAAATGCATTAGTTTTCTCCTTGGGTTCACATTTATCATCCAATCCAGAAATCAAATGTACTGAATCCAAAAAGCACTGATGTATGAGTCATGTTCTGAGAAACAGCAATAGATAATTGGCCATCTGAAGTACACTGGGCAGTCACTGAAAGCAAAGAGGTGAAACCTTAAGTCAGAGACCCATTCTTTTTGGTCTAGCCAGAGGGATAGAGCCTAAAATTGTTAATTTTGTAGGTCTGCCTTCCTAAGCTGGCATGTGTGTAAGCTTTGATTTTTTTAAAAGGTTACCCTTTAAACCAATCCCATATTGCCATAAGTACATGTTCTACTTTACAAATTAGATAAACTTAAATTAGCATTTTAGTTAGATTATGATATTCATCAATAACTTGTAGGGAAAACCATTTGATAAAGACTTCATTAAGTGCTTACTATGTACCTCAAACTGGAAATACAAATAGAAGACAGGACATTCTCTGTGCTAATAAAACTTATTTTCCCCAAGGATGGAAGAAGAAGAAACTAGCAGGAATCTCATTTGAGGGTTCAGAATCAAAAAAGGCTAGGAAAAAAAATAAAAAAAAAAGGCTAGGAAATAGCTCATGTTATCAGGGAGATGCATCACATGGGGTAACAGTTATTTTGAGCCATTTTCCATTCCCAAACAGGTATTATGTCATAAGTCAGTTTGGGGATTAAGTTATTAACAATGTATTCTCCCTAGATGGTAGTAACTAGCAATGGGAGAAAGGGGGTGGGAGAAAGGGGAAAAAGAAGGAAAAAGTCACCACTTACCTGTGTTTCCATAGTAGCAAGGATTTACTTCATCTTCAGAGTTATAGCAGCAGCCTAAGTATTCACAGTCTCCTTTGGTGATGGATGACACAGCACAGGGCAACCTGTCCTCAGTTTTGACATCACATAGGTCAAGACCTAGAGCATCTAGGGCTGGTTTCAGAGAGAAATATAGTTATAGTTTGAACTTTAGAGCTTGATCAAAGGAATGTTTGGAACAATTAGCCTTAAGATGAACACAGGATTTTTCTATTGTTCACTCTCATTCAGGAAACACCTGGTGGGTAGGTTTATGAAAACCCTGTAATCACTTGATATGAAAGCCTTGGTGTCCCACAGCAGACAAAATTAGACACTGCCTGCAGTGAATAAAAAGACACACCTATGCTCAGCTAGCAAAGAAGAGATATAAGTGTGGGTTAAGAAATGTCCTCCCAAGGAGTCTAGACAGGTTATTTTCCCTTCTCTGCCATATTTATTCAGGGGTCCATTGTCTTGTCTCCTAGAGAATTGTGGATCATATTGTACTCTTGTATTAATGTGTCATCTCTCATAGAATATAGTTACTGGTTCTTATCCATAAAAATCAGGCTTCTTGGATCCCAAGCTGACATGTTTTTAACATTAAGAGTAGAAAGGGAACAAAAGAAGTAGACTTCTATCCCCCCACCACTCCACAAGCAGTCATCTTTGTCTCTTTAAACACATCCTATGGACCTTTACCTGGAAGAATGATTGAACACTTGTGCACCTTAACCTTGTGAACAGTCTTATTTCCATCAGCATCTAGGCCTGAGACCCCAATAGTATCCTGGAGAGACAGGCAGGCCAGAACAGTAAATAAACTGGACCAAAGCTGTGAATGCAAAGAATATTAAGGGCCTCACTCCAGAATGACCCCACTCACCCCCTCGGTAACATGACATCCAGAATAGGAAGCTCCAAGCTGGATGGACTCCAGTGAGCTGTAGGTGACCTAAGTTCCACAGACTGAATCACTCTGTAGAATGTGAAGCATCCCTTTGTTGTCTGAAAATTCAAAAGGTCAGCATGTTACTCTCTATTAACAGAAGAGGTTTGCTGTGTTCCAAGGATAGAGGGGTTAGGAGAGTTAAGTGCGTGCTTAGAGTTGGGATGTTTTTCTGTTTCCTTTAGAGTTTTAAACTACTCCAGAGAATCAAGGGAGGGAGGGACAGAAGAGAAAAAGAGAAGAAAGATGAGAAAGAAAGTGCTTTTTAACTTATCTATCCTTACCCCAAGTTATTAGTCCAGGATTCTTTCCATACTGATTTACAAGAGGGAATATAAACTGAAAACTCCTTAGTCCACAAGACAGTGTTCCAGGATCCAAGTCTTCATTTTCTCCCAGACTCCCCCAAACAAAAGGTAAGAGGGTAAAAAGTAAAATCCACAGCATTTCACTTTTAGTGAGTACAATCCTCTTCTTTTTTTTCTCCTTACTCCTCAAGCTTCCTTAGAAGGGCATTTTGTATCTAGTAAGGAGTAATGCTCCAGCTGCACACCCCAACAGAAATTAGTTGAGAAACTTCTGGGGCTGCTTCTCATTTCATAAAACCCACATCTGCCTCTCCAAAGTTTTCAGTTAGGCTTGGACACATGCTTCACAGTCCATCCTTCCAGAAGATGTTTGATGACATGGAAAAATTCTCTCATTCCTATTGATGAAGATTTTCCTAGTGCTGCTTAGTATATCATTTATTCTAACACCAAATCACTCATTTCATCTTTAATCCAAATCACTCCACCTGTACTTGTTGAAATGTCTGTCTAAAATCTAGATGAGTAAATTAAATTATTCTTGGATTTGAAGTAGGCTTCTATGAACAATTCATGCTCATATGGAAATTGAGTAAGATTTAAATTGTTTTCCTTATAGGAACCTTAGTCCTAAAAAAGAATCCTCCAGAGATATTCTTTGCTGAGTAAGATCAAATCCTTGTGCTGGTTCATAGAAGAGAGACTGGATGATTTCGTTTTGGCCCTATTGGATTTCCTTGAAAGATCTGGGGTAGAAATGAGGGTTAGGGCTTCAAGTCTAATCCTGTCTCATCTACTTAGTCTTTGTGGCATGTCCTGTCTTTCCCTAGTTTTTAATCTAATCCTACTAGATTAGTTGTTTTTAGATTCTTCTTATGATTTAGGTACTAGATCCAAAGACATTAACATATTTTTGCTAGTCACACATCATGACTTATATTCAATCATTCAGCAAGCATTTTTGAAAAACTAATGTGTGCAGGCTCTAAGTAAGCAAAGACAAAAATTAAAAACTGCCTACTCTCAGAGAACTCACATTCTATCCAGGGAAACAACCTACACATATTTAAGTAGATATAGAATAAATAGAAACAGACTAGTACAAGATCAATAAGAGATAATTAAATACTGGGCAGCTAGATAACACAGTGAATAGAATGCTCAGCCTGGAGCCAGTAGACCCATCTCCCTGAGTTCAAAACTGACCCCAGACACTTACTAGCTGTGTGACCCTGGGCAAGTCACATCACTTACCCCTATTTAGTTTCCTTATATATTAAATGAAAGAAATATCAAACTATTCTAGAATTTCTGCAAAGAAATCCCCAAATAGGGTCATGGAGAGTCAGAGGTTTTTGAAAAGACTGAACAAACAAGATAAATAAAAGCTAGTTAAGGATGGAGAAAACTAGCAAGTGTGGGGGGGGGATCAGCAAAGACTGTGTGGAAGGGTGCATGTGAGCTACATCTTGATGGAAGAGAAGGATTCTCTGCATAGTAAGGAAGGAGTAAATTCGGGGGGAAATCAAAAGACATAAAAGAGGGAGTTAGTGTTTTGTGTGAAAAAACAGTTAGAAGGACAGATTGTTAAATCATATAGAATGTGGGAAGAGAAGTAATGAATAATGAGGCTTAAAAGATAGGTTGGGGCCAGGTTGTGAAGGGCTTTAAAAGCTAAACAGAATTATATTTTATCTTAATAGCAATAGGGAGTCACTGAAATTTGTTAAGTAGAGAATTCACCTGATCAGATCTGTGTTTAAGGAAAATCACCTGTGTAGCTGTAAGGAGTGAAGAGAGACTTGTGACAGGGAGACAAATAAGGAGGCAGTTGAAAAAGGCAAGGAAAGAGACTTTAAAAAAGGTGGTGTTTGAGGAGAATAAAAGGATATAAGAGATTTTTATGGAGGTAGGTCTCAAATTTTTTAAGGTCACTGTGCCATCCTCAAGTCCAGAAAATATTGGAGAACGATCAGAGTATATTCCTAATCTGTGAGAGAATAGTGCCATGGAGGACAACCACCTTAAACTACCACAAAGTAATTTCTACCTTACTGTTGAAGACAGAATGCTGAGCCAAATGATCCATTAGATGAATTAAAGAATAATAAACATTTAAGATTGGCAGTGACCTTAGGAGTCATTTGATCTCCTGAGTAAATCATTAATCCTTTTCAACAACATCTTTACAAGTGGTCAACCAAATTCCAATGATATGAAATTCATTTTGAAAAGGTAGTCTGTTTTATATTGGAATAACTCTTAACTTTAGAAAATCTTTCTTGGTTGTGTTGAAATCTGCCTGTCTTACCTAAGTATCTATCCCTGGATAGAATGTGAGTTCTCTGAGAGTTGACAGTTTTTAAGTTTTTGTCTTTTCTTAGAGAACCTTTTAGTTCTCTATCCTGCAACCATTTTAAAGAATTCTGATCTCTCTTCTATGAAACCATTCATTGCTTTTCTATGATATTAATCATAAAATAATGGAAAGAATACTGTCCTTGGATTCTGAGATCCCAGATTAGGATACTGTAAAGCAAAGGTCAATGTATGAAAAATCCTGCCAGACACAAATATAAGTCAAATCAATTGTGCTTTGACTTTTATGACTATGCCAGTTGTATGTCCTTATCTAATTGAGGGGAACAGGATGTTTCAAACAAATCCCATCCTCATTGCTTTGTAGATTCTTTACTCGGAGAGACCAAAGGAAAGCTGAGGAGTCTTGGAGAGATTTATACCTTTTTATTGTACAGCCTTGGCAACCAGAAACTGAAGGTCGAGTCTACATATAAATCTGTCTGCATAGCCCAAGTTTGCTTATCAGTTTCCCAAGTTACCAGGCTGTTTCTCCCCTTGTTTGGATGTTCCAGATCTGCCTATCACTATCCACCATTGCCTGCTCCATGTCACAAGCTACTGAGTATCTGTCTGCAAGCATGATCTAATTTCATGGTCTGCCCCTTAGCCTGGACAGATAGAGAATAAGTAAAAATAAATTAAAAAATAAAATAGAAAAACTAATTCCTGGAAAGCATAGAATACAGACAATATCATGACAAATCATCAACTATAAATAAGGTGTGGACTTTTCCTGGACTCCATATGAGGACTGTATGTCTGAATTCAATTGTGTAACCATAACTGAGTGAATCTCTGAATATGGTCCTTCTCCAGTCAAGCTAGACCACTGTGATTAAGGGAAATTCATATTCCAATGCAGGCCAAATGGTTTACCCCACAGATACTCAGTTTTGAACATTTCTAAGGTGTTGCTAAGATTATTTAACCCCTGTGGAATTCAATTCCTCACATGAAGAAGCTGGACTGTGGGATTTCCAAGAACCTTCAAAATGTAAACCTATGATTCAGTTTTATAATGTCCCCTCCTCCATTTATTTCATCTAGATCTGAACATATTATTACAGATGTGATTCTTCCAGGTCACAATACCTCTTTCATTCTGGAAACTAACAGTGCAACAACTAACAATCTTATCCGAAAATTCTGGGAAAAATACCTATATGCTCTAAACAGGTCAGTTAGTTACACTCAAAGAGCAAAGTTAAAAGTTTTAAAGTATTCATTAAGTTCTTTCTCTGTTCTTGGTACTATTTTAAGCACTGGAGATATAAATATAAGCCAAACCACCCCTGCCCTTAAGGAGCTTAAATTTTAATGGTAAAGAATTACAAACAAATGAACAAAAACAGAAATGGGAGTGGAAGAAAAGAGAAGTCTGAGAAGGGGTGACCTCATGGAAAATGAAGAGGTGGCTAGTCTGGGTACCCTTCTTAACTGAAAATTCTCAAAAAAGCCATACAATTAAAAAAGAGGAACCCTAAGAACCAGGAGACGAGAGCCCTAGGGCTGAAGTGATCTTCCAGAATGAAGAGTATGGGGGGACATGATGGAAAAGTCCAGAGGAAAGCAAACTGGAGGGGAATGTGAAATTTTAACAATTTTAATTCTTTTTCCAGTAAACTAGGAATTACTCTTCCATCAAACCAGTTGTCTCCTAGACCACCTTTCTCTGATGTTTGTGTTAATGGATCTGAAATTAATGCTTTCTCAAGTCTTCACTGATGTAGATTCTTTACTTTCCTGATCCATAGACTAATTATCATTGAATTATAACTCTATCCATTCATCAAATTTCTAGGTCAGAAAGAAAGGCAGTTGATATAGTGGATAAGAACACTGGTCTTATAGTGGAGAAAATTTAGCTTCAAATTCTGCTCTATACTTATTGACTATATGGACCTGGGAAAGTTGTTAAACCTCTCTGGACCCAGAAAAAAAAATAATAATATTAATGATAATAATGATAATGATAATGATAATAATAATAATAATAATAACTTACTTCCCAGGATTGTTGTAAGGCTCAAGTCAGAGAATATATGTAAGCACACTGGAAACTTTAGAGTGATATGTTAAACTAATATAACTTTCGTGTTTCAGAGGCAGAACTGAGTCTTTTACTGATCCTCTAATCACTTCACCACTCTGTCTGATTTAGAATTATAGGTTTAGAGGTAGAACAGAGACCATTTTGTCTAATTCCTTCAATTAAAAAAATAAGCAAATAGGCCAGGGGTGTTCTGGAATCAGTTCTAACAAGGTTTGAGAGGAGATTATTACATCTTCTTGGCAAGAATTTTCACTTTGGAAATGAACTTTCTAGATCAGGGCTTCAAAATTAGAGTTTGATTTTATCTTTGTCTAAATTTAAGAAAGTGTTAATAATGCACACTAAATTTGAAAGTTTGTATATAAATCCTCCCCTTCCCCCAGAACCTGTTTGATACATTAACTAACATTACCCTGAAATAGGCTCTGGGACTTGCTCAAGTTCTTAGAGATAGAATTCCAGGCTTGTCCTTCAGTTCACTTCAATATATATGTGTTAAGCAATTAAACACCTAATGGGTACTAAATACCCTGCTAGCTCTATGTGGTAGAGCATATGTATGGAGGTAGAGTTTTACTTAAAGCACAATCCCTGGTCTCGCTGAATTTGCATTCTAATAAGGATACACAATTTGCTTATGTTTAATCATTTTTTCCAATCATGTTCAACTCTTTGTGACCCCTTTTGGGATTTTCTTAGCAAAGAAACTGAAGTGGTTTTCCATTTCCTTTCCATCTCATTTTACAGATGAAGAAACTGAGGCAAACAGGGTTACACAGATAATAAGTGTCGGAGGCCAGATTTTTTGAACTTAGGAAGAAGAGTGTTCCCGAATTCAGTTCAAGTAGCCTATCCATTGTGTCACCTAACTGCACTTAAGACACAACAGAATTAATTTAACACACTATAGAGAATGTTTAAAGCATTAAGAAGAGGCCAAGGGGGGAAAAAGTTATCTAAGACCTGGGGCAGATCTGAAAGATCATAACTGAGGCAAAGTATGGTATAATGGAAAGAACCCAGGCCTGGGAATCAGGAAAAAAAATGCATTTATATTCTATCTCTGGTGTTTATTAGTGCATCATCATTGATAAACTGTTTAACTTTGCATGTTGGCTTTCCTATGAATAAAATGGAGATAACTGTAGTATTTACTTCATAGGGTGATAATAAGGATCAGATGAGCTAATATAGGTAAAGCACTTTGCAAACCTTAAATCCTATATAAATGTCAACTTTTATTCCTGCTATGGAGGAGTGAATGAGGTAAAGATGGGAAACTTGTACTGAAGTATACCACCTTTGAGGTAGGGAGTCTGAGGCATAGCTGACATCTAAATAAAATATTCCCTGATGAAGATGTATGCTCTGTAAGAAGTAAAAAATGAATTTATAAAGAGATAGGAGCTTCACTGATAACTGTCAGCATATCTGCATGACAGACCAGGCTACAGTGCCTATTATAGAGCAGCAAGGAAAGGTCAAATGTTTTATCCTCTTGAAAACCTTGCTGTGACTAGGATTAAATGATTTCTTGCTTTCTCCTGTACTAAATCCTCTGAGAATATTGGTATTCAACCATGAAACCCAATATCAGAACGAAAAATGTATCTTTTAAACAAACTGAATGACTCGAGGTTTAAGAGATGAAATGAATGGCCTCTGTTATCCCTAAAGTAAAAAAGTTGTTTGAATTCTGAGACACTCTCAAGTGCTTTAATCTCAGCATCACCTAATCTTTTTTTTTAAGATTACATACAACCAGGATACAAAATACCACAGGTTACTGGGTCTTATAATGTCTTAGCAACATCCCAGTGTGAGAGGTGAAAACATTTATCCTTTACAAGCATATTTACTGTCAGCATATTGTAGAATTACCAATAGTCATTCATTTATTCAATAAACATTTATAAGTGCTGACTTTAAACAAGACATTTTACTGAAATCTGAAAATGTAGTTCATTCCCACAAAGAGCTTCCAATTCAATTCAACAAACACATAATATATAATTCCCAATTCTACATGATCAGTATATTAAAGAAATGTATAACAAAGTTGAATTGTCTCACCTAAGATTTACTTTACCAACTGGAGTACTCAAGGAATACTTCACTTTGTGATTGGGTTTTGCAGAATGGATATGATATAAGAATTCAAAAGTTAAGTATAGAGAAGAATATTCCAGACTTGGGTAAAGCTTAGGAGCATGTTCAAGGTAACAGAACTGTGCCATTTGGCTAGACTTTACTGTGCATGATAGTGGTATCATATAAAGTTGATATAGTCTAGTATGAAGAACATGTTGGAAGAAGAAGAGGACAGAACTGGAAATACTCATACTGAGATGCTATAATAATATCATTTTTAGGATGATGGCAGGTTTTGGGTGCAAGAGAGATTTTGGTAGAGGTAGAGGTAGAATTGACAAGTTGATAACTGAGAGGATAAAAAGCCTTAAAGAAAATAAAGCAAAAAGATAATCTCAAGATTTCAAACGTGGGGGACTAAACAAATGGTGGTATACTGATAGGAATAGTGAGTACAGGAGGAAGAAAAGATTTGGAGAGTAGAGAGGAAGATATAATAAGCTCAACTTTGGACATACTGAGTTTGTGATCCCAATGAATCATCTAGGTGTAGATGCCTGTAGGCAGTTGAATCTCAGAAGAAAAGTTTATATTAGATTCTTACCCAGTTGGGAATCATCTTCATAGAGATAATAATTGAAATTGTAGGAGTGAATGAAGTTATTAAAGGAAGGGAAGGTAGAGAGGAGAGACATGTACTTCAGAAACACATACTTTGGTAGGAAAAGAACAAAGTTAGGTATATTTCTAAGATGTATTTAGAGACTCAGAGAATGAGAAGAGTGTAGTTCTCGGGAGTTAATGGATGAGATAGTCTAACTCTTTGGGGGGGGGTGTATTTTCAGAATAAGGTTTTTAAAGCACTGAAGGAAATGCTAAATTTCAGTTAAAGATTAATGAATCAACAGAGGACAACCTAAATACTCAGAGATTTCATTAAGTATGGTCATTGTCATTGTTACCATAATCATCATCATTATGAGAATTTACAAATATGTTCAGACATTAACCCTGGAATGGAGGATTTGTTTTATTTTATTTTATTTTTTATTTTGTAGATGAGAAAAAGGGGGTAAATGGAGATTAAAGATCACATGTACTTTTAAAAAAATGCATTTATTTATTTGTTTGTTTGTTTATTTATTTTCATCCTTAAGCATGTTTCTGAGTTACAAAATTTCCCTCCACCCTCCCTTCTCTCCCCCCAAGCAGACAACAGTCAGATTAGCATTTTACATATGCATTTTGATAAACATATTTACAATTTAGTAATTTTTGTCATGAGGAATTAGGATTGAGACAAAGAGATACATAAGAGATGATTTTTATAAAGTGTTCATCAGATTCAGAATGTTGTGTGTGTGTGTGTGTGTGTGTGTGTGTGTGTGTGTGTTTTGTTTTGTTTTTCTTCCTGTGGTTGGGGATAATATAATCCACATCCAATCAAATGCAGTTTTCCTCACTTTCTGGATTATTAAGAGGAGCTGCTTCCATCAACGTTGTTCATCTCATAATGTTGATGATGTTGACATTGTTCTCTTGATTCTACTCCCTTCACTCAGCAACAGATACCATAAATCATTCCATGCTTCTCTAGAGTCTGACCACTTATGATTTTTTATAGAACAATAATTGATGGGCATTCCCTTTTTTTTTTATTTTTTGCCATTATAAAAAGAGCTGCTGTGCATATTTTGGAACATTTAGGACTTTCCCCATTTTTTACAGTTTCTTCTGGATATAGACCTAGAATTGGAATTGCTGAGTCAAAGGATATGAACATTTTTATTGCTCTTTGGGCATAGTTCCATATTGCTCTCCAGAAAGGTTGGGTCCATTCACAACCTTACCAGCAATGCATCAATGTCTCAATCCTCCCACAACATCTCCAACATTGATCATCTTCCCTTTTTCTCATCTTGGCTAATCTAATAGGTGTGAGATGATACCTCATTGTTGTTTTAATTTGCATTTCTCTAATCAATAGTGATTTGGAGCATTTTTTCTATGATTATATATATAACTTTAATTTCTTCATTTGAAAACTGTCTATTCATATCCTTTTGACCATCTATCAATTAGGGAATGATTTGTGATCTTATAAATTTGATGCAATTCTCAATGTATTTTAGAAATAAGACCTTTTTCAGAACTCCTGGTAGTGAAGATTATTTCCCAGCTTTCTGCTTTTCTTTCTAATTTTGGCAGAATTAATTTTATTAATGCAAAATCTTTTTGTAAATTTATTTTTATTAAAGATATTATTTGAGTTTTATAGTTTTCACCCCAATCTTACTTCCCCCCCCACCCACGGAAAGCAATCTGTCAGTCTTGACTTAGTTTCCATGTTGTACCTTGCTCCAAATTGGGTGTGATGAGAGAGAAATCATATCCTTAAAGAAGAGACAAGAAGTCTAAGAGGTAACAAGATCAGACAATAAGATATCTGTTTTTTTCTAAATTAAATGGAATAGTCCTTGAACTTTGTTCAAACTCCACAGCTCCTTATCTGGATACAGATGCCACTCTCCTTTGCAGACAGCCCAAAATTGTTCCCGATTGTTGCACTGATGGAATGAGCAAGTCCTTCAAGGTTGATCATCACTCCCATGTTGCTGTTAGGGTGTACAATGTTTTTCTGGTTCTGCTCATCTCACTCAGCATCAGTTCATGCAAATCCCTCCAGGCTTCCCTGAAATCCCATCCCTCCTGGTTTCTAATAGAACAATAGTGTTCCATGACATACATATACCACAGTTTGCTAAGCCATTCCCCAAATGAAGGACATTTACTTGATTTCCAATTCTTTGCTACCACAAACAGGGATGCTATAAATATTTTTGTACAAGTGATGTTTTTACCCTTTTTCATCATCTCTTCAGGATATAGACCCAGTAGTGGTATTGCTGGGTCAAAGGGCATGCCCATTTTTGTTGCCCTTTGGGCATAGTTCCAAATAGCTCTTCAGAAGGGCTGGATGAATTCACAGCTCCACCAACAGTGTAATAGTGTCCCAGATTTCCCACAACCCTTCCAACAATGATCATTGTCCTTTCTGGTCATATTGGCCAATCTGAGAGGTGTGAGGTGGTACCTCAGAGAAGCTTTAATTTGCATTTCTCTAATAATTAATGATTTAGAGCATTTTTTCATGTGTCTATGGATTGCTTTGATCTCCTGATCCGTAAATTGCCTTTGCATATCCTTTGACCATTTGTAAATTGGGGAATGGCTTTTTTGTTTTAAAAATATGACTCAGTTCTCTGTATATTTTAGAAACGAGTCCTTTGTCAGAATCATTAGTTGTAAAGATTGTTTCCCAATTTACTACATTTCTTTTGATCTTGGTTACATTGGTTTTATCTGTAATGCAAAACCTTTTTAATTTAATATAGTCAATATCATTCATTTTGCAGTTTATAATGTGCTCTAATTCTTGTTTGGTCATAAATTTATCTCTTTTCCATAGATCAGATAGAGATTTTTTGGTCTTTTAATTTATCAATGGTATTATTCTTTATGTCTAAATCCTGTACTTATTTTGAGCTTATTTTGGTATAGGGTGTGAGAAGTAGATCTATACCTAGTTTTTGCCATACTATTTTCCAGTTTTTCCCAACAGTTTTTGTGAAATAGAATCATATAACTACTAATAATCTGTGGTTGGATTTGAACTCAGGTCTTCCTGATTCCATTCTCTGTTCTCTATTACACCACCAATGATTTACCTTCAAATAACTTTATGACTACTGCATTAAATATTAACAAGTTTGTGACTTAAAATCCAACTGAAGGGGCTCTCCTTATTAATACTTCATATTCTTTTTATGGCATAATCTGATGAAGCTATTGGCCTGTCCAGAGATTAATATATTTAAGTGCACAAAATAAAGGATTATATGGGATTACAAAGGAATATCAATTACATAAAGATGTTATTTCCCCCAATCCAAATCTACAGAACACCTGTTATCTATCCAGACCAAAGGATAAGAATTTGTTTCCCATGGCAATGAATCATCTTGAAACCTCTGACCTCATGAGAAAACACAGACAATGATTCTACCTTCATTAAATGAAAAGACAAAGACTGGGATGGAGGTTGGGAGGGGCAATCAGAATATTAGGGCAGCATCACAAAGGAAGTGGTTTATGGCACTCAGAACTTGGCATTATGGGCACCTGGAAATTCAGCTAAAGCCAGTCCTTTTGCACTCTTCCTTTCCCAAAATTTATTCAGGGTAGCAACTTGATCACTATTCCCAAAGTAAATAGGCTGAAAGCTCCCAGCAAACTATTCTTAGAGTCAAAACAGTGGAAGGGGAAGGAGCCAGAAAGTGAGGGGAAGAGGAAAATCTGGGGATTGTAAAGGACTAGAAAAGAGTGGAAAGATCAAAATCAAGAGAGAGAAACTGAATAAAAATCTAAGTCACTAGCAGATAAACCACCACCAGCACCAACAACAACAAAACAGAGCTAGGAAGGAGTAAAACTTCAAGGAAAAACTGAAGCATATTAAAAAGTATATTGAGAAGGAAAATATGAACTAATATTTGACCACTGCAAGAGAGAATTTTCTGGACTGTTCATGGGATGTAGAATGCTGATACCCAATAATGGTTCAATAGGGATCAAACACTAGATGATGATGATGATGTTTTTGTCCTTTGTTATCAAAGAAGACCATTGTGTGGGAAAGTTCCTGATGAAGTCCTCTCAGGGTTTAAGAAGTGTATATATTAAGAAAGCCTTCCATTCCAAGAGACCCAGGACATCCTACTTTTGCAATAAGACTGTTTTGATAACTGAGGCACTGACCATGAGAATTCTACTTTTTCTAGTCAAAACAGTATGAAGGTCATAAATATCTCTAAACTAAGAGGGTCTGGTAACAGGTCATCCTACCATCTGGTAAGAGACATATTTTGAAAATATTACATTCCTTTCTTTGGGTCTGTTGCCGGGGTATATTTCTATGAATAGAGTTTACACCCTGAAACCCAGCCAATCAGCTAAAGAGGAAGGGTGGTTAGGGTTGGGGTAGTTAAAATCTTTATAAACCAAACTTGCTATGCTTCAAGTGTGGCTCCCTGACTGCACTATTTTAGTGTGTTAGTGAGCTTACCATTTTTCTTGAGAAAAATTAAATAAAAACTTTTGCTCAGGCCAGTCTCCGAAAATTTTCTTTAGTGTATTTTTATCACATACACCATGACATCAGGGAGGTGATACCATGACAAGCACATGATTTGGATTTGACTGAAGGGGTGCTTGCTGTGCTAAGTCACCAGTCTTACTTTCTCCTCCAGTGCCATCTATGTCCAGTAGTCAGATATGAATCAGAACACCTAGAAATGGCCCTGGATGAGAGGCTGTCAGGAATAAGTGACCTTTCCAAGGTCACACAGCTAGTAAGTGTCAAGTGTCTGAGACTGGATTTGAACTCCTGTCCTCCTGACACCAAGGCTGGTACTCTGTCCACTGCACTACCTAGTTGTCCTATCAAACACTAGAGTATTACCAGGGAAAGGGCAATATGGAGCTTTGTGATTTAGGATATGGAATAACTTTTAGGCTACAAGTTCCTTGATAGCAAGGACTATTTTTTTTAGACCTTCCTTCATATTCCTACCACTTAGCACAGTACCTATCACAGAGTAGGTACTGGAATGTTTGCTAACTTGACTTTCACCTGTTATTGGTTTTCTTATAAACTGTCACTTCTAAAACCAAGATATAGATGGAAAAATATATAGGAAGGAGTAAGATCTATAAAGGCAGTAACATCAAAATTAGGCTTGGTCTAATTATGGTACTTTGGTATTTAAGAAACTTTAATTTCATGAAGGTCACAGATGGAATAAAGAAGGAACAAAGAGTGAATCATTAATCAAAATATATTATTCCAAATAGACTAGAAAGGAGAAATATTGAGGAAGACAAAGCAAAGGAAAAATTTTGAAAAGATACAACAAAATAAAGTTACTTAATATAAGAAACTAGAAGGGATAGGGTTTAAGGAAAAGGAAAAATTTGGATTGTGAGTTCAAGTGCATAGAGTAAAAGAAGGATCAAAAGTAGGGGAGAGATTGCCATCTAGATATATTTTTTTAAAGAGAGAAAATAACAATCTAAATAAATACAAGGAACTTGAGTAAGAGTAGTTGGTCAGAAGCAAGGGGAGAATTTTGATTAATAAACTGCCATCAAAACTGTATAAGCAAAACTTATCACAGGGACAAAGTATTGACTTTAAAAAGATATAGGATAAAATCTGTATGAATTAAATGAGAAAAGTACAACTCAGTTCACAATTTTAAATATGAATGAACTTAATGAAATGAGAATGGCAGAATATATAAAAAAATCTGCTGTATCCAAAAAACACACTTTTTTTTAATCAAGAGAAATAAACAGGGGAGCAATATCATGTTAAATGTACACCAAAAATTGAAACATACATATCAAGCATATATGCACAAATTGTCATAGCATTTAAATTCATAAAGCAAAAGTTAGCAAAACTAAAGAAAGGCATGGAAAATAATAAAATAATTGTAGGAGGCTTTAAAATATCTCCCTTAGAATGAGACAATTCTAATAAAAAGATAAACAAGAAAATATTATTTGAAGAAACTTTTAAAGAAGTTAGGGGTGAATGACTTATAAAATCTGAATGGAAATATCAAAAAACATAAATGTTTTTTACCACCACATGATACTTTGGAAAAATGAACTGTGTGCAAAAGCAATATAAAAATGAAAATAAATGTTAAAAAATGAATACTAGGCATTATCCTTTAGAGATATAATAAACACAGTAATCAATACACAGAATAAAAGCAAAAAATATAATCATAATTAGACATCTGATGATATAAATAATAAATACATAAAAGAAGAAATAATAAGCACAATTGTTATATAATAAAAATGCTATTTCCTGAATTAATTTTCAGACTAAGACTACTTAAATTGCCAAGGATAGGAAATGTAAAGAAAAACTCTTTTGGAGAAATAAAGAGTCTAGTAATATAATGGGGAAAAAAAAATAAAAAGAAGTAGGAATGAAATTACAATATAAAGTCATATAATAAATAAAACTCTGTCACTGGTTAAAAACAGAAAAGTAAATCAGTGAAAAACATTAGATAAGGAAAAAATGAGAAACAAACTTAGCAACTAGGTGTTTGATAAACCTGGGAGCACAAATTAATTGGAGAATTTCCTATTTGATAAGAACTGCTGGTAAAATTGGAAAACAATTTGACAGAAATTAGGATTGGACCAATCATTTGTACTGTACATGAAAATAATCTCAAAATTGATGCACATCATGAATATGGAAAGTCACATTATAAAAATATATCTTTTTAAAATGATATTTTTGGGGTGGCTAGGTGGCACTGTGGATAGAGCACTAGCCCTGGAGTCAGGAGGACCTGAGTTCAAATCCAGTCTCAGACACTTAATAATTACCTAGCTGTGTGTCCTTGGGCAAGCCACTTAACCCCCTTGCCTTGCAAAAAACCTAAAAAAAAATAATATTTTATTTCTTTCACAGCTCTCCCTTTGAAAAATCTTAACCAAAAAAGAGTTAAAGGTAATTACCAAAGATGAAATAGATCATTTTGATTACATGATATTGAAAAGATTTTGGACTAAGAAAAATACCTTCAACTAGGATAAGAAGTGAAACTATCGATTGGAGAAAAGTTTGTTTTTAAAAAATTCTCTATTAATTGTCTGATATTCACAATATATAGAGAATGAGCATAATAAAAATCAAGAACACAGGATAGATGGTTAAATTATATGAATAAACAGTTACTAAAATTATTGCAAACCTTTTAAGAACCAAATAAAAGAATGCTTCAAATCTCTATTAATAAAGAAAAAGCAAGTAAAAAATTTCTGAGATTTTGCCATTTATCTAGAAAATTGGGAAAAATACCACATCTTGTCATTGTAGAGGAAACTGAAGCAAAACAAGAATGCTAATTTATTACTGTTGGAGCTTTGAACTAGCTCTGAAAACAATGGTTGTTTTCAAACTTTTTTTTGTCAGAATACCAAGCCTTGGCTGTACTTGTTTAATTTTCTGACTCCAATGAACATTTCAAAAATAAATTTGAATCTTTTATAAGTATTATTTCACTTTTTTGCAAGTGAGCTTTAATTTATTATTACTATTATTACAATAATTTTGTTATAAGAGTAAACATATACAACCCCCCAGAAGATGAGAAACCTCAAGAATAGAGAGAGAGAGAGAGAGAGAGAGAGAGAGAGAGAGAGAGAGAGAGATAATGTACTTCAGTCTGTGTTCAGATTCCAATGGCTCTGTCTCTGGGGTGAGTTGCTTTTTTTTATCATAAGTCCTCCAGAGAAGTTGCTTCAATATTTTTCCCCACAGTTGCTATTATTAGCTGTATTTCCCTTCACTCTATTCCTCCTCACTCTCATTTATTCTATTCTCTTTCTCTCCTTTCATCCTAGCCCTATCCAAAAGTGTGTTGTATCTGAGTACCCTCTCTCTCAATCTTCCCTCTCTTCTATCACCTATTCCTCTCTTCCCTCCTCCCAGTTCCCATTATCCCATCCCTTTCTTCTTATTTTTCCTCTAGGGTAAGATAGATTTCTATACCTTATTAAGTACATGTGTGTTATTTCCTCTTTGAGCCATTTCTGATGAGAATGGAGGTTCACTCATTCCCCCTTGCCTGCCCCCATACCACTCCATTGAATAAGCTTTTTCTTGACTCTTATGTGAAATATCTTCACCCCTTCTTCCTCTCCTTTCCCTTCCTCCCAGTACTTTGCTTTATCACCCATTGACTCCATCTTTTTTACTATATTATACCATTATATATATTCCTCTCCTTCCTGTGCTCTGTCTCTATATGCTCCTTCTAACCGTTCTTATGAATGAGAACGTTCATATGAGTTATCAATATCTTCTTCCCATGGAGAAATACAAACAGCTCAATATAAGTTCCTCATAGTTAGTCCTTCTCATCCATCCCTTCTATGGTTCACCAGAGTCCTGTACTTGGAGATCAAAGTTTCTGCTCAGCTCTGATAGTTTCCATAGGAAAGTTTGAAAGTCCCCTGTTTCATTGAAAGTCCATCTTTTCCCCTTAAAGAGGATGTTCAGTTTTGCTGGATAGTTTATTGTAATTGCCTTCTGGAATATCATATTCCAAACCCTATGGGCCCTTAATGTAAATGCTGTCAGACCCTGTGTAATCCTGACTATGGAGACTCGGTAATTGAATTGTTTGTTTCTGGCAGCTTTTAGAATTTTCTCTTTTGATTTGGGAATTTTGGAATTTGGTTATAATAATCCTGGATGCTTTTCTTTTGGGATCTCTTTCAGGAGGTGACTAGTGAATTGCCTCACTTTCTAGTTCCCTCTGCTTTTAGGCTCTCAGGACAATTTTGCTGTATTATTTCTTGAAAAATGAAGTCTAGACTCTTTTCCTGGTCTTGGCTTTCAGGTAGCCCAATAATTTTTAAATTATTTCTTCTGGATCTGTTTAGAAGGTTGGTTGTTTTCCAATGAGATATTTCACATTTTCTTCTAATTTTTCGCTATTTTGGAAGAGTTTTATTTCTTCCTGATTTCTTGCAAAGTCATCAGCTTCCTTTACTTCCATTCTGCATTTGAAGGCGCCATTTTCTTCAGAGAGCTTTTTTATCTCCTTTGGCAGCTGGCCAATTTTGCTTTTTAAGGCATTCTTCTCCTCATTTGTCTTTTTTGTTTTGCTTTTTTCCATTAGGCCTAAACTGGTTCTTAACATATTATTTTCTTCAGTATTTTTTTGTATTTCTTTCACCAAGCTGTTGATTTGTTTTCCATGATTTTTCTGCATTGCTCTCATTTTTCCTCCTAATTTTTCCTCAATCTCCCTTGTTTTGCAAAGTCTTTTTTGAGCTCATCCATAGTCTGAGATAATTTTCTATTTATTTTGGAGGTTTTGGATAAGGAAGCTTTGATTTTATTGTCATCTGAGTATGTGTTTTGATCTTCCGTGGGACTAAAGTAATTCTTTATGATCAGGTTCTATTCTTCTTTTTCTGTTGTTTACTCATTTTCTCAGCCCAAGACTAATTTACAGCACATCCAAGGCTCTGGGGTTTTTTTTGGGGGGGGGGACACCCCACTGGGACCTTTATTCCTCCAAGGTCTTATGCTCTCTTGCCTGTGCTTTGATATGTAGATGGCCATAGCACTTCCCTCTGCCCTAGAGCTGTAAGGAGGAGCCCCCTTGGCTATCTTAGTATGGAAGCTCAAACTGCAGCCTGAATCTGAGTGTGGGCAAACAGCAGAGTCCTACCCCCAGGGAGAGGAGAGAAATTTCTGTAGTTTCTCCTGACCCCCTTATTATCTGTGGGCTGTGCTCTGGAGGTTCAGGCTCCAGATTCACAGTGCAGGTTCTACACCCTGTGCTCCCTCACTCCATACTCATTCTGGTTAAGCTGAATTTTCTCCCTGCCCCTTCAAGCTGTTCTGGGGCTACACTGTGACCAGGCTTTTTCCAACTCCCAGTCCTGGTGAAACACTCCTTTGCCATGGAACTTTTAAGTTATCTTTGACTGGGAAAACGTATCACTCTGTCTTTTTTGTGGGTTCTGCCCCTCTGAATTTTGGCTAGAGTCATACTCTGCTGACTTTTGGACTTTTTTTCGGGAAGGAGTTCCCGGGAAATGTTGCCTTCACACCACCATCTTGGCTCTGCCTCCCCTTCAAACTTTTTTTAAAAAAACTTTAAAATGTCAATATCCTTTTATTTATAGGTCTCAGTGCCAATATATATATATATATATATATATATATATATATATATATATATATATATATATATCCTAATATATCCTAAGAATGTCAGACAGGAAGATCTCAAGTGTACTGAAATATTCATGGCAGCATTTTTGTGGGGACAAAAACCTAGAAACAAATTTGCTACTAATCAACTGGGGACTGGTTAAACAAATTATGATTCATGAATGCAATGGAATTTCTATTCACCATAAGAAACAATGAATATGAAGAAATCAGAAAATGATTTCAAGATTTAAAGAGACTGAAAAAATAACGTATAAAAACCACAAAAATGATTTATATACCATGCGTTCAATGTCAACAGAAAGAATAAAAAGAAGAAACTAAACTATGCATAATCATAATGGCCATGTCTGGACCCAGGTAAACAATAAAAGATTGTTCCTGCCTCTCTTCTTTGTAGAGATTAGGGCTCATAGGTGTGGAACAATGCATGTACTATTAGTCTCAATTCATATGTTGAATAGTTTTGAGATTTTTATGTTCTTACTATGTTCTATTCACTCATTCCTAGGCACTTTGCCTGTCAATATAGAGAGACAGGAGCTTATGTTTTAACAGAATGTTACAAGGGGGATGACTTACAGGTTAGCTGAGAGGGAGGGATATGGAAGTGAAGGTGATACAAAAAATAAAGCAAAAAATATTTATAGTAGCAGGAGAGTGCCAAGGGCCAGCTCCTAAGAGTGATTTACACATATTTTTGGTGACCTTTTCCCACTAAAGATATGCATGTATTCTTGCTCATTTAATGGATTTGTTGGCTCACCAGTGAACTCTGACCTAAGAATCTGTGGCACCAAAGGTGTTTTAGGAAGATTTCTGATAAGGAACTTTACAGACTTCAAAGGATAAATATTGTAAATTTAATCCAGGAAGCTATGCAGCAGGGTTTCATCTAACCTGTCATGTCTGAGATAAGTTTTATATTAAAGTCTGAGTATCTAAGAATAAAGCAATAGAGTTTGTTTCATGACCTTATGTATTGGGCATCTCTACTCAGCCTGACTCTCAAGTCAATGTCCAAACCCACACCAGAACTATCATGGAAAATAGGAGAGAGAAAATGATTATTGGTAAAAATAAATACTCCAATCTAATTAATGTATCAAGAAGCTCTATGCTTTATCAGATGAGAACAGCTCTTTGTATTATTAAGTAATCCAATCAAAGGTATAAATTAAGTGCAAATCATTTTTCCATATCTCTATTGATTCAATCAAAAGCTTAGATGTGAAAATTTCTTTAGTCAGTTTGGAATGAGTAACATTATTTGAGTTATTCATTAGATGAAATTTGAGAAGATTGCATAGGAAATGAATTAGGATTGGTGAGATAGACTCAGGCAAGTCCTATGGAGCTCGGACAAAATAAGCAATATAGGAACCCTAGATTCCAATTGTAGGCCAGCATAATGGTAGATAAGGATCCTCTGTCTCCTTCACTCTCCCTACTTCTACTTGATTCTGATATGAAGACTTTTGAAACTTTGGGAGTTTGAAAAATTGGACTCTCCATTAACAATAGAACTGCAAAGGCTGATGGTAATGTCTGCATCAAAATCTGAGGGTAAATTAGAAACACAAAGGTAAGGAAGTTTCAGGTATCTACATGGGCTTTGACTCTCAGAAGTTATCAAAAAACTAAACCTACTTCATAGGAACTCCAGGAAGGGAGAAGACTTCGATCTAATCAAGTGCTGTGAGTTACTCCATTGACATATATGCCCTTGAACTCATTTTTTGCCTGGTCTCTTCATTTATCTTTTGAGGGTGTGTTGGAGAGTATTTTGGGAAAATTTCTTTGTTCTACAATTTATGTCATTTCTCAGGACATATCCACATACAAATGTTATTTGGTTAAGTAGGAAGTTATAAACTGGTTAAATCACACTGGAAAACATATTGGGAAGGCTTGGGAATTACAGCATGCAGGGTTATCTTCAAAACCCTGAGAAGAGATGTAGCAGTCAATTTTAGGGGACTCTGTCATTTATTGTAAGGATTAGGTTAGCCCAAGGCTGAAAGAATGGTCATGGCTAAGTCCTTTAGTATGACAAATATACCAAATAAAATGAAAATACAAGAAAGAGGAGAAACAAAATAAATCTTTATAAGGAAAATTACTTAAAGGGCATGGAAAAAAATGATAGAAAATGTGTAACCAAAAATGCTATGGAAAAAAAATTGTGCTGAAAAGAGAGACATCTTCAGAAAAAAAGAATAATATAACAACAGGAGAACTAGAAAAAAAATGAATCTTCAAAAGGAATTATAGGATTCATCAGAAATTGAAAGGAAAATCTGCAACTATAAAAAGGTATATAAAATCAATGAAGGTAGAAAAAAAGGTAAATACCAAATATGACAACTGGACAACGGTAAGAAATCTTAATAAATCCAAAGTTTCCTGGGAAACAGAATGACCCAGATGGAAGTCAAGTAGATCATGTAATAAATAAAAAAAATAGTCAATAAGCATTTATTAAATGCTAACATGTATCAGGCTTTATGCTAGGCATTGAGGATATGGAGAAAGGCAAAAATAAAGTCCTTGACCTCAAGAAACTCATATTCTAGGGGAGTCAATTTGCAAACTACTACAAACATATAAGATATATATATATATATATATATATATACATATATATATATATATATATATATATAGAGAGAGAGAGAGAGAGAGAGAGAGAGAGAGAGAGAGAGAAACATGTATAAATCTTAAATGCATATAGTTGTTTGAAATATATGTAGTGAAATTGGGAGGTAATTCCAAAGGCAATTTGCATATATATTCAAATTGTGTGTGTGTATGTGTGTATATACACATATATACATTATATATATATATATATATATATATATATATATATATATATATATATATATAGTATAATATATGGAGGGAATTCCAAAGGGAAGGTATTTAAACTGAGTTTTTTTTTAAATTGAGTCTTTTGAAGGAAGTTGAGGAAATCAGGAGGAGGCACAAATGAGGAGGAAGAACATTCCAGAGGAACAACCAGTGAAAAAAAATCAGAAGGCAGAAGATGAAATATTTTGTTCAAGGAATATCAAAGATAACTATGAGAGGGAAGAACAAGGAAGAGAACAATAGAGCAAGAAAAGGAGGGAAAGAGATGAAAGGAGGGAGGTTGGAGTTAGTGAAGGGGTTTCAGTGTTAAGCTAAGGAGACTGAACTTTATTCAAATAAGCCAAAGGAAGTCACTGACAGTTAAGAGGGTGTTATCATGATTAAAATTATACATATGAATTTCATTCAGAACTGTATTCAGGGTGGAACAAACTATGAAATGTCTCATTGGAAAAACAACTGATTTCAAAAATTGATCCAAATAAGATAATTTAAATACTATTATGATACCTGAAAGTCACAACCAGAAAAAGAACCTAGACTTCATTTTTCAAGAAATAATACAGCCAAATTGCCCTAAGGTCCTAGAAGCAGAGCGTAAAATAGAAATTGAAGGAATTCACCAATCACCTCCTGGAAGAGATCCCAAAAGAAAAACATCCAGGAATATTATAGTTGTATTCCAAAACTCCCAAGTCAAAGAGAAAATACTAAAAGCTGCCAGAAAGAAACAATTAAAATACTGTGGCTCTATATCAATATTATACAGGATTGTGCTGAGTCTACATTAGGGGCTCGTAAGACTTGGAATATGATATTACAGAAGGCAAAAGATCTTGGTTTACAGATGAGAATCAACCCAGCAAAAATGAACATCCTCTTTCAGGGGAAAAGATGGATTTTCAATGAAACAGGGGACTTTCAAACTTTCCTATTGAAACAACCAGAGCCGAACAGAAAGTTTGATCTCCAAGGACTCAGGTGAACCCTAGAAGGGGTGGACAGAAGGACTAACTATGAGGAAATTAATGGTGTTGAACTATTTGTATTCCTGCATGGTAAGAAGATACTGATAACTCATGTGAGTGTTCTCATTCATAAGAACAGTTAGAAGGAGGATATATAGACAAGGCACAGGAAGTAGTTGAATATCATGGTACAATATAGTAAAAAGATGGAGTCAATGGATGATAAAGAAAAGTACTGGGAGGAAGAAGGAGTGAAGATATTTCACATAAGAATCAAGAAAAAGCTTTTGCAATGGAGTGGAAGGGGAGAAGGTGAGCGGGGGATGAGTGAGCCTTCATTCTCATCAGATGTGGCTTAGAGAAGAAATAACAAACACACTTAATAGGGTATAGAAATCTATCTTACCCTAGAGAAAATGAGAAGAAAGGTATAGGATAGGGGGAATGGATAGAGAAGGGGGTAATAGGTAATAGAAGAGAGGGAAGATCATGGGAGAGGGTACCCAGATACAAAACCCTTTTAGGACAGGGACAGGGTAAAAGGAGAGGGAAAATAGAATAAAATGATAGTGGGAAGGAATAGAGTGGAGGGAAATATGGCTAGTGATAGCAACTGTGGGAAAAATATTGAAGCAGCTCCTCTGGTGGCTATGATGGGGAAGACAACTCATCCCAGAGACAGAGCCATTAGAATGTGAACACAATATATTTTTTTTCTTTCTCACTATTCTTGAGGTTTCTCATCTTTTCTGGGGGAAGGGGATTTATGTTTACTCTCACAACAAGATAATTGTAATAATATAAAATAAATGAACCAAAAAAAAGAACAAAAACAGAACTGTATTCAGTGGATTCTGAAGTTTTTCTTGGTGATAGAAGAAGGGTACATGATTGAGGAATGTCAGCTCTTGTTTCTAAAAATATTGCACAGTCCAGACAGTCCCTATCTCTCAGAAACTTTGCCCCAATATTTAAAAAGAAATAAAGATTTCTTCACTATTTTAGTTTAATTTTTAATTGAAAATATAGGTCAAGGTTGAGCCATTAATAGTCTTTTGAGATTGTTGTTCATCCAATTTAGTTCAGGATCAATTATTAAAAAAAATCCTGAGTCAAACAATACAACTTGAGGAAAATGTGTTCACATTCATTGTTGATTCTATGTCACAATATCAGAATAGAAACATGATATACAAGAAAATACAGCTTCTTTAGAGTTGCATTTTAGTGGCATCCCAATTCTACAGAATGTCCTCTTAGTCATTAATGTTTTCTCTGGGTGTCAGCATTCACACCTCAGTCATCTGTTCATAGAAGATGCAGAATCATTGTTTTTCCCTCCCATTTTGGGATCTTACAACTTGTTGGTAAAAGATAAGTTTCATTAGTATGAATCCAGCCAATTCTGTCTGTATTTATCTGTATTTAGCTGTCTGTATTTCTATAAGTAGTTATCATGTCAATCAGATATCTCTCTCTAGATTCATATGAGTGAATATATCATATCCTGGACTACAACATAGTAGGCTGGTAAGGTAAAGGATAAGTTTCATTAGTATAAATCCTGCCATTTCTGTCTGTATTCAGACAGAAATTCTCTTCAAGTTGGTATTTCTATAAGTAGTCATCATGTCAATTAGATATCTCTCTCTAGATTCATATGATAAGAACTGACCTAGGATTTCTTAAGTGGCATATTGGTTTCCTGTTGATCAAATATTATTTTCCTTTCCTGGCAGAGATAAAGTATCAATTGACTGGTTATTATAGCAGGTAAATAGGTTTTCAGAGAAAGGAATCCTAGAGTGGGAAAACATAATATTGAAAACCACACCAGAAAAATGTGAGGATAATTATATGTTACTAGGCATTAATCAGTAATTAGGAGTATTGTCAGAGCACCCAGCTATGTTCAGCATGTGTTAGAAATAAGCAAGCCTCTTCTAGAGAAATATTTAAATTTAAATTTAATTTAATTTAATATCATTCTTTTAACTGGCTTCCTTATCTACTGGCCTTAATTAAATGATAAACTTGAGTTATTTAGCAGGGTGTGCCCTGTGGAAATAACGAATAGGAATCATTTTGTTTGATGTGGTGTGGCGTAGGAAAGATCCAACTGTACTCAGAAACTGCTAACAGGCACAGTGAATAGAGCCAAACTATCTATTTTGTGAGCTCAAATCTGATCTCAGATACAGTTATGTGACCTTGAACAAGTCATTCAACCCTGTTTGCCTCAGTTTCCTAATCCGTAAAAAAAATCTGGAGAAGGAAATGGCTAACTCTTTCTGAGGAGAAAAATGACAAACCAATCTTTTCTGAGAAAACTCCAAAATGAGGTCATGAATAGTTAAACATGACTGAAACTGAACTGACTGAACAGTAACCACAGGAAGGAACCAAGAATATATGAAAAACTTGGGCTAGGGACTAAGTTCCCCATGCTGGAGTGAACTTCTGATAGCTTAAATGGATCTGAGATATGTATAACACTTAGCTCCAAGCAGATAAAGACCTTTTTTTATTCTTCATAAAAATAAAAATTTAATGTCTAAAATGTTCCAATTATAATGGGAGAAAAGAATAATCTGGTCACTGTATAACTAAGTTTTCTCACTGTTAGATACACCAAGAACATCACTACTTCCATCCCCCCAAACCCCTGAAATACATCTCCCACTATCTTAGACATGATTTCTGAATTTCTGGCATTATTTCTTTGATTTCAGGACCTGAACCATCTGTTAAAGTGCAAATGTTAGCAGATGTGGAACCAACTCTCATTACCTATTCCTGGATGATCCTCTTCAGGAGAAGACAGTTTTTCTTTAGATCAGAGATGGGGAACCATTTTTTTCTACCAAGGGCCATTTGGATATTCATAGCATCATTTGAGAGTCATACAAAATTATCAACTTAAAAATAAGCCTGCTATATTTGGTCAAACATTTAATCAATTCATCCCTAAAGAGCACCACCACCAGACAGAATGATTTCCCTGTCCCTACTCTAGAAACTAGAGAACAGATCCATAATTTGAATTTAAAAGACAGGTTCGAGTCCCAGGTCTGCCACTTTCTATTGGCTTACTATGTCCCAGAAACTTTGCTAAGCTCTTTACAACTATCTCATTTGATCCTCACAACTCTGGAAGGTAGATATGATGATCCAGGAAGAAAAAAATGAAACTTTAATGATGAAATAGGTGACTTACAGATATTTCTGCTGAAAAGATCAGAACTATGTAGAAAGTTTGAATTTCAAACATGGGAATCTAGAGAAACATAAAAGGCAAACATGAATACACCATAATTGACCAAAAAAGAATAAACTGCTTACATTCTTATATGGGGAAATGGTTCATGTGTCTCCTGAGTCCTATCATCCTGGATCATAGGAGTCTCATTGGACAAGGTTTGAGAGTTTGTGAGTGTTTTCTATTATGTCCTTATCTTGAAAAAAAGAATGGAAAGAGAAAGAGGAATACATTAAAAGAGTAGGAAGGGAAAGAAAGATTAGGGAAAATTAGCACACAGAGTGCACAAGTAGACATCTATACAAAGAAGAGGGATTGTGAGGAGCAGCTGATATAATTCAACCTTACTTTCATCTGAACTGATTAAAGGAAGGTAGAATAGAAATACACAAAATTAAGCACAAAAATACTTTTCATTAAGTAGAGAAATAGATGGGAAGAGGATTTAGAAGAGGGGTTGATCATGGGAAGAATTAGTCCTAAGCAGAACAAACTCTAAGAATGTGCAAAATAATTTATAGCTCTTTTGAGGTGGCAAAGAACAGGAATCTAGGGGAGAATACATAAATTGGAGAATGGATGAACAAGTTACGGTAAACAAATGTGATGGAATATTATTTTGTTGTACAAAATCATGAGGGGGTGATTTCAGGGAAGGCTTCTATGAACTGATGTAGAATAAACTGAATAGAATCAAGAGAACAATTTATACTATGATAGCAATATGGTCAAGGTAACAACTTGGAAAGAACTAGAAACTATTACCTATATAATGACCAATCACAATTCCAGAAGACTAATGATGAGACATGGAATCTACTTCATGATAGAAAGGCAAAGGACTCAGTGAAGGATGAAATTTTTTTTTAATGAGTGATCATTGTAGAGTTTTGTTTTATCTATATTTATTTGTAACAGCATTTGTTTTTCTTTAGTTCTTGAGGAAAAGGGTTGTGATGGGGAGAAAGCAAATTTTATACTGATTGAAAAAATAAAAATGTTAAACAGCATGGGACAAAGTCCAGAACATTGGGGTCTTCCATTAAATTCTGCTTTCTTTTCTAAGTGTTCATCAACTTATATTTATGAGATTTTTTTCAGTTAAATTCAGTAAACATATATTAAGTAGCTACTATGTATCAGATACTGCTTATCACTGGGGAGAAAAAAAAGAGGCTGAAGATAGTCCCTGCCTTCAAGGACTTTATAGTCTAATGGAGGGGAGCTATATACAGGATAAATAGAATATAATTAAAAGAGGGAAAGTGATGAAATTAAGAGGGGTTAGTGAAGGCTTCCTATAAAAGATAGGATTTTAGTTAGGACTTAAAGCAAATCTAGGAAGTCATCAGTCAGAGCAGGGGGTGGGGTGGGTGGCAGAGGAGAAGCATTTTAGGCACGGATAACGAACCAGAGTTAAGAAGTGAAATGTCTTGTTTGCAGGACAGCTATAAATTCAGTTTTATTGGATCAAAGAATACATATTGGGGAGTAAGATATAAAAAGATCAGAAAGGCAGGAAGGATTTAAGTTATTAAGGGTTTTGAATGCCAGTCACAGCCTTTTGTATTTGTTCCTGAAGGCAACAAACAGGAATCCACTGGTTTATTGATTATGGGGAGTGACCTGATCAGACATATACCTTAGGAAAATGACTTTAGTGACTGAATAGAGAATGAATTGGAGTGGGGAGAGAATTGAGGTAGGCAGATCCATCAGCAGGACTATTGCAATAATCAAGGCTTGAAGTGATGAGGAACTTTACTAGAGAAGGGGCAGTACGAGAGTCGAAAGGGTTTGTGTTTGAGAAATGTTGTAAAGGGGAACTGAACAGATATTGGCAACAGTTTAGATATGGAGGATGAGAGTGAGGAAGGCAGGATGACTCCTAAACTGCAAGCCAGAGGGTCTGAAAGGATAACGATCCCCCCACAGTAATAGAAAAGGTAAGGGGGTGGAGAAAGTTTTGGGCAAAGACAATTCTGTTTTGAATGCATTGAGTGTAAGATGACTACTGGACATCAAATTCAAGATGTCTGAAAGGCATTTGAAGATTGGGAGTTCAGGAGAGACTATGGGTCAAGAAAGGTAGATTTAAGAATCATTAAGCATAAAGATGGTAATTTAATCCATGACTAGCTGAAGAGATCCTCAAGAGAACAGAGGCATGGCTAGGGGACTCAGTAGAGCATTGGCTCTGGAGACAGGAGGACCTGAGTTCAAGTATGACATTAGATGCTTATTAATTATCTAGTTGTATGAACTTGGACAAGTCACTCTTTGTTAAAAATTTTTATTTAAGGCAATGCGGTGAAGTAACTTGCCAAAGGTCACACAGCTAGGCAATTATTAAGCATCTGAGGCCAGAGTTGAGCTCAGGTCCTCTCCAGGCCCGTGCTCTATCCACTGTCATTTAGCTGCCCATTGGGCTAGTCACTCTTAATCCCATTGCCTTAAATAAATAAAATTTAAAAAAAAGAAAGAAAGAGAACAGAGAGAGAAAAAGAAGAAGAGAAGAGAAAAGAAGGGAAGGGAAGGGGAGGGGAAGGAAGGGGAGGGGAGGGGAGGGGAGGGGAGGGGAGGGAAGGGAAGAGAAGAGGATCCAGGACAGAACCCTGAGAGACATCTACGGTAAAAGGCACAATCTGGACCTGATTCTTATTGAAATTTTGCTAGAAAGCTAAGAAAAAGTTCTTATTGTCTGTAGTTTGTAGATTCTCTTCTCTTCTCTTTTTTGTTTTTGAAATTGGAACATTTGCTCTCCTTTAACCTGTGATAGAATCTTTCCTTTTCCTTCTCCAATGTTATTTTTTTTTTTAGATTTTTCAAGGAATTGGAGTTAAGTGGCTTGCCCAAGGCCACATGGCTAGGTAATTATTAAGTGTATGAGGTTGGATTTGAACTCAGGTACTCCTGACTCCAAGGCTGGTGCTCTATCCACTGCATCACCTAGCTGCCCTCCAATGATATTTCTTAAAAATATTTGACTAATTGTTTCCTGAAATATTAACTTTACTTGGTTAAAATCTTAGTGGTGGAATGATAGAATTAAGGAAAGACTCTGTGTGTGTGTGTGTGTGTGTGTGTGTGTGTGTGTGTGTGTGTGACATTCCTCATATAAGAAGGGAAAGATAGGCTTGTACTTCTTGAAGTGATTTAATTATTTATAGAAGGATTCCCCTGTTACAGGCACTATGGACATGTAAATTTCCCCTCTCAGGTAGCCCATTGTGAACACTCTAAATATGATTTAATCTATAAACCAGCAGTTTGCCTATTGCAAATTTGCAACAAGCAGAATAATTTATTTTTCTGTCTTTCAGTTATATTCTCTATAAAATCTTGCCAGAAACTCCAATCCAGAGTTCAGTGTCATGTTTCTTCACTTGAACCTCTGCTTAAACATAATAAAACCTAGGTTTTTAACCTCTATTTTGCATTGTCATAGATTTGTTTTGGCAGCAATAACCTTGCATTTGAAATCAAAGAACAGATATTTCTCCCATAATAAGACATGCGATATTTCCTTCATTCATGATTATCTTTTGTATATCACTGACAGTGTCTCAATCAGTGAGTCAATTAGCATTTATTAACATAACTGAATAAAAAGAAAGGCAAAAAATGTTTCAATATTTATCCTCACAATAACCCCACTGGATAGGTACTATTATTATCCCTATTTTACTGATGAGAGTAAGAAAAATTAAATGAATTCTCTTGCTTCCCATCTTCAATATGACTCTTAAAAATTATAATTTTATTGAAGAGTTACCCATGCAACTATATTAGTTGCAATGCAAAGAAAGGCAACAACAGTTCCTGTCTGTAAGGAGTTCATAATCTATTGGGAAAGAAAAATATATGAAAAAAGAACTAAAAGTTTTGGGGGAAAGATACCAGTAAAGGGGCATCATGGCCAGAGGAGTACAATTGGGGGGGAGAGGAATAATCAATCAATCAACAACTATTTTATTAAGTACCTGCCATAACATTATAAACTGAAAAATGAATGATTGTGACTATACTAAATTTGAATATATTAAATTAAATTAAAAAGTTTTGCTGTCAAAATTAGAAGGAAAGCAGAAAGCTGGGAAACAATCTTCACAAGTAGGAGTTCTGATAAAGATCTCATTTCTAAAATATTTAGAGAATTGCATCAGATTTATAAGGTCACAAGTCATTCACCAATTGATAAATGGTCAAAGGATATGAACAGACAGTATTCAAATGAAGAAATTAAAGCTATATATAATCATATGAGAAAATGCTCCAAATCATTATTGATTAGAGAAATACCAATTAAAAACAATGAGGTATCACCTCACAGCTTTCAGATTGGCCAAGATGCGACAAAAGGAAAATGATCAATATTGGAGAGGTTGTGAGGGTATTGGGCCATTAGGCATTGCTGATGGAGTTGTGAACTGATCCAGTCTTTCTGAAGAACAATATGGAACTATGCCTAAAGAGCAATAAAACTGTTCGTACCCTTTGACCCAGTAATTCCAATTCTAGGTCTATATCCAGAGGAAATTATAGAAACAGGGAAAAGTCCTAATGTTCCAAAATATTCATAGCAGCTCTTTTTTGTAGAGGCAAAAAATTGGAAACTGAGGGGATGCCTATCAATTGGGAATGGCTAAACAAGTTATGGTACATGAATACTATAAAATACTATTGTTCTATAAGAAACCATAAATGGTCAGATTCTAGAGAAGCATGGAATGACTTAAGGGATCTGATGCTGAGCTAAGGGAGTAGGGCCAAGAGAACCATGTACATATCAACAACAACATTGTGAGATGAACAACCTTGATGGACTGCTGAGCTAGAACAACTGTATTTGACTGGCTATGGACTATATTATCCCCATTCAGAGTAAGAAAAACAAAACAAAATTCACAAAAAACCCCCAACCCTTCAGAATCTCATGAACACTGTATAAAAATTATCTCTTATATGTCTCTTTTCCTTAATCCTAATTCCTCATATTGAAAATTACAAATCTGTAAACTATCAAAATACACATGTACACTGCTAACCTGATTGTTTGTAGCTGAGGGAAGGGGAGTGGAGGGAAAGAAATTTTGTAATTTAAAAAATATACATGTGCATATCAATGAAATTAAATAAATAAACTTTTTTAAAAGTACCTACCATAAGCCAGTTATTGTGCTAGATGTAGGAGAAGCAATCCTTTACCACTTCTATGGCCAATCCTATTTCTTCCCATTTTGCTCTTCCCACCCTCCCTTAAAAAGATCTACTTCCCTTTGAGAGTAATGATAGATAATCAGATTTAAATGCAGTTTTAGGAATTACTTTTTTTTAAAAAAAATTGATGGATGTCTTTTGTTTTAAATCACTTCTATTTCCTCAATATAATCTCTGCACTTCCCTTCTTATGGAGCCATTGTTTTTAACATCCCCCCCCAAAAAAATACAGTTCAGCAAAACTAATGAACAAATCAACCAAGTCCTGCATTTATTAAGCCACAACCCTAGTTCCTCATCTCTGCAAAGATGGAGGAAGGTATATTGTCTTATCTCTTAGAAAGAGCTTTCTAAACAGAGCTGTCCATAAATAGAATGAATTGCATTATGCAGAGTATATTGTGTCTGCAGTTCTTTAAACAGGTTTGATATCCACCTTTCATGAATGTTAAAAAAGACAGAGGACCAAGGTGCCTTCAAATTGATGTTCTATGATTCTGAGATCCATTCTAATTTGGTAACATATTCAAAGACACTAAGAATCTGACTTTGTATGATTAGATTCTATGCTTAGAGAAACCCCAGTGTATGATATGATAGAAGCTGACTCAGTTAGATATTTTACTCATTAGTACTGCATGAGAATGTGGATCAGCTGTTTCCTCATTTCTACTGAAAGAAAACATCTGTCCCATCTCCCTCCTTTTGGTACAAACCAAGTTAGTCTATTGCATGAAATTCTTCAGAATTGATGAGAATATTTTCAAGGACAAATTTGGGTAACAGCTGGAGGGAGAATGGGAATAGAGATCTGAATTGACTAAGGCATTGGATAATGAATGGATACAATCTGTAGGAGACATGAAGGGTCATGCTTATTAAAATCCTGCTCATTGATGTTGGAGAAACTTAGAGTTTAGTAGGATTTATTAGAGTATATTAAGATTGCTATTTGTGAAAAATGAATATTACGATACACTTTAGAAAGGATAAGCAATCATCTTTTTTATAATATAGGATAGTTCTCATAAATATTCTCAATTGAAGCATAAAATGAGAAACATGTCAGACTTATCAAATCTCACTCTCTGCACTTAAGGTTGAGAAAGATAATCATTTCACCCCTGCCCCTATCCTCCAATATATTAGACTGCAATGAGACTATTGTGTTCTTACCTTTATTCCAAAGAACAGACCAGTCCTGGGGATTTAGAGAGGTAATTACTTGTGGGGGTCAATGTGGTACAAAGAGAACTAACCCTGGGGTCTGAGAACCCCAACTTTAGTTTAGTTTTTTTTTGCTTTTCTTATCTATAAAATGAGAGCTTTAGATACAAGGGCATGGAAACTGTCGTTCATTTACAGCTTGAAATCCTTTAAAAATCAAACTTGATTTATTGCTCTATTGATTATGTAGACTTAAGAAAGTGTTGGGAAAATGTTGATAAAGCACATTAAAATTTAAAAGTATAGGGGCAAGATGTTGTTGTTTACCAGGGAGCTGTTAAAACACTTAACAGCTCACCAATGGATTTAGATGAGATAATGTCTAAGATCTCTTCCAGCTCTAAATTCTATGTTCCTTTAAGTCACTAACTAGATTGGGCTTCAGTTTTCTCATCTATAAAAATGAGATCAATAATACTTGCCCCATTCACATCAGAGGGTTAAAATAATGATGTGTTTAAAAGTACTTTTAATTAGATGTTAGAAATGGAAGAGACTTTAGACTCCTACTCCCACATTATACAGATGAAGGAAACTATAGCTGACAAAGGAGAAATGAATTGTCTAAGGTTACATGCTCTTGTGACAGAGATCTGAGACCTAATTCTAAGGTTAATGTTATTTTCACTATACCATGAAACAGTGTGATTAATGTTATAGAAATTTAAGCAGATACATTTATGTAGTGGTTTTATTAATATAGACAGGTAGTGTGGTATAGTCAGAGATATGCTGGAAACTATCTGTGTGCTTATCTTTATTCCAAAGAACAGAACAGTCCTGGGGACATAGAGAGGTAATTGCTTTTTGGGAGTCAGTGTGATACAAAGAGAACAAAGGTATGTTGGTTTAACAATTGATTCTCTAGAAAAAAAATTGTTTAAAAACTGGCTCCCTGGGGAAAACTGTTGGTACCTGACATACTTTTAAGTTTAATTGCCTTATTAACATTTTCTCCATCACTTTCACATGTGACAATTTCTTACATATAAATACTTGCATTAAATATTTAACAATTGTCTCCAGTTTGAGCTGACTCTGGCTGTAGTTTACCCCTGGATGTAGTAAAGTGCTAATCTTGGAATCAGGAGGACCTGGGTTCAAGCCTTACTTCCATTGTATATGGGTATGGGAGCTTGGGCAAGTCAAATAAAATCTCAGATACTTACTAGTTGTCAGACCCTGGGCAAGTCACCTAATCTCTCTCAAACTCAGTTTCCTTACCTGTAATATATTAAAAAAAGGTTTGATTCAGTTTTGAGAACCCTCTCATCTCAAAATCTATGATCCTATGCCTCTTGAAACTGAAAGATTTTTTTTAAACTAGGGAAAGAAAGCAGGGCAGAAAGGTGAGGAGAGAGGAAATATTGGAGGAAAAGAAAAACCACAAATTAAAGAAGAAAAAAATGAGAAACATGAAGAGAAGTCCTACATGACAACACTAATTCTGTTGTCTTTAAGATCAGCAAAGAGAATGTTCTCATCTTCCCATTTCCCACCAATTCATAGCATCCCTCCCCTTCACAGACTTTTAAGTATAAAAAAGTCCCTCTGGGAGAGGTTCCAAGCCTTATCCCAAGTGGTGAAATGACTATTTGCCTTCCACCCATCCCATCTGCAGCTTTCTTCCCGGCTGTTAAATGATGTGGCAGATTGACATTTCTGCAGCAGTGTAAAGAAATTCTTACATGTTTGTTGATTTATACAGTGTGCTATTCATGTTTCAGAGCATAAATAATTTAGCAGAGGTCCAAACTGAGCAGGCATGCACACCAAACCATTATGGGATTATGGGGATTGGGTAATTTAAATACCATTTGACTTGAATGGTATTTCCTTAATTTTTAAAATGATTAATTTGCCCAAAGCTCTTCTGCTTTCAAACAGTGGGCCCTCTTCCCTATGCTTAAATGATTCCTTGATTTTATTAGAAGCAAGAAGGTAAGGAACCATTGGGTGTATTTTTTTTTTCTTTTCAGCATTAGAGGTTCCCTAGCTTAGCAGTCAAAGTAGGGGAAGGTAATATTACTAACAAGTGCAAAATGCATCAAAGTTTGGTGAATCATAAATGGGGAGTCAAGAGATCTAAGACCTAGACTTGATAACTAGTTGCAGTAATCTGGGTAGGGGAACAACCTTTCTGCCCTTGCTCCCCCCCTTAACAATGCTATAAAATAAGGAAGTTAGATTAAAGATCTTAAATGTTCTTTGACCCTCTAAAATTCTATTCTTTAAAGCTTTGGGAGAGAAGGTTCATAGTTTTATCTCTTGCCCTACTTGTTCATTTTGTTACACTAATTTCAATTTGAAAAGAATTAAATAATGGTTCTTTGCATGAGGTACTGGGAAGACAAAGACAAAAAAAAAATCAACAAGCATTAATTAATGGTATCTTAGGTGTCAAACCAGGAAAACCAGGGCAACAGTCAAAAAAAAAACAACCCAACAGGCCTGGCTCTCAATGTACTTACATTCATCAGAAGGGAGGATTGGTAGACTGAGCTCAAAAGTCAATACAAAATTATTGTAAAGTCCCCCCTTTGAGAGCAGCCCCTCCCAGCCCCAGGGTGCAGAAAATTGCTTGTTCACTTGTACTGAGAGAGTGGGAAAATTGCCTCTACTTTTCTCTGAACCCAGAGATGCTGGCAATCAAGGAAGATAAAGGTTGAAGAGGGACACAGATACTGATGGACCTAGCTGGCTTCTAAGTCCACTCACTGTAAGGGTAGAGGTTCTTGAAGGAAGTCTGCTATTATTGTAAGAACTTTACGTGTGTGTGTGTGTGTGTGTGTGTGTGTGTGTGTGTGTGTGTGTGTAATCTTCCTGGACAATTTTTTGATGGGGTGTCCTGTACTAGTGATTACTTGAGAAATTTGTCCATGGTAGATTATGGGAATAGACTATGAAAAAAAACCTAATGCCATTATATTTAAAACCAATTGAATTCTGTTGATATTTTAAGAGAAAAAAATGGGCACTGGACACACTGAAAGACAATAGCACTATATGGCCAATTGAATTATGATCATTTGAGAAGAAATAATCACATTGAAGGAATCAACTAAGCTAACCTGCGAATAAACTTGTCTTTTCTGTGCTTCCAGAAAGTTAATAGAAGTGTGTAAAGTGCTACTGGATCTATATGTATGTTTAAAAATTAATCCCAATAGAGGAGCTTTTAATATTCCATTATTTCTCACCTTTTCAAATGCATGATCATCTTTTTCCTACTCTATCTAATACATTAGAGCTACTAGTCCCTGAAAATGGATGCTAAGTGCTCAGTCTTCCAATGGAGGGTTAAAAAGAATTTCCAAGTCTTGTACCTTAAGGTCTTTGACGAGAAAAGCTATTATAAGTTCCCATTTTTGTGATATCAAAAGTTATCAGCTGTTATTGGGAGAAATCTTTTTTGAAACCATTGAATCAGAATGAAATTTGCAGTGGGATAAATGGAGTAATTCAAAAGGTCTGGAAGAAAGCTTTTTATGAACAAAATATAGCCCATTTGAAGGTGATGCAAAAGTTTTGTTTTCCTCTAAAAAATGTGTGGAAAGGAAATTAAGGGCAAACTCAGTGTTTGAAGTAAATTGGACAGCTCACTGCTCATGGGGAAGACATTTCCTACTTAAAAGAGGCTAGTTTCTCCTGGGTTTGGGAGGTTAACATTTTTGTCTGAGCTAAATGAAGCAAGAATTACATCAGGAGGTTTTCCCCCTCATTTAACAGTTTGCCATTTATATAGAATGGACAAAAAGGTCACATCTACTTTGGTTTATTTGTCTTAATGCAAATGCCCCAAAGTTCCATCAGAGCTTCCAAGAAATCTTCTACCTTGTTCAAAATACCTTTGATGTTTAATTGCTTTCAGGTCAATTAAACTACTTGACAAGGACCTGGTTTAACTGATCTATGGTGAAGGAAGAGTTAGCTTCTTTCTCTAACTTGCTCAATTCAGAAATGTTGAAGGGTATGGGTATATGTATTAATTATAAAGCGAGATGTTTACCCATTAAGGGAGGAGCAGCTGCATCAGTTTCCAATTTGGATCAATATCAAAGAGGTGATGGTGGCATCCAATTTCTGCTGAAAACTGAGCTGAATTAGGGATGCATAGTTGAGTGCACAGACTTCTGGTGAATTTTAATGAACTCAGGTTCATTAGAGGGTCTAGAAATTAAATCTCAAGTGAGACTTCCTGGCCACCAGGCAATCTTTTTATTCTGACACTCTGTTGCTTAGAGATTTGTTACACAGAAGTTGCTCCAAATCTTTTCTTCTCTCTTTCAATCTTCCTCATCACCTTTTATCCTCTCTTCAAATTTTGCCAAGAAAAAAAGAAGTCATTTCTCCAAGAACTCTCTCTTCTCTACATCTCAAAACCACTGTTGTCGTTCCCCCAAATCTCTTTTCCTTATCCCAGGTGAGCCCCTTTTTATTAAAAGCTATAGAAGAGTAGTTTTCAGGGAACCCCCCCATCAATTGAGTTGCATTCTTTCACAATGAATTGAAAGGTGTTAGATCTAGCCCATTTGAAGTTTGCATTTTTTAAAGTGTAGATTTTGTTACCTATTTGCATGTGAAAGATTGAGGAAAATGACATGAGCAAGTGCCCTTTCCCCAAAGACTGAAAGTCTTGGGAATTGATGGACATGGTTTCAGAGAAACTTGGGGAGACTGATATGAACTAAAGGAGAATTAAATGAGCAGAACCAAAAACATAATTTATGCAATATTGTAAAGACAAATATCTTGGAATGATGTAGTAAGATCTCTGATCAATGTAGAGACCATGCATGATTTCAGAAGGTTCATTAGAAAAGCTATCTTCTGATAGAGAGGTGTGAGTGCAGATTGATATATATATATATATATATATATATATATATATATATATATATATGTATATTAAAATGACCCATATTTGTAAAAAGAATTTTGTTTTTCGTACCCTCTCAATAGGGGTGGGGAACAGATGGGAGGGGAAAAATAGGCAGATTTTCCTGATTTTTTTTTTTAGGTTTTTTTACAAGGCAAATGAGGTTAAGTGGCTTGCCCAAGGCCACACAGCTAGGTAATTATTAAGTGCCTGAGACCGGATTTGAACCCAGGTATTCCTGACTCCAAGGCCGGTGCTTTATCCACTACGCCACCTAGCTGCCCCACCTGATTTTTTAATTCTTAAGAAGGGAAAATTGTTGAATAGAAATAGTACCATGAAATTTAAAATATGTTACTTTCTTAATTTTCAACAAACAGGAAGATGTGTTTTTCAAGCTGAAGACTGGTGACCTTGACTTTGAGTCAGAAAAATTCTAGAACACATTAGTCAAGAGGAGGTTTGTTCACATTAACAGTGATAAAATATGAGACAGCATAAGATAATGAGAAATAAACTCTGACAGATTCTTTTCCTTGAAAAGTAGAGGTGGGAATTATACTAGACATAAAATAAACTTAGATTTCATCAAAGCATTTGATAGTATTCCATGATCACCATGTGATTATGATAGAGGAATGAGGGCTTGATAAGAATACTAGGTAAGCATACTAAAGACTTCCTTCTTCCCTCTTTTTTTTATTAATTAATTAATTTATTTAATTTTTTTTAAGGATCTCGATTTATTTTATATTATTACAATAATTTTGTAATAAGAGTAAACATAAACCCATCTCCCCCCCCCCCCCCCAAAGAAGATGAGAAACCTTAAGAATAGTGAGAGAGAAAAAAGTGTACTTCAGTCTGTGTTCAGATTCCAATGGCTCTGTCTTTGGGGTTGAATTGCCTTCCCCATCATAGCCACCAGAGAAGTTGCTTCAATATTTTTCTCAAAGTTGATATTACTAGCTGTATTTCCCTCCACTCTATGCCTCTTCACTCTCATTTATTCTATTCTCTCTCTCTCCTTTCATCCTGGCCCTGTCAAAAAGTGTGTTGTATCTGAGTACCCTCTCCCATAATCTTCGCTCTCTTTTATCACCTATTCCCCCTTCCCTCCCCCCATTTCTCCCCTTATCCCATCCCTTTCTTCTCACTTTTCTCTAGGGTAAGATAGATTTCTATACCCTATTAAGAGTGTGTGTGTGTGTGTGTGTGTGTGTGTGTGTGTGTGTGTGTGTGTGTGTGTGTTATTTCCTTTCTGAGCCATTTCTGATGAGAATGAAGTCTCATTCATTCCCCCTTACCTTCCCCCTTTCCACTCCAGGGAAAAAGCTTTTTCTTGACTCTTATGTGAAATATCTTCACCCCTTCTTCCTCTCCTTTCCCATCCTCCCAGTACTTTCCTTTATCACCTATTGACTCCATCTTTTTACTATATTTTACCATTATATTCCACTCCTTCCTGTACCCTGTCTATATATGCTCCTTCTAACCGCTCTTATAAATTAGAAAGTTCATATGAGTTATCAGTATCTTCTTCCCATGCAGAAATACAAACAGCTCAATATAAGTTCCTCATAGTTAGTCCTTCTCGTCCACCCCCTCTATGGTTCACCAGAGTCCTTTACTTGGAGATCAAACTTTCTGCTCAGCTCTGAATGTTTCAATAGGAAAGTTTGAAAGTCCTTTGTTTCATTGAAAGTCTATCTTTTCCCCTGAAAGAGGATGCTCAGTTTTGTTGGGTAGTTGATTCTTGATTGTAATTGCCTTCTGGAATATCATATTCCAATCCCTATGAGCCCTTAATGTAGATACTGCCAGATCCTGTGTAATACTGACTATGGAGACTTGGTAATTGAATTGCTTGTTTCTGGCAGCTTTTAGAATTTTCTCTTTGATTTGGGAGTTTTGGAATTTGGTTATAATATTCCTGGATGTTTTTCTTTTGGGATCTCTTTCAGGAGGTGACCAGTGAATTGCCTCAATTTCTATTTCCCTCTGCTTCTAGGCTCTCAGGACAATTTTGCTGTTTCTTGAAAAATGAAGTCTAGACTCTTTTCCTGGTCTTGGCTTTCAGATAGCCCAATAATTTTTAAATTATTTCTTCTGGATCTGTTTAGGAGGTTCGTTGTTTTCCAATGAGATATTTCACATTTTCTTCTAATTTTTGGTTATTTTGGAAGAGTCTTATTTCTTCCTGATTTCTTGCAAAATCATCAGCTTCCTTTACTTCCATTCTGCATTTGAAGGCACCATTTCTTCAGAGACTTTTTCATCTCCTTTGGCAGCTGGCCAGTTTTGCTTTTTAAGGCATTCTTCTCCTCATTTGTCTTTTTGTTTTGCTTTTTTTTTCCATTAGGCCTAAACTGGTTTTTAACATATTATTTTCTTCAGTATTTTTTTGTATTTCTTTCACCAAGCTGTTGATTTGGTTTTCATGATTTTTCTGCATTGCTCTCATTTCTCCTCCTAATTTTTCCTCAATCTCCCTTGTTTTTAAAAGTATTTTTTGAGCTCATCCATAGTATGAGATAATTTTCTATTTCTCTTGGAGGTTTTGGATAAGGAAACTTCAATTTTATCGTCATCTGAGTATGTGTTTTGATCTTCCGTGGGACTAAAGTAATTCTTTATGATCAGATTCTTCTTTTTCTGTTGTTTACTCATTTCCTCAGCCCAAGACTAATTTACAGCACTTCCAAGGCTCTGGGTTTTTTTTTTGGGGGGGGACACCCCACTGGGACCTTTATTCCTCCAAGGTCTTATGCTCTCTTGTCTGTGCTTTGATATGTAGATGGCCATAGCACTTCCCTCTGCCCTAGAGCTGTAAGGAGGAGCCCCCTTGGCTATCTTAGTATGGAAGCCCAAACTGCAACCTGAATTTGAGTGTGGACAAACAGCAGAGTCCTGTCCCTAGGAAGAGGAGAGAAATTTCTGTAGTTTCTCCTCCTGACCCCCTTACCATCTATGGGCTATGCTCTGGAGGTCCAGGCTCCAGATTCACAGTGCAGGTTCTGCACCCTGTGCTCCCTCACTCCACACTCATTCTGGTTTAGCTGAATTTTCTCCCTGCCCCTTCAAGCTGTTCTGGGGCTGCACTGCAACCAGGCTTTTTCCAACTCCCAGTGCTGGTGAAACACACCTTTCCCATGGAACTTCTAAGTTATTCCCCACTAAATTTTGGCTAGAGTCATAATTTGATGGCTTTTGGAGTTTTGCAGGGAAGGAGTTCCAGGAAAATGCTGCCTTAACACCACCATCTTGGCTTTGCCCCGACTTCTTCCCTCTTTTAATAAGGTTAAGAAATCATATTTTTTCAGTGTTCTAGTCTAAAATCTTTGGATTCATCTAAATAAAATTGACTTTGTCAGTACTTAACTAAAAGCCCAAGAAGCAGTGTCTTAGCTGGAAATATCCTTTTTAAAAATCTAACCATCTTCTAAGATGGAAAATAAGTCAAAGTTCAGGAAAGAATTCTTATCTTCTCTCTGAAGATTGAACTAGAGGAATCCCTGGGCAAGGGCAGAAGCCCCTTTAAATAATCCAGGTAAGAACACTCCTTTGCTCATCTTAGTATTGAGCCAATTGAATGCTTTAATATAACAACTCTTTGGCATATCTCATACTGACCTCAAAGACATCAAGTGTTTTATTTCTTCTCTGTATGGAAGGCAAGAATGCTGGGTATCAGGCAGGAGGTGGGAAGTTTATGGAGGTTCTTTCCAGGGCAGGATTTGGAGAGTTTTTGGAGGTTCTCTCTCTAGGAGAGAGGATGTAAACATATTCTTCCAGGATATACTGAGTAGCAGCAAGTAGATAGGAGAAAGGATCTCTTCAATGATGTTAGATTATCTGACTGATCTAACCTTATGACTGGGGAGTAGCTCTAGTCATGCAGGAGAGCATGATCTTTCTTAGACTAGAGCTGGGATTCTACCTCCATGCCCCCCCCCCAGCAGTCCCTTTTTATAGAGTATTCATTTTGTGTTTTTTATTAATTATTTTCCAACTACATGCAAAGATAATTTTCAATAATCATTTTTGCAAAGTTATGAATTTCACATTATTCGTGATCATTAAGAAATGTCATAATTGGGGTGGCTAGGTGGTGCAGTGGGTAGAGCACCGGCCCTGGAGTCAGGAGTACCTGAGTTCAAATCCAGCCTCAGACACTTAATAATTACCTAGCTGTGTGGCCTTGGGCAAGCCACTTAACCCCATTGCCTTGAAAAAAAAAGAAGAAATGTCATAATTATAAGCCAGTCACCTGTTTCAATTCAATAATCTTTTATTAAGTGCCCACTATGGACCAGGTACTGCACTAATCACTGGGAATACAATACATGGCAAAAAGCAAGCAAGGCCTCCCTTCAGAACTATATTTCTAAGGGGAGAATTAAGTTGACCTTGAAACCTTTTAAAAGAGTTCCTCATCCTGCATTAACTTAATGAAACAACAACTTGGATTATATTAGGAAAATAATTCTCTAAATTTTAAACCATGATCATGCTATTTGATAAATCAAGCACTTTACCTAAACTTTGATTTCTGGCTTCATTTTGAACAGGGAATTTTATCTTTGTTTCAGAGTACTATGAAATGTGTCATTCTTTCCTCAGTTGGAAGAATTTCAGTTTGCAGGGGTAACTCTGTCATTTCAGTCTCCCTAAAGTAGTAATGCTTGTAAATATCTTTAGGATACTTGAAATATAAAACATACAGTACTGAAGTTTTTCTTCTATTGAACAGTAGTGTGGGTTTGGGAGCTGGCTTAATAGTCAAACTCCAAGAGTCATCTATGTCAGATTGGAGGGATGTTTTCAGTAGACTGACTCTGAGATCTGTCCAGGTTACTGTTTTTGCTCAACATTTTTTTGCCAGTAACTGGATTGAGACAGATGTCATACCTATCAAATGTTCAAACAAGAAATGAGAAGGATAGATAAGATTTGGGACGACGGAATTGTTCTTCGAAAAGTTCTTGACAGGCTAGAAAGATTGGTTGAATCTCATTAGATGAAGTCTCATATATATGGATATAGAAGAATATACTTCTGTAAAAAAAATCAACTGCAGAAGAAAAATATGGGGGATATGTGGATTAAAAGCAGTTCTCATGGAAAAGATGGGGTTGGGGGTTTTGTAGACCGTAAACTCAATATGAATCAACAGTATAGGTTTCTGCCAAAAAATTTGGATGACAGGATTTTTAGGATGCATTAATGGAAACTGTCATCATTCATTTCAGTTGTGTCTTTTTTGTGACCCCATTTAGTGTTTTCTTGATAAAGATATTGGAGTGTTTTGCCATTTTCTTTACCTCATTTGACAGATGAGGAACTAAAAGCAAACAGGGTTGTGTGACTGGCCCTGAGTCACACAGCTAACAAATGCCTGAGCCAGACATGAAATCAGGAAAATGAGTCTTTCTGACTTCAAGCCATGTACTTTATTCACAGAGCCATCTAGATGTCTAAAACAAGGAGGATTAAATTTTTTTATTTCCTTTCCAGGTCAGATTGTATTTGAACTAGTGTTCCTAGTTCTAGGTTCCTTGTTTTAGGGAAGTCATTGACATTCCCCAGTACATCCAAAAGGAAATGACTGGGATCTTAGATTTCAATCTAGAAGAAACTTTAGAAGATATATAATTTATATTCATTGTCTAGATGAAGAAACAGAGTATCAGAGAGATAAATTTGCTTGTCACAAGGTTAGTTAGATACAGAGTTAAAATTTGAACTCAAGTCATTTGGTAGCATATCCATTATTTTTTCAAACTAATTCATACTGTAGGATTTAAGAACTTGACAGTAAATAGATCAGCTTAAAGAACTGAGAGTATTTAGCTTGTAGAAGAGAACAGAATATATTAGCTATCTTTGATAATAATAATAATTAGCATTTAAATGGCACTTTAGGTTTGCACCATACTTTAGTACAAGTACAAATCTCTTGTTTGGGTGAGTGTAAGTGAGATTCCTTCTCAGAAGAGTTCAGTTACTCATATCCATATCAAATGCCTTCTATGTACCAGAGATTGTTCTGAGATGAGGATAAAAAAAAAAAAAACAGAAGTGAAACTGTGATTGCCCTCAAAGAGATTATATTCTAGCTGAGGGAGACAACATGTACAATTATTGGTATAAACAAAATTGACACAGAATAGAGAAATATAAAGAATTTTTGGAGCAAAAGCACAATAGAGAAGATGGCATTCAGATTGATCCTGAATATCCTCTGAGAACCCTTTTAATTCTGAAAGTCTATAATTCTATAATTCATCTTTTGCCAGTATATAGTTGTGTGACCTTGGACAAGTCACTTTGCTTCTTGGACCTCAATATAGGAAATGAAGGGTTTTGGATTTAGTGCTCTCTTTCTGCTCTGATATTAGACATGCTTTGAATATTGTATAATTTTGCCCAATCCTGGACTTGGTTAGAATATAAGATCTACCTAAATTTACAGGCATCATCAGCTAGGCTTCTATAGGTTATCTGACTTTTCTCCTATTTTGCTTCATTGCCCTCCCTCCACAATGCTTACCCCTCCAGGTTCATTGAGTTTTAATCAGAAATCACCCTGTACAATACTTGGGCCAAAAAGTAAAATTTCCTATGAGAATAGGAAAGAACAGGATGTGAATAACAAAAGCAATTTTCTTGGCCAGTTATTTCTTGTTTCCTTTGTTATCTTGTCATAGATCTGAATTTTAATAAGTAGCCTCCCAAGACATGAGCACTTAGATTTCCTTGGTACTTGAACCCTAAGTGAAGTCATAATTCTGCATTTTTCAGGACCATTGTCGGTTACCAAGGAAATGGAACTGGTGGCAAACATTTCCAATCATGTCCTCATTACAGGGTCCAGAAGAAGACAAAGGAGTTTTAAACAATGAACCCAATTTTTCAGTCCTTTTAGAGGGAGATTTCCTGATTCAAGGCTTATTATGCTATTAATTGCTTCAATAGCATTTTCTGGATGATTAAAAATAATTAACATGGGCAGATTAATTGCTGAATTTAACAGAAGTATCATATATAATTAACCAGAAAAATAATGAACATATTAATTGTATAACAGACCTTTGAAAAGGTCAGTTGCTGATAAAATGTATTTGAAAGTGTCTCTGACACTCAAAGTGAGGTGGAAAGTTTTGCTCAAGGCCATTATGTTTGCAGTAATTCGCCCTCATTCCCATTTTTAGGGTTCTTTTTTTTTCTAAATCTGCAGGAAAACTAGGGACAAGTGGTAGTTTTTGTCTGCCTTCTTGCATACTGGTCAGAAGACTCCAGTCTTTTTTTCTGGTTAATGTTGTAAGACATAATTAATTTGCTCCAAAATCTGGCAATGGAGAAAAAGGTGGGCTCTCCTTTCCTTTCTTTTTTTATATTGTTAATACAGAAGGAGTATGGAGTTTGTTGTAGCCTTATTAACACTTCGGCTTCAAAAAACCTCCTCTCATGCTGGGAAGGTAATATTACCTTGAGGTTTTTTGAGACCAGACAGAAGACTTTTCTTATCACAATTAAACACATTCTTGCAATGTCTGAAGTCTTAAAAATACTGAAATATTTCCTTAATCATGGTGTGCTTCATAATAAAACAAGACTGCTGAACTTGACTTGGCTTCTTTTCATTCCCTAACACCCACACAGCAGGCAGGTTGCATGCCTGGAACTGAGGAGCAGTTGAGAAAAATAATGGAATTGAGTGGGTTCATTGAAATACAGAGGGACTGTGGGTGATTACCACCGTCCTGCTGGATTTCTTGCAGAGAGATGGAGGCCAACAGATGCCCTGTACCTTCAAAGGGAAAAAGGAACATACATTATTTGCAGCCAGCTAAGCAGTGACTTGTTACTAAAAGGGGTCTTAGAGAATTGTCCTGGAAAGCTGACTGCTGTTAGTCCTGTGAAATTCAACCAAAGGTATAGAAAGCATTGGGGATGGTGATGGGGGGGGGGTGAGAGGAGAGAGAGGAGAGGAGAGTGGAAAGAAAAAAAGGGGGGAAAGAGGAGAGAGCAGAGAGGGAGGGAGGGAGGAAAGGGAGATGAGAGGAAAGGAGGGAGGGAGGGAGAGAGAGAGAGAGAGAGAGAGAGAGAGAGAGAGAGAGAGAGAGACAGAGAGAGACAGAGAGACAGAGACAGAGAGGGAGGGAAGGGAGATGAGAGGAAAGGAGGGAGGGAGGGAGAGAGAGAGAGAGAGAGAGAGAGAGAGAGAGAGAGAGAGACAGAGAGAGAGAAAGAGAGAGACAGAGAGAGAGAGGAGATGAGAGGAAAGGAGAGGGGAGAGAGGAAGGAGGAGAGAGAGAGAGAGGAGGGGGAGGACAGAAGGTAGATGAGAGGAAAGGAAGGGAGTGGAAGGGAGAGGGAGGAGAGAGGAAGGGAGAGGAAAGGAGAAAGGGAGAGAGAGAGAAAAAAGGGGGAAGAGAGAAGAGAGGGAGAGAAGGGAGAGCAGAGGAGAGATGCTAGATATTTTCTAGAATTTGGAGTTATTCACATTTGGAGGGGTATTTAATCCTTTTTGCTGATGAGGGATTGAAGTTGTCCTGCTTGACCCCAATGGATGGAATGAGAAGTGATGGGTAAAAGTTGAGTAAACATAAATCTTGGCTTGATGTCACAAAACTTATTGAGGATCAGTACTGACTTACTACTTAATGTGAAAGGTAATGAATTTCTCTTTCATCAGACGTCTTGAAGCAAAAGTTGAACGACTTCTTGTCAGGGACATTTTTAAAAGGGATTCTTTTGCAAGTATAGATGGTCCCTGAGGTCCTTTTCTGACTCTGAGATACCTTGATTCTGAAAAGTTGATGTGACCTTTAGAGTCTAGAACCTTTACTATTAAAATGAATGAAATGAGGTAACAAAATTTTTTGCATGACTAGTGACAAAATTAATGATAACACAAGACTCTTCTTACTTCTTCCCCCTAGGTAAAACATATCAGCAATGATTTTATAGCCTCGAACATCTTTTTACAGGAGGCAAGTTTCTGACATAAAAAGTAGATGCTTTATAGAAGACTTAAGGAAAGCCATGACTGAGGATTACTATTCTAGAGAAGGTGTGGAGGGATTTTGATATTAAAAATGCAAGGCATACTCAGATGTGCAGTAATGCCTATTCAGATAAAATCACAAAACTCTTCAGGGAATAGGGATTGGTCATATAATTTCACTGGCTAAGTGAGGAAAACTCCCTCTTTACCAATTCAGGTCATACCTAGTGTACAATTTATTGTCTTAGAGATTTGTCTAGATAACTGAGAAGTTCAGTGACTTATCTGGGTTCCAGTAAGAGGTAGGTATCAGAGGTCAGACTTGACCTCAGGCCCTTCTAACTTCAAGACCCACTCTCTGTCATCTAATCCATTGTATCTCCTAGCCAGCAGCAAAAACAATCAAACAAAAACCAACAAAAATACCACCACCAATATCCTTGATATAATGATTTAGAAGGACAGACATAATAATGGATTTAAAACCAGATGGCCTGGGTTCAAATTCTAATTCTGTTCTATCTGTGATCATAGACAAAATAATTTAACCTCTCTGCCTCAGTTCCTTCCATCTGTAAAATAAAGGAGTTGAATTAGGTTATGTCTAGGATATAAATTCTATGAGATGAGTCTGAATCTTATTTTTAAAGTCCTAAGAATTCAGATTTCTTCTTAGAGGTATCTTTTGTTGGAATTTTTAAAATTCTCCTACCTTCCCCACCCTGCCTGCATTCTGGCATACTTTACTATCTTTTTGTCCTTTTGTTCTATTACTTCTCTATATATTTCCTTACCTAAACCTTTGCTGCTTATTGTCCAAATTTTAAATGGGTCAAGTAGAATGGAATGGAAGTGATTAAAACATAATACTACTGATTTTTCTTGGATAGAGACTGAAGTCAGCAGATAAGCTTTACTGAGCTGAAGAACTAGGGCAGGTGGATATGGGAGATTATGCCAGATAACCAGCAGGGAGAGCATGTTCTGCCTGTCAAAAAGACAGTTCCCACTTTTCACTGCCTGGAACTACATTGTAAAAGTGATTGGCACAAAGGTGATAGTATTTTCTTGCAAGGATTATGTTTATTAAAGGTTTTGCTCTTAACCAGGGATTTAGAGGCAAACAAATCATAGGCATGACTTATAAACTCACAATCTGTTAATATAAATATGAATATAATGAACATAAATTTAACATGTATATTGTTTATTGTGGACCCTAATGTATTAGAAAATATAACTACAGCTTGTAAAAATTTTAAATATAGCAATTATAAAAAGAACTCAAAATTAATATCCCTTTTCCCTCTCTCACTTCCTCTCTTTCTCTTCCCTTCATTCCTTGCAACAAGACTTATTCATTGTTCAGGTCTATTGGATCTTGTGTTTTCTAGGAGTGTATGTATATTCCATATGCCAATGGTGAGTGGAATTATTTTTGAACTACTTTTTCTACATTTTATTGTGTTTCCTCTTCAGGGTAGGATCCTTATCTGCAGTAATAATCATGCCAAGTTTGGGAAAGCAGACAATTTTTAGGGCACTTTTTCTAGACCCTTCCTCACACCAGGAGGTGAGCAGTGTGATCCTTAAAAGTCTGTTCAGATACTCAGAGGGCTGCTGAAGCTTATTGTGGTTTCCAGTGAGAAGAAGACCATATGGCCTGGACCACCTATGTGCAGGGTTGTGACTACAGTTCCTAGGTGTATCCACACCTGCTGCTTTATCACTTACTTGTCTACAAAGGACTTTGAGATAGGAATGGTAAAAGTATGGAAGATGTCTTTTTGATTCATGTATAAATTGGATTTGAGGCAGAGTTCTATGAAGTTGTGGGCCACACTCTCTCTTCCAAAGTCATTATGATTCAGTGACAAGTCAGAGTCAAGACAACTTGTGATGACTCTAGATGCAATGGAAGACTTTGGCATCTTCAATGTCTAACCACTTTAAGCATTCCACAGCACCTGCTCCAACTGCCTTCCTGGCCATTAGAATGATTCTACCTTTTCCACCAGTGGAAGACTTGACATGTTTGAGGAAGATACTCCCCCTAACTCATCAAAGGAACTGATGTTTGTCCTTCATTATTTTAGTTTAGTTTAGTTTAGTTTAGTTTTAGTTTTTGCAAGGCAATGGGGTTAAGTGGCTTGCCCAAGGCCACACAGCTAGGTAATTATTAAGTGTCTGAGGCTAGATTTGAACTCAAGTACTCCTGACTCCAGGGCTCGTGCTCTATCCACTGCGCCACCTAGCCACCCCCCCCCCTTCATTCTTGAAGAGGATCTTGACATCAGGGAGATGATACCATGGCAAGAACATGAATTGGATTTGAGTGTGTGTGTGTGTGTGGGGGGGTGTGTACTGTGCTAAGTCGCCAATCTCACCTTCTCCTCCAGAGCCATCTGAGTCCAGTGATCAGATATGAGTTAGGACACCAGGATGTGTGACAATCAGAGTTAAGTGACTTGTCCAAGGTCACCAGCTAGTAAATGTCAAGTGTCTGAGGTAGGATTTGAACTCCTGTCTTTCTGACTCCAAGGCCAGTGCTCTATCCATTGCCACTGAGACCACTTTAGTAACTCTCAAACTGGTTTAACCACTCCACCTAAATGTTTTATCAGGGTATGGCTGCTGTGCATGCTTTAGTTTTTTGGGGTCACAGGTTTCAGGTGGACATCAAAGGTGGAAAGCAGCCCTGAAAAGAACTCAGCAATGCCACACTGGAGGTACTAATCTATTTTTTAATAATTTTCATCCATATGTACATGTATATTTCCAGGTTACAAAATTTCCCTCCACTCTCCCTTCAGCAGGGAATAAACAGATTGGCATTTTACATACATATTTTGTTAAACATGTTTACAAATTAGTAATTTTTGGCAAGAGGAATTAGGATTAAGGGAAAGAGATATATAAGAGATCATTTATTTATTTTATATTATTACAATAATCTTATTTGTGAGAATAATCATAAACCCTCTTTCCCCCCTGCAAAAAAGGATGAGAAACCTTAAGAATAGTGAGAGGGGAAAAAAACTGGACCTCAGTCTGTGTTCAGATTCCAACAACTCTATCTCTGGGATGAGTTGTCTTCTTTATCATAAGTCCACCAAAGAAGTTGCTTCATTATTTTTCCAACAGTTGCTATCACTAGCTGTATTTCCCTCCACTCTATTCCTTCCTAAGCTCATTTACTCCATTCTCTCTCTCTCTCCTTTCACGCTATCCCTGTTCAGAAGTGTGTTGTATCTGAGTACCCTCTCCCATGATCTTCCCCTCTCTTCTATCACCTATTTCCCCCCTTCCCTCCTCTCATCCCCCCTTATCCCATCCCTTTCTTCTCATTTTTGTCTAAGGTAAGATAGATTTCTATATCCTATTAACTTTGTATTTTATTTCCTCTGTGAGTCATTTCTGATGAGAATGAAGGCTCACTCATTCGCCCTCACCTTCCCCCTTCCACTCCATTGCAAAAACTTTTTCTTGATTCTTATGTGAAATATCTTCACCCCTTCTTCCTCTTCCTCCCAGAACTTTTCTTTATCACCCATTGACTCCATCTTTTTACTATATTATACCTTCATATTCAGCTCCTTCCTATGCGTTGTCTATATATGCTTCTAACTGTTCTTATGAATGAGAACATTCATATGAATTATCAGTATCTTCTTCCCATGCAGAAATACAAACAGTTCAACATCATTAAGTTCCTCATAATTAGTCCTTCTCATCTACCCCTTCTATGGTTCATTTGAGTACTGTATTTGGAGATCAAACTTTCTGTTCATCTCTGGTTGGTTCAACAAGAAAGTTTGAAAGTCCCCTGTTTCATTGAAAGTCCATCTTTTTCCCCTGAAAGAGAATGTTCAGTTTTGCTGTGTAGTTTATTCTCGGTTGTAAACTAAGATCTTTTGCATTCCAGAATATCATATTCCAAGCTCTATAAGCCCTCAATGTAGATGCTTCCAGATCCTGTGTAATCCTGACTATAGAGCCACGGTAGTTGAATTGCTCATTTCTGGCAGTTTTTAGTATTTTCTCTGACTTGGGAGTTATGAAGTTTTGCTATAATGTTCCTGGGAATTTTTTCTTTTGGGATTTCTTACTGAAGGTGATTGGTCAATTCCCTCAATTTCCATTTTACCCTCTGCTTCTACGGTCTCAAGGCAATTTTACTGTATTATGTCTTGAAAAATGAAGTCTAGGCTCTTCTTCTGGTTGTGACTTTCAGGTAGCCTAATAATATTTAAATTATCTCTTTTGGATCTGTTCTCAAGGTCAATTGTTTTTCCAATGATATATTTCACATTTTCTTCTAATTTTTGTTTTTTTTTTTTGGTACAGTTCCATTTCTTCCTGGGTTCTTGCAAAGTCATCTGCTTCCTGTAGTTCCATTCTGCATCTGAAGAAGTTATTTTCTTCAGAGAGATTTATTTAATCTCCTTTTCCAGATGGCCAAGTCTGCTTTTTAAGGCATTCTTCTCCTCATTTGCCTTTTGTGTTGCTTTTTCCATTTGGCCTAAACTGGTTTTTAACATATTATTTTCTTCAGTATTTTTTGTATTTCTTTCACCAAGTTACTGACTTGGTTTTCATGATTTATTTGCATAACTCTCATTTCTCCTCTCACTTTTTCCTCAACCTCCCTTAACTGCTTTTCAAAGTCTTTTTTTTTTAGCTCATCCATAGCCTGAACCCATTTTCTATTTCTCTTGGAGGTTTTGGATACAGAAACTTTGATTTTGTTATCATCTGAGTATGTATTTTGATCTTCCATGGAACCAAAGTAATTTTCAATGGTCAGACTCTTCCTTTTCTGTTGTTTGCTCATTTCCTCAGCCTATGATTGATTTACCACACTTCCAATGCTTTGGGGGGTTGGGAAAACCCAAATTCCTTTAAAGTCTTATGAGAGTCTCTGACTGCTCTCTTGCCTGTGTTCAGGCCCTCCTCTCTGCCCTGGAGCTGTGAGGAGAGTCCCTGCTCAGTTACTGTCGACTGGAAGCCTAAACTGAGTGTGGGCAAACAGTTGAGTCTTGCCCCAGGGAGAGCAGAGAGACCTCTGCAGTCTCCCCCAACCCCCTTACCATCTAAGGGCTGAGAGCTCTGGACATGCTGGGTGGCTCTGCCCACTCCTGCTGAAGGTTCTCACCACAGGGCTACTCTGAGGCTGGAGGTCTGCTCTGTATTTAGTCTGGTGTGAAAGAGTTCTCTCATTACCCTTTCTGGCTGTTCCTGATGATTATCCCCCCCCCCCCATCTTCCATGCACCCAGGTGCCCTGCCTGGCAGTGCTGCACAGCTTTTTCCAACCCCCGATCCCGGTGGAACAGACTTGTCCCAGAGAGATTCTAAGTTGTCTTGATCTGGGAAGTTGTATCACTCAGTCATTCTGTGGGTTCTGCCCCTCTAGATTTTGGCTAGAGTCATAATTTGATGGCTTTTGGATTTTTTTTTAATGAACGAGTTTCTTCATGCCTCCATTTTGACTCTGCCCCCTATAAGAGGTCATTTTTTATAAAGTGTTCATCAGATTCTGAAGGGTTAGGGTTTTTTTTCCGTGTGTTTTGTTTTGTTTTTCTTCCTCTAGTTGGGGATAATGTGGTCTATAACCAGTCAAATACAGTTGCCCTAGTTCTCTGGACTAGAGAGGACTGCTGAGAGGAGCTGTATCCATCAGGGTTGATCCTCTCATAATGTTGATGCATACATTGTTCTTTTGGCTCTACTCCCTTCGCTCAGCATCAGATCCCTTAAATTATTCCATGCTTCTCTAGTGCCCAACCACTTATGGTTTCTTATAGAAAATTAGTATTCCATAGTATTTTTGTACTATAACTTGTTCAGCCATTCCCCAATTGATGGGCATCTCCTCAATTTCCAATTCTTTGCCACTACAAAAAGAACTGCTATGAAGATTTTAGAACATGTAGGACTTTTCCCATTTTTTTATAATTTATTCTGGATATAGACCTAGAATTGGAATTGCTGGGTCAAGGGGTGTGAATAGTTTTTTTTGCTCATTGGGCATAGTTCCATATTGCTCTCCAGGTACTAGTCTTCCTTTAACACATATGACACCCCAGATATTACTGTGAAAAGAAAAGGAGGATATAGATATTTGGAAGTTACTATTTTGGTAGAAAATAAAAGGAATCAATAAACTTTTTTAAACTAATGTACTATCTAAAATATTAAAGAAAAGAATTTTTTAAAATTTTATTTTAGTTTTTTTGCAAGGCAAATGGGGTTAAGTGGCTTGCCCAAGGCCACACAGCTAGGTAATTATTAAGTGTCTGAGGCCAGATTTGAACTCAGGTACTCCTGACTCCAGGGCCGGTGCTCTATCCACTACACCACCTAGCCACCCCTAGAAAAACATTTTTTAAAAATAAGAAAAACATCATAGATAAACTAATAAACCAATAAATACTCATTAATTTGATCTATGTGGAAAGGGGATAAATTTATGGCCAAAGAAGAAATAGAGTACATTATAAACTGCAAAAATGAATGATTCTGACTGTAATAAATTAAAAAGTTCATGCACCATGCCCAAAGAGCAATAAAACTTACCCTTTGTACCCTTTGACTCTGTAATTCTAATTCTAGGCCTATACACAGAAGAAATCATATAAAAAGGAAATTCCACATGTTCCAAAATGTTTATAACAACTCTTTTTGTACTGGCAAAGAATTAGAAATTGAGGGGATGCCCATCACTTGGGGAATATTATGGAATACTATTGTTCTACAAGAAATGGTCAGACTCCAGAGAAATTTGGAATGAATTACAGGATCTCATGCTGAGTGAAGGGAGTAGAACCAAGAGAACATTGTACACATTAACAATAATACTGTAAGATGGTCATCCCTGATGGATGCAGGTCCTCTCAGTAGTTCAGAAAGCTTGGACAACCCTATTAGACTGTCTAAGGACAATACTAGAGGAAGAAATACAAAACAAAACAAAGCCAAACCAAAAAAACCCTTCAGAATCTGAGGAATACTGAGGATTCACTTTAAAAAAAATATTTCTCATGTATTTCTTTTCCTTAATCCTAATTCCTCATATCAAAAATTTCTAACCAGTAAACATGCTTAACACAAATGTGTAAGTACAATATTAATCTGACTGTTTGCCACTGAGGGGAGGGGGGGTAGGAAAGGAGGGCGGAGGGAAATTTTATAACTTAGACACATGCATAGGCATATGGATGAATGTTAAAAAAAACTTTCATAAAAATAAGACAAAAATGGAGTGCTGACACTTTCAGTGACCTGAAAGAGTTGATGCAGATTCTTAAAGGGGCTAACAGCCTGTCTCAAGACTTACTATACTTACTGGGAGAATCTTCTGTAGAAGATATGCTCTTTCCCTCCTTTTCTGTGATTTCAGAGGCAAAGGGAGCTTCCTATAAAGGAACTCAAAGTAGATAGGCAACTATTTTTCATCTTTAGAGTGTGCTAGCCTGACCTTCAAAGGTTAAGTGACTTACCCAGGACCATATAGTCAGCAATAACTTGAACCCAGAGTTCCATCCTGACTCTGAGGCCAGTCTTCTATCTACTACTATATTATGTTACTTCTCATGTTTTCAGAAGACTAAAAATATCATGAATTTGTAAAAGGACCTTTGTGTCCAACTAGTTCAAACTTTCAGTTAAAAGATGAGGAAATGGAGGCTTCAATAAGAGTAAATGATATAGCCAATGTCATGAAGGTTTTAACAGAGGTAAAATTTGGCTCTAGGTCTTTGGACCTAATTGTACAACTAAGTTGGGTGTGTATTATATTGAATTTGGTCAGTGGTTCATATTGTTCTCTAATGCCTCATATTGTTCTCTAATGGGTTCTATTTCAGATATCCTAATTCAAAAAAGCTAACAACCTCTGTGTATTCTAAGGTTTGTGGGTACAACAATGGAAAAATGACAGTCCCTGCTACAAGGAATTTACAATCTACTTTCGGGGGAGGTAATGATATGTAAGTTGATAAGCAGTATCTATGGAAGAGGGAGATGGAAGCATAGGGGAGGTCCAGTATTCTAAAAATATGTAAGGAAGGAGACATTGTTTTCAACTGGTACTGAGCTGAGCCTTGAAAGGAAGAGAAAGATTTTAGAAGGTTGGTAGAAAGAGGGAATATATCCAGGCATGGAGATAGCATGTCTGAATGTAGAGGGTTGGGAGAGGGTTTGCCAGTTCATAAGTCAGTTTGACCCTAATGTGGAATTAATGAAAGGGAGTAAGTGGGAAAAAAAAAAAAAACAGACCAAGGCAATAGGTTAGAATGAGATTATGGAGGGACATAAGCACAGGGAAAACAAAATTGCATCTTTGGAGGAAATGGGAGTCCAAAGATGGGATCAGAGTTTCCATGTTGTCTATTTTCTTGTCAAAACTTCCCCTGACAGAATGTAAACTCCTTAAGGGTAAGGCTATTTTTTGGGGGGGCTTTTGTATCATCAGTACTAACTAAAAGCCTTGCATATATTAAGTGCTTAATAAATGGAGACTTGAAGACTGAAAGAGTCATTTAATTGTTTAAGTACTGAACCCTTTGCAGATTTACCCAATGTTCTGCAATTTAAAACTGTGACCATAACAAACCCATGAGGAGTGTCAGAGTGACAATCCTCTCCCCTTCTAGAATTTATCCTTTTTCTTAACTTTTCCTGCGAAAATTGGTCCTTTAAAGTAGGATTCTGTTAAACAGAAAATGCCTTAAAGTTTTAAAAGATCTTTAAAATCCCCTAATAAAATGTGAACCCAATTAACTCTTTTGCTAAGAACCTATTACAGCCCTGAAAGTAACCCAGCAAATCCTTTGAATTTCCTAAAATTATGTGTTGCATTCTGACATGGAACATCAATTTCTAACATTATTACAACTTTTCTATTATTTTTGTGCCATTTTCTTCCAAATTCTAAGAAATTATTTTCCTTTGAGCTGTTCAAAGAATTTCTTTTTTCTCTCCCATCTGCAAAGACCCTTCTTACTGAGATCTTTTTCTTTTGGATACCATATAATGTTAAATATAGAAGAAATCATTAGGGATATGATACTGTAGACAAGAAACCTCTGGTTAATGTTAATATTAGTTGAAAAATTTTACTAATAAGTTTAAACAGTTCTTAAATTTTAAAAGGAATAAACAAAGTATTTGATTAGAGAAAAATAACCTACTCTTGAAGTGCTGTTAATTGCTAGTGATAGCTGGTAATTTCATGATGATGTTGTATAATTTATTTTCTTCCAATAGTAATACCCCAACTTGGGATTTTTTATTTTTTTCTTTTTACTTCATTTCACCCTCTGTTGACAATTATAGATTCATTGCTTACCATGTGAAAGGTACTGTTCTATTGTGGGTAAAAAAAACAAAATCTAAAACAAGATCTTTGTCCTTGTGGAAGTTTCAGTATAATAATGCATATATTTATATGAACTGTCTACTGTGGTACCTTTCTCTTCCCTAGAAGTCACAGGAATAGTAATCTACAGAGGATCTGTATCAGAAGATTATTCTCAGTTTATACAATCACACTTTTTTCCTATTGTTACCTTGGAAATAACAAGTTCACTAGTCATATGCTCTGTCACTAATATACTATAACTAGTAAATACTTTCCTATCACTAAAACATTACTCCACAACCAACCTTTCTACTTTTTGCATTTTTCATCCTTGATAGAGGTATGGATGGATGGATGGATGAATGGGTGGATGGCTGGCTAGATAGATATTTTCCTATTACTGCCTCCATTATAATATGAGTTTCTTGAATAGTAGGGAGCATTTTTTTGAGTCTCTAGCACTTAAACAGGGTTTGGCCTATAGTAACCACATATAATGTTTCCAAATATTCAGCAAATATTCCAAATATTCAGCATTCAGTTGAATCAAACTCCTTAGATACAATTTCAAATTTTAGAGAGAATGATGGCTTGCTTTGTATCTGTACGAGAGGTAGAGTTAATGTGAGAGTTTAGCAGAGGAGAGATGTTTATTCCTACTTTGAGAGAGGACCTGAGTGGTTCAAGAATCTCTTTGGAACCAACTTTTTTCAGAGAGAGAAGATTTTCTGAAGTGGCAAAAATCTAGATGAGAGTTGTCTTCTCAGCATATCCCTAGTTTTTCAGCTTGCCTTCCTAAGGGATATAGGAGAATTTCTCCTACTTGAGATGAAATTTCAGCTTACTTCCATCTAAAGAACTGATTCACTTTTTACACTTTCTGTTAATCTATCACTTCTCAGATTTATTTTTTCTCTTTCTTGGATAAATGATTTTACTCAGTATTCACTATTTATTATGGTCTTTTGTGTAACTAGAATTTGGCGGGAAGGAATCAACTCCTTTTCTGAGAGATATCAGATAGGGAAATAGCTTATACTTTGATAATGATAAAAAAAAATCATTCTTCTAGAATAGTAATTTTTGCAGGAGGATTTGTAAAGGAAGGGAGTTATAATAGAACTCCTTAACCTCAGAGGAGAACAAAAAGGGGTCTTATAGTCCTTTCTCTTTTCTTCTAGTCAGGAATCTAAGTCTCCTTGGAGAGGGTGGACAAGATTTCAGAGATGTCCAAAATAGCTATCAGTGTATCCCCACAAACAATATTTAAGAAACCTGTGTGGATATGTATAATCTAATGAGCATCCCTTAGACACTTAATAAATGTTTGCTGACTTACTGACTGCCATTTCCTACTGTACTTCCATTTTTATGACATTCAATTGTACCACAATCAAAGCTTATCCTATCCCCCTCTTATCATAGGATCATATTGTCATTACTGTAGTTTAGTTTCAGGTGTGTCGAATTTTTCTTTATTATTTTAGTAAAGATACTGGAGTGGTTTGCTATTTCCTTCTCCAGCTCATTTAACAGATGAAGAAATTGAGGCAAACAGATTGAGCGATTTGTCAAGGTTCACACAATGAGTAAGTGTCTGGGGCCAGATTTGAATTCATGAAGAGGAGCCCTCCTAACTCCAGGCCTGATACTTCATGCAAGCTACCCTGTCATGGGATCTAAGGGAATGATTTTAGAGATCAAGTGACTTGTTTTTGAACATTCAGCTAGTTGATGTCCAAGGTAGGCCTTGAGTGCAATATTTTCCTAATTTTGGCTCTCTCTCTGTCTATTGAAATTTATAAATTAAGATATTTAAATTGATTCAGATAAATTGATATATTGTCCTATTTTATCCTGTACATATCTGACTTGTGCATTTACACATTGTTTCCCCCCCAACAGTAAGCTCTCTGAGAGCAAGAACTGTGATTTGTTAGTCTTTTTTTCCTCTTTTTTTATATCCTCATATCTTAACACAGTGTCTAGCACAGAGTAGATTGTAGTGGGTAGATCTCTGAACCCCTAAAATCAGGAGAACCTGAATTCAAATACAAACTCAGATACTTAACAGCTGGGCAAGTCACCTAAAAAGAAAAAAAAAACCAATAACCTTTATAAAGTGGGGATAATAATAGAATCTACCTCCCAGGGTTGTTATCTCAATTTATTAATAGAGATAATATTTGTAAAGTGCTCACAAACCTTAAAGTGCTATGTAAATTTCATCCATCCTCTTGTTTAAAACATGTCTTGATATGCAGCAATATGGGACAACATGAAAAAAAGATTGACCTTGGTTTTTCTCTCATCTTGACCAAAATGGGCTTGAGAGAAAGCTATAAATAACAATGACCATTAGTATTTTTGAGGTCAGAAAGAAATATTTGTGCCTCAAAGGGCGATGGTATGGTACAGCACTATCTCCAGCATCATAAGACCTGGGCTTTCTACCTATTTGACCTTGGGCAAATCCCTTTAACCTCTCTCAGCCTCAGTTTCCTCACCTATAAAATGAGGAGGGAGATGTTTCTAGCTTTATATCTTTTATTATATGATCCTTTAACTGAAATCAAGACTAATAATTTAATAATTGATACTGTTGACCTTTAATGACAAATATGAATCTCCTGATTATATCAATGGTCATTGCATGGCACCAGCATTCTGGAGGGGGAAGTTATGCTTTTTTGGAGGCATAACTGATATGGCACAAAGATACTAGGTTGGGAAGGTCATTCCTTTTAGCATGTCCTCCTCAACATACCTCCTAGGAGGTGTATTTGTTGTCCAGCTCCATTCTGAGTTGACAGATGCTCCCTTTATGGATTAAAAGCAAAAAGTGCTTTTTAGATCATGCCTTCTGATAGTGGAATGGTATAAGGAAGCCCTTTCCAAAATTTCATTTTGGGGTTTAACCTTCTTACTGGGTTCCCATGCATGCCAGCGAATCAGTGAACTTAGAGAAATTTTTTTCCTTTTTTTATTTAATATTTATTGTCATTTTGTACAATTAATGTTATTTTTACATTAGTAAAATATTCTTGTTTAAGAGTAAATGAAATACCCCCTCCCCCCATAAATATAGACTTGCTTCAGCAATAAAGAGAAAAAAAATTAAAATAAAAAAAAATAATAGTAATAATTGTAGGTATGGCCAGGTGGTGCAATGGACAAAGCACCAGCCCTAGAGCCACGAGCACCCGAGCCCAAATCTGGTCCCATAGACCCAACAATCACCCAACTGTGTGATATGCAAGCCACCCGAACCCCCCTGCCCTGCAAAAAACAAAAAAGGAAAAAAAAGACCTAAAATAAAATATTAATAATAGTAGGGGTGGCTGGGTGGTGGACAGAGCATTGGCCCTTGAGCCAGGAGCACCCAGGTCCAAATCCAGCCTCAGACACCCAAGGATCCCCTTGCTATGCGGCCCCAGGCAGACCACCCAGCCCCATTTGCCCTGCACCCCCCCAAAAAATAATAATAATAATAAAAAATATGCTTGAGTCTTTGTTCCAACACCAACAACTCTGTCGTGGGTGGATCACATTCTTTAGGATAAGTCCATGGCAAAAGTTACTTCCATATTTTTCCAACGTTGCCATTGCTGATCGCAACTCCCTCCTTTGGTATTTCTCGACCACCATGTACTATATTTTCTCTCTTCTTTCACTCTGACTCTGCTGTAGGGTATCTGAGTGGCACAGCAGGCAGATCCCTGGCCCTGGGGCCAAGAGGCCCCGAGCCCATATACCCCCCCCTTAGGCCCAGCATCCACCTGGCCCTATGGTCCAGGACAGGCCATCCAATCCCAGCCCCTTGCAATAAGTAAAAAAGAAAATGTGTTATATCTGACCACTCTCCCCCCATGCTCCATCCTCTTCTACATCATTCACATACCCACCCCTTCCCCCCTGTCCCCCCTCCTTCTTACTCCAGATGCTTATACCCCATTGAGTATATATGCTGTTTCCTCTCCTAGCCACCTCTGATGAGAGTGGTTTCCTTTATTCCCCCTTGCCTTCCCCCCTTCCATATCATTGCAATAGCTCATTGTAATAAAGAAACATCTTGTTATATGAAGTATCTAGGCCTATTCCCCCCCTCCTTTTTCTTTCTCCCATTACATTTCCCTTTTTTCTATTGACTCCATTTTTACACCATATTTTATCTTCAAATTCAGCTTTCTCCTGTGTTTCAACTATAAAAGCTCCCTCTACCTGCTCTATTAACTGAGAAGGTTCATATGAGTATTATCAGTGTCATTTTTCTATGCAGGAATACATGCAGTTCATCCTCATTAAGTCCCTCATATTTTGCCCCCTCTCCTCCAATCTCCATGCTTCACCTGAGTCCTGTATCTGAAGATCAAACCTTCTGTTCAGCTCTGGCCATTCCAAAAGGAACATTTGAAATTCCCCTGGTTCATTGAAAGTCCATCTTTTTCCCTGCAAGAGGACATTCAGCCTTGCTGGGTAGTTCATTCTTGGCTGCATTCTAAGCTCTTTTGCCTTCCGGTATATTGTATTCCAAGCCCTATGAGCTTCCAATGTAGTTGCTGCTAAGTCCTGTGTGATCCTGACTGCAGCTCCACAATATTTGAACTGTGTCCTTCTGGCTGCTTGTAATATTTTCTCTTTGACTTGGGAGTTCTGGAACTTGGCTATGATATTCCTAGGGGTTGGTTTGTTGGGATCTCTTTCTCAGGAGGATCAGTGGATTCTCTCCATTTCTATTTTGCCCTCTTCTTCCAGAATATCAGGGCAATTTTCCTGTAGTAATTCTTTGAATGATGTCCAGGCTCTTTTCCTGATCATGACTTTCAGGTATTCCAATAATTTTTAAATTATCTTTCCTAAATCTGTTTCCCATATCAGTTGTTTTTTCAATGAGATATTTCACATTTTCTTCTAATTTTTCATTTTTTTGGTTTTGAAATATTGATTCCTGATTTCTGGCAAATTCATCAATCTCCCTGAATTCTATTGTTTGTCTGAAGGATTTGTTCTCCTCAGAGAGTTTTCTTATCTCTTTTTCCATCTGGCCCATTCTGCTTTTTAAAGCATTCTTCTCCTCCATAACTTTTTGAACTGTTTTTATCCATTTGACCTAAGCTGGTGTTAGCATGCTGTTTTCTTCAGCATTTTTTTGAATTTCCTTGACTACGCTGCTGACTTCATTTTCATGTTTTTCCTGCATCTCTCTCTCCTTTCTTTTCCCAGTTTTTCTTCTAACTCCCTCATTTGATTTTCAAAGTCTTTTTTGAGCTCTGTCATAGCCTGAACCCAATTTCTGTTTTTGTTGGAATCTCTAGATGTAGGATCTGGTGCTTCCTCATCTTCTGACTGAGTTGATCCTTTTTGGGCTCATTTGCAAAATATTTTTCAATTGTGATCCTCTTTTTTCTCTGCTTGCTCATTTTCCCCAGCCTGCACCTGTTTTGGGGTGCTTCCTGATCTTTTGGGACACTCCCACAAGGGTCTCAGTGTGTGAGACTCTGTCCTCCCTCCTGGTCTGAGAATGACCATAAGTGCCCCACTCTGCCATGGGGCTGAGGTGGGGGGGGGGCCCTGCTGCTCTTGGAGGGGGCCTAGACTGTGATCAGGATCTGAATGTGGTCAGAGCCCCAGAGTCCTGTTCCAGGGACAGAGGACAGAGTTCTGCAGTCTCTCTTCACTCCCCTCCCTCAGCTCAATGGGCTCATGCCCTGGGGGCTCCTGCTTACTGCCTCAGCCTGCTTCTGTTCCTGGATCTGGGCTGAGGAAAGACCATGCTGCTAGCTGTGTGCCCTGGGCTTCAAGTGCTCGCTCTGGCAGAGGTCCCCCGCTGTTCCCCCACTTTTTGCCGGTGCTCCCCGGGGCGTAGGTCAGGAAACTTCCCCGGCTGCTGTGAGCTTCAGCTCCTAGTGCCCTGGGGCTGCCTCCAGGAGGCTGGAGTTCTTTCCCTCTGGCGGGCCACCCCTCCTACCCCGGGGAGCAGAGCCTTTCTGCTCTTTTCCAGGTTACTTTGAGTAGGAGAACTGCCTCATTGGGTCCCTTTGTGGGTTCTGTCTCTGGAAAGTTTAGAGTCCTTAGCTTATGAGTTTTATCAGAGAGTACCTAAGACTAAATCCTTTCTTGTCGCCATCTTGGCTCCGCCCCTGAGGAATTTTTAATAAATGTATATGTTAACCTAATTCTGATTTGCTTTTTCTTAAGACAAAATTCAGGAGGCTAACATTCATCTCTTATTAGGACAACTTTGAAGGTTAAGACATGTTTAATTTAATTTTTTTTTAAAGCCGAACTCCCAGAGGTTGTCAATATTCTTAAATGCCCAAGCAATCTATTTTTGTATAACGGCAACACTAAGAATCTTTTTTAAAAAATACCTTTTTAATTATGTCTTTTGGTTTTTGTGTCATCAGTTTTCCCCCAGTATCCCTTCTCTTCTCAGAGAACCAAGTATAGGCCTCTATCTTAGAACTGATGCTTAACCCTTCTCCTTTTCATGATTTATCTAGATAGGTATGGCTAAGGTACTTTAGTTCAAAGTCTATGGTTTATGACAGAGGTAATATATCCACTAGCAGTAAGACTGAATATTATAGACACCCAAGAGGAATTCCCTGATAAGACCATAAACAGGTACATATCTGAAGAGAAAGACCTGGGAAAACAGCTTAAGGATTTTATTGTTTTATATTTGCTCCATGTAGACTTTATTTTTCCCCAGTGGGGCTTGAAAAAAAAAATAGGACTTGTGGTTATTTGTTCACAGAAGAAAGAAAGAGAATGAAGATAACTCATTTAACTGGAGTTGAAGTCAAGATTTTTAGCCTACCTATACCATACAAAAGGGTGTTAAAGGTGAGGAATACTACAATGCATAGATATCACTTTTTCCCCCTTTTTAAACTGGATCTATGATTTCATCCATGTAGAATATACACTCTCTACCAATGTAGCTATTCTACAGTTAGAAAGAATTTGCTAAGAGATCAAATGGTTTGGCTAGTGTCATATTGTTTGAGTCAGGGGTGGGAATTAACCCCAGACCTTTTAACTCGAAGACCTCTATCCACTCTGTCATTCTTTGTTTTTTTTTAGGATTTTGGGGAGAATAAAATAAGACAATGAACATATTCAATATTATTTTAGACAGGAAAAATTTATATAAGGACCAGTAATAAACAAACATTGAAAAACTATGTGCCCCCCAGTGTTGGAAGATACAAGGGAGTAAAAAATGTGCCTGTTCATAAAACATTGTAATAGTTCTTGTCTACAAAGACAAAACTGAAGCCATTCCATTCCTGTGCCTAACAAAGTAGATAGAGCATCAGTCATAAAGTCAGGAGGATCTGACTTCAGTACTCAGTTTCAAGTTCAAATTCAGCCTTAGACATTTGCCACTTAGCAGTTGTGTGACCTTGGCAAGTCACTTAACCTTAATTGTTTTGCATCCATGGCCATCTCCAATCATCCTGATTCACTGACCACTGGATCCAGATGACTCTGGAGGAGAAAGTGAGACTAATGACATAACCCCAAGCCCCCACTTAAATCCAAATCACCTGCACGTCATGGCAATACCTTCTTGATATCACAGTCCTTTTCAAGAACAAAGGGCAAACAATAATAACAATAACATTTAAATAGAAAGCAATTTCCAGAAAAAGAATAAAGTGTGATCTCATTGATTTGGAAGCTTCAATTAAGGAGATCATAGCACATCCTTGCCCACCCATCTTGTATGATTTTTGTCTCTATGTCCCCACCCCTCCTGCTACATTAGTGGTTTAGATCACAAGTGTCTTAGAAGTGAAGAGGAAGGGAAGATCACTTTCTGAGAAGATTGTGGAAGAGCTGTGATTTATATGTGACCTTGAAAGATGAATAAAATTTTAATAAAGAACAACAAGGAGGCATTTCAGAAGAATCTAGGAGCATAGATTTAGAGCTGCAAAGGATCTCAAAGGCAATTTAGTTCAATCTCCCTCATTTTATAGATGAGGAAACAGTCTTAGATGAGGGTGACTTGAAGTCACACAGACATGAAGTGGTCCAGTCAGCATTCAAAACCAGACCCTCTGATAAAAAAAACAAACATTCTTTTCTCTGTGCTCTGCTTCCTTCTGCTGTGAGCAAAGGCAGCAAGATTAAAAAGCACCAGATACATTTAGAGGACAATAGTAGGTTGATCAGTTTGTCTAGCTCAGTATTTCTCAAATTTTTGGATCTCATGATCCATTTACATTCTTAAAGATTTCTGAGGACCCTAAGGAGTTTTGGTTTATGTGGATTTTGTCTACTGCTTATTTACCATATTATAAGTTAAAAATGAGAACATTTAAAATGTTTATTCATTAAAAATAATAATCTTATTTCATATTAGCATTAATAATATTTTTGTTAAAATAACTTTTTCTAAGGCAAAAATTAGTAAGAAGAGTGTTATTATTTATACATATTTTTGCAAATATCTTTATACCAGACAGCTGGGTTTGCATATCTGTTTTTGCATTCATTCTGTTGCAATAAACTATTTTGACTGAAGTATATGAAGAAAATTTGACTTCATAGAAATATATAGTTGGAAAAGACAAATAGTATATATGTATTTTTGTGAAAAAATATTTTTCTAGGGGTGGCTAGGTGGCACAGTAGATAAAGCACTGGCCCTGGAGTCAGGAGTACCTGGGTTCAGATCTGGTCTCAGACACTTAATTACCTAGCTGTGTGGTCTTGGGCAAGCCACTTAACCCCATTGCCTTGCAAAAAAAAATCTAAAAAAAATACTTTTTGTGTAGACCTACTGAAAGGATCCAGAGTCCCTGAGGGATCCTGGGATTATACTTAGAGAAAAATTGGTAGTTGAAATTGTGCAGAACATGTAGGGAAGTAAAGGGGGGGGGAGAGAGACAGAAACAGAGAGAGACAGAGAGAAACAGAGCATTTAGTTCAACCTTTTCATTCACACACACACACACACACATATACATATATACATATATATATATGTATATATATATATATATATATATATATATATAGTAAAAAGGAAAGCTAGAGAATTTAAGTGTTTAATTTGCTTTCCTTTCCACAAATCCTATAATGATATTTTTATGTTGTTTTATTAAAAAGTCAGAATTAAACACAAACACCTACAGTTTGTATTCCTTAAAGTTTCTTAAATATAATAACACTAAATAATTGCTTATTCTCTGAGATCCCTTGCAAAACTAAACCTATGATTTATTTTTTGACAGTTTCTACTACATTGCTAAAGTTACTCAGTTTCTGTTTTAAGTTATATGCTTTTCTTTTGAGTCTTTTATTAAGATCTCAATTTTTACTCCTTATCTTTTTTTAAAATTTCTTTTATTCGACCTTCCAACTATTCTGGGGATTCTTATGTTCATTAAATTTTTCTCTTCTGTGGTTCTAAGAATCAGAGAAGTACTGTCCTACTGGAATTTTAGTCTATAATTTTCTTCCCCTGTAGTATTTGGAGGTTTTCCCTTTGTTTATCATTTCTTTAGGTTCTCTGTCCTCTCCAAAACTTCCTTGAGATTTTCTTCCCTTTTTAAAAATTTTATTATAGTGTAAAAAATGTTGATTCTAGAAGTAGAAGAGTCAGATTAAAATATCTCTAACACATTGCTTTTATGACCTTGAACAAGTCATTTAATTTTCCTGGATCTAATTTTTCTCATCTGCAAAAATAAGGGAGTTGGAATAGATGGTCTCTGAAACTCTCAAATGTATGATGCTATGATTCTAGTTTATTTGGTTACTTTATAGATGTTTTGGGGATGGTGAAGTGAAACTATATTCAAACACTAATTTCCACTCAACCATTTTATCAAAAATATTGGAAAAGGTATTATTGGATTAAATTTTAACATATGACTAAACTGAGGAATTTGCTCCAGCCAGATCATACAGCTAGTAATTTGTTAAGCCATGACTTGACTTCAGATCCAGTATTCATTTCTTCTTCTCTGCCTGCAACCACCACCACCACTGCCGCCATCATGAACATGATTGCTAGTATTTATCTAAGGTTTTAAAGTTTATGAAGAATTTTACAAATATTATATCATTTGATTCTATTTCAAAGATGAAGAAATTGAGACAATCAAATATTAAGTGAGTTGCCATGGGTTATACAGCTAGTCAGTATCTGAGGTCATATCCAAGTGCAGAAACTCCATCTACTTACCTACAAAACATTGTACAAAAAAGGTAGAATTTATATTTTAGTAGCTTTCTGGTTTTAACTATAAGTGTTTTAAGTAAGACTGATCATGGTCATTTATATTCTCTCTTTTATTACAGCAGAAAAGATATGAAGTGTTTTGTAGCATTTTGAACCATTCAACTTACTTGTGATTAAAAAAATGAACTGAATATCCAAGGACTGACCTTCAAGAAAGGCATAGTGATACTGAGAAGATGCCCCAGGTAGTCGAGTGTTTGCCATTTTATCACTCTGTCTCTTTGAGCCTAGACTGTGACTTTCCCTCTTATTCTTCCTGGTTCTGGTCATCATTGTTTCTGACCTTGAATTAAAATAAATACATAATAAATGTTTATTGACCTTCTGTGTTCCTAACTTGTCTTCTTCCTATTTCTAATCTCTGAATTTCCAATTCTAGCCTACTATTCCTGGTTGTTCCTTTTACTTGGCTCTGCTTTAAATCCAATTAATCCATCCTGATGTCTCAGCAGAACAATAGCATATTCTTTTTAAGATGAAGCAAACTTTTTAACTGCTTTCAGAACTCCAGCTTTCCTAGAAGTGGAGATACTAATTAACCTGAGTCCTCCTGATGCAAGATATATTTCATAATGCCAATGTTTAGTATAAGAAAAAGGAAATCCCGGAACTATTTACTATTTCTTTTCATTGAAGATTTGACAATTTTCTTCATATACTTTCAGAAGTGACTGATTATTAGTTTTGATGAACTTTTTTGCCCTTTTTCCATTGTTATAAAGGATGATTCTCTGAATGAAGCTTTCATTTTATTTTTTTGCATACTCAGTGTATACAATATTGTAGGTGTATAATAAATGTTTTTTGATTCATCCATTGATAGAAAGGGTAGGGAGAAATGCACTGAGAAATTAAAATTACATAAAAATGAAAAATGAATTTAACAAAAATATTTGAATGTTTTTATATATACCATATAAAACATATTTCCTTTTGTTACTTAGATTAGCCCAGTAAAACCTCATAAACCCCTGTGCATTTTATACAAAATGAGATTAACATGGCGAAATCATTTCCCCCATAATAAGTACTAGAAAAGGCTGTTTATCAGTGACATGCAAGAGACCATTCTTATACCATGTAACTCTAAAAAGACTAAAATGAAAATAACCAAAATAGCCTAAAAAGAGGTGTTTGTGGTAAGAACTATATAATCTTGGAAGCATAAATTAGTATTATCCTTGAAATGATATAGGAAAATCTATTTGTGTAAACAGAAATGTACTCAATGTATTTTATAATGTTATTTAATTTGTATGACTCATTTTAACCTTCCCAAACTTGGCCCTAAAGTTAATTCATTCAATCCATCTTATTATCTACTCTAGAATCCCTCGCCAAATCCCTATCTTGAATTATTCTTACTATATATTCGTCCACACAACTAATAAGTGTCTGAATTAGAATCTGAACTCCGGTCTTCCTAATGCTGTATCCACTGCACAACGTAGTTGAGTAAAAGCCACATCTAGTGGGGAAGTTCTGATACATTGGTTTTAGAACTTCTCTGTTCTCATCTAATTCCTTGGCTACCAAGGCATCAGGATATAACAAAACTTGAAGGGTTATTATCTGCACTTCAGGTTTGTTTCAACAGTTCTGCATACTAAATATTCATTTATCTTTGACTCAGTGGCCTGAACATTCTTGCTGTGACCCTTTACTACATGTTCAAGGAGAGAATATATACAAATAGTACAGTAACTAGTTGACATTTGACTAACTGGAGGATTCTAGGTGAGCTCTGAAATATTCAGGGCCTCCCAGTATTTGCTAATTTAGTTACTTGTTTTCTCAGTTATCTTATTAATTATCACATTATAGCTATTTTCTCACATACATATTTAAAGCACTACTTGGGGGCATGGACGATTTCCTTTTAAATAAATATGGTAATGGTGTCCGCTGATAAACTCAGTTGTATTTCTCTTTTTAGGGTGTCTGCTGCTGTGTTATCACCATATCCCTTGAGCTGCAAACCAATCAACCAAAAAATAATTTTTAACTTCAAGACAGGCACGATTCTAAGTGCTTTCTGACTCATGCTGTGCTTAAAATGTAAAATTTCTGCCAAAAAAACCTGCAGGACACGTCAGACTTTGACTTCATCTTTTTGGGGGGAGGAGGGGTTAAGGGTGGTGGTGGTGGTATAAAATAGGAGATGAAGATGATATGGATAGACATGACTTTGTGGCCATGAGTTAAGAATATATTGCAAAGAGAATTGGAATTAAGATGTGTTATTGCTTATTTACTAATAAATTAGACAACTAGAAGTATACAATTAATATAATTTTTAATGGAATTTATGAAAGGGGATCAGAGATACTGGGGATAACACACATTAACAGTTCATAGAGATCATCTTTCCCAGTGGACATGGTCATTTGCTGGCACATTTTGTCTGAATATTAGACTTTTGAATTTGGGATTGGATTATATTTCTTAGGGGACATTCAGTTGATGTCTTTGTACTTTGTACATTCCATATAGTGGAATGTCAGTCAGTCAACAAACATTTATTAATTTCTTACAAAGTGTTAGGCACTATGCTAAGAACTGAGAATATAAATAGAAACATACATATAGTCCCTACCCTCAAGGAGCTTATATTATAAGAGGGGAAAATGGCACATAAAAAAGAACTGAAAATGAAGAGTAGAGAAGGTCCTGTTGAGATGAGTCAGTAGTACATCCTGGTGAGAGAGGAAGAAATCTTTGGTTGGACCTCTTTCTTAAGTTCGTGGTTCTGGAAAGAATCAGCTAATCAGGAGAGCCCTCAAAGGTAGAGAATACTTTCAAATTGAAAAATATTCCAAGGGTGGAGCTCTAAGTTAAAGAGAGTTCTGTGGTATGGTAGAGAAATTCCTGTGGAGATGATTCAACATCACACCTTTCAGAGGGTCTTTGTATTCCTGGCTTCTAGCCTAGTGTCCTTGAGTGCAACAGTCTTGATATATTCTTGTTGAATTGATGATTTTTCACTTTAGCCTAAAGTATGTGGAAAGAAGTAATATCAATTAGCTTGGAGAGAAGCCATGTCAAGGAGACCTTCAATGCTTAGCTCTGAAGTTGAACTTTATTTCAGAGACAATGGGGAGGATTTTAAGTTGTGTGGGCAGAATATAGAGCTACACCTTCAGAAAATGACTCTGTACAATCAGTCTGTAGAATGGAGGCTATCATTGTATTCCAGGCTTGAAGTGATGAAAGCAGTAAGTGCTAATAGAGATAATGGAAAGGAAACCATTTAAATGGATTTAAGTAATCCTTAAAATATGAGATTTAAGTAATCCCTAAATGTGGGATCCCCTTTAAAGGGAATAGGGTAATATAATCCATATAAAGATATGGCATCTACCTTCTAGGAGATCACATTGAAGTTGGGGAGGCAAAACTATAAAATGTTATATAAGAGTAAAATGCTAAAGATTATAGTGATAATTATTAGAATATGTAATCAACATGCTGAATTTTAATAGCCCTCAGGTAATCTATGTACCTCAGAGATTTCATTGCAAATTTCTTTTTGCCCAAATGTTGATGAATCTTGGAAGGATTGTTTGGAGTTCATTTAGGGAAAAGAATATTCCTTTAGGTATTTCATTAAACAAACATTTTTGTTTTCTTAAATTGTCCATTACCAAATGCCAGGTATTTTTTGGTGCCAATTACTGGATGGCAATGTTTGGTAATGTTCAAGCACTACAAATACTATTTATTAGCTTTCCCAGTGCAGTTCTAAGAAATGGATAATTAAAAAGCACTGTTTAGTTGAGGACTAGAGGAGAACTGATAAAAGAAACTTATTTATTTAGGGACAGACTTTTCATGGAAAATTACATTGTCATCAGCATTTAATTTGTAAAAAAAATTATTATAAACTTAAAAAACACCAACAAACATAAATATTTATAAGAGAAAAGGTATTACAGATGAAATCATGAATCTTTATCATGTTTAGCATGGTTTAAAAAAGGTATATGTAGCTTCTATGAAAGCATTTCCCAATTTCCACTCTTCTTCCCCCGGGTCAACTGGCTACTTCTCCTATCATGATTCCAAGGGTAATACTGAGCGTGGGTAGCCTCTAATGCTGGCACTCAAAAATCTCCACTGATATACTCTCCCTTAATTATCAGTCAGACTTAATTAGTTTTTAGAAAAGGAATTTATTGAGAAAATATAGAAAAGACAATTGTTATGGAAACCTTTTCTTAAAACCACACCAAAGTTGCCCACACCAAGGTCCTTAGAGGAGAATGAACTTGACCTTAGAGAATATGTATGGCCATAGTATAGTTTCTAGGTGTTACTTCTCTCATAGAGTCCACATGAAATTTCCTTAAGCATGACTCTCTGATGGGATCTTAGCTCAATGCACTTGCAGAATACTGAAGCTGCTTTTCTTTGTTCTTGCTATGGATCCCCTCTCCCAATATAGAAGTTGTCTTCAGCCATTCTGGGGATACGTGGACAATTCTAATCTTCCACAAGTCCATAAAATAGTGTTGAGCTCTATGATAATTAGGGGAGAAAGGGAATAAGAAAAACATGAGCCTTCTTCCACATTTATCCATTCAATTTTCTCCTAGGAAAACTTTACCCTTGGATTTGACCATCATATGACAGACTACTGCAAAATGCTCAATTCTCACATTGCTTGCCATGTTATACATAAGTGCAGGGGTGGGTTTGACATTTTTTTTTCTTTTTGAATGTTATTTTATTTTTTCCAATTATATGCAAAGTTGTAAGCTCTTGAGTTCCACATTTTTCTTATCTCCCTCCATTCCCTTCCTCCTTTCCTTGAAAGCAAGTAAGAGTAATTTAATATAGGTTATACATGCACAATTGTCTTTAAGATATTTCCATGTTGTTTTTTTTTTTGTTCTTGAAGACCATGATATCAGAGAAATGATGCCAATGTCAAGCACATGAATTGGATTTGAATGAGGAGGTGCTGTACAGGGTGAATAGCCTCACTTTTTCCTCTAGAACCATCTGGGACCAGATGCTAGATATCAATTAGGACAAGTGAAATGGTCCTGGATGCAAGTCAATCAGGGTTAAATGACTTATCTAAGGTCACACCAGCTAGTAAGTATCACATTTGAACTCAAGTCCTCCTGACTTCAGGGTCGGTGCAATACTGAACTGCCTCAGTTTTCCCATATTAGTCATGTTGTGAAAGAAGAATCAGAACTAAAGGGGAGAAAACCAGGAGAAAGAAAAAAATCCCCAATATAAAACTACTTAAAAAAACTGATTTGCAATCAGATTTCAGTCCCCCCCCCCAATGTGGTTGACATTTTTCATAGGAAGTTGTTTAGAATTGTCTGATCACAGAACTGCTGAGAGAGCTAAGTCTGTCATAGTTGATCATTACACAATGTTGCTGTTAATGTGTACAGTGATGTCCTGGTTTTGCTCACTTCACTCAGCATCAGGTCATGTAAGTCTTTCCAAACTTTTCTGAAATCCACTCACTCATGACTTCTTTTTTTAGGTTTTTGCAAGGGAAATGGGGTTAAGTGGTTTGCCCAAGGCCACACAGCTAGGTAATTATTAAGTGTCTGAGGCCAGATTTGAACTCTGGTACTCCTGACTCCAGGGCCAGTGCTCTATCCACTGTGCCACCTAGCTGCCTCTAAAATTATTCTTAATATATTTTATTTTCCTTTAATTAAATGGTTTTTGTTATATAAATATTTGTTTTCTAGTTACATATAATGGCAATCTCTGCCTATCATTTTTTGTGAGGTTTTGAATTTTACAATTCCCCCCACAGAAGACAATCTGATAACCTTTACATTGTTTTCATGCTATGCACTGATCAAAATTGAATGTGTTGAGAGAAAAACACATATCCTTGTTAAATGTTAAAATGTTAAAACAAGTTTTTTAACATTTAAAAAAAAGTTTTGAGTTCCAAATTCTCTCTCTTTCTATCACCCAATCCAAATGATAAACAATCTGATATAGGTTATACATATTTAATTTTTGTAAAACATTACTATATTAGTCATTTTGAACAATGACTAATAAAATTAATCATTTTTGTACAAAGACTACAGAAATGAAAGAAAAAAGTGAAAAACAACATGATTCAGTCTGTATTCACAGAGTATCGTTTCTTTCTCTGGGAGCAGATAACATGCTTCATCATGAGTCCTTTGGGATTAATTTGGATCATTGCATGCTGAGAATAGCAAACTCATTCACAATTCAGTTTTGTTGTCACTGTGTACAATGTTCTCCTGGTTCTGCTCACTTCACTTTGCATAAGTTTATATAAGTTTATACAAATTTATAAGGGTTTTTTGTTTATTTAATTTATATTCATACAATAATCTTGTGAGAGTAATCATAAACTGCCCTGCCCCCCAAAAGATGAGAAACTTCAAGAATAGTGAGAAAGAAAAAAAAGTGTACTTCAGTCTGTGTTTAGATTACAATGGTTGTCTCTGGGATTGAGTTGCCTTCCCCATCATAGCCACCAGAGAAGTTGTTCAATATTGTTCCCACAGTTGCTATCACTAGCTGTATTTCCTTCTACTCGACTCCCCCTACTCTCATCTATTCCATTCTCTCTCTCTCCTTTCATCCTGTCCCTGTCCAGAAGTGCATTGTATCTGAGTATCCTCTCCCACAATCTTCCCTCTCTTCTATTACCTACTCCTCCCTTCCCTTCTCTCCCCTCCCCATTACCCCTAATCCCATCTGTTTTCATTTTTCCCTTGGGTAAGATAGATATCTACATCCTATTAAATGTGTATGTTATTTCCTCTCTGAGCAATTTTTGATGAGAATGAAAGCTCACTCATCCTCCCTCACCTTTCTCCCCATTCCACTCCATTGTAAAAGCTTTTTCCTTGACTTTTATGTGAAATACCTTAGCCCTTTCTTCCTCTCCTTTCTCTTTCTCCCAGTACTTTCCTTTATCACCCACTGACTCCATCTTTTTTTACTATATTATACCATCATATTCAGCTCCTTCCTGTGCCTTGTCTATATATGCTCCTTCTAACTGCTCTTATGAATGAGAAAGTTCATATGAGCTATCAGTATCTTCTTCCCATGTAGGAATACAAATAGTTCAATATCATTAATTTTCTCATAATTAATCCTTCTTGTTCATGCCCTCTATACTTCACCTGAATACTACACTTGGAGATCAAACTTTCTGTTCAGCTCTGATTGTTTCAATAGGAAAGTTTTAAAGGCCCCTGTTTCATTGAAAGTCCATCTTTTCCCCTAAAAGAGGAAGTTAAATTTTGCTGTGTAGTTGATTCCCAGTTGTAAACCAAGATCTTTTGCCTACCAGTATATCATATTCCAAGCCCTATGAGCCCTTGATGTAGATGCTGCCTGATCCTGTGTAATCCTGACTATGGAGCCTCAGTAGTTGAATTGATTGTTTCTGGCAGCTTTTAGCATTTTCTCTTTGACTTGGGAGTTCTCTAGTTTGGCTATGATATTTCTGGGAGGTTTAGAATCTCAGGAGGAGATCTGTGAATTCTCTTAATTTCTATTTTATCCTCTGCTTCTAGGATTTCAGGGCAATTTTGCTGTATTATTTCTTGAAATATGAAGTCCAGGCTCTTTTCCTGGTCATGACTTTTAAGTAGCCCAATAATTTTTAAATTATCTCTTCTGGTTAGTTGTTTTTCCAGTGAAATATTTCACATTTTCTTCTAATTTTGTTTTTTTTTGGTATAGTTTTATTCCTTCCTGATGTCTCACAGTCATCTGCTTCCTTTAGTTCCATTCTGCATTTGAAGGAGTTATTTTCTTCAGAGAGTTTTTTTATCTCCTTTTCCAGTTGACCAATTCTGCTTTTTAAGACATTCTTCTCCCCATTTGCCTTTTGTGTTGCTTTTTCCATTTGGCCTAAACTGGTTTTTAATGTTATTTTATTCAGTACTTTTTTTGTATTTCTTTCACCAAGTTGCTGACTTGGTTTTCATGATTTATGTGCACCACTCTTGTTTCTCCTCCCAATTTTTCCTCTACCTCCCTTAATTGCTTTTCAAAGTCTTTTTTTATCTCATCCATAGCCTGAGCACATTTTCTATTTTTCTTGGAAGTTTTGGGTACAGCAGCTTTAATTTTATCATCTTCTGAATCTTTCATGGGACCAAAGTAATTTTCTATGGTCAGATTCTTTTTCTTTTGTTTCTTCATTTCCTCATCCTGTGACTGATTTACCACACTTCTAAGCTTTGCAGGGGGTGGGACAACCGACAGGGACCTTAATTCCTCCAAAGTCTTGGGAGAGGGTCTGATTGCTCCCTTGCCTGTGTTCAGGCTCTCCCCTCTGCCCTAGAGCTATGAGGATGGTCCCTGCTTGGCTATGGTCATGTTGTGGGGGCCCGGACTGCAAACTGTATCTGAGTGTGGGCAAACAGCTGAGTCTTGCCACAGAGAGAGCAGAGAGACCTCTGTGCTCTCCCCTGAACCCCCTTACCATCTAGGGGCTGAGAGCTCTGGATGTGCTGGGTGGCTCTGCCAAATCCTATTGTAGGTTCTCATCAGAGGGCTGCTCTGAGTCCGTTGCTCCACTCTTCACTCACTGTGGTGTGGCAGAGTTCTCTCACTACCTCTTTCAGCTGTTTCAGATGATCCCTGGACCAAGAGATCTGAAAGCCTCCCCCTCTGCCATGGACCCAGGCACCCATCCTGGCTGTGCTGTGCTGTGCTGAGCTACAGCTGTGGCTGCAGCTGCACTGTGATTTTTTCCAAACCCCAGTTCTAGTGTAACAGATCTTTCCTGTGGAACGTCTAAGTTGTCTTGGACTGGAAAATTGTATCACTCAATCTTTCTGTGGGTTATGTCCCTCTAGAATTTGTCTAGAGTCATAATTTGATGACTTTTGGAGTTTTTTGGGGGGAGGGAGTTTCACGTCACTATCTTGATTTCTAATAGAACAATAGTAAGTACTCCATCACATTCATTTCCCATAACTTTTTCAGTCATCACCAATTAATGGGCATCCCCTCAATTTCCAATTCTTTGCTACTACAAAAAGTGTTACTATAAATATATTTGTATTTATGAGTCTTCTCTTTTCTATGATCTTTCTAGGGTTCAGATCTAGTAGAGGCATGTGTCTGACTATTTTTAGTCAATCTTTGGGATTGACATTTCTTGTGTGGCATCATCTCTCTTCATTCAATGATCCAATCATTTCTTTTTTTTTTAGGTTTTTGCAAGACAAATGGGGTTAAGTGGCTTGCCCAAGGCCACACAGCTAGGTAATTATTAAGTGTCTGAGACCAGATTTGAACCCAGGTACTCCTGACTCCAGGGCTAGTGCTTTATCCACTGTGCCACCTAGCTACTCCAATCACCCAATCATTTCAAGCCTCCCAAATTGATTAGAGACTTGTACTCTTTATTGGTGATTTCAATGCACATATATATATATATATATATATATATATATATATATATATATATGTATATAGCATTTTTATAGTAACAATAAGTCCTGGCTCTGCTATATAAGACTGGCATTTTGTTGTTCACTTATATCTGACCCTTTATGGTGCTATTTTCATTTTTGTTTTATGGGTTTTTTGTTGTTATTTGAGATTTTCTTGACAAAGATATTGTAGTGGTTTGTCATTTCCTTCTATTCATTTTATAGATGAGGCAAACAGGGTTAAGTGACTTACCCAGTGTTACACAGTTAGTAACTGTCTGAGGCCATATTTGAACTCAGGAAGATGAGTATTCCTGATCACAGACCTGGGGCTCCATCCACTGTATCATGTATCATTTATATAAGCACTTTAAGCATTCTTTACATGCATATCTCCTTTGATCCTCCCAAAAATCTTGCATCATTGATTCTATTGTTATGACCATTTAACAGATGTGAAAACTAAGGATGAAAGGTTAATGACTTGTACAGGGCTACACAACTAGTAATGAATGTCTGAGATGGAATTTGAACTCAACTCTTCCTTATTCCAAATCCAGGGCTTTTATGAACTTTAAGTAAAAATAAAGGTAGTTGAGTAATCAAACTTTCAAGTTTTGAATAACACACATAGACACCTACTAGAATTGTTTATATGTGTCTATATCTATATTGATATCCATATCTAGATCTATCTATCTATCTATCTATCTATCTATCTATCTATCTAAAACAAAATGTCAGAATTTTAGAGTTGAAGGGATCCCCAGAGGTCATTAAGTCCAAAGTATACCTAGACAGGAATCCCTCCCAATACATCACTAATTAGTGGAATTCCAATTATTTTTGAAGGACTCTAGGGTAGGAAAACCTACTCTCATAAAGGGGATAAAGTATGTAACTAGAAATTAGGAAAATGCGAACCAAATCCTGCCTTAGATACCTAGTAACTGATCCTAGTACCTAGATACCCAGAACAAATCCTTTTAACTTCTAAGTTAGTTAATAAGCATTATTAAGCACCAACTACCTTCCAAGCACTGTGTGTTTAGGAAGGACATAAAGAAAGTCCCTGCCCTCTAGTACTCACAATCTATTGAACCTTAGTTTTCTTTATCATCTTAAGTTTCTTCATCCATAAAAATTGAAGTAATGGTAGAACCTACTTCCCAAGTTGTTTGGAGAATTAAATATGGTAATATCAGCAAAATGCTTTGCTGTGCAATTACTAGCTGTTGTTATTGTTATTGTTATAGTCAATTTCTCCTTAGAACAGCTTTATTACCAGCTCCCCCCCCCCCATTATATTTACCCTAAATTGGTCCCTCTGCTACTTTCAACCATTTTAGGACAAACAAGTTTACCTACTTTTCTGAATGAAAGTATTTGAACGACTCATAGATAGCTACCACAACTCCCACAGTATATCCTTCTTGAGATAAAATACTTAAATTTCTTTAAACCAATTCTCTCTTAGCCCATTTCTCTGTCCTCTTGCTTTAGAAAGAGTTCTTATGTTAAGGATTTTCCTAAAATGTGATACCTTATTCTATGAAGCCAAGCATAATCATCCACATGTGGTTTGATGGGATCATGATACAGCCAGGGTATTATTTCTGGTATTCCAGGCACTCTTGATGTTTTGTTTATTTTTTATACTTCCTTTAGAAATATCTTCATATCTTTTTATTTTTATGAGTCTTCATTTTCTTTTCCTTATATTTTAAAATTTTACTTAAATTGAAAAAATAATTAACAGAACTATTTTCTTTATTTTTCTCCCCTGACATTTGGAAAAGACAAGAATCATCATGGCTGCTCATTACACTGATGAGAAAGAATTCTTAAGTTTTCTAAAATGTTTTTGTTATTTCATAAAATTTTCTGCTTCTGATCATTTCCCTCTGTATCCATCATATAAACAATTTAGCAAAACTATGTCAGCTGAGTTTGACTGTGTGTGTGTATGTGTGTAAAATTACAATATCTTTCCTTCAAAGCACACCAGAAATACCAATGTAAAATCATATTTGATATTTGCACAGTTGTCCTCTGATTTATATATGCCTCTGGGAAAATTATATTTAAAATTAATTTTTGGCAAATTGAATTTCACTTCTAATGCATTAGGGACTTTGTCCATTACAAGGAACCTCATATGGACTTTTCAGCTCTGAGTAGTAAAGAATCCTTTTGCAAAGCAAATAATCACTCCTAATTTATCCATTTTTAAAATTCATATTTTTGTTTGCTGGGTTTTTTCAACTACAGGAGATACTTTAATTGTTAAATATTTCAAATATTCTATAATTCCCCCTTATGGATATATGCTCTGTCAATAAAGATTTTAACCCCCTCAGATCTTATTAGACTATTTCATCAGTTGCTGGGTCTAAAAAGGGCATTACCTGGTTTATGAGCTTTTTGGTGATGTAATTAGCAAAGTTCCTTCTCAGCTGGTAGATATTAAACAAGAAAGCTTTCTAACTTGAATGGATCTACTAAATCTAGTGCATGTAAAATGTAGGCTTCTTGAAGGCAGAAATGATTTCTTTTTTCCTTTGTATCACTAGCACGTAACAATGCCCAGTATATTGTCAGTCTTTAATGATGCATTTTGATTGATGAAGCAATGTGTTGTAGTGGACAAGAACATGGTCTTGGAGTCAGAATAATCTAAATTCAAGTCCCACCTCAGATATTTACTTGATTTGTGACTCTAGGTAAGTCCTTAAACTTCCCTTGTCTCAGTTTCTCCACCTATAAAAATGAGGGGATTGGACTTGATGACTTCTGAGATCACTTTCAGATTTAAATGTATTGACCTTTAACTAGTATGACCTTTAAGCATCTAGGGTCTCATCCATTACCGTTCATATATCAGAGTAGGCAGGATTATCTTCCTTAGGTAAAAATCATTTTCATTTTATGCACATATGTATGTGTGCATTTATGGTCTATATAAGAGTGTAAGACTAAGCCAGGGGAAGTTAAAGTATTTTATTTAAGTTTGTTGAGAATTATATTTGTTACCAATTCTTTTAAGTTTTCCTCATCTGCAAAATATCTATGATAATACAAAGTAGCTGTTGCTGCTCCCAGCAGCCAGGTGGTGCAGTGGATAAAGAGATGGTCTGGAGGTCTGGAGACCTAGGTTCAAATTCAGCACCAGACACTTGCTAGCTGAGTGATTATGGGGAATTCATTTAACTTGTTTGTCACATTTTCTTCAGCTGTAAAATGGAATGATAGAAGTCATTCCTTAGGGCTGTTGTATCACCACATCAAATATGATACTATTTGTAAAGCACTTGGCACACTATCTTGCACATAAAACATGTTCTATAAATGCTTATTCCCTCCTCCTTTTCCTCCTCCTAAATAAAATATAAATGACAATCAATATAATTTCATTACCCTCATATAAAACACTTACTTCAACAACCATATAAATTATATGGTCAGTTACCGAGTTGTATAATATGTGACATAAATCAGTCCTTTCAATTTGTCCAGTACAGAGATTTACATATCTTTCAAAGATATTGAACTTCTCAGAAATTGAGCAGCACGTTTACCAATAACTGTCACTTTCTTTAAGATCACTATTGGATAGTTAGCTTTTCTCATTTTTTTTTTATTTTCCAGAGTCATTGGAAAAATGTAGGGTCAACTCTTCCAAGGGCTTTCATTTTTCCTGACAAAATCAGGCAAATGCAATTACTTGAGCACACAACTAATTGGAAGCACGATTGGCTAATTGCTAATTTGCTCCTTGTGACTGCAACCAGCCATCTGTGTCCTCAAATAAAGGGGATGTAGGCCAAATGCTTCTACAATTAGTGTATTTCAATGTTGCAGGTGCCTCAATGCACCTGTACCCAGGGAGGTAATATGGGGATAGTTTGAAGTGATATCAACACATTCTTTTAGTATTCTTGTCTCTGCATTGTTCTAGGGAGGCAGGAAATATTTTTGATGTTGTTTACAAAATTTGGTTTATGCCATAGACTCTTCCTTATTTACTTCTTGGAGGATTGGTCATCCTTCTATGGCAAAGAGAATTGAAACATGGAAAGAATTCTGGTACTTGGAGTATTCATTCTTGACTGGGTAACCAGAAGATGTCGCTGTTTGCATTCCATTACACATCTAATGCTAGGAAAAGTGAGACTAGGATGTTCTGTGAATGGAATAAGAAACCCAAGGACTGTTCTAGTAGTTTGTGGACAGGAGCTTTTCCCAAAATCCTTCTGAAATGAAACTCAGGAAGAGAGAAGGAACACAATAATAATTGATTTTGATCCATACTCTACTTTTTGAAAAACTAAATTTTATTCTTTTCAATGAACAATGTATTTTCTATCCCTCCCAATGATAAACAAAAATTTAAATGTAAAAAAAAAAAAACTTGTAGCAAACATATGGTGAAGCAAAACAAATTTCTATATCGGCCATGTAAAAAAAAAATGGTTCATCTGCATGCTTAGTCCATCACTTCTCTTTCAGAAGGTGGGTAGCAAGTTTCATCATGAGTCCTCTGAAAACATGATTGGTTATTGAGTGGATCAAAATTCCTAAGTCTTTTAAAGACAATTGTTGTTACTGTAATGTTGTTGACTTTATATACATTTTTCTCCTTTTTGTTCACTCTCTATTAGTTCATACAAGTCTTTCTAGGTTTCAGTGAAATCCCTTTCAAAATTTCTTATGGCACAATATAATATACCATTCTATTCCTTACCATAAATTGCTCAGCAGTCCCCAATTAATAGGAATCCCTTAAATTTCTTTTTTTAAAAATATTTATTTTTCTAATTCTATAAAAAGATAATTTTCAACATTCATTTTTATACAGTTTTCTCCTTCCCTCTGTTTACTCACCCCCTCTCTAGTAAGTTTTCTTCCTCCCATCTTCTCTTCTCCATAGGTTATACATGTACAATTGTGTTACACATTTTTCCCATATTATAATGCTTGACTTTCATCTTCGAAGAAGACATTGACATCAGGGAGGTAATGCCATGACAAGCATATGAATTATATTTGAGTGAGGGGTTGCCTAAGTCACCAGCCTCACTTTCTCTTCCAAAGTCATCTAGATCCAGTGATCAGATATGGATCAGAATGACAGGAGATGACCCTGGATGAGCTCAAGTGTCTGAGACTGGATTCAAAGTCCCATCCTCTTGATTCCAAGGCCAGTGATTTATCCACTGCACCACCTAGCTGCTCTTTCAGAACAAAAGGGAAAACCATTAGAAGGAAAAAACAAAAAATAAATTTAAAAAAAAGTGAAAATAGTATATTTTGTTGTACATTCAGATTCTACAGTTCTTTCTCTGGATGTGGATGATATTTTCTATTGCAGGACTTTTAGATTGTCTTTGATCACCGAATTGCTGAGAAGAGCTAAGTTTATCATAGGTGAGTATCACACAATGTTTCTATTAAGGTGTTTTCTTGGTTCTCACTTTACTCACAGCAGTTGTAAGTCTTTCCAGGTTTTTCTGAAATTTGACTATCATTTCTTATAGAACAGCAATATTCTGTTACATTTATATATAACAACTTGTACAGGTATTCCACAATTTTAATTCTTTGCTATGAATATTCTTATCCATTGTTTATTTTTCCCCATTTTTGTGAATTCTTTTGGCTCCTTTAAGATTCTAGTTCCTTACTACTATAAAAAGAGTTACTATGCACATGCACAAACTCACACACACTTATCTTTCTTTCTTTCTTTCTTTCTTTCTTTCTTTCTTTCTTTCTTTCTTTCTTTCTTTCTTTCTATATCCATCCATCTATGTAGCTATCTAGCTACCTAGCTATTTATCTATCCATCTATCATCTACCTATAGTACATATGGATCCTTTTCCCCTTTTGGTCTCTGGAATATTATCATCATTATCACTACTACTACTACTACTACTACTACTACTACTACTACTACTACTAGTAATAGTAGTAGTTGTAGTGGTAGTAGTAGTAATAAGTTATAGCAATAAAGCATAGTCAAAAGATATATAGAATTTAGTAACCCAGATTGCTTTCCAGATTGGCTGAATCTACTCAGTACTTCACTAAAAATATTTTCCCCATTAATTTCAATTGTGTGATGGATATGGGATGGAATCATAAAGTTGTTTTAACTTGTATTTAAATATTAGTGACAGCCAATTTTCTTATATTGATGTTATTATGTTATTGATATATGTCCTTCTTTTTTAGAAAACTGGCTGCCTGTTCATATTCTTGAACACTTAGCACTTGGGGAAAAACTCTCATTCTTATAAATTTGAAACATTTCTCTCTCTCTTTCTCTCTCTCTCTCTCTCTCTCTCTCTCTCTCTCTCTCTCTCTCTGTGTGTGTGTGTGTGTGTGTGTGAAGAGACCTTTCTTGATCTTCTAATTTGTTTATCTTACTGTCAGGTAACCATTTAGAGCTTATCTTACATAAGGCATAAGATTTTGCTATATTTTAGTTTGGGCCATAAATTTTCCAATTTCCCAGATGTTTTTGTCCTTCATTTTTGAAGATGACCATGATAATATTACAAGATGGTGAATTGAATTTGAGTAAGGGGGTGCCATGCTAAGTCGCCAGTCTTACTTACTCCTCCAGAGCCTTATGGGTCCAGTAGCCAGATAATAATCAGGATGACTGGAGATGGTCCTGGATGTGAAACAAACAGATTAAGCTATTGACTTGCTCAAAGTCACACAGCTAGCAAGAGTCAAGTATCTGGGACTGGATTCGAACTCCTGTCCTCCTGCCTCCAAGGTATTTGAGATTTTGGGTTTATCAAACTTGCTCATTACTAGAATGATTTGCTTCTATATGTTGTATCCTTAATATGGTCAACAAATTGATCTCTGTTTCTTCAACACTTCATGTAGTTTCAGTGATTATTACTTTGTAGTATAAGTTGATATTTGTTACTACTAGATCTCCTTCTCTCTGTTTCTTTTCTTTATTTCCCTTGAGGTTTTTGACCTTACTTCTAAATGAATTTCATTATTTGTTTGTCAGGTTGAACTTTGTTTTTAAATCAATGACCTATAAGATAAAAGATTCCTCTGTGCCTCTTAATAATTTTGGCCCTAACATGATAGCAGTAGATGACTTTTGAAATCATTTGACTTAAAGAAAGAATATAGATATGAAAGAGAAACCTAAAAGATAGAAAGAACAGATGAAGAATACATTGAAAAAAATGTTTTATTTGGCTCTTAGGGGAAAAATTAGTGATCCTTTTAAGAACTACCCCCCCCATTTCCCCATCCTATCTAAATAAATAAATCTTGAATTTTCTCTGTTGTTCCAATACTTACATGGAACTCCAGATCTTAACCTTCTATAGTCTGAGTCTCTCTTATGCTTCTGCCCACTGTCCTTAACATCTCAGACTCTCACTAACAGTGCTGATGACTTCTATCTAAATCCATTATGTAAAGTAGCCGGGGATAGGTTGGTTAGGCCAACCAAGCTACAAAAGATGTTTACATCTGATTGGAAGAAGCTTTTCAAAATGCCTATAGTGAGCCAGGAACTGTACCTTTACAAATATTACTGCAATTGATTCTTATAATAATCCTCTGAGGTTTATGAAACTGAGGGAGCAGGCTCATAAAACTGATAGGTGTCTGGGGTTGGATTTGGACTCAGGTATTCTAGAATCCAGGCCCAGTGCTCTATAGACTGATTCATCTGACATGAATAGGGAATGGTAATTGGTTTAATCTGATTAAAAAGTAGACTATGTGGAAGAGGAATTCTTTTTCTTTTTGTTTTTGTTTTTGCAAGGCAATGGGGTCACAGAGCCAGGTAAATATTAAGTACCTGAGGACTAATTTGAACTCAGATCCTCCTGACCCCAGGACTGGTGCTCTAGCCACTGTGGCCCTGCAGAAGGGAAATTCTAAGAGCCAATGCTCAAAAGGTCAGCTTGCTAATTCTTCTGTAGCTTTACTTACCTAATTTCCCATATCCTTTTTCATCTTGCTAACACTTGCCATCATACTTTGACTCAGCTCAAAACTCATCCCCCACCCAAGAAATCATTCCTGACTAATCTCACACACTGTTTGTTGTGTTATGCTCATCAAATACCATGCCAATATGTTTCAGACAAGATTTTCTCTAATGTTACAGAAAAATCTCAAGAGCAATGGCTGTCTACTATTTTTTTTTATATTCATTGGTATAAGTATTATAAGCTGTAAGTATAGGAGTATTACAAATAACATTGCATCTTTTTTTAGGTTTTTTTTTTTATTTTTGCAAGGCAAATGGGTTTAAGTGGCTTGCTCAAGGCCACACAGCTAGGTAATTATTAAATGTCAGACCAGATTTGAACCCAGGTACTCCTGACTCCAAGGCCAGTGCTTTATCTACTACGCCACCTAACCACCCTGATAATATTGCATCTTAAAACTAAGAATATGCAGTCCAAAGGGATTTTTATATTTGGTTTTATGGCTCCCATTTCAATTACCCTATGCCATGGTTCCATTGTTAATAAAGGCTAAAGCAGGATTTAACCCAAGTAGACTTCAATTTTGAAGACCACCTCTGAAATAATATGAAAACAATGAAATACCACATATAACTCAGTGCTTGATTATGTGAGTTGGATATGGCTGTAGGGATTCTGAAAAGGAGGAGCTCACTGAGGCATGGAGTAATCTGTGGAAATCAGGAAGTCTTCTCAAAAGAAACACGATTTGAATTACACAAATAATACTGTCAGTCACAGTAGACAATGCAACAAGAATTTGAAAGGTTTTGCATGAAGACTCAGAACTCTGAAACTGCACTCTTGGAACTCCCAATTAAATCCTTTCTTACTCCAAGCCTACCCTCAAAATTATATGGTAACCACTGCTAGTGCACCAGTGAATTTAACAGTGAAATTTTTTCTCTGCTTTCTTCTTTTTCATTGAGTCATTTCTAAGATGGTTTCTTTTAGGGGCTTGTAATAGAGTCTGGGGCAGATTTTTAAAAAGATACAGACAAGAATGATGGTTGCTGTGTTTAAATCCAAATTGTCTCCTTCAGTGAACTTCTCTCATCTTGATTTCTTAGAGGGCAAAACACTGAACCTGTGTTTGATCCTAAGCTTCTCTCTATTTCAGCAATTTGAATTCCTCACCTTTAATTTTCAATTATTTTTATTTCCCGCAGCCAAAAGGAGCCTTTGGAGTTCCTATTCTTTAATCAGAGGGAGTCTTCTTCCAGAAACATATCTAGTTTTATAATTAAAATATTCCAAGCTACACTCATTTTTCTTTGCTTCCTAACCCAGTAGCATATAGAAGAGAAACCATCAAAAATATGTCTTAAATAGGACTTGGACAAATTCTTGATTCATTTTCCTCCTTTTGCCAACAGAAATTGAGATGAACTGCTTAAAACTGAGGAGCTATCCTGTGAGACAGTTATAATATGAACATAGATTTTTAAAATGGTTTCATATAGGGAAATCAAATAGATTTATACTTTCATTGGAATGGGGAATGCATGCCTTGACAGATGTATATCAGTAAAGGGATCAAGCATTTATTAAGCTTCTGCCAGACTCAATACTAAGCACTTTATGAGGAATGATCCTTATAACAATTCTATGAGGTAGGTATAGTTATAATGCCTATTTAAAAGTTGAGGAAAATGAGTCAGAGTTTAAGTGACTTGCCCTGGGTCTCACAGTGTGTAAATATCTGAATAATGTCTTCATGATTTCAGACCCATGGTTCTATGCACCATGTTACCTAGATTTTTCTAGCAGTTCAGCAACAACTTGGTCAGTGGACAGCAGTAGTGGTGATATTTTCCAAACCTCTGCTAAGGACAACTTGGAAAATCAGCAAGAAAATTCTGTCTCACTAGGATGAGAGTGAAGCCCAGTCCAGTTTAGGTCTCAGCAGGGCAGACCTGGCTCCAGGGGACCAAGAAGAGCATTGAATCAGCTGTTTGCAATTGCTTCTGAATCTCTCAACCTACTGTGGGTTGGAAGGGGATTGCAGTAATTTCTTTGCTATTACTGAGGCAACTATTTCTGTGCTTTACCCATACTTGGATCTGAGTCCCATTCCTCAGTTGCAGTCCAAGGAAGAGGAGTTTCAGGACAGAGAGGAGTGTTTGTGGTCACCCACAGACCAGAGTACAGTCCAGGAGAGTAGTAAAAACCTTTTCTTAGGTTGGAAAAACTGAAAACTTGCAGATTCCTAGAATTATCTTTGAAACAACAGCAAAATCCCCCCAAAGTTGGGACAGTAACACCCTGGAAGCAGTACCTTACCAAAGAGTCAAAATCAAGTCATGGGAGAATAAACAAGCCACAGAGAAAGAATCTGATCACTGAAAGTTGCTATGGTGATAAGGAAGATGAAGATACACACTATGAAGAAGATATCAAAGTCAAAGCTCCTAAATGCAAAGCTTCCAAGAAAAATTATGAATTGGTTTTAGGCCATGGAAGACCTCAAAAAAGATTTTAAAAATAAATTAAGGGAGGTAGAGAAAAAATTGGTAAAAGAAATGAGAGTGATGGGGGGAAATCATGAAAAATGAGTCAGCAACTTAGTGAAGGAAGTACAAAAATATAATGAAAATAATAATGCTTGTCCTTTCTTGAAGAAGGCAATGAAATCAGGGAAGTGATAATATTACACACACACACACACACACACACACACACACAAATTGGATTCAAGTGAAAGGGTTGCTATGCAAAGTCACCAGCCTCACTTTCTCCTTCAAAACCATCTGGGTCCAGTGACCAGATATGCATCAGGATGACAAGATGATCCTAGATATGAGGCATTCAGAGTTAATGATTTGCCCAAGGTCACATAGCTAGTAAGTATCTTAGATCAGATTTGAACTCAGAGCTTTCACTCTAGCCACTATGCCATTTAGCTGTCCTATGCCGAAGAAAATGGCATGTTAGGCATTGAAGAGAAGAATTCCTTAAAAAAAGCAGAATTGGTCAAATGGAAAAGGAGATTAATGAAGAAAATAATTCCTTAAAATACAGATTTTGAGCAAAAGGAATTTAATAACTTTGTGAGAAATCAAGAAACAATAAAACACCAAAAAACTAGAAGACAATGTGAAATATCTCATTAGAAAAACATCTGACTTAGAAAATAGATCCAGAAGAGATAATTTAAAGATTATTGGACTACCTGAAAGACATGAACTAAAAAGAGCCTAGATATCATCTTTCAAGAAATTATCAAGGAAAACTAGTATTCTAGAAGCAGAGGGCAAAATAGAATTGAAAGAATTTGCTGAAAACCTCCTGAAAGAGTTCCCAAAGTGAAAAATCCCAAGAATATTATTATAGCCAATTTTCTGAGCTCCCATGTCAAGGAGAAAATATTGCAAACAGCCAGAAAGAAACAATTTAATGATCTTGGAGCCGCAGTCAAGATAACATAAGATTTAGCAACTTCTACATTAAAGGATCATAGGGCTTGGGATATTATGTTCCAGAACTTAAAAGAACTTGGGGGTGGCTAGGTGGCGTAGTGGATGGGCAGCTAGGTGGCGTAGTGGATAAAGCACCGGCCTTGGAGTCAGGAGTACCTGGGTTCAAATCCAGTCTCAGACACTTAATAATTACCTAGCTGTGTGGACTTGGGCAAGCCACTTAATCCCATTTGCCTTGCAAAAACCTAAAAAAAAACCTAAAAAAAAAAAAGAAATTGGATTACAATCAAGAATTGACTGCCCAGCAAAACTGAACATATTCTTTAAGGGGAGAAAGATAGTCATTCAATGAAATAGGGGACTTTCAAACTTGACTGATAAAAAGAACAAAGCTGAACAAAAAATTTGATATTTAAATATAAGACTCAAATGAAGCATAAAAAGGTAAACCTGAAAGGAAAATCATAAGGGACTTGATGTTGAATTGTTTATATTCCTTCATGGGAAGATGATACCAATAACTCATATGAACTTTCTCATTTTTAGGGCAATTAGAAGGAGTATATATTTAGAAAGGGCACAGGTGAAAATTAACTGTGAAGAGATAATATGTTAAAAAGATGAAGTTAGGGTTAAGAAAGGAATGTACTGGGAGAAGGAGAGGTAGAATGTACTGGGAAAAGGAGAGGTAGAATGGAGTAAATTATTTTACATTCAAGAAGCAAGAAAAATCTTTTGCAGTGGAGTGAAAGAAGGGAAAGGTGAGGGGGAGTGAGTGAACCTTAAACTCACTGAAATTGGCTCAGAGAGGGAATAACATACACAGTCAATTGGTATAGAAATCTATCATATCCTACCAGAGACTAGGAAGGAGATGGCAAAGGAAGAAGGGGGGAAGGTGATAGAAGGAAGGGTAGATTGTGGATGAGGGTAGTCAGAAGCAAAACACTTTTGAGAAGGGCCAGGGTAACAAGAGAGATAAAAATAAAATAAAAGGGAGTGGGGGGGAATAGGATGGAGAAAATAGAGATAGCAATAGTAATTATGGAGGGGATATTGAAAGTTTTATTTCTCAAACATATAGAACTGAGTCAAATTTATAAGGAAATAAGAGCCATTCTCCAACTGAAAAATGACCAAAAGGTATGGACAATTTTCAGATGAGATTATCAATGCTATCTAGGGTCATATTTAAAAAAAAATCTTCTAACTCGCTATTGACCTAGTAATATCATAACTGGGTCTGTATTCTAGAAGAGAAGAAACACAGAAAGGAAAAGGACCTATATGCATGAGGATAATTATAGCAGCTCTTTTCTGGTGACAAGAAATTGAAAATGGGTGCCTATTAGTTCAAGGAATGACTGAACATATTATGATATATGATTATGATGGAATGCTAAGACATGATAAGCAGGATGCTCTCAGTAAAACCTGGAAAGGCTTACATGAGCAGACACAATACTCTATACAAAGTAAAAGCAATATTGTAGGGTGATCTTCTGTGAATGACTTAGGTTTTCTTAGCAGAGCTGTGACCCAAACAACTTTGAAGGATTTAGAATAAAGAATGTTATCCATCCCTAGAAAGAGAGAACTGATGATGTCTAAATGCAGATTAAAGCATACTTTTTTACTTTAGTTTTCTTTTTTTGGGGGGGTGGGATTCTATGTTTTCTTTTCAACATGAATATCTTGGAAATGTTTTGCATGACTACCCATTTTTAACCTATATCAAATTAGTTACTTTCTCAATGAGAGATGTGGGGTGGGAAGAAGGGAGAAAATTTGGAATTCAAAGTTTTAAAAATGAGTTTTAAAACACATTTTACATGTAACTGGATAAAAATAAAATAAAAAATTTTAATGTGAATAAAAATAAATATTTTTAAAAATGAACTCAGTGGTTAACATCCATCATTGTTAGTTAGGAAAGGGTATCTTGGGTTTCACAAAGGACCATTGCATCTAGGTTTAAATAGAGGGAAAAATGGCAGAGAAAATGGAAGCACTATGGTCAGCTTTCTGTGTGTGTTGTTGGATAATTTGATTGAATAAATTACTTCGTTTGATCTTCATTTTCTTTATCTGGAGTTCTTTGCTTAGAGATTAATCAGACATGGAAGAAACCAAGGTTGTCTCCTGCAATTTGGGCCATTGTCATCTTGATTTTTGTCTTGGCACTGGACTTCAATGACTGGAAGAGAGACTGAGAATGAAGACTTTGTGCAACTCTATCTCTCTTAACTACAATTCATGAACAAGTCAAGATATCACTCTATAATGTCATTGGTCCTCTTTGAAATGAGGGATGATGAGGAGGCTAGGTGGCACAGTGGATAGAGCACCAGCCCTGGAGTCAGGAGTACCTGGGGTCAAATCCAGTCTCAGACACTTAATAATTACCTAGCTGTGTGGCCTTGGGCAAGCCACTTAACCCTGTTTGCCTTGCAAAAAAAACCTTAAAAAAAAAGAAATGAGGGATGAACAACTACCTGTATTACAGTGTCTGCTTGTCTTATAGGGGTGTTAAATAGAAAAGCCCTCTGCATATTCTAAAGGGTTTTAGGAACATGAATAATCATAAGGCTAGAAATTCTAAACACCTGTCAGCCTTTGGAATTACTGTACCTCAAGGAAAAATTTTGCATCTTTCAATGACTATAAGAAGTATATCATCAGAAGAGAAGTATTGAGATGCTATGGAAGGATATTACATTTGAATAGGTTCCTTGATGCTACCCTTCAAAGAAAAATTTAACTGAACAAGTATTTGTTGAACTCTAACTAAGGATACCACAAACTCAAAAGAATTAAAATTACAAATGCCCCAAAGAGTAATAGAAAGAAATATGAGAAATATAATTGAGGGTAGGCTTTATAAAATACCTATTACGTATAAGCTAGGCACTATGATAATGCTGGGGATACAAAGAAAGATAATAGACAATTCCTTTAGGTAGGGAGGGAAACAACATACTTTTTAAAAGTATAAAGCACACACACACATGTATAGTGAGAGAGAGAGAGAGAGAGAGAGAGAGAGAGAGAGAGAGAGAGAGAGAATATAGAAAGCAATATTAGAAAGAAAGGCATTAACAGTTGGTAGGGGAGACTGGGAAAAGTTTCCTACAGAATGTTGTGATTGATCAGAGTCTTGAGCAATTCTAGGACCTGGGTGTGAGGATGAAGTGTAGTATAGGCAACAGGGGACTTGCCAGTATAAATTCATAGAGATGAAATTCCAAATAGAAAATAGAAAGATCTATATAGCTGAATTTTAGAGTGAATAAAGGAAGTAAGATGGAAGAAGATTGAAAAGGTAGGAACTGTCCAGTTTGTGAAGAGTTTCAATTGTCAAAAAGGGAGTATATAGTTGGTTCTGGAGATAATAGTTCCTAGAGTTTATTGAAGGAAGTGATCATCATGTGTACCACATTCTCTCAGTTCTGTTGACTTCAATGTATTAATTTATAACATTGTCTTCTCTGAATTATTTTTGTCATTTTATTGTATACATATATGACAATTTGTTCACCTATTTATTATTCAATGACCAATGTATCAATTTTAGAAAACCAGGCATACCTGAGGTTGCTCTTTGTTCAAGGAGAAACTAAGACCCATGATTTTTTTTATGGATTTTCCATTTATTTTTTAAAATTTAAAAAAAAATTTTATCCATATGAACATGTATATTTTAAAGTTACAAAATTTCCTTCCACCTTCTCAAGACCCATGATTTCAAAGAATCTGCATTGGAAGGGATCTCAATTGGGCTACTACAACCCAGACCTAAACAAGCATCCTTTCCAAAATATCCCCCCCCCCCAAATCTTTGAAGACCTTCAATATGAGGGAGTCAGCTCTGGTCTTTTTTTTTTTTAAGGTTTTTGCAAGGCAAACGGGGTTAAGTGGCTTGCCCAAGGCCACACAGCTAGGTAAATATTAAGTGTCTCAGACCAGATTTGAACCCAGGTACTCCTGACTCCAGGGCCTGTGCTTTATCCGCTGTGCCACCTAGCGGCCCCCAGCTCTTGTCTTAACAGTCACACTGGACCTAGGCTTGCACACAGAGAGCAAAAGTTTCCTAATGATGTTTATCCTTCTGTATCTATAGAATCTAGAGTCAACAGAAATTTGAGCAGATGATATCAATGAATCAGTAAATGGGGATTTTTGGTATGCCTCGCACTGCTATAGGCCCCGAGAATTCAGAGAGAAAGGGAAGCAATCATTGCTCATACTGTGCTTACATTCCTTCTGAGAGATGATTGGCTCAACATGTTCCTGATCACTAGGACAGAGAGTTGTTGGGACAGACAATGACTATCCACTCTTCTCATAGGGTGATGGGGCAATCCCAAGTGAAGTTTCTGTTGAAGATATCTTAAGAAGAACTCCATTCTTTGTATTTTTTTTATAAACTCCATTCCTGAAATCACTCAGTAAATGACTGCCAGAAATGTGACTAAGCAATGCTGTCTTTGCCACCCCTTTTAAGGACCAGTGATGATTGCTTTCTCTAATGTGTCTTTGAAAACTGCAAATGGAAGAAACTAAAATGAATGCTAACATTGCCTCTGTGAACAAACTGATCGTGCATAGCTCAGCTTTGCAAGTTGCATTCGATGGGTCTGATAAATGGTTTGGATCTTTTTTGTGCTTTATACACTGAATATATAATTTAATGGACAATTTGAAGGAGTTTTAACGCAAAGATTGAATGTTGAAAATGGCAAGGTCCATACCTGTCAAATCAATTGGAGGCATACCTTAATGCTTACATAAATCATTTCCTATTCCATCTTTGTCCATTTTTCTAAAATCTATTTTTTCAAATGTCCTTTAGAGCAATAAACTCATAATTATAGTCTTTGGAGCTTCAAAAAAGTTCATACAGTTACTGGAGAAGGTGAGGATGAATGAGGGGAGTTAGGAGGGAAGGAAGTTGCTACAGATCTCAGGCCTAACTAGCTCAAGGATGAAGTCAGTTAAAGGACTTTTGAAGATAGGATTATGATGCAAAGAATCTCAATGAGAAATAAAGGAAGTCCTAAATTAAAAAGGCAACTTATCAATTGATTCTTGAAGCTTGGTCCATTAAAAAACATCATGTATAAGGCCCTAGAAAGAAGTTGCAAAGAAGCCCAATTCTGGGTTGGTCTAGCTAATTCTGTGATGTGATTCTTCTGCCCATTCCCATTCAGAGCTAGGTGAAAAATTAACCTATTTCTTTGATTACCTGTAAATGATAAATAATACAGGTGACTGCTGGTACATTGACATTTCATTGTTTATATAAGGAGATAATAGTCCATGGCTATTTAGCACACAATGTTTTAATACTTTGACCAAGTCAGTTGTCAGTGTCCACATGGGGAATATCTAGGTGGCTGATCTTGAAATGATATTCTGAGATGATATCTTGGGTTTTGTTATAGCTTATTATGCATCCTTAATGAATAAAATAATAACAAGGTCCACATGAACAAAGTGAATTGTGATTTGATGCCTGAGAACCAAGCAAATACATTACATGAATTAAAACGGTGCCAACCCTTTGCTCCCTATTATGTGATTCATATTTCAACTGTCCTAACCCATAAATTGCTTTTAAAGAAATTTTGTTTATATTTAGAATATTTTTCAAGAAATAATAGCTTCACTGACTACATAATGATCATCTTAACTAGGGAAGTTATGGACAGATCCTCAACAAATTTTATTGAATGCAATCTTTATTAATTGTCTGTCTTATATTGAATACTATATTGATCTTTCTTCTCACTATCCACCTTACCACTAAGAGAAGCTTCTGCCTCAAGTCTCCCAGTCTCCTGATTTGTGACTTCTTGCCCAGAAGAATATTTCAGATGGAGCTCAGTAATGTTCTGCTCCATTCCAGATAGCACTCTTCAAATTCTCATCAGCTGCCTTTCCCCATTGGTTCATCTTGATTCACCTTTTCTTAGGGTATTGTCCTACCCAGTAGACTGTAAGCTCCATGAAGTTAAAAATGTCTTACTTATTTTTTATATCATTTGTCACATAGTAAGTACCTAATAAATTATTTCTCTCTTCTCTCTTTCTCTCCAATCTCTTTCTCTCTCTCTCTTTCCTGTAGATAATAGACAGCCTCTGAAAATTCTTGAGCAAGAGAGTGATAGGATCAGAGTTTTATAAGAGGAAGATTATTTTAATAATTGTGTAGAGGATAAATTAGAAAGTGAAAGGAAATAATAAAAAAATTTAAATTGCAGTCTAGAAGTACTTCAGATGAGAAGAGATGAGGGAACCAAGATGGTGGCATGAAGCTCGCATGCTCTCAGAGCTTTTCCTTATATAACATTGAATGAAGCCTCTACACAGATATTAAAGCTACAGATCCCACCAAAAAAATTATGAAACAAGTTCTTAGTGGGAGGCTTCTAGCCACAGTTCAGCTACATAGCAGCCCAAGTTCAGTTTCAGCTAGATATCAGGCCAATCCAAGACAAAGTCTGAATCTTGAATTACACTGGGGTAACAGACAGGACTGGGTAGAGAACAACCCACTGCATAGGCAAAGCCTGGACATAAAGGAGGAAACAAACCTCTGTACTGGCAATGCCTGGGCTGTGTAGGCAACACCTTGGAAAGTGAGAAGCCAGGGACCAGATCCTGACCCCAGCACAAAAAGCTTGAAACTCTACTCCCTATACCTTAGGAACAGAGATCAAGTATCAAAATAAGCAAAAAAAAAAGAGTACTAACCATAGAAAGCTATTATTCAGATAGAGATGATAAAAATGCCATCTTAGAAGAAGAAAGCAGTGACAAATTACCTACATGGAAAGTTTTAAAATCAAAAGAAGAGAGGAAGAAAAAGAGAAAAAGAAATGAATTGAATTTTGAAAAATTGACAAAAAAAATCAAATTCTTACAAGTAAAAATGATCAACTGGAAAAAGGATGTAAGTCATCAAGAAATAAGAAAAATTCATTTAAAGATAAAATTAACCAACTGTTAAAGGAAACTATAAAAGCAAACTGAAGAAAATAAAACCCTAAAAATTAGAATTGGACAAATAGAAACTAATGACTCTATGAACTACAAAATTCCATCAAATAAAATTAAAAGCTTGAAAAAAAATGAAGAAAATGTAAAATACATTAGGAAAAACAAATGGCCTGGAAAATAAGTCCCAGAAGAGATAATCTATGAACTATTGGTCTACCTGAAAAGTTAGATTAAAAAAAAGCCTGAATGATGACTTTCAGGAAATTATCATGGAAAGCTGTCCTAATATACTAGATCAAGAAGACACAATACTCAAGGATGTCAGTCAAGAAGAACAGAATCAATAGAATTTGACCTCAGTGTAAATAAGGAAATTTAGACAAGAGACAGGTCAGAGAAGAGGAATTTTACTTTGTAAATGTCGAATATTGAGATTTTTAGGGGACATAATGTGTTCATGAAGCGTACTATTTTCTGCTTTGTTGATTTTTTGACCTCCTTTGACCTCATATAGATCTAGATTTTGTATCTTATGTCTCATGTCTATAGTTTTTTGGAATTTACAGTAAACTTTCACCGAAACAAATAATTTCAGAATTGAAAGGATTTTTAGAGGCTCTCAAATCCAACTCTCATTAAAAAGGAAGCCTTACTTTTAAAGCATTTACCTTTTATCATTATGGCCCTATGAAGCAGTTTAAGGGTTGTTATAATCCTCATTTTACAGATGGGAAACCGAGCTCTTCTCATCTGCTTTATGAAACCAAGTCTCCCAGCTCTGTGGTCTTCATTTCTTCTACTATGTTTATCACCATGCCTCCTCAATGGACTCACATCCCATTCATCTCCTGCCTCCATACTCCTCGGTACACTTCCATGCCTGAATTGTTTGTTTCACTTCTTCACCTTTGCCTTTTAGCATCCTTAATTTCTTGCATGGCTCAGACATCTGTATCTGTCTGTCTTTGTCTCTGTCTCCCATTCCTCATTTGTCCTGGCTACCCTCCCATACCAAAAAATTTTTATAGATATTTTGCCTTCACATATTGTTATTCTTCATTTTAGAATGTAAGCTCCTTAAAAGCAGGGGACTGTTATTTTCTTCCTCTTCATTTAACTTCTTCCTCTTCATTTTCACCTTCTAGATTCCCAGCTTCCTTCAAGTCCCAGCTTAAATCCCTTTTAGGAAGCCTATCCCAACCTTTCTTAATTCTAATTCCATTCCTTTTCTTGTTTTATGTATTTGTTTGCTTCTTATCTCCCTCATTGGATAGTGAGCTCTTTGAGGGCAGGGACTGTTTTTTTGCCTTTTTTATCTCCAGCATTTAGCATAATGTCTGACACATATTAGATATATAATAAGTGTTTATTAACCAACTGAGGCTTTGTATTTCTAGTGCATAGCACAATGTTTGCCACCTAATATACTCTCAATAAATGCTGAATTGTCGTGATTTTTCATTGTTAGATAGTTGGATATTGGAGACTTCTGTTAATATGTGTCCATCTACTAGATTAAATAAATCTATAAAGATTTGGACTAGATTTTATTCATCTCAGGATCTTCTCCAGCATTTAACATAGCACCTCGATGTATATAGTGTTACTTAATATTAATACATACTGAATTAACTCCTAGTCAATCATTTAGAGCTTACTATGTGAGATGCTCAAATTTAGAGACAACTCTACTCTTGAGTGTTTATGTGAAATATTATATGGTAGAGCCTTCTGAGTTCAGATAGGTCTGATCAGTCTCAGTTGGATATACTGTACCTTGACTATTTGCATATAAGATATATACTGAATATATGAAAAGGAATTCCTAGACAACTATTCATTGCTATGGATAGAGTGTTGGGCTTGAAGCAAGGGAGGCTTCAGTTTAAATCTGGTCTCAGACACTTTCTAGCTGTTTGACTCTAGGTAAGTTATTCAACCTCTGCCCAGCATAATTTCTTTTCATCTGTAAATGGGTATAGTAATAATATCTACCTTCTAGAGTTGTTATGAAGACAAAATTAGATATTTGTAAAGCATTTTACCTATACCTATATGCTTTGATCCAGTAATACTACTACTACATCTATTTCCAAAGATGATTAGAGGAAAAAGGAAAAGAGTCTATATGTATTCTAAAATATTTCTAGCAGCTCTCTCTGTTGGCAAAGAACTGGAAACTATAAGGATGCCTGTCAATTGATGAATGATTGAGAAAGTCTTATATGATTGTGATAGAATATTACTGTGCTATAAGAAATGATGAGTCCAGTGATCTTGGGAAAATATGCATAGAATTGCACAAAAATAATAAAGAGTAAAATGAACAGAAGCAAGAGAACATTGTATAAAGTTATAGCAATTTTGGTTTAAGAACATCTTTATGGCCCTGAAGTCAGGAAGACCTTAGTTCAAATTCAGCCTCAGATACTTAATAATTGCCTAGCTGTGTGACCTTGGGAAAGTCACTTAACCCTGTTGCCTTGCAAAAAACACTACAAAATAACCAAAAAAAAGAACATCAAAAAAAGAACTTTGAGTGACTAAGATTTTTTAACTATTATAAATATCTAAATGAATTGTAAAGACATTTGAATAAAGATGGTGTCTGCATACAGAGAAAGAACTGATAACAGATGAATAGAATGATTTTATATACACAATGGCAGCCATTTCTGGGGGGAGAAAATAAAGTTATAGGATAATTTTATTATCTATTTAGAAGCAATAGCAAGTTGAATGTAATAGAATTGTTATTTCATGTATAATTATCTTTCTTTGACTATTCTATGTTATGGAAATACTTGTTTTATTTCTTAAACTCAGAATAAAATAAACACAAATTTAGAAGTAATGCATTTTGCAAATTTTAAAGGAATACCTAAACTGTTATTATAATAAAATAATAATTATTATCTTGGAAGGAAAGCACTAACAATAAGATTTGGAATCATAGAATTAACAATTTCAAACTGGAAGTATCCTTACATACTTATTAAATAGATGAGAAAATTAAGGCTCAGAGAGTTACACAGGTGGTAAGTGGCAAAGCTGGGATTTGAATGTAATGCCATCTTAGCTCCTTTTCATTGTCTTCTTATTTGAATGGAATTGAATTGATTTAACTTTAGTCCTTCAATAACTGATTGACCTTCTTGCACATGCTCCATTGAGCTCAAATTTTAAATATTTATCTTTCATTCTTTCCTTTTCCCTACCTGTATATCTTAGGTTCTCATACTCACAATATTCAGTTGTTAGTTTTTTATTTTGTTTCTGTTTAGTTATTCCCCAAAGACATCTACTTTTAGCTGTCTTTCATGCTTAAAGATGAAACTGTTGATTATAATGACTACTGGGGGTATGGATTGGCTGAAGGACAAAATGCTTTGTGATCCATTATTCTGCACTGTGTACATGTACCTTTGATCTGTGCAATAAGAAACAAGAGAGAGTTCTGTGCAATAAGAAACATGAGAGAAACAAGAGTGTTCTTTCACATTCATGCTTTTCATGCTTGTGATCTGCTTAGAACCTTTCCTGAAAAGCAACCTGTATAGCCATCTTTCTCTTTAGTACTATTTGCTAGCATCCCACAAGTTCTACTTTTGTTCCCAACCTTTCATTAAGAAGCTCACAGACTTACTGTGATATAACCTTTTTGGGACAAGAAAGCACAGTGTGGGAATCTTAATGAAACTTTTATCTCATATGTATTGATACATCAAAATTTCCTAATGAAGCTTTTCAATTTAGGCACAGATTAGAAAAGGACTTTGTAAATTTCATCCTACAAAATTCCTTTAAAATAGGATGAATTCCCATTAGTCAATAAAGATTTATTATTTATAATAAAAATTTATTAAGTACCTACTATACAATGGTTCAGTGGATAGAGTGCTGGGTCTATAATCAAGAAGACACCTTCATGAGTTCAAATCTAACCTCAGGTTTGACCAAGGGTGATTCTAAGGAAGTCATTTAATCCATGTTTGCCTCAGTTTCCTCATCTGTAAAATGAGTTGCAGAAGGAAATGGCAAACTACTCTAGTAGCTTTGCCAAGAAAATTCCAGAAGAGTCATGAAGAGTTGGACATGATTGAAAAATGATTAAATAACAATAAAATGTGCTTTGCTCTCCAGCCCTCCAATCAGAGGAGTATAAAAGGTAATGTCAATCAAAGTTTGAGTTAGCAACATGGTGGTAGAGTTGAAACCCAGCAGCACAATAGTTGAAAAGTGGAGTTGTTATATAAAACCTGGAAGAAATCTCAGTGACACATTTTGAATGAATCTTTAGTATACTATGTTTTGAGTCAGATTTAGAAGTAGGAGCTATCATATTCCCACTTTCCCATTCAACTGATACTTGGTTTCAGTGTATTGAAAATTAGTCATTATTAGTAACTCCCAGTTGCCCAAGACATCTGTGGTCATCACTTTCTAATTTCCACTTTGCTACTTTCTCATTCAACTGGTACTTGGTTTCACTTTATTGAAAATTAGTAATTATTAGTGACTCCCAGTTGCCCAAGATATCTGTGGTCATCACTTCTATCTTGGGTTTCTATCAGAATCCATTGCAATTCCAGGACCACAAGAAGGTGGTACATATTCCACTTGAATTATTCAGGCTGATAATTATTCAGAGAATTATTCAGAGCTGCCAGAAATGATTACCCTTTCCTTTTTCACTGGGGCAGTGTTGCAACTATGATTTGATAGTGTCAGACTGATGAGTTACATCATTATAGCTCCACTTCCCACCCAGCAGCTGGGGATCAAAGTTTACAGAGCAGAAGATGCATATTAGCTATTTTACATAATAACTTGGTCGAATGTTTGAAGACTAAAATGTCTTGTAAAATCATCTGGTTTACTTGCTGTACTCAGATACTTCATTCTAGATATGTGTGAATCTATTTGATTTTGTAAAATTCCAGAAAAAATGCCAAGATCTCATTGAACAAGCAGTTTAGTGAAGTGTAATGGTGTAGTGAATTGTAAGGCAATATGAATCCAGGGACCTGGGTTTGAGTCTTGGTTCATTCATTGACTAGTCAGGCAACCATTATCAAGGTTGTGTGTACCTCCATTTACTCATCTGTTAAATGAATATAAATACCTGCCTGATCTATCTCAGAGAATTATGTGAGGATCAAATAAGATACCAAAGGTGAAAGCATCTTGAAATCAAGAAGTCTTATATAAATTGCTTTTAATGGCTTCAATCAATTCTTTTTACTTCCATCTTCCTGATGGTTGATACAAAATTTTCACATTAAACCTTTTGTCCTTTCCTGTATTTTCTGAAGGACCCGTGATAGATGTTTACTAACGATATTGAAAAAAATGGAAAAATGAATCTGAGACTGGTCATTAGTAGAGTTGTGAGCTTTGCATAAAGATTGAAGTCATGTCAGAGTGCCTCCACCAATTGCATGAGTTGAGAGAATCTGGGTAAGTCTGACTTAAAGATCACAAATGTGGAAAATTCCAAAAGCCTTGAGAACAACCAAGCAGCAATGAAAAGGAAGATATTGCTAAAAGGTATTAGATCTGAAATAAAAGATCATAGATTTAGAACTGAAAGGGACATTATAGACCATTAAGTTCAATCTCTTCCTTTTTACAGGCAAAAAGAGGTCAAGTCTTACCCAGGATCCCACAGGTAGTAGGGGTCTGAGACAGGATTTGAATTAGAGTCTTTATGATTCCAAATCTTTCATTATTTCCATTATGTCATCTATTTAACCTAGATCACTATACAAAGTATAATGTGTGAAAAAAATACTGTATTATTCAAACTTAATATGATTGGAGGCAGCTAAAGTGATGCAATGGATAGAGTGCTAGACCTGGAATCAGAAGACCTGAGTTCAAATCTGACCTTCGACACTGCCTCTGTGACCCTGGACAAGTCACATAACCTTATTTTCCTCAGTTTTCTCATCTGTAAAATGAGTTGGAGAAATTAATAGCAAACCACTCTAATATCTTTGCCAAGAAAACCCCAAATAGGGTCACGAAGAGTCAGACATGATTGAAACGACTGAACAACCACAAATATGACTTTGTCAGTTGCAATGATATTAAATATTATCATCTGTTTTGTCAGTGATCTCTAAAGTCCATGAGACCTTTCCATATGAGTAGCAGCTGAAATCTCTGTTGTCTTCCCATAAAAATGGGAGTTTCTTGAGAAAATGGTCTAATTCTGCTTTTCTATTTTTATCTTAAATTATTAGAACCATTCTTTGCATCCAGGAAACACTTAATAATTTTTTTTATTAGTTTTACTTGTTAATCATGACTCTTTGTTATTAGAGAGATCTCTTTATTATAGAAAAATTAAAAATAAATTGAGAAATGCTAAAACCAAGAATACCGGCATCTCTAGACTTCCAAATACTTTATTTACATTGCAGATAATCTCAATGAGTATAACATCTCATAGATATCATCACCTACTTTCTTATATTATGCTTGTTATACATAAGGCAGCAGAAAATACAAGAATTTCCATATTATGTATATTGGAAGGCCAGAGACACTGAGGATTTTTATACTATGCCAAAACAGCAATCATTTTGTTTCAAACATCCAATCAATCCATGAAAAAAAATTAGTCATGGTTAAATTAATTGGTACTTTGTGTATCTAGTAAAGTGATATAAACTGGGCTTGTGTCCATTATTCTGATCCCAAGACTAATTATTGGTTTTTAAAATATACTTTTGATGTTCCTAATGAGGATAGGCATCATCAGTGGCTATATTCCATTTTTTCTTTTCATTCTGAAAATGACTTCTCCCTTGTCCTCTTACCCAAGCTACTTGATGTCTCTAGTTTCTACAGCAAGGAACTTGAATCATTTCAAGGTCTTTTCCCAATTAGGGCTACATGGGGGGGGGGGAGAACACTTGCACTACAGAAAAAAAGAATCATTATTTTCCTAAGTTTAATGGTGAATGTGTGTATGTGTGTGTCTCTGTGTGTATGTATACATTTAAATATGTGTATATATGAACACACACATATAAATATAATGTATACATATTCATATATACATATATATAAATACATTCAAATTATAGCTTGATGACTTAAATAATAAGTAAATAGAGTGTTCAGCTAAGAATCAGGAAAACCTGAGTTCAAATATGACCTCAGACACATTCTATATATGTAATCCCTGGGCAAGTCATGTAACCTTTGTCTGATTTAATTCACTGGAAAAAGAAGTGGTAAACTATACCAATTCTTTGCCAAGAAATCCATGACAATATTCTGTCCTATGGTCCACAGTATCATAAAGAGTTGGATATGATTGAATGAATGAAAAACTATACACAAGCATATGTGTATGTACATGTACACACATATACATATATATGTAATCATTCCTAAAAATTAGTCTCATGAGTGATAATTTTCCATTCCCCTACATTAATGAACCTAATCCACATAGTTTAATTTTGAAAAGACAATTCTAAGAATTTTAGAGTTACTCCCAGAGAGTCAGAAATTTAAAATGTCAATGGAAACCAATGAAAATGGTTTGATTTTTGCTTGTAAGAAAGCAAAACATCTGGTATCTAAAAAAAAAAAGGCAAACCTCAAGCCCATCAAACTCTTTTAGGAAAATTATTCAAGTTGAGAAGAATATTGCTACTTTGATGACAGTTTCTTTAGTGACAGATCAAGCTGAGCAGAATGAATGAAATGCTATTGGGTTATAACATCCGTTTAATGAAAAAAAGTAGAATTTCAAGAAAATACAAGATACTGTGCATATACATATGTAGTATAATTTACATTCATGTTTGCATATAATTTACATATAAATATATATGTTAAGTTAGTTCATGTTAGTAAATACCCTACCACCCTAAAGTATTATATACACATCATCTATTATTCTTATTGTTCCTTTTGGATCAGCTATTTAATCATAGTTGGAAGATTATTACTTGGACTCAAAATTGAAAACATGAATTTCTCTTATAATATCTTTAGGTCAATGAAACCAATGTGGCTCAAGCCACACTTCCTGTGGCTAGAGAAATCAGAGTAAAGGGAAAGACACAAGAGAAGAAACATTCTCTTTAAGAGAACTGGTAGAAGAGTTTCTTCTAATTTCTCACTCTATAATATATTTGACTTTGACTTTTCTTTATAAAGGAGTGCTAGATATATTTGTCTCAATTTGCTCACCTGTGAAATAAATATAATAATAGTATCTACTTCCTGAGGTTGTTGTGAGGATTCAGTGAGATAATAATTGGAATATGCTTAGCTTAATGTTTGGCACTTTATAAGCATAGTACAAATTTGGCTAGCATTTTTATTAGGTTTGGAATAAAATTATTCAGTTATGTCTGATTCTTTGTGACCCCATTTGGGGTTTTCTTGCAAATATAATGGAATGATTTTTCATTTTCTTCTTCAATTTAAAAATCAGAAACCTGAGACAAACAGGGTAAAATTATTTACCCAAGGTCACACAACTAGTAAATGTCTGAAGTCAAATTTGAACTCAGGTCTTCCTGACTCCAAGTCTAGTGCTCCATTCACTGTACTACCCAACTTCTTTGTTCTTGCTGTTTAGTTGCTTAGCCATGTCTGACTCTTCCTGACTCTGTTAGGGACTGTTGTATGTGGGAATCTTCATTACCTGGTGCCCTTGAGCACCAGAATGTTGTTTTACTAAGTTCCACAGGAATGGGAGTGGATTAGGTACTGGAGAGGATATTTAAGCACTTGTATTTTGATAAATAAATGGAGTACTTGGGGATCTTAGAGAACTTGTCATCCTTGTCTTCCTTGTCTCCCACCCCTTCAACACTTGCCTGGGGAAGATTGAGGGAGTCCAGAAAGGGACCCAACATATGATGTCCAAACTGGGACTCAACATGAATCCATGTCAGGAAGCATGCCAGTCCCTGTTGTTCTCCACTATTGTGACAAATTTTTTTTTTTTGGAAATGCTATCTTTGTGAGTTTTTATTCTTTCATTTAACAAGATCATGACAATGAATTTGATACCTCAATACCTTATCAAGTCTTTTTTCTTTCAGGATTATTTTTTCAACTGCATCTAGTTCAAAAATAGAGAGGAATTCCTCAAATCTGTTCTTTTTCCTTCTCTACTTAAAGAGCAGCATGTATTTATAGAACAGTTCATGAAGGAAGACAAACAGAATATATTCTGCTTGTTACTGTTATTGTTCTCTTGACATCCATGTTTTCAGATTCCAGGATAAATTATAGTTGATTTTTATTTGCCTTAAATTTTCTCTCGGGGTGGCTAGGTGGCGCAGTGAAGCGAGCACCAGCCTTGGAGTCAGGAGTACCTGGGTTCAAATCCGACCTCAGACACCTAGCCATGTGGCCTTGGGCAAGCCACTTAACCCCATTGCCTTGAAAAAATCTAAAAAAAAAAAGTTTCTCTGGTAGGTCATATATAATTCATTATATTTAATATTTCATTTATATATATATTCTATGTATTCACATATATATTTATATATATGTATATATAGTACATTCCAATATAATTACCAGCAAGCATTTTATTAAATGTTAAGTATGTGCAAGATACTGTGACTATAAGCTATAGACACAAGGACAAATTGTGAATATTCTAACTTCAGAGAACTTCCATTCTGATCCATTTCATAGAGACTGATTGCTCCTGAACTACTTTCTATGAATCATGCCACTTTTTTGGAAGCTATGTTTTTGTATTTGCTTTGCCTTATCTTTCCTTTAGTGTCAACTGAAAAAAATATATTTAAAGTTATTAATTAATATGCCTTCAACTCCTTGGCGTTCATAGTACATTGTGGAGTCACCTAAATCTTGTAGGATTTCAATCTTAGACTAGCTCTAAAGCCTCTAAATGTCTGATTGCATGTGACTCTTAATTTTTCTTATGCATTTCATGCCAGATTATATATTTTCCGAATTTTTCTTTTCCAATTCTTTTGAAGATTTTAAAAATGTGAATGTAATGTGGACCTGGCTATTGAGAGCTCAATTCATTTCCTTTCAATATACCAGTTGAATTTCTAATAAGTAAAATCAGACTGGAAAGAGTTGTGGTTAAATTAAGTATCTAAAACAAATTAAGGTAAACTAACTTTGACTGTTCCTAGAAAGAAAAGTTTCATGCTTTCATAAGAGAGTCCAAGGGGAGAAAGTTTGACCATCTTGGGGTCTGTGATGATGCTATCATCTGCCTGGATCCTTCTCTTACTTAATCATTCCAAATAACCTCTGCCTTTGTGTCCTGGTCTCTGTGGTGTGTTGAGTTGACTCCCTCAATCTTTCCCCAGGTGAGCATTGGAGGGGTGGGAGACAAAGAAGACATACATGGAAGACAAGTTTCTTCCTATACACCAAGGTCTCCAAGGTCTCCATTTATTTAACCAAATACCAGTGCTTAAATATCCTTCCCAGTCCCTTAAACCACTCCCACGCCTGACACTTAGTAAAACAAGGTTCTGGCACTCAAGGGCACCAAGTGAAAATAATTTACACTGCTCCCACACACAACAGTCCTTAAACAGTCATGGCTGCATATGTTTATATTTCTGTGAACTACATGTGGCTTCTCAAAATTTCCCCTTCTGCTCTGTAGGTTTTTTTGCTCATCTTCTCAGGAGCTAGGCTCCTCTCTTACCCTCTTCAGCCCCCATCTGCATGCCATTTTATTTTTCTCCTTACTGATTTGTAAAGGTCATGTGGGGTAGATAAGCTATCATTGTGAGTTCTGTCTCATTGCTTCCTTTTAATCCAAGGATCTAATTGCCTTCTCATAAAGGGATCACATGAACCTGGCTACATTTTTACAGTTAAATGTTTTTTCAGTGCTTAGGTACTAGACTATCAGGAGCCAACTCCCAGACTCATAAACAATGGAATTTAATTAGAAACAATCTTAATTTTGTCATATAACCCTTAAATTTTACAGTTGAGGAAGCTAAGACCCAAGCAGGGTAATTGATTTGTTCAAGATCATACATGATTTAAAGCTAGAAGTGACCTTAGAGATCATCTAATATGATGCCTCCATTTTACAGATGAGAAAACTGAGTCCCAAGAGGAGAAATGATTTGCCTAAGGTCTCACAGCTAATAAATGCAAGAGCTGGGATTCAAGTCAAGTTTCTCAGATTCAAATTCTAGGACTCTCTGAACCACAGATGAAATTAAATATAATTCTGGTCTTCTCATGCCTGAAGCAACTTGAATTTTATTTTACTACATTTGCCCTAAAATATCCCACAGTTGCATACTAAGAAAATAATAGCATAAGTTTAATTCACTGCAGTGAGATGGTAAGAATATATGCCACTTATGGCAGCTATGACTGATATATATAAAACAGTGGTCAACCAAAATTGCCTAATGGGTGCTTTAAGGAATATCTTGAGGTTTCCCCTACTTTAAATATTTTTAATCTATTCAAATATCTATAGAATAATTTCTTCTCACCTGATTTCCCACCCAAAAAGTCACAGATTAGAAGATGTTATATAAGTATTAATTATATATAAATTATTCATCATGTACAATTTGGATCATCATAAAGATCACCTTGAATTCTAGCCACTTAATTTATAATGAGAGTTTTCATGACCAAACACCTCAACATCTGATGATCCCCAAATAGCCAATCCTTGAAAACAAACTTCTTTGTAAAAATATCTTTTCTTTTCCTTTTCCTTCCTTTACTGATATTATATCATTCCCCTTTCTTCATTTTTTTCATACATACTGTATCATTTTAAGTAAGGAAAAGTAAAATATAAATATTTTATCATACCTTCTTTCCCTTCTTTTGGAGTTCAGCTCTCTTGTAATGCCCAAATGATCACTCCAAGGAAATATTTGGCTCTAAACTGATGCCATTTAATTCTACCTGTAATTTACCTCTATCCCAAAAATCTGCGACCAGTTAGTAAGTATTAGAAATTGAAGATATGCTATGTTAGTAGTCCTTTAGTTCATCTTTTTTTCCAAACATTTTAAACCATCAGTCTCAATCTAGGATCTTAAAACTTGAAATATATCTCCCTTTTTCCATCAGTTTTAATCATACTAGCATTAAGCCACATAAACATTAAGTCCTATAACAATGATGGGATGGATTCTGATCAGACAGTACCTCTAATTTCCCTAAGGTTCCTACTTCGGTAGATTCCCTGTCATTTGTTGGGTACTTTTATTTCAAGGGACTAGATTCCCAGGTTCACCAAGAATTGGTACTTGCTGTAAAACTTTTCTGATGCTGCCTACCTGCTTTACTGGACCATTGTCAACTGCCTGCCTCTTAGACTTTTATTAATTATCTTTTTTGCTGATGATTCTTAAATGGACCATCTATATCTTAGACTCAGTTTGGATCTTTGGTTATTTGAACTTTTCTTCTGTTTGGTGTGTTCTATAATTGGTGAGCAGTTAGCCCTACAAGTAATCAGAGTTACTATTGGAATGGTGCCCCTGTGAGACCATTCTAGATCCAAATCTTTTATTCTAGATCCTAATCTTTTCCAATCAGTTTATCTACCTGGATGATCTTATACAATTTTGCCTTTGTGGTTTAGTCTATTGTCCACCCACTCCAGGTTATGATATTCAGTATTTTCCTGATTACTGATACTAAAATCCTGGTCAAAGACAATAGTAATACTAATGCAATCAACATTTTTTTAGTCCTACATATTTGCAAAGAACTTTCCTCATAACATAATACTATGGAAGCTCTATTGTTTTCTCTTTCTCTTTGCTTCCCAGCTTCCATAGCTTTCTTCAACTAAAATCTATGGGATGCCTTTCTCAATCTGTCTTAATTCTATTGTCTTGTTTCTGTTAATTATCTGCCACTTATTGTATATATATATATACACATAATTTGTACTTAGTTGTTTGCATGTGACATCTCATTAAACTATGAGCTCTTTGAAAGTACGTTTCTCTGTATCCCCAGCTCTTAGTATTTTGCAATTAATTAATAAACATTTATTGACTGACCTACTGACTTTATAAATGGAAAAACTGAAGCTCATAGAATTTAAGTTACTTGCTCAAGGTGATAGAAAGTAACAAAAAAGCAGAATTTGAATTTAGGTCCTTTAATTCCAAAGCCAAATCTTCTTTCCAACATATTGAGACAGTTGCCCAGTGTTTCACATATAGTTGTCTACCAGAGTGTTTTTAATAACATTTGTCCTTCATTCTTGAAGAAGATAATGACGTCAGGGAGTTGATGCCATGACAAGCATATGAATTGGATTTAAGTGAGGTGGTGCTGTGCTAAGCCTTACTTTCTCTTCCAGAGCCATCTGGGTCCAGTGGACAGATATGAATCAGGATGACTAGAGATGACCCTGGATGTGAGGCAATCCAGAGTGTATAACTTTAGTTTATGCATCTCCAGTCTTCCAGGATAGATGCTGCTTTTCTAAATCCCCATTAACTCAAACTTTGCACCTCTTTCACTAATCTCCTTTGCTAACTCATTGAATCTTCTACTTTTCCCTTCTTCCCAGCTTAATTTAATCAGTATAAACATTCAAATCAGAGGTAGATTTGGGAAATGGAAATGATTCCATTGGCCCATCTTCAGTAAAAACAAAAAGAAAAAAGAATCTCTTGGTATAAGTTTTTAGAAGTCAGCTGCACTTTTAAGCATGAATTGAGTGCTTTAATTTCCCTGAAGTAACTAGAAAGTCTGAATCATTGAGTTTACAGGCATTAATAACTGGCTGACTCATTCATCCCTTTTAAAGTAATTTAAAGAATGGCAAAATTTGGGTAGAATTGAGGGAATTTGGGGAATGTTTTCTGTTACTGTTATTGGTCTCCTGGAGGCATTTGTATGAATTGCTTAGCTTTGAAGAAGAAACATCTTTCTGCCTCAAAATTGTCCTTATTCTACCTGTAAAAGTAAGTTAACCAGGCTTCCATTGACAAGGAGATCTATCTCCCTTGCAGGGAACACACACACACACATAATTGACTCTAACAGAGTGGTAGAATTGGTTGTGACTGAGTCTACAAATGACCTTGAGGGAACATTTAATTCATTGAACTGACCCTGATTACTCCTAAGCATAGTTTTGTACTTAGAAACTCTAGTGTTATTTACCCTTCACCCTTTCAAAACACATTTTACTGGCACTAGTATGTGTAAATAACTGAAGAGTTCCTCCCAAAGGCAGATTTATTATCTATCCATCAAAATGGGATCATATGACCAGAAACCACAACTAAATCCCGCCCTGAGCTGACATTGTTGATCTGGTGACTGCTGAGATGCTCCTAAGCTCATTTCTGTGTTGTATGAAATAATTCTAAAGGTTAAATGGAAAGCAAGGCATCCTGAAACCAATTTAAATGGGCATGAAACAAGGACTGAGATTGAAATAGCCAATTTATACATATAAGCTATCATTGCTGCTGAGAACTGAACAAATAAAATGACCAGAATTGGGTGACTGGTGGGTTATGGGGGATGAGGGAAGGGAAGGAATTAAATATGATAACATTTCCAAGCTTGAAGAGCTCAGAGGACAGAAAGGGAGCCAGCTGGAGAGTGAGGAAGTGAATGCAGCTTTTCATATGTTGGGTTTGAACTTGTGATGAAATGCTTCCGTGTGTGTGTGTGTGTGTGTGTGTGTGTGTGTCTGTGTGTGTATATATATATATATACATATATATATATATATGTATATATATATATATATTCTTGTATTTGGCAGAGTAAAATTGGAAAGAGTGCTGACTCTGGACTCAGAGGACCTGGGTTCAACTCCCACCTATAACTTTTACTACCAATGTGAGCTTAGGCAGTCCCTTAAGCTTCTTAGGTCTCACTCATTTTGTGAAATGAAAGAGTTAGACTAGATAACCTCTCATGTCACTTTTGTGTCTAGTTCTGTGAGCTGACGATTATGTGACTTTGATCTTTTCTAATATTTTCATCTCTGTGGTTACTCTAAATGAATGTAAATGTTAATGAGTCGATGGCAAACTCTCAGTGTACTGGCAAGAACATTTTGGAGTTAGAGCTCTGATATAGGTTTGAATCCTGATTCTGCTCTTTATTATCCACTCTAACCTTTGACATCACACTGAGAAGATAACTATGTCCTATTGAAGGTTAGAGTTATCTGAGACATCAAGGTTAGACAGATAGATAGAATGGAAATCATTAAAATAGAGATGATAACTGAGCTAACTCCAAAAGTGAATGTGGATGCACAGAGAGAACAAATACCTTAGACACCATTTAACTTCCTTGGGTGACAGTTCTTTATAAAAATAAGGATCTGGATTATATGGCCTCCATCTTCAGCTACAAGTTTAAGGAAGAAATGATGATGATATTTGTCTTTTGTTTTAGAAGATTATGACATTGGGGGTGTGTGATACCATGATAAGCACATGAGTTGGATTTGAGTGAGGGGGGAGGGGGGCTGTGCTTCATCACCAGCCTCACTTTCTCTTCCAGAGATATCTGGGTCTAGTGGTCAGTTATGAATCAGGACAACTGGAGATGACCCTGGATGTGAGGCAATCAGGATTAAGTGACTTGCCCAGGGTCACATAATTAGGAAATGTCTGAGTCTGGATTCTAACTTCTTTTCTCCTGACTCCAAGACCAGTGCTCTATCCACTGCATCATCTATGAATTATCATGAAATGTATATGCTATATTTTGAGGAAATATCAGTCTTCCAGTTTCTCTTTTTGAGGCTGTTTCTTATCAATTGCCTATAATTTACCAATGAGTAAGTTGCATATATAGTAGAACATCTTGGTGGAGAAAGAGAGAAATCATCATTAAATACATGGAATTTGGGAGCAATTTTTGGGAAAAAAGGGTTAGTTTTGCCAGGTCATTGGGAATAAGCCTCAGATGACAAAATGAGAGAAAGCTAAGATAGTGGTCAACAGATGGAAGGATTTGACATGTGCTTTGAAAGCAGAGTAGACTGTAATGATTTGTGATTTGTGATTTGTAAGATTTGTAAGATTGCAAATTAACAAGCAGTCCTTTCTTGGAGGTACAATCAGGGACAAAGAAGAGAAGAAATGTTAACAACAAATTATTGAATTGCAATATTTTGGGATTATAGCTGCTCTGTCCATATGCTTGGGTAGGAATTGCTACTCAGGTAGAAGAGAAGTCAATGTATTTCGGCATACTTTAGAGTAGCTAGGTGGTTAGAACTCTAGATTTGAAGTCAAGAAGAACTGAGCTCAAATATGACCTCAGGGATTTAGTAAGTATATGAGCCTGGACAAGTCACTTGACTTTTGCCTCAGTTTTCTTCCCTATAAAATGTAGATAATAATATCACTTTCCTTTCAGAATTGTGAGAATCACAGGAGAAAAGCATTTAGCATAGCATTGATATATTGCATCATATTATGTTAGTTATTATTGTTGCTATTGGAGATGTTTGCATATTGGAGTTTATCTTTGTTGTAATGCAAGTAGGGTAGAGACTTTGGTCCTAGAAACTTGGGACAGAGTTTATACCTATAAAAGTAGAATAACTGCTAACTTGTAGGGTGAGATCTAGTCCCAGAGAAATTGCTTGTTTTGGGGGTTTTGCTTTGTTTTGTTTTTTCTTAGGAAGAGAATGTAAAGATAGGGAGAGGGTGAATTAGACCTGAAAATTGCCTCTGCTAAAGCAGATGGGCACCTGCTATGCAATTTATAGTCTTACAGATTTCCTAGGGGAACTGGGAGATTAAGTTATTTGCCCAGTGTTACAGAACCAGCATTTGTTAAAGCAAGACTTAAACTGGTCTTCCAAATATCGAAGCTACCTAGCTCTGCATTTCACTTACCTCACTTTGTAATATATATGAACACTCATACACACATACGCATTATATATAATTAATATACGTATCATATATTCATATATATATACATATATATATACCTATATACACATTTGACTTATTTTACTGGGCCTTTAAGAACTGAGGTGTTTGGAAAGTAACTTGTCAGTTTAATCAGATAAAATTGGCAATTGTAAAAGATGAATTTTGTCTTTAAGAACAGATACAAATTTGAATGTCAAAATGTTAAATTAAGAAGGAGAGGCTTGTCTATTTGTCTTCCACATCCCAAGAAGATAACACCTGTGGAGCATCCTCTTGTTTTGTGAAGGTTTTTAGCATAACTGATAAAGCATTTGTTTTACTGGAATGTCTGATTTCCAGCCCCATCTTGAATTGGCTCTACCTCATTCCAAGTTGGGGTCCTTCCCTTCTTTAATTAGACAAGATGGAGGTAATATTTCAGATCCTACCTTCTGATAGTCAAAATTATAAAAACTTCAATTTAGGACTCAATTTTGGGGGTTTAACTCTCTAGTTAGACCCTCTTATGCATGACTGTATAATCAGGAAGACTTAGAGAAATATTAATAAATGTGGATATTGGGGCTGCTAGGTAGTGCAGTGGATAGGGCACTAGCCCTGGAGTCAGGAGTACCTGAGTTCAAATCCAGCCTCAGACACTTAATAATTACCTAGCTGTGTGGCCTTGAGCAAGCCGCTTAACCCCATTGCCTTGCAAAAACTAAAAAAATTGTGGATATTGAGCTAATTTTCCTTTTTCTTTTTCTTAAAGTCATACTCGGGAAGTTAGGACAGATACATATTTAATTTATTTAGGATTTTTTGGACCTAAACTCAGTGAGGAACTTCCTTTATTTTTGAAGGACCCCACAGCAATTGTTAGATAGAGAATTTATTAAGCATATATTCTGTTCTAGGTCCAGTGATGAGTGCTAGTTAGCTAGATAGGAATATAAATATAAGAAAAGGATAGGCAATGCCTGTTGTCAAGTAACTTACATTGTAATGGGAAAGACAAAACATAAAATAGAAGATGAAAAGTTAGAGGTAAAGGAAGCCAAGAGACAAGTTGGAAAAATCTAAGGCTTCAGGAGGGGTGCAGGGAGGCGAGTCATGGAGTGAATACACCTGACCCAACAAGTTTCTCCAAATGGAGTTTCTAGAGAAATCCACCAATCATAGGAATGGACTTCAGGGTAAGAACCCTTTTCCTGAGTAAGAAGGCTCCTGGGAAAATCTGAAGTCCAAAGAGAGTACAAAAGAGCTAGGAAAAGCATGAAAGTCAGAAATTCTCTTCTTATAATGCCTCATTCTGTAGCATGAAGCCTGATGTTTTCATTTTTCATCATTCTACTTTCAACAATAGTTTCAAAACGATTCAAAAAAAGAGGAATAGAAATAGCTAAAAGAAATGTAACATTAAATAATCTCTTTCTAAGGTAAGCTCACATTTATGTATAAACGCTTTTTTTACTTTATCTAATTTGTTCCTTACAATAGGTCGTGAGGAGACAGCTCATTTTAGAGATGAAAAAATGACTGGGATCCATCAAAATTAAGTGACTCCCCCCCCAGGCCTAATAATAAGTATTTTTGATGGATTTTGAACCCAAGTTGTTCAGATTCTAAATCTAATGGCTGCAGTAAGATCTCATGAAATCTGAAGATGTGTATTTTAAGGCAGATGAAAAGGAGTCAGTAGAAAAGGAGGGATTAAAGCCAGTGAAGAGGAAGGGGCTATATGTGGAAGCTATTCCCCCTTCAGGGTAGAAGGGATTGGAATCCTAAGCATTGAGAGTATCACATTATCTGTTTAAATACTGATTTAAAGCCTATTGTCTGGGGTAGACACAATATGACTATTGTATTTTCTAGAAATGGAGTTTCCATTTTGAAAATCATTATTAGAGCCCACTTGCTTGCCAAAGATGTCTTATTTATAACTAGGGAAATGTCAAATAAAAATGTATCAATCAATTCTTTTCTCCTGGAGTAAAAAAAAAATAAATGTGGTCACAGCTAATGGTAGTAGATTTGTTTAGCATGCCCTGAGTATAGGTCACATCTTGTTGGAGTTGTAAATGCTGTCATTCATTTTTTGTTTTGTTTTGAGATGCATGAATGCTTGTTATCTCTTCCATTCCCCATCTGCCCATAATTGTAGCAGATGCAGAACAGGGTCTCAGTTTTTAATTGCATTTTGCAAGGCCATGAAAAATGAAGAGCAAAAACCCTTCTAGCCAAATTGGATGTAACTCAAGGTTCTTTCAGAAAGTTAACAACTCTATTATGTTTAAGGGTCTAATTGATTTTGGAGAGATTCTGTTTAACATCATCACTCAATATATTTTTTTGCCTGTTCTTCATTAATTTCACCCTTGCCAGGGTTGGTGAAAAACAATAGCCTATAGTAACTATATGAGGTTGATTCTAATTTAACTGCTTATGGGCAGAGAGGTTTCATTCAATTAACAGCAGTTGGCAGAATTTCAAAATTGAATAGGGATACATTGGTTATTCTCTGTGCACTTTGGACTCCCCCTCCCTCTCCAATCCCTCCCCACTAAGTGTTAAGTCTTCTTCCAATACTCTTTATTTTTAGAACACTTGCACATTTTGGAGTAGGAGACCAGTAGTTAAGGACTAAAGGAGAGTTGTAGAGCCACACAAATTAGACTTGTTGGGGGCAGCATTGTTTCAACTCAGAAAACAATGAAAACTCCAGTCCCACACATTGTAACCTCATATTGTAACTCTCAGCTAGGCAAGCCCATGAAGTGGAAACAGATGCCAGCACTCAGGGTAGTCAGGGCTTGTCCATGCTGTCTAGAATTATAGCAGTAGAATTAGAATGGTCCTGAATCTATATGATCCAATCTCTTCATTTTACAGTTGAGAAAACTGACATCAAAGAAGGTTGTGACTTGCTCAAAGTCATATGATGGAATCTGCACCCAAGTCTTCTGATTCCAGAAGTAGGGTTCTTTTAAAAGTAAGATGGACTAGCAGAAACAGTAAAACAACATAGTGAGTTGATTAACCTTGATGGATGCAACTCCTTTCAGCAGTTAAGAGAGCTAGACAATGCTAAGAGGTATGCTATGGATAATGCTATCCAAAATGAAACAAAACAAAACAAAACTCATACAGAATCTGAATGAACACTACATTCACTTTTAAAATTTATCTTGTATTTTTCTTTCTCTCATGATTTTGCTTTCTTTTCTCTTAATCCTAATTCCTCATACAGAAAATGACTAATCATAAACATGTTAAACACAAATGTGTATGTACAATATTCTCCACACTGCTGCTTAGGGGAGGAGTGGTGGTGGAAGAAAGAGTGGAAGGAAATTATGTAACTAAAAAAAATATCCAAATGCATGTGAATGAATGTAAAAAAACTTTCATAATATGTAATTGGAAAAATAAAATATCAATAAAAAAGAAAAAGAAACAAGATGAACTGACACCAAACAGGGGTGAACAACAGCAAGGGTTAGTATCATGAGGGTTTGAGTTAGAAAGCCACAATCAATAACTCCTATGAGTTATCCAATGACACTACCTTTATTTATTTATTTTTGTTGGAAGTTCTTGACTTGGTAGGTTGGGATGACTGCTCTACTGTTCTAGAGGATTTCATACATCAGTATCCTGGAAGCCCAGGATTTGACAATTTGGAGAAAAGTTTGTATTCTCTCTTTTTATTGTTCTCATATAGAAGGTGAGATTAAGGTTCTGTTTTGAACATTAGATTTTCTCAAATACTATATTCCCCAGGAAAACTCCATCACAACCAATGCATTTTCTTTCATCTGCCTTTTCACTTGTCATTTCTTTTTTCTCTTTAAAGGCAGCTGATTTCAATAGAATCATATAAAAGGGGCAGATGGTCCATCTAAGGATGTGGGTGCCAAGTTGTGAAAGTGTTAAGATTTTTTTTTCTTCAGGGCAGCATTAATTTCTTGACAGATTCCATAAAACTCTGGCTTGGCAGCTGTGAGAGTTCCTCTGGGGCTGTCACAAGATTTGGCCTCTACTGAGAAGGTTCGGCTGTCTTGTATTCTCTTTCCTGGAAGACACACACTATGCTCTTTTCAGTCACCCCAAGGTTCAGAGGAATCAGTGCCCTTTGAAACCAAGTTTTCCCATTTAAGTCAAACCAAAAAAACAATATCTGGCCAACTTTGACTCAGTCAGAACAGGTCTCACTTACTATGAACTGCTTTTCCAAAAGAAAGATCAGTTAAAAACAGCTATTTTATCTTATATCTTTAAAAAATCTTGAAATATATCAGCAGAAAGGAAAAAGCAAATGAATGCACAATGGGATTTTAATGAATAACAAACTAATAAGCATACTTTTAGTCTCTGACAACCCAGGTTTGAAACTTAGTTCTACACTTAATCTTTAATAAGTCATTTGACCCCTTTGGGTCTTAGTTTCTTATCTATAAAATGAAGGGGTGTACAAGATGCTTTCTAAGGTCCCCACTAGTTTTCAGTCCATGATCTTGTGATCCTTTTTTCACCTTCTTGGCTTTTCATGAGACACCAAAATTATCATTCTTGAGGATGTTACCAACTGATTTATATAATTCATTTAAAAAGCGCTTAAGTCACCCATTCCCTGGAGAAAAAATATTTACATTATATACATATATATATATTTGTATACACACATATATGTACATATATTTGTATACACACACACACACACACACAGAGGACAACAATAAATAACAATGTGTGGGTGAACCACTCCCTCCACCCTGCCCCTGTGGTGTTCCAAGAGTCTTAACATAGCTTTAAACCTTAATTGTTTAAAACTTCATTAAGACATTTAGAACACACATACATATGTATGCATATATATATGTATGTATAATACATTTACATATATATGTCCATCCAAATACCTTTATACAAAAGATATTCCCTAAAGATGTTGTCAAAGATATGAATATATACCATTGTTGAAAGAATATCAAACTATTAAAAATGACATGAAAGAACTCTTAAAATCACTAATGATAAGAGAAACAAATCAAAACTACTTTGAGATTTTATATTACAACCAACAAATTGGTAAAAATGACAAAAGATTGAGATAGTCTATGTCAGAGAGGTTTTAGGAAGATAGAATAATAGTGTTTGTTAGTGGAGTCAGTATAACCATTTTGTAAAGCAATTTATAATTATGTAATTGAAGTGACTAAAGTATACATATCCTTTGATCCCAAGATTCCACTATAGCATATATCCCAAGAAAGTCATCAATTTGGACAAAGTTCCCATATATATATAAAATTTAAATCAGTACTTTTTGTAGTAGCAAAGAACTGGAAATAAAATAGATGCCCATCAATTGAGGAATCTCTAAACAAAATTTTATACATAATTATAATAAAACATTACTGTGTTAAATGAGATGAAAATGACAACTGTAGAGAGGCACAGAAAGTCTTACATGAACAAATCCAGAGAAAATGCTCAGTGTCAAGAAAAACATTTTCATAATATTTTAGGAATTTCTACTATTGTAAATATTATTAAAAAACCCATATGAACAAAAGCTCTTTGGGATCCTTAATAATTTCTATGAATGTAAGAACCTTTGAAACAAAAAAGTTTGAGAACTATACTATAAATCCTTTAAATGTTTTTCAAATCAAAACTCAGCTTCCCAAGTTAAAAATGTAAAAATAAAATGGAATGGACTTTAGAAATAATAACTATGCAGAATTCTAACCATGATTCTTCTTCCATATTACTGACTCCCATAAAGAAGAGTCCATCTGAACTAGCACAAATGGAAAATAAACTAAATATTTATAGAAATAAAATGACAAGAGCTTCCATTTATGTTTTTGAAGAAATAAGGGTTTTTATAAGTATGAAAGGAGAATATGGAAGATATTTATGGTTGTTTGGTTCTATCTTTCCCCATCACTTTACTTCCATGGCTTTTCAAGGTTCTACTCCCTTTCTGTTAGGCTTGTAAGACTATTTCTTTTCAGTCACCAACACTGGTCATTGTGGTTTAACTTTGGGGACTGTGCAGCAAATAGGAGCAGTTGTTTTAGGTGAAAAATTGCAGCCTTCAGCTAATGTGCTTCTCAGAGTCTGTTGATTTAGGCTTCTGTTTTCCAGGAGCTAAGCAGAGACTACAGAATGCTTTGAAACATCCATGAGGAGAAAAAAATTACCCCAGGTTTCTAGGGTATAATTCTTTTCTAAAGAGAAGCCAGTTTTGTTTGACTGTGATGTCTTTCAGCTATGGATCAGGACAAAAATGAGAAGGATGAAGTCTCTGAGTTTGTGAAATCAACAACACCTGGTTGTTTGTTTCTGTCTATTTTTTTCCTTTAAAGACTTATTTTTCTCCCATCCTGAATGTTTTATACAATAGAAATGCTAATAATTGTGAACTTGTAAACTACATACATACATGAATCAGTGAATAAATGAAAAAAAACATTTATTAAGCATTAACTTTGTTTCAAAGAACTGTGTTAAGTTCTATGGTTACAAATGCAAAAGCAAATATAGTCCTTGCCCTTGAGGCAACATCAGAGAAGGAAGTGATGACTTGGGAGGAAGCATTTGGGAATAGACTGACATACCTTTTCTGGAAGCAATGACAGAACTTGGTTTTTTGGTAGCAAGGTACTTAGCCTAAAAACACAGTCAAGTAGTTAAAAGAAATGTTTCTGCAGTCAGTCAGCCTTAATATAGTGGACCATTTGAGGCACTAGGCCATGTGGGGTGCGGTAGGCCAGGAGATGTTCCTGAGGTCATCCTGTAAATTATGATCTCTGATCTAGGGAGCAGCTCTCCTTTTGCCAAGTCCATTCTGATCTGTTCTCTGGCTGATGTTGATGATATATTTCTGGAGATCCTTGAGGGAAAGAAGCAAAAAATATGCTGAAACTTTATCACCTATGACTGATTTTTATACAGGGGGCTCCTGTTGTCTGGAGGACAGCAAATCTCCACAAGCTGTTAGAGTCTTCATCTGTATATTATTGCATGGCTACTTGGTCTTTGTTTAGGAAGTTTAGCAGACCCTCAAAGGCACTCTCTTCAGGGAAATACAAAAAAGAAGGGAAATTGTAGCAGGTGGATCTGCTGAAGAAGTAGAAAACTGGAGTAGATGATAGAAGAGCATATTTAAAAGCAAGGGAATGGGAAAATAGTAATAACTAACTTTTATTTAGCTCTTTAAGACTCAAAAATAAAGCCCTCTAAAAGCATTAACTTATCTTATTCTCCTAACCACCTAGGAGGTGGTTGCTACTATTGACTCCATTTACAGATGATGAAACCAAGGCAGAAAAAATAAAGTGATTTGCCTAGGTCACACAAATAGGAAATGTCTAAGACTGGATTTGAGCTCATGTCTTCCTGATGCAGATTCCCTAAAGCAGCTGATACATAAAGTGACTGATGATCAATTTCATTGAAGGATGATGTTTGTCTTCCTCATTTTTGAAGAGGGCCACAAAATCAAGGAGGTGATATCAAGTGCATAAATTGGATATGGGTGAGGGGCTGCTGTGCTAAGTCCCCAGTCTCATTTTCTCCTTCAGATTCATCTGAGTCCAGTGGCCAGATATAAATCATAATGAGTGGAGATGGCCCTGGATGTGAGGCAACCAGGGCTAAGTGACTTGCCAAAGGTCACACCATAAGTGACAAGTGTCTGAGACTGAATTTGAACTCCAGTCCTCCAGACTCCAAGGCCAGTTCTCTATTCAGTGCACTATCAAAAAAGAGTGATATACAAGGGAAGGCTCAAAGGATAGAGTGTTTCTCAATTTTTTAGGGCCATGAATTTCAGGTAAGGAATTTGAACTCAGAATTCAAGTTGCTTAGCCAGTTAGCCTTTATTAAGTTTATTCTATAAGGTAAATACTGGAGGGAGACACAAAGAAAGGCAAAACAAAGAAAAAAATAGCAGCAACAGCAACAAAAACAGTGTTTATTCTGAATATGCTCTAAGTCTAATGGAAGAGAAAATATATAAACAGCTATGAACAAATAAATTATATATATATGTATATATATATACATATATATATATATAATATATTGGGTATAGACTCTGATAAGATTGTGGAAAAATAACCAAAGGACTTTGATTAGAGAACTGACATGAGCAGTCCTAAGGATGATAATTTTGGCAACAATTTCTTTTTTTAAATTTTATTATTTTATTTTTTCTCCAACTGCATGCAAAGAGATAGTTTTCAACATTTTTCTTTTTGCAAGTGTATGAGTTCCACTTTTTTCTTTTTGAAAGGCAATGGGGTTAAATGACTTACCCAAGGCTGCACAACTATGTAATTAGGAGGTCAAATTTGAACTCAGGTCCTTTTGACTCCAGGGCTCTTGCTTTATCCACTTAACAGCCTCCTAGCTGCCATGAGTTCCACATTTTTCTACCACCCTCCCCATGGTGGCAAATAATCTGGTAAAAGTTGTATATGGAAAATCAATCATGTTTAACATATATTAGTCATGTTGTGAAAGAGGAATTAGTACTAAGGGGGGGGGAAGACCCATGAGAAATAAAGAAAAAAAAACATAAGAAGGAGTTTTAAAAAGTGAGCATATGCTTTACTCTGCATTCAAATTCCATAGGTTTTCCCTTTGGATATGGATGGCATTCTCTCAGGATTGTCCTTGATCATTGAACTGTCTGACAACACTTTTCAGAATGAATTGAGAGGCTGCTAGGGGGAGCAGTGAATATAGCTCTGACTCTGGAGTCAGGAGGACCTGAGTTCAAATGTGACCTCAAAGACTTAATACTAGCTGTGGGACCTTAGGCTAGTCACTTAATCGTATTGTCTTGCAAAATCAACCAAACAAAAAAGAACATAAGAAGGAATTGAAAAAAAGGACAGTACGAATGAATGGATTAATGAAAAGCATTTATTAAGTGCTTAATATATGTAAGCATTGTACTAAGTGTTGAAGAGTAGAAAAAGTAATGGTTTTTGCTCTCAAGAAGCTTTATTTTTCTTGGTATATCTTGATTTCAAGCAGCAAGATAGATTAAAAAGGTCTCATGGTCTTTAGAGTGTGACTGGAAATACATCTTTTAAAATACGATTTCCATTGTTAAAAAAAAGGCATCCATTTCTGATAATGAACAAAGAAATTGTCAGATCTGTTAGAGGTTTTTGCAATAGCAAGGGTAAATCTTGTTAATGAGAAACCTATACCAAGGGACTGGAGTGACAGAGAAAGAATGAGAGATGCAGTAGACACATTGGAAAGATCTAGAAAGAGAGGGAAGATTAAAGCTCACCATCAAGGTTTTTGCATAGGGGAGCCTCAGGGAATTGGGAACTATGGGAAATAGTGAAACTAGAAGGATCAGATTTGGGGAAAAAGATAAATGGTTTTTTGAATGTGTTGATTTTGATTTAGCAACAAGGAAATTATTGTGTGTATCATTCTAATGAAATATTGATGATGTGGGTCACCTGAAAAAGATGGACCTACAGGAATCAGCTACATGGAAGTGATGATTAAAACCTGGGGGATGAGGAAGATTGTCTAGGAGGAAAGTATAAGGGGAAAAGGGAACTAAAGGAGAGACTATCCCCTATTCATAAGATCCAATTTCACTGTGTTTAATCAGAGTTTCTCACTAATAAAGATTTCAGTCAGATTGGACTAGATGCTCCTTCTTCTTCCTTGGGAGAAAGGGAAGTTTAGGATTTCAGAACATGTTAATATGCCAGTTGCCACACATCACTGATTTCAGATACTAGAAAACTCTACACCGATAGATTAAATTCTTCACCCAGCACAGTTCTTCAGAAAGGAAAGGCTCAGACATTTCATCTTGTCATGAGAAATTAGATGGCAACTTCTCAAAATACTAATTGACAATCAGTACCTATGTTAATGTCTTCTTGCTCTGGTGGTTTTGTTATGAAGCAATCAGGGACATTCAAATGCTTATTTTGGTAGATTGAGAATTGCCTAGAGGCCTGCCTGCTAATCATATGTTGAGCCCTAAGGAAGCAAAATATTTTGTCCTTGGGGTCCCAGGCAATTATCCCCTCCATCAGTATTTTCAAGCTCCTATGCCTGCTTGGGGATTGTATTACATAATCACATATGGAGGGAGAAAGCCAGCAAGACCCTCCCAGTTTTTTTTCTGCTAGGGCTCTTATGCCTTTAATTGTCCCTAGGCCCCTCTTAGTCTTAACATGCCTTGACTTGGAACTTATTTTTGCCTTTTAGAGGAAAACATTTTTCCCTGGATGGGCATAGACAAAAGATCATCCTAATGGAAGAGGTTTTTTTTTCCTTCTCCAGATTGTATCAACTCTTAAGGCCCACAATTTTAGAATAGAGTACATTCAAAGCCCATTTCTAACATTTGCTGACTACAGGACTATAAGTTATTCAATTACTCTAAACCTCAACTACCCTTTAAAAATGTTTTCATTTCAAAATTGTTTACATACTCTCACTTCTTTGGACATGCAACTAAAAAATTAGCAAATCAATTTTTTCTTCCTCCTCCCCTTATCATTATGGGGGGAAAAATAGGAAAAAAAATTCCCTCTAACAAATATGCGTATACAAAAAAGTCAAATTCCTTCACTGGTCATGTTAAAAAAAAAGTCTTTCTTCTAGCTTTGAATCCCTTACTTTTTGGTCAGGTGATGAGTAACATGCTCTATCATTGAACATCTGGAGTCATGGATGATCATTAAGTTAATCTAATAGCTTTTAAAGTAAAATCTGTTTCTGGTTTTGTAATACACACACACACATATATAGTGTATATAATGAAATAATTCATTTTGGGGGATACATTTCAGGTGGACTTTGTGGTTTACACATTTTTAGGGTCAATGCTACCTGTACTGAAGGATTTCCAAAAGGTGGGCTATTGGTATTTATCATTTTTCAAGAATACCTAGCCCTCTTGTGATTCAAGATAGAGGAGTTCCTCTATCCACTTTGTCAAGCTGATTACCATGAAAATTTTAAATAAGGCCAACTGGTAATCCTCTACCTCCTTGACTATTTCTTTGATTCTTGAGATGATGGTGATGATGATAATGATGTAATTATTTTATCATTTTATTTTGTCTCCTAGTTTTATAGCATGATCACTTCTGGATATCTTCTTGAACTTTGTCTTATTATAAAGAAAAAGCTAAGAAAAATCAGTTCAGTGATTGTTTAAAAGCATATATAACATACTTTAGACTCCAGTCTCCTACCTCTCTCTTTAAAGAAGGAAGGTGCATTACCTTATTTTTTTCTGTAGAGTCAAGACTGATCATTACAATGACAGTTTTAAACTTCATTAAAGAGTAGGGTTTTTTTTTTTACATCATTCTAATCATTACAGTATATGGTCCTAGAAAGCAGGTGGTGTTTTTGCTTTTCTTACTTTGCCAAGTAACATGTTTAACATATATTAAGAATTTAATAAAGACTTATTGTCTGACTGAATATATATATATATATATATAATCCTCCTGTTCTGTTTACTTAATTCTAGTCTTGTATATTTCTCTGCATTCTCTCCTTGCCATTTTTATGGTATAACATATTAAAGTTTGTTCAGTTTTTTCCTAATCTCTGAGTACCGTTTTGTTTTAAGAATTTTTTCCTTACCAGAAAAAAGTGAACAGCATATTTATTAGAGCTGTGAAATGAAGCATATTCATTTTAAACAGTTAGATAAGAAATGTCTGAAAAAGGAGCAGCTCTTCTGTAGTTACATGGCAGAATTGGGCTCTGGCCATTACTAAAACTTGTGACCTTATTTACATCTAATTTTTCTAGTCACAAAATTATCTTTGTAAAAAACAGATTTTTTTAGAAAAGCAATTAGGTCATTTGAAAAATGCTATTTCAACTCTTGGCTTATCCTAAGGGAAAACTTAATAAACTACTTCAAATGAGTATAAGTAAGGAATATTGATAAGGTAATCTGAATGTTAAGCTATTCACTAATTTTACCACTGGGGATATTTTCTGACAACTCTGACAAAATGAGATGTCACTAGTGGCAACATACATAAATGGATCTAATTGCAGTTGGGCAATAAAAAGTGAGAAAAGAACATAAAACTGATAATATATTCACAACAACTTCAGTTATATAGTCTTTTGCATAAACAATGATTCTTAACATTCTTTAGAGCTTTTCCCCAAATTAAGATACTTAATTTTCTAAACAAGTCATCCACTGCTGCTTTTTATCCAAAAGGCAGAATAATGTGGAAAAATTGAATAAATGATGTTGAGTGCATTTAATTCAATTCAAAAAATATTTTTAAATGGCCTTTTGTATAAAGCATATATAACATAGGCATTGCCCTTATCAAATATCTAATATAGAAGGAGAATAGTAGGAGACCTAGGATGTACATAAAACATAATGTCATGCAAAGTGAAATGTGATGAGAAAAAGGCATTAAAATACTTTGGAAAAATACATTAGCAATATAGAGAGTCTTTCTAGCTAAGGGAAAAATCAGGAACTGCATCATGGATGAGATAGTGTTTGGACAGAACCCTGAAGGATTGCAGTGATGGGAGAAAGAGATTCTAAGCAGAAACAGTGACACATCAGTGAGAAATTTGCACAGGAAAAATTCCAATTTAGTTGGAGTTTATGGTGAAGACAATGGTCTTGGATTAATCTTTTAAGGTAGGTTAAGTTTAATCCATGGAATTTGAACTTTATAGACAAAGAGAAACAAAGGCTTGAGATGTGAACTATTCTAGACAGTAGGGTTAGGAAAACTAGTTGGAGGCAATTACATTTATTCAGGTGTGGTAAGAAGACCATATTTTGGAGGTGTGAGGAGGGTTAGTTTGGACATCCTGATTTTGAGCTGATCTTTGGAATAGCTAAGTAGAGATGTACCTGTCAGTTGAAAATGTAACAGCAGTTCAGGACAAAAGTCAGGGCTAAAGTTATAAATTTGGAAGTCATCATAGGGGTAGATGAGCTCCATAATTAAGTCTTACTTAACTCCTTACTAGATTTACAAGTTCTCTGGAATGTCAACATTTTGGGGGTTGGAAGACAATGAGAAAATAGACAAAAAACCCTTGGAGAATTCAGCTAAACCAAAAGTTCCAAGTTGGGGTGATTTTTAAAGGAAAGAAAGGTTAACAGTTTCAAATGCTACAGAAATCTACCAGTCAAGTGACAAATATTTAATAATTGCCTGCCATGTACCAGACACTGTGTTTGGTATTAGGGGATAGAAATTTAGAACTTATTCTTAAGGTTTCTTTATTTTTGTTAGGGAAAATTTGAAGACAGTGCAAACTGAGAAAAAGAACATTGGGTTTAGCATTTAGACAATTAGGAGGCTAATGACGGGGCAGAGGAAATAGTATGCTATAATGGAAAGAACATTTATATGAGAATTAGAGGACTAGGGTTTCAATTCTATATCTGCTACTAACTATTAGAGGAAGTGACTTCTTTCTGGGCTTCATTTACTTCACCCAGACATGGGAGATGACTAAATAATTTTCAAAGTTCCCTCCAGGTCAATTTCCAGGGTTCTATATAGTTGAAATGTGTATTTATGTTTTAAAGACTATCTATCCCCTGTCCTATATATGGCTTGCCTATTATCAACATAATGAATCTTCTATTCAGTTATCTTTCTAAGTAATGATCACTGAGAATTATTTGATATATAGGAGAAAACATATCTCATATCAAAAGAAGATCAATGATGAATCTTGACCAGGTAACTTAGAAAACTGATGGATTCAGAGAGCAAATTGAAGCATATTTTATTTTATCCTTTTTCTTGTCTTTTTTTTGGGGGGGGGTTTACATCAGGCTGAAATTTATTTTACCCAACTAGATGTTTGTCTTGGGTTCTGTTTTTGTTTGCCTTTTCAATATATGCAGAAAAGGGAAAGGGAAGGATGGAATTTGAACCTAAAAATTCAATAAAATAGAATTTTAAAAATATGTTGTATTTTGGTTTCTTGGAGAATTCTCAGTTCATTTCAAACATTTGTTAAATTTCCTAAGGGCAAAATTTCCTGGCATCCTTTCTTCCTCCTGTTCAAGTTTGGACATAGCTTATTGTCCACTACTTATATCTATCCTTTTATATTCATCCATAGACACACAGATATGTGGGTATGGACATTAAGATGCTTCATAACTTAGCTTTTTTTTAATTTAAATAATTAGATAATGGATCTCAGGAACTTCTGCATTGATCTAGGATTTAGTATAACTATCATAATGTTATTTGCAAACAGGAATATCTGGAAGACCTTGTCATTTTTTAGGAATCTCTCAGTGCTCAGTGACAGTCGCATTTTTATTGTTATTGGGTCATTTCATTTGTGTTTGACACTTTGTGACCACATTTGGAGTTTACTTGGCAAAGATACTGGAATGGTTTTATATTTCCCTATCCAGTTCCTTTTATAGTTGAGGAACCTGAGGCCAACAAGGAAAGTGACTTGCTCATGGTAACACAGCTAGTAAGTGTCTGAGGTCAGATTCCAACTCATGAAAATGAATCTTTCTGGTTCCAAACTTGGTGCTCTGTCCACTATACCATCTGATTGCCCTACAGTCTCATATGGGAAACAAATTAGATTCTCAGTGAACATATTTCTCATATATAGTGTAATAAAATAATTATAAGAAAAGTAGTGTGGTAATAATTGTGCCAAAATATTTGGGACTATATGGGTAGAGGGTATAATGGTTGGAGAGCAGTCTTTGCAGTCAGGAAGATCTTGGTTCAAGATAGGACATAGGAACCATACAAAGATATTTTCTCCCTTTTGCTAATATTTTAATTCCTTTCTCAGTAGAGAAAGGAGAGTCCCAGAATCAATCATTTCCTGTGATTGGGGAGGCAATCAGGTCAACCAGACCTGAGTCTTTAGGCACTATCCTTAATCTATTTCCCTAAGAAAAGCCATTTTTCTCTTGACCCACCTTTTGAAAATGTTTTCCCAAAGATTTGGGAAAGAGATTTAGAGATAAGTATTATTTAGAAATATTTCTAACAAAATTAAAAAGAATACTTCAAAAAAATGCTTCCATAGAGTTTAGTTTCAAGACCTTGAGAGAAACCCTTCTTATGTTTTCTAAATCACTTAAACTCCCTGACCCTCAATTTCCTAATCTTTTTGAATACGAGAACTGAATTAGATGATCTCTTGGGTTCTGTCAACTTGAACATTGTACAGTCTCCTTCAAAACTTAATTTAAGCACCATTTCTTCTGTGAAGCCTTTTTCTAAAACACTATCTGAGAATGCCTCTCAAATTGTTTTACATTTTCCCTCCAGTTTCTCTTTTGTTCCTGTCTCATTCTTTTTGATATTTTGACCACTAGGCAGATGAAGAAGGCTGATCTTCTTATAGTTTATGAAAATCCCAGCTGTAGTGGTTATATTCATATGGGTTCCCCACAGTATATGCCAAGCTAAAAGATAAAGAAGCTGTCATGAAACTTAGTTGTTTTAGAGCACTAAGATTCAATCTAAAGGTATAAGACATGTCATCTGTTTTGGAGTAAGTGCCTGTCAGATTTGGTAGCTATCCCATGAGTGGAAATCACACACTCTGACTTGCTGATCTCTATGGAGAGGTGTATCTGTTTTCTAAGAGTTACCACCTTACTCTGTATTATATGTATGCTTATGTGTACATCTACATATCCATATATATATATATGTGTGTGTATATATGCAAATACACACACACACACACACACACACACACACACACACATATATATGTTTGATAAATTGGAGATAATCACAACTTCCAAGTCACAAAATTAAACCAGAGTCTTCTGACTTATAACCTAATGGTCTTCTTAAAACATTGTTTTCTCTTCTTCTTTGTCCCATTCATATAACAGGAGTGAGAGTTGCGGTGGGGTGGTTAAGGATGCAACACAATCCAGAAAATCCATGTAGAATTTTTTCCAGAGAAGTTTGAATTTTTCTTTTATGAGGTACCTTATTGCAAAATTTGAATAAAGTATTTGGACACAGGCTCTGTGTAATGTATTGACCTTCATGTCTGTGGCTTTTGTAAAACTCCCCCCAAATTCTCATTTAGTTTCTTATGCCTATCTATGATGGGGAAAATTGTAGTGTGGAAGGGATAACTGTAATCATTTCATAGAATTGTAGGACTTCCTGACTAAAAGAGACCCAATCTTTTCCCCTCGTTTTACCCATTAGGAAACTGAAGTCCAGAAAGACAAAGTGATTTTACCTGGTTATTCAGGTAGTATATATCCTTTGATTCCAGTTCCCCACATCCCACACTCCCCCAATCCCCCTTCCCCAATTCCTACAGGACTCTGCATTAACTGGATAATTAACTGTGTAATTCAGTATTAGGAAGACTCCAGAGGCCAGATTACCTCTTATAGGCATGGATTTGATGAGATACCCATGGAGGTCCCTTACATTGGGACATTCTGTGGATTTTTTGAAGATTATGTGATAGTAAATTCTTTGAACAACAAAAATAATATATATATATATATATATACATATACATATAAAGACACATTGTATATTATTTGAGATTCATCTAATTCTGTCTATTGATCTAACTCTCAGTATGTCTTTTGGGATCTCTATTTAGATATTACTTTATAGTGGGAGAAAGTTGTATTCAATGAAGATCACAGAATAGAAGCCAGAGTCCTCTTTGGTCTTTTGTGTTCTGAGAAATTCTTTAAATTTCCTATGTCATGATTTTCATAATGATAAAATTGTATTCTTTTCAATATCTTTTTTTCAGTGAAGTAGGACGGATAGCATATTTAGTCTTTTGAAGTTTCATTAAACTGTTTTATGGCCTCATCTCTCTCTTTTTTTTTTAGGTTGTTTTTTTTTTACAAGGCAAATGGGGTTAGGTGGCTTGCCCAAGGCCACAAAGCTAGGTAATTATTAAGTGTCTGAGGCCGGATTTGAACTCAAGTACTACTGACTCCAGGGCCGGTGCTCTATCACTGCGCCACCTAGCTGCCCCCCTCATATCTCTTGTAGTAGATATATTGAATATATTGTGTATAATCACCTACCTGACCATAAATTATCACATCAACCTGATTAACTTTTATAAACTTCAAAGTATAATTATAATAAATATTTTAAATGCTCTTGACAAAATTAGATGAATAGAAATTGAAGAACAGTAATTAATTAAGGTTTAGAATAACTACCTGTGTATATAAATTGATCAGTATTCCTTATCCTTGAAAACTATAAAGAATTTTTCTATGTGCATTATTGGTTATTATAATAGCATTGATGTATCAAAATTACTATTCAAGAATACTTTATACCTAAAGAAGTTTCTTTTTGGGGGGTGAGGAGGGAAACTGAACCCTATGAATTCATTGGTTTGTGGTCTAGGAAGCTCCAGATAAGAACTTCTTTTACCAATACAGAGCTACACTTTTCCTTTAATCTAAGAATTTTAGGTCTTAGAGAACTTAGTAGGGGAAGGGGAAAGAAGTTATATAGTCTTTGAACAGTCAACAAGGATTTTTTTTCCTCATGGCTCTTTTGTGCTAGGCTCTAGGGGCACAAAGACAAAAGTTTCACATTTACAAATTGTTAAGTAGTTTTTCATCCTGCTCAACTCTTTGTGCTTCCAATTGGAGTTCTCTTGACCAGTTTCTTTTCCAGCTCATTTTACAGATGAGAAAACTGAGGCAAACAGGGTTAAGTAACTTGTCCAGGATCACACAGTATCTGAATCAGATTTGAACTCTGGAAGATGAGTCTTCCTGATTCCAGATCTGGCACTGTGCCATATTTTACATGCTAATTGGAGAGACTATATGTAACCATATAAGTATATGTAATATAAAAATGATAGTAAGATATTAGATATTCTTAGAAAGGAAGGTACTTCTGGATGGTGGGGACAGTTAATTCCTACTAAAGGTAGAATCCTTTTTGAGTATTTAGAAATATGGTTCTAAGAGGAGAACACAGATTATAGGTACTTCAAAGATTCAGAAATAGGAGATGGAGCATTCTGTATGAGAAATAGCAAATGGACTAATATGATGACTGCAGAATGGATGGAGGAGGTATGAAGAGCTTCCTTAGTCAAATCACTTAAACTTTCAATGTATTAGGTTTTAAGACCATTAGTTAGAGAGCACAAGCTGATCATCAGTGGGAAAAGGAGTCTCTTCATCTAAGAATTCCCTATATTGATGAAATCACAGATTTTTTCAAAATCATAGTGAATGTGAATAATGTGTTTGACAATTATAATGTGAATTGCTGTAAAGCAAAGAAATTGAAGGTGCACATATGTGTGTGTGTGTTTGAGTTCATGTATGTGTTAGAGGGATGGAATATGCAGAATGATTCAAAGAAATAGAAATTCTAGCTTTTTTCCTATCCTTTGTATCCCATGTGGTTACAAAAACCCTGATCTGAATTGACAGGAAAGTTAAAAGTAGGTCAGCGAGGGAATACAGATTTTGACAGATGGAGGCAAGAAGATATGTGATCCTAGAAGAGAGAGAGAGAGAGAGCAGCTCCACTTGTAATCAGCTGCCTGACAAGCCTTTGATAGGGAAATGCATATGGTTAGTTAAAGGGTGACAGCTAATATTATCCTTCAGGATACCTTATTTTGTTAGGACCTTGGCAGTACCTAAAAGACAGGCATCTGGCCATTCTATGACTTGCCATAACATCTTATAGTTAAACTCTTAAACCCTACTGTGTTACTTTAGGTGATTTTCTATTGTAAAGGAAAAGAAAAATTGAGCTCAGGCTGACAAGGGTTATGAAGAGGGATTGCAGTGTTTCTTCCCTGGAGAACTACAACAATAAGATAGACAACCATCTTTTTGGAAAGGCTGAAAAGTACTGTACTGACTAGTAGACTCTATGATATATTTTTTCCTTTCTTTTGTAAAAGTCTAAAATAACATACTAATGCAAAATTGGTGAACACCTTGTATTTCAAGTATTTTAAATTATTTTTGTTGAATAAATGAGCAAACAACCCTTTCAAATATATCCAGCAACCTGCAGTAATCTGAGAACTCAGAGCAATGTTTCAGCTATGAAAGAAATTCATTCTTTTCTCCTCACATGCCTTTTCCCTCTTACAAAAGCTCAAAACAGCAGCAGCAAAACTTAAAGCCTGTTAAATTGATTTTCTGATCATTTTGGTCAGTGACTATTATTGTCCCTGTTTTATAGGAAGGAGGATTTGGACACAATAAAGACAGGTGCTGAAATGATGAGTCCATTTTGCTTGTGTATTTGTTGATTTATTCTGGGCTTAGTTTGGGCAGATCTATATCATGGCTTCCTTTTCAAAGGTTCAGAATGCTTTTACACTTTAATCTGTTTGCTACAGTCCAAACTTAGCAGAGAATCATAGAATGTTTGTTACTGCTGGAAGGAACATTAAAGATGATCTGATCCAATTCTCTCATTTTGCAGATGAACAAACAGATTCAGAGAGTTCAAGCTACTTGCCTATGGTCATATTGGTAGTAACAAGAAGAATTGTAGGTAGAAAATTCTAAAAGATAGAATTGTCTTGTATAATATCACAAAAATGTCTTCATCTTTTAAAATCCTATTCATTAAAGGTCATTTCATACACATATTAAAGAAGCAAAGAAGGAGAAACTTTTATAATTATGTATAAGGCTGTGTTCACAACCAACCAATAAAGAAGATAAAACTGACAATTATGATTATATAAAATAAAAGTTTTTTGTAAAAAGCAACAACAAAATTTATGCAATTTAGATTACAAATATATAAGAATAAGGGTAATTCATCAATAAATAGGATATGTAATTTTAATTCTAAATAGAAGACGTCAAAACTATCCATAGCTGTATGAGAACATGCTCCAAAAATATCACTAATTAGAAGATCTAATGGAGGTTCTACTTCATAATCATCAAATTCGCAAAGAAGACATAAAAGGAAAATTAAAATTGTTGGAGGGAATGCAAGAAGATAAACATACTAATGTACCATTTATGGAGGTATGGATTGTTCTAGGTATTCTGAAAAGCAATTTGGAACTCAGCCTAAAAAAAATCCATGAATTATGTATACTCTGACCCAATAATACCAGTACTAGACTGATATCATCCCACAAAAGATCAAATAATAATTGCAAATATTTATGTAGTATGTTAAAGGTTGCAAAATACTTCATAAATATTATATTGATACTGGGAATTAGATCATATTTTACCCCCATTTTTGAGATGAAGAAACTAAAGCAAACAGAAATGAAGTAACTTCCCCAGGGAAACAAAATTTGTATGTATCTGAGACAGGATTTGAATTTGGGTCTTTCTGACTCCAGTTACAGCTTTCTACCCATTAAGTTACCTAGCTACTTCAGAATGAGGGAAAAACAAACCATTTTGTACAAAACATCTACAGAATCACTTTTACTTGTAACAAAGAACTGGAAACAAAATGATGCTTATCATTTGGGGAATGATTAAACAAAGTGTGGTATATAAATTGAATGATACAAGATCATACTGGAAAAAAATGACAAAAGGGATGGATTGAGAGAAATCTGGGATTAAATACAAACTGATTCAAGGTGAAATTAAAATAATCAAGAGAACCATTTATACAGTAATTTATAGACTAATAGTTGCACTGTGAAAAAACAACTTTGAAAAAACTGATCTATATTACCTACTTTCTGACCCAGCAGTGGGGAGATTAGAGATACATATTGAGACATAAATATCAGCCATGATCACTGTGGATTTGTTTTGCTCAATTATGCCTATGTACTTCAATTTTTAAAAATAATAGCATAATGAAGGTTTTGAAAGGAATGGAATATAGTGATTAAAAAAGAAAGAAAGAAAAGAATTATTGGGGAATGACTGAACAAGTTGTGATATGTGATTGTGATGAATATTACTCTGCTATTAGAAATGATGAGCTCAACAATTTTAGAAAAACAAGGGTAGACTTGCACAAAATAATGAAGAGTAAAAGGAGAACAAAAGAACATTATCTATATATCAATAGCAATATTGATTTTAAGAACAACTCGCGTGAATGATATTTTGACTATTATAAATTTCCAAATTAACAACAAAAGATGTATGAAGGAAGACATCTGCATCCAGAGAAAGAAGTAATTTTAAAAAAAGTATGCATAAGATGATTTTACACACACACACACACACACATTTGTATCTAATAGGTTCCATCTTGAGGGTAAGAAGTAGGGAGCAAAAGGAAGGAAGAAAAAATTCACATGATAACTTTATTATGTATTTAAAAGGAATAGTGAGTTGTATATAAAGAGATTTTCAATTTCATTTGCAATCATCTTTTTTATTATATTATGTGAAATAAATGTTCATTTTATTCCAAATTTAATAACAAAACAAAAATAAATTAAAATGCGTGAAAGAAAACAGGAGGGGTTTCAGAAAGGCACATAGATGAGCAAGGGAAATTCTTGAAATAAACTGATTTTATTATATGACAACAAGAAATGTTGTTGTATATAATGGACACGAGAGGTTCATATAAATATTCTTTTTCTGTTCTTCATATTTAGAAATCTTCATTTTTGCCATTATTCATCAAGCTTAGAATAACAAAAAGTTACCTTAAGAATAGACAAATATTAAAAAAAAGAATAGACAAATAGAGAGCCAAGATGGCATCCTGAAGGAATTCCCAGAAAGTTGTTTCCCCCAAAACTCCAAAAGCCATCAAATTATGATTCTCTCCAAAACTTAGAAGGGCAGAACCCACAGAAAGACTGAGTATTACAATTTCCCAGCCCAAGACAACTTAGAAGTTCTGCAGGAAAGGTCTGTTTCACTGGGACTAGGGGTTGGAGAGAGCCTCTACAAGTGCAGCCACAGCCACAGATGCAGCTCAGCACGGCCAGGAACCTGGGTCAGTGGCAGAGGGAGTGGTTTCCAGACCTCCTGGCCCAGGGATCACTGGGAACAGCCTGAAGGGGTAGTGAGAGAGAACTCTGCCACCAAAGTGAGTGTAGAACAAGTGCCGGCCTCAGAGCGGTCCTGTGGTGAGGACCTGCAGCAGGAATAAGGGAAACCAACCTGAACCTCCAGAGCAGCCCACAGATGATAAGGGGACCAAGGGAGACTGAAGAGGTCTCTCTGCTCTCCCTGGGGCAGGACTCAGCTGTTTGCCCACACTCAAATCCAGGTTGCAGTTGGGGCTCCCAAACCACCATAGCTGATCAGGGACCTTCTTCACAGCTCCAAGGCAGAGGGGAGGGTCTGTGGTCATCTACATACCAAAATACAGGCAAGAGAGCAGTCTGAGCCTCTCATAAGACCTTGAAGAAATTAATGTCCCTGTGGGTTGTCCCAAACACTCCCCCCCTCCAAGCCTGGGAAGTGTGGTGAATCAGTCATAGGATGAGGAGATGAGCAAACAAAAGAAAAAGAAGAATCTGACCACAGAAAATTACTTTGGTCCCATGCAAAATTCAGAAGATGACAAAATTGAAGCTTCTGTATCCAAAACCTGTAAGAGAAAGAGAAAATGGACTCAGGCTATGGATAAGTTCAAAAGAGACTTTGAAAAGCAATTAAGGAAGGATGAGGAAAAACTGAGAGGAGAAATGAGATGAATCATGAAAACCAAGTCAGCAGCTTGGTGAAAGACATACAAAAAAAAAATACTGAAGAAAATAATATGTTCAAAACCAGTTTAGGCCAAATGGAAAAAGCAATGCAAAAAGGTAAATGAGGAGAAGAATGTCTTAAAAAGCAGAATTGACCAACTGGTAAAAGGAGATAAAAAAGCTCTCTGAAGAAAATAATTGTTTCAAATTCAGAATGGAACTGAAGGAAGCTGATGACTTCGTAAGAAATCAAGAAGAAATGAAACTATTCCCCCCAAAAAACCCAAATTAGAAGAAAATGTGATATATCTCATTGGAAAAAAAAAACAACCGACCTTGAAAACAGATGCAGAAGAAATAGTTTAAAAATTATTGGGCTCCCTAAAAGTCAGGACCACAAACAGAGCCTAGACTTCATTTTACAGCAAAATTGCCCTGAGATCCTAGAAGCAGAGGGTAAAACAAAAATTGAGGGAATTCACCAATCACCCCCTAAAAGAGATCCCAAAAGAAAAATTCCCAGGAATATTATAGCCAAATTCCAAAACTCCCAAGTAAAGAGAAAATACTAAAAGGTGCCAGAAACAAACAATTCAGGTGCCATCGCTCTATAATCAGGATTACATAGGATCTGGCAGCATCTTTATTAAGGGTTTCTAGGGCTTGGAATATGATATTCTGGAAGGCAAAAGAGCTTGGTTTACAACCAAGAATCAACTTCCCAGAAGAACTGAACATCCTCTTTCAGGGCAAAAGATGGACTTTCAGTGAAACAGGGGACTTTTCAATCTTTTCTATTGAAACAACCAGAGATGAACAGAAAGTTTGATCTCCAAGTACAGGACTCAGGTGAACCATGGAGAGCGTGAACAAGAAGTACTAACTATGAGGAACTTATTGATGTTGAACTGTTTGCATTCCTGGAGGGGAAGAAGATACTGATAACTCATATGAACTTTCTCATTTATTAGAATGTTTAGAAGGAGCATATATAGACAAGGCACAGGAAGGAGCTGAATGTAATGGTATAATATAGTTAACAGATGTAGTCAATGGGTGATAAAGGAAAGTCCTGGAAGGAAGAGAAAGAAGAGGAAGAAGGAGCTAAAATATTTCACATAAGAATGGGGGAATGTGAAGGGGAATGAGTTAGCCTTCATTCTCATCAGAAATGGTTCAGAGAGGAAATAACATACAAACTTAATAGAGTGAGGAAATCTATCTTACCCTAGAGAAAAAATGAGAAGAAAGGGATGGGATAAGGGGGAATACAGGGAGGCAAGGGGGGAATAGGTGATATAAGAGAGGGAAGAATGTGGGAGAGGGTACTCAGATACAACACACTTTTGGACAGGGTCAGGATGAAAGGAGAGAGAGAGAGAGAACAGAATAAATGAGAGTGGGGAAAAAGAGAGTGGAGGGAAATACAGCTAGTAATAGCAAATGGGGGAAAAATATTGAAGTAGCTTCTATGGTGGACTTATGATAAAGAAGCTAACTTAACCCAGGGATAGAGCCATTGGAATCTGAATAGAGACTGAAGTACACTTTTTTCCTCTCAGGTTTCTCATCTTTTTTGGGGGAAGGAGAGCTTATGCTTACTCTCACAACAATATTATTGTAAGAATATAAAATAAATAAACCAAAAACAGACAAATATTATTTATTTTTGAAGGTCCTATTCTGTGAAGACTTCACTGGTTATTGTAACCTACTTAGTAGAATTGCTTCTTTGCATGAAGTGCCAATAACATTCATGATATGAACCACTCACATGACATCTCATACAGTTTCCTCTATTTTTTGTCACTTTTTTTTTTGTTTTTGCAAGGCAAATGGAGTTAAGTGGCTTGCCCAAGGCCACACAGCTAGGTAATTATTAAGTGTCTGAGACCAGATTTGAACCCAGGTACCCCTGACTCCAGGGCCAGTGCTTTATCCACTGTGCCACCTAACCGCCCCTTTTTTGTCACTTTTTACAGATGTATGTACAACCCTTATGTTATAGACTGTCTCAGAAAACAGAATCACTGAATTCAAGTATTAGAAGGAATTATAAAAACTATCCATTGCAAACCTGTATCTGCACAAGAATCCTTTCTATTTCAGACACAGTCTCTGCTTTAAGATTTTCAGTAAAGGAGAACACACTACCTTTTGAACAGGCTATTAGTTTGGGAAAGTTCTAATTGTTAGTAAGTTGTACCCCCTTCCTCCCCCCCCTGCAAAAAAATTAAGCCTTAATTTTTGCATATGTGAATTTCTTAGTTCTTTTGATGTCATGTAAACCAAGTGCTCCCCCATCTATATAATTATAACTATAATTATAATAAATAAATAAACATTAAGTGCTTATCATTCCAGACCTAAACTAAGTACTTACTAAGGATCCAAAAATCCACTCTCAAGGAGTTTACAGTCTAAAACATATAAACAATTATGTACAAACAATCTGAATTCAGGATAACAGGAGATAATTAAAGGAGGGGAGGCATTAACATAAGGGGAATCAGAAAAACCTTCTTGTAGACAATGGAATTTTATCTGATAATTAAAGGAAGCCAGGGAATCTAAGAGGTAGAGATGGGGAGAGACAGGTCTGGGGGACAGCTGGTGAAAATGTCTGAAATTGGGAGCTGGAAGTAGTTTTTGGAAGGAATGGAAAAGAGACCAGTGTCACTGGATTCCAGAATTCATTGAGGTTGGTGATGAAAGGTTAATGAAAACTAGGGAGATCAAGGTATGGGGATGGGGCTAAGTTATGAAAGACTTTGAACTCCAATTTAAAATTTTGTATTTGATGTTAGAGATGATAGGAACCCACTGGAATTTATTGACTATGAGGGTGATTGTTGGATCTATTTTTAAGTAAATCACTTTGGTGGCTGAATAGGATATAAATTGGAGTGGGGAGAAACTTGAGGAAAGGAGGCTATTGCAATAAAAGAGAGATGAGGTAAAGAGAGCCTGCACTAGAGTGATGGCAGTATGAGAGGAGAGAAGAGGGCAGATAAGAGCGATGTTGCAGAGGTGAAATCAGCAGGCTTTGGCAACAGATTGGATATAGTTTTGGGGTATGTGTGAGAGTTAGTCTCTTTTTATTCTTCTCTGATCAATTTGATCAATTCTGAGTAAATGAGAAGCTGGTCCTGCTGCTCAGACAGCTGCAGTTCTGACAAAACTGTTTATCATCTTAGGTTCCCTTGAGCTCTTGAGCAAATTGAAAAGGGTTCATGTACTTTAAAGTTATGGTATCTTTAAACATATTTTCCATTTTTTTTTACTAACTTTGCTTACTGCTGAATATCTTTCATCTTCCCTCTGTTCAGAATTTTAGGTGGAGGGTTCTTAGCAGCACTCTATACACATAAAGTGATTACACAGTACTTTCAAACATTCATACAATATAGCAGACAGATTTTCCATTTTTAAATATATGAAATGCATCAAGTATAGATCCTCTGAGGCCTTTGGCAGTCGTATTTGGAAGGTTCCCTTGTTCTTATTCCCTGCCACTCCTAATTATTATCATAACTACTAACATTTTTATATAATTTTAAGGTACTGTTCTTAACCTACTGTAGTCCAGAGTCCAATTTCTTCTCTTCTAGGACAACAGTATCTTCTGAGAATTCAGATATTCCTATAAAAGAAATCTACTTATATAGTAATATAAATAAAATATAATAATAATATAATTGTACTTAGGTAAGATTTGTCTTAGGTGAGAATTTGGTAAGGACCTCTGTTAATACTTATGATGAAATAACTATAACTGGGACAAAAAGGAACATTCTACTGCTTTTTCTACTTTTCTACCATTCTACCTTTCTCTCCTAAGAATTTTTTAGAGTGGCTGAAATAGAGAGAATTTGTGATTATTTTCTATGTATCTTTCTTACACAATATCTCTGTAGGAAATTGGAAAGGGTTTGTTGCTTTAAAAAACTCCCACTGGGAACCATTTGCAGGCTACCCTCCTGAACTTTTGGACTCAATATGGACATTGATCTGAAGAGTCTTCTATGATCATATCATGACTTTTTGCTAGTCTTAACACTCCAAGTGTTTGCTAGGTATGCATTCATTAATCAATCAGTCAATTAACAAACATTCTGTTATACCAGTCCTTTGACAACTGAAAAAAATTATTTTAGCTTCTTATTTTACCAAGATCCCTCACAATAGAAAACCTACCAGATCTATAGCCTAACAATGCTTAAAAGGAATGCTATCCAGAGTCAGCTCCTACAAAGACCAATGACGTTCAATATTTTGATGCAGGTACTAGATGAGCTAAAAAATGTAACTTATATGAGAGGTTTTAATGGAAAGAAAAGATATTGCAGATTGCTTTTGAAAGAGGTACCAAATATTTGAAGCATGTTAATAGTGAGAAGAGTACTGGTTTTTCAGTCAGAGGACCTAGGAGGCCTTGAGCAGATCACTGACCTGCCCTGAGACTCAATTTCCTCATGTAAAATGAGGATAGGGTTAATCTAGAAAGATGTTAAAGTTTCTTCTGCTTGTAGATGATTTGTCATGAATATTGGGTGCAGAGTTCAATAGGGAGGGCAGATGAATGTCCAGATTTCTTAGAAATATGTAGAAAGGTTGCAGGCACTGTAATTTGTTTAATTTTTCTACCCCAAAATAGTTCTTAAAGTTAAGTTCTCAAAGAGAACAGGGAAGGGAAAAAGCTTTTATATTTTGTCTACTCTACACTAATGGGTTGTTTGGGGGTAAAGAGGAAAGAATGCAAGGCCTGGAGGATCTGAGTTCAAATACAACCTCAGACAGTAGCTCTGTGACCTTGAGCAAGTCACTTAACTCTATTTGCCTCAATTTCCTCATCTGTAAAATGAGTTGGAGAAGGAAATGACAAGCAACTCCAGAATCTTTGCCAAGAGGATCCCAAAAGGGCATCAGAGGACTTATACTTGATGCATTTCATTTGTGCACTTTTACAGACATTATCTGAATTGATCCTCTTAACAACCAAACAATGTAGGTGCTGCTATTATTCCCATTTTATATTTGAGGAAATTGGGACAAATGGAAATTAAGTGATTTGTCCATAATAACACAGTTGGTGTCTGAAGATTTTGATCTGATTTCTATCCACTGCACTATCAACTACCTTCTAAAGAAGTTTACCTACTTACCAGGGATGAAAGGCTGACATGAGTAGATAACGTAAAAACTATTGTTCTGGATAAATGATCTTCTTGATCTAAATATCATGATGTCATTAGAAGTCTGAGCAGATAAATACAGAATCTGTGAGAGATACTAATTACAACTACATTTTGTGTTGGATCTCTTAACATCTCTTAAAAGTGTTTTTGGGGAGGGAATAAAAATACACCTCTGACAAGAATAAAAACAAGACTGAAGGTATCTAGGAGTGAATGTATGGTCATTCCATGTTCATTGAATAGTAAAGAGATAAGCTAACTAATATAAATAATGATTTAAGGAGAAATGAGTAGGATAAAGTTGGAGTACTTTGAAGGTGAATTCAGAGGAGTTTAGACTTTCTTTAGCAAGAAAGAAAAAAATCAATTGAATTCTTTGAAATAGACAAAATGATTAAAATTCTATTTCAAGAAAATGAATGTGGTAATAGTATATGGAATGAACTAAAAAGATAGATGAAAACCAGGGAGACTGTTTGGAAGACTATTGCAGTTACCTATTCTGGATGTTTTGAATATAGACTGACACAATTACAACAGGGATGAAGAGAAAGGGATAAATCATAGTGATATTTGAATGAAACTTTTAAAAGCTCCCAGATGAAATTGACTCCCCAGGGGCAGCTAGGTGGTGCAGTGGATAGAGCACCAACCTGGAGTCAGGAGTACCTGAGTTCAAATTCAACTTAAGACACTTAATAATTGCCTAGTTGTGTGACTTTAAACAAGTCACTTAACCCCATTGCCTTAATAAATTTTTATTTTTTTAGTGGTTTTTTTTTTTCCCACAAGGCAATGGGATTAAGTGGCTTGCCCAAGGCCACACAGCTAGGTAATTATTAAGTGTCTGAGGCCAGATTTGAACCCAGGTACTCCTGACTCCAGGGCCGGTGCTCTATATCTACTGTGCCACCTAGCCACCCCCTTAATAAATTTTTTAAAAAAGAAATCGACTCCCCAAAATTCAATGTGCTGAACTGGAACCAGGTAACATCTGAGCATGCTCTGTATAACTTTACTTATAAAGGTTAAATAGAATATGCTCCAGCAGGGATTCTTTCCCCAAGGTCTGTGGACTTTAGCACATAATAAGGTCTTAATATATGTTTATGAATAAATTGGTTGTTTTAAAAATATCTTGATAACTATATTTCAATATGGTTGGTTTCCTTGATAATCTAATGTATTTCACTTTTATGAATTCAAAAGCATTACTATGAGAAAGGATTCGTAGGCTTCACCAGAAAACCAAAAGTTTCCATTAAATGAAAAGTTTAAGAACTCTTGCTCTAAAGACTTTTCCCATTAATTTATATTTTTGATAAATTAATTTTTGATAATATGCTCAAGGGAAAAGATTGGAGTAGAGATCCTAATTAAGACATGTGCAGTTCAATAATAGACTTTGAACATAGCATTCCTTTCTTTTCATAACAACCTAAAGGAGAAATTCTAATGGTGAGAAATCTTTAGAATTTAGATATGAGAACTTAAAAAGGAGCTAGTCCTATGCTCTCATTTAACAGAAGAGGAAAGATAATCAGAGAGGACCCATGGAGTAATAAGTGGCAGAACTTGGGTTACAACCCCAAAATTCTGACACTCCAAATCAATTGTTTTTTCTACTGTATTTCTCCTAATTTAAGTAGTATTAGAATGGAATCATGGTGGGCAAGTATTTTTCATTGCCCATCAAATCACTGTGTAGGAAGATGTCTTCTTTTCCTATTCATAATTCTATTCCTGACAGAGAAATAACAAACCATCTGCCAAAATGAATTAATTCTTTGCCATTAGCACTAGATTTCACTCCCCATGTTTCATTTTCCCCAAAGAACTGACTGAGCTTCTTAGAAAATGAACAGTTCTCCTGTTCATTTCTAAACCCCTGACTGAATGACCTTCCTAAACGCAAAGTTCTGTTCAGTAGCCTTCAGTGATTCTCCATGGATCAACAGGATGAAGTTTAAACATCTTGAATGGCTAGAATGGCTCCCAAAATCTATTATAGTGTTGTACTGATTTAACTTTCTGACTTTATCTCCCATTATGGATGTATTTTCTGCTTTGCCCAAATTAGGTTGCTTCCCTTTCTCTAACATTGCATGACATTTTCCCAAAACTAGTGCCATTGTTCACTTCATTCCATAAAACGTTATGATTCCCTTCTCTTGATGTTTGTCTATTGAAAGCTTGGTCATCCTTCAAGGATAGCCTCAAAAACTACTTTCACAAAACTTTATTGAATTCTCTGAGTTGAAAATCCAGTCCCTGAATTCTTGTATCATTGTATTTGAACCATTCTAATAGTGTCTACTGTATTGTAGTTTTTTTATTGTAATTAACTGTGGTCTCCAAACCTAAGGACAGACTCTAGCTTGCTCCTCTTTGTATTTTCCATAATGCCTAGCTTAGTCTCTTGCAAATGAAAAGTGTGTAATAATGATCAGTGAATTAAAATAATACCTGAATTTATAGGGTAATTTAAGCATGGTCTCTCATTTGATTCTTCTAATCTTGTGAAATATTACAAATATTATTACCACCATTTTATAAATGAGAAAATTGGGGCTCAGAAAGATTAGAAAACTTACCCTTGGTCACATATCTAGTAAGGGATCACTGACAGAGAGAACATTGACTCCTAGATTTAGAATTGGAGGGACTTCAGATGTCATCTAGACTAATCATCTTATGGTACTGATGAGGAGAAACTTGGAGAAACTAAATGTCTTTCTTGAGGTCACATTGGTAAGTGATGGGAAAAAAAGTAATCCACTACCTCTTGGGTCATTGCCAGTTGTCTTGACTTTTGGCTTGTTACTGGAGGAGAAAGTGAAGTTGACAACTTTGTACAGCTCTTCCTCACTTAAATCAAATTCACACACAAGTCATGACATCTTCCTCATTGATCCTTTTCAAGAACAAAGGACAAACACCACAACATTCAAACCAAGGTCTGCCAAAATTATTTGCAGTATTCTTTGAAATATCCCATGGTGACTTTCATAGAGCAGTCAATGCCCCAAGAGGATAGGATGCAAAATGCAAAAATTAATTAAACATTTATGTGACAATGTGCTAGGTGCTTGGGTATAGAAATAACAAAAAAAAGGTCATTCATACTTGAAAAGAGTTGTTATATTATACTTCAGTTTGGGAAGATATTCTGGATATTTGAGAATGTAAAGAGTTGAGATTTTCTTATTCTCCTTTAAAAAATGCTGTGTACTTTTCTGGGGAGGTTGAGGAGAAGAAACAAGATTCAAACTCTACTCTCAAGAGGCTAATGTTCATGAACCATATGATTGGGACTGCCTCATATATTGTAGGCACCTAATAAATCCTCAATAAGTAAAACAGTAGACTTGTTTATTAATAGTTTGCTTTTGAAATGGATAGAGAATTGCTTTTAATATATTTCTGGCTTCCTCTACTGGGATCTGCTGTCACTTCAAAACCTCAAATAGTTCACTATTGCTTAATGTAGAGTGACTTGAAAATGAGACAGAGGTCCAGGATGCGATCGGTTGAGAAATGCTGGAATAAATCCTGCATATTTCTAAGTAAATATTTTTATGAGTTATTAACTAAATTCACAAATAAAGATTCAACAGTACAGCAAGAATAATAGTAGTAATAATAATAATAAAAAACATCATTCTCCTTGGGCAATGAGATTATTCATAGGTAGTTATATTACATAAAACAACTCTTCTCATCAAGAATTATCCAATTGGGTAATCATGCTTTGCTTTATAGATTATGCTACATGTAGTGAGTGTAATGCAACTATATATATTCACTATTATTATTCCTGGTGTGAAAATAAATGAAGACAATAGAATGCATTATGCTCCCATGGAATTAATTTTTTCTCAGTATTCATGCCAGATTCCATTTATCCACACATAGCATAAAGAATGCTTTCACTTTAAAATGCCAGTTGAGAGAAAGACCAAATGAGGAAGAATAAAGCAAAAGCTTAAATGAGACCCAATTTCCACTTCCTTTTGGTCCTTCTGCATCACTTCCTATTGGGCAGTTAGTATATTCTTGTATAAGGTGTGAAATACCTCTGCTATCTTGGAGAGGCTTTGACCAAGACTCCTCTCTATCCCTCAGTGAAAGAGTTCTGGGCAGAAGTTGGGCATGGATATAACTGACTCTTTATGCAATTGCTTATGATAAAAATATTCATTTAAATAAAAATTTCCTAAAAGTAGTTCTGAAGAGTAGAAAAAGGAAAATATTATTATCCTTATTTTACAGGTAAAAGAATGAAGACTCAGAGAGCTATAGTAATTCATTCGATTTTTCCCTCATCACTTTAAGCTCCATACATAAGCTCTTATTGCTTTACCAGTTTTCTTACACCTTACCCCTCACTGAGTATTCCAGTCTAGCACCTTTGGCTTCTTGGTTCTTTCTTGAATAAGACAACTCCTTCTCTAGGCTCCATTCATTCTCTCTGGTTGTTCCTCATTCCTGGAATATTCTCCCTTCTCTGTTCTGACTATTGACCTCTTTGCTTCCTTTAAGTCCCAACTAAAATCTCACCACAGGAAGTTTTCCCTAAGCTCTCCTAGGTCCAGGGCTTTCCATTTTAATTATATCCTATTTATCTATATCTATCAATCTATCTTTCTATCTTTCTATCTATCTATCTATCTATCTATCTATCTATCTATCTATCTATCTATCTATCTATGTTATCTTGTGTATATTTGTTTCTGTGTTGTCTTCCCCATTCAATTGTAGACTCCAGTGAAGCATCTGTCTTTTGCCTGTTTTATTTTTTTAATCTCTAGTGCTTAGCACAAGTAGGTACTTATTAAATGATTTTCTGATTGATCAAGTCATTCCCTTACTCCAGAAACTACTTTCTTCCTTTTATTTCTATTGGTTGATATAAAATCTCATTTGTTTAGCATTTTAAAACCCTTCACAATCTCCTTCTCCTTACCTTCCCAGCCCTATTGTATATTACTCCTTATTGTTCTCTACTCAGTTCAATCAAACTGGCTTTGAAGTTTCTCACCCACAACACTCCATCTTATTCTTTGGTGCCTTTGCCATTCAGACTCTGCCCCATGATTTAAATAAATGATTTTTTCTTATCTCTACTTCATAGAATCTCTAGTTTTCTTCAAATTTTAGCCTCTACCTTTTTCATGAAGCCTTTCTTGATTCTTTCAAGTTGCTAGTGCCTCTCCTTAAAAAAAATTACTTTTCTTTATTTTACATGTATGTGTGTATGCATGAATTTATACATTATTTCTCTTGATAAAATGTAAACTGGTGAGGATGCAAAGACAAAAATAAAGCAGTTCCTAGTACCCACAGGGTTTGGCGCCTTCTAAATATTTGAGTGAAGATGACACAATTAGGATATTGCAAAGTCAGGCCTCTAATCAGAGTTTTCTGACTCCTAAGTCCAATATTCTTTTGGCAATGCCATGCTACCTCTACCCTGGCATTCTCTGATTGCTCTGGGATTAATTTTGAATTGGTGCAATGAAGGCACTTAACTGGTTACTGCAGAGATGCTAGTTAGCAGGAAATGATCCTTTAAAAAAAATTTAGGACAGTGAAAGAAAAAGATTTTTCTTACTTTTCTCTTTAGGAGAGCATATTCCTTGGCACTTTTCCTGAAGGGAAGGGGAAAATTAGATTCTGTGATACTAACTTACTCAGTGAGTTATGTTATTGACAGTCTATATAATTAAATGTTTTATTTTATTTTTTAGTTGTGCATCTTTTCTTCCTTTTGATGACCACATTTCTTGAATTTAAAAAATCAATTATTAAGCATTTATTTTTTTCTAACTTTCACCTCAACTCCTCTTGCTCAGGAAAGGAAGGGGGAGAGGCAAAGAAAAATTAAATCCTTATAACAAATAGGTATAGCAATCAAGCAAAACATTTCCATTTTGGTTATGCCCCAAAGTGTGTCTCATTCTATATATTTCATCTATCATATCTCTGTCAGGAGCTGGGACATTCTATTTAAAACAGAAAAGAGAGATAAATGATAACTCTTTATTAAAAACCTATTATGTGTAATGTTCCATAGACATGATCCATGCATGCCCTCAAGGAATAGAAAATCTGGTAGGGAAAATAAGATATATATATATATATATATATATATATATATATATACACACACACATATATATATATATATATATATATACATATGTTTAACATCTGGATCTCTCTGAGTCTATGGGGAGGTGATAAATGTTTTTCAGATGCACAGCTTGTGGCTAAACCTAAATTACAATTTTATCATGGTTTTACCCTTCTGGTAAGCTAACTTTCTATTAGAAGGTGCACAAGCAGTGTACTCAAGATATCCAAAAAGGAGAGATACTAGTCAGAGTCATAGTGCCACTCCCTGTTTTCTCCAGTTGCTTCACCACAGGTCAACAGACAGGTGGAATATATTAATAAAAGGATGGAAAGCTGCAAGTACCCTAAACAACTTCAACCACAATTTTCCTTGAGTGTCAAAAGTTTTTGGAGTCCATCCCTCTCTCACTGTTAATTTGAATATTTCCCCTTGTTAATGAGTTTTTGACTAGCCTAAATATACAGGTGATGATAATCAACCCCTCACTGCCTTAAGTATTATAGCAAAATGGCACCTCTAGATATTGGAAATGTCTGTGCTGTCAATTTCAAATAAAGCTAATTTGTTCCATTTTCAAATCAGTTAACCCAGTAACCTAATAAATAAATAGTATATTCCTCTTAAGGTTCCTCTGGGTACTTTTGTTGAAGTCCAACTGGGACCCTGACTTGGGCATCTTTAGTCAATTTTGGTCTTTCTATTACTCTGTAATGCTTATTATCCCACTCTGCAAAGAAACTGTTACAAACTGTCTCTTTTTTTCTTCAAATTTCCTCCACTTTCCCCTCTTCTATCTCCATCCTTTCTCCTGAGGATCTTGCCTCATATTTTATTGAGAAAATATGTATATGACTTCTTTCTTGTCTCACTCTCCATCTTAAAATTCCTTATCAACAATTTCCATTATCTTCTAGCTATGAGCATAGCCTTTTGGGGGAGTTTGTGTGTGTGTATGTGTATGTGTATGTGTATGTGTATGTGTATGTGTATATATAGTCTTTCTTCACATTACCACCTAGACATCGGTTAGACATTTCAAGCTTGATGACCACAGATAATCTCAAATTAATGTTCAAACTTCAGACTCAAAAAGACCCAAACAAAATCCTTTATCTTTCTGCCCAATTCCTATAATTTTCTGAACTTTGTTATTTTTTCAAGGACATCTCTATCTTTTTAATTCCTAATATTGCTTCTGATATTACCACTTCCCTGTAACTTTTTCAAGCCAGTTGTCTAATCAGTTGCCACTTTTTGGTGTTTCTACCTCCACAATATCTTTCCAATTTGTTCAAGACTCTCTATTAACATGGAAACTATGTTAATTCAGGCCTTCATTATCTCTCATCTAGACTTTTATAGTAACTTCAACTTTTTCTCCCTACCTCAAGTCTTTCCATTTTCTTTTTTGATTAACATTTTATTTTTCTAAATACATAATATGAAAGTTTTAACATTCATCAATATGCATATGTATGTTTTGAAGTTATAACATTTCCTTCTACCCTCCTTTCCCACCTTCCTCTCTTCAGTGGAAGTCAGGTTAATATTATACATATACATTTGTGTTAATCATGCTTACAGATTAGTTATTTTTGATATGAGGAATTAGTAATAAAGGAAAGAAATACATAAAAGATATTTTTTAAAAAAGTGAATATAGTGTTCATCAGATTCTGAAGGGTTTTTTTTTTGTTTTGTTTTTATTCCTTTGAATGGGGAAAGCATTGCCCATAGCTGGTCTAATAGGGTTGTCCTAGTTCTCTGAACCTCTGAGAGCAACTGCATCCATCAGGGTTCATCATCTCACAATGTTATTGTTAATGTAAGCCTTTTCATTTTTCTAAAGAGATAGTTCTGATTATAACATTTTTCCCTCCTAAATAATTTATAGTGGCTCCTTATTACTTCTTGAAATCAAAATAAACCCTTCTCTTAGATATTTAAGTGATTTTCATCTATATTTCTTCTTATTTTTCTTGTCTTTTTAGATATTGTTTCCCTACAAATACTCTACTGTCCAGCCTTATTGGCTTTCTTGCTGTTCTAAATTCATAATATTTGATTCTCTAATTTCTCTGCCTTTATATTTGCCATTTTTATGGCTAGAATGCACTCTTTTTTCTCTTCCTAGATTCCTTTGAACATTCAGTTTAAGTGCCACCAAGATGCTTTCCCTCATTTGCATATCTTCTAGATTATAGTTTCTCCAGATTATCTTTCATTTATTTTATTTTTAGCCTGTATTTATTTATTTATTTAAAATGACATTTCATTTAATGTCAATTATATGTTGAAATAATTTTTATCTTTATTTTCTATATATTCTGCATATTTCTATTTATAAATTTAGGTATATATGATTTTTCCTGAAAGATAAAATCTTGAGGACAGGAACTGATATTTGTCTTTGTATCCTTAATACCTATCATTGTAGGGACTTTGCAAATGCTTGCTGCTTGATTGATTGATCTTTCGACTCATGTCTATTCCAATCTACTAAATAATACCATTTTCTTCATTTCTACTCATAATGCAGCATCTCCCTCAATTCTCTCATCTTGGTATCTTCTGAATGGTATACGTAACATTTTTATTGCTGCTTAGAAAAAAACATTCAAGGAGAACATGTTGATTTGAAGTATAAGACATGGGACATTGAGTTTGAAGTAGTTCCAGCTCATAGTCCAGGAACAATCACTGTGGGAGTTCATTTGCTGGAAGAAAGTGAAATAGTCTGAATATCCATGGCTTATGACTAGAGAGAGTCTACATATGGAATAAGCAAATAATATTAGCTAGATCTGGTCTCCTTCTTTTCTAATATATCAAATTCAATAATCTTTGATTTGTTTTTGAGTTCATAAGGGCCAATGGCATAATGGTTTAAAAAAAATAAGCCAATTCTACCTCAGGAATGAACTGTCCTTCTAGAGACATTTCAGGTAGTAGTCTAAGAATTATTTATTCTTTCTTGATGTGAATGTTCTACATAGCTAATGGTCTATGACTTCTATTTAATTAATAAATTCATAATTATAAATCACTTTGTAAATAAATCTTAAAGTACCATATAAATACTAGCTGTTATTATTATCACTTTATTAAATGATTGCCAAATCCCTAATTTTTTTTATCATGTCTTCGTGATGTCTTTGAGAATTTGGCTATAAATTTGAGCCTTCATCTGAGACTTTTCTGGGAGGTCACATAAACCATTTTTAAAAAAATATCATGTCTAGATAGAACAGATAGCAACCTGGGGTATGGATTAACCACAAGATCACAGAGTCCAAATCATGACTTTGCAAATTGAAAGTTATATTAAAGGCAATTTAGTCAAATTTACACTCAAAAATTATCATCACTATGATTGGTTGATTCTTGTACTGTGTTATTGAAGAGGACCAAAATGACATCACTCTCTCAAGTTACAGTGTAGTGGACTGTGATTATCAGGTCAATATGAGCTCAGAATGCTCTATCATAGGTTGGACACAAATAGGCCATATGAACACCTGGAATTAATTTTCAAAACCAGCACATTTCATGTTTCCTTTAAGCTTCTTCAATTCTGCCTTGCTCATACAGCACAACACCCTCTCTGATGAGGGAATGCCTTTCAATTTCAAAATACAGTACTCAAAACTTCTCCATTTACTATAATTGATGGTTCCACATATGAATAGTGTTGTGCTGGCTGATGGAGCACCTGTGTTTTCTTGGTGTTAATTGTTAGATCAAAATTAGCACAAGCAACAAAGAATCAATCCATATTTTGATGCATCTCAGCTTCAGAGGCTTCAGTGAGTTCACAATAATCTGAAAACAGAAGATCATGCACTAACACTCCATCCACTTTGGTCTTGGCTTGTAGCCTTTTAAAGTTGAAGAATTTATCATCAAGAATTTACCAAAGCTGACCCCATGTTGTGTTCATTATCATTGAAGACATTTGATAACATGACTGAAAACATCATTTTGTAAATCTCAGTTGGAATAAGATCAGTACCAGGTGCTTTACCACATGAAAAGAAACAAAGGCATTCAGAAATTCTTCTTCTGTTGGAACTTTAGCTAAACAGATTGACTTTAGTTTGAGGTTAATAGTCAATGGCTTCTGCATTGATTGAAAATAATCTGTTAAGAACACTATGGAAGTTTTCAGTCCATCTCTCTAGGATCATTTCACTAATAAATGTGGCACTATCCATATTGAGTAGTTGAAATGCATCATATATCTTTGGCCCATAAATAGCCTTCAGGGCATCAAAAAAGCACTGTAGATTGTCGCTATTCACATAAAACTGAATTTCATCTGCCTTTTCACTGAGTGAAGAATCCTGTGCATCTCTGAGTTTCATTTCTGCTTTACTGTTGATGGAATTAAATACTGTCTTCTTAGAAGAAACTATCCTGCTGGCAAAGCTTGCAGAGTTCTCAGTTTTCATTTAGTATTATCTGTATCATTTTTTCTAATTGATATTTTATTTTATTTTTCTGATTATGGAAGTTTTTTTTTAACATTCATCCACATGCATATGAATATGTTTAAGTTACATAATTTCCTTTCACCCTCCCTTCTCACCCTTTCCCCCCTCAGTAGTGAATAGTCTGGTTAATATTGTACATACACATTTGTGTTTAACCTGTTTATAGATTAGTCATTTTCTGTTAGAGGAATTAGGGTTAAGGAAAAAGAGAGAAAACTATGAGATAGAAGAGAAAAACATCAGAGAATTTTTTAAAGGTGAATGTAGGGGGGTGGCTAGGTGGTGCAGTGGATAGAGCACCTGCCCTGCAGTCAGGAGAACCTGAGTTTAAATCTAGCCTCAGACACTTAATAATTGCCTAGCTGTGTGATCTTAGACAAGTCACTTAACCCTGATGCCTTAAATAATTTGAAAAAATGAATGCAATGTTTATTCAGATTTTGTAGGGGGTTTTTTGGGTGTTTTGTTTTGTTTTGTGGATAGCATTGTCCATAGCAAGTCTCCTAGGGTTGTCCTAGTTTTCTGAACTGCTGAAAGGAGCTGCCTCCAAGGTTGATCATCTTACAGTGTTGTTAGTGTGTACAATATTCTTTTGGTTCTACTCCCTTTGCTCACCATCAGTCCCTGTAATTTTTTCCATGCTTCTCTAGAGTCTGACCATACATGGTTTCTTATAGAATAATAGTATTCCAACAACAATCAATTACTATATATTTATTGAATACCAAATTAAATATTAATATAAATAAAGGTGCTGTCCTTGTTGTAAGATCACTTTAAGTGTCACGTAGTTCACAGAAATCAAAGAATTTGGGAGTTGTAAGAGAATTCAGTGACTACATAAAAGAATCCCTACTATAATATACCTAATAAGTAATCATCCAATATCAATTTAAAGACTTCAGAGAAAGAAGCCACTACATTTTAAGACAAGCCATTATGCACTTGGACAGCTCTGAGCATTAACAAGGTTTTCTGACATTAAATCTAAATTATTCTCTTTGCAACTTTTCATCCATTGCTCTCTGTTCTCTTGTGGTTCTACACTAACAAATTTAATATCTCCTTTTTGTGATAACCTTTCAAATATATAGCTATGAAGTTTCTTCAGAGTCTGATTTTCCTCAAGCTATATATGCCCAGTTTTTCAAACAATACTCATATGGCACAAACAGAAAACCCCATACCACCCTAGTTGTTCCTTCTGGAAACTTCAGTTAAACTCTGATACCCAGAACTAAGCACAAACTTCACAAGGGTAGAATAGGACAGAATGATCATTTCAATTTTTCTAGAAGCCCTGTCCAAGATTGTATTACCTCTTTTGGCTACCACATTGCACTGCTGATTGATATTCTACTTCTAGTCCATTAAAACTCTCAATTGGGAGGTTATATGTCCAGCAATCTTCCTAAATGTGACAATCTCTCTAGAGTGACAAGAGAAGAGATTGGTTTTCATGGTGGAAATTGAAGTAACAGCACAGAGAGATAGGAAATTCCTTGGAATTAGGAAGAGATGGATTCAAATTCCATGGTGTGAATCTTGACTGTTGTCACTGAACCTTTCAATACCCTAAGCCACTGTGTAAGTTGCAGATTTTCAGGAGTTCTCCATGCCAATGAAATTACAGATCTTATGAAAAAAACATAACTGCAAAGTCAGAAATATTCTGCTTTCAGGGAAAAGATGTTTCATAGTACTTTTAGAGATATATAGGCCAAGGCAGAATTTCTATCATCTCAAAATTAGGGACCTGAATCCCATTTTTTAAATATATAACAAGTAAATATATGGTATGGCAGACTTGTAAAGGAAGCAAGAAAGAGAGATATACTTACATAGATTCTCTGGCTGCCTTCTCAGGTGGTCAATACATGTGTACACATACATAAAACATCAGGTAGAGGGGATTAAAAAACCTCAGTAACAATTGTAAATGTAATCTTTGCCATGTACTCAGTTCACCTGGGCACATTTCTCATTCCTAATCAAGATATGCCTCAAAGTTTTGGGGTTTTGCAATTAGATTACAAAAAGAGGCAGTGATTGCCTAGCTTAATTAAATGATGTCTCCTTGAGTTGTAGTCTTTTGTATGGCCAATTTACCTGTTCCCTATCTTACTATAGTTCCCTTTGGTTACCCTAGTAATCATACCCAAAAAGTCACTCTATTTCCTAGTATGGTAATGGGCGCAAGAAGAGTCACTGGATGTGATCGATATGATTCAACAACAATAAGGATCCTAAAAACTATGAATGTACAAGGAGGAGGTTCTTTGTTCAGATACCCATAGAGAAGGGGGCAGAAGGAGGGAGAGTAGTTGCCAGATATCAGGGAGATATTTCTTTTTTTTTTAATTTTTATTTATTTAAGACAATGGGGTTAAGTGGCTTGCTCAAGATCACAAAGCTAAGTAATAATTGAGTGTCTGAGATCAAATTTGAACTCAGATCCTCTTGACTCCAAGCCTGGTGCTCTATCTACTGCACCACCTAGCTGCCCCAAGATATTTCAAGGTATCAAAGGTGCTCTTAAAAAAAAGAAAAAAAGTCTTTGGGCAAAAACTATAATGTTCTTCAGGCAAAACTTATTTAGATGTTGTAATGTCCTGTTTTCCTATGAGATTCTAGCCACTTAATATAAAAGACTTTATCTTTGAAAGCTGAGTTCCTATTTATAGAAAGCAAAGATCAGATAATTAAGTATTTTAAAGATAATAATAGGACCTTACCTACTGAAACCTTCATGAAGTGGAAAAATTTCTGTCAGTATTAGATTGATATTTAACTAAAACATTTTTAAATGTTTATTATATTTCTGGCATTGTTATAAATACTGGATTTAAAAATAAAAGCCAACATGGTATCTCTTGCCCTCAGGAAGCTTACATTTTAAATGAGGAAGAGCACATGTAAAATGGTGTGGGAAAAGGAGTGCCTAATGGTTCTCTATGGGGTGTTGAGTGTAGAAAGACTATCTCTGAGTGTGGAGAACAGGTTCCCAGACAAGATAATGCAGAAGACTCACTAATCAGTCAGGGATGGAGTTCAACATTCCATTTGGGTATTATAATCTGAGAATAAGGCCATGGGAAGGAGACTTGAAGGAGATAGTATAAAGAACAACTATTGCTCAAGAAATCATTTGCTATCATAAGTGACCCTTAAAAGTTTATGGAACAAAATCAATGCATCCAAGATTAAAAGAAAACCCGAAAGCTCAGAAACAATTTTCACAGCTGGTGTTTCTGAAATAGGTCTCATTTCTAAAATAAATAGAAAATTAAATCAAATTTATAAGATTACAAGTCATTCCCCAATTGATAAATGAGCAAAGGATACTAACAGGCAGTTTTCAAGTGAAGAAATTAAATACGTGCGTGTGTGTGTGTGTGTATTCATATGAAAAATGCTCCAAATAATTATTGATTGGACAAATTAAAATAGCTATGAGGTAATATCTCACACATTTCAGATTGACTAAGATGACAAAAAGATAAAATGATCAATTTTGGAGAGGTTGTGGGAAGACTGGGACATCAATACATTGTTGGTGGAGTTGTGAACTAATCCAACCAATTTGGAGAGCAATATGAACTATACCCAAAGAGCAATAAAACTGATCATACCCTTTGACCCAACAAAACCAATACAAGGCATATATCTAAAAGAAATCATAAAAATCAGAAAACTCCTACATGTTCAAAAATATTTATAGCAGCTCTTTATGTAGTGGCAAAGAATTGGAAATTGAGGGAATGTCCATCAATTAGGGAATGGTTGAACAAGTTATGGTATATGAATGTTATGAAGTACTATTGTTCTATAAGAAACCATGAATGATCAAACTCTAAAGAAATGTGGAACGAATTACAGGAACTGATGCTGAGAGAAGGGAAGAGAACCCAGAGAATATTAAAGTGTTAATATTAACACATTAACACATTAGCAACAACATTGTGAGTTGATCAAATATGATGGATGCATCTCCTCTCAGCAAGTCAGAGAGCTAAGACAATCCTGGGAGAACTGTTATGGATAATGCCATCCACATCCAGAGCAAAAAAAACCCCAAACAAACAAAACAAGAATCTGAATGAATACTATGTTCACTTTTTTAAAACTTCTCTTGTTTTTCCTTCCTATCCCATGGTTTTCTTTCTTTACCCCTTAATCCTAATTCCTCATGAACAAAATGACTAATATGTAAATAAATTAAAACGCAAATATACATGTTCAACTTTTACTATTTTCTGTCGAGGGGAGAGGGGTAGGAAGGGAGGGTGGTAGAAAAATGTGTAACATGAATATGCAAGTGAATGAATGTTGAAAACATTTTATGATTTATAATTGGAAAAATAAAATAAAATATCAATTAAAAATATATAGAGAACAATTTGAGAGGAAGTTAATGTGAATAAGTCCAGACAAGTGAGGAGGTACCCACCTTCCAATGGGAATTAAAACTGCATAGGGGGAGTCTGCAAAAAGCCTCTTCTGAGTTATGAGAGCATAATTTCAGGCAGAGGTAGTTCCCCCTCATCAGACTCATTTATTTAGAGCTAAAAGATACCTCAAAGAATATCTTCTCTCACTTCTATATTTTACAGAGAAAAGAGAGGCCTAGAGAGTTTGTAATTTGCTTAAATTCTCATAAGAAGTCGATAGCAATGTCTGAATGCAAACCTAGGCTTTGATTACAACTCTGGAACCGTTCACTGCAATTGTTTTTGTCTTCAAAATTTTTCAACTATTTATTGGTAGACTTTTTTCCCTGTGGTGTCATTAGTGGGGGTTGAGGTGGGAAATGCCCTCTGATTTAATGGTGGAATTCAGTGGAAAAGGTATAGCATGCTTTTAGAAGTTCTCTTTCTACACAAAATTTTGGAATGCATCTATTTCTAAAAGAGAGACATATATAATATATTGATGGAGAATGTAATCTGTCTTTTAGTAACAGATGAAACCCTGAGATATCTTTGAAAGAAAAAACATATCTATTATCCATTGAAAAATAATGCCAGTTATTTGGGAAGAAAGTATAAGCTGCTTTTGAAACAATAAACAATTTAAAAGGGAAGTTGTTGATGTTTTGCATGGCTTTACATATCTAAAGTGTATGCTAATGTTTTACCTTCTCAATGGTGGGGAGGGGCTGAAGGTAGAAAAAAGAACTACAAAAATTTTTAAATTATTGTTCAATAAATATTTTTAATTAAAAAAAGAAAGTGAGGATATTGATTATGAGTGACTGCTATATATGCATGTAGGTATAACAGAAATTACTGTTTTCCAAACTAGATTCTTAATTTGAGAGTTGATACTTTAACTTCATTTACAGAGTTTGACATTTTTCAGTTCTTCAGTTTCTAGTCCAGTAAAAAAAAGATAAGCCTCAAGAATGATAAAGTCCCTGGATCTATTTCCTTATCTGATTAAATTTTCAAGGAGAAAGGAAGTTATACAGTTAGCCAAGCTTAAGAATGAGGGAGGGATAGGTGAAAAGGAAGAAAGTTTTATGCTTATGAATACATGAGAGGAAGGAAGTTGATATATAATTGATAGAAGATTGGACTTGGAGTTTGGAAGATCTAAGTTCAAATACACCCTCAGTCACATACTATGTGTGTGTGATCTTGAGTCAGTTATTTAACATGTCTGCCTTTATTTCCTCATCTGTAAAATGAGGACAAAAATAGTGCTTTCCAGGTTGGCAGCAGTTTATAGTCTGCAGATAGCATGAAATAAGACTGGAAGGGTAGGGCAGTGTCACATATGGTAGAGGACTTTAAATATCAGGTACAAAAATTTTTTACCTTATTCAGTAGGCAATTCAGTACAAAATGAAAAAAATTAATTGGAAGCATATCTTGATTAGATCTTTTCAAGGGTACTATTTACCAGAAAAATAAATTATACAAGAGGAAATTTAGGCTTAGTTGAAGTCAGTTGTTTAGCCTGTCTGCCTCTATTTCCTTATCTGTAAAATGATGACAAAATTTGTGCCTAATTCCAGGATTGTTGTGAGGTTAAAATAAGATTATTGTAAATTGCTGGCAAATCTTAAAGCACAATATAAATGCTTCTCATCATTATTCATATATTGTGAGATTTCAGTATTTCTTCCATTTTCAGTTCTTTTTCTATATCTATATCTATATCTATATCTATATCTATATCTATATCTATATCTATATCTATATCTATATCTATATCTATATCTATATCTATATCTATATCTATATCTATATCTATATCTATCTATATATTCCATATTGTCATTAAGAAGATTATCATCGCAGCTACTCTGACTTTTCATTTTTCATAACTACTGGCAAGATAAAAAAAAATCTTTCAGCTTGTAGTTGTCAAACTGTCAAGGAAGTGCTACCTGGCTTTTACTAGATAGTTTTTGGACTATAATCCTGACCCTATTAGAACTAAGATCAAAAGATTGTAGGCTTAGAGCTATAAGAGACCTTAGAGATATAATCAATTCAAGCTTCGTATTACATAGATGAAGAAACTAAGGTACATATAAAGTGAAGGTATTCCTCTTCAGTCAGAGAGTTAATAGAGATGGGCTTTGAACTCAGGTCCTTTGACTCCAAATTCAGGACTCTTTCTACTATGAAATTATAAGAAATATTCTGTCTCTGAGGGATAAGGAGCAGGGAATTAATATTTCAAAGCTTACAAAATGTTCTTACATACTCTGATGTTATGTTAAATATTATGGGAGAAATTTCCATTAAAGAACAAACCATACCAAAGAGTATATTAAATTCAAAGAATATTTAATAAATGCCTATTATATGGAAAGAACTAGCTATACTTGACACTGTTGTCTATTATCTATGGCACAATTCTGGTCTTTTAGAAATTTACAATTATCCCTTCCACATCATTACTTTCCCCATTGGGATTCTGATGTTTTATAGAGTTGGCATAAGAAATTAATTGAGAATTTTTTGGGAGATTTGCAGTAACTGCAGGTGGCATGTAAAGGATAGTAGACAACATACAAAAAGTTTAGAAACTCAAATATATATATATATATATATATATACACATATATAATGATTATATACTATGGTATAATATAAATATATTTAATCCCTTTAATAACACAAATATACAAATTTTTTAAAATTAAAATAAGTAAAAAGTTAAAGTTTGAGATAGGAACACAAAACTCTGCAGCTAACACACAAAAGCTAAATTTTTACTTAACATTGACCTACATATAGTCCATGGCCAAATAATTAACCCAGATTTTACAGAAAGGTACTGCAAATACCCCATAAAAGAAAAAAGTTGAGACTTCTCTGATAGGAAAGGAAGGCTAAAAATTTTTAAGCAAAATTTTTAAGCAAAACTTTTCTAACTTTTGAGAGAGCCTTGCCCCTACTGTCTCAGATGTGAAAGAGATAACTGTACTTTTTACTCATACTTAGAGGGAAGAAAAAGAGGTACAGTTTAGCATGATTCATGTTAGGGAATGGTGAGGGCAAAGTAGAAAATTAGAAAATGCTCTAAGAAAGTTGGAAGAAAGAGAAAATACTTCTGGTGATGGCTGGGGATTGGGAGCAGTGAAGAGGTAGCTCTTCAGCTGAGTCTGAATTTCCTTTTGAATAATTTATCTTTCTGGCAAATAGTACTCTTGAAAAGATTTGCTCAAGTTATACCTCCAATTAAAATTTTTTGGATGACTCTCTATTGTCTACTGAAAAAGGTAAAAAATTCCTGTAGCTGATATTTAAAGCCCTCACTCAACTGACACTGCACTTATCCTTCAAGTCTTCTCTCATTTTGCTATCTGCAGACTCTAAGCTGCTGCCAACTTGGACAACTATATACCCTCTATCCTTTTACTCAGGTCTTACCTTAGCCTGAAATAGCTATTCTTCCTCTTTACCTTTTAATAGTGGCATTTTTGTCCATGTTTTAAAATCCAAGTCAAAGGGGAAAAAATGTTCACAAGAGGTAACAATTGGGTAAATGAAATTATGAAAGAGGGTTAGGGCAGAAGAAAGTCAGTGCAAAGAAACTAGAATTGTATCTCTGAAATTTGTATTTTCTAAGAAGCATCTAATGGATGTTGTGTTGAACTTAGAGTCAGAATGATTCAAGTTTAAATCCTACTTCAGCCACTTACTAGCTGTATGACTAGGGTAAATCACAACATCTCTCAAACTCTTAGCTTTTGTTGTTGCTCACTTGTTTTTCAGTTGTGTCTGACTCTTCATGACTGAATTTGGGATTTTCTTGGCAAAAATACTGGAGTGATTTGCCATTTCCTTCTCCATTTCATTTTCCAGTTGAGGAAAGTGGGGCAAACAAGATTTAAGTGACTTGCCTGGTCACACACCTAGTAAATATCTGAGACTAGATTTGAAGTCAAGAATATGAATCTTCCAGACTCCAAGGATGGTTCTCTAATCACTGTGCCACCTAACTGCCCAATTTCAGTTGCTTATCTATAAAACAGAGATAATAATTATACTCTCCCATTGCTTTGGTGAAAATCAATGCAATAACTACTATATGTAAAATGCTTTGTAAGCCTTAAAATGACATAAAAATACTATTTACTATTAACTTGGCATAGTCTTCTGCTCAAAATAGGTTCAAAATAATTTCTTGTTTTGAGTGGTACTTTCCTATCAATCACTGCATAATCTAACCTACTCTATTAACTCCTGCTTACCTACTGAAGTTTCAAATGTGAAAAGCCTATCATTGACACCCTGCAGACTTTAGAAAGATTTATGTTCATAAATCATGAGGCTGTTTTTGGTTCTTAGAAGCCCAGGAGGACACAGTTCTCAAGCCTTCATCTTTCTTCATTAACTCTAACAAAAGATAGGGATTTGAACCATCTAAGTGTGTTGTTGTATCTTCCTACTCTTTCCCTCCAGAGTGACTTGGCTTTTCACTTCCTCTTTTCTCTGAAGTAATATCAGAAAGAACTATGACAAATTCTTTTCTTTTCAATCTGAATCCAGTTTCCTAGGTGACCAGCATAGCTTTCATTTCTCCTTCATAGATTTATAGGTTCCCTGAGGTTCCCAAGATCTCTCATTGCATCCAGGGTCATCTCCAGAAGTCCTGATCCCTATCTGGCCACTGGATTCAGATAGACAATTGGAGGTGAGTATGGGCATATTTCAAATATAGCCCTGAACAATGAGAAGGGAGTAGGGGGTGTATGGATAAGCTTGACAATGGGATGGAAGTGGATGGATTTCGAGTGGTTTTGATACTTTGAACAAAGGGATGTAAAGACTTACTCTTTATAAGGCTAAGGTAGGAAATTATTATTTTGTTGATAGGGACTTGTATTGCGCCCAAGGGCCTGGATTTACCTAGTATTTGTCCAGTAGTTAGGAACTTCCCTGAGGTTCAGTGACCTCATCAGCAAGTTGATTGATTAATAACTACTTTAGTCTTTGACTGGGGTCTTAAGAGAACTAGACTAGGAGGCAGCAGGGTGTAGAAGGGTAGGACTGCAGAATTTGGAGTCAAGAAGTTCTGGATTGAATCTTGATTTCAGATAATTACTGGTTCTTGAATGTTGCAAGTCATTTAACCCTTTTAGGGAGTCTATCTGCCTAGAGAAACTCAGGAACTATGTGAGTACAACTTTAAAACAGTTTTCACAAAAATAAAGTCAAATCCACATAATTGGAAAAATTGTCATTGCTCATGGGTATGCCAAGTCATCATATTAAAAATGCTAATTCTACCCAAATTAATCTATTTATTTGGTGCCCTAACAATCACACTATCAAAAAATTATCTGAGAGAGCTAGAAAAAAATAACAAAATTCATTTAGAAGAACAAAAACTCAAATTTTCAAGGGAAACAATGAAAAAAGACAATCTATCACTCTATTTCTTAACAATACCAAATCTGAGATTTGTTATGGCTTAGTGAAATAGATATAGCAGTTGACCCTAGTAATTTGGTATATGATAAAGTGTAAGATTCAAGCTTTTAGAACAAAACTCATTATTTGACAAAAAATGAAATGCTTGAAAAACTAGAAAACAATATGGCAGAAACTAGGTAGAGAGCAACATTTCATACTATTACATTAAGATAAGGTCAGAATAGATATATGATTTACAATAAAGGCTGATATCATAAGCAAACTAAGAGGGTATGTAATAGTTTTTCTGTTAGATTTATGGACACATGAATTTAGGACAAAAGAAGATACATTAAATATTACTAAATGTAAAATAATTTTGCTTACATAAAATTTAAATGTTTTTGCACCAATACAACCAAAATTATTAGTTAAGCAGAAAATCAGAGAAAATTTTTAGAACCCTGCTAAAGGCCCCATTTCTAAAATATAGAGAGAGCTGAGTCAAATTTATAAAAATACAATTCCCCAATTGATATATGGTCAAAGGATATAAACAGGAGCTTTCAGGCAAAGAAATCAAAATTATCTTTAGGCATATGAAGAAATGCTCTAAATCACTTTTGATTAGAGAAATGCAAATTAAAACAACTCCGAGGTACCACCTCACACCTATTCAGATGAAGTAAGATGACAAAAAAGGGAAATGGTCAATGTTAGAAAGGATGTAGGAAAAATGGGACAATAATGCATTGATAGAGTTATGAATTGATCCAAGCATTCTGTAGAACAATTTGGAAAAATATCCATTTTATTTTCTAGGTTCTCCTCTATTCTTTGGTCGTGAAGTTTTCTTCTATCCATAGACTAATAGGTAATTTTTTCCATGTTTCTCTAATTTTGATTTATGATGTAGTCTTTTATATGTTTCCTTGAATTTTTTCTCCCATTCTTATATTTGTGTATCTAGAAATTTTTGAACAGCTTCTTTTGTTTTGCTTCCTAATTGCCATGGTGTTGCAAAGTCAAGATGCAGTCGATGCATCTCTTTTAACCAGGACATGGAATCTGCTGCATCTTGACACTGGTTCAACTCAATTCAATTCAACCTAATCAACATTCATGAAAGCAACTGCTACCTAAAAGACATTGAACCAAGTCTTACCCCACAATTTTTTTAAAAAAAAATCATATAGTCTCTGTCTTTGAGGAAGGTAAAATCTTATAGGACAGGTATAAAATATGCAGAAATAATTATGATATAAACTAGGATGGGAAGATGGCAAAGGCAGAATCTAGACAAAGTACTCAAAGAAAACTTGCAAGAATACTTGTGAGAGGAAGAGAAGCTACTTGAAATTTGTGGTCCTTGAAGGAACAATAGGATTTCAGTAGTAGGACAGATAATTATGTAGCTAGATAGGCAGGCAGACAAAATATTCATTGGGTACTTAATCTCTGGCATTGTGCTAAGCACTATAAATATCAATACAGCATGAAAGATAGTACTGGCCTTCAAGAAGCCTTTTTTTTCTAGTAGTAGAAGAAAAGAACAAAGGAGATTTGGTATTTAGTAAGGATGGAACAAGTCTGGAAGTAGTGTGGAGGCCTAGACTCTAGTAAAATAAGATAAAAAGCTCACCTATCATAGCCTGGAATTTAGGAGCAGAATTCAAGTTACTTATTAGGAGGAAGTAAAGGTGATAGAGTAGAGAAGTCAGACTTGATCAGATTGGAAAGAATGAGATGGAGGGAATTCTAGGCACAGCTGTTAAGTCTGACCAAAACTACGGAAGAAGGACAGTGTGGATGAGATCCATTAACAACTGGTAGTTAAATATGACTAGATTTTTAGATTAAAACACATTGTATCTGTCCATTCTCTAGTTTCTAATTTTATACTTATTGTGGACAACAACAATTCTTAATTTTTAATTGCTATTTAAATGTAAATGAATGTCCATTCTATTTGAGGTACCCACTGTGAAGATACAATATGGACTACTTAGAATTTTAATCAAATGAAATCCAGAAAAATTAATCTGATCCATATTTAAGATTTTGATCCAATGACTTGTTGGCTATTGCACTGCAAACTAGCCTCTTCTGCATGCCTAGATTTCTCAGAACATCTTTTCTGTGGGTGTTTAGCAATGTGTGAGAATTTTTCATCTGTGGATTCTTTCCCTGCAGCTGTTCGGGGGGTTGCATGACCCTTTTTTAGTCCAGAGGCTGTGCTTGGTGGGGTAAAACAGAGCTCTCTAGTCTTGTTTAGGGCTGTAGACTTAGGGTCTGCAAATGTTTGGGGGAATTAGGTATCCTTAAGAACTTATTTTGGGTTAGTAGAGCCACTGGCAGATCTTTCGATTTGAATGAGTTAGTTGCTACTGTTCTGTCTAAGGAATGTGTTCTGAAATATTATCATTATCCATGTAAAGCAAAAGTGGAATGGGAGGTAGGGGGACAGAGCAGTCTTGACTTTAATAACACAGTTAGAAATTAATTTGGATGTAGATCTCCTTGTAGGTTTAAAGCCTCAAGCCTGAATTATACTGAGAGATGGAGGAGATGGGAGAGGAAAAATCATGGAACTTGGGTTAATTGCAGAAAAGGTCAAGGATTGGTAAAAGACAGAAATAAGTGGTTTTGATCAACTAGAGGGAGGTGTGAGAGCATTGAATAACAGTGGGGTAGAGGACAAATGAAACAGGAAAGTGAAATGGGAAGGATGGGCAAAACTCACTAGTTTTCCTCTTCCTGCCAGTTCAGGAGAAGAAAGATAAATGGGTTTCTACAGTCTGAACAGACACTGCTCATTTGGAGATGGAATGGCAATCCTCATCTCTTCCAATTCTCCTTCCTAATTTTACTTTAAAAGTTTCCTATTGTTTCTACCTTAGTTAAACTTTTCCATAGTAATTCCACAGACATATAAAGAAAAACCTGTCAATACTTCTTAGAGGGGTGGGTTCATAGATATCAATAAAAAGATATAATCAGTTGCATTTCATGTAATTCATACTGCATTGAAACTGTGCTGAATAGCACCCATCACAAAATTTAATGTGACTGAAGCTTTTCAGATTTGAAATGCTGCAGACTCAAAGAAGAAGAAAATAGTTTTCTTTTCCTTATGGAAAATGAAAACGGAAAAGTTTGACATGGTAAATAAAAATTATATTAAGTAATAAAAAACTTCTAGTGGAAAAGTACATTTTCAGAATTATATTCTCCTGCTACAACTGTCAAAGCACATCTCTCCAGTTTAATTTTAAAATTCATTAAATACACTGTTTCCTTAGCTTAGACACTGCCATCTGGAACAAAGTTTGTTGCTGGTGTGGAATAAAGGGAAAAGATTCTCCCCCCTTAATGAAAGAGGTGGGATAGAATCAACTAAATCTAGAGTTTCATTTTTAAGAAAAAAGTAAGAATCAGGGATTTATAAAAATAATGAAATAGTTATTTTCAAGCTTAGAATTTAAGAACTTAGAGTACTTTTATTTCTATTCTATATTGCTTTTTGCTAAAATAGCACCCATATGAAGGCTCTAGCACTTCTCATATAACATCCTGTGTCAACATAGTCAGTACCTGATATTTAAATATGAATGAATATATAAATGTTGGGGGTAGAAATTACAGATTTGGATTCTTTCCTTTTCACTCACCAAATTAACTTTGTCTAGCATTTCATTGAAGCAAACAGAGATTGATATAGAAACAACTTTTCTGTGCAGGATTTCTTCTCAGGATAGTTCCTATTTTCAAGAATCTAGGTTATCCTGTGGATGGTTGCTGCTAAAATTTTAGCTTATAATTCCAGACTTATATATTCCATTAATAATCAATCAGTACAATTAATGCTTAGTAAAGATGTTTATTAAGTTAGCATAGTTAGAAAAATAACTACAAAACATTTCTCCCATAAACTTGGGTTTTTCCTCCCAAATATATATATATATAAAGAATAGACATAAACTATTTTAATGAGGTATTAAAGACTATAATGCTGATATAACAGGAATTGCTCAGTGAATTTCTGTTTGTGTGTGTGTGTGTGTGTGTGTGTGTGTGTTTAAGTAGTAAGGCTACTTGTCTCTTGAGGTCCCAGATGACTTTTTCTATTGCTAATGATTCCACTCCTTAGTTACTTCTTCCTCAGGTGACTGCTATGTCTGCCTGGTCTGTATATCTCTACCCTTCTTGTATTTATTTTCTCCTTCTGGTTGAGTAGCTCTGCCCAAAGTAATACAGCATAGAGAGAGAGAGGAGAGGGCAGCTGGGTGTCTAACTTGGAGTCATAAAATCTCATCTTCGTGGATTAAAATCTGGCTTCAGACTCTTACAAACTGTGTAGTGCTGGGCAAGTCACTTAACCCTGTCTACCTCTATTCCTCATTTGAAAAATGAGCTGGATAAGGAAATGACAAATCACTCCAGCATCTGTTAAGAAAACCCCAAATGGAATCTCAAGCAGTTGAATATAACTGGAAAAAATCTCATCAGCAATAGGGAGAAGGAAGGAGAGAGAGAGAAATCCTTCCTTCACAACCCACTAGGGTCTCCTCCAAAGGCAACTTCTGGTCTATTAGTTTCTTTAAGGATTGACTGATTTGATTTCCTTATTGTTCAAGGTCCTTAGTCTTCTCCACCACCACAATTTGAAAACATTGATTCTGTGGTGCTCAGCTTTCCTTATAGTCCAACTTTCAGTCACACATTACCACTGGAAAAACCATAGTTCTGATTATAGGGACTTTTATTGGCAAGGAGATGACTTTGCTTTTTAGTATGCTGTCCAGATTTGCCATAACTTTCTTTCCAAGGAGTAAACATCTTTTAATTTCATGGCTGTGACCACTCTCTGCAGTGAGCCCAAGAATGTAAAATCTGCCATGGGTTCCATTTCTTCTCCCTCTGCTTACCAGAAAGTGATAATACCAGTTGCCAAGACTTTAGTTTTTTGATGTCTATCCCTTTACACCCTACTCTTCACCCTCATCAAGAGGCTTCTTAACTTTCTGCTGTCAGAGTGGTATCTGTCTGTACATGAGATTGCAGATATTTCTCCTAGCAACCTTAAAAAATTTATTTTTAATTTAGGGGATAAAATGTTCATTTCTATAACATAGTACAATGAAAAATATGATTGTATGTGAAACTGAAAATTCACTACGCACAATTTGCTATTTCTTTCAAATATACAACAAAAATATCATGTAAATTTCTTTTTTTCTTCCCTCCCTACCCCCTTCTCCTGCTCTAGCAATGCCTACCATTAGATGCAAATGTAAAATTATTCTATACATACTTCCAGGTATCATTCCTTCAAATGCAGATAGCATCTTCCTTCACATGTTCTTTGTAGTTAATGTGGGTAATTGTAAGAGATAAATTTACTCAAAGTCATTCTGAAAATAATATTGCTGTTACTGTATGAAGTGCTCTCTTGGTTCTGTTCATCTTATTCATTATTTTATACAACTCTTTTTCATGTTTTTCTAAAATCTTTGAACTCATCTTTTCTTGTAGCACAATAATATTCCATCCCAATCATATGCAACAACTTGTTCGATCATTCCCCAATTGATAGATATCCCTTCAGTTTCTGGTTCTTTGCCACCACAAAGAGAGCTGCTATAAATATTCTAGAATATATAGGTTCTTTTCCTTTTTCCCCTAATCATCTTTAGAAATAGGCCATTAGTGGTCTTTTATTAGTGGTATTTCTGAGTCAAAGGTGTAGGCAGTTTAATTGATCTTTGGATATAATTCCAGTTTGCTCTCCAGAATGGCTGAAACATTTTACAACCTCACAACAATAGATCAATGTCCCAGTTTTTTCACATCCTCTCCAACATTTGTCACTTTCCCTTTCTATTGTTTTAAGCCAATCTGATAGGTGCAAAATATCTTAAATTTGTTTTAATCTTCACTTCTCTGAATCAATAATAATTTAGAACATTATTACATGCTATGAATTGTTTTGATTTCTTCATTGGAAAACTGCCTATTCATATACTATGAGCATTTATCAATTTGGGAATAATTTATATTTAAGATTTGACAAAATTCTTTATATATATTTTAGATCTGAGACTTTTGTCTGATTAAATTTCTATAAATTCTCCCCCATTTTCTGTTTTCTTTCTAATGTTGGTGTATTTTTTTATTTGTACAAAACTTTTTAATTTAATGTAATTGAAACTAACCACTTACATCTAGTTTTATTCTTAGTTATTCATAAATTGTTCACCTGTACATAAATCTTATAAATAATATGTTCTGTGTTCTTCCCATTTTTTTGTAAAATCTCTTAACTCTAGATTGTGTATCTAGTTTGACCTAATTTTGATAAATGATTTGAGATATTGGTCCATGTTTATTTCTGACATAGTGCTTTCTAGTTTCCCAAAAATTTTTACCAGATAATGAATACTTATATCAAAATCTTAAGTCTTTACACTTGTCAAAGATAGGAATATTTTGTTTATTTACTCATCTAAATGGTGCTTCTACTCTATTCATTGATCTACCTTTCCACTTTTTTAGCCAGTTCTAGATACTTGTGATAATTACTGTCTTATAATAGTTTAAGATATGGTACTAGTAAACCTTCTTCCTTTATGCTTTTTTCCTGTTATTTCCTTTATATTCTTGACTGTTTTGATTTTTCAAATGAATTTTGTTTTTAATATTTTTAATTCATTAAAATATTTTTTGGTAATTTAATTGGGATGACTTTGAATATATAAAATAGTTTGAGTAAAATTCTCATTTTTATTATATGGGCCCTGCTTACTAATGAACAATTAATATCCCTCCAATTATTTAAATCTATTTATTTATATAAAGCTTTTTTTTAAAAAAATGATTTTGTTTATGTAGTTCCTGGCTTTGTTTGATAGGTGTACATTTAAAAACCAACTAATTCCAGTATTAAATAAATTATATGGAATAATGGTAAGGAAGGAATTCTGCCATGATGTTATTTTTTTTACACGGTGTATTTTACCCATAACTTAATAAATAAGATGACAATATACAGGCTTGATTTACTTCTTTTCCAATCTGAAATGTATCAATTGTTCCATGTTTGGGTCTAACAGTTGCTTCTTGGCCTACATACAGGTTCTTCAGGAGATCAGTAAGATGATCTAATACTCCCATCTCTTTGAGGTCTTGCCACCTTTTGTTGTGATCATAGAGTCAAAGGTTTTAGTGTAGTCAATGAAGTAAGACTAGATGTTTTTGCTTTTTTCATAATTCAGTAAACTTTGACAATTGACCTAGTTCCTCTCTTTCTTTGAAAACCAGCCTCCTCTTCTGGTAATTCTAACCTAGCTTGCAGAATTTTAGGCATAATTTTGACCTTCTGGCCTGTGAAATGAGCTTAATTGTTCAGTAATTTAAATATTCTTTGACATTCCCTTTTTTTAGAATTGGAACATAATCTGATATTTTTCCAAATCCAGTGACCACTGTTGAGTTTTCCAAATTTGCTGGTATATTGAATGCAGCACATTAATTGAATTATCTTTTAAGGTCTGAAGTAGTGCCACTGGAATTTCATTACCTCCACTAGCCTTATTGTTAGCAATGTTTCCTAATGACCATTTGATTTCATTCCGTACAAGGTCTAGCTCTATATAGATCAATGATGTTCAGATCTTTCTTGTATAGTTCTTCTGTATATTCTTTCCATTTCTATGGCAAGCCCTATCGCTTTGGACCTTAACAAGCTGATTTTCGCATGTAACTTTCTTTTCATATCTCTTATTTTCTTGAAGAGATTTCTTGTCTTTCCCATTCTATTGTTTTCTATTTCTTTGCATTGCTCATTTAAGGAAAACTTTTTATCTCTTCCTATTATCATTTGGAATTCTTCATTAAGTTGGGTGGGGTGTATGGGAAGTCCTATGAAAGATTTGAAGTTTGGAAGATTTGAGTTTGAATCATATCTAAGACACTAGCTATATGACCCAGTGCAAGTCACTTAGCCTCTCTCTCTCTCTCTCTCTCTCTCTCTCTCTCTCTCTCTCTCTCTCTTTTTTAGGTTTTTGCAAGGCAAATGGGATTAAGTGGCTTGCCCAAGGCCACACAGCTAGGTAATTATTAAGTGTCTGAGACCAGATTTGAACCCAGGTACTCCTGACTCCAGGGTCCATTTAGCCTCTCTTTCCCCAGTTTCCTCATCAACAAAATGAGCTGGAGATGGAATTTGCAAACCACTCCAGTATCTTTGCCAAGGAAGAGTTAGATGTGATTGAAAATGACTCAACAAAAACAAAATATGGCTCATTCCCCATCTCAGCATAGCATTACTTCTTTTAACTGCATAATCTTTGAATCCTTTAACAACTTGTAAGTACCTTAAGATTAGGCATACTTTCTCTCTTTTTTTTTTGTTATCTCTGCTGACTTGTGCATAGCAGTTGAATAATAAAAGCTCATTAAATTTCAATGAAATTAAATTACTAGGTAAATTATTTTTACTTAAATATTTGTTGATTAAATAATGTAATTGAATTAATAACCTACAGATTTAATTACACTCCCCAACCCTTTTCTCTAATAACTCTTCAATGATGTCAAAAGAAGTTTAATATAGGGATCTACATTTTGGGACTAGTTAATAGTATCTTTAAAACTACTTATTCTGAGATTGCTTTCCATGGGGGTGGGGGTGGGGGAGGGAAGTAAGATTGGGAGAAAAATTGTAAAACTCAAAACTCAAATAAAATCTAAGAATACTTATTTGGAGACTAGATAGTCATTCTATAGAAATGTTTCCTTTCTCTCTTGGTATTCAAAGACCTTACTGTTGAAATGTGACTGTTTACTAGAACTTTGGAGGAAGCTAGGTGATACAGTAGATTGCCAGACCTGAAGTCAGGACTATTCCTTTTCCTGAGTTAAATTCTAGTCTAAGACTGTTAGATCCTTGTCAAGTCATTTAATTCCATTTATCTCAATTTTCTCAACTTTAAAGGAAATGTCAAGCAACTCTGTATCTTTGTCAAGAAAAACCCACATGTGGTTATGAAGAATCAGACACAACTAAAATGATTGAATAACAAATACTTGGAAACTAAAGAGGCTTTCCTTTGCATTCTGACATTTATCTAATCATTTTTTGGGGATTTAGAGATCCATATATCAATAAGGAAGTGCTTATTTGAGCCTATAGCAATATTGGCAGCATGATGTTACTGTTAGTCATGTAGTTTTTCACAGTGGAAACAAGTTTTGTGCTGGCAAAAAGTATTACTAACTCTGACTAACTATACAAGATACCTTAAAAATGCAGAATAAAGTATTGAGATATATAAAGACTCATATTCACCATTTTCCTGGTAAACTACTACTTATGTTGGAATTGAGTTTAAATCTTGGTGACTGAAAGACAACTTCTAAAAAATTATGACATACCAGTTTTTATTTTTTGTTCTTTAAAACTTCAAGGTAGATTTTATTTACTTCTAAATATTTTGTATGTTTTAATAAAAATCTACTTTCTTACCCTCTCATGCCCTTTTCAACTAAGATAAAAGAAAAATAAAATTTATTGCATGTAACATAAATAAAAATAAATTTTCACACTGGCCATGTCAAAAAAATTGTCTCATTCTGCACTTTTGAGTCCTTCACCTCTATCAGGAGGTGCATGAGTAGCATGTTTTACTACTCATCTGGAATTGTCATTTTTCTAATTAGAGTTCCTAATTCTTGCAAAATTGCTTGACTTGACTGAAATATTATCATTCTATGAACTGTACTTCTGGTTCTATTTACTTCACTTTATATTAGTTCATAGAAGTATTCATTAGGTTTCTCTGAAACCCAACCATCATTTCTTATAACACAATATCAATCCATCACATTTATATACTGTAAGTAGGTCATTCATTACTCACTTATGGGCACTACTCAGATGTCCAATCTTTGACACCTCAAAAAGAGCTGCTATAAATATTTTTGTTCATCTTTGGAATCTGTTTTTTTAGGATTAGTCTCTCCCTGAATATGCCCTCCTTTTTAGTCTTCCGTCTTCTTGCTCCCTCCTATTTTCCTGTTGAGTGAAATGTCTTTCTGAACCCAACTCTATGTAGCTGCATGTATTTGTGTGTTTGTGTTTGTCCTTCCTTCTTTGACCAGTTTGATGAGAGTAAGGTTCAAGGATTCAAGTATTGGTTACTATCACCACCCTGTAGGGCATCCTTATTTATATAGATGTCTCATGTTGCACCTTGATAATGTAAAATAATTTTCTTTAAACTTTCCCTTTCTTTTTTCCCTACTCTGTATTCCTCTTCTTCCACTGTGTATTCTTTTTCCTCTCTCTTTCCATTTTTCCTTTAAGTTCACCAAGGCATACTTTATCAGACTGCTCAGGGAAAGGAAAGGGACATGGCAATAAACTGTTGCCCAAGCTGAAATCTGGGTCAGAAACTTGCAGAGTTCAGATGGGTGGGTGGGGGGGACAATCAGGCTTTGCCCTAAAAGCAGATAATTTTGTAAGCATTAAAAGCTTATAGGTCCCAGTTTCTCTCTGAGATTGTGGAATAATACAATAGTCACTATCTCAAAAAAAAAACCAAACCCCAAAACCCAAAGAGACTGACCCAGACTTTCCCTCCAGACTAGCCCTAATGTCACAGCCCTAACATCAAATCTGAAGTCAGGAAGAAGGCAAGAAGAATGGTGGACAAAAACAAAGAATTCCACCATAAAAAGTTATTATGATGGCAGGGAAGTTCTAGGCACAAAACCAGAAGAAAAGAATAACTCCAAATATCTACAAGCAAAACATAGCTTAGGCAAAAATTCAACTAGAATTCCTGAAAGAGATGAAACAAAAACTTATAAAAGAGTTAAAACTTTTTTTTTATAAATGAGAAATCTAAAGGAAAAATTAGAGGAAAACCAAACAAACCAAGAGATATATAAAAAAATGAGAAGGGAATTAATAGCTTGGCATAAGCACAAAACTTTGCTTAAGAAGCAAAGCCCTGAAAATTAGAATGAGCCAAAGAGAAGTCAAAGACTCTTGGATACAGCAATTTAAAAAAAGGGCAAAAGACTGAAAAATAAATAGAAAGAAATGTAAAGTATCCTACAGCAAAAACAACTTGACCTAGAAAAAAATTGAATCAAAAACAAATCTTAAAATTATTGGATTATCTGAATGTCAGAGAAAAAAAGAACAAAGAAAGAAAGAAGGTGCAAAAATATCAATTTAAGCTTGATATTAGGGGAAAAAACTTCCTTTAAATTGAGAAATGGATCAAAGTATAATAAGTTGTTTTAAGAAGCGATAGGTTCTCCTTCCTTGGAGATTATAGTGGGTAAATTTTTCATGTTTGGGTTGGATTAGATGTCTGATTAGGTTCCTTTCAGTTCTCAAATTTTAGGATTTTTCAATGGTTTATAGTGTTGTATGTATGCATGTAGCTTATCCTATGTACTTGAATATGTTCTAATTAATATTAAACCTATTTATCTTTTCATAGCCTCATAGGATCATACTAGAGTTGAAAGGGAAATCTGATGACTTCTCCAAGGTCACATAGGTAGAAATAAGATTTAAATTCAAATTCCCATGAGTTGAAATTCAACACTCCAAATTCAGTGAACTAACTGTAGTTCCCCCATCCCAAACCTTCCCCTAGATTTCAGGCTCATCTAGGACAGGGATTCTTATTTTTCATCTTTGTATTTCCAGTGCCTGACACATATCCTTAATTGTAGTCAATTCTCAGTTGATATTTGTTGAATTGAATTCAATCTTTCCTCCTTTTTCTTAAATCTTCTTCTCTGACTATTGTGAAATGATTCACAAGCTTTTACCTCATTAATGCACATCACACCCTAGCAATCACTAGTTCAATCTGCTCTTTCTGAAAGTGAATCCAATTTGATTTCTGCCCTCATCATCTGATCCCTGAAAACCCCACAAAACTCATCATATCATCCTTTCACTGCTTGTTGATACCATCTCTCTCCTTTTTTGTTTTCATTAATATGGTTACTTCTTTTAGTCTTTCGATCTGCAGTATCAATTTTCAAATGTTTTATCTTTTTCTCTCTCTCCTAGGTACTCCAATCTGACCTTATCTTGATTGGAAATGAAGCTTGCAGCAGTGGCCAGGGAGAAAAGGAAAGAGCACCTCCAACAGAAATCTATCAAAATTAGGGAGAATAAAAGAAGACTCATTATATTTAGTATTCCTTTTTGTTTACTTCTAAAGCAATTTTTGAATAGCACTAGCTTAGAGCTTCAAATTCTATCTTCAATTAAATATTGGAGTTTATATATTTAAACCTGTTTTCTTATTGAAATCACTCTTTCTTGCTTAATTGAAGCTGCACCTTTATCCAAATAATTTCAAAAATGTATCTTAACAATTTGAACCAATAAATGACACTTGGGGGGAAAAAAAGAACATTGTGATAGACAGCAACTGGAAGAGATGTCAGCCCCCTGAATTGTTTTTCAGAAAGGTAGATTCTCCCTCTGAGAGGGATGTTACTTAGTGAAAGGAAGGTAATGGGATGATAGATTTAGAGGTTGAAGGGGAATTTACACATAACAAGTTCAACTTCCTTATTTTACAGATGAGGAAGTTGAGGCAAAGAGTAGAAGAGTCAGAAAGTACTGTGGATCAGATGCTGTCTTAAGCGATGTAAATACAATTAGAGAAGAAAGAAACCTTGCTTTCAAGAGGCTTACATTCTAGTGATGAAATTCTAATGAGCTGAAAACACAAGGAGGAGAGATAAAAGCAGAAGAATGAGAAACTTAGAGAGAGTCCAGAGTGCATTTTGGAGAGAAATGAAGATATGGTTGGCCTGACCCTACTTTTTTAAAAAAAAAATTTTCTTTTTATAAGTGGATTTTATTTTTAAGTTCATCTATTTTTTTAACATTCATCCATAAGTATATGCATAAATATATTTTTAAATTACAAGCCATTCCCCAATTGACAAATGGTTAAAGGATTTGAAAAAGCAATTTACAGACGAGGAAATCAAAGCCATACATAGCCATATGAAAAATTGCTCTAAATCTTTCCTGATTAGAGACATACAAATTAAAGCAGTTCTGAGGTACCATCTCACACCTATCAGTTTGGCCAATCTGACCAGAAAGGACAATATTCAATGATGGAAGGTATGTGGTAAATCTGAGACATTAATATATTATTGGTGGAGCTATGAACTCATCCAAACTTTCTGGAGAGTAATCTGGAATTATGCCCAAAGAGCAGTGAAAATGTGCATACCCTTTGATCTAGCAATACTACTACTGGGTCTATTACCTGAAGAAATCATGAAATAAAAAAGGTAAAAAACATTGCTTGTACAAAAATATTCATAGCAATCCTGTTTGTGGTAGGAAAGAATTGGAAATCAAGTGAAATGTCCATCACTTGGAGAATGACTGGACAAATTATGGCATATGTATGTTATGGAATACTATTGTTCTATTAGAAAACAAGAGGGATGAGATTTCAGAGAAGCCTATAAAGACTTACATGAACTGATGTTGGGCTAGAGGAGAACCAGAAGAACATTGTACACCATAACAGCAAAATTAGGGTGATGATCAACCTTAATGGACTTGCTCATTCCATCAGCAAGTGCAAAAATCTGGGACAATTTTAGAGGACCTGTGATGGAGAATACTATCTGTATCCAGAGAAAGAACTATGGAGCTTAAACAAAGACCAAAGTCTATTACCTTCAATTTTTTAAAAAAAAATGTCTTATGTACTACATAAATTTGCAATCTCTAATATTTTATTTTTTCTTCAACTATATGATTTCTCTCACAACACATTCAGTTTTGATCAATGTATATCATGGAAACAATGTAAAGATTATCAGACTGTCTTCTGTGGGGGGAAGGGAGGGTGTGGGAAAAAGTATAAAATTCAAAACCTTACAAAAAAATGATAGGTAGGAACTACTATTGTATATGACTGGAAAACAAATAAAAATATTTTTAAGTTACAAAATTTCCTTCCACCCTCTCCCCTCAGTGAGGAACAGTCAGGTTATATTGTATATACATATTTTTGGTAAACAAGTTTTCAGATTAGTCATTTTTTATATGAGGAATTAGAATTAAAGGAAAGAGACACATAAGAGATAATTTTCATAATGTGTTCATCAGATTCTGAAGTTCTTTTTATTTCATTTTGTTTTTCTTCCACTGGATGGGGTTAACATTGTCTACACCTGGTCTAATATGGTTGTCCTAGACCTCTGGACTGTTGAGAGGAACTACTTCCATCAAGGTTGATCATCTCACAATATTGTTGTTAATGTGTGCATTGTTCTCTTGGTTCTGCTCCATTTAATTCCTGTAATTCATTCCATGTTTAAGTTCCTGTAATTCATTCCATGCTTCCCTAGAGTCCGACCATTTATGGTTTCTTATAGAACAGTAATATTGCATAATATTCTTATGCTATAACTTGCTTAGCCATTCCCCAATTGATGGGCACTGGCCCTCCTTCTTAAAATGGAGGTTCTGGGAGAAGCCAGTCAATTGGAGGGACAGGATAGAGGTACTTTACTCTTTTTAATGAAGTCTAGGGTTAGAATAAAGAGGTTTCTAGAGTACTTTACTCTGTAAAGAGGAGAATGCAGCCTGGAGACCTATTCTGATGTAGTATGAAAACCCATTCAGTAAATGATGTTCCTTGTAGTTAGAACATAGGATTATCTTTTTATACTGTATCTTTGAGTTCATTTATAGTAAAAATCATTTTGCAGAGTGAATGTAAATGGTAATTGTTTCTGTTTTGGCCAGTACTGCTGAAATTCTTCCCTTTTCAGATTGATTTTTTGGACTGTAAAAGAGTCCATTCTCTGCCTTATTTCTTTCCTAGCCTAATCACTAAATGGGCATTGCCTTAGGCAAGCTGCATCCAGAACCATCTCCAGACATTCTGGACATATCTGGCCACTGGATGGCTTTGGAAGAGAAAGTAAGACTGATGACAGCACAGTCCTCCCTCACTTAAATCCAATTCACTTGCATGTCATAGCATCATATCCTTAATATCATGATCCTCTTTGACAACTAAGACAAACAACAACTCATTTTACAACTGAGTAAACTGAGGACCAAACAGGTCATTACTTTCTTGGAGGTATTATCTGCTAGTAGCAAGTAATGGATTTAGATACAGGTTCATTGTCATTGTCATTGTTTAGACTCTTCCTGACCCCATTTATAGTTTTCTTGGCAAAGATATTGAAGCGGTGGCTGCATCTTTTTCCAGCTCATTTTACAGATTAGGAAATTGAGGTAAACAATGTTAAGTGACTTGCCCAGGGTCAACAGCTAGTAAGTGTCTGAGTCCAAATTTGAATTCAGATCCTTCTGATTACAGGTCTTATAATTTATCCATTGTAGCACCTTGTCCTAGATATGCATTCTCTGATTCCAAATAAAATACTCTAACTATTGTGTGTGTGTGTGTGTGTGTGTGTGTGTGTGTGTGTGTGTGTGTGTGTGTGCTTGTGACCTTAATTAAAAAATACATGGAATTTTCACAGAATCTGAGAGTTAGAAGGGACCTTGGCAGCCTTCTAGTCCAAGATACCTGGCTGGCATTTCTATTGCAAAGAACTTGACAAGTAATCATTCGGTCATTACTTGAAGAACTCTAAATAAGGGCTTCACACTTTGGGAACTTATTCAGCTTTTTAACAACAGTAATAACAGCAGTAACTCACATTTATATAGAGTCTTTAGTTTGTGAAATAGCTTTACAAATAGAAACTCATTTTATCCTCACAGCAACCCTGGAAGATAATTGCTATTTTTGTCACCATTTTACAGATGAAGAAACTGAAGCAAAAAGAAGTTAAGTGACTTGTTCAGAATCATGCAGTTACTAAGTGACTAAGGTTAGATTTGAACTCAGGTTTTCTTGAGTAGTTGTAGGAACTTTAGTAGGGTTTGGAGATAAGAAAGTCTAAACATACTTTAAGGGTTTTAGAAAGCTTTGGAGGAGGAGTGAAATGTAATACACCTGATATGTAGACAGTAGGAACCAGAGTGGTCTGTGTTACATAAAGGTTTGTATTTTTTTAATCCCATCAGAGTTTACAGATCCCTTGAAATCTTTCTACAGACCCTTTGAGTTAAGATTAAGAATCCTTTGTATAGAGCGACTTAATTGCCAAACAAATATGCTTTTTCTCCCTCTGTCTGCTGTTGAATATTTGTCTGTACCATTTAAAATAAAGAGTAGTTATAGTTTGTTTTTCAGCTCACAGGAGGACATTTTTATGGTTGTAGGTCTTTGTGGGGGGCTTACTAAATTCCTTTTCTTCATTTAAATTTGAGAAGCAGCAGGATAGGATGATCTTATCATTTTAGGAAGGATATTTGTTTTGTCATTTAGCCTACAGTGACTAAAGGCTATCTTACCATTAGTGAAAGAGACAGCAGGTTTATACATTTAAAAGGGATCATTTTGTCATATGTCTGAGGGGAATATTCATTTATTGTGTAAGTATACATAATCTCTGAGGGTAGACTAATTAGATTTCATTCCCATTCCCCCCCTTCTTTTTGGCATCATAGGCTGGATCCACAATAGTGCATTGGAATTAAACTAGTTACCCTCAGTCTGTCTGATGTACCTCAAACATGCTTTAAAATTCTACTGGCATTAGAGAACATGGAAGCAGTCATCCCTGCCACCTGAGAAGCTGCCTTCACAAACTAGGACAAATTGGAGCTACCAAAATGATTGATGACATCCAATTTAAACTCAGAATCTGAACAAATGTTGAGAGAATGCTTGTTCATTCCCCCTCCTGTCTTTAGATATCTGACTCCCCTTTGCCTGGAATGTTTTTCCTCTTTACCACTATATTTTAACATCTCTAAACTCCTTTAAAACTTAGCTGAATCACCACCACCCACAAGAGTCTTTTTCTGATTTCCATTATGCCTTCTCCACCCTGCTCCTGGTAGCACTCTCTCTACTCCAATCCTTTGTACTATACTTTGTTATCATCTGATATGTAAACATTCTTCTATTAGTTAGATGTTAAATTTGATGAAAACAAGCAATATTTCATTGTTTTTAATCCCTGTTATATAGCATAGTGTGCAGCTAATTGGCACAGTGGATAGAGTTCTGGGTCTGAAGTTCAAATCTAACTTCAGACATTTATTAGCTTTATGACCCTGAGTAAGTCCTTTAAACCTGTTTGTTTAAGTTTCTTTATGAAATGAGCTGGAGAAGGAAATGGCACTTTTAAATGCTTTTAAAATTGTTTTATTTTTATTAATAATTAAAACAAAATGATTTTCAGATAGTTATCTACCCTTTTCAGTGCTACATTTAGAACTTTCCTAGATAAAGTATAGGAGTCTCTCAAAATCCACAGGGTTAAGGAATACATGATGAATTTATTATTATCTTGATGATTTGTAAGCACTCAGTGAAAATGGAGATAACTACTTACTGATACTACCATAACACTTTCATTCAAAAAATTAAAATGATCTTTTTTTTTCTTCCAGACACATACTCAAATTCTTCATATCTTCTGTCAGTTGCAACTAGATCTTGTAGAATTTTTCAAGCTGTTTAGAGTCCATAGTCTTGCCCTCCAATGTTAATATTTTTCTTGCCTCTTGAGCAACCTCACTTCCACAGCCCTTCCTAGCAGAGGTGTCTTCCAAACTAACTCATTGTCTATCTCACTTTTGTTTCCAAAATTGTTTCAGTATTTCCATAGCCTCTATGGTTAGTCTGAGGAGAGAAAGAAAAAAAAATAGATCTTCAAATCCAATTTTCCTTTTGGGTAATTTTTAAAAGGAAAGAAAGAATCATTTGGCCATTTGTGTCTCTGAGAGGGTCATTCCTTTCAAAACTGGAATGGTGAGAGGGAAGCCTCTGAAAGTATATTTCAAACTTTCTGCAACAAAATTTGTTTAAGAAAAATGAGTTTATTACCTAGCTGTGTGGCCTTAGGCAAACCACTTAACCCCATTTGCCTTACAAAAACCTAAAAAAAAAATAAGTTCATATGATTATGTTGTATGATGTTTAAAAAATTCTTTAAGAGATGTAATTTCTAAATAACAATAATTTTATTAATAAATGCTAGCATTTCAATAAGAGGTCAGTGGCACTCTCTGCTGCCAATGACTGTGGTGGGTTCACAGTTTATTTGCCTCTGTAAGAGTAGGTCTTCTTTAGAGTCCTAAGGATTTTTGATTTGTCAACAATTATGAGAGAATGAATATTACAATGAGAAGTTGGCTCATTCCACTGAGGTGCCAAGTGAATGATATCATGTCACTTAATCAAAGACCCTCCCCCCACCCAGTTTTGGGCAATCTAATCAAAGAATTTATCCCCACCCAAATCTAAGTAGAACAGAATGGGCTTTTCTACCTTAGATTGAATTCCTTCCTTGTAAGATAGGGTAGAGTCTGACCAAGACTGAGGAGAATTAATTCACCTCATTATCAGAGGTGACTGAATTTTGAAATGAGGATTATAAAAAAGGGGAAAATTTTGAATCTCCCCATATAAGTGGTTATAAATAACCATTTTTTCAGTTATATGTAATTCATTTTTAGATATCTGTCTGCTTAACCATTTGAATTTAGTAATATTGAAATTAGTGGTAGAAACTCATTATTTTCTAGATGTTTATAATACTATTACAAAGGAAGGTAGTGTTAAGCTTCCCTCCCTTATTTTATCTCCATCCCCTAGCCACTATCCTTTAGTATGTTCCAATATAAAGGGCCTTAGAGAAGATGAGTATGCCATCTTTTCATAGATAGAACAGGATTTTTAAATGTTAGACTTGAGATACTGAGTACCAGGTTGGCTACTTGTGGTGGTATACAACAACCATACTCTCCAAGGGGAAAGTATTTTGTAAATTGTAAATCACAACACGCAAACATACTTTAAGAAACCTTCATTTGGCCAATTCTTCCATCAACTAGAAATCTGGAAGGTATAACTGCTTACTCCCATGTTCAAGAAATGATAAGAATAGGGGAAGATGATTCATAGAATTATTGAATAGAACAAGAATATAATAACTTCTGGAAGTGTTGGGATAGAAGCTAATAAGCTAAGTTTATCTAGAAGAGACATTAAAGGACATTAATACAACCCCTTTCATATTACAGATGAATGCACTGAAAGGTTAAAGTTATATGTATATTAGGAGAGAGGGCTAGAATTTAAACCCACATCTTCTGACTTTTAATTCAGGGCTCTTTCTTTTGTACTATACTGTGTCTCAGGAAAACTTAAAAAAATTTTTTTTTTAATTTATTTAAGGCAAAGGGGTTGTGACTTGTCTAAGATCACATAGCTAGGCAATTATTAAGTGTCTGAGGTCACATTTGAACTCAGGTCCTCCTGACTTAAGGGCTGGTACTCTATCTACTGAGCCACCTAGCTACCCCTTCAGGATAACTTTTGCTTGAAGATGCAGTACCATGCACAGTGTGGTTGCTTAAGAAAAGTTTAATGAATTACTTTGTTCTCCCAATTTTGGATTCTCCCATTATAAAGATTTCTATCCATTATTCCAGTACAGGAAAGATAGGAGGGAAGAACTATTTCTAATATGCCAAAGCACTATGTTAAGCATACTTTACAAGTATCTTGATCCTCAAAACAACCTTAGGAGGTAGATGTTATTATTATTATCCTTATTTTATAGTGGGGAAAATTGAGGTAGGCAAAGGTTAAAAATTTGCCTGGCTTACAAAGTAATTGCCTAAGGCCCAATTTGAACTCAGGCTTTCCTGATTTCAAGCCCTATTGCACCACCTAGCAGCTTCAGACCAGGACCCTTTCTTCTTTGAATAATCCTAATTTTACTATAAAGATACCTGCAATTCTCACTCATTTCTCCCTTTCCCCATCTAAGCAATCCATTAATAAACAATAGCTATTTCAAGATGAATACCTTTAAAATGAAAGGTTGAGAACCTGAGGCCTGGAAGTCATTTAGTTCCTCTCATCTTGATATAAGCAAGATGCCCTTTGGTACTGTTAACAGTAGTCTAGCTGAATCTCAGGGAGAAACCTACAAAGTCTAGTATCATATAGCTATTCATTATAGTCACCATTATACAGCATCTTACAAAATTGAGTCTTCTTTTGGAGTAAAAGAATCAGCCTATGACCAATTTTGCTACTTACTATCTTTGAAATCTTTGAAAAGTCAATTATGCTTTCCAGACCTGTTTTTTTTTCAGTTGCAAAGGGAAGGGAGTGGACCCAATGACCCCTAAGATCTCCTCTCCCTTTAAATCTAGGATTCATCACAAAACTATTACTAACAAAGGTCTAAATGGGCACATGATTTAAACATAAGGGGTGATACCAAAAGTCAATTGGGAGAACAAGTAATAGTTTTTCTGTCAGCTCTATGGAGAAGTGGGGAGTTTATGACCAAATCAGAAATGGAGAACATTATAAAATGTAACATAGATTTGATTAAATTAAATTAAAAAGGTTTTGCACAAACAAAAGCAATGCAACTAAGATTAGAAGGAATTCAGAAAGCTGAGAAACAATTTTTACAGTAAGTATTTCTAATAAAGTACTCATTTCTAAAACCCTTAGAGAACTGAAACAAATTTATAAGATTATAAGTTAAGGAAGAGTGATAGAAAAATGTGAAACTCATAAACTTGCAAATAGATGAATATTGAAAACTACCTTTTCATGTAATTGGAAAAATAAAATAAAATTTAAATAAAAATCATTCCCCAATTGATAGATGATTGAAGGATATAAAAAGATATCTTTCAGATGAGGAAATTTAAAGCCATCTATAGTCATATGAAAAAATGCTCTAAATCACTGTTAGCAAAACACAAATTAAAACAACTCTGACATCATACTTATCAGATTAGCTAATAAGAAAGTGGAAAATGTTGGAAGGAATATGGGAAAACTGAGACACTAATGCAATATTGGTGGAGTTGTAAACTGAATCAACCATTCTAAAGAGGAATTTGGAAGTTTTTCCAAAGAACTATAAAGCTGTGTGCACTTTTTGATATAGCAATACTACAACTACTAAATCTAATTCCCAAAGAGATCCTAAAAAAATGGAAAAGGACCCACATGTGCAAATATATTTTCAATGAAAGGTCAAAAGATGAACCTTCAGAAAAGCAAAGATGACACTATAACAAAGCTGTTTATTGAAGGAAGGTACAATGGGGTGGGTCCAAGCAGACGCCAGCGGTAGGTAGTGGGGAGAGCAATTCTTTTTATAGGGTATTTGTTATAGGACACAAGGTGGTATGGTTTCTGTAAGGGACTGGGAGCTGTTGGGGGTCCCCATGGAGGATGTGTTTTGTTTGGGGATACACCAAGATGAGATTGTGCATTGTTTGGAGTTTCTATGGCAGTTAAGGTTCATGTTCTTAAGGAAAGAATACTAAATGGGCCCTACTAGGCAAGAATGAAACTCAGCTCTAGGGTAACTCTTCAAGTGTTAGGTCCTCCTTTGTTTTGGATGCTTACATCTTTCATCCACAAAGCAGTGAAAATTGCAATATCTCAAATTACTAAATTCATAATGCTACTGTGGACACAAGGATACCAACCATTCCACCCTCTACCCTTTGCTGTACCTGATGACATCATCACCCCCATCCAGTTAGAAGTAGCTCCAGAAGAATGAATGTTCTACCCCAATCCCACTTGTAAAATTTAAACAAAGACTGGAATGTTGGATCCAAGCATGCGTTTCATTCTTGCTCAGTAGAGATCCATTGATTATTCTTTCCTAATAACATAAACCCTAACCTTTATAAAAACTTCAAACAATGTACAATCTCACCTTGCTGAAACCCCAAACAAAACATATCCAACATGGAGACCCAATGGCTCCCAGTCCCTATAGATATCATACAATTCTGCCTCTTCTAGCCAATACCCTATAAAAAGACTCACTTTTCCCACCACCTAGTTCTGGAGTCTGCTTGAACCCAGCCCACCATTTCCTCCTTCAGTAAGCAGTTTTGTATATCACTTCCATTTATAGTGCTGTCTTCCTTTTTTACTGCAAGTTCACCTTTTGATCTTTCCTATAGCAGCTCTTTTTAGTAGTAAAGACATGGAAATTGAGGCAATGCCCATCAACTGAAGGAACAAGTTGTGGAACATTAATGAGATAGAGTGTTATTGTTCTGTAAGAAATAATGAACAGGTGGATTTCAGAAATATATGGAAAGACATGAACTGATGCTGAGTGAAGTCAGCAGAACCAGGAGATCATTGTAAACCCTAATAGCACCATTATAAATGATGATCAACTATGATAGAGTAGTTTTTCTCAGAAATACAGTGGTCAAAGATAATGCTAAAAGACTTATGATGGAAAATATCATCCACATCCATAGAAAGAACTATGGAATCTGAATGCAAAGCAAAGCCTATTTTTTTCATTTTTTTCAAATTTGTTGTTTTACTTTATCATTTTTTCCTTTTGTTCTGAATCTTCTTTTATAACAGCTAATATTGAAATATATTTAACATGATTGTGCATGTATAACCTATATCAGATTACTTATTTTAATGGCGAGGGGGGATGGGAGAGGAAGAGGGAGAAAAATATGGAACTCAGTATCTTTCAAAAAAATTGATATTGAAAACTATCTTTACAGGTCTTTGTAAAAAATTAAAATAAAATAAAGCTACTGATAATATTCATCTAATCTGAGAAAATCAGTCTCCAAAATATTTAGATAAGTTCTGAACCATCACAAGACCATTGCTAATGTTCATGGCTTACTCTAAGAAAGTCACAGTGTCAGAAATATTTTGTGTAATTACCTAAATTCATTCCATGAGTTTAATATTATGTGTAGGTTTGTGCAATATATATATATATATATATATATATATTCATAAAATCAAGGAAAGGGGATATGTAAAGATGTGGTTTAGGGGATCAAAATAATGTAGCTATAGAATTGGGAGACAACTTAGAGGTCACTGAGTCTATTCTCTAATTTTACAGATGAGGAAATGAAGACCTAAAATAGTACATGACTTGACCAGTGTCATATAATTAACTAGTCAACATTTTAAGGCAGTTTTTCAATCCACTTTTTGTTCTCCAGGGCTCTATCCACTCTTCCATACTGCCTTAATGTTTCTTATTATTTTAAAGATGGAAGTTCATTTATAATCCTGATTCATTTCTCCTTTGTGTACACATGTGCATGGTCAGAAAGGTAAAGAAAAGAGGAAGGAACTAAAAGAAGTTTTAGTGAAACAGGAAACTGGTTGAGATGACAGAAATGTGATTGTAAAAAAATTAGCTAAATAAAGAACAAATGATAATTAGGATTAAATTAAGAACTATTGGACCTAATTAAAACAAGCAAAAAGTTCTAAATTAGTTAAAGGGAATTAGAATATGAGAAAATTCCTTGTAATTTACTCATAATTAAAAAGTAATGAGAACTCAGGTTTAGCCAGGAAATTTCCTGATAACTAGCATAAAATATGAAGTGAAGGGATACTCAGTGTTATACAATGGAGAAAGCATTGACCCTAGAGTCACAAGGATTTACATCTATCTCTATTGCTTATTATCTATGTGACCTTAGAAGTCACTTGTTTTCTCGGGCTATATCTTCCTTATCTACAATATAAGGGGGTTTGTTTTGGATAGCCTCTAAAGATCCTTTCAGCTCTCAATTTGTGAACTTACCATTGGAAGTTGCTGATTATATATGATCCTCACACTTCGGGGCTGCACTGATTTTATATTTCTCTTTTACCTACTGTCTATTCTCTTTTATTTATGACAAGGCAACCTTATGACAGAATATACCATTTTCTGTTCTCTAGTCCTCTACCCCTTCGCTTACAGAAGGGAGGTATTTATTTTTATTATTTTTTTAAGGGTAAGCTAGTTGGTACAGTGGATAGAGCACTGACCTTAGAGTCAAGAGGAAGGATGTTTAAATCCAGCCTCAGGTATTTGACACTAGCTACATGACCTTGGATGAGTCACTTAACCTTGATTCCTCACATTCAGGGTCATCTCCAGTCATCCTGATTAATATCTGGTCACTGAAGCAGTGATGAATCTGGAGGAGAAAGTAAGGCTGGTGAATTACCACAGCACCCTCTCACTCAAATCCAATTCATGTGCTTGTCATGGCATCGTCTCCCTGATGTCATGGTTATCTTTGAGAATGATTGAAAAATATCATCATTTTTAAGATCAGGGTTTATGTGGCATCCATCAATGAATCTGTGTTTTATTGGAACCCATGTTCTTATAAAATGTTATTTTGATACTGGCTTATGATCATAAAGTATAATTCTTGCCTCTTATAGACCTTCTAGTTTTTTCTCCAATTATTGGACCTCTGATAAATATAAATAAATGTTATAATATCTCTGGGTTTTGCTTGCTCAATTTTTGCCCTTGAATTTTGTTTCTCTAAGTGTATATCTCCAAGACTAGCCTCTGCAGGATGCCAACCAGCTGTTCCAGTCAATCATTCTCTGGACCCTGACTCAGTGAAGTTCTCGCTGTGATGCATTCATCTCCAAATAGATTCTGAAAAACCTAGAAGAATCTGGGTCCTAAATAATTTTGAGGGGGGAATGAAGAGAATTGTGAATATAACAGAAAGAAAACTGGGTGGAGGTTTCCTGCTCTTGAAATGTAAATTGACTAGAAGTAGAGAATTAGGAATGTAACAGAAACAAAATTTGTAATCTGAAAGACTGCTAAATATTGTCAAATTGGGTGGAGATCTCTATTCTTCTTGTAAATCAACTACCATTGATTCATTGTTTAATGTAAAATTTGTATCCTGATCTCCTTAGACTTCACCCTCTTCCTAATTCTTGGTGCAGTAAGAGAAAGGGAAGTTCAGCTTTTGAGAATGAGAGGAAAGACATAAAAACCTGGGTTGGACTCTTCTCAGGACAGCAGTCTTCTCTGACTTGTTGATCCAATCAAGTTCAGCTTGACTACACTTTTGTCTTTGTCTTTCTTTACCTATCATTTTGTTATGTGTTGTAACTTTTTAAATAAATTTTTGTTTTATTTCCCCCCAAAAAAGCTCATATCTCTAAATCTAAAAGGGATGATATAGATCAGAGAATTCAATTATCTTAGTCTTGCATTCAGGGAAATAGGCCTAGAGAATTTCAGTGATTTACCAAACCAGGATTCTAATCTAGGTCCACTGATTCCATGTCCAATGTTCATCAAGTTGGAAAATTTTCTTAGAAACCTAATCTAATTCTAATATTTAGTGTCCTCTACTTTCTCCTTCATTCTTTCTCTAAAACTACCCCTGGGAGACTTTTAAAGAGCAGTGCATTTTTAGTTAAAAAAAATATATGCTTGACAATACCAAAAGATTTATACTCAGAGAGATTAAAGAAAAAAGAAAAGAATCTGTATGTACAAAAATATTTTTGCAGTGACAAATAATTGAAAATTGAGGGGATGTCTATCAGTTATGGTATGATTGAACAACTAATGATATATGAATGTGATAGAATGCCATTGTGCTGTAAGAAATGATGAAACCTGGGAAGATTTATATGAAATGATCAAAAATAAAGTGAGCAGAAGTAGGAAAAGAATTCACACAGTAACAGGACTATTATAAATATAATCAATTGTGAAAGACTCAGTAACTTTGATCAATAAAAATAATCTACCACAATCTTCCTCCAGACATAAACTTATGAACTCAGAATGATTTCCCCCTCTTTACTTTTTTTAAGAAAGATTTTATTAAGTTTTACAATTTTCCCCCATTCTTGCTTCCCTCCCCCCCCCTCACCCCCCACAGAAGGAATTCGGTTAGCCTTTTTTTTAAGGTTTTTGCAAGGCAAATGGGATTAAGTGGATTGCCCAAGGCCACACAGCTAGGTAATTATTAAGTGTCTGAGACCGGATTTGAGCCCAGGTACTCCTGATTCCAAGGCTGGTGCTTTATCCACTATGCCACCTAGCTGCCCCTCTGTTAGTTTTTTCATTGGTGCCATGTTATACATTGATTTCAGTTGAATGTGATGACAAATAAATTATATCCTTAAGGAAAAAAAATAAAGTATGAGATAGTAAAATCACTTAGTAATATAACTTTTTATTTTCTAATTTGACAGTAACAGTCTTTGGTCTTTGTTCAAGGTCCATAATTCTTTCACTGGATACAGATGGTATTCTCCATTGCAAATGGTCCAAAACTGTCCCTGGTTGTTGCCCTGCAGGGATGAGCAAGTCCAAAAAGGTTGATCATCACCCCCATGTTGCTGTTAGGGTGTACAATGTTTTTCTGATTCTGCTCATCTCACTCAGCATCAGTTCATGCAAATCCTTCCAGGCTTCCCTGAATTCCCATCCCGCCTGGTTTCTAATAGAACAATAGTGTTCCATGACATTACATATACCACAGTTTGTTAAGTCATTCCCCAATTGAAGGACATTCACTTAATTTCCAATTTTTTCACCACCACAAACAGAGCTGCTATAAATATTTTTGTACAAGTGATGTTTTTACATTTTTTCATAACCTCTTCAGGGTATAGATCCAGTAGTGGTATTGCTGAGCCATAGGGTATGCACATTTTTGTTGCACTTTGGGCACAATCCCAAATTGCTCTCCAGAAAGGTTGGATGAGTTCAAAACTCCACCAATAATGTCCCAGATCTCTTCCAACATTGATCATTGTCCTTTCTGGACATATTGACCAGTCCGAGAGGTGTGAGGTATCTCAGAGAAGCTTTAATTTGCATTTCTCTAATACGTAATGATTTGGAGCAATTTTTTGTATGACTATGGATTGCTTTGACTTCCTCAGCTGAAAATTGCCTTAGCATATCCTTTAACCATTTGTCAATTGGGGAATGGCTTGTTTTTTTGAAAATTTGACTCAGTTCTCTGTATATTTTAGAAATAAGTCCTTTGTCAGAAAAACTAGATGCAAAAATTATTTCCCAATTCACTACATTTCTTTTGATCTTGATTACAGTGATTTTGTCTGCAAACAATTTTTAATTTAATGTAATCAAAATTATCTTGTTTGTTTTGAATGATGTTCTCTATCACTTCCTTAGTCATAAACTGTTTTCCTTCCCATAGATCTGACAGGTAAACTATTTCTTGATCTTCTAGTTTCCTTATAATATTGCTTTTTATGTCTAAATCCTGTATCCATTTGGATCTGATATTAGTATAAGGTGTAAGGTTTTGGTCTAACCTAAGCTTCTTCTGTACTAACTTCCGATTTTCCCAACAGTTTTTATTGAAAAAAGAGATTTTATCCCAATAGCTGGAGTCTTTGGGTTTATCAAACAGCAGAATACTATAATCATTTCCTGCTATTGCACCTAGTCATTTCCACTCATTCATGACTATTTCTTAGCCAATACCAGATAGTTTTGAGGACTGACATTTTATAATGAAATTATAGATCCAGTAAGGCTAAGCCGCCTTCTTTTGCACTTTTTTTCATTGAATTCCATGAAATTCTTGACATTTTATTTCTCCATATGAATTTACTTAAAACATTTTCTAACTCATTAAAGTAGGGTTTTTTTTGTAATTTTGATTGGTAGGATGCTAAACAAGTAGTTTTGTTTTGGTAAAATTGTCATTTTTATTATATTAACTTGACCTATCCACGAGTAGTTCATGTTTGCCCAGGTATTTAAATCTGATTTTATTTGCATGAGAAGAGTTTTGTAATAGTTTTCAAAGAGTTTTTGAGTCTGCATTGGCAGGTAGATTCCCAGCTATTTTATTTTGTCTGAGGTTATTTTGAATGGTATTTCTCTTTCCAGCTCTTTCTGGTTTATCTTGCTAGTCATATATAGAAAGGATTTATGAGGGTTTATTTTATATACTGCTACTTTGCTAAAGTTGTCATCTACAAAGAGTAAGAGTTTTGTCTGTTCCTTCCGAATTCTAATTCCTTCAGTTTCTTTTTCTTCTCTTATTGCTGAGGCTAACACTTCTAATATGATATTGAATAGTAGTGGTGATAATAGGGCATCCTCTTTTCATCCCTGATTTTATTGAGAATGCCTCAAGCCTATTCCCATTCCATATAATGCTTGTTGATGGTTTCAGATAGATACTACTTATTATTCTAAGGAACAAACCATTTATTCCTACACTCTCTATTGTTTTTATTAGGAATGGGCGCTATATTTTTTTCAAAAGCTTTTTCATCATCTATTGATATGATCATAGATTTCTGATAGGTATTTTATTGATATAATTAATTATACTAACAGTTTTTCTAATATTGAACCAACCCTGCATTCCTGGGATAAATCTGATTTGATCATAATGTATTATCCTAGTGATAACTTGTTGTAATCCTTTTGCTAAGATTTTATTTAAGATTTTTGCATCTATATTCATCAGGAAGATAGGTCTATAATGTTCTTTCTGTCTTTTAGCTCTTCCTGTTTAAGTATCAACACCATATTGGTGTCATAGAAAGAGTTAGGCAGAGTTTCATCTTCACCTATTTTTCCAAAGAGTTTATATAGAATTGGAACCAATTGTTCCTTAAATGTTTGATAGAATTCACTTGTGAATCCATCAGGTCCTGGGGATTTTTTCTTAGGGAGTTAAATAATGGCTTATTGAATTTCTTTTTTCTGAGATAGGCTTATTTAGGTTTTTAATTTCCTCTTCATTTAATCTAGGCTACTTATATTTTTGTAAATATTCATCTATTTCACTTAAATTGTCAAATTTATTGGCATAGAGTTGGGGAAAATAATTCTGAATTATTACTTTAATTTCTTCCTCATTGGTGAGTGAGTTCACTTTTTTCATTTATGATACTAGCAGTTTTGTTTTCTTCTTTCTCTTTTTTAATCAAATTGACCAGAGGTTTATCAATTTTATTGTTTTTTCATAATACCATCTCTTGGTTTTATTTATTAATTCAATAGTTTTCTTGCTTTCAATTTTATTAATTTCTCTTTTAATTTTTAGAGTTTCTAATTTGGTATTTAATTGGGGTTTTTTAATTTGTTCTTTCTCTAATTTTTAAAGTTGTATATTTAGTTCATTTATTTCTTCTTTCTCTAATTTATTCATGTATGCATTTAAAGATATAATATATCCCCTTGGAACCACCTGAGTCATGGTGTATCCCATAAGTTTTGTTATGTTTTATCATTATTATCATTATCTAGAATAAAATAATTAATTCTTTCTATAATTTGTTGCTTGATCCACTCATTCTTTACAATGAGGTTATTTGGTTTCCAATTAGTTCTGGATCTATATCTACCTTGCCCACTATTGCATATGATTTTTATTGCATTGTGATCTCAGAAAGATGTATTCCCTATTTCTGCCTTTCTGCAATTGATCATTAGGCTTTTATGTCATAGTACATGGTCAATTTTTGTGTAAGTGCCATATACTGCAGAGAAAAAAGTATATTCCTTTCTGTCCCCATTCAGTTTCCTCCATAGGTCTATCATATCTATGTTTTTTTAACAATCTATTTGCTTCCTTTAACTTCCTTCTTGTTTATTTTATGATTTCATTTATCTAAATCTGAGAGTGGGAGGTTGAGGTTTCCCACTAGTACTTTTGCTGTCTATGTCTTTCCCTTACTCTTTCAACTTCTCCTCTAAGAATATGAATACTGTCCCATTGGGTGCATACATATTTAGTAGTGAAATTACTTTATTGACTATGGAACCTTTTAGAAGGATATAGAATCCTTTCTTATCTCTTTTAATGCTATCTATTTTTGTGGCTGCTTTGTCTGAGATTAGGATTGTTAACCCTGCTTTTTTCACTTCAGCTGAAGCAAAACATATTTTGTTTCAACCTTTTACCTTTACTCTATATGTATCTCTGTTTCAAATGAGTTTCTTGTAAGCAGCATATTGTAGGATTCTGTTTTTTAATCCACTCTGCTATCCACTTATGTTTTAGGGGAGAGTTCAACCCATTTACATTCAAAGTTACAATTACTACCTCTTTATTGCCCTCCAAGCTATCTTCTTTCTATTCATATTTTCCCCCTTTTCCCCTTTATCCATATTCCCCAATGTTTTGTTTCTGAATACTGCCACCTTCAGTGTGTTTGTCCTCTTAAATCAACCACCTCCCTTTTTTCCCCTTTCCCTTTTCCCCTTCTTCCCTTCCTTCAGTTCCCCTTTTTCTCCCCCTCCCCATCCTCCCTCCCCTTTTCACCTTTTCCCCCTTTTAATGCTTGAAAGGTAAGATGAGTTTCTTAACTTGATTAAGTGTGTCTAAATTAACTTTAAGCCAAGTCTGATGAGATGAAGATTCAAGTGGTTTTCACCTCCTCCCTTCTTCCCTTCAATTACAATAGGTCTTTTGTACCTCTTGATATAATGAGATTTATACCATTCAGTCTCCCTCCAACCCCCCCTTCTCCTTACTGTCCACCTTTTTAAGGAGGTATTGTATTTAAATCATTCTGTGTCACAGAAAAGTTAGGAGTGTCCATCACTTCTGGCTATGTATATTCTCTCTCTAATAGAGTTACAATTCTCAAGAGTTAATGAGGATCTTTCTCCCATTTGCATATATAGCCAGTTTCATCTTACTCTACAACAGGTTTTTTTTAAACATTTTCATGTGTCTCTTGAGCTTCCTTTTTGATGTCATCCACATTTTCTATTTAGCTCTGGTCTTTTCATTATGAAATCTTGGAAGTCTCCCATTTCATTAAATGTCCACCTTTTTCCCTGGAAGAGAAGGCTCAGCTTTGCCAGGAAGTGGATTCTTGGCTGCATTCCAAGCTCCCTTGCTCTTTGGAATATCTCATTCCAGGCTCTTTGATCCCTGTCGGTGGTCAGGTCCTGCATAATCCTTACTGTGGCTCCTTGGTATTTAAGTTTTTTCTTTCTGGCTGCTTGCAGGATTTTTTTTTTTATCTGATATTCCTGGAATTTGGCCACAACATTTCTTGGTGTCTTCATTTTAGGATCTCTTTCTGGAAGGGTCAATGTATTCTTTCAGTAACTATTTTGCCCTCTGGTTCCATGATATCAGGGCAATTATCCATCTCTAAATCCTGTATTATTAAGTCCAGGCTTTTTTTCTCTTCAATGTTTTCAGGAAGACCTATAATTCTCAGATTCTCCCTTTTTGACCTGTTCTTGAGGTCAATGGTTATGCTGATGAGGTAATTTATTTTTATTTTTTCGATCTTTTGGTTTTGTTTAACACAATCTTGTTGTCTCATGAAGTCATTAGTTTTCATTGATTCCATTCTTTTTTTTTAGAGAAGAAGATTTTTCTTCCTTTATCTTTTGCAACTACTTTTCAAGTTGGTCCATTCTATTTTTGAAGGACTTTTCTATTTGCCCAAATGTAGTTTTTATTTTTTTTTTTAGGTTTTTGCAAGGCAAATAGGGTTAAGTGGCTTGCCCAAGGCTACACAGCTAGGTAATTATTAAGTGTCTGAGACTGGATTTGAACCTAGGTACTCCTGACTCCAAGGCTGGTGATTTATCCACTATGCCACCTAGCCACCCCCCAAATGTAGTTTTGAGAGAATCATTTTCTGAAGATTTGAGAGTTGGTCTCATTTTGTATTTGTCCAATTGTATTTTCCAAGGATTTGTTTACTTGTTGTGAGATGTTAATTTCCTCTTGCATTGTTTTAATTTTCTTTCGAGTTTCTTTTCTCAATTTTTCCAATTGATTTTTAAACTCTTTCCTGATTTCTTCAAGGACGTCTTTCTGGACTGGAGACCAATTCATAGTCTCCTCAGCAGTGCTAGATCTCTCTGGGTTAGAATCTGTCTTTTCTAAGTATTTCTTCATGGGTCCCCCCTTTTCTCTAGTCTCTTTTTCATCTTGTGTTGAGGGAGGGAGCTGGCTCTCAGAGGTTTGCTTTTGAGGATCCTAGAGGTTTTGTTCATTTGGCTTAGTAATTCCAGGAGCCAGCCAGTGGGAGGTGCTGGTTGCTTTTTCCGGAGTGAGGTCCTCAGCAGCAGGGTCTGAGTTTGACCTTGAATACTAGGCTGGGCCCTGGGGGAATGGAGTTAATCTCTTTCTGTTGAGTGAACTCTGTTGCCCTGAGGGCCTGGGGGTGGGTTGTTTATTGTTTGTTCTGGACAAAGGGCTCTGCTGAAAGTATGGAGCTCAGGTCCCTGGCTCAGCTGGTTGTTCTCCAGGCAGGCTCTGAGACTGTGTGTTGGAACTCACCTTCCAGTAGCTCCCCCCCACAAAAAAAAAATTAAATTTGGATCTCACACCCACCCCTCATGGAAGTCTCTATGGCTGAGGCTGGCCCTCTGGCTTCTCCCAGCTGAAATCTCTGTGCTGAACCTCTGCTCTTGTCTCCCAGTTCACCCATGGTCCCCTGAGACAGACCTTCTTGGTAGGTGTTCTTCTAACTTTTCTTTCTGGTTTTTGTTGATCGAATTTCTGTTAAGAGGTTTATCTCATGTTATTTCTGAGGGGAAAGAGAGATCACCTATCACAGTGCCTGTCTTCTCTCTGTCATCTTGCCTGGAAGTCTACCCCCCTCCCATCCTTTTATTTCATGGTTAATGTGGAAATGTTCTGGGAGATTTCATATGTATAATGGGTATTCCATTTTTATCATAATTGGTAGGGGAAAAATTGAAGGAGGCAATTTGGAACTGAAAATGGAATTAAACTGAATAAATTAAAAAACAAAACAAAAACATGAACTTGAATCTTGGTTCTATTATTTGATAGTTCTTTGACCTTGGTATGTCACATCACTTCATTTATAAAATGATGGAGTGGATTAGATAAATGTTGTCAAGATAATTAGTAACAAATATTAAACTATCCATTAAACTGTGATCCTCTGGTTCCCTTAGTTTTAATATATAATATTATATATGTTTTATTATATTTTTGTTTATTTTGTTAAATATGTTTGAATTAAATTTTAATCTTGTTTGGTTACACTTGGGAGTGCTGTAACAATATATTTGATAAGTCTAGACTAAGATTCCTAATTATCTCATCAAACTAAGAAAGCAATGCAAGTATTATACCTACTTTTACAGGCGAGCAAATTACACCACAGAGAGTCAAGTGACTTGTTCATAGTCTTATCTCTAGTAATTATCTGAGAGTAATTCTATAATTGTTACTTAAATTAGACAGATGAGGTAGAAGATTCAGTTACCTTAAAATTATTCCATTTACTTTCATCAAATTTGCTAAGGTAGAGCAATGTATCTTAGTTTCTAAAAACACAATCTGGGGACATACTTAATATTGCTAAAAGTAATAAAAATTATTTTCATATGTGAATTTAGACACAGGCTCCTGTAGTTGACTCTATTACACCAGTGTTTCTCTAGAAAGACAGTCCAGTATCATGTCAGTGATGGTGTGCTGAGAAATGCTACAATAATTGTCTCAATGATCTTTTTTTGTCCTTTAATCTCAGAGATAGGAATATCAGCAGTGTCTATGAAATGGAGCACTTATCTGTACTTTGAGACCCATCTGCAAAGGTCTCTTCTTGCTTGTAAAGCTGGGTAACTACAGGGGATTATCAAAGTTATTCAAGACACTGTCTAAACTGGTAACTTCTTAGAAAGAAGTACAGGGGTGTCTAGGTGGCACAGTGGATAAAGCATCAGCCTTGGAGTCAGGAGTATCTGGATTCAAATCCGGTCTCAGACACTTAATAATGACCTAGCCGTGTGGCCTTGGGCAAGCCACTTAACCCCATTTGCCTTGCAAAAACCTTAAAAAAAAAAGGAAGTACAAAGTTCAAACAAAAGAAATTTTGACATTTCCTCTGCAGGTAGAACCTTGTCCATGGTCAAGGAAGGTACATTTTCAAAGTTTGTAGAAATATTGGTTCTATCTCTAAAGGATTATTTATATTTCTCTGACAAGCCTGAAATATTTGTCAGGCAAAGTTTGAAAAGCACTTTCCAATCCACATTTGAAAATTACACCCCTTGTATGTTATTATTGACATAAAGGTTTTGTGTTTCACATAGGAAAATGCCTTGACATCACAAATGAAATATCACAAATATAATTTTGTGGAATTTAGTAAATATTTACAAAATATAATATTTGAAAGTGTTTCCTATGGCATGAGAATTCCTCAGTTCAGACAACCTTTGCATTGACATAGCTAATTTTACAGATAACTCTTTATAGATGTTTGAAAGGACTAGAGGAAGGGTACAGTAGTCACTTATTCTTCCCTCACTTCATTCTAGCTAGCATAGGAGTGATTCATCTGGGCTAGATTAAGGAGAATAGAATTGGATCCCCTCACTCACTTTCTTCTTTCTTTCTTTCTTTCTTTCTTTCTTTCTTTCTTTCTTTTTTTCTTTCTTTCTTTCTTTCTTTCTTTCTTTCTTTCTTTCTTTCTTTCTTTCTTTCTTTCTTTCTTTCTTTCTTTCTTTCTGGGCAGCTAAGTGGCACAGTGGATAGAACACCAGCCCTGGAGTCAGGAGGAACTGAATTCAAAAAGGACACCTTATCCAGTGAACAGAGCTTGCATGCAGGAGATAGGATACTGTCTTATTCTGGAGGGAGGAACAATGACTTTGGAGTCAGAGGACATGGTTTCAAGTGTTACCTCTCCTTCTAACTGTACTAGAATGGGGAAATGTTTCACCTTAGTTCATTGTGTTTCTTTGTAAATGAGGTGGTTGAAGTAGTTGACCTTTAAGTTATCTTTTAATATTAAATCTAGCATCTTTTGAACCTTACTATAAGCATTATAGACTTGACTATAGTTATCCTTATAGGGAAATAACTTCAAGATAAATATCTTTGAAAATTTTTTATTATACTATTGTTTTTATTCTTTTTTTTTAGTTTTTTTTTTTTTTTTTTGCAAGGCAATGGGGTTAAGTGGCTTGCTCAAGGCCACAGGGCTAGGTAATTATTGTCTGAGACTGGATTTGAACCCAGGTACTCCTGACTCCAGGGCCGGTGCTTTATCCACTGCGCCACCTAGCCACCCAGTTCTTATTCTTTCAAATTAGAAGAGAAGAACAACTTTCTTCTCTTTTCCTCAAGTCAAGCAGGTCTGAGAAGTTATCTCATTTTTTCCTTATCTCTCTTTGAAGGATATAATAGTAAGGGATACAGAGGGCTGCTCAACATTTTTATGGGCAGAGATAAATAACTTCCTCTTGTTGGACTGAAAATGAACAACAGGCATTCCTTTTCCTTTTCTCCTTTTTATTCTTTCCAGTATATGAATTAGGTAGTCCAGATGGCAATCTGTCAAGAAAGTTCTTATAAAAGTTATTTTTTATTAATATTGTTCTGTCTTTTCTAGAATAATTGTATATCTTCAATTTTTAGGACTATGGGTAAGGATATTTCTTTCATTATATGACCCAAGTTTTTAATATATTTCCTTGTTTTTACTGAGTTAGGAATCACAAGTATTCCATGTATTTGATAGCTTTCAATTTGTCCTCCATTTATAATATCATTACTTCATTAAATCTTTGTTTTTTATTTCTGTTTTTTGTTTTCCTTTTTCTTCTTATTGTGATCATCTTTTACCTCTCCCTCTACTTCTTTTTCTATTTCCTTCTTCCCTCTTACTTTCTCTCTCTCTCTCTCTCCCTCCCTCCCTCCCTTTCCCTCCTTGCTGCTTTCCTTTCTTCCTTCCTTTTCTTTCTCCTTCTTACTTCTATTTTTTTCTTCTCTTTCTTTCTCCTTTCCCACCCCCACCCCCCATCTCTCCTTGTTTTTTTCCCCCTTGCTAGTTTATTCCTACTTTTGGCTGTAGGGAAAGGTCATTGCTTCAGAGTCCTTTGATATTAAGGTCTTTAAGACTGATTAGATCTCCTTAGATTGATAGCCAAAGTGGAGAACCATGGATCCAGAGTTTGAGGTGTTGATCCTTTTATTGGTTGTATGTGCCTCTCAATTTCATCTAGAAGTGGGAAGTCAGATTTTTATAAATGACTTACTGCTCAGGATTATGATGATAATGTCCAAATTTGTTGCTTCAAAGACTTTTTTTTTACCTTAAGTTTTTTTCCTTTGGAATGTTGGAATGTTTTTCTGAGCATTATCTAGTTATTTAGAAGTAGTTGTGCTATGGATAGTGAGTTATCCTTATAAGCATGAAAAGCTAGATTTGAGTCCTGTCTTTGAAAGCTGTTGTCTGTAGGTCCTTAGGTAAGTCATTTAGTTTTTCACAGTAAAAACCCAAAACAAAATCAACCCCTCATCACCACTATCACCACTGACAAAAAAACAAACCTCTCTCCTTTTTTTCTTTTTAGCTTGTTGGCTCAAATTTATTTTGAACTTCTGTTGAAAGTGTGTTGTTCTGATAAAGACTTTTGTTCACTATAAAAGATTTTTTAAAAAAGAGATTGATTTTTTTTCTCAAGGTAGGAAATAAAAATAAAATAAAAAAGCTTTGCAAGTTATTCTCTTGCTGTGTGTTGCTTTTATGAGAAGGCTTTTTAGCAGCTCTTTGCCTTGCTGAATCACATATATCATGCTGTAAAGCTCTGTATCTCATTCTTTAGTACTTACAATCATTTCCTTTTTTATTGAGCATGGTGTGGATCCTCTTTTGGATCATTGAATTATAGCTATAGGAAGAGGTTGTGTAAAAAAAACTCTATCATTGAGCCCAAGCTGTAGTCTAACCTTATGAGGGCACCAAGTTTATTCTCTACTAGGCCTAAACCTGAGAGATTTTGTCTTTAGCCTCACAACTTTTAAATCTTTTTTTTTTGTAAAACAAAGTTTATTAGTCATGTGATCTTTTTGCAAAAAAAAACGTTGTTTGTGCAAGGCAGTGGGGTTAAGTGATTTGCCCAAAGACACACAGATAATTATTAAGTGTCTGAGGCTGAATTTGAACTCGGGTCCTCCTAACTCCAGGGCTGGTGCTCCATCCACTGTGCCACCTAGCTGCCCTCTAAAAATTTTTTCTTAATTATATTTCCCCATATTCCTTTTCTTCTTTGTTTTATTATATGAATTTAAAAACTTTATTTTGAAATATGGAGTTTAGGCTTTACTGAGTGATCAAAAGTGTCCATAACATCAAAATCGAATATACAAACAAAAACTGAAAAGCTTATGGTATAAGATCTTCCTAATCTCTTCTCAATACATTGAGTTTCCCGAACCTTTCTGCCTCATTCCTTTTATTGAGGTATCTTTTGCACTCAAACCCTATTTATCTCTCCTCTACTAATGCCAAAAACTTGGTGTCCATTTCTGTTTCCTTCCTGTCCTTTGTCTCACACATTATAATCAATATAGACATATTTTTTGAGATCCTCATGCTCCCCAAGGTAAAGGTAATTGGAGAAATACAGGGATAATAGTGGGATACATAAATAAGTTAATGAGAAATCCACCCAATAACAGATATTCATTGGTTCATTTTAGAGTTGCAGAATCTCTTTTAAACAAGTGGAAAATCTACTTTCTGAAAGGCAGATTGAATTGCAGCCTCTCAATAGGAATAATGACAGCATATAGGCCTTTAATTTTATTGTGACTGGGACCTCCTAGATGGAGGAAGCATTTTCTACCAATACAGGTCTTCACTTTCTTGGTAGCTTATAACTTCAGAGAATCTATCTATATCATTTCAGGTGGATCCAGTGAATAGAGTTCTTGGTATGGACTCAGGAAGACCTGGGTTCAAAGCTGGCCTCAGACACATCTTAACTGTGTGACATTGGGCAAGTCACTTAACCTCTGTTTGCCTAGTTTTCCTCAACTGTAAAATGAGAGTAAGAGCTATCTTCCAGGGAAGTTATAAGTATCACCTGGTACATAGTAGGCACACTATTAATTCTTATTCCCTTTTCTTCCCTTTGCCATTATGCAGTCTTTTAATTCTAGTTATTTCCTTCTCATTCAACAAGGAAATACAACTGGTATTGACAATTTTGTCATACTTTCCCAAATTAGAATAATTCAATTAATCATATTCTTTCAATTCACAAAATACCATTTCTTTCTTTATAGGATGAAATTTGTTTTTTTTTTTATAAATTTATTTATTTTTTTAAGGTTTCATCCAATTGGACTTGCATATTTCCAAGTTACAAAATTTCCCTCCACCCTTCCTTCCCATCCCCCTCCCCTCAGTAGGAAATAGTTAGGTTAGCATTTTTATATATAGATTTTGTTAAACTTATTTACAAATTATTATTTTTTGGCAATGAGGAATTAGAATTAAGGGAAAGAGATATATGAGATAATTTTTTATAAAATGTTCATCAGATTTGGTAGGGGTATTTTTTGTTTCTGTGTGTTTTGTTTTGTTTTTCTTCCTCTGGGGACACTTGGGTTTAATGATAGCAATAGATACTTCATGGGAAGTTGGCAAAAACAAGATGATCATCCTATATATATCATTCCTAGAGTCAGCTACCAGATTGATTATACAGATATCCTGCCCCAATTTGATGATCATAAATAGCAAATGAATGGGGTCTAGAATCATGCTCTTGATTAGCATTATAATATTATTCAATTGAAGTTAATTCAAGCTAATTAGAAAAAGAGACTAACCTCACAAACTGAGATATGTGTCTACCAGAAATCTGTTTGCTATAGATTGCCTAGACCTCTATGCTAAAGTCAAGGTATCTTTGTCCTTGCAGTATTGGATCCTTCTGCTAGACCAAACACTACAACTTAGGAACCTAACGTTATAGATCTAGATATGGATGGGACCACAGAGGTCATCTTTTCTAACCTCTCTCATTTTATATGGGGAAAAAAAGCAGTTCAGAGAGATTGGAACATAGTCAAGGTCATAAAACTCATTAGTTTAAGAGGTGATTTAGTTGAACTTTTGTGTTTAGATTTCAGATTAATTACTTCTTCTATTGAACTGCTAGCCTTAGCTACTTTTGCTTACTAGATAAGATGCTAATTTATACATTTGGTCCATACTGCCTCCCACTATGGCCCATTGCCTCAAAAGTCCATATCCATGGTAAGTGAACCCATATTCTACATGACCAATTTGATGCTTTAATAGCTTGATGCTCCTAGCCCTTGGTTGAGTGAACCACAATGACAACCAAATCATTTTTTCCCCTGTTATTTTCAACCTGGGAAGTCCTATCTGGTGCTATTGAAAGACTTTATTATTGTTGTTTTGAAAAGAGTCATGTCTGACTTTTTTGTGATTCCATTTGAGGGTTTCTTGGCAAAGATACTGGAGTGATTTGACATTTCCTTTTTTAGGTCATTTTACAGATTGGGAAACTGAGGCAAACAGGCATAAAGCAACTTGTCCAGGGTCACTCAACTAGTAAATGTCTGAGGTCAGATTTGAATTCAGAAAGATTCAAGTCCAGAGTTCTTCTATACCACCCAACTGCCTTAAAAGACCTTAGAGCTTATCTAACCTAATTTTCTCATATTACAGGTAAACAGAATCCCAGAGAATTAAAATGACATGACTATGAACACACAGGTACTAAGGGGTAGAGCTGGAATTAGCTTCCTTTCAATTTTTGAGTCATATCCTAAGTACTTAGTACAAACTCTTATTGGCAAAATTCTCTTGGGGAAGAAATTGCTATCTAGAAATAATCTATTTATTTATGGAGATGCTTTAGTTTTTTAAATGAGAAATTTACTTAAAAAAACTTTATGCAATAGGATCATATCTTTTGTGTGTGTGTGTGTGTGTGTGTGTGTGTGTAGGAAAGAGAGAATCTAAAATCAGCCTATAAGATGAATTTTTTTTCTTATCCCCTTAATCACTCCAAAAGAACAGGAGTGTGAGGTAGTATGGGGAATTTTTCTGTACCTTGTTCCTTCCTCTTTCCTAGGACTACCTGCCCAGTGAGGGCTGGGATACAATATCAAAGTGTGAGGACTAAATGGACCTAGGACCTTTCACATGAATTATTTCATAGCTATGTAGAGAAGAAGAGATGGATTGGATAAAGTATATGGCAGACCTATTTCCCCATTCTAGTGCTGGTCCAGGTGGTTCTGTGCATACAACCATGTCCATTAACATGTCTGGCTATTTCTTCTTCTCTCTCCATGAATTAACATGTTAAATGTTCATGTGATAAGATTTCTATAGTTGCATCCTAAAAGAAAGGGTCAGTTATAAAAGGAGAGAAGTTTCTTTATGGATAGGCACATTCACATGCAAAAAGCAATTATATTTTTTAAAATAATGTCTGTGCTGATGTAATACTATGACATTTGTTATAAAGATATTCAATAAATTATAAATGAAAAAGAAGCAACATTGGGGGAAACCTATTTCGACCATTACCTAGGCTTTCTTAATTTAATTGAGCTATTTAAATTATTTAAAGTATATAAAATGACAGACATTAATGTGATTTTCCTTATATACATCACAAGGGGTGAGACTAAATAAATAAATAAATAAATCTGCTTTAAATTAGTTGGCGAGTTGAATGTCATTCCACATTAAAAAAAATAGCCTAACCCCATTAAGTTATTAAACTCAGAGGCATATTTTGTAAGTACTTTTGAAAATGACTTCCCTCACACTGCCATGAAATATTCACTGATGAAATAATTATGTGGAAAGATAAAAGGAAGATGAAAAATGGAAAGGGTTGACAATGAAAAAAAACTGAATGTGATAGTTATGCAAACTTCTTAAAATAAAGCTACTTTTTTTTAGATTAAGCTTATCTAAAATCTGGAAGTTGAATAACTGAGAATTAAGTATCCATTGGTTAGTCTTGGTGGTGGGAGAGGGTAAAGTTGTATAAATATCCATCACAAAATTGATCTTTTATTGGATTTTGTTGTGCATATTCTATAAGTTTACTAGTATACACATCTTGCTATCTTAACCAGACTGTAATGGATCAGGAGCAACTAGTTTATCTAGTTTGCATTTCATTTCTATTTTTTTTTATCCAGCTACAATTGGCAAACAAACTAGTACATTGAATTTGGAATCAGGGAACTTAAGTTTGAATTCCATTTAGTATCTATGTGACTTTTGGTAAGTTATTTGATCCCTCCTAACCTCAGTTTCCTCATCTGTAAAATTGTGTGATTGGACTAGATGACCTGTAAGTTCACTTCTAAATCTATGCATCTCTGATGCTGTACTCATAGTTTTTGCCCAATAAATATTTGAGGCTGACTGAATGATTATAAAGTATTTTCAATTTCCTCTCTGAAATACCTCTTTGCATTTACTGAAGAGTCATATAAATGAGAGCCTGCAACTATAGATCAAACTGACAGGAATTTAAAGAAATGGACTTGTTCTGTCAATCACAGAGAAGAAACTAGAAGCAAGGGATAGGAGTGATATATAGGCAAATTTCAGCTTGAGGAAAGGATAAATTTCCTAATATTAGAATCATGTAGACTTGGAAAGGGTTTTGTTTTCCCCATGTATAGTAAGTATAAGCTCCCCTAAAGACTCGATTGTCTTTAAACAATAGTTGGATGACCACTAGTGACTTCAAAGATAGAAATGGAATGTTTGTTCAAGCATGAGTTGGATTAGATAGTCTCTGATTTACTATGGTGGGATTAGAGTAAAATATTTTGTACAGTTTAAGTTAATTCCTAATTGAGTCAACGTAGGTCCCTCAGAAACATAAGGTTCAGAGTGTGTATCTCAATTTCCTATTCCATAGGAATGAAACTGGATGTGAACTCTAATTCCCTGGGGGGAAAACACCCAAAAAACTAATGGTTTAGTTTTCCATCTATTTGTGATTATCTTGGCACAGTAGATAGAGCACTGGAATTAGTATAAGGAAAATCTGAGTTCATTGGGTAAATCATATAATGTTTTGAGATTTAGTCCTTTCATTTGTCAAATGGGTATAGCACCCACTTTATAAGGTTGTTATAAAAATCAAGTGAGATACTGTATTCAAAGAGATTTACAAAACTTAAAGGGCTATAAAAATATAAGCTTGGGTTAGTATTTAGACAGCCATAGTGTAACAGTTAGAAAGTTGGCCTTACAGGCTAGCAGACCAAGGTTCAAGTCCTATCTCAGAGACACTAGCTGGACAAGTCATTTAACTTTTTAGTCCTTGGGGAGAACTGGTATATAGTGCACAGTATAACATTATGCCAGTTTCGAAGAAAATATTGATCTACATTTCCCCAGGAGCTCCCTATACTTTTGAAATCACAGGTCTAATCACAAACAATGCTTGGAGAAATGTAAAGTTTGGAGGATGGAAAAATGAATTTTCAAGGTGTTTTTCAGTTCTGAGATTGCAAAGGGCCCAGATCTTATTAACTACTAGAGATCACCATTTATAGTAAGCCAAATATAATTTAAATTCATACTAATATATACAGTGGGGAAAAAAGACATTATTCCTATGACATGATGATTAAAAAACCCCGCTATTTTTATGCCATAGTCTTTAAGCATAAAATTTGAATAAAAGGAAGGAGGGAGAGAAGGAAAGAAAGTTGTGTAGTTTCCATGGTACATTTTTGTCTTTTTAAACCTGCCATAGCTTTTGGAATGATGAAGATTTTGTCACTTGTGCATCTCATTAATTTGGTAACTCTCAATGGGTGATGTGTTTTTTTAAGTGGAAATTTATGAATTGAGGTCACCTCCACAAAGGTGAGGGTCATTCACTGCAGCACCAACTGAGCAATCAGTAGTAACCTAAAGGATACCATATGTAACCTCTTTGAAAACATCAGAATGACAAGTCAAGAAAAGGAATTTTAAATCCTTCCTTTATAATCTTTGTCAATACATAAACTGCCAAAAAAAAGTTTTTTTAAAAAAAGCACCTTAACATAGAGATAGTTACTCATCTGGGGAATTTTATTTCTTTGTTTTAAATCTAGACCTAAAGTATAGTGAATTGACTCTTTAAACACTTCTTAATTTCACTTCAATATTTTCTTTGCTTGGTTATGGTGAATTCCTAGCTAGAAAACTGGCTGCTACTTTAGATCTCTAGTTGTTCCTAGTCTTAGAAAGTTTCCAGGAAGACCTAGAGGTTAAAAGAAGATCTCTCCAGTCACTGAACCTCAAAGGTCTGAAAAAAGATTTGCTGTTCCTCTCCTAGATGGACTCCTCAGAATTCTCCTCCTCCATTAGAGAATTCAGGGGAATATCCTTTGAAATATGTAAGAAAAATGCCTTTTTGTGATTATGGTAGAGTCTAGATTAAGAAAACCAGATTATATTCTATCACCTTCCTCTTTAGTAGATCTATAAACTTGGAATGAATTCAGGGTAGAAGAAAGTCATAAAGGATGGCATCTTGCCTGTTCTCCCTTACCTGGCTGTTTCGTTTCTCTTTGTCACTTTGCCCTCCATCCTACCTTGGTTTCAAAATAAATTAATGGGAGCAGAGAAAGTGATTCAGGCTCCTAGCTGGCTCCTGGGTAAACTGCAAAGTAGGTTCTTTCTCTTCAGTGAATTTTAGTTCCCTTTTGTCCTTGTTAAAGCTTTCCCTGACCCTATTCCAAGGTTCATTTTTGCCTGCTTGGGACTCATCTCAGAGGCTTCTAACCCAGACTTTCCTATTTTGAGTTGCATGCCCTAGCAAAACTTAATTGTACAGTGTTTCTGCAGGGTCTATCTCTCCCCTAGCTTCCATGTAAAAGAACTATATGTTGGGAAAGGCACTGAATTTCTAGACAAAGAAACTGGATTTGAACTTCAGGTCTGTCTGTCACCTGTAAACCTTTGAGTAAATCATTTCACTTCTGGTGGTCACAACATCCTCTTTTGTGGGATTTGGATTCTAAGGTTTATTTCAGCTCCGAATCATAGGCTAAATTAATTCTGATTAAAATATTAATACTTGGGATATGGTGGTGGTGGGGGGGACTCAAGGTGCCTATGTGAAGACAGGAATTCCCTGAAACTCTTTCCCCTCAGAACTCCAAAAGCCAGCAGAATCTGATTCTAGCCAAAATTTAGAGGGGCAGAACCCACAGAAAGACTGAGTGAGACAAGTCCAAGTCCCAGTCCAAGACAACTTAGATGTTCTGCAGGAAAGGTCTGTTTTACCAGAACTGGGTATTGGAAAGGGCCACAGTGCAGTCGGGCCAGGTGCCAGGGTACCTGGGGATGCCTGGGTTCATGGCAGAGGGGGAAGTTTCCAGACCTCTTGGCCAAGGGATCACTGGCCACAGCCAGAAGGGGTGGTGAGAGAACTCTACCACACCATAATGTGTGAGGAGGGGAGCTCCAGCCTCAGAGTAGCCCTCTGGTGAGAACCTACAGCAGGAATTGGGGAAGCTACCCAGCACTTCTAGAACATAGCCCACAGATAGTATGAGGATCAAGGGAAACTGCAGAGGTCTCTCTGTTCTCCTTGGGGCAGGACTCAGCTATTTGCCAACACTCAGATACAGGTTGCAGTCTGGGCTCCCAAACCACCATAGATGAGCAGGATCAATACTCTCAGCTCCAGGACAGAGGGGAGGGTGGTCATCCACATCCCAGAGCAAAGGCAAGAGAGTAGTCAAAGCCTCTCATAAGACCTCTGAGGAATTAAGGTCCCTATGGGTTGTTCCAAAAAAACCTCAAAGCTTTGGAAGTGTGGTAAATCAGTCATGGACTGAGGAAATGAGCAAACAACAGGAAAAAGAAGAATCTGACCATAGAAAATTACTTTGGTCCCATGGAAGATTCCAGAAGATGACAAAATTGAAGCTTCTGTATCCAAAATCTTCAAGAGAAATAGAAAATGGGCTCAAGCTATGGATGAGCTCAAAAAACACTTTGAAAAGCAATTAAGGGAGATAGAGGAAAAATTGGAAAGAGAAATGAGAGTGATGCAGAAAAATCATGAAAACCAAATCAACAGCTTGATGAGAAAGAAATACAAAAAATACTGAAGAGAATAATATGTTAAAAACCAGTTTAGGCCAAATGAACAAAGCAACACAAAAGGCAATGAGGAGAAGAATGCCTTAGAAATCAGAATTGGCCAGCTAGAAAAGAAGATTAACAAAGCTCTCTGAAGAAAATAACTCCTTCAAATGCAGAGTGGAACTAAAGGAAGCCAATGACTTTGCAAGAAATCAGGAACAAATAAAACTATACCAAACAACCAAAAATTAGAAAAAAATATATAGTATCTCATTGGACAAACAACTGACCTTGAAAACAAATCCAGAAGAGATAATTTGAAAGTTATTCGCCTATCTGAAAGTCATGATCAGGAAAAGAACCTAGACTTCATTTTTCAAGAAATAATACAGCACAATTGCCCTGAGATCCTAGAAGCAGAGGGTAAAATAGAAATTGAGGGAATCCACTGATCACCTCCTAAAAAGGATCCTAAAAGGAAAAACTCCCAGGAATATTATAGCCAAATTCCCAAACTCCCAAGTCAAAGATTAAATACTAAAACTTCCAGAAGGATTACACAGGATCTTGCAGTATCAATATTAAGGGCTTGTGGGGCCTGGAATCTGATATTCTGAAGGCAAAAGATCTTAGTTTACAACATAGAATCAGCTACCCAGAAAAACTGAGCATCTTTTTTTAGGGCAAAAGATAGACTTTCAGTGAAATAGGGGACTTTCAAACTTTCCTATTGAAACAACCAGAGCTGAACAGAAAGTCTGATCTCCAAGTACAAGACTCAGGTGAATCATAGAGAGGATGGACAAGAAGGACTAACTATGAGGAACTTAATGGTATTGAACTGTTTGTATTCCTGTATGGGAGGAAGACACAGATAACTCATGAACCTTCTCATGTATAAGAGCAGTTAGGAGCATATATAGACAAGGCACAAGAATGAGTTGAATATAATGGTATAATATAGTAAAATGATGGAGTCAGTGGGTGATAAAGGAAAGTACTGGGAGGAAAAACAAGGAGAGGAATGGACTAAAATGTTTCACATAAGAGTCAAGGAAAAAACTTTTACTATGAAGAAGAACAGAGGAAGGCAAAGTAGAATGAGTGAGCCTTCATTCTCATTGTAAATGCTCAGAGAAGAAATAACACACACACTTAATAGGGTACAGAAATTTATCTTACCCTAGAGGAAAATGAGAAGAATGTAATAGGATAAGGGGGAATAGGGAGAGGGAAGGGGGAGGAGTAGGTGATAGAAGAGAAGGAAGATTGTGGGAGAGGGTACTCAGATACAGCACACTTCTGAACAGGTACAGGATGAAAGGAGAGAGAGAATAGAATAAATGAGGGAGGGAAATAGAGGGAAATACAGCTAGTAATAGCAATTACAGGCAAAATATTGAAGCAACTTTTCTGGTGGACTTATGATAAAGGAGACAACTCATCCCAGAGACAGAACCACTGGAATCTGAACACAGACTGAAGTACACTTTTTTTTTTCTTTCTCACTATTCTTGAGGTTTCTCATCTTTTTTGGAGGGAGGGAAGTTTATGTTTATTCTCACAAGATTATTGTAATAATATAAAATAAATAAAACAAAAAAAGTTAATGTTTGATAATACTTTTGTTTTGCTAGAATTTTATACAGAAGTCTCTTAGGAAAGTAAAAATATCTCCAGAAGGTACTTAAATTTTATTAAGGGACTGGAGATATAACTTAAAGAGATGAAGGCTAATGACAGCATTTCAGATTTAAATGAGAGAGAACCCTGGTGGTGGTGGTATGAATTAACCTTTCCAGGTTCCCTCAAATCAAAATGATCACTTAGTCTATACAACTCTAGGAAAAAGTCAGAAAAGGTGTGTGTGTGTGTGTGTGTGTGTGTGTGTGTGTGTTTGTGTCTGTGTTTGTGTCTGTGTTTGTGTCTGTGTCTATGTGTGTGTGTGTGTGTGTGCGTGCATGTGTGTGTGTGTACGTGGGGTGTGTGTGTGTGTTAGGCATAGATAACTCTACTTTTCATCTCTTCCCTGAGAAGATCAGACACGATGGCCTTTCATGAACCTTTCAACTCTAAATCTGATACTTTTAGTTTTATATACTGTGTTTTTTTAAAAAAAGTTATAAATAAGCTTACGTGGACAAATTTATTCTTTCCTCATTCATGGGATCTTATTAAAAGACAAAGAAAAACAAGACTTGCTTTCTAGAGGATAAAGATGCTCTGGAAAAGTAGAAATATTGAAAGTAAGAAGTGTTTAAAAGATCAAAAGAAAAACTGACCAGAAAAGTTAGTAAAAATTATTTTTGGAAGTATTAATATTTCAGAAAAAAATGCGAATTTTATAAGAATAAGAGGAACTTCCTCATTCACAGAATGATTTTTCCACTTAGACTTCACTGCTATTGCTGACAACAGAGGTGGAAGGCAGGAGTAAGGTTTGTGACAGAACAAGACTGAACCTACCAGATAAGAAATCATCCATCAATTAGACTTTCCCCCACAAATCTTCTATAATTTTCTTATGCTTGATTTTTTTCCCTCCCTTTATGGAACTTCCTGACCCAAAATTCCTATTTCTTTTTTCATATTTTTCCTAGCTCAATGACTCTGGATAAAATCTCCTAATCTCATTTGTTATTTTATTCCTATGGGCTTCCAAATGGCACAGTGAGACAGTGCCAGACCTGGAGTCAGGTATGAGTTCAAATCTGATCTCAGATATGAACTACCATTTTGACCTTGGTCAAGTCACTTAGCCTTATTTGCCTCAGTTTCCTCATATGAGAAACGATCTGGAGAAGAAAAATAGCAAATAACTTCAGTACCACTGCCAAGAAAATCCAAAATGGAGTCACAATGAGTTAGACACAACTGAAAATAATTTGAACAACAACAATTTCCATTCCTATTTTACAAGTGAGTAAATTAAGGCTCTGGGAAATTAAGCAGACTTGCTCATGAAACAAAAGTCAGAGGCACTTTTGAAACATAGGTCTTCCAGTTTTCAAGTGCAGAATTCTTATTTACTCTGCTTGAGGTGAAGGACAATGAGGTAATTGATGAGAGTGCAGACAAATATTAGTACAGAAGCAATGAACTTCAGGTTGTTCCAGGCATGACTGAAGCATATCAGATATTTAATCTTCCTCAGTCAACTGACTTTAAATTCCTTAAGGACACTCATTTTTTGTCTTTTTTGCACAATGCCTCCTTCACTCCCCAACCCAGGGGATTAATAAATGCTTATTGATTTGCTGCTTGTGCTTCCTCTATCATACTGAACTACTGTTAAAAGATGGATATTTGAAATCCTGACCAAGTTTGACATACCTATATATGGGATTATGTGAATCTTGTATTCATAAAAACAATTCTCTATTTACATAGAATCCTAGAAATGGTTACAGTAACTCTTATGCCCATATGATATGAATTTTAATATTTTATAATAAAATTCTAATGCTGATATAGTAAAAATGGTGTGATAGTCATTTAAGGGAATAGAACATTTTCAAAACTAAATTATTACTTCAAATTCACACTGTATAGACAAGTCAATTCTAAACAGGGCATTGATAGCCCTAGAACTCAAATTCTCACTCTTTGTTTTGTTGTCATGGAGAAGGAAATGGCATGTTCCTCTCTATCTACTATTATAATTATTTCCTTAGGAAAGAGAATCTCATTTTTTTCTTGCCGTCTTAATTTTGTAGAAATGGAGATTGAATCATGTGTAATTGTTGGCCCCCTATCCAAAAATAAAGGGCACAATTTTAGTTAATATCCTACCAAAATAAGGCAATTCCATAATAGCAATTACTTAAAAGTGGCTCTGTTTCCTCAGGCAGTTGTGTTTCGACATTAATAAAATATTGCTCATGAGTTAAGCTTTCCTGGGAATTGCTTGTCTACCTTGTGTCCTTTCTGATAAGGAGTTATTTTGGTTCTATAATTCAATGACTCCATTGTGGAGAGTCAACATCCCAGTTCTAATGAAGTACACAAGCTATTAGCATTTCATTGCTAAGGAATTAGTCTGGATAAGGAACACAGTTACCATGGTGCATCATTTCCTTTATTTCTATTATTATTACCTGATAATTCAGTGAAATCTCAGAATCTGATCTCATTGTTTTAGGCCCTGTGGTTCAGAATAAAAATTGAAAATATGAAAGCTCCATTTTTCTAGCTTAGTATATTAACTAAAGTGAGAGTTATTTCTTAAATTGAAAATGATTATAGCTCACAAATGGAAAGAACTCCACATAAGAAGTTAAAATTCTGCAGCTCATTGGTACGTGACTAGATAATTCTTTTAATCACTTTGATCCTCACTTTTCTCATCTGTAAAAGAGGAATAGCAACAATAATAGTGGATGGCTATGAAAAATATTAGATACATATAATGTTATATATTATTCAAAAACATTATTATATATGTATGCAAATACAAACACACACATATTTGTATATATTACCTCATTTGAATCTTATGACATTCATGAATCATAAATTTATTTTCATGCCAAAATAATCCTAACAGAATAAAACAAACATTTAGACAATAGTAATAAATGTAACACATAATGCAAGGCTTCCCAAGATTTGGTTCACATTTGGTTCACTAATTCCTGGGCCTCTTCAAAAAAGACATCCTCTCTTTGATTTATTATTTCCATTAATATTTTATTCTGAGAAATCTCCAACTCTAGCTTGAGTCCCACTTGTGAGAAACAGGATACCTGACTGCTCTGTAAGTATTCAAGATAGCAAGCAAATACTGGATAGGTTCAGCTTTCATTTATTTCATTTCACAGAGAATGCAGTAGATTTGAAAAGACTTAAAGATGATTAATATAAATATATAGAAAATATAAATCATTTAATGTTTAGTAAGATTTCTTCAGAAGGGAACTGAGCTTTTTGGTTTTGCTGGGCACATTTTAACATTCTATAGGGTCCTTCAGAATTCCTTCCAGACTTGTGAAACACCTTGTAATTCAAATGCCTACTTCCCTACTGCTCCAAAGCAAACATTCTTTGGAGTTGTGGAATGAATAGCCTTGCCTGTCCGTAGTAGGAAGGAGTAAAATACATGTTGTCTTCTGCCCCATCTGGTGGGTTTTGTTCCATTTTCTCCAAGGGGCATTTTATTCAGATGTTGTTTTCTCTTTCCTTAAACTCTTGATGTTGAGATATTATTCTTTTTTTAGTCATTCAAGAAAGATTTTATTTATTTTGAGTTTTACAATTTTTTCCCTAATCTTTCTTCCCTCCCCTCCCCTCCAGAAGGCAGTGTTTCCATGGTATACATTGATCTAAGTTGAATGTGATGAGAGAGAAATAATATCCTTAAGAAAGAAAAACAAAGTGTAAGAGATAGAAAAATTCCATAAAAAATGTTTTTTTCTAAGTTAAAGGTAATAGTCTTTGGTCTTTGTTCAAACTCCACAATTCTTTCTCTAGATACAGATAGTATTCTCTATCGCATATAGCCCAAAGTTGACCCTGATTGCTGCACTGATGGAATAAGCAAGTTCATAAAAGCTGATCATCACCCCTATGCTGCTGTTAGGGTGTACAATGTTTTTCTGGTTCTGCTCATCTCACTTAGCATCAGCTCATGCAAATCCTTCCAGGCTTTCCTGAATTCCCATCTCTCCTGGTTTCTAATAGAACAATGGCATACATATACCACAGTTTGTAAGCCATTCCCCAATTGAAGGACATTTACTTAATTTCCAATTCTTTGCCATTGGGGTATTATCCTTAAAGCTTTCTCTGAGAAGCCTCCCTTCTCTGGACATGAGGGTAGATTCTGGGTTTATGCTGTTCAGAAAATACAAATCTTCTCTTCTTCAACAAGGAATTGACAGTCAAGAGCATTGTCCCTCAAGCAATATGGCTGCTTCTGCAAGATAGTGCATCCTTGTCCTGCAGGCTACCATTTTTAGGACAGAATGGGGTAAGAAAATCGGGGGAGAACATGTGTAACCTTATGATTTTCCCCAGGTCAGAAGAAGATAGAGAAAAGAAAGGATCCATGTATATCCTTCTCCCTAGAGCCTAGTTCTATCTTGCCACATTCTGGTTTATGCACTGTACACAAGAATATCAAATCCTCTGAACAAGAAAAGTTCATAGGAATGAACTGGTCTGTTATTTAATTTTATATACCAAGGCAAATGTGGTAACTCTTTTTATAAAAGATCATCTTTCCAGGAATCCCAACCAGCCAATCATTTTGGACACATTTTCAGTTCTCAGACCCAGTCACTGAAAACTAATTAGGAGTTATTTTTAAGCCTTTATCAAGCTATACTCATCTAATTATTTGGGACCTTTCCTTTACACAGAAAACATCAAAGCAATAAATATACATGGTAAGTTGTTGGAATTGAACTGCATTTTTCAGTGCATATAAACAATTTTTGGTCTATATCCTATTATACATTCATCAGAGGGGGTCTTCTGAATGGTATGTGGTTTCTTTTCTGTTTTCTCTTTACAAATAAAGATAATAGTTAAGCACAGGAGCTGTTCATCAAATATTCTCCTTCCCCTTATACTTTTCTCTCCTTTTTTGTTGTCCTTCCATTTTTCCTTTAAGTGACTGTGGTATGACTGCTTAGTTGAATCTCTGTCAAGCTTTTTTCTTTTTTAGAGGGGGGTTCAAATGCTAATTTTTATTTATTTATTTTTTCAGAGATATGCACATGTCAAGCTTTCTTTAAATTGTTTTACTCTTCACTGCTTCTTCTTGTTTAATGAGGCATTGTTGCTGAAAACTTCCCATAATCTCTTTTCTTAAGATTTTACAAATGGATTTGTATGTTGAATTGAGGGTTTCTTTTGTTTCCATATCTCTCTGCTTGTCAAGTAATTTAATTGCTTGCAGATTCAAAATGCTTTATAAGCTGTTTTAGTCTCTTTGTTATGGTAGTTGATTTTCATTGGTTAAATTTCTTTATGAAATGGATGTTATTTTTTTAAAGATTAGAATATTACAAATGCAGAGTACAAAATATGAGATTTTATAGAATGATTATGGCTGTTTTGGAGAGTTGTACAAGGAAAAGCATCAGTATGAGAGGATTCCAACAGAAAAAGATGGAGAAAATGGGTATAACCTTGAGAAAAAGAATGATAGGACTGAAAGCATGGAAACAGTGAATTCTCAATAGTCTATTTTTATTAGACTATAAAATGAGGATAATTTGACATAAAGTTTAATATTTTGGGGATAATAGTTGCTCAAAAATGTTCACAGAGTTGTTGAATTTTATTGAGTGTCTTTCCTGTCATGATTCATTAATTTTTTTTTGCTAAAATTTTAACCAATTATTATATTATGGTTATAACCCAGAATCATTCTACTTACAGGAGCAGGAGTCACCAGAATGTACATATTCAACTTAAATATTTGATTTATATCTATCTACATAAATATATGTATAAATATAAATATATATGCATACAAATCTTTGCATTGGTCAATCACAACTGGTCAAGTAATTGTTTATATGCCCTGTAGAAGCAGTTGAACTCCAAGTTACGTTTATTTATAGCTTTGATGTTTTCTGTATAAGGAAAAAGTGATCAAGGATCATTGTCTAATTAGATTGATTGAGATACACAATCTACGTCTATTAGACAGGATCTAAATCAGCTAGTTTGTGGTTTTGGCAGAGAATAAATTAGTGCCTGTAAGTATTGCTGTCAGTATCATAATGTCAGACTAAAAACCCACTATGAAAATGTTTAATGAAAAAATTTAATGAAAACTGTCTAGAATGAAATAAAATTCTAGTTTACTATTGTGTCAACAAAGATTATAGCCCGATACTAGTGTTCAAGAACTAAAACTGTGTATACTTGGGGATGTGTCTGTTAATTGATGGAGAGGCCCTGGAATAATTTAATTTTGTGTGTCTATTAAATATTTCCCGCATTCCAGCATATTTCAAGTTAGTGAGCATGGAATGGTAATATTTTTAACCCAAATTGATGTTTGATTGAGTTGTTGAAGTTGTCATAGTTAAGGAAAAAATCTCCAAGGAAACTAACTATAACAATTGAGCATTTAAAAATTCTGCATAAAACTATTAATTTTACTTTCCAAAGACAGGTATGGAAACTATTCATTAAATTTTAAAAATGTGGACATATTTAAGTTTCTCTCTCTCTCTCTCTCTTTCTGTCTCTGTCTGTCTCTCTCTGTTCCCTCTCTCTTGTTTTTCTCTCTTGTTTCTGTTTTTGTTTGTCTCTGTCTTTGTCTTTCTCTGTTTCTCTCTCTCTCTCTCTCTCTCTATATATATATATATATATATCTTTGTCTCTGTCTCTCTGTCTCTTTCTCTGTCTCTATCCCTCTCTTTCCAAAGCAGATGGCTAGGCATATGTCTACTGCATTTTCATTGGATTGATTACCTTGAATAGCTTAGTATTTTACTAGCAATTCTGTGAAATAAAAAGATGTAGAAATACGGTCTTGGGATGTGGGAGGAAAACATAAATGAATCAAGAGAGGATAGATGATGGGTACATAGATATTTTAAGATAGTGGAGGCAAATGAGGGATCTCATACTTGACAGATTTATCCTCCGGGGAAAGTAAGAGGTAAGGTCATCTCTAGAAGTAGGAAATTTTAGGTTCTTTTTCGGGGTTTAAGGAAAGTGAAGACTTAAAATAATAATGTCTGTAATAACTTAATTAATTTTTCAAATTACCTTTTAGCTAGGGCATTTATAGGTAAACTGAAGACTATCCAGAGCATGGTAGTTAGTATGGGATGAAAGCTTTTACTTCATACTGTTAAAAGACTTGTTGAAGGAACTGAGTTGGTTTATCGCGTTTCTAGAAGAGCAAACTTGGGGTCAGGGGCATGATAGGTGTCTTCAAATATTTGAATGGTTTTCACAAAGAAAAATGCTTTACTTAAACATATAGGTCAAAACTAAGATTAATTGTGGAAGTTGCAAAATAGGAAAATTTATGTTTCATGGGATAAGTGGATAGTAGTGGATAAGGAAGAAGAACTTAAATAATTTTATCAAATGGGTTACTTTTGGAGGTAGCAAGTTCTCCCTCATTGGAAGTTTTCAAGGAAAAAACCCTACATGGCTAATTGGAGATGATATTGGAGAAGGAATCCTTGTTCAGATATGGGTTTGACAAAGTTCCTTTCAATGCTGAGATTCTCTGATTTTGTGAGGACCACAATTAAGTACTTGATCATACCTTTTAAATGAGAATAATGAAGAAGCAAATTGAGAGAAATTGTAAAGTTCAAGACTCCAGAGAAGAAAAAACGTCAATGGGTGATGGAGAATGGAAAGGGTACAGATAAGAATTGTGGAGTGAATCTTGGAGTAATTAGTTTAGGTTGTGGTATGGGGAATTTCATATAATGTTATAGTCCAGGTTGGAGCTGGTAGGTGTCTGAAGTGGAGTAGAGATCAATTTTAGTAGAAAAGTACTTTGAAATCAGATTATTGACATGTGTGCTCAAGTTGTCAAAAATTGAAGAAGTCAGAGAGGAGTAAACTCATATAAGCTAAGTGCTAAGGTCAGTGAGGAAGGAAGAAGTTAGAACTGATGGGTAAAAATAATGGTAAGGGGCAGCTAGGTGGCACAGTGGATAGAATACTGGCTCTGGAGTCAGGAGGACCTGAGCTGAAATCTGGCTTCAGACACTTAATAATTATTTAGCTGTGTGACCTTGGGCACTTAGTGACTTAATCTCAGTGCCTTGCAAAAACTAATAAAACAAAAACAAAACATTGGTAAAAAGTATTTTAAATGGTTAGAATAAATAAAGGTATGGTATATGTTTCTAATGAGAAGAAATAGATTTGATAGTGTATCATTGGGGTGGTGGAAAAATTGTACTAAGGACCTAAGAAGTAGCTTAGGGATAAAATATTTCTAAGATTAAAAAAATCTTTGAAAATGAAAGTACATTAATTATTTCTAGTTATCATTTTAAGGTTAGTGATTTCATCAGCTGGGCTAAAACTAATCTAACCTAATTGCTAATTCTCCAATCCTTATACACATTAACTTTTCACACTGTGTTACCTTAGACAAGTCACTTAACCTTACTGTTCCTTATTTTCCTCATCTGTAAAATGAACAGAAGTAGGAAGTAGAAAATTACTCAGTATTTTTGCCAAGAGCACCCCAGATGCAGTCATGAAGAGTCAGACATAACTTAATCAACTAAACAACAACAGAGATTCAATGGAAAAAAAACACTGAGCAAAAAGTAAGGAAACTTAGCTCCTGGTCCTGGCTCTTCTATTAAATACTTATGTGACCTTAGCAAAGCTACTTAATCTCTCAGGGCCTTAGATTCTTCTTCATTTATAAAATGACTTCTATGGTTTCTTTCCTTTCTAAAAGTCTATTATTCTGCATTCTCCATTCCAGGTGAGTTTTATTAATGTGTATTTTCTAGAATGCACTGATATTCTTCTGAGGATCCTAGTGAGTTTATCTTCCTTCAAGAAATGTTAAGTACTGCAAGGGGTGACTAGGTGGTGCGGTGGATAAAGCACCAGCCCTGGAGTCTGGAGTACCTGCCTTCAAATCCAGTCTCAGACACTTAATAAGTGCCTAGTTGTGTGGCCTTGGGCAAGCCACTTAACCCCACTTGCCTTGCAAAAAAAAAACCTAAAAAAAAAAAAGAAATGTAAGTACTGTTTGTTTTTGCCTTAAGAAAAAATAACAAAGGCTAGGTAATAATACTCCATGTGTAAATTTGAATGTAGAAATTTTTGAATGTCTGTGTGTGTGTGTGTGTGTGTGTGTGTGTGTGTCTGTGTGTGTTTAAGTCTATGGTCCCCTTTGCAGGATAATGTTTTTAAATGATTAAAATAAATATTAAATTTCAGTTAGAGGTTATTGAAGATAAAGATGTAAACTTAATTTTTCCCATTCTAACTTCACAAACCCCTTGTAGTCATATCCATAGTCCCCAGGTTAATAATTCTTGTTTTAAAGAACTTTGGGGGGCACTTTGTCAGATATTGACATATATTGTTAGGCAAGTCTATTCCCCAACATCCAAATTCCTTCCCTTTATTTTGACACATTTACCTTGTTCTAAAGAAAGACTCCACTAACCTTAGTTGCTTGTTTTGTTCAAGTAACAAAAGCATCTGGGATGATGCCAGGATTTTAAAAGGTCTTTGATAATCAACATTTGGATATATAATTTGCTTTTGTCAGCAGCAACATTTTGCTTTAAGAAAAACATTCTATCTTCCTCCACATAAACAAAGCACTGGGCTGGGGTGGGGGGGGAGGTGGAGGGAGAGGGGCGGAGAATCTCTGCTCTCCTCTCTTAACCATTTTAGTTCTTATACTCTGTATGCTGGAATGTGAATCTATTTTACTTTAGGGATTGTAGGTAAAGGTTGTGGAAATTGAAGGATAGTCTCATACAAATGATCACAATCTTTGTCACTGCTCTGAGGAATTTTGATGGAAGTTTGCTTAACTTAGCTTTTGATTTGCTGACATAATAAGAGGTTCTAACACTTTCTTCAGTCAACATTATGGGCCAAGATACTGGCATCACCCTAGCCTGTAGAAATCAGTAGGTTGTGAACTGAGTTGTGAAATAATAGATCTGAACAAAATAGTTAAAAGGTACTTATTCTTTTCCTTGACTTTTCAAAGAAAAATTTGCTTGACCAGAAAGATGGCTAAAGTCAGCCATCCAAAAACCTTTTAGGTGCATTTTGAAATGCCTGGGAAAGTTGAGTCCATCTTTCTTATTCTGCATGGTATTGTACTGCCTGCCATTTCAGCTGTGGAAATGAATTCCTATTGTCCAAAGAAGGCATAATCAATCCCCATAATTGATACCTTTAGCACACTTCTTTTCTGGAGATTTTAAGTATAAAACTATACAGCAGTTAGAACCAACATGACATTTTAACTAATTGTCCTCAATCAGTGGCAGATTTAGGGAGGAAAAAAAGCATTTTTCTCAATAAGCAAGCAGCATTTTTAAAAGGCTGGCAACATGGCCCACATGTCAGAACATAAAAGCCTAAGAAATGCCACAGTACATCAGACCAAGAATTTGGCAGTGACTGTAATGTGATGGAACATGTGCTGGTGTCGAAGTACAAGATGGGTTCAAATCCTGACTCTTCCATTTCTATACCTGGGTGACCTTGGTTAACTCCTCTGAGCCTTTGCCTTCTCATCTGTAAAATAAGGAGACTGGGCTAGATATCTTCTAAAGGTTTTCTACCTCTAAATCTATCATTGTGAAACTGAACTAGTGCTTCAAATAGCCCAGCATTTTGTCTCTGACAGTACTGCCAGGCAATGTTTATGAGAGCCTTGCAGACTAGGCAACTGCCTTATGTGAAATAAACTTCAAAAAAGCTGTTGTTCATTCTTGAAGAGGATCAATGACATCAGAATGGTGTTATCTTGACTTGAAAGTAAATTAAATTTAAGTGAGGCAAAGGTAAGCAAAGTCATCAGAGTGAAGTAGCAAGACAGAGTTCAAGACCACTGATGATGGACCTGGATGCAGGGGTGACCTTGGCCTTTTTAAGTTAAGAACTTTCCTAGTTTGTCTGGGGTAATGCTCTTTTAGTAATTAAAGGCTAGGTAAGAATCTGGCAAAAGATGGATTGTTTTACTTTCACAATCACTCTGGGAAGGGAAGAGCCTTCCTCTTCCTCCTTTTCCTACTCTATTTCAAAAAGCAAGACATACCTCAATCCCCACAGTTTGTTAACTATGCACCTACCATCTAGAAGACTACATAAAACGGTCCAGAACCCAGAGTTCAAGAACCCTGGTAATAGCTGTTCTTCATCCCCTATTTCCTAATCCTGTTTCTAAGTTTAATCTTGATAGCCATTATAGGAGCAGACTTTGTGGAGAAAGTGTCCATCATACACACCAATACTAATTGCTGACTTGACTGCCACTGGTAAGAAGGCTAACTAAACAACCTTGCAAATGCAACACTATCAACCCTATTAACCCTAAAGTCATCATTTGGAGAGTGAACCTTTTGGAGATTTATCCTTGAAGTTAACTCTGCAAATACTAAAGTCCCTTACTTGCCAGCAGTCATAGCTATTGAAAAATCATAAAACAAAGATTTTCTACCAAAGCCCTTGTCTCTTTCACCTGGTTTGATATCAGAAATTGTTACAATTTGATCAAAGGCATCAACATTAAAGAAGCAGTATTATTATCTCCTTTGATATTAAGGACCATTGGGTCTCTTTGCCTGATTTTATGTATTTTCTCCCTTTATTAAAGTGTGAGTTCTTAGAAAGAAAGGAGTATATTGATTTTCATTTTGTATATCAACTATTAGCACCAAGATTTTCCATTGTCTTCTTTCTAGACCAAACAAAAAATAATTGACTATACTATAATTGGTACTTGGTATGATCATACCTTCTATAAGTGTCAGTCAACGTATTTAATGATCCCTACAGGTATATAATGACAGAAAACCATATATTAGTAATATCTATGCTCTATTATGTTTTTATTTAGTTTGTCAAATACTTTTCAATTAATTTTAATATGCTTTGGATTTATCTTAGGGTTATTAATGGGCAGTCTATTTTGAAAATTTGAGTACAAAATCTATTGATTTCCTGTTCCCTTCTTACAATATCTGACTTATTTACATATTTGTAAAAATTAATAAATAATTTCTCTTTTGATGTAAAAGTGTTTTGGATCATACATTAAACCAATGGTTAATTGCCATCAATTAAGTCTTACTAATTTCTCCACAATAGCAGCTAAGGTTGTTCTTTTTTGTCATGGTGATTGCAAGAAAGACATTTTTTTACTAAGCAATTAATCAAATATTTTAAAATTTTTAACCATTATATTTAAGAAACTATTCAAGACACTGGAGATACAAAGAAAAAAACGAGATATTCTCTTCCTTCAAGAATCCTATAACTTAAAGGGAATTATAATATGTACACAGTAAAATATATGTAATATAAAAAAGTAAATATAAAGTAATTTTAGTTGAGGGGCACTAGCAGATGTGGGGATTAGTTCAAGAAGGTAGGAATGGTTGTGATCAAACAAGTGGAAGAAGTAACATCTTTTTTAAAAAAAATAATGTTTTATGTTTTCCCAGTTATACATCAAGACAATATTTAACATTCATTTTTTACAAAATTTTGAGTTCTGAATATTTCTTTCTCTTTTCCTGACCTTTTCTAAAATGGTAAACAATTTAATATAGGTTAAAAATGTGCTATCATATAAAACTTATTTCTTTATTAACTATAGTTGTGATAAGAAATAAAAAGAAAAAATTAAGAATAAAGTGAAAAGATTATGCTTTGATCTGAATTTGGTATCCATTAGTTCTTTATCTGGATACTTTATCTTCATGAGTCTTTTGTAGTTGTCTTGAATTATTGTATTACTGAGAAGAGCTGCCATTCATAGCAGATTATCACATAATATTACTGATACTGTGTTTAATGTTTTCCTGGTTCTGCTCATTTCATCTTGTATCAATTTATACAATTTTTCCAGAGTTTTCTGAATCCTGCCTATTCATCATTTCTTATTGTATAATAACATTTCATTACAGTCATACTGCACAGCTTGTCAGTCATTCCCCAATTTTCTATTTCTAATATTTTGCCAGCACAAAAAGGGCTGCTATAAATATTTTTGAATATGTAGACCCCTTCACTTATTTATGATCTCTTTGGGATACATACCTGGCAGTGGTGTTGCTGGATCAAGGGCATGCAGTTTGGTTGCCATTTGAGTACAATTCCAAATTGTTCTCCAGAAAGACTGGATCAGTCATAACCACCAATTGTGCATTAGTATACTACTTTTCCTACATACTTTCCAGCATTTATTATTTTCCTTTTTTGTCATATAGTGGTATCTTGGAGTTATTTTAATTTGTATTTCTCTAATCAAAGTTGATTTAGAGCACTTCTTCCTATACATAGCTTGATTTCTTCATCTGAAAACTACCTTTTCCTATTCTTTGATCATTTATTGATTGAAGATTGATTTGTATTCTTATAAATTTGATTATTTTCCCTACGTATTTTAGAAATGACTTCTTTATCTGAGATACTTGCTGTAAAAATTATTTCCCAGCTTTCTGCTTGCCTTCTAATTGTGGCTGCATTGGTTTTGCTTGTTCAAGTTTTTTAATTTTATGTAACAAAATTACCCATTTTACATTTTGCAAAGTTCTCTATCTCTTGCTTAATCATGAATTTTTCCTTTTTTCATAGATCTGACAGATTGACTATTCTTTGCTCTTCTAATTTGCTTAAGATGTCACCCTTTTGGTCTAAATCATGTACCATTCCTCATTTTGGTATGTAGTCTATAGCTAGTTTGTGCCCTATTGTTTTCCAGTTTTCCCAGGATTTGTTGTCAAACAGCAGAACTAACGTCTATTAAAATAACTAAGTTATATTTATAATTCATCCTCTCCCCTTGCCTACTCTTCACATTTCCACTCCAAGATTCTGATGAAGTGAGATCTATATTTTCATCCCTCAAAGAAGGATGAAGGCAAATAGATTCATGAGATTTGAAGTAGACTAGATATTGGACTAAATATTTCTATTTTAGCGGTGCAAAGTCTTTAGGACTGACTAATTTTTTTGGTAGTATCACAAAGAACAATTCAATAGAAGGTAAGCTACTTAAGAGCAAATGCTGCTTTATTTTCATCTTCATATTCTAAGTATCAAGCACAGTACTGGTAGATAGAAGGTACTCACTGAATGGAATTGTATTGATTTGAATTGACTTAGAATTGACTTGATTCAATTTAATCACTATAGTTATTACTCAAAGGTTCTATTACATATAAATATTGTTTAGAAATTGTTACTGTGTATGACATCAATTAATTTGTTTAATTTTATGTTTTTTTGTATATTTAAACATGTATAATGTATATTTTTTTTATAATATACATCATAAGATTGTGTTTGGGAGCATGGGAGTGGGGATTATATATAACTATTAATTAGTTCTTGGCAGCCTTGAAGACTACTACCCAAATTTTAGATATGAACATCTTATGTCTTACATCTGCAGAGGTATACTAGTAGATGTTTAACAACCATCTCTCTGAAAAACAGGACAAACTTTCAAATTTAATCTGTATTTTCTCCATTAATTAAGATTAATTCAAAAGAGCAGTAAGTTAAATCTAGGTTTATAGAGTTTGTTGATTTCCAAAGAATAAATTCTCAGACTAAAAATTTAACAATCTACTCTATGAGTTAGTATGAACTGACTCTAGCACACTCCTAATTTGTGATCAGTTTAGAAATGATTTCCTTTTGTCATATGCTGACTCATGGGAGAATGCCTGCTGAACTAAATAGATGTTTATTTTTAAGGTTAATGTTCCCAGATAAGAAAGTGAATTCTGTGAGTCAGGTTGTTTCCTGTGTTCCCATGTCAAAGCTAAACACTTCCCATGCAAATGTCCATTACATTAATCCTTGAACTCAGATTTTGATCTATCTGTATTTGAACTCTTTTAAAACAGAGGCGGGGCTATTTGGGGGGGGTGTCAACAATTTTTCTTTTTTTTTTCCTCTCAGGTTGGTTTCTGACTCAGGCAGTTATAATTTCAGATTCTGAAAGATTATCTCCAAAAACATTCAGAATTGAAGCCAAATATTTTGACTCAATCACTCATTCTCTGTTAAATAGCATCATTTTATTTTTACTGAGATTTCAACACACAAAGGTAATGTCTTGAACAGCCCCTAAATGTTGAAAATATACAGTTTGGGGTATGTATATACTCAGATATAAATTTAAAACCTGGAAAAAAACACTTTACTGAAAGTATACTTCTAAAGTCTATACATTTTGAAAATGAATTCATTAATATTATTTAAAAAGTCATATTTTATCTGAAATACAAGGGTCATTTTCTCTTTCTTGACAAAAATCTGATACCTTTTGTTTTTCTATCATTTAATTTTCAAGTATATTTCTCCTTTCTTCTTTTCCCCTTCCCAGAGTATTCCCCTTTTAACAAACATCCTGAAAAATAGAGAAAACACACAGCAAAATTAGCCAACACAACAAATTCTGACAGTATGTTTAATTCTTTACACTCCTAGTCCCCCACCTTTGCAAGGAAGGGAGAGGGGTGAATTTTGATATCTCTTTTGTCACTATTGCAGAGCATTAATTTTTTTCTTGTTCTTTCTATTTACATTTTTGTAGTCATGTATTTTATATTCCTGATTCTCCTTCTTTGAATCTGAATCAGCCCATGTTTCTCATCCAATGCTTCTCTGTAGTCTTCATATTCATTGTCTCTTATAGCACAGTAATGTTCCATTATATTCATGTAAAATAATTGTTTAGCTGTTTCCCTGTCCCCCCCCCATATATTCTGACAAACATTTTGGTATATGGGACCTTTCTTTCTCTGATTTACTTATAAGCTTAGCAGCAGGAACTTTTTTCTTAATGTAGCTACATTCTTATCATAGTTCCTAGACCATGCCTACATAAATAATGAACAGATTTCAAGTAATGAAAGTCCATTTCAGCTATCATAAAGAGCAATGTGAATGTTTACAGCTTATATTTGGACAGAAAGGGAATATACATAATGAAGATGTTACTTAGTATGACCAACTCATTGATGCCACAGTCTTAACTTTCCATAGCAGAAGAGTACAGCTGGTCATATTTATTCAAGCTCTTGTTCAGGACTACTTCTTTGGGATCTCTGCTGACATTCACATGGGCTAGTCAGTACCAGTAAAAACATATACATCATCACAACAATTAAGATTTCCCCCAAATTTTGAAATTAATAAAGCACTTATAATCTTGTGAGATAAGCAACATAAGTATTCATGTTTTTTCCATTTTTAAACTTGAAGTTTGGGGTATAGCGAGGTTAAGTGACTTGCCCAATGGCACTCAGATGATAAGAGGCAGAATCAGCATTTGAACCCAGTTCTTGTCCTTTAGGTCCAATGGTCTTTCCTCTGGATCGACCTGTTTTTACATGAGTTATGTAGATTAGTAATAAAGCTTATAAAATGAACTATGTTAATAGCTTAGACACAAAGGCTAAGTTTTGTAAGTGGTTGTATATAGGAACTCAATACTCACTAATAGAAGGTGCTTAAATTCTATATTCCTATCATTTGAGAGAGAAAGACAACAGATCAACAGCTTCTAACAAGTTTCATGTAAGATAAGATGTGGAGGAGTAGTTACAGTTTTGAAAGAACAAACAGTGTCATTGCAAAACAGAAGGGAAATATGACTAACTTACCAATTAATTTTGGACTCCCATCAAATTTCTGCTCCTGAAAAAAAAAATTTAAAAATTCATTGCTCTTAGATCCCATCATTTATTACTCCCATGGTAATGGTACTGGCTGTTTCTCACAGTGTCTGGATAAGCATTTGTATCCCTGCTGTACAATGGCATCTTGAAAATTGTAGAAAAAGAAAGTGAGGAAAAAAGTCAAATCACTTTTGTGGTTGTTCAAAGAACTCACTTCAAGACAAATCTTTAGCATCATTGGAAAGAATGGTGAAAAGTGCTCCACTGGTTTGTGTCAAAGGCCCTAGGTTCAGATCTTCCTTCTAATAATTGATTCCTGTGTTGCCTTGGGCAAATCATTAACCTTATTTGCTCCTCCATTTTATCTGTAAAATGAAGAGGTTGGGCTAGATAATCTTAGAACTCTGCATCTATTATAATCCTAAAATCTGTGAGTACTTAAGAGTATAATATAATGGAATGATCACTGCTCTAGATTCAAAGGTCTTGGGTTCAAATTCTGTCATTACTCTTGTGACCTTAGGTCAGTCACTTCCTCTAATCTTAAATTCAATTTTTTTTAATCTCTAAAATAAAGAGGTTGCCCTGGTTACCCTCTAGGATCTCTCTCAAATTTGAAATTCATGATCCTTGAAATGGTTTGAATTAAGTATCAGACTTGCTGAAAGAACAAGAGAACAGAGGACAGTGGAATTACTAAAGAAAGAATGGCAACAGTTCCTATATGATCCAGTTTGTATCTTTAACACATTTGAACATGCACGCATACACACACACACACACACACACACACACACAAACACACATAAGGACAGGCATTTTAAATTGCCCTGTAGGTAATTTCTTGGTTCCCGTATATTTTCAAGATACAGAGCAATTAGAAATCTCATTCAGTGCAGACAGTATGTTACTGACACCTTGGATTGCAGGAACAATGAAAAGCTCAGCCAATGGGACTCTGCCAATCAGATTCTTTCTGTGTTGGTTTCACATATCTGATGAACTATAGTTAAGCTTTTAGCTTAATTGTTCTTTGTTCTCAGGAGGGATATGTTTTGATATGAGAGCTGGGTTTTCTTAAGTATAGAGTATAAAAAACCAACATATACATACTCATTCTATAGGAAGGATGTATTGTTACTCCATCAAATAAGAAAAGGAGGAAACTCTTCTGAGCTGTTTATATTTGAACAAGATCAATTTATGTTATTATTATTATTATTATTGTTATTATTATTTAGTGTTGCAGAGGCAGAGGCAGGATATTTCTTTGTATCAGGTATGCTCAATATACAAAGAAAATTATTTTTTCTGTTGCCATAATAATAATATAATAACAATAATAATACATTTAAACAGATACTAAGATGTTTGAAACACCTGTACATTAAAACTGTGGTACAATTCCAGTTCTTAGGTTTGGTACAGCTAGATTCTAATTACTGAAATAATGCATTACCTGAAATAATCTCATTAGTTGAATTTGTACTATTCAAAGTTAAAATTGTATAAAATTTGATAATTGTAGGTCAATGGAAAATTTGCATTGGAATTATTCTCATTGATTGGGATCTAGTTGGAAATTTATCTATTCTCCATATTATCAAATTGAGAGGTCTAGTAAGAGAGTTAGGTGTTAAAATGAACAGAGTACTATATCTGGAGTCAGTAATCAATCAATCAATCATATATCAATAATTATTTATTAAGCACCAACTCTAAGACAGATACTGTGTTAAGAAAGACCTCAATTTAAATTTGGTCTCAAAAACTTGTTAGCCATATGACCCTGGGTAAGTCATTTAACCTCTCCCTGTTTTGGTTTCCTCAACTGTAAAACAAAACAGTATCTATCTTGCAGGATTGTTGTGAGGATCAAATGAGATTTTATATTTATATATATATATATACATATATATGTGTATATATATATATATATATATATATATATATATATATATAGCTCTTAGAACAGTGCTTAGTTATATAAATGCTTATTCTCCTTCCTCTTCCCTCCATGTACCACACATACATACCATACACATTCACACTTAATAATTTACTAGTAACACAGATACTTTAGGAAATAGAAGGAAAGTAAGATATAAACAGCTGCCTTTCTTTTAGATCCTATGCATAATCTCTAGATGGCACTCCATTTGTTAGCAGAATAACTTTCTTTTCTGTTAAGCCATTTGTCTAAGCTAGTTCACCATGTCTGTGTTCTTATTGACTTCCTTGGCTGCTGCAGTGGGGAAGAAGCCCATTTTCAAATCAGGAAGACTTTAGTTCAAAATCTGCTTGTGATACATACTGACCCCTTAACCAGTCAGTGCCTCCAGTATTCCCAGATCTTGTCACAATGTCTGGCACAATAAAGTTTATTGACTGACTGAAATAGTCACCAACCATGATTTAATTATTAAATATTTTTTAAATGCCAGATACCATCTTAAATAATGGGGATGGATACAAATAAGAAAAAAGAAACAGTTCCTGAGTGAGAATTGATGAAATGTATTTAGGACTTTGTCTTTGGAAACTCAATGAAGTTTGCCCTGACATCTTCCTGTTTCTTGTGTCCCAGCAGTAGGACAATTCAGTCTACTTCTGTCTCATGAAATTTGTTCTATCGTGGTCTATGCTGGTGACTAGAACAGTTTCAGCTTAAGTCCAATAGGAGGGAAAAACCCTATTTTTCTCAGGACAGTTCTAATACCTTGTATTAGTACTAGTACCTAGTCAATTCTATTATTTGGGTAGCATACAATTTAGCAAAACAATATGAGGAAAATGATTAGCATGTCAAAACTTGGATGGTTTTGGAAAGATTCATTTTTGCAACATGGTAACATTCTCACCAAGCTAAAGTCTGTAGAAAGTGGAGAAACACAGATTTCAGTCTGAATTTGAATATTGGACATACTGAAAATTTTGTATCCAGTTCAATGAACCACTTTTAAATACCATCCTATCAGCTGCAGTTGATAGCAACTGATCAAATGAACTTTTATTAAGCATTCACTATATGCTTAATGTGATAATCACTGAAATACCAAGAAAATCAAATTCATCTGCATGTAATGTGTTTGTGTCTGTGTGCGTGTGCGTGTGTGTGTGTGTGTGTGTGCTTTCATTCTAACTGTATATGTAAAAGAGGCAAAAGATGGTCCCTGCTCTTTAGGAGTTTGCAGTCTAATTGGGGGAGACAACATATAAGCAATATGCAATAATTAACAGAGGAAAGACATTGGATTTAAGAAAGTTGGGGAAAGTTTACTGAAGAAAATGGAATTTTAGTTGGGGCTTAAAAGAAGCCAAGGAGGTCAGTAATCTGAGTAAGATGTACTGGAAAGGTCACAGGGAATTAGATTCTTCCTTTTTTATATCAGATTCATTTTATTCTTTATGGTTCCTCAGTCATCTTGATACAGTCATTAGTGCTGCTTCCATCTGAAGGAGCATCCTTATGTAAGTCTTACCTTTCCTCCCAGCAACTGTTGTTCCCAGTACTGTAGAAGATCCCACAGGGAGCTACTGTTTGTCCATGATGATTTTATAGCAGCCTGGGTTCTTGACGTCTTGGAGTAGGAGTCTGGACTCTGTACCAGGTGCTTCTTATCTTTCTGCATCTTCTCTTTGGAAAATATGAAAGTTTCTCATGAGGGTAATGTGGCTGTGAGGTCTTCTCTGCCAGGAAAAAAAATCAGGGTTAAATTGAATGCCAAAGAGAATAATTTGTATTTGCTCCTGGATACAGTTAGAAAAGAAAACCCCAATCTCATGTTTTTTTTACTTTTTTAAAGTTTTATGGTTGTTCTCTTTTCTTATACTTCTTTGATTTGACTTTAAATTTAACTGTTCTCCCCGAATTCCAAATGTCTTTCATAACAAAGAGAAACATTTAATCCAAACTATCCAAAATTATAAATATGCCTGAAATGTATATACCAAATTTGACATCCAGAATCCTTTACTATAATTCTGAGAGGAGGCAATTGTGTTTTCCATTCAGTTCTCTGGAACCAAGATTTTTCTCTACAATTAATTACAATTCATCTGCTAGGTCCACAGTTAAAGAATGTAAGTCAGAAAGAAGTTAAAAGCCTGAGTCAGAATATAGGGAGTTTACCTATTAGTCAGGGAAGATTTCAATAGCCTGACCCTTGACACTTTTTTCAAAATTTTCATCTTTTACACATTGCTCCATGTACTCTTTTTTTTTTTTACTTCTCCTTCTGCCTGATTGATGAGTTGAATAGAGATAAGTGTGGCCATAGATAGAAGGACCAGTTTAAAGAAGTCTGACAAGTCATAAAAGACTTCCAGAAACAAGAAATATTTAAAAAATGTGCTCTAGTTTAGCTAGAAAATATAAGTATATGAGCAAGGAGAATGCAATTGAGAAAGGGAAAATTTTCTTTTGGTCAGTGAGATTCATATATGCAAATTAAATCAAATCAAGCTTAATCAGCAAACATTTCTTAAGCACTTTCTCTGTGCCAGGCATTTGGTAAGAGGCAATTTTTGAGAGAGATTGGGAAATTCTTATTATAAAAGGTAGAATTTTAGTGACCTTCTCTCTCCAGTAGAGTTTCAAGACTGGCTCAATTTTTCTCATCAAATTGGTCCTTCCCTTTCTGATCACACTATCAATTCAACAATCAATGAGCCCTTTTCTTGTGCTCAGCATTGTGATAATTGTCATGGAGCATTAAAAAAAAAACAGAAGATGGGATTTCCAACATTTTTGATTCAATAGTATAGTTGGGAAGAGAAGGTACAAAATGATTATGTCTTAATTTATAAATATTTAACTTGGTATATTCTGAATTCACTCACCTTTTTTTTAAGGTTTTTGCAAGGCAAATGGGGTTAAGTGGCTTGCCCAAGGCCACACAGCTAGGTAATTATTAAGTGTCTGAGACCAGATTTGAACCCAGGTACTCCTGACTCCAAGGCCAGTGCTTTATCCACTATACCACCTAGCTGCCCCCTCACTCACCTTTCTTAAACTTCTCACCGTAACCTCCAACCATAATACTTGAATTTGTCATTGAACAGCTATCTCTTACTCTTCTAAATAACCAAGTTCAAGTATAATTTTTATTTGAATCCCCTCCAGGTTGTTGTATTAAGGTTATCAGAAATCTGCCCAATTCATATTTGATTAGGATACAGGATAGACTATGATACTTCATTCACTTAACTCCAAGCCATATATATCTGTGTATGTATAAATATATATGTCTGTTTGTATCAAAGGAAACTTGCTGAATGGAAGTCTGCCAATTTATGAATCATATTTTCACATTTCCATTCTTTTGTCAACACTTGTTTTTCTGTTAATATTCACTTACTTTCACCTACCTTTCCCTATTTGCTCATCCTTTGAGGCTCAATTCAAATGCTATATCTTTATGGACTTTCTTCATAGTTGGAATCTTATCCCTTTCCAAAGTTTCCAAACCACCTTCTTGTATATTTCTTATAACAATCCTGGCATTCTATCTTGCACTTGAAAACTACTTAGCTAAATTTTAATGAAAAATATTTTTAATAGACAAAAATATGTTTGATCTTTCTCTCACTTTTATTGTCCACTGGGGGGGGCAAAAAAGAAAAACACTCACAACAGATATGCAGAAACAGTCAAGCAATAAAAAAAATTGCACTGGCAATGTCCTAAAATGTTTGTCTTATCTTGTATCCTGAATCGATCACTTGTCTGACAGGAGACTGATGGCAATGGTTCTCTGGCATCATGCTTGATCATTGTGTTGATTAGAGTTCTTAAGTCTTTAAAGTTATTTGTTTCAGCATTCTTGTTATTGTATAAATTATTCTCTTGATTCTGCTTACTTTCCTCCATATCATTTCATACAAGTCTTCCCAGACTTTAATGAAACTGTCCTTTCAATGTCTCATAAATTTCTCATATGTTTGTTTGATAATTCTCCAAGTAATGGGCAGCTACCTCATTTTTTTTAGTTCTTTGACACTACAAAAAAGATCCATTGTAAATATTATTTTACATGTATGTCCTTTAAGTCTTTCTTTGATCACTTTGGTATCTGTATTTGTTTATGTACATACCTTATCTTTTATACTAGATTGGAGAGGGACAGAGCCAAGATGGCGACTGGAGAAGACCCTCTCTTACTTGCTGTGGAGCAAAATTTATAAACTAAGGACTCTAACTACATTTTCAAAAGACAGAACCCACAGAGGGACCCAGTGAGGCAATTCTCCAACCCAAGGAAACCTGGAAAAGAGTGGAAAAGCTCAGCTCCACAGGGTCTGAGGGGTGGCCCACCAGAGGGGTGGCCTGCCAGAGCAAAGGAACATTCAGATCCTGATTGCAGTCTAGACCACCCCATAGAACAGCAAGGGCCCCCCCCCCCCACCTCAGCCCCATGGCAGAGGGGTGTGCTTGTAGTCATTCACAGACCAGGAGGGAGGACAGAACCTCACACAGTCAGCAGCCTAGTCAAGGAGATCCAAAAAAATGCTGAAGAAAATAGCATGCTAAAAACCAGCTTAGGTCAAATGGATAAAACAGTTCAAAAAGTTATTGAGGAGAAGAATGCTTTAAAAAGCAGAATTGGCCAGATGGAAAAGGAAATAAGAAAGCTCTCTGAGTAAAACAAATCCTTCAGACAAAGAATAGAACTCAGAGAGATGGCTGATTTTTACAAGAAATCAGAACTCAATACTTCAAAACCAAAAGAATGAAAAATTAGAAGAAAATGTGAAACATCTCATTGAAAAAACAACTGATATGGAAAACAGATTTAGGAAAGATAATTCAAAAATTATTGGAATACCTGAAAGTCATTACCAGCAAAAGAGCATTGACATCATTTTCAAAAGAATTATTGCAGGAAAATTGCCCTGATATCCTTGAAGCAGAGGGCAAAATAGAAATGGAGAGAATCCACCGATCCCCCCAATAAAGAGATCCAGAAAAACAACCCCCAGGAATATTACATCCAGAACTCCCAAGTCAAAGAGGAAAATATTACAAGCAGCCAGAAGGATACAATTCAAATATCATGGAGCTGCAATCAGGATCGCACAGGACTTAGCAGCAAGTACATTAAAAGCTCATAGGGCTTGGAATATATTCCAGAAGTCAAAAGAGCTTAGAATGCAACCGAGAATCAACTACCCAGCAAGGCTGAATGTCCTCTTCCAGGGAAAAAGATGGGCTTTCAATGAACCAGGGGAATTTCAAATGTTCCTGTTGGAATGGCCAGAGCTGAACAGGTTTGATCTTCAAATACAGGACTCAAGTGAAGCATAGAGAATGGAGGAGAAGAGGGAAAATATGAGGGACTTAATGATGATGAACTGCATGTATTCCTGTATAGAAAAATGATACTGATAATACTCATGAACCTTCTCATTTAATAGAGCAGGTAGAAGGAGCTTTTATAGATGAAGCACAGGAGAAAACTGAATTTGAAGATATATTGTAGTGTAAAAATGGATTCAATAGATAAAAGAGAAATGTAATGGGAGAAAGAAAAAGGAGAGGAGGAATAGGCTAAGATATTTCATATAATAAGATTTTTTATTTATTACAATGAGCTGTTGCAACTATATGGAAGGGGTGAAGGTGAGGGGGAATGAGGGAATCTTTGCTCTCATCAGAGGTGGCTAGGAAAGGAAACAGCATATATATATATATATATATATATATATATATATATATATATATATATATATATATACCCAATGAGGTATAGACATCTGTAGTAAGAAGGAGAGAAGGGGGACAGGGAAGGGGGGTGGAATATGAGTGATGGAGGAGAGGATGGAGCATGGGGGGAGAGTGGCCAGATATAACACATTTTCTTTTTTACTTCTTGCAAGGGGCTGGGATTGGATGGCCTGTCTGGGACCATAGGGCCAGGTGGAGACTGAGTAAGGGGTGGAATGTGGGCCGGAGATCTGTCTGCTGCACCATTTATCTACCCTACAGCAGAGACAGAGTGAAAGGAGAGAGAAAATATAGTTCATGGTAGTAGAGAAGTATGAATGGAAGAAGTTGTGATCAACAATGGCAAAGGTGGAAAAATATGGAAGTAATTTTTGTGATGGACTTATCCTAAAGAACGTGATCTACCCGAGACAGAGCTGGTGGTGTTGGAACACAGACTGAAGCACATTTATTATTATTATTATTATTATTATTATTATTATTATTATTATTATTATTATTATTATTATTATTTTCTGGTGGGGGGGTGTTGCAGGACAAATGGGACTGGGAGACCTGCCTGGGGCTGCAGAGCTGGGTGATTGTTGGGTGTCTGAGGCCAGATTTGGACCTGGGTGCTCTTGGCTCAAGGACCAGTAATTTGGCAGCCACCCAGCTGCCCCTACTATTATTATTACTATTTTATTTTATTTTGGGTCTTTTTTTTTGTTTGTTTTTTTGTAGGGCAATAGGGTTGGGGTGGCTTACATGGGGTCACAGGGCTGGGTGATTGTTGGATGTCTGGGGCTGGATTTAGACTTGGGTGCTCCTGGCTTCAGGGCTGGTGCTCTGTCCACTGTGCCACCTGGCCATACCTACAATAATCATAATCATAACTATAATCATAATAGTTATTATTATTATTATTTTAATTTTAATTTGTTCTCTCTCCTTTATCACTTATGTGGGTCTATAGTTTCTTGGGGGGAGGGGTATTATGTTTACTCTTAAACAAGAATATTTTAGTAATATATAAAAATTATTATTGTACTAAATGAGAATAAATAAATAAATTTAAAAAATAAAAAATAAAAATGAAAAGAATACTAGATTGGAAACTTACTAGGGGAAAGGACCATGACTTCAGAGACAGGATAGGGTAAGCAAAGTGTACACCTTTCTGGAATACACTATATGCTTGGTGATTGGGGGGGGCAATAAATGTTTAGCAACACTACTTTTCATAAATGTGATTTTTTGTTCAATTCTCAAATTGATCTTCAGTCCCATCAGTTGATGTTTCCTCTAATGATTCTGATATAATGGATCCCTTCCATAGCTGCCTGTCTTGTATATTTTTTGTCTATATGGTGCCTATAAATTTGGCTTAGGAGATGACCCCAACATGTTTTCATTTATTTCTCCTGACATCAAGTAGATACAACTGGAACATGTTTCTATCTATCTATAAATTCTTATACTTACCACAAGTAGAAGATACTCTTTTATTTTTATTATATTACTCCTTAATTTTTTTTTGCTCTTAAAATTTTATATCTTATTACTTATGTGTTGTAGTTTTTTAATGGCATGACCTTTTATTACCACCAATGACTATCCATTTTCTTCCATGAGATTACTGTAGTTTATATTTTGCTGCTATTTAGTAATACTTCTTATTGTTTATATTGCTGATAAAAAATATTGTTAATATTGTTGCTTTCTTTCAAGGGAAGTTTAGGATCTTTAAAAGAACTTTGAAATTTCCTGAAGATAATCTGATTGACTTTCATCCTGATTCAGCTGAACTCTACACCTTTTCCATTGTTCCTAACTAAGATTTTATACACATACATACATATATATATGTATATATATATATATATATATATGTATTCACATATATTTCTATAAATATATATATATATGCACACATACATACCAGTACAAATTCTTTAGTTTTTTTTTTTTCATTCAGATATATGCTATAGTGTCTGCAATAGATATTCTTCATCTATTTGGTCTTCTAATACATGAGTGAACAATTTGGGTGGGCTTACATTTCCTCTTTTAATATTCATGATCAGAGGGTCATTGAACAAGGTTATTTCTACTGTATCTTTCTTTGAATGTTAAACGACTTTGATGTTTGGCTTAGAAACTCAAATGTGTTTTACAAAAAAAAAAAAAGATAAGGAATATTTTAAAATGGAAGAAAAGTAAGTCACACATGTTAACAGAGAGAATTCAGAGTCTCCAATCAACATGGAAAACAATTTTCAAATCTTACCTTGGGCACACATATGATTTGTCTTGGATCTACTCGTCTTGTTCATTTTGTTGCACAAGCTCCTGTATGTAGTAGGATATTTGTGTAACTGAGGAGAACCCCAGAAAATTTTTATTTTACTATATGCAAAACCAGAGATGGTTTTTTTAAAGGCCTTTTTCTATACTGATGATCTTTGAATATGAATTGAAAATTTTTTTCCACTTTATTTTTCCTGCTTTTGTTTTTGTACCTTGGTTAATGTGGAACCCTGTTTTGTATGATTTCGTAAGTATAATGGGTGTCAGATTTCTTACATTTTCAGTGAGTAGAAGGGGGTGGAAGAAGGGAGAGAAATTGGAACTGAAAAAAAAAAAACAAAAGATTTATTTAAAAATTCTTTTTGTAGTCTATGCCTGTATTTTGATTTTCATCTTCCAGACTAATCCATTTGCAAAACACACAGATAATTTGAAATTGAAGTTAGGTTAAATTAAATAGATATGTTAACAAACAAATAAATAGAAAAGTTTGCCTGAACTTTGTTGTTTAAATGAATAAAACTAAATAAAGAGGCATTAAGTACTGTTACATATGTACATAATGCATGGAAACAGTTTTTTATAGCTGACCATTTTAAGCAGTTTGTTATAATAAACACTATTATCAAAATTTGTTTTTAAAATTTTGTTAAACAAATCTTGCAAGATTTCAAGATATCACAAGTTAAAAATTAAGGAAAAATAGAAAATGGATTGAAGGATGTCTTGAAGAGTTCAGTTCCACTAAGTTTTCAGTATCACAGTTAATAGTTGATAATAGTAAAGTGTATGATTCTTGAAAAAAGGTATATTATGTATATTATGTGTAATTTTTAAATGAACATTTTCCCTGAATATTTCTGTAATGGAGAGCAAGTTGCTTAACCCTATTTGTGTTTCATTTTCCTCCTTGATAAATAAGAGTGGACTAGAAATTCTCTGAGGTATTAACAGCTCTAACTTTATGTTCCTGTGGGCTTTTATCTTTTATAATGCTTTGAACTTATTGGATTGACTGGTGGCTTTTCTTCCTTCTTGAAGAAGATCCAAATGGCACCACTATGATGGAGTCAAGGTACATTATGTCTGACTGTAGCTGCTCATACCAATAGGAGTTCAGAAAGGTCTACCACAGGTTGGATACAAATAGTCAGCATGAACATTTGGAGTGGAGATGTTTCTATATTTGTGCATCTCATGTTTCTTTTGAGCTATTGCAGTTCTGCTTTGCTTATAGAGCACAGCATTTTCCTTGATGTGTACTTTGATTTCAACATAATGATGTTATTTTGGTCATCTTCGAGAATAAAGGACAACAATCAACTAAACTAACATGTTTAAAGTCTTATGAAGGAGAAAGGTCAAAGGAACTTACGTTTGGAGTTGTAAGGAAGTCAGTCTTCAATCTTCCGTGAACCCATATTTTCCAAGTGACTGCTGCATGATGTTAAAGAATTGTACACAGGTAAGGATCTAATAAAAGAAGGTACAACAATGAATTATAATGTAACAATTCAAAAAGTTTACTTATATGATTTCATATTTTTACATTGCAACTAATTTTTAAGAAATCACTACTTGTTCAATTTTGTCTAGTACCCAAGAATAATGTCAACAATTATCAGGAAAAGCTATTAAAATATTCTTCCTTTTCCTCATTTCAAAAGAAATGTAAAACAATGCTCCTCTTCTCACTATTTTTTTTATTTTGGTAAATTAGTTATGTCTTACAATATATGTTATTTGGATAATTACATAATGAATTTCTTACTGTTGTAGCAATTCAATAATACATATTTTAAAAATTGTTCAGCTCTAATTTTTTAATACAGGAAATATTTAAACAAAAACTTTTGGAAGTTCTCAAAACAGTTTTAAGAATATGTATAAAAGGGACAGCTATGTGGAGCAGTGTAGAGAGCATTGGTCCCGGCACCAGGAGGACCTGTGTTCAAATCTGGCCTCAGACACTTAATTTTTACATAGTTGTGTGACTTTGTGCAAATCACTTAACCTCACTGCTTTGCAAAAATAAAAAAAAAATAATATGCATAATAACTCATTGTTGAATAATATAATTCTAAATTTTGGGAACCTCTCTTTCAACCTTTTAATTTTAGAGATGGAAAATAAAATCTATAATCTTAAAGGGAAATTCTTAACCTATGGTGGAACTCCATTTCTTTGCAAAGTTATCTCTTTATTAACCAAAATAGGTGAAACTTATTTTGGAAATTCTTTGATCTTCCTTTTAGGAACTTATAGATTAAATATTACTTGTGTACTTCAAGACATTTTCCAATTCCCCCAATCTTAGTTCCTACCCATCCTCAGAAACCATTTTGATTTATCTTTTGCTATATCTTTTTTTTTAAACTTACCTATCCATATGTAGGATCTCCTCAACAGAATGAAAATTCCTTGTGAGCAGGATATCCTCAGTGCTTAGTATAGTACCTGGCACATACACATTAATTAATAAATGCTTGTTGATTGACCTTACCTTCCCTCCTTACCATCTCATTTATATTTTTCCCTTTTCCTGTGTTTATTTCCTCTAACTACCATGACCCTCCATTCTTGTGTGCTGCTCCCCCTTATTCTCCCAGTCACAAAAATTTTTGTGTTATATTTGCTAATATGATAAATTAATTAATGTAGCTATTATCAATGGATTTCCTTTTACTAAAAAATTTTAAATTAGGTGATGAGCTCTCAAGTATAATTATGTGATTTCTCATACAAAGTAATCCATTTATATGATTACATTCTATATTAAAAAACCAAATCAATTTTTTTCATAAAGCAAAAATCTATTTTTCTCTTCCTCCTAACCCTTGGGGGAAAAGGAAAAAAAACAAAACTTATAATTATAAATATGCATAGTGAAATAAAACTGATTTTTCTCTTAGCTGTGCTAAAAAAATGTATACTTTAAGCTGACTGATGGACTGAGCCCATCACCTCTCTATTAGGGAGTGGGAAGATATCTACTTTCAAAGGTTAAGGAGATATTTTGATATTTACTTAACCTTAGAAAGTAGACCGATAAAAATTTTTAGAAATCATATATCAAATACCATTAGATAGATCCATATGGATTTGCACAATCAGTTGGGCATACTTATATTGTTAGGCACATAAATACATATACATATATGCACATATATATGTATATTTACATGTATATACAGGCAGACAAAAACATTTCTCTCTTCCAAACTACTTAAGTTCTTAATAGTTGTATTACAATTTACATTCTACCTTCTATTGCTGTAATGTTGCTGTGTATAATAATAGATTACAAGAATTCTAGGATCAAAAATATACTGCCCAAGAGAAGACTCTATTTAATCTAACCCCCAATATTTTTTTTTAGGTTTCTGCAAGGTAAATAGGGTTAAGTGGCTTGCCCAAGGCCACACAGCTAGGTAATTAGTAAGTGTCTGAGGCGGGATTTGAACTCAGGTACTCCTGACTCCAGGGCGGGTGCTTTATCCACTACACCACCTAGCCATCCCCACCCCTCACCTAGCTGCCCCTACATCCAATATTTCACAGGTGAGGAAAAGGAGGCTTAGAGAGGTTACGTGATTTCTATAAGTCTTGGTAATATTGGGGAAATAAGTAGGTCCTTGAAGGAATGAATTATTTAACTGAGAGTACTTTCCTTTTGGATAACATGCTTTGAATCCAAAAAATTCAAAATCAAAGCTCTTTTTAAATTGCTAACCATGTACAGAGAGTTTATGTCCCTGTATTAGTTTAAAATTTTATATGATTTAGTGGAAAGTCTAGCAAAATTTGGAGATACCCTCTCTCTGCAGTAGAGTATGAATGCTTGGTAATCCAACTTGAGAAAAGACCTCAGTGACTTGGACCTTATTTTGCCATGTGATCTTCAGAATTTTTCTAAGACATTAGTTTACTGACATGGTACTGGTATATTGCCTCATTTTCCAGAAATACAACATTGAGGTAGCACAACTGTAAGACTTCAGCTTGGTAGGCAGTCTAATATCTCTTCATTGCTACACCTTTTCTTTATAGTCTCCCAAATACTGAGCTAGTTTTGGCAATATGTGCATCAATCTCATCATCTATAAAAGCACATCCCTGAAAAGTGTACTGCCAAGGTAAGTGAACTGCTATAACTGATGATTCCATGTACAGATGATGTGATGCTGTTGGTAGAGAACCTATTTTCTTGGTGTTAATCATTATGCAAATTAGTATAATAGATTCATTCTTTGTTGTATCTTAGTCCATAGCCTTAATTGTGACTGGGAAAGTGTGAGAGCATCATCCATTATCCATAACCTGGCAAGCAGGCCTTCATGAAATTGATGTACAACTTCTCAGGACAAACAAATTTTCCATAAGCCCTCACAACTGATAATGTCAAAAACCTTGGTCAAATAGATGACCATTATGTGATGACCTCTGTTTTGCTGCTGGCATTTCTCCTTAAGCTGCTGGGCAAACACCATATAGACTGTTCCTTGACCTTTTCTGAAGCCACACTGGTTCTCAGATAGATGACCATCTTTCAGATAAGGGGTAAGTTTATTAAGGAGGACTCTGGCAAGAATCTTGCTAGTAATGACTAAGAGAAGGACCCTATTGTGAGAGTCACCAGATAATCTATTACCTTTTCCTTTTTAGAAATAGACAATGGATGCATCTTTGAATTCCTGGAAAACAGTCTCCTCTTCCATATAACATGGAAAAATTTTAGTTAGCTTTGGTTTGAGAGGTTGACCCCCTCCTCTCTCTTCCCCCCTTATAAATTTCAGCTGGAATGGAATCAGCTGGTGCTGACCAAGTGCTTTGCCACACAAGAAGAACCTAAAGGTATTCAAAAACCTCTTCTTTAGTGGTAAATTTGACTGGAGAGAGACTACTTCAATATGAAGTATTTAGTTAGTGACTTCAGCATTGATTTATTTATTTTTTTATTTTGGGGTTTTTTTTTGTAAGGCAAACAGGGTTAAGTGGCTTGCCCAAGGCCACACACAGCTAGGTAATTATTAAGTGTCTGAGACCAAATTTGAACCCAGGTACTCCTGACTCCAGGGCCGGTGCTTTATCCACTGCACCATCTAGCCACCCCCAGCATTGATTTATGATGGTCTATTGAGGACACTATGGAAATGTTCAGCCCACCTCTTCAGAATCATATCATTATCACTAATCAATGTGGTTCTATCAGCACAGAATATTTGAGATACGCCATCGGTCTTTGACCCATAAAAAATCTTTAATGTAGCATTAAAAAACACTTTAGATTGTAACTAAAACTAAATTTTCTTCTGCTTTCTTACTGAGCCGGGAATTCTGTATTACTCTAATCTTAACTTGTACTTTACCTTTGATAGAGTGAAATGCTGCCTTTTTAGAGATGGTTGAAAATATACTTCTGGAACTACTACTTCTCTCACTCACCCCAAGGTCCCATTTTTCTTTTAACAGCTTCTGAATTTCCCTATCATTTTTGTCAAAACAATCTTGAAGTTTGTGAGTGTGCTGACCCAGAAGAATAAATGCAGTGCTGTATCAAATCTCTGAAAGCTACCCATTCCTTTTCAACTTCATTGTTGCCAACTTTGTGTTGTCTCAGTTTTCCTTCCAAGTTAGCAATGTGCTGCTTCCCTTCAGAGAAGTGCTCTAATCTTTTGACATTTTCTTCTAGTAGTCTTGCCTTGGGACCATAGCTTTTGTTGAATGCATATATTTAACTTGGAAAGGATCAGCCTAAGATCAGTGCAGAAGACACATTGCCTTCATCATTCTCACAACCTTTCTGTTCTTCTCCTTATAATGACATGTCAATTAAAGGCGAACATTTTCTGTGAGGATGAATCCATGGAGTTTTATTTAGATGGAAGATAATATTGATAAAGAGAATGTCAGACCATATAAAAGACTCCCAGCCAAGATGGCAGAGAGAAGACAGGCACAATTCTAAAATCTCCTGATCTTTCCCCATATATGATATGAAACAAATCTATTAACAGAATTCCAATCAACAAAAACCCAGAAAGAAAAGCCAGGAGAAAGAACATCTACCTCAGGATTTGTCTTCCAAAGTCATGGGGGAGTCCAGGCACAGAGGATGGATTAGCTGCCAATCAGACTGATTAGTGGGGGGTTGGAGCCTGGGGCCTGAGGGCCTGAGGGCCCAAGAACCTGACATGCTTGATCAGCCAGTGACCAGACTAGAGCCTGGTTGACTGTGGGAACTTGGGTCAACTAGGGAGCAGAGGCATTGGTGTTGGCACAGACCATCTGGAGCTTGCCCAGCAGAGCAGAGGGGAGAGTTCTGGTGGGAATCATCCCTGAGCTCCTCTGATCAGGAGGAACTCCAAGTCCACACCTCCATTTCAATTGAAGCCTCTTCCCAGAACAAACACAATTACAGACCTTCTGACCCAGGCACAGGTGTGTGAGCAGAAGAACCACCTTAGCTGACTAAAGGGAGAGTAATGACCCACCCCAGGGTATAAACCACTACTGATTGAAGACAAAAGTATTTAACAACTTCAATCACTCCCTCCAGGCCAAGGGATAAGGCCTCAATCAAGGTCACAGATACTCCAGAGAAAGCAACCAGGACCCCCTACTGGCCAGTTGGAGATATTACATTCAGTGAGTAAAGCCTCTAGGGAGCCCAACACCAAACTTCTGTGAACCAGTCCCTCCCCAGCTCAAGGTCTTAGCAAAATGAAGAAAGGTCATCAGCAGTGAATCCATAGAAAAATTCTTGGAAGAAAAAGACCCTAGATCAGAGAGACCTATAACCTTTGAGGAGAATATGATCTCGTCTCCAGCACAAAAAGACTTCCTTGAAGAAATAAGGAAGCAGTTTAAAAATCAATTGGAAAATTTGGGAAAAGAAACCCAAGAGAAGATTAATACCTTGCAACAAGAAAACAAATCATTGGAAAATACACTTGGACAAATACAAAATGAGAATAATTTTCTCAGATCTTTAATGGGACAAATACAAAATGAGAATAACTCTCAAATACTCAATTGGAGAGGCTGGAGGCATCCCCAATAAGATCAGGGGTAAAACAAGCATGCCCATTATCACCACTACTATTCAATATTGTATTAGAAATGTTAACTTCAGCAATTAGAGAAGAAAAAGAAATTGAAGGAAGTAGAATTGGGAAGGAAGAGACAAAATTCTCACTCTTTGCAGATGACATGATGATATACCTAGAGAATCCTAAAAAATCATCCAAAAAACTACCCGAAACAATTAGCAATTTTAGCAGTTGCAGGATATAAAATAAACCCTCATAAATCCTCAACTTTTCTATATATGACTAACAAGATACAGCAGGGAGAGCTAGAAAGAGAAATCCTATTCAAAGTAATCTCAGACAATATAAAATACCTGGGAGTCTATTTGCCAAGACAGACTCAGAAATTTTTTGAAGAAACAATTACAAAACACTTCTAAATCAGATTTAAATAACTGGGCAAACATCAACTGCTCATGGATAGGTCGAGCTAATATAATAAAAATGACAATTCTACCAAAACTGAACCACCTGTTTAGTGCCCTACCAATAAAAATTCCAAAAAATTACTTTAATGAGTTAGAAAAAGTTCTAAGCAAATTCATATGGCAAAATAAAAAGTCAATAATTTTCAGGGATTTAATGAAAAAAAGGACAAAAGAAGGTGGCTTAGCCCGAACTGATCTAAAATTATATTATAAAGCGTCTGTCATCAAAACTGTTTGGTATTGGCTAATAAATAGAGTGGTGGACCAGTGGAATAGACTAGGTTCAATAGCAGGAAACAATTATAATACTTTGCTGTTTGATAAGCCCAAAGAGTCCAGTTATTGGGATAAAAATTCTCTCTTCAATAAAAACTGCTGAGAAAATTGGAAGTTAGTAGGGAAGAAACTTAGATTAGACCAACACATCACATCATATACCAAGATAAGATCCAAATGGATATAGGATTTAGACATATAAAGCAATACTATAAGCAATCTAGAAGATCAAGGACTAGTTTACCTGTCAGATCCATGGAAAGGGAAGCAGTTTATGACTAAGGAAGAGGTGGAGAATATCACTAAAAACAAACTAGATGATTTCGATTACATTAAGTTAACAAGCTTTTTCACAGATAAAACCACTATAACCAATATCAAAAGAAATGTAGTAAACTGGGAAACAACTATGTTTACAACTAATCTTTCTGACAAAGGACTCATTTTTAAAATATACAGAGAACTGAGTCAACTTTTTTTTTAAAAAGCCATTCCCCAATTGACAAATGGTCAGAGGATATGCAAAGGCAATTTACAGATGAGGAGATCAAAGCAATCCATAATCATATGAAAAATTGCTATAAATCATTACTTATTAAAGAAATGCAAATTAAAGCATCTTTGAGATGCCTCTCAGACTGGCCTATGTGACCAGAAAGGACAATGATCATTGTTGGAAGGGATGTGGGAAATCTGGGACACTATTACATTATTGGTGGAGCTGTGAACTCATCCAATCTTTCTGGGGAGCAATTTTGAACTATGCCCAAAGAGCAACAAAAATATGCATACACTTAGACCCAGCAATACCACTACTGAGTCTATACTCTGAAGAGATCATGAAAAAAAGGATAAAAACATCACTTGTACAAAAATATTCATAGCAGTCCTGTTTGTGGTGGCAAAGAATTGGAAATCAAGTAAATGTCCTTCAATTGGGGAATGGCTTAGCAATCTGTGTTATATGTATGTCATGGAAGACTACTGTTCTATTAGAAACCAGGAGGGATAGGAATTCAGGGAAGCCTGGAGGGATTTGCATGAACTGATGTTGAATGAGATGAGTATAACCAGAAAAATACTGTATACCCTAACAGCAACATGGGGGTGATGATCAACCTTGATGGACTTGCTCATTCCATCAGTGCAATTTGGGGCTGTCTGCAATGGAGAATACCATCTGTACCCAGAGAAAGAACTGTGGAGTTTGAACAAAGACCAAGGACTATTCCCTTTAATTTAGAAAAAAAAAACCTGATATCTTATTGTCTGATCTTGCTATCTCTTATACTTTTATGTTTCTTCCTTAAGGATATGATTTCTCTGAAATCACATTCAATTTGGATCAATGTATACCATGGAAACAATGTAAAGACTGGCAAATTGATTTCTGTGGGGGGGTGGGGGGAGGGAAGTAAGATTCGGGGAAATATTGTAAAACTCAAAATAAATAAAATCTTTCAAAAAAACAAAAAGAGAATGTCAGTAGTAAGTGACCATTGCTGCTGATATTTCCAGCTCCATTCCTCTGAAGGACTCCTTCCACTGTCTGGTAGTCTGAGTCTGTTCTAGTATTAAACTCATTCAGAATTATAAGCTTCTTTTCTTTTGGCTTCTTGATGAGAATCTGTAGGTCTTCATAAAATTATTCTTTGACTTCATCAGGCTCTGTCATGGTGGTAGCATAGGCCCTGATTATGATGATGATGTGTGGCATTTTCCTGCGAGTAGCAATTGCATTGTTATAAGACTGTTGTTCACTCCTTTTAGTAGGTATGCAGCTTGTTGACTAGTTTAGTTTTGATCCAACTACAATTTTGGTAAACCGGAAACAAACACTTATTAGAAATTTATTACAATAATCCAATAAGGATATAATAAAGGCCATTGGTAATATAGAAGCAATAGGGTTAGAGAGGAGAAGACAGATAGGATAAATATTTCAAACGTAAAATCAACAGAATTTGGAAACCGACTCTGACAGCTTATGGATATTACAACACCAAGATTTTGAAAATGGAACCTGGTGAATTGTGGAGCCACTATCTTAAACAGGAAAGACAGAAAGAGGAGGCAGTTTTAGAGGGAAAGATAAGAAAGTAATTTAAAGGCATATTGAATTTGAAATGCTAGTGAGTCTTCTAAGTAGAAATGTGTTATAATAATCATAATAATCTCTCATATCTGAGGAAGAAACAATTTCCTCCTGTCCATTCTCTTTTAGGAATATTAAAAATGTTTTAAAATTATCCTTATGTGAAATCTTTCAGAATCAGAAAGAGAACCCTCTCATTGGCATTTAATTATTTGTTGAAGAAAAAAATATCTTGCTCCTTTTTTTCAGATTAATTTAGGAAGGACTCTTCCCTGAAGTAATTAGGGCAGCAATGCACTAGTATACATGATTGTTGAATGTTTCACCAAGGAGGGAAGAAGTTTCTTTATTTCATTTGCTCTCTCTCTCTCTCTCTCTCTCTCTCTCTCTCTCTCTCTCTCTCTGTTTCTCTCTTTCTTTGTTCATTCATAAATTTTAATGGAATCATCTTCATTATTTAGATTAATGAACTCTCCTTTGGTTAACTGAAGAGGAAAACCCTTGAAGTGAATGGCTAAAGTGGAGAGTCGAATGGTTTTAGAAAAATTATTTTTCAAGTGTGTTCAAAATTTCCTTGATTACTAATTCTGTTTGCATCCTGATTTCAAGGTCAGTGCTTTGTTGATTATTATCTTGTAGTCTCAGTCTGTAATGCTATTCTAGCATTCAGAATTCAGAAGATAAGAACAGAGATTTAGATTTGAATATTATTTGCATAGAATTAAGAACTGAGATTGTGGGGGTGAATGTGATTTTCAAAGAAGGCAATGTTGAAAAAGAATAGCAATGAGGCAGAATTAGTAAAGATCTCATTCTAGGATCTGAACATTTGGGTTCCATTTCTATCCCTGACATTTATGACCCGTCTGTGTAAACTTGAACAAGTTATTATGCTTATTAGACCTTAGTTTCCTAATTTTTAACAGCTGAATGAAATGACTTTTGAGATTCCTGTTTAGAACTAAAGGTCATAGAATCAATTAATGAACTAAGTGCTATGGATACAAATAAAAGTGAAAAAAACCAATAAAACATACATACAAACAAATATGGTTACTGCCCTTAAGGAGTTCACTTTTAATGAAGATTATACATGTGAAAAACTGTGTGCATACAAAAATATATACAGAGATTGTAGAAGTAATCTCAGAGAGAAGGTTATATGGACAGAGAGAATTAAGAAAGACCTCCTCCAAAAGGTGAGATTTGATTTGAGTTTTAAAAAAACTCAAGGAAGACAAATGGAAGTAAGGAGGTAAATAATAAAGGTATAGGGGATAAGTACAAAATCTGAGGAGAAACAAATGTACCAGAGTACCCCAAAAGCAGACTGGGAAAGGGAGTAAAGAAAAAGAAGGCTGCAAAGTTAGTTCAAGACAAAATGCATTTTTTATTAAGCACCTACATATATGTGTTGAACCCAAAGAGCAAGATGGAGACCAGAATCTGATAAGTCTGGAGATCTTTATTCCCAGGGACTGTCTGGGGATAAAGAATACCTAAATCAGACAGTACCTGAGTGTTTAGGGGATAGTGTTATTATAGCGTTTGTGGGGGGGGGGGAATACTGAGAGCAGGCAGGATACAGAAGCAAAGATCGGCTTGTCATATGTAAATATGGGGTTCCATATAGACAGAAAGGGTCTTTGTTTGAACATATTTCCTGAGATGGGGTTGTCACATATTCATGAGTCACAGGTTAGAGGAATTTACGCTTATTGTTCCAGCCACACCTGGGGAAGGGAGAGGCAGTCCTGGAATTTAATAGATGCAGCAAGATAATTGGGCTGATGAGGGTGCTTTGTGATTCTTCAAACAATTTTATGGTATGTCCTGGATTCCCAGGTAAAGTACTTGAGTCTTATTATTTTCAGACCCAAAGGCACTTGGCCAAATTTATATCTCTAAGGAATTCCTCAGGGCCTAGAAGAATGTTGGGGGACCCCTTTCTATACAGGAATTTAACAAACATTGATATTGTACTTCATTTGTACTTAGATACACATACATACTTGCTTACACATTTATGTAATTAATAGAAGATATTTTAGAGTAAAGCATTATTATTATCATTATTTTATTTATTTTCATATTATTACAATAATCTTGTTGTGAAAGTAAACATAACCCCCTCCTCGTGCCCCCAAAAGATAGAAAAACCTCAAGAGAATAAAAGTGAGAGAGGAAAAAAAATACTTCAGTCTGTGTTCAGGTTCCATTGGATCTGTCTCTGGCATGAGTTAGTTGCCTTCTTTATTATAAGTGCATCAGAGAAGTTGCTTCAATATCTTTTCCCACAGTTGCTTTACTAGTTGTATTTTCCCTCCATTCTATTCCTCCCCATTCCCATTTATTCTATTCTCTCTCTCTCCTTTCACCCTGTCCATCTTCAGAAGCGTGTTGTATCTGTCTACCTTCTCCCCCACCTACTAGCCATCTTTCCCCTCCCCATTCCTCTTATCCCAATCTTTTCCTCTCATTTTTCTATAGGGCAAGATATATTTCTATACCCTATTGAGTGTGTATGTTATTTCTTCACTGAGCCATTTCTGATGACAATGAAGGCTCATTCATTCCCCCTCACCTTCCCCACTTCCTGCAAAAGCTTTTTCTTGCCTCTTTTATATGAAATATCTTAGCCCATTCTACCTCTCCTCTTCCTTTCTCCCAGTAATTCCCTTTATCACTCATTGACTCTATATTTATACTACATTATACCATTATATTCAACTCCCTCCTGTGCATTATCTATATAGGCTCCTTCTAATTGCCCTTATAAATGAAAAGATTCATATGAGTTATCAGTATCTTCTTCCCATGTAAGAATACAAACAGTTCAGCATAATTAAATTCCTCATAATTAGTCTTTCCTGTCTACTCTCTCTATTTTTCACCTGAGTCCTGTATTTAGAGATCAAACTTTCTGTTCAGCTCTGGTAGTTTAAACAGGAAAGTTTGAAAGTCTTCTTTTTCATTAAAAATCCATATTTTTCCCTGAAATAATATGTTCAGTTTTGCTGGGTAATTGATTCTCAGTTGTAAACCAAGCTTTTTTGCCTCCTGGAACATCATATCCCAAGTCCTACAAGTCCTTAATGTGAATTCTACCAAATCCTGTGTAATTCTGACTGTAGCACTATGGAAGTCAAATTGTTTTTTTCTGGCAGCTTATAGTATTTTCTCTTTGGAGTTTTGGAATTTGGCTATAATATTCCTAGCAGCTTTTTGGGAGGGATGTCTTTCAGGAGGTGATTTGTGGATTCCCTCAATTTCTATTTTACCTTCTGTTTCTAGGATCTCAGGACAATTTTGCTGTATTATTTCTTGAAAAATAAAGCCTAGAAAAAGAAAAAAACGTCGAGGCTCTTTTCCTGGTCATGACTTTTAGGTAGTCCAAAAATGTTTAAATGATCTCTTCTGGATCTATTTTCCAGGTGAGTTGTTTTTCCAATGAGAGATACTTCACATTTTCTTCCAATTTTTCATTCTTTTGTATTGTTTTATTGTTTTTTGATTTCTTGAAAAATCAAGATCCTATGTAATCCTGACTATATAACCAGGTTTATTGGTTGTTTTGAATTGCTTGTTTCTGGCAGCTTTTAGTATTTTCTCTTTGACTTGGGACTTTTAGAATTTGGCTATAATATTCCTGGGAATTTTTCTTTTGGAATCTCTTTCAGGAGGTGATCAGTGGATTCCCTTAATTTTTATTTTGCCCTCTGCTTCTATGATCTCAGGGCAATTTTACTGTATGATTTCTTGAAAAATGAAGTCCAGACTTATGATAAGATGTATGAGAAAACTATAAAGGTAGGAAGAAGTCGTGACTTTCAGATAACCCCCAAATTTTTAAATTATCTCTTCTGGATCTGTTTTTTGAGGTCAGTTGTTTTTCCAATGAGGTATTTCACATTTTCTTCTAATTTTTTCTTCTTTTGTATTGTTTTATTGTTTCTTGATTTATTGAAAATCCATCAGCTTTCTTTAGCTCCATTCTACATCTGAAGGAGTTATTTTTTTCAATGAGTTTTTTTTATCTCCTTTTCCAACTGGCCAATTCTGCTTTGTAAAACATTCTTCTCCTCATTGGCCTTATGATTTTTCCATTTGGCCTAAGCTGGTTTTTAACATGTTATTTTCTTCAGTATTTTTTTGTAATTCCTTCACCAAGCTGCTGACTGGGTTTTCATGATTTACTTGCATCTCTCTCATTTCTCTTCCCAATTTTTCCTTTACCTCATTTACTTGCTTTTCTTTTCTGAATTCATCCATAGTCTGAGTCCATTTCTTATTTCTCTTGGAGGTTTCCACTTTGTCATCTTCTGAGTGTATATTTTGATTCTCCATGGGACCAAAATAATTTCTATGATCAGGTTCTTCTTTTTCTGTAGTTTGCTCATATTCTCAGCCTATGACTGATTTACTTCCAAAGCTTATGGGTTTTTTTGGGGGATAACCCCCTTGGGACTTTAATTCCTTCTAGGTCTTATGAGAGTCTCTGACTGTTCTCCTGACCTGTGGATGACCAAAAGCACTCCCCTCTGTGCTGGAGCTGTGAGGAGGGTTCCTGCACCTCTATGGTAGTATGGGCCCTCACACTGTTATCTGAGTATGGGCAAAGCAGCATAATTCTGCCCCAGGCATAACAGAGAGATCTCTGCAGTCTCTCCCCACCCCCTTACCTTCTGTGGGATGAGTGCACTGGAAGTACTGGGTGACTACATAGGTTCCCATCACAGGGCAACACTTAGGCCCAGGCTGGCTTGGATTCCAAACTCTCTCTCTGGTGTAGCAGAGTTCTCTCAATGTCCCTTCAAGTTGTCTTTGGGGATCCTTGGGGCAAGAGGTCTTGAAACAACCCCCTCTGCCTTGGACCTAGATGCTCCCAGTGACCCAGGTGCCCTGCAGGCTGGGCTTTTCCTAGGAGGCAGAAGCTGGTTTGCTCTGACAGGCTGTATTGTGGCTCAGCTGTGCTGCTGTTCTTTACAACCCCTGGTCCCAGTGAAACAGATCCTTCCTGCAGATCTTCTAAATTGTCTTAGACTGGGTAATTTATATCACTCAGTCTTTCTGGGGATTCTGTCTCCCTAAATTTTGACTAGAGTCATAATTTGATGGATGCCTTTTGGAGTTTTGGAGGAATGAGTTTTGGGGAATTCCTGTCCTCATGTAGCTGTGTGGTATAAAAATCCACTTAAAAATATAGAAACTCCTCTGAGCAAAAAACAAAAACAAAAACAAAAACAAAACAAAAAGAAGTTTATTTTGATTTTTCTCGAGAAAAGGTCACATTCGAAGTCTCACAAAGATAGTGAAGATCAAGGAACTGACATGAATTGACAGTCAAGAAAGATTATGTGGCCTAGGTGGCAAGGTGGTGCTGTAGATAGAGCATGGGCTCTGGAGTCAGGAGTACCTGAGTTCAAATCTGGCCTCAGACACTTAATAATTGCCTAGCTGTGTGACTTTGGGTAAACCACTTAATCCCATTGCTTTGCCAAAAAAAGATTATATGGCCTAAGGCAATCCCCTCCTCCTCCTTATTGTCCCTCTCTGTGGACTCATTGGTTAGTCTTCAGAGTTATATTCTACTTGTCAAAATCTACCCCTACAACAAAGAAAAGAATGAAAGGTTTTCTTAAAATATTACCTCACCATCCAGATGTGAGAATACTCTTCAGGATTATAACTATCTTATTGAAGTAATGTAACTTGTTTTGGAATGCAAGGTCTAGGAACAGTCTACTATCCTCCCATTCAGTACTTATCAAGAGGAGGCTTATGAGCTTCTTTGGAATGCAAGATTTTTTTCCATGGGAATAGTCTACTATCCTTCTTGTAGTCAGTAAAAGTAGTCTTATCAAAAGTTAGGAGAATGAGTCACTTGTTTGGAATACAAGAGGCTTTCTTCTAGAAATAGATTAAGAATAATAGTTTGTTTTTTCTTTAATGCTTCTTAACCCTGAGAGGATTTCACTAGTAATATTAACTATGAAATGGTTTTATTGGGGGAATATTCCACTCACATCCATCTTGGTTCTGCCCTTAAAACATTATTATTAAGGCAAATGGAGTCTCTTAGGGGAGGAACAATAAGGAGGTCAGTGTCATTAAACTGCAGAGTAAATGGAAGAGAGAGGTATGAGAAACCTATAAAGGTAGGAAGAAGTCAGGTCATGAAGAATTTCAAAATCCAATCAGAAGATTTTATATTTGATTCTGGAGAAAATAGGGAGACACATTGATTTATTGAATGGAATGGATGGTGGTGGTGGTAGCAGTGATGATTCCATGATCAGACTTGTGATTTAGGAAGATCATTTTGATGACAGAGAATGGAATGGAGTTTGGAAAGACTCATAATAAGAAATTGTATTTCTGACCAAAACAGAAGCAAATGCTATCTCCACTTACTCTGAAATAATCTATGCCCAAACAATATGCAAATAGGCTTAACTTGAGGTTCTCACACTATTAGCGAACTACTAATACTGACTGCAGACCTCTGTTTCATCAGAGAGATGGCACAAGGCAAGTAACACCTGTAAAGCATTTTCTCTTGTGGGACCATCAGTGACTCATACAAGTTCTATAAAAATGTGATATTTTGAAAAAGCACAGAAGGCTGAAACAGTTTTTTCTAAACAAAATGTAATGTTTGATGAGCTATGAATCTGACAAGTATCAAAGTACCACTGCACTTAGTCATATTTCTTCATATTTTTTCCATTGGTTCCATTGATAGGTTTAACCTTTTATTCTTTCAGATGAATTTTTAAGCTATTTTTTGATAATTTTTGATAATTCATGGTACTGTATAAATAAATTTGGATTAAATTGTCATTTTTATTATATATGTATATATATATATTATATTATATTATTATATTTATCCATTCCTGACTATTTCTTGAGTTTAACTTTATGTTAAAGTTAAACTCTGCTCCTGAATTTGGGGCTGGGGATTGGAGTGACACTGTTCCAAGTCTTAGGTTTTCTGTGGTGCTGTTTTTAGAGCTAGTTGGGGGTTATAAGTTCTTGCTGCTTCCAATATGATATTGTTGTGAGTATTTGGGGTGGGGCAAATCCAAGGTGGGGGACTATGGTTCATTTGAGTGAAAAACTCACCAACTCTCTAACTCAAGGAGGGAAGAAAATCTTAGACTTTAATTCATAAGTTGCACAGTTTACAAGTTACTACAAAGTGTTCACAAATTACTAAAAAGTTCACAAAAATTGAGAGCATAAACAGTTAAGAAAGGGAAAAGAACAAGGAGAAAGGAAAAAACCAGAAGATATGACTGGGCTTAGATCCACAATGTATCCAGCACTGAAGAAGGGTTGGCTAAATCTCTATAGGGATTCTAGTCCATCTCCTGGGCAGGAAGGAGTCAGGAGGAGGGTGTCAAGGAGAAACCCATCTGGACATGACTGGAGTCAGACATCTACCTTGGAAGGCTAAGAGCTAGGCAAGTGGAGTAAGGGGTAGGGGGAAGAGGCTGAGATTTCTTCCACTATCTTGATGAATTTACATTTGAGAAGAGGGTTAAGCTGAGCAGTAGGGATGGAGTCAGAAGCCCACAGAAAATATTGGTTAAGCATGGATAATAACTCCTCAGGAAAGGCTAGATAAATTTTTAAAAATATTTCTCCTTCAATAATATGATCTAAGGAGAGTCTTGGCCACTACTCTCCTGGCCTGTGCTCTGGCCTTTGAAAGACCCTGATCATTTCTGCCATGGAATTGAGACCAGGGCCCCTGCTCCCTTGTAAGAGATCACAGATACTCTGTATATGTCTGTCTTGGAACTGTAACCAGAGACTGTGCTTCCCTGTAGTTGCTCTAGTGCTCTTCTTTGTCCTGGAACTGCAACCTGGAATGGTATGGGAAATGAAACAAGGTCCTTTACCAAGTGCCAGGAAAGGGTACTCTGTAAGTTCTTCCTGACCAATTGTCTGATCCCCTTCTTATCTCTGGTCTGAGAGCACCCAAAGCTATTGGGCCTCTTCTGCAGATGTTGCTTCTGTAAGCTTTTGGGGCTGCTTCTGCCTGCCTGGATACCAGACCTTTCTTGCCAACATCCTAAATTGTATTGTTCTGGAAAAATGTCCTACTCTCACCTTTCATTAGCCCTTCTCCTCCAGAATTCAATTTGAGGCAGCATTTTAGAGTTATTTAGAGGGGAATATTGAGAGGGTTGAGTCAGGATGCTCTTCTGTTTCACCATCTTGACTCTGCCTTCAGTGCTCAGCTTTGTGGAACACCCTTTGTAGAACACTATTCTCCTTTCAAGGATTTTTTTTGTACCTAGTCTAAACTCTTTGATTGATTGATTCAAGAGAAGTATTTTCACTGGTTTAAGGTTTAAGGGTATATAGCATCTTGTTAGGTAACTTTAAGCAGGGCAGGTTTATTTTGCGATTGACTCAGTCAATCTGATGTCTTGTTTTGTTTTAATACTGTATTACTTATCTTTATAGCACAAGCTCTGGAGCAATTCTCCCAATCTCCCCTCACAATAGTTTGCTAAATCCCCAGAGGATGGCATCCTTCATAATCCTGAATGGTTGGGAAGTATATTGGAAGGTACTTTAGCTCACAGGTCCCCATTTTTATGTTTCCCAACCAATGATTATCAGTTGTTAATTATTAGACAGATATATTAATACTTTGAATTAACTTTTAGGAAGGGGTATTTACTAAAGTACTATACAGTAAGGAAAACTCTCCCTGTCAAAAATTAAGTCTGTGACATACTCCCTCCACCAAATATACTGAATACAGGGGAAATTGGACTCAACGTTAGAGAGTCCATATAGTAAAGTAGTAATTCATAGCTTCAAAAATTCCTTTATCTTGAGTTCTCAGGAGTTCTTTATTAGGCCTTTGGTATATTTTTGCTATACCCTTTGTAAAATCCTGGAACTTCTTTTCCTTGTTGATTCTATTTTATCTTCATCTTATAATGCAGGTACCATTTCAATTATCCTATATGTACACTAGGTCATCGATATGGGTAACTGAGTAGTGTAAATGGAGTATTGAACCTTGAGTCAGAAAGACCTGAATTCAAAATGGTCTCAGACACGTATTACTTCTATGACCTCTGCAAATCATTTAACTCTATTTGACTCAGTTTCTTCATCTGTAAAATAAGCTGGAGAAGGAAAAATGGTAAATCACTTCAATATCTTTGCCAAGAAAACCCCAAAATGAGGTCACAAAGAGTCAGATACGCCTGAAATGACAGAACAACAACAGGACACTAATGGAAAGAACAAACATTTTCCAACTCTCCAACTTGGTCTTGGGGAAGAAAAGCTTCTTTTCCTCCCCTCAGACTCCCATCCCTTACCCAATACCTTCTCAAAGGCTTAGCTATAGTGCTAAACTTCAAGCTTATCAGGTCCTTGATTTAATACTAGTATGCTGGTTTTAGACAGATTGTCATCAAGTTTCCCAAACTATTGTGAATATATTTGCCATGCAATGTCACTCTATTTCATCAGATAGTTTTCGAGGTTATCCACTTCTTTTTCAAGGATGTTTTTGCATCTAGTCTAAACACTTTGATTGATTCAGGGTTTTACTGGGTTAAGGTAGAAGGATATAGCATCTTGTTAGGTGACTTTAAGCAGGGCTGGCTTAATTTGTGATATCTTATATACAAATAATCATGGCAGTTGTTTTTCTAATGTTGATTCTATACATTTATGGAGGTGGGACCTTGATTTTTTTTTATTTTTCTGCATAGATTCCCATATGCCCAAGAGTAAGAGTATAAACATTTTATGGTCAGAAATATCTAAAGATCTGGGTAGCTAGGGGAAACAGCAGATAGAGCACTGGTCCTGGAGTCAGGAAGACCTGAATTTGAATCTGTTCTCTGACATTAGCTGTGTGAGCCTGAACAAATCACTTAACCCTCTTTGTCTCAGCTTCTTCATCTGTAAAATGTGCTGGAGAAGGAAATGGCAACCACTCCAATATCTTTTCCCAGAAAACCTCAAATGGGATCACAAAGAGATGGACATGACTGAAAAGGTATCTAAGGTCAAAAGTAGAAGATCACATTTGGTGAAATGTGAAGGGAATAATAGAATTGTAACTAGTGAATCATTAAATTGAGAAACTATTTTTTTAAAACTGGAATGATTTATGATTTCATTCAGTCAAAATTGTATTAAATATCTAGTATGTTCAAGGCTCTGGAGAGATCAAGAAGTTACATTATACCAAGGACCTCAGCAATTATATAAACCAAACTACCAACTGAGTCAGAGAACTATTTGAATTGTTTAAGTACTTGCTTAATAAATAAGTATTGAATTTAATTGAATTGAGGGCTGATGATGCTTGTCCTTTAATCTGGAAAAAGACCATGACATCAGGGATGTGATGCCATGACAAACACATAAATTGGATTTGAGTGAGGGGATGCTTTGCTAAATCATCAGCCTTACTTTCTCCTCCAGAGCCATCTGGATCCAGTGGCCAGATATGGATTAGGATGACTGGAAATGATGATGAATGTGAGGCAATCAGGGTTAAGTGACTTGCCCAAGGCCACAGAACTAGTATGTATCTGAGTTTGAATTTGAACTCTTGTCCTCTTGACTCTTGATTTCTGAGTGGAAGTACTCTATCCACTGTGCCAGTTATTCAGTGTTGAAGTAGCCTCTAGAATTCAGGTCTCTTGACTTGCAGCACAGGAATCTTCCCAAAATACTAAGGAATCATTTTAACATGTTTATTATAAAAATCATATTTTGACCTTAAAGTGAAAACACCCCAAATAACACCCTACCATTGTATTAAAATAATAGGAATTTCACCGGATAAAAATTCTGTGGGCAATCTAGGTTTTCTTCCATCTAGTATCAAGTAGAAATTTTCTGGAATTCATATAGCCTATGGAAATGGGAGGGATGGGAATAAGTTGCTGAGAGTTATATAAGAATATGCCTAGATTACAGCAGGTTTGAATCTTCAATTAATCATTCTAGTTAAAACACTGAGGTACTGTGAAGCTGTCACTTTAAAATACACTCTTTCCCACTTCAGTTTTTCTCCTCGCCTCTCACAAGAGTGTTTTTGACAGGATTGGGTCTATTTTAAAGTAACCAACTTAAATTTTTAACAAAGCCACAGTGTTCTTTGGGAAATTGTTCATTTGAAAACTGACTTCATCTTGAAAAACTCTGATTGTGGCTAAAGTACTTCACAACAGATTCTTCCAAAATAAAAATTGGAAGAACCTTCAAGGAATATTGAAATGAAAGTTTCTATTTGAGGTAAATTAAGTGCCAACTGGTAGCACATAATTACATTCCATTGCCTTCTTGTTGATAAGGAAAGAATAGTGACTCTGGTCACAACATGAATTTGGAGACATGGAAGCTAGTTAATTAAGTTGTTTTATGTTAGATTTATTGTAATTCTTTGAAAATTAAAATAAGCATAGAAGGGAGATTGAAGAATCTGCTAAAGATGAACTTTTTACATGTTTTTTTTAATTTTGGAAATGTTTTATTTATTTTGAGTTTTACAATTTTCCCCCATCTTGCTTCCTTCCCCCATCCCCCACAGAAAGCAGTTTGTTAGTCTTAGAAATCAGATCCTTAAGGAAGAAACATATAGTATGAGATATAGCAGAATTACATAATAAGACAATTTTTTTTAAATTAATGGTACATAGAAAGTCTTTGGTCTTTGTTCAAACTCCACAATTCTTTCTCAGGATACAGATGGTATTCTCTATCACAGATATCCCAGAATTGTGCCTGATTGTTGCCCTGTTGGTATGAGCAAGTCCATTAAGGTTGATCATCATTCTCATGTTGCTGTTAGGGTGTTCTTCTGCATCTGCTCATCTCACTCAATGTTAGTTCATGTGAGCTCATTACATGTTGTTCCAGTGGATGAAAAGTATCAGAATACTATTTAATAGAATTCTCACAATCAGGATTCAATGACAGAAGCAAGTTTAAGACTCAGAGGAATTCCACACCACCTAGGCAGATACGTGTGGACTAGAGTTGAGGAGGGGAAAGATGCACTGAGTCATAGGAAATTTCTCAGATTCTGTATAATAGCAGCTTGTAAAATACAACAGACACATCCTACCTACTGCTATTAAATGGTTACACAATATTATACAAAGTAGTATTACTCTAAATGAATTGATTATCCATTAGAATGAATGGTTGATGTGTTAAAAATGTTACTAGAGGACTTTGATTATACAATATTAATGATGCTTCAGAATAACATTAGTTTGGACAATTAATTATTACTTAGATTGAATGAGTCAAGAATACTACTGCCATTAAAACTTTACTGGAGTTGTATAATGAGAGTTTTGAACCGTATACTTTAAAGTTTCTTTGCATTCTCTATGAGGTTTATACAATCTCACATACTTGACACTATGACTATAAAAAGTCTTTAGGAAACAAAGTGGAAGTCTGTTAAATCCAGATAGATTTCAAAATGTATCATTTGATTAAATCTTAAAGTTCATGCTAGGATAGTGAAGTATACATATATATATATATATCTTTATGATTTTGGCAAATCACTTACAAATATTAAGTAGAAATTGTAATGCAGAAGTTTCCAAATTCTTAAATTAATCACTACTCTCAACTTTAATTTTCTGATTTAGGAAATTGAATTAACAGAAACAAAATAGTGCTGACATGTGGGGAAAAGGGAAAAGGTATCCAGAAAGTATCTGAGAATTCAAGTACTCCATATGCTTTTTTAAAAGTGCTGTTCCTTTTTTGTCATTTCAGAATGCAACATTTCTTTTTAAATTATTATTCTATTTTTACAATTACATGTGAAGATATAAAAAAGATACCCAAAAGTAATTTTTTTTGTAAAATTTTGAGTTCCACATTTTTCTCCTTCCCTTTTCTCCTTCTCTCCCCCTCTTAAGAGCAATCTGATATGTTATATATGTACAACTATTCTAAACATAATTCTATATTTGTCATGTTGTGAAAGAATCAGGACACAAGGGGAAAAAACCATGAGAAGGAAAAAAAACATAAAAAAATTTAAAAAGTGAAAATAAAATGCTTTGATATGCATTCAGAATCCAAACTCTTTCTCTAGTCTTTTACAATTGTCTTTGATCATTGTAATGCTGAGGAGAGCGAAGTCTGACACAGTTGATCATCACACACTGTTCTTGTTAATGTGTATAATGTTCTGATTCTGTTCATTTCATTCAGCATCAGTTAATATAGATCTTTCCAGGTTTTTCTGAAATCCACCTCCTCATGATTTCTTTTCTGCTTTTAGAAAGACTATTTATTTTGAGTTTTACAATTTCCCCCCATTCTTGCTTCCCTCTCTCTCCCAAAGGCAATCTGTTAGTCTTTACATTGTTTCCATGGTATACATTGATCTCAGTTGAATGTGATGAGAGAGAAATCATATCCTTAAGGAAGAAAAGTAAAGTACAAGTATTCTGTTCATGATTCCTTACAGATCAATAGTATTACATCATATTCATAACCCACAATTTGTTTAGCCATTTCTCCAATTGATGGGTATCCCCTCCATTTCCAAAAATGAAACATTTCTAAATACCCAGAACCATCAACTGAGATCAGATTCCATTAGGGTTACTGAATTCATTTTTCAGTCTTAGTTATAAAATAGGAACTTAATAGAATACTATCAAGATAGACTTCCTTCCTTCCTTCCTTCCTTCCTTCCTTCCTTCCTTCCTTCCTTCCTTCCTTCCTTCCCTCCCCCCTCCTTCATCTCTCTCTCTCTCTCTCTCTCTCTCTCTCTCTCTCTCTCTCTCTCTCTCTCTCCCTCTCCCTCTCTCTTTTTCTTTCTTTTTTTGGTTTAGATTTTTCAGTTTCCAAAACAAATATTTCTTGAGTACTTATGATCTGAAAAGCACTCTCACCAAGTATCAGCACACAAAATTCAAAGGATTTGCTTTTGACTTTCACGTATTTTATCCTTTTCTCCTTTCTGTCTTTTCTTCCCTATTAGACAATATAGTTCCTGCAGTGCTTTATCCTTAACTAGATTCCTGCTAAACACATAAGTATTTGTTCAATATAATAATAGTTCAGGTTATTATGATCCTGAGGAATATACTGCATTTTATTTGGGACACTGTGGAAACCTTTTGCCCTTAAATACAAAGGAATGATTCTCTAATGGTAGAATTCAAAGTACAATGACAGGCACTGGGGCAGCAAGGACAATGGTTAGAAGGAGGGGTTGGAATCAAGGAGGTCTGAATTCAAATTTGATCTCAAATACTTAATAGTTATGTGACCCTGAGCAAGGCACTTACCCTCTGTTTGCTCAGTTTTTTCACCTAAAAAAATGGAGATCATAATAACATCTGTTTTTTCAGAGTCTTTCTGAAGATCAAATGAGATATTATTTGCACAGTGACTGGAATGCACATAGTATTTAATTTCTAGTTACTATTAAGATACACATATACTGATATATGGAGTTGGCATGTAATTCTTGCCCTGAGAACAATTTCAGTTAATATGAGTCTGCCTTACCCTTTGACCCAGCAATACCATTACTGGGTCTATACCCTGAAGAGATGATGAAAAAGGGTAAAAACATCATGTATAAAAATATTCATAGTGGCCTTGTTTGTGATGGCAAAGAATTGGAAACTGGGTAAATGTCCTTCAATTGGGGAATGGCTTAACAAACTGGTATATATATATATGTCATGGAACACTATCCAGGAGGGGATGTGAAATCAAGGAGGTCTGGAATGTTTTGCATGAACTGATGCTGAGCGAGATGAGCAGAACCAGAAAGACATTGTACACCCTAACAGCAACATGGGAGTGATGACCAACCTTGATGGACTCGCTCATTCCAACAGTGCAACAATCAGGGACAATTTTGGGGTATCTGCAATGGAGAATATATCTATACCCAGAGAAAGAATCATGGAGTTTGAACATTATTACCTTTAATTTAGGAAAAAACCCCATTATTTTATTATGTAATTCTCCTTTCTATTTTTCTTCCTTAAGATTATGATTTCTCTCTCATCACATTCAACTTAGATGTATACAATGGAAACATTGTAAAGACTAGACTGCCTTCTTTTGGCGGGAAGGGAAGGAAGATTGGGAAAAAATTGTAAAACTCAAAATAAATAAAATATTAAAAAATTAAGATGGGCTTGCTTTCAGGAGTGCATTAATAGAAGCTAAATTGACTGAAAGTTAGCAAAGATATTTGAAATTTTGATTTTGAAGAACAGAAAGTGGGAATTTTCTGGTACTTTGTGAATCAGAAGAGTTTTCATCTTCTCTAGGAAAAGGTTTTTTTTTTATATAAAGACAAAAGTTTATGGGTTCTCTCTATCTTGCCTTACTGATTTTCTTTTATTTATGCAACCAAATTTATCCTTGAGAATTAGCTAGGGAGAAAAAAATCACTATCCTTTGCAAATGACCAATGTAAAAATGATGTTAGATTTGGATCAAAGGACCTGGGTTGAAATTCTAGTTTTATCAATGACTTGCTGTGTGATGTTGGGCACTTTAAAATCAATTGCAATGATAATATGTTCTAGAAGTGATATAATGGGGTCTCTTACTGTTTTTCTTCATTATAGAGTCCACTGTTATTGCTTTACATCTATCCTTTGTTTAAATCTTTGTATTATGCTATATCTTATCATTCAGGTTCTCTAAGAGCATTACTAAATGATTTTCTCTGAAATCCTGGTATGTAATAGTCTACACAAAAGAGATGAACCATGCACTTCCAATTAGTCTCTTTTTTCTAACTTTTAAGGACTGTTGCCAGTGTCAAGAAAGAGATAAATTGTAACAATAACAAGAGATATTTGTGAAGTATTTACTCTGTGCAAGGCAGTTCACAAATTTTGGAAATGCAAAGAAAGATGAAAACAATTTTTACCCTCAAGGAACTTTCCAATGGGGGAAAAGATAAGTTAAAAAAGCTAGTTACATATGAGATATATGCAAAGAATATGGAAAGTAGTAAAATAGTATCAGTAGCAACTTGGGGAATATAGGAGAGATGGTGAAACGAAGGAAGTCAGAAAAACCAAGGGACAAAGAGAAGAGCAACCCCTAGGGCAAAGGCACAGAGACATGAAATGGAGAGTCCTATTTAGGAACTTTCCAGTGAAACTGAATTATAGAATGAATGGACTGAAAGGGTAAAAGAAGACTGGAGGATTCGTCAGGTTGTGAAGGGCTTTAAATACCCCAAAGGATTGATAATTGAGTCACTCATTGAACAGGGGTTTGGCACCTGAGATTGGAAGATGGATTGTAGTGGGGAGAGGTGAAACAGAGAGACCAATGGAAGAAATGTTGAGGTCCTAACCTAGCATGGTGGTTTATGTGAGTAGAGAGAAGGGGACATAGATGATAGATGTTATGAAGGTAGAAATCATAAGATTTCTAAACAGTTTATATCTGTGGGGTGATAGTGAAGAGTCAAGGAAAACACTGGAGTTTCTATCGTGGGAGAACAGGAAGATTGTCTTGCTCTCTTCAGTAAGAGGGGAATTCAGAAAAAAATAAATTATGGGTTGTGTGTGTGTGTGTGTGTGTGTGTGTGTGTGTGTGTGTGTGTGTGGTGGGGGATAGAGATATAGGCTTTGGAAGTTAAAAACTTCTTGAGATAAGAGGATGAGAAGAGACAGATCACAGAAAATAATGTTAAAAATGGTTTATAAAAGATTCTTCTTCATAGTTATTATTCTTAATGAGACCATTAGAAGTCAGTTGCTCTTTTCTTCCTAAGAACTAATAAGTGAAAATCTTTCAAAAGGCTAGATTACCTGTTCAATTAACATAAAGTAATATGAATATGAGAAAGGGTATAATCTGCCCTCAATTAACAAGTCAATTCCTCCATGAATTAGTTGAACAATCTCTGCCCTCAGATAATCAGGTCAGTTTTGTGAATGAATATCCTAAGACAATATTTAACTTCATTTTTCATTTAAATTGGAAAAGCATAATATGATTTAAAAATATTGAGAACCACAATGAAAATGAAATAAAAGGTTCAGACTTTTTAGCAAGAATTTTGACTTCAGTGTTATTGGAATTAATTATACTTGCAGAATAATAAGATAAAATATCCCCTTGAAATGTTAAATCTTGAAGGCATAAAAGTAACATAATTATATTCATTGAATCCTCCCTAAAGCACCATTCTAAAAATGTCACAGTATTGTCAATGTCTTCAAAAGATATTGTTAGAGATGGGTGATTAAGAAGTAGAAACAGAATGAGGTCAGTCAAGTCCAAGGTGTTTATATAAATATGAAATCAATTTTTGCTAAAAAAAAATTCTGGAAAGTATGTTAGTAATTGCAAAAAAAATAAATTATGTAGATATCTCTAAATTAGCACTTTTATTATATATGTCTAATAAATTTTTTGGTACAGTGAAAAATAGCTTTGGACTTGAAGTTGGTCAAATCACCAAGACTTACTTAAATGCCTATTATATCAGACATAGTGCTAAGTCCTGAGGATGCAAAGAAAGGGAAAAAAAACTATCTCATCTCAAGGACTTCATATGTGCAAATGACTTTGAACAAACAAGATATATATAGTATCAATTGAAATTAATTATATAGGGAAGACACCAACATTAAGGTGAATTAATTAAAACTTTTTATGAAAACACAGTACATGAAGTCAGGAGTAAGAGATAATAATGACATAGGGGACAGTCAGTGAAAATGTCTGGAGTTGAGACATGGAGTGTAGGTGAGAAACAGCAAGGAAGCCAGTGTTAATGAACCAAAGTGTATATGGAAAGGAACATGTCTTAAGGAGACTGGAAAGGTAGGAAGGAATAATCAGGATAGGATAAAGTCAATAGGAATTTATTAAGACTTTACTGGGGCAGCTAGGCAGTGCAGTTAATAGAGCATCAGCCCTGGAGTCAGGAGGACCTGAATTCAAATTCTGATTCAGACACTTAATAATTACCTAGCTATGTGACTTTGGGCAAATCACTTAACCCCATTGCCTTCCAAAAAACTAAAACAAACAAACAAACAAAAAAAGACCTTATTAGGCACATACAAAGTATAAAACAAACCCAACTCACAAGGAGCTTATAATCTGATGAAAGGAAATAAAATTCTAGACATATCTTGAGAAAATTAATAAATGTCACACTATATTTTTATATCTACCCTATCCTTAATACAGGGCAGCTGGGTGATTAATAAATGTTTGTCTTTTTTTATTCTTCAGATCTTGTCATTTGCAGTCTAGGAATCATCCTTTACTTCTATGCTTAATTAACAAGGGCAGTGAGGGCACAGTGCTTGGAGTGAGGAAGGCTCATTTCCCTGAATTTAAATCTCAGATACTTAGTAGTTTTTTGACCCCTGGACAGGTCACTTCATTCAGTTAGCCTCAGTTTTCTCATCTGTCAAATGATCTGGAAATGGCAAACCATTCCAGTATCTTTGTCAGGGAATACTTAAATGGGGTCAAGAAGTGTTGGACTAAAATGAGTGAGAACAACAAATTTGTCAAACACAAATGCTATGGACTAAGAATACAAGCAGAATTCTAGATAGTCCTTGTCTTCAAGGAACTTGAAGGATAATAAATTCCCTTGGGACCTGTAAAAGAAGCTGACAAGGCAAGTAGTTAGAAGAGGGAAGAAATGAAGGCACCAAATGTAAGATCATGGTAGAAAATGTATTATAAAAATGTATTATAAAACAATTTGATTCCAGATATAATAGGGAGCTACACCTGATTAGAGGGCGAAGAAGTATAATATGGTCAGACTCACTTTTGAAGAATTCAGTTTGGTAATTGAGTGGTGGATGTTTTGGAGTGAAGAATGGTTTTTGAGGCTGGAAAACCTACTGAAAAACTTTTATAATAGCCAGTGGTGTTAAGGGCTAGCTTTACCACTTTCTCTTTCTGTGCCCTTGGACAAGTACTTTTATCTTTCTAAATCATCTCACCTATAAAATAAGGGATTTGAATTAAATCATTCCAAAGTTCCTTTATGGACTTTAGTCCTGGTTAGTTTTTGTTTCTTTCCATCATAATTCACAGGAAGCTGAATAACTTATAATTTTGGGAACTTATCCCCATATGAAAATGAATGAATGATTATTCAATGAAAATATTTCTTAAGTGATTATTATTTGCTAGGCTTGGTGGTAAGTACTTGAGATGTAAATTCTTTAAGTTACATTTATTTGTTTTCAATAAACAGAAATTTTATTTCCATTGTACCTCCTCTTCCTTATACAACTAAAAACAAAATATTGTAACAAACATTTAATCAAGCAAAACAAGTTCTTTTATTGGCCAGATCCAAATAATATATATCTCAAGCTATTTCCTGATTTGGATATTTTTCCTTTAGAAGGTGGTTAAAAGTTTAATCTTTGGTCCTTTCTAATGATGGTTGATCTTTGCAGTTCTTAAGTCTTTCAGAGTTGCCTGTTTTTATAGTTTTGTATTATATTTTTATTTGCTAAGCTCTATATCAGTTCACACAAGGTTTCTAGGTTTCACTGAAATCATCGTTTACATTATTTCTTATGGCACAATAGATTTCAATGATATTAATATAATTTTTTCAGTTATTCTCCAACTAAAGGACATCCTCCCCTCTGCCCCAGTTCTTGGATATTATAAAGATAATCGTTGATTATTTTTGTGTATGTGCAGCTTTTCCTTTTCCTTCAGTCACTTCTGTAGTGGTAACCCTAGATCAAGGAATATGCTGTTTAATGACTTTTTTGCCCATAGATCTAAATTGCTTTCCAGAATTGCTGTGGTAATTCACTGCTTGACCAATCAGAGATTAAAGTACTTCTTTTTTTCACAACTCTACCACTGTCAATTATTTTACTTTATTATTTGCTCTGAAGTCTGGATGATTGTGAGATTAGAGCCCTCGTGATTCTATAATTTATATTTTTATGTTAATGATTTGGGACTTTAAAATATATATGACTATTGATAGTTTGGATTTCTTATTGCTAGAACCTTTACTAATTGGGTAATGATCTTTAATGTTAAAAATGTAATACATATATATGCATATATATGTATATGTACATATACATCTGATAAATTAGAACTTTATATATCTTATATACCTTTTAAATGAGGTATATTTTATAAATATATATATACACATATATATATATAATATATTATTATTATTATTATTATTATTATTATCATTTTTTTGCATGGTAATGGACTTAAGTAACTTGCCCAAGGTCACACAGGTAGATATTCATTGTCTGAGGCCAGATTGAGCTCAACTCCTCCTCATTCTGGGGTTGGTGTTCTATCTACTACGCTACCTAGCTGACCCATATATATCATTTAAATGAGTACTTTAACAGAGAAGTTTCCTTCAAAATGCCCCCTCCACAGTTAGCTTGTTCCCCTCTGATTTTAACTCATTGATTTTGTTTGATTTTTATGCACATATATGATTTTTTGTCAATTTTATGTTCACATAATTGGCCATTTCATCTTTGGCAGTCTTTTTCTCTCATTGAATCATGTACTTTCCCTAAAATCTTTTCTTTCTTAGCCCTCTAATTTGTAAGTCACACATATATTTAGAGCTTTCAGGTATAAGATAGTCTTTATCTAGTTTTTGCTCAACTGTTTTTTACTCAACTGTCATGCTTACCCTGGAATGTTTGTCAGATAACTCACCCTAGTATCTGGGGTCAGACTTGTCAAAGCATCAGACAACTCTGTTCATAGGCTTCTATAATACACAAGGTGTAAATAATAATTATCTTCTCTTTTTCCTAACACATAGCAAATCATTTTGATGATTACTTTTTGATAGTATATAGTTTGAGATCTGGTACTGTTACCCCTTCCTTTTTTACTTTTTCCCTCCATTACAGACAACAAAAAAAGTATAATGAAAACAGAAAGGAGAATGATCAGAAGACTAAGGCTGCAGAAATTCAAAGGGAAAAATATTTTTAAAAAAGTCATCAGATTTGGAAAATAAGTCATACTTTTTTTGTGAACTGTATGTAGAATTATGTCTTTTTCTTCTTTCTTATCCTTTATTACAAAAGATAGCTTCCTGGGAGGGTAGAAGGGAAGAATATATTGAAAACTGAAGATTATATAAAACAAAAGATATAAATAAGAACTCATTTTTTTAAAAAAAAGAAGGGGGTTACTACTACTTAACATTTTTCAAGGTTTTTTTTTTAGGGAATTGGATTGCTTAGAAAGTTCATATTAATGGAGATTGGTAGATTTACCTACCTTTGAAACAGATAAGAGTGTGGATAGTGAATTACTTGCAAATGTTTTTCAATTTGAGAAAGAAGTAGAAAAAAATCAAGATAGAATTTAGACTTTGCAGCAGATGACCATAACACATACACTTGGAATTACCTTCCTACTACATTTTAACCCTTGGAGGTAATGGAATACAGTGAAGTGAAGATGGGTGGATTTATTCTGACTAATGTTGTGTGATATTAAACATGTCCCAATTTCCTCTTTTCTTGGTAATTATGTTCATTTATGTCATTGGGAACTTCTTTAGATTGACCATATTACTGATTACAAATTGGCACACAAGAGGAAAGCATCACTATGAGATTCAACTCACTGCTTTCAAGACACCTTTTTACATTTCAGTGGATTCTCCTTGCCTTTTCTAAAGTTCTAGACAGTCTCAAGCTTAGCTTCTTGCCAAAGTTGATAAACGTTTATTGAAAATTCATAAACTTCAATGAAATGTCTATTGACCTTAGACCATTTCCTAGTTTGGTTGCCAAATCTCAGATCAGGTCAGTTTTCTTTATCATGAAACTCCTATACAGGAATTAAATTGCAATTTATGTTTACGCAAAGTTATTAGGCATATTTTGTCTCCCTTGATTGTATAGAAGATCTTTGAAGATGGGGACTGTTTCATTGGTTTTTGTTGCCTTAGTTCATAGCACAAGGCTTATTTATCATTGGTGTCTGGCACAATGTTTCTTTTGAAAACAAAGATCTGTATTTTCAATATACTTTTTCTGAATTATTTTAGCATATGGAATACAGTAGCCTCTGAAAAACTAAAGAATAGAAGACAAGTTAAATGAGGAAAGAAGAGGAAGAAGAAGGAGAGGAGGAAGAGGGAGAAGGAGAATGAGTAAAGGATGCCAGCAAGGAATTATATGGTTGAAAAAGAAGACGATCTGATCATGTTCTAAGAATGAAGGATTAAAGGAGGACAGCTAGCATGGCTAACTGGTATCATCAGAATGTACAGGACAAAGTAAGGAAGGAATACAGCATGTTGAATGGACTCTGGAATGACAGGAACAAAGATAACACACTGAGCAGGCGTGACTGGATTGTGTTTTGCATCATAGATCCATTTGAGAGTAATTGAGCATTCATCATACATTTTTAAAATGACCTTTTTTCTCCCCTACATAATAAATTCTTTTTCTCCCTATCACCACTAAGATAGGATAGAAACTATTCTGTTTGAAATATAAATCCTTTCACTATCTAGCTCCAATCTATTTTCCAACTTTAATACTTCTATTTCCCTTCCTGCTGTGCTCTAGCCAAACTTACTTTCTCTCTGTTCCTCTCTTGAGGTACTTTTCTGCCTGTCTCCATGCCTTCGTTCTGGCTATCCCCCATTCTTGAAGTGCATTCTATCCTATGTCCTGCCTCATAGAATCTGAATCTTTTATAATGTAGGTCTTGTGAACAAAGATTTTGCTAATACTCCCACCTGCTGGTGCTTTGCTTCTTTGAGGACCTTTTGTATCATCTCTCATGTATCATCTATGTACATGTTATCTTCCCTTTTCAGAATGCAATCTCCTTGAGAGTTAGAATTGCTTCATTTTTTCTCTTTGTATCTTGGTGCTCAGAATAGTGAGTATTTGACAACCTGGTGGTGTTTAAATTCTTAATGAATGATAATATTCAAAAGATCTGCATTCGTTTTAGCCTTGTTTGTCCTTGAGGTAATTGAGACTGTTATTCCATTTCACTGACTATTTTAATTTGGAAAGGAAAAATGGAAAGGGACTTTTAATAATTCACTTTAATTAAAACAGGAAATGAAAGACTAATTCCAAATAAATGACACCTGAAAAAGTTTATATTGTCCAAGGTCATACAAGTAATTGATAACATTTCATGTAGAACCAAGGGTTTCCTTTTTGATATCTATCCTCTTCCAATTAATCCACACTTAATGATTGATTCCACATTTCCCTTTCTCTTTGTCATAGCCTTGCTTTCTATTATAACTGAGTCTATTTCTTCATAATCAAGTTTTATTATGAACTTGACAAATATGGATATTTCATTAAATAAATATCATAAGTAGAATTGTATGTGAAACTTAATTTATTACTCAATTAAAAATATATTTTAAATTCAACCTGACAGGAACCAAACTATCCTTATTTTTGTATTTCTGAAACTCCCTTATGTTCTCATCTGTGTTACAATTCCATAATCATAAAGGAATAATTCAATTATCTTCTTGAATTTAACGTTGCACTGACAATATCTGATATAAATAGCTAATGAACTAGTTTTGTCCAATCAATTCCTGCTGGTGCTTTATCATAAATAATCTTTCCTCATTGTAATTGATTGGTATTTTGCATCTCTTTTGGGTTGAGTGTGTTTCTGAATTATGACAATGATAAGGAAGGAAAGGATAAGCCAAGGAAAGTAGTGGTCATATAAATGAGCCGTGATGCTGACCTAAACCTCAACCATCCTTTGCTTATATTGTCAGTCATTTATACGTTTCTAGTATCTAAAGGCCAGGTTAATCTTCAGGAATTAAGAATATTAAATTAAAAGTAAGAGTTCACTAAAGTTCTGAGTAAGATTTGCTGTCCAAAATCTATGAAAGTAATTAGTCATGCAAACAGACAGCAAAAAGAATAACCATAGGAATTGGAAGAGCAGGAATGAAGTAGACTGTACAGGAAGAACACAAATAGATAATTCACGTAATTGCTTATGTTGTATAAAGGATTAAAAGAGATAATATGTCACTACCAACCTTAGTTATCTTTACTTCATTAGAATCTCTCTACCTTTACTGATTATGAGTTAATAAAAAACTTTATATCTGACAATTAAACCTTTTGATAAAAGAGAAATTCTGGAGTCTGGAAGTAATTGGCTCACCATTAAAAGTGACAAGACTTTGTGAAATATGTACTATCATTGAACAGACTTTCTTTGTAATGAATTGATTTTTGTTAGTATTGATCAATCCCATCCTCTAACTGACAGGTCTTTTATTAAGATGTATTAGTTCTTAGCTAAAACTGGAAGGGTTTTTAGTAAGTAGACCCATCTGGTGGAAATGGTAGAACATAGACCTATGCAGGTATATCAATAAACTGGCTCAATATCATCCCATTTCTGAGACTGAGAGTTATTTAGGTAGCTAGTCATAATATTTAATTATACTAGAGGTAGAAAGTGAGTTTAACAATGTATCTTAATTCTTTGTAAAGAATTTTGATTAAATTCCTCTCACGCATATTTAAAGAACCCAGCAGAATGTCTTGATTTCTATCATTGTCCTAATTTTTCCTAGATATTATCCTCTCTATTAGATTGCATTCATCATTTCATCTAATTTTGTAGTGTTGAGGACTGGATTTAGCATTGAAAATTATATAGACCCTCTGTCTGTCTCTATACTTTGGTTCCATTATTCAGTAGCATTTGAGCTTATGAGAATATCACTAGAGAAGTAAAGTAATGCAGAAATCACAAATAAATATTAAGTGCATGATTTTCCATGGTAACTTTTAAAAGCCATAGTCCTTTTTTCCAATTAAAAGAGTTCTGAACTTAATAAAAATCCATTTAAATAAGCATATCATATACAAATTACAATAGAAAAAAATTAATGTAATATAAATTCCTGAATCAAAGAGATCACAAGTTCATTTGAAAATTGATAAATAGATCCCAGTATATCTTCACTATCTCTCAGATCCTCTTCCAGGTTCACAAAACCTTATAAAAAATAAAAGCATGTCTTTGATATGGTGTAGATAAAATTATACCAAGTAGTAGAATTATACCAACTAAGATCCAGAGCATGATAAGTCTAAAAGTTTAATATGAGTCTTCCTCTCTTCAACCCAGCATTACTTCCATTGTCAAAGTTTTGTTAAACTATCCCCAACATGCTTTTCAAACTCAGTGGCATATGAAGCTTCAGTCATCAAAGTTGAAAAAATGCTGATTTTCCTTCTAAAGTAAGATTATTTTACTTGTTGCTGCCAGAGTCTACTTACCTTGACAGTCTAAATAGTTTACTCCTTAATAGTAAATATCCAGGAATATTGATGTTCTAATACTACACTTGAACAACTTTGATTTTGTAAACAGAGCTGTTACATTCTAGACTGTGATTCTTTAGAACAGGACTATTTGACAAGATTCTAAAAGAACTGGATGAACTGGATGAGTATTGATGATATTAAATGATAAGAATGCATTTGCATCTTTATTAGAAGCCCACAAATTGCTTTAAAACTTTTCACTGGAAAACTTTCAATAGTTTTAGTTTTTTCTGTATAATAAATAGTATGTTCTCTTTTATCTGTTGTATTTAATACTGCTATCTTACAGTTTCTAAAGATACATGTATGAATATATTTACAGAAAATAAAATTACATCACAACTTAACATAGTGGAGTACTGGCTTCAGTGTTAAGAAAATGGGTTCAAGTTCCATTTCTGACACAGCTTGGCTTAATAACTTTTTAAATCATTTAAATTGTCAGTTTCCTCAGCCTTAGTTGAAGAAAGAAGAGACTGGTATTCAATTTTAAAAGGATTTCAATTTTTGGAAATTCTGGAAATTCAAAGTTCCATTTCCTCTCTACTCTTATTATAATGCAGATTCACATATTCATTTTGAGTCATTGTTTACAATATAAATGACTTATAATATTATTGACTGACAGTCAATTGCCAATAATGTCTCTGAAACAAATTAACTTCTGATCTATGAACAGAAGTAGAGATTTTATCCATACGAATAGATGCAGTTCCACATAAATTAATGGAGAATGACAGATTTAGATCTCACAAGGGCATTGGAAGCCATCAAGTCTGATCTTTTCATTTTGCAGATGAAAAGATCTTAAATGGTTTGTTTAGGTTCTTAAAGCTAGAACATTTCTGAGGCAGAATTTGAACCCAGACTTTCTGTTTTCTTTATAGTCTTTTATCTCTTACGTTACCATTGGATGTGTTTCATAAAAAAATGATTTTTAAAAAAATCACAAATTCCTCCTCAAGCTTTTTATAACATTTAATGAATGTTTGCTAAAAATATTTTGGGACTGCTCCACTTGACTACAAATAGATGCAATCTAAGTACTTCCCTGAAGAAAACTGAAATTAAGAAGAAGGAGGTCAAGGCCCAAATGAAGAGTCTGAATATCCCCCCCTCCAACCTATTAGAAAATTACTCAGTTAAATACTGAGATAATAGGAGCTTCTCTTATAGAGTTGTTGGTTTTTTTGTCCATTTGCCTAATTATATTTTTAAGTTATTTTCTTCAGTCAATATTTGTGTTTCCTTTTCTAATCTGTTGAATCTCCCTTATATACCTCTCTTTTCTTTTCCCAAGTTCTTCTACTTGATTGTTAAAATCCTTTTTGATCTCCTTCAAGAGGACATTTTGGACTTGAGAACAATTCCTGTTCTCCCCTGAGGCCTCACATATAGACCTCTTTCCAATGTCATCTTCTGAGATAGTGTTTTGATCTTCCTTACAGCCATAGTAGGTTTCTATAGTTAGGACTTTAATCTGTTTCTTACTCATTTTAAGCCTAGAATGTAGTTTTGAAGATAAAGCTCTGATCCTGGGTCATAGGTTGGGTTTGGGGCTAAAGGTCCCCACATAGTCTTTTTGTGAAGTCTTTGTGGTCTTTGGTGTTAGCAGTTTCCCCACTGTGCTGACATTGTCTGGTCTAGCTGTACCTGCTGCATTGGGGTTTTCAGTTTGCCTTCTATGTTGAACCTGGTGGCTTCTCAGTTGGCTTGTTATGTGTCTCTGTCCAGCTGTTAAACTGGGCTGCACCTGAGAGTATTCTCCTGCTTTCTCTGCCCCAGTCTTTGCTGGATCATATACCTTTTGCAACCAACAGACCTTTCCTAATGTCTTTCCAAGATATCTTAAACTGGAAAATGCTCCAATCTGTCTATCTGTTGCATCTGTCACTCCAGAATCCATTTAAAGTCTAAATTAACATTGTTTCTGAGGGCAACTTGGAAAAGCTCAGGGAAGTATCTGATTTCTTTCCAACATTCAATGGGAAACCATAGCCTTGTCTTGATGACAGAAGTTCAAACATGTCATAATGTTTTGAATTGCTAGTAGAAGCAACTCACATGGGCATATAATTTGAATCCTGTAATCTATGACTGCCTCATGCTTCTTTAAAGGAGCTTTTTGCTCAACTGTTGATTCTGTGGACCTCAAAATGTGTTGTTTTGCACTTCCTGAATAGTATGTCCACTACTTTGTTCTCTAGAACAAAAGAACACTTAAGCACTCACACAAACCCCACTAATATCTAATGGTCCACTGAGAGGCAATTAAAATTGTTCCTCTTACATTAAATTTTCCTCTGCTAATTGAAATGTTGACTATAAATTGACCTTAGAGGTGAATTATAAAAATTAATTAAAACATGAACACCACGTTTTATTTTTCAGTTTCACATTTTAATATGATATGTCATGGAGCTACAATAATTAGTTGGGTTTCTTTATAAAAGAGAAGGCCTATTATGGTTTCCTGTTGTCTTCTGCAGTTACCTTTTGCCATTTACCCATAAAATAAGGGACATTAACATTATGATTAAAATAGTTCTCTCAAGCATTTTGGATTTCTTAATGGGAATTCGAGATTACCTTTCTAGGCTTATTACATAGTACTCTCCAATAATTCTATATTCTAGATGACCAACAGAGCTTCCAATTTCTCCTTCATAGGTTCATAGATTCTTAAGAGTAATCTCTAGTCATCCTGATTCATATCTAGTCACTGGACTCAGATGACTCTAGAGGAGAAAATGATTCTGATGACAGGACAGCACCTCCTTACTCAAATCCAGATAATTTGCATGTCACCCCCCCCCCCCCCGATATCATGGTCCTTTTCAGGAATAAAGGATAAACAACAACAACAACATTCTAGTCAACTGGTCTTTTTGCTAGTCTCCATACACAACAAGCCTCCTATCATATATCAGGTCTCTTTAAGACTGTGTATTACAAGACTGTCTCCCATGCCTAGAATACCCTCTTTCCTCACTTTTGTGTTTTAGAAATCTATCTTCCTTCACTTCAATTGCCTTCTCCCACAGAAAACTTATTTTGATCTATCCAGTTGCTAGTGCCACCCTCAGAAATTTTTCTGTATGTATTTTCTATTTAATTTTCTATATACCTTTGAGAGAAGAGACTGTTCTATTTTTTGTCACTGTATCCTCAGTGCTAAGTACAGTTTTAGAAAATAAATACTTAACAAATGTTTATTGAAGTGAATTTCATAAGCATTTTTAATATTTTTCCTTCACTTAATTTCAAAATTATTTAATTATTCTTTTTCATTTATGTCTCAGAAGTTGCTTTATTTGACAGTCATATCTTTTAGTTATTTTTCCCATTATAGCTACTCTCTATTAAATAGCGTAAGTTGTGAATTTATTCCCAAGAATCCAAAAGAAAAATGCTCAGATGAATAGTTAGTGATGACAAAACTATTCTTGTTAAAATTAATTCTGAGAAGTATACACAGCTTGGTCCAATCATCTCTACTTTTCAGAAGATTTATGTAATCATTGAAAATAAAATGATTTGTTTTCCTAACATTCAGAAGGATTATTAATTAAATAATATATGGTTCTTTTTGAATCTAATAGTACTCATTTGCAGTTTTTGTATAACATTAATATATTTAAATGAAGTTTATATAATAATATCTCCACTATTAGATTTAATTGCTTGGAATCAAAAGTCAACCAAAACTTAAAGATTTGCTTCTCAACCAATTGTTATAGTTTTGTGTGGGCACTGTCATAATTTACCCTATAGGAATTCATTATCTTCAGGGATTGTCATTCTTAAACTAGGCCCCCCTAGTCCATCTTCCAGCCTTTTACCTTTTTATGATGTTTTGGTGGAACATTGCATTTCCTGTCTGAATTCTAGTCTTTCTGCTGTACTAACCATTTATGACTCTATTGACAACTTTCTGTCTTCCACCAAGGCACTTGGCTTTCCTCTTTCATTTGTATGTATTTTCTTCCATCAACTGGCTATACAACCACATGGTATCTGTAGTATCCTACTGTGGCTTGACTCGCTCAGAACAGTAGTTTTAATAATCATACACATACTAGCACAGTTACTAGTGATAAGAATTATGGGGCAGATTAATCATCCACTTTGTTTTAATTTTCTTATAATTACTCTTCACTCCTTTTTTGCTGAAATGACACTTTAAAGATTGCCCAGACTACCATAAACTTGGTGTTGTAGCTGAGTATAGAAATAAGTCCAAAGTGTAGCAAATGATTGCTTCTAAGTTTAACTGACAATAAGAGATAACCTCTGCTCACATTTTTTTAAAAAAATGGAACAAAATGGTTCTTTTAAAATATGCATGTTGCTCAGTTTTGAAATTTGTGTAAATCTGAATTATTAAATCATCTGGCATGTCAAAATGAATATAATATCCTTTTTCCAGAATAGTTACTAAAAAGAAATAGAGAGAGCTATAGTTTTGTGATTTTTTTAAAAAAGAAATGGTAGTCTTCTAAATCCAAAGTTATTGATACCTGAGAACAGTAAAATGTTGAAAGTTTTATGAACACTGATACTTTCACAATCTGATTTATCTTCTACAATATTCTACTAGCTCTGGATCTATGTGACTTCTCCTTAAGTTTTCTCTGTTCCTTGGAAAACATAACTGCAACAACTTGAAGGTGCAGATCTAAAATCTACCTAGGGTTTAGTACTTTCCTAGTCCATGAAGAGCTGATTTTGCTTTGTGAGTGTCAGTACCAGGACCCAAGCCAAAAAATATAATCTCCATGCACCATTAAAAACTAAATGTACAGCAAGGTCCTGATTAGTGCAAGTGACAAATGATGAATCTGAAATATGGTTTTATTATTTGAATATACTCCTCATGTTTTATTGGGCTGGAACCAGTTGCTATATTTTACATAAATAAAATTATGAATAATGCATTTTTAAATATATATCACCCCTATTCATTATTTACATAATCTGGATCTAACTGTACCCAAAGGATCTTTATTTGATTATCCTGGGTGATATATGAAATCAGCATTGAGGGTCTTCACCTGCAGGTATATGCTTTCTGATGTTGAGTGAATTGATGGGGGCAACTAAGTGGTACAGTGGATTTAGTACCTGCGCTGAAGCCAGGAGGACCTGAGTTCAAATCTGACCTCAGACACTTAATAACCTAGCACTGTGACTTTGGACAAGTCACTTAACCTCATTTCCTTGCAAAAAGCAAAGACAAAAAAGAGTGAATTGATTTAGTAGATAAATTATCCAGCCCCACTTACCTATACCTGATAGGTAATCTGGGTGAGAAAATGTTGTTATAGATCAATCTGTCATAGTCCAGGGCTTTAGTCTAACTGTAAGTAATTTTTTAATAAACTGTATCTCTTGTACAATAGGTGTGCTCAGATTGACTGAGGGACCTTGGTCACATTTTTGTGGGCTGCCTATGAGATATGGGACCAATATGAGCCAAAGAAATTCCTGGGGTCTGGTAGAGGTAGCAAGAGATGAAGAGCAGACAAATCAGCAAAGGAGAAAGAAAAAGTAGGACTAAAATGCACCTGAGAAAAGAGAGATTTAGGATGTCCTTTGCTCTATAGGCATTTTGGAGAAGATTCATGCTAATGCTACCATTGGTATTCATCTTTCCAAGGACTGAGGGAAGTTCCAAGAGATGATCAGTTCTTTCCTGAACTTTCCTTTCTTTTACTTGTATATTAGTGGACACTATACTATATTTGCTTCTTTACTTTCTTCTTTACCCCTCAAATTTCAATTAACTTGAATTTTGCCTCAATAATTAAAAGGTCAGGGAATTAACTAGAGAAAAATTCAAATGGAAATTAAGACAGGGAGCTAAACTTCCACTGAAATGTTAAGAATTTTTCTGAGGGACTCAGAGAATTTATGACTACCTTTACATTTAGTATAAATTCCCATAAAGAACAGAGGAGGGAGCCACATGGATCTACAGGGCATTATTTTATTCTTATGCTTTAAATTATCCACTTACAGCAGAGAGTTAGGCTAAACATAATTGCCAGTCAAAGAATTAATTCTGGGAATGTGCCCCCAGGTCATCTTCCTTTCCATATATACACAATAGTTTCAAAGACACACACCAATAGTACATGCTGCTCAAAGTTGTACGATATAACATACTCCTTGGAGAAGCCTGCAGTAACTAGGGTAAAGATTCCTAATAAAGAAGATAAACATAATCATGCATTACATTTGATATCAACTTGATTCTCCCTTGGTGCTTTGCAAGATTCCAAAGGAATACTGAGATTTATATTCTTTAACTAAAATAAAAAATAGCAAAGCTAAACTAAACTGAAATATAAAACAAAACTTTAACAAAGAATCCTTGAATTGAATGTTTGATCATGAATGGGCACCTTTCATTATCAAAGAAGGCCATGTTAAACTGATAAATAATAGACTGAATAAACTAACCCATTCCTTCATGATTAATTGGACTTACTTCATAATAGTTATTTTATTAGTCTTCCTCTGGTTCAAGAGTACTATAACCACGAAGCACAATAATTATTAAAGATACAAATACAATGGATTCAAAAATCTTCAAATAATTAACAGGTCATGAGTATCAATGATTTTATATATTTATGTTTTTTGCAAGGCAATGGGGTTAAGTAACTTGTCCAAGGTCATGGAGCTGGGTAATTATTAATTGTCTGAGGTCATATTTGAATTCAGGTCCTCGTGACTCCAGGGCCAGTGCTCTATCCACTGCACCACCTAGCTGCCCTATATCACTGATTTTAAGGAAGTTCAGGATTGCTCAGTGCACTGCTCAACTTTTTAACTCCACCTCAGAGATGATGGTTATCACTGTGTCCTTGCTTCTGCTATCAGGAATAGGCTAATGATGATTCTGATCTAGTAAGATATTTTTTAATGTTTGCATAACCTTTCAATTAAATGCTCTTCCTTAAGAGGATGGTCTACCGAGAATATTGGCATAATGTCCCCTGTAATTTTTCTTCTGTGCTTACGAATATTCCAGGTAGGTGTTTCAGAAGGAAAAAGGGGACAGAAAAATAATATGAACAGATAGAGAGGAGGGGAAAAATCCTGAAATGTTGAACAGATAGACCAGTTATTTGAAGTACAAATATATCTGAGCATACAAAGAGAATTGACTGATGTATAATTTATATCTCTCTATGCAAATGACTATGCAAATTGTATGAAAAGGGGAAGGTAGGGAACCTTGCAAATAATAGTGTTCCCAAGCTGTCACTTGAATGACTATTGCTTGTCAATGGGTAAAAAAAAAACCCAACTCCCCCCAAACCCTCCAAAACCATCACTGCCAAGAATTTCTTTTTTTTTTTTTTTAGATTGTTTTCAAGGCAAATGGGGTTAAGTGGCTTGCCCAAGGCCACACAGCTAGGTAATTATTAAATGTCTGAAGCCGGGTTTGAACTCAGGTATTCCTGACTCCAGGGCCAGTGCTCTATCCACTGCGCCACCTAGCTTCCCCAAGAATTTCTTATCTTTTAAAGGTTCAACACTCCTGATGCAAATCAAGGACATGCTTTGTGACCTTGGAAATATTATTGTATCTTTTGGTCTGATATTTTCTAGGGAGGTCAAGTAGGGATGTGATCATTATAATAGGGTATTAATAGAGGAAAATTGGGTATAATTGCTTTCAGCAATATACTTCTGGGCCCTAGGGAAAAAAGGTCTGAGAACACATACTTTACAGTATTTAAGTACAGTTATTTAAACTGTTAACAGCTCCTAACAGCCTCAATGTCTATAGGCACTCAAGTAAACAAATGCCTGGATTTCTACATCATTTATTTGGCCATAAAGTTTTAATGGTTATTTTTTCTTAACATAATAAAAGGAAAATGGCGAATCTGAAGATGGTGGAAAACTCCACTCTTAGATATAGTAACAATCTATAAATACATTTAGAAATTAATCTTTGCAACTAAAGAATTTCAGAGGGATAACTGATCAATTAGGTGAGTTGTTTGTGACATTAAGTCCAGCTTCAAAGATGCTACAGGAAATCATCACTTTACAAAGCCTATTCATAGTGAAACTGCTCTTGTTTCATATGATTTATTTTTTATCTTTGTGCCAGAAAAGAGGTTAGATATATTCTAAAATTTTAAACAGGGTTTTTTATGGAAAACATTTTCATATCAGAAATATCACAAAAACAAGAAAAACTAAGTGAAAAAATCATGTCAATTTATATTTAGAATTCATCAGTTTTCTCTTGGAGATGGATAGCATTTTTTTTCATTATGAGTTGTTCAGAATTGGCTTGGACTGTATTGATCAGAATAGTCATGTCTTTTACAGTTAATCATTTTTACAACTTTGCTGTTATTGTTCACAGTGATATCCCTTTTCTTCTCACTTCACTTTACATCATTTTATACAGGTCTTGCTTTTTTTTCCTGAAATGATCTCCTCAAGTCATTTCTTTTGGCACAATAGTACTCCATCACAATAATATTCCATAATTTTTTCAATCATTTCCCAATTGATGAGTATCCCTTCTATTTTTCATTCTTTGTAATAACAGAAAGAACGTCTTGCTTAGTGTTTGGATTAAAATAAGACTTCTTTAAGTAAAGTGTGACTGATTGGAAAGAACTTCTCTCCAAATGGCTTAAAGTCAAGCTGACCATCCATAAAGGGGGTGATGAAAAATGTTACCCTACCTCAAGTGTTTGTGGTAGAATATGTAATTCAGTCATAGATGTGTAATGATTGCCATAGAATAGAAGCCAAGGATTTCTGGATGACTGGTTAAAGTTAGGCAAAAGATATACACACACACACACACACACACACACACACACACACACACACACACACAAACTTTCTACTATCTGGAGCAGCTGATTTTTTAAATTCCTTTTTTTATTTAGAATTTCATTTTTTCCCAGTTACATGTAAAAACAATTTTTAACATTTGTTTTTAAACTGTGAATTCCAAATTCTCTCTCTTCCTTCCTCTCACTGTCAACTCTCCATTCTCATTGAGAAGGCTAGCAATTCAATATAAATTATACATGTGTAGTCAAGCAAAACATTTCCACAATAGTCATGTTGTGGAAAAAAACATAAAAAAATAAAAACCTCCAGAAAAGAAACTCAGTAAAAAGTATGTTCAGTCTCTATTCAGATACCATCAGTTCTCTCTCTGGGAATGGTTAACACTTTTCATCATAAGTCCTTCAAATTTATCTTGGATCATTGTTTTACTGAGAATATATACCTAGGTCATTCACAGGTGATCATCTTGGAATATTATATGTCTTTCCAGGTTTTTCTAAAAAACATCCTACTCATCATTTCCCATAGAAGAATAATATTCCAACACAATCATTTATGGCAGTTTGTTAGCCATTGATGGGCATTCCCTCAATTTCCAACTCCCTGCTGCCAGAAAATAGTGGAGTGTTTGATCTTGACATATAGAGTATTTCAGAATACTCTGCATATCAAGGAGATTCATGATAGCTTAGATTTCTATTATGATCAGAAGCAGCATGTATGTGCACAAGATGGTAGACTTTGTTTAGTGTATAGTTCCTTCCAGATCCTAATCTTCTCAGAAAATGATCTCTTATGATATTCATAGCAATTCATATAATTTTAAGAGCACTTTGTTATGTGTTTGGTTCCAAAACTGTTACAAAGCCTCAAAACTTGAGCCAGATTTGTGTTTGTACTAGGTGTACCAGTACCATGCACCTCATTGATCCAAACACATTTGCAGATTGCTGAGACTGATGAGAATACCTCTTGGCATTACTCATTCAATAGACTGTGCTCCCCAAAACAGCTGAAGGAATTTATTGTGATGGATAGAAGCATCATTCACAACCAAGAAGCTATTGCAGGACAGACATGAGATCAAATAAACACATATTTAGGGAAGTCTGGGTGCAGAAATCTTTAGAGATGACTGTGAGCAAACAATATTTCTGCTAAACCCATTTGAGACATTTTTTGAACCCTAGAGATTTAGTACTGGGGTTTGATTTGGCCAACTGTGACTTGAATGATGGGTATGCCAACAAAATGAACATCCATCAAAGTTCTCAATGTGGTTTTAATCAAAAAGAGTTATGTTCACCCCAAATGTCAACATCACAGGAACCAAAAGTGCAAAGAGGGATAAGGAAACCTTGGATAAAGATGGAAAATGACCAGGATTTTTTGGAAGATCTGGAAGATCAGAAAGAATGTTAATATTTAGAAAGTTTCAACATATAGATGTTGAAAGATGATATAGATGTTGAAAGAATTCCTTGAATTAGCCTGGCCAAGATGCTTCAGGACCTTCACATCTCTGACCATGTCATTGAAGGAGAAGGGGTATTGATGATGATCTGATGAAATGAAATGTGTCATGGGCTACACTTCCTCATCTGAAACATGAGGGCTTGGACTAGGAGATCTCTGAGATTCTTTCTTGATCTAGGATTCTTTGTCTCTATAAAATATTATACTATTTGAAAAAGGAAAATATTTGATACCTAAAAAAGGGGGGAATAGAGTGCTTAATTGCATGCCATAGGGGAAATAAAACTAATGATGGATTTTTAAAAAATAGTAAATAGTTTTGTACATATAAGTCATTTTCCTTTTTCTATGACCTCTTAAGGATATGGACCTAATAATAGTATTCCTGGGCCAAAGGATAAGCACAGTTTTATAGCCCTTTGGACATAATTCTAAATTATTTTCCAGAATGACTGGATCAGTTCTCAACTTCACTAACAGTTCATTAGTGCACCACCCCCTCCAGCATTTGTTGTTTCTGATAGGTGTGAGGTAGTATCTCAAAGTTGTCTTAATTTTTCATTTCTATAATCAATAGTGGTTGTTCATATGACTAAAGATTGCTTTGATTTCTTTTTCTAAAAACTGCCTATTCATATCCTTTGAGTATGAATTGGGAAATGGCTTTTGTTTTTTATAAATTTAACTCAGTTCCCTTAATGTTTGATAAATAAGGTTTTTATTAGATAAATTTACCCTTAAAATTTTTGATATTGCTTCATTATCTATGGTACTTTTAGCAAAAAAAACAAACTTTTATTCATTGTCTCTTTTAACTAAGTCCATTTTGACTTTTGCTTTGTCTGAGATCATGATTGCTACTCCTGCCTTTTTTTTAACCTTAAGTTTAAGTGCAATGCATTTTGCTCTGGCCTTTTATTTTAACTCTGTGTTGTCTTTGTTTCAGAGATGTCTCTAATAAACAACATAAACTGAATTCTGGTTATCTGCTTCCATTTTATGAATGAGTTCTTTCCATTCAAATTTAATGATGACTGTGTATTTCCCTTTATCATTTTCTCTTCTGTTTATACTTCTCTATTTTATCTTGTACCTCTTCAAGTCTGTTTTGTTTTTGACCACTGTTATCCCCTTTATCTCCTCAGCTCCTGATATGTTTTATTCTCTTCTTCTGTTTTCTTATTGGGTAAGATAAATCCATATGAGTTTGTATGTATATTCTAACCTCTTTGAATCAATTTCCAGCTTTTTCATGTTACTGTTTTCAGAGTTATTTCTGAGGGTCTGCTAGTTTTCAATGCTTCCAAGGTGGTGTGATATGGGAAGAGGTATTGTCACTACTTTTCTGGTGTTGTTCTCTAGCAAACATTTAACATTAAACATTTCCAATTCCCCATTTTCCTTTCTACTATAAAAGTACTTTACATGTTCATTTTATGTGAGAACATTTTCTCCATTCTTCCTCTTCCTTGTCATCTTTTCCTATTTCATTCTTCTTTCTCATCTCTTCAGTTTTTCTACAGAGAACTCATAACAACATAATCAACTCACTTCCATGCCCTCGGTCTAACTTCCCTACTAATGATAAAATTCTTTGGAGTTATATGTATCATCTTCTCATATAAGAATATAAGCAGTTTAAACTTATTTCATACCTTATGATTGCTCTTTCATGTTTACCTTTTTATGCTTCTCTTGAGTCTTTTTGTTTAAACATTGAATTTTCTATTCAGTTGTTTTTTTTTTTAATTAGGAATGCTCAAAAACTTACTTTTTTTTCCTTTGAGGTCTGTATTCAGTTTTTCTGGGTAGTTTATTCTTGGTTGTGATCCAAGCTCCTTAACTGCTCCTTTAACATGTAATTTACTTAATCTTTCATTAAGTTCTTTTTTGGTTATTTTCTAATTTTTTGAGCCTATTTATTGACTATGACTTATATGATAAATTTGGGCTCTGCTTACCTGGGGATGAGGAGCCACTAGTCAAAGCTTCCAGCTTTTTCATGTTACTGTTTTCAGAGTTATTTCTGAGGGTCTGCTGGTTTTCAATGCTTCCAAGGTGGTGTGATATGGGAAGAGGTATTATCACTGCTTTTCTGGTGTTGTTCTCTAGCAAACTCTGGTGTTTCTCTCTGCCTTGGAACAGAGACCCCCCCCCCCCATTATGACCTCAACAAGCACTCATCTCCATTATGGAATTGTTACCTAGAACTATTGGCAATAGAGTTGCCAATAAGCATCAGTTATACCCAAAGGATGTTGCCAGCAAAGAGTTTCTTAAAATCTCTTTACAACCCCCTTGCCATCTATGGGCTAAGAGTTCCCAAAGTTGCTATTTTGCCTCCACTGCAGCCTCCAAGGTCTACCACTGGAATTATTCCTGAGCTCTGGGAAGGCTCTCAACTGGGTTTCACAAACCTCTCCTTTCAACATCCTAAGTTGACTTTACTTGGAAAAATATCTCATTTTGATTTTCCAAATGTCTCATTTTGATGTTCCAAAATTGTTATTTTTAAAGTTGTTTGGAAGGAAATGTCAGTAGAATTCAGCTTCTTTTTTTGCTGCCTGTACTCTACCATTTTGGGTCCATGCATATAAACTAGGTCTTAAAAAACTATTCACTAACCCACATTTTTTTTTAGGTTTTTGCAAGGCAAATGCGGTTAAGTGGCTTGCCCAAGGCCACACAGCTAGGTAATTATTAAGTGTCTGAGACCAGATACTAACCCACTTTTTAAATCATTCAACAATTAGATTAGTAATGAATTAGATTATGAATGCTTCTTGAGGGTAGAGAATCTCTTTTTCCTCTTCAGTTCAATAAAAAATGTTTAATAAATGCTTGTCCATTGATTGGCTTATTTATCAAGAATTTATTATTTTCAAGGTATTATGTATTCCTCTTGGGGAGAGAAAAATGTTAAGAAGTCTAAAGCGAGACTTCTTTCCTCAAATCACTTACAGTCTAGTTGGAGAAGAAGGCAAATATGCTGACAAAATGGAATCAATAAAGATCATTTTATTAAATCATCAAATAATCCAAGATCATAAAGCAATAATTTCTAACAAATGGAACTCAAATAGTTCTGGGATGATATTGATTGAATAGTTATCAGGGAAGTACCTATCCTGTTTTATTCTTGTCTGTATCTTCTCAATAGTTTACATAGGGAATCCATTCAAAAAAGCTGGTGACCATCCTTCCTTTCTCTTGACATATATGTGGATCACTATTGCTGTTCACAAGTCATCCCTTGTTCTTGTCTCCTATCAGAAAAATTCTAGGTATGTCCTTTTTCTGTTTGTTTCTGGAATTCCCCTCTGGTCATACATGGCAGCTTGCTCATGTCTCCGATGACTTCTTATATTTTCTTCTGTGTGATTCTCTTCTTTAGTTTGTTAGAGGCAGTAATGTTTATATATATATATATATATATATATATATATATATATATATATATATATATATATATATATATATATGAACTCATTGATAAACTGTTAATGCTTCCATGGAAACTTTGGGGTCAATTAAAATTATATATATAAATAGAATGGATTGTCCTGAAATGAGCTCATCATCATTGGATCAAAAAAAAGACACTGAATCTCTTGCAATATTGTTGCAGAAGAAATTCTATCCTGAGCAAGAAGTTAAACTAGATAACTTCTAAGATCTCTTTCATCTTTAAAGTTATAGAAATTGATGATTTAAAATTCTAAAAATTGTATATGTTCAGAAGAAGAAGAGATCTTTTCCAGCTATGGTGATGACAGAAAAATCTTCCATAAAGAAGTGTGATTTGGCTTTGACTTTGAACTATGTGCAATAATTGTATAAGCAGAAAGGAAGGGAAGTACATTTCTGATGTGGAGAATTACACAAACAATAAGATAAAGCTGAGAAAATGTAGAAGATCTTCAGAATATGGTAAGAACTATGAGAAATATTTTGAACAAAATGTTATCAGGACTTGATATTGGGTATGAAATATGAACAAGATAGAAAATCCAGTGATGATGGATATTTCAAACCTAAGTAAATGGAACAATGATAGTACCAATAAAATAAATAAGGAAACTTTTATGGGGAGAGGTAGGACAGAGGATTAGATTTTGAAACTGGTTTTCAACTTGTAGTTAGTCTGCCAAAAGAAAAATGGAAACAGGAATAGTTCTTATTGGGAAGATGAAGCATTCAGTTTTCCCTGGAACTGGAGATAAGAACTCAAAAATTCCATTATTATAATCATAGATATGATATATTTAATATACATGACATCATACATATAGGTATATAAGTACATAAATATATATCATCTACATAGATGTGGTAATGAAATTTTGAGTGGATGGAATCACTGACAGAAAGACTAGGAAAAAGGAAAAGTCCAAAGTTAGAGAGAATACCAACATAAAAATCATGGAGAATATACAGTTAGTGAGGGTCAAGAAGAGCAGGAATTAGAGAAGAAGAAAGAAAAGCCATCAGAGAGTTCAATAATGCAATGCTGCTGAAGACTTTGAAGGATGAGGAATATTTAACAGGATAAAGTAGTTTAGAGAGGTCAAGGAGAATGAGGACTGAGAAAAGACCATTGTGTTTAGTAATTAGGAAGTTACTGATGACCTCTGATGTTAAGTTTCAGGAAAATGGAGAGACCAAAAATTGAAGGGCTCATGAAAGAATGGATAAAATTAATCACCCCAAATTCAGAGGTCTTGGGTTCATATTCTACCAGTTATACAAACAGAGATAAGTCACATAATTTCTCTTGGTCTAAGATTCCACATAAGTAAAATGAGTTAATTGGATTAGCTGACTTCTTAGATATCTTAAATATGAGTCAATATCCTATGATCTTTGAGAGTTAAAGAGTAATTGAGAAAATAGAAGCATCTGATATGAGCTGCTTTTTTATAACAATATGAAAGTGAAAGGAAGGTAAAAGTAACAATGGGAAATAAACATGTTTTAATCTAGATTGGTTATACATTGCCTCTTTGAGGAACAATGCATATTCCTATAACTGATGCATAAAGTTATATACAGTGTACACTTTGTTTATACCACAAAACTTTTATGACATTCTTTCTAATGCCTTTCCTCTACCTCCTCCTCCTTTCCTCTCCCTCCCCTCTCCCTCCCTTACCCTTGCCTTCCCTTCCCTCCCCTCCCCTTCCCTTTCTCTGGAAAAGTCTCCAATTCTAATTTCTATATTGGATTTCATAATGTAATGTGGATAACACTGAACAAATTACCATATTCTCATGTAAGCATTCAAGGCAATGCATATAAAGGTAGAGGGCAAACTTCATTTCACTACAGAGGCAGTTGGTGACATAGTGAAAGGGCCTGGGGTCAGGATGACCTGAATTCAAATTTAATCTCAGAAACTTACTAGCTGTGTGACCCTTGACAAGTCATTTAACCTCTATTTTCCTTAGTTACCTCAATTGTAAGAGTAGTTTAATAAAAATGCCTAATTATTGAGTCCCTTTCTGGACTCACTTATCATTGCCCAGGTGAACATTGAAGGGACGGGAGACAAGAAAGACAAGTTCTCCATTTGTACACCAAGATCTCCATTATCCTCCCCAGTCCCTGATCCACTCCCACTCCCATGGCACTTAGTAAAATAATGTTCTGGTGCTCAAGGGCACCAGGTGATGAAGATTTTCAGTATTCCCACATACAACTGTCCCTAACACCTAATTCTTAAGATTGTTGTGAGGAATAAAATGAAATATTTGTTAGAAGTTCTTCATATAGTGCCTAATATATACTAAATACTATATAAATTAGGGGCAGGGAACCTCTGATTATAGGCTGTATTGATCTAGCATTGCCAAGACAACCATAGCAGCACTTGAAACTCAGCAAATCTAATAGTTCTTTAGGGCTGATTTAATTAAATGTTTGACCAAATATAACCTGTGAATGATGTTATAAATATTCAAATGACCCTTGGCAGAAAAAAGGTTCACTGTCTGTGAAATAAATGCTTGTTCCTTTTCTCTTGCCACCTCATGGAAAATAAAATAAATATAAAATCTCACAGGAACCCATCAACAGATGCAATACATATACACACATACAAATCCACTAAAATCATTCAAAAGGAATTAAATTTTGAGGGATGGGATTTCAGAAAAGCCTAGAAAGACTTATATGAAATGATGCTGAGTGAGATGAACAGAACCAGAAGAACATTATATATATATATATATATATATATATATATATATATATATATATATATATATATATATCCTAACAACAACATGAGTAACAATTAAACTTGATGGACTTGCTCATTCATCATTGCAATAATCAGGGACAATTTTAGGGGATTTGTAATGGAGAATACTATCTCTAACCAGAGAAGGCACCATGGAGTTTAAATGAAGATCAAAGCTTATTTTCTTTAATTTTTAAAAGTTATCCTTATGAATTATATAATTTTGCTTTCTCTAATATTTTCTTTCTTCCTTTTGGATCTGATTTGTCTATAAATTTAAGGTTCATTTTCCATCTATGATAAATGAATGAATGAATAAATAAATAAGGAAATGAATTTTGGGTTAACATTAAAGTAATATTTTGACATTTCAGTGGCCTTGGTATCTAATACAGTCTTCCTAAGACCCTATGATTTGAAACTTCCCCCACCCCCAGTTGAAATATCCCTTCTCTGACTCAAAGTTTAGATTCTTTGTCTTGAAGGTTAGATTCTTAAACTTGGGGTTACTTGCCAGGGAACTCGAGTCCATTATTGGCAAAGAAAACTGTCTTCCTTCTAGAAGGCTACACAGCAACTTGCCTCTCAGGGTATATCAGGAAGCATACAGTTACTTTTTACTTTGAGTAAGAACTCTATAGGTCACCTGGTTGGCATCTCTTGGATGGTAATTGTGAACTCCCCCCTCCCCAGTCTACCCCCCAAGCTGGATCTGCTCTGCTGTGTTCTGGTCTATCCCCTTAATAGGGACTTACATAAAGTGAAATTTTTACAAAGCTGAAGGTGGTCTATAACTTTCTTCTTTATTGACCAATACAGAGGAGTAGTTGCCCTGATCAGAATCCATCCCTCCTTGAGTCCCAGTAAATAAATCATTTTAACACCAGCTGGGCTACTAAAGTTATCTGGATCTCTCAAAACGAATCAATTAGCATGTCTATACTTGACAAGGGGAGAGAGAATTACACTTATGAGATTAATTGGAGATAGAGGGAACTTCCTCATTAATTTAGCTTAACATTTTTTTTAGAGTAAGGAAGATCATTAGGCTTCTCCCTTTTTCAGCACCACCCCATGGCCAGCATGCTCTCTACCTTCTGCATCTTCCAAAGGTATCACTTTTTGGAGGGAAGTAGTAATTACTCTCTTGCTCAACAGATACACTGGAAAAATATCTCTTTCAGGAGAGAGATAGTCTCACCTCTTTGTTTGCATCTCAGAATCTGAGTATGGCTGCTTAGAGGCAATCAGTGTGGAAGGATCCTTCAATGTTGGCGAAAAAAAAGAGTATTGCCTCCATAGGAGAGTATCAAACAGATGCTCATTTTCTTTCCATATCCAAGAGTTTAGTCTTGCTTCCCTAAGCATGAAAGGGATAATTGGACTGATTTCTGATAAAAATTCATCTGTAAACCAGGGCATGGATGTGTGATTATCTCTACTTTACATATTTGGAAATTCAAACATAGAAGGCTCAGAGGAATAAAGAACTACTATAGGGACTTTTGTTTGCTGGTGGGCAGGCAGAGATAAAATGGCAAATCTAGGTGGAAGATCATTTAGATTTTTCCTTTAAGTTGAGATTTCTCTGAGTATTTATATGATACTATGATAATATGTCAGAATATGATAAGTCAGAAAATGAAAAATAAATGACTTTTTGCCTTCTAGTTCAAAGCTTCTTACTAGGAACTAAGACCTATAACTATGACTTTTACTAGATTAATTTTCATCTTCCAAAAACAGGTGCAGGTGTCTGAATCAGACAGAGAATACAGCTGTTGGGGGAAACAAATGTCAGGAGACTCTATCTGCTTAATCTCATCTCAGGAAAATATTCCTCAAAATTGTTTCTGAGATCCAAGATGAAGAATTTAGAAGAGCTGAAAGTCTATGATTTGTTAGGGTTTATCTAGATCTCTTTTCTTGGCAACAAGGAATCTTGAGTTATCAAACTTCTTTCTACTTTGCAAAGACAAAAAAAAATTGGCTGCTGGAAATGAACATTTAAAATGCTAAGTACCACCTTGACAGTTTCCAGGAAGAATAAATATTGTCCTTGTTTCCTTTACTTGTTAGAATGTGAAGGTAACCTGAAGTGGAGGACATTATTTTAGTTAATGCAGATTTAGTTAATTTAGTTGAAATCTTTAATTTATTTTCACTGGAAAATAAAGGGTAGAAAGGAATAGTAAATCAGAAAAGAACATCAAATTTGAAAATCAATAATAACATTTAAAAATTGTATCCCAATAAAAAGGACAAAGCCACAGCAAGAAAACTAGCAGAAATTTTTTTATGATAGAGAATAGTCCAATTATGACTATAGATTTGTCATAACTATAACCTTTTCTCCTTTATAAAGCTTTTTTTCCTCCTAGTCCTGCAGTGAATTCCAAACTAGAAAAAATATGCTTGATCTGCTTAAATTTCAGGGGATCTATGAATTAAATTTTTTGGCTAACCATATTTATAGGTACTTTAACTCTATTTATTAACAGTTGGTTTCCTTTATAATCCTATGTGTTTTGTTTTATTTATTTAAAAACAATATTCTGAGGTGGTTTGTTTACTTCTCTAGATTGGAAGTGGGTTCACGACACACATATCAAAGATTAAGAACCCCATGTTTGCAACATATTTGATGAATATTTTCTTCCATCCTCTGTTTTAAGACTTCTAGTGGCACCCTATTCACTTTTGGTTAGCTTTGTGTGGAAGTTTTTCCTGCCATCAGGCCTTATCTTTGCAACTTCTGACTCTTACTTCAGCATTATTTCTTTGCATTATTCCAAGTAATCTGCTTGGACTGCATCTTATAGTAACATCTAAGGAAAAAAGCATAAAGCAAGACTAGAAAGGTAGGTAGATACAGACTTTAGATATAGTCTATTCATGCATTATTAAAAAATAATCATTTATTACCATGAACTTGATAAGCATCAACAAACAACTACAAATTCCAGTTATCTCCCCTTCATATTACCTATTTTTCAGTCATCCTATTCATCTTCTTTCTTTTTCCCACCAGAAGCTCATATTCTATACCTGACATCCTGGACTCTCATAAATGAGATTTGACCACCAACATCCTTGGCACTGTCAAAGGCCTTAGTATCATAAAATGATATGATTTTTATCCATGGAAATGACATTAAAGAAGAAACATTATTAATCACTGCACTGCTCTACCCTGAGCACCATAAGACCTTCCCAAATAACTTGTAACTCAAATCTTTCATTTAAGTAGTCTCATTCATTAAAAATAAGTGGAGGAAGTCTTCTATTTATATTCCCAGAATTTAACAATTTGCTTGTATGATGTACTTAGTAGATGCTTTCTCTCTCTCTCTCTCTCTCTCTCTCTCTCTCTCTCTCTCTCTCTCTCTCTCTCTCTCTCTCTCCTTTCTTGTTTCTTTCCTCCTCTCCCCCTTTCCTCCCTTCCTCCATTTTCACCTTCCTTCCCTCCTTCCTTCCTTCCTTCCTTTCTTTAGTTTTTTTTTCTTCCTACCTTCTTTCTTCCTTCTTTTCTGGAACTCTTATCCCTACAACAATTCTGGGCCATTTCCCCTTCTAGCTTCTCTTTATATATTGCCTTCTTCCATTAGAATGCAATCTCCTTGACAGCTGGAATGACTGGCTGCTTTTATTTGTTTCCCCAGAGCTTAACACAATGGATGATGTATAATAATTTCTCAATGAATAAGTCCTTTATCTCGATTTCCCTAAACAAGAATAAAAAAAGTGTATGGTGAAATTCTACTACATATAATTAGTTTTAAAAAAAACTTTTCAAATTTAATGTAGTAGGTCTAACATTGCTTCACATTTCTGTGTCCCCTTTTGAACTTCTTTTTGTTCTTTTGTATATTTGAAAATGATTTACTGATGCTCTTTTCTTCCTTTTTTATTGTACTATATCACTATCCATTACTTTTTTCTCCATCAACAAAATAAGACTTTCTTTATATTAAAAAAGTATAATCATGCAAACCATTGTCCATGTCTTATTCAGTATATGTTATTCATCACTTTTCTTTCAATAGGTGGGGAAAGGCATGGATCTTCTGAGCATTTTGAAATTTTGGTATACATAAACTAAGATTACCATTGTTACTTGGACTTGGGTTCTGTCTAGGTCATCTGAAAGAAAATCAATTTGCCTGTAGTACTTCATATCTGACTTGGAGTCCGGAGAACTATCTCTCACAGTCATCCTTCAGTATTTCTGAAGATTTTAAAATTATATTTAATCAATTGCTAATTTCTTAAAAAATATGGCATAGTAGTATGAAATGCAGAAGTATATTTTTATATTTGATCACCTGCTTTAGTCTTTGATTTGTCTACAATTCCAGCAATGTTTTTATTCTTATTTTTCTTCTGGTGGAATATTTGTTATTTAAAGAAATTTTTCATCTATTCATATTAGTTCTCTTGCTTACCTTTCTGGTTCATGGTTCTGGTTAGGTTTCTAATGGGATAAGAGACAATTATGGCCAAATCTGGTTTGCTTTTCTATTGTTCCTTCTTTCTTTACTTCTTTCTTTTTCTTTTTTTTTAGGTTTTTGCAAGGCAAATGGAGTTAAGTGGCTTGCCCAAGGCCACACAGCTAGGTAATTATTAAAAGTGTCTGAGACCGGGTTTGAACCCAGGTACTCCTGACTCCAAGGCTAGTGCTTTATCCACTGCGCCACCTAGCCACCCCTTTTCTTTACTTCTTGAGGAAGACTTTAAAAATCTTACTCCTAATATCACTTCCCATTAATTTAATAACTTCTTCTCTGTTTCTTTTTTCTCCTTTTTTTTATTTGTCACACTTGACCTTCCCCTTGTCACTCCTCTTGTCATTGCTCTCTCCTTCTTCCTCCCTCTCTTCTTCCCCCTTTCCTTTTCTTCTTCATTTTGGCAGCTAGACACTGGATAGAGCACTGCCCTTGGAATCAGGAGGAAGGGAATTCCAATCCAGCCTCTGATACTAACTAGCTGTGTGACTTTGGGCAAGTTACTTAACCATGATTGTCCAGCATCCAGGGCTATCTCCAGTCAGCTTGATTCATATCTGACCATTGGTTTTGGATGGTTCTGGAGGAGAAAGTGAGGCTGGTGATCCCCTCAAATCCAATTCATGTGCTTATCATAGCATCACCTCCCTGATGTTGTGGTCTTCTTCAAAAATGAAGGACAAACATGTGTTATTCATTATGATTACTATTTATTGTCTCTGCTATCCTAAATGAGAATTTTCAGAAATGCCTCCCTCTCTCCCTACATTTTTTTTTAGTTAGATGGACTTTTTCATAAATGATCTCTTTCCTGACATTTTCAAGTCTGATCTGATTTTTTGTGAGGAGAATGAGAACAGCAATGCAGTAGATGTAGAATACTCCACACCTAGAGGAATGTCATTCCTAAACTGTACCTGAGATGTGCTCTCCTCAAGAAAAGTGGGGAAAGGGCATTTTGCAATTTGATTCCCCCCTTCAAAAATCCATCCACTTTGAATTCCATAGATAGCAATGAAATATGAAGTAGCAGGTGAACAAATAGTACTGCGGCATCTCCTTCTCCTATAGAGAAATTCTTATTTGTCTAAGATGAGTGAGAGAGGTCTAGTTTCACTTGGTTTCACAGGGAATAACTTGATTTAGGAAAAAAAACTAAGCTGTAGTTTCACTTCAGTCACTTACTAACTCTATGAACCCAGATGAATTATTAATCCTTACCTGTCTTAATTTCCTTATCAGTTAAATGGGAATAGTAGTAGTAGTAGTAGTAGTATCTACTTCCCAAGATTGTGATGAAGATAAAATTACGTAACATTTATAAATCATTTTGAAAATCTTAATGTGCTTTATAAATGCTGATTATTATTTCAATCAATTCAATACAAGTTGAAACTTGTAAAATGAAATAGTTTAACTAGAAATATTATCTACTTTTTTTGCTCAAAAAATCATCAGATTTTGTTCAGTAGACATTCATTTAGTGCTAACTTCTGGGAATTCAAAGACATAAATGCAAAAAGTCTATGCCCTTAATGAATTTACATACTGCTATAAATGGATGGTGCATATGATGACTGTGTGTGTGTGTGTATGTGTGTGTGTATGTGACATATACATAGAATATGAACACGATTCATTCAAAGCTAAAGCCATAGAGAACTTTATCATATTGCTTCTAAATTTAATCTGTTAAAATTATTATTAAATCCCTGAATGAAATTTATTATAGTGTATTTGAATTCAAGAATAAACAAATGGTTGAATAATTACTTCACAGAATGCTCTAAACAAGATAAATAGAAGACCCCCAATACCAAATATTGTATATAATACACTTTTATAATATGAACACGTAGATAGGAGAGGGAAGAAGGAAGAATTTTGATGCTTGTATAATTTTAGGAGGTGATTTTGATGCATAAAATCTCACAGAATTATAGTATGAATAAAATGCCTTTTTATAGTTTAACTTTACCTTCCATGTGAACTTTATGGATCACTTTCCTTGAGATGTCACATTGGGATATAATTAGGGATGAAGCAAGACAGTCTTTAATCAGTATGAGAAATGTCCTTTGTTCTGGGAACCTGGATTATTCAGAACATATTGTTATCTTGGCAGGGGGATGTTATTTGTAAGTATTTAAAAATTAAATAAATGATCCCAACAGAACTCTGAAGTAAATGATTTGAAGTTAGAAGTTTTTTGTTTGTTTTTGTTTTTGTTTTTGATTAGTCCTATTATCTGCAGCTTTCATTTGGCTCTAAAATTGCTTATACCTCTACTTATTTTAAATAGGCTCTCATTACTTACATACCTTTAGATGTGACTCTATAAAGCAAAAGGGACATTTATTTTGAGATATAAGAATAAAATATATTGCAGCATGCAGTGAGAAATGAGAATTATTAAATAAAAAATAAATACATGTTTAAAACTAAAGAAAAATAGTGTTTCTCATAGTAAGGCCAATAAACTTTGGGATTTTCTGAGATCTTTTCAGGAAGTCTGGGAGGTCAAAAAGATTTTCAAAATAATGCTAAGATGTCTTAATTTCTATTATGGCAAAGATTGATAAATATAATCCACATGGACAAAAATCTCTTTGTGGTCTTCATTAATTTTTCTTTCTCTTTTTTTTTCTTTTTTCTTTTGCAAGGCAATGGGGTTAATTGATTTGCCCAAGGTCACATGACTAGGTAATTAATAAGTGACTGAGACTACATTTGAATTCAGGTCCTCCTGACTTCAGAGGGCCATTGCTTCACCTACTTTTCATTGTAAAGAGGTTCTGAGAACAAACATTTTGAAAACCTCAATGCTGCAGAAAGGACAGTAATCTTAGATCTTTGGTTAATTTATAGTAAAGGAATTATAACAAAGCAACTGAGGAAGAAAGGTAATACTAGGAATAATATACATTCAATAATACAGTGATTTAGGTATCATAATTTATAAATCTGCTATCCATTCTCTGAATTATTAATGATATATATTTCTTTTTCTTTTTTTTTTTTTAGGTTTTTGGAAAACAATAGGGTTAGGTGGTTTACCCAAGGCCACACAGCTAGGTAATTATTAAGTGCCTGAGGCCAAATTTGAACTCAGGTACTCCTGACTCCAGGGCTAGTGCCCTATCCACTGCATCTCCTAGCCACACCTTATTTCTTTTTCTTACTATTTGTTTTCTAACTATTTTATTGTGAAGAGTATAGGTGTTGGCCTGAGACAAAAAAGAACTATGATAATAAAATGAGGCTGGGCATATGAATAAGATAGCTTATGGAAATGTGAAATAGTTGGTCAGTTAACACTTTTTAAAAAAATTCTTTCAGTGTTGTCTTATATGTCAGTATATTGAGGTAGATGCATTTACAGCAACATTGTGTTATGATCAACTATGATAAAGTTCTCAGCAATTCAGAGTGATCCAAGACAGTTCCAAAAGACTCATGATGGAAAATGCTACCCATATCCAGAAAAAGAATTATAGAATCTGAAAGCAGATTGAAGAATACTATTTTCACTTTTTTGTTTGTTTTTTTCTTTCTCATGGTTTTTCCCCTTTCTTTTATTCTTTTTTAACAATATGACTAATATTGAAATATGTTTGACATGATTGTACATGTATATTATATATACAAAACTTGTTATGGGAAAGGGGTGAGAGAAAGAGAGGCAAGAGAAAACTTTGGAACGCAAAATCTTACAAAAGTGAATGCTGAAAACTATCTTTACATGTAATTGGAAAAAATAAAATACTATTAACTTCTCAAAACATAAAAGTGAAAAAATTTTAAAAGTTAATTATGTCAATTCACGCATTTTACTCTTTAATGACAGTTATCTCTTTTTGTATGACTCCTTTTTTAAAAAAAATTTCAGTCAATCATGTTTAGAAACATTAAATAGTAGAGAACAAAAACATTTTTCTAGGACCCAATGTATTTTAAGCTACACTTTTTCAACTTATGTTTATGTTTTATTGCCTCATGATCATGGTCCTGGGTTCATTGTTTACTATATGCTATCTGGTTCTACATTCTCCAGCTTTAACTTTTAAATGCATGTCTAAATTTCTCTTTCTTTTTTTTATAGTTTTATTTATATCTTTTGTTCCACATTCCATTGGTGTAATATTTTTTCCTTTCATTCCTTACTTCATAAAAAAATTTAAATGATAGGTAAAACTAAGTAACACATCAGTTATGTCTAGCAACACATAAAAATTCTACATAAAGCATCCTTCTCAATTGAAAAAAGGCAGGTACATTTCCTTACTTCTCCTCTGGAACCAAAATGGATCTTTTATAGTATCCATTTTTGTCTTATTGCTTTCATTGGTATAGTCATGATATGTGATATTTTCTTGTTTCTACTTATTTCTCAAATAAGTTTATATGTTTTCATATGTTTCTTAGAATTCTTTACATTATAGCTAATATACATTACAGTATTTATTTTTACAGACTTTCTCCCCTCTGATATATATATATATATATATATATATATATATATATATATATATATATATATATGTATGTATATATGACCTTTTTTCCTGTCTTTGGACTCCTTGAGATACATATTTAATAATAAGATCAAGATGTTGATATTTTAAGGACTTTTATTTTTTACAAATTAAAAATTTTTTTTCAGAATGCTTAAGCCAATGTATGTCTTCATAGTCTTTTGGCATGGCTGTCCTTCCCACATCCTGCTCAGCATTTATTATTTATTTTGCTATCTTTGCTAGTTGATTGGTTGAGAGAAGAAATCTCATAGAGGTTTTAATTTGTATTTCTTTTATTATTGAGTTAGAGCATCCATTCATATAAGTGTTAATAATTTGAAATTCATCTTTGGACAACTATTTATATCTTTTGACCACTTATCTATTAAATTATCTGTTTGACTTAGATATCAGACTATAATCAGTAAAATTTAATACAAGTACTTTTCCATCTATTGTTTCCTTTCTTAGCCTAGCTACATTTATTTTGTTTCTTTAAATCTTTTTAAACATTACAATCAAAATTATTTAATTTGTTTTTATAACCTCTTCTACACCTAGTTTGGTTTTAAATTTCCCTGATAGCCATGGTTATAAAAGATATCCCCACCCTTTTCCCTCTAAATTTTATCTAAGGCAATGGAGTTAAGTGACTTGCTCAAGGTCACACAGCTAGGTATTTATTCATTCTCTAAGGTCAGATTTGAAGTCAGGTCCTCCTGACTCAAGGGCTGATGCTCTATCTACTGCACCACTTAGCGCCCCACCTTTTAAATATTTAAGCTGCATATTTATTGTGAACTTCTTATTGTATAAGATGTAAGATTCTGGTCAAGATATTTTTGTTCATCATTATTAATATTATTATTATCATCATCATCATCATCATCATCATTATTTTAGTTTTCTTAGAAATTCTTTCAGACAGTTCTTACTCATGAGGGTCATCTCTAGAACACAAATAACTCCAGAGGAGTACATGAAGCTAGTGATTTTGCACAACCCTCTCTCACTTAAATTCAATTACTTGTACATCATAGCATTACTTCCTCATGGCTTTTTCAAGAAAGAAAGACAAACAACCTCTTCTGTAAGTAATAGTAGAGTTGCTCATTGTAGACCCAACTAGTACTGACCAGTTGGGCAACACCACTTCTCTTGCCACTCTCCCTCTCTCCTTTCCCTTCTCTTCCCACTATAGAAATAGATTATCATACCCTTCCCTGCTGGTGCTCTGCCCAAAGGAATGCAAATTTTGATACCTTAGAAGATATATTTGGTTTTATAGGCTAGACTTCTTTCTTAAATATTTTGCCTTGAATTCATATCAGTCCAGTTTCTCACAGACTGCTCAATAATAGATCCCAGGGCAAGCCTCACTTGATCATCATTTAGGACCTGACTGGCTCAGAGTAGAATGTAGAAAGAAATTGTTTCAGTTTTGGCAAGAAATCTTAAGGAACTTCCCATCTCAGAATGATATCAATTATTCGTTGAAATATGAAGAAAAGTGGTTACCTCAGAAGATGGAAGGGAGAGGGTTTAGGACAAGGAACTTGAGGAAAAAAAAGATTATAGAATCAAGATGGGTAAGAGCCAATGCAGGAGTGATGACCTGAGAAAGAACTGAGGGCTTAAGTAATTGGAGATCAAGGTGAGGATAAAAAACAGGATTAGTGGTTATAAGGCTTAGCGAAAGATAAAATGACAATAGATTATGATCAAATAAAGGAATTTCAGGGTTCATGATCAAAGAAGTAATCTCCCACATCTCTGTGTATAGCAGTAGTGCATAGATAATAAGCAAGTTGAGGAACTTGGAAGTTAAGATATTTGTGGGAGTTTTAATATGAATATTTTAAGTCCTCTAAGTAAGAGAACTGAAGTTAGGGAAGAAAGAAAGACTACATTAGGCATTTGAATTTAGGAAGGAAGGAAGGAAATGCTCTGAAGGTGAGTAGATAAAAACTACTAGATTATTGCTTGGATAATAAATAAGGATTGAATGAACCTCAAAGGAAGAGAGGTTACTTTCTAAGTGATTGAATGCTCATTTCACCTAGATGCCTCCTGCCACTTCTCCTTCATCCCTGTTTCACATCATGGAGGGGCCTTTTTCCTTGTTGAGGCAAATACCTTTACATGAAGAAGTGATCACACTCTATCCTATCTTTTCCAAATGACTGTCCACTTTATCATTACTTCTCTCAAACTACTCTTTGGTTTTTTCCTGACTAATGGATGCTTCCATGATGTCTATAAACATAACTATGTTTCCTGCATTCTCAAAAAAAAATCTCTCTTGACCCATCTGTTCTTACAGGTTATCATCTTACATCTTTCCTCTCTTTTGTGGCTAAATTCCTTGAGAAGGCGATTTATAACAGGTTTCTCTACTTCCTTCCCACTCATTCTCTTTTTGGCTCTGCAATCTGATTTCCAACCTCATATGAAATTGCTCTCCCCAAAGTGATTTCTTAATATTAACTCTAAATGTCTTTTTCCATTTCTTATCCTTTTTGTCCTTTTTGCTATCATTGAAAGTTTCAATTACTTCCTTTGGATATTCTCTTTCCTATAGATTTTTGTGACATTACTTTCTCCTCATTCTCTTCCTGTCTGTTGGGTTGCTCTGAGGATCTTTTGCTGCATCTTTATCCATGGCATGGTTACTAACTGTGGGTGGCTTTCAGGGTTTTGTTCTGAAACCTCCTCCCTTCATTCTATGCTGTTTTTGTTGTTGAGACATATGTGACTTTTCTTTACTGTCCTCCATTATTTCTTGAACTCTGTCCAAGCTTATGTTCATTGCTTCCATGACATTGTATATGCTATTCTTTTATTAAATTGTATTTATTTAAGGCAATAGGGTTAAGTGGTTTGCCCAAGGTCACACAGCTAGGCAATTATTAAGTGTCTGAGGACTAAATAGAACTCAGATCCTTTGGACTCCAGGACCGGTGCTCTATCCATTGCACCACCTAGCTGCCCCCCATACATGTTTATTCTTTGTCATTCCCTTTTCCTTTTGGCTTCAATCTTTCCCAACATCAAGGTCTTTTCCAGTGAATCCTGTCTTCTTATGTGACCAAAGTATATAAGTTCCAGCTTCAGGATTTGACTTTCTAGTGAAAAACTTGAATTAATATCTTTAAATATAGATGGATATGATCTCCTTGTACAAAGGAGTCTCAATTGTCTACTCTAGCATCACATTTGAAAGAGTCGATTCTGTGTCACTCAGCTTTCCTTATAATTCAGCTTTCACAACCATAGCTTGCTTTTGGAAAAACGCTTTGACTATATGGACCTTTCTCAGCAATATATTCTGCATAAGTTAAATAAATGAGGCTACAACAATCTCCTTTTTCAATCTTAAACTAATAAAGTTGTTTCAAGTTTGGTTCTAATTGTTGCTTCTTGACCTGCATACAAGAGACAAGAAAAGTGATCTGGTACTCCCATCTCTGAGTACTTGCAGTAATTTATTATGATTCACAAAGACAAAGGTTTTACTATAGTCAGTGAAATGGAAGTAGATGCTTTTTTTTTCTGGAATTCCCTTGCTTTATCTATAATCCACAATGTTAATTTGATTTCTAGTTCCTCTGCCTCTTGGAAAATCAGACTATCCTTCCGGTAATTCTCAGTTCACTTATTGCTGAAGCATGGCTTGCTTCAGAATCTTAAGTATAACCTTTCTGGCATGTGAAATGAATACAATTATTTAATAATTTGAACATTCTTTGGCATTACCCTTCTTTAGGATTGGGATGCAAACTGATTTTTTCCAATTTATTGGCCACTGTTGAGTTTTCCATATTTGCTGGCATATTGAATTCAGCATATCTGACAACATTACCTTTTAGGATTTTAAATGACTTCAGCTGGAATGAAAAGGATATGACACTAGGAGATGTTCTCCTTAGATTGGAATGTGTCCAACTACAAGTAGCTCCAGTGCTAATAAAGCAGTTGGTCTAAAGCCAAAAGGAAACTCAGTTGTGGATGTATCTGGCAACAAAAGGAAATTCTGATACTATAAAGATCAATATTGCTTAGGAATCTGGTATATAAGATCTATGAAACATGATAGGTTGGATGTGGTCAAAGCAGAGATAAGATTATTGTATTTTTGGGTATCTTTGAATTTAAATGTCTGGAAATAGTTGAATTTAATTCAGGTGATCATTACATATACTAATAGTGGACAAGAATCACTTAGAAGAAATGGAGTAAAATTTGTATTAAATAAAAAGGAGAGGAAAGTAACACTGGGTATATTTTTTAAAATGACAATGTTATGAGTTCAAATCCAAGGCAAATCATTCAAAGTCTATGCTCCAACTACTGAGGCTAGAAAGATCAAAGTTGATCAATTCTATGAAGACGTACAACATTTTTCTAGAAATAAAACACAAAAATGTCACTGTCATCATAGGGAATTGAACTGCTAAAGTAGGTCAGTTTGTTCTTAGAGTACGAAATAAAGCAGGGCAGAGATTAATAGAGTCTTGTCAAGATAACTTGCTGGTAATAGTAAACACTCTTTTTCAACAAACCAAAAGGTGAATTTACACGTGAACATCACCAGATGATAAGTATCAAAACAGATTGATTATATACTTTGCAGTCAAAGCAGGAAAAGTTCTATACAATCAGTTAAAACAAGACCTGATTGTGACTCAGGTCATAAACTTTTTATTGCAAAATTCAAGCATAGATTAAAGAAAGAAGGAAAAACCATCAGACCATATAGGTATGACTTTAGTAATATCTCTTATGAGTATGAAGTAGAAATGATGAATAGATTTGAAGGATTAAATATGATAAAGTACCTGAAGAAATATGAATAGGGATTTACAGGATTATTGACAGGAGGCAGCAACAACAAAAAAATTCATAAAGGGAAAAGGAATGGAAGAAAGCAAAATGACTATCTGGTGAGGTTTTACAATAGCTGAGGAAAGAAGGAAAGTGTAAATGTTGAAAGAGGAAGAAAAAAACATATCTAACTGAAAGTAGAATTCCAGACAATCAAAGATAGATAAGGTTTTCTGAAATGAGCAATGTCAAGAAATTGGAGAAAGCAAAAGCATGGGGAAGATAAGAAATCTCTTCTAAAAAAATAGGGATATCAAGGGAATGTTTCTTTAAAAAAATGGGTTAGATAAATGACAAAAATAGTAGGGACTAAGCAGAAGCAGAAGAGATTACAACAAAGTGAACAAAGTGGCAAGAATTTTCAGAACTATATAAGAAGATATTAACCTCACTAATGGTATGGTTATTGATTTGCAGCCAGAAATCCTGGAGAATGAAGGTAAGTGGGCCTTAGGAAGTATTGCTAACAATAAGGCAAGTGGAAATAATATAATTCCAGCTGAGCTATTTAAAGTCCTAAAAGATGATGCTGTTTCAAACTATATGCTTCATAGATCTTTGAAACTTAAAGTAACTTACAAAACTGAACTAATCATCTACCTTACCCCACCCCCATTTTTATTTTATTTTCTCCATTTTCTTATTACTATTAAAGGCATCACCATTCTCCTAATCACTTAGACTTACAAGTTAGGTGTCATCCTAAACTCCTTTCTTCTTCATCCCTATCCAATGTGTTGCCAAGTTCTATTGATTCTATTCATAATATCTCTTGAACTCCTCTTCACTGTCACTGCCAACTCAATGATTCAGATCCTATCATCTTATGTTTAGATTGTTGCAAAAGTCTGGTTGGACTCCCTAACACAAACCAATCCAGTCCATCTTTTATTCAGCTATCAAATTGATCTTCATAAAGGACAGAAATGTGAACATGGTATCACTACACTATTCAAATTCAATTCAAATGCAGTAGTTCCTATCACCTCCAGGATTAAATATAAATGTCTCTGGCATTCAAGTCCTTTATACTTTGGTCCATTCTTACCTTTCCATTCCTCTTACATCTTATTCCACTTCATAAACTCGATGACTCTGGTCTTTTTTTACAGTTCTCCATAAAAGACCTTTTGTCTCCAGATTTCATATTTTCATGATTTGTTTCCCATGACTAGAATTCCATCATTCTTTACATCCTCCTCCTGGCTTCCTTGGATTCCTTTTGATCTCACCTAAAGTCTTACTTTCTAACAAGAAACCTTCCTATATTTTCTTTAATATTAGTGCCTTCCCTCTGAGATTATCTCCAATTTATCAGTGTGGTTTTGTAAATTGGCTTCCATTAGTTTATGCATTTTATAGATATCTTTAATAGGCTTTCTTCTTCTGTCATCTGTCATTCCCTATTTGTTTTTATTTTTGCTGTGAAGAAATTCTGACAACTGAGGAGGAGGGAAGGATTTTTTTGTATCCTAATACATTACTGAAGGCATTAATTTTCTTGCTTTGTTTCTTTTCTTTGAAAAACAACCTTCACCTTAAAATTATAAACTTAACAAGCACCAATAAAAATGAAAAATTTCATATACAAAATAGAGCAGAAGAGAAATATATTTGAAATTGCAAAACTCTGTTACAAATAGCTTGCTTTACAATAAAAAAGGAGATAATAAATTCAACATTCTATTTTCAAAGCTGTCCTGCTTTGTGGTTCCTTTCTAACTTTCTTTTGTTCACTTTTATGTATTTAAAAAATATTTCAGTGACTGTCTTTCTTTTCTTTTCTTTTTTGACAATGTTATTACTAAGTCTCCTTTCTTTATCCCTTTATTTCACTCCCTCCTTCTCATATTAAGGGAAAGAAAGAAATGCACAAACATTGAAAAAGTACTCATAGTCAAACAAAGCAAATTTAAGCATGTGCCATATCCAGAAACTTAAGTCTTCTGCACATCACCTCTGTCTGTAGGCATGACAGCAAGGCAGCTAACAAGGAGGTGGTGGGTAGTACATTTCATCAATTGTCTTTGGGATACAAGGTTGGTCATTGTATTAATTAGTTATTAATTCCTTCAGAGTTGGTTTTTCTTTACAATATTGCTGTTACTAACAGATTATTCTCTTAGAACTTTTTTCTTCAACTCTGCATTAGTTCATATAAGACCCAGGATTCTTTGAATTCACCCCTTTCTTGATTTCTTTCATCACATCTCAAATTAGTCTATTGTTTGCTTTATTTGGTCCAGACCTGTGATTTTTATCAATATGGGTTGTTCTTGTGGTGGAAATTCCCTCCATCCAGTCAGTTTGGCAACTAGTCTGTCAACTTAATCTTAGTCTGCATCTCTGCGAAATTATGTGACTTGCTCTTGTTCATAAGACTAATATGTGGGAAAGGCACGATTTGAACCAAGGCCTTTCTCCTTCCCTGACCCTTTATTCAGAGCAACATGTGGCCAGTCAAGATATGTGTCTGAGTCCTTTCACTAAAATGTCTATTTATACTTATTACTCATATCCTATACATTTATGTATAGACAACTGAGGTTATGAATTTCATTGCTATCCCACTCTTTAAATGGTGAGTCATGTACTGTGTCTCTATTCTTTTTCTAAAATATTTTTACCTTCTGAAATAAAATAAGCATTTCCATAACAAAGTAGAATGAAAAGATGATTGTACATGAAATTGAAAATCTATTATGTACAACTTGCTATTCCTTTTAAATATATGATTAATTTATCATGTTGATTTCTTTCTCTTTTTCTCTGACCTGAGTCTCTCTTATTGTGGCTCATTTGCTGTTTAGTTTGTTAGATATATGGAGTCAAAATACTACCACCTGAGGTAGCCCTTTCCAGTTTTGGATAAATCCAATTGCAGATTTTTTTATTTTTAAAAATTTAAATTTCATTTTTTCTCTGAAACTTCCTACTTATTTTTCCTAGTTTTATTCAAGGGGAACAAATCTAATCCTTCTTCTGCATGATAACCCTGAAAATCTCTAATCTTTCGAGGCAACGTAATATAGTGAACAGAGTAACAGATTTGTAGTTAGGAGATCTGGGTTATATTTCTGCTTCAGGACTTTTTTTTAGTTTTGTGGCCATGGACACAGTCAATTAAGCCTTAATCTTCTCAATTCCCTCATCTATATAATGGGGATAATATTATTCATATTTCCTAAATCCTAGAGGTCTCCTGGAAAAGCACTTCCAAAAAATTGAAATCATTATACTTATGTGAGCCATTAATACTAATAAGCAGTTATTTCAATCATTCCTCATGCAGTCTGACCTTAGGGCTCTTCATATTCATATTGGACTTCCTCTGGAGGTTCTCTACAATATTCCTGAGTAAAGTATAGTGAGTGGTATTATAATTTTCTTTCTTTTGGAAGTTATATTTTTCTTATTAGGGTCTAAGTTTGCATTAACTTTTCAGCTTGACACATCATAAAATTATCCTTGACAGTCACCCTTGTACAATATCTTTGGATCTACTTATAGTGAAAGTGTCACTGTTTCAGGTGACATATAAAATGGAAAACAGAATGTGGCAACTGGTTAATGTCAGCTTGGAGATATTATACCTTTTCTTCCTTCCCCCTTCAGTTGACATGGCATCTTTTAATTAAATAGACTAATTAAATAGATTTTTAATTAAATAGACTAATTTAGACTAAATTTTACAAGGATTAGTTTTAGATCACATACATTTGTACAAATTTTACATGATCACAAATCATTTCTTTTTTTGATGATGAAAGGAGCACTACAGGATCTTGCAGTGTTTCATAGTGCTCGAGTTTTAATAAAATTTGAATTTTACTCAAAATTATGAGTAAAAAATTTCTTTTTATAGGGATGTCAATATTCTTAAATGAGCAAAAATCAGCCTCAGAAATGGATTTCTCACCTTATTTTATAGATAAGGAAGCAAGGACAAAGAGTGTTTTGTACAATGTTAGACAGATTTGAATATACTGTCCTCAAATTTTGCAATGATTATTGATTGTTTACTGAATATAGATTATAAGTTGCTTAAAAATAAATCTCTCTACCACTTCACAGCTCTCAGACTGGCCAATATGACCAGAAAGGACAATGATCAATGTTGGAAGGGACACTAATACATTATTGGTAGTGCTGTGAACTCATCTAATATTTCTGGAGAGAAATTTGGAATTATGCCCAAAGGGCAATAAAAATGTGTATACCTTTTGATCCAGCAATACCACTACTGGGTCTATACCCCAAAGAGATTATAAAAAAGAGTAAAAGCATCACTTGTACAAAAATATTCATAGTGGCCCTGGGTGGTGGCAAAGAATTGGAAATTAAGTAAATGTTTTTCAATTGGGGAAATGGCTTAGCAAACTGTGGTATATATACATATATATATATACATATATATATATATATGTATATACATGTATATATATATGTATATACATGTATATATATATGTATATACATATATATATATATATATATATATATATATATATGTCATAGAACACTATTGCTCTATTAGAAACCAGGAGGGATGGGAATGCAGGGAAGCCTGCAAGTATTTGCATTAACTGATGCTGAGCAAGATGAGCAGAAACAGAAAAACATTGTATATCCTAACAGCAACATGGGGATGATGACCAACCTTGATGGACTTCTCATTCTATCAGTGCAACAATCGGAGACAACTTGGGACTATCTGCAATGGAGAATACCATCTGTATCCAGAGAAAGAATCATGGAGTTTGAAAAAAGACCAAAGACTATTACTTTTACTTTAGGAGAAAAAAACCCATTATCTTACTATGTAATTCTGCTATCTCTTATACTTCATTTTTCTTCCTTAAGGATATGATTTCTCTCTCATCACATTGAACTTAGATCAATGTATACCATGGAAACATTGTGAACTGCCTTCTGTGGGGGGATGGGGGAGGGAAAGAAGATTGGGGGGAAATAGTAAAATTCAAAATAAATAAAATTTTAAAATTTTAAAAATAAATCTCTGATATCTTTTGTTGTCATTTGTTTCTTGATTTTAAAAGTAGAGTTTAGACTTTGCTGAATCTGAAGAAATGGAGATTCTAGTATTAGAAATTTCCAGTTATTTGGATTTCTGATAAATGAGAATTTACAATATTTATAAATTTCAGGAAATCCTTCAGTTTCCTTCAAAACCACCACCACAAAGGATAATTAAGAACTGGTCTTCTAAGACAAGGTATGTGGGATGATAGAAAAAAAATATCTTTCTCCAAATATATTACAATCCAATTATATTCCCAAATGTTGTAGTCCATATGTCAAAAAATATTTAACAGCACAGTAAGAAACAGAATTCTGGGCAAGACCACCATAATTAATAATGCTGCCTTTTAGTCAGACAACACTTTATGTGGACATTAAAATGTTACAGCTAAGTCCAGGGGTTGACTAATGCTTAGGGTCTTCTTTTTGACTTTATAGCCTGTCTTCTTGAACTAACAACACAGACCATTCGTCAGTGTCAGTGCCCAAAGCTGCATACCGAAGTTGTAATCACAGCAACATTCCCTGGGTGAAAATGTGAAGTTTTCTAGAAAGAATTCCAATTTCTTTACATTCTCAGCCATTTTAGTATTCAGCACTACTCTCTGATCAGCAGAAACATTTTTCAGCCACAGAAAAGAAAGAGATTATATCTGCTAAACCAGGTGTGGAAGGAGAAAGGCCAAATGGATGGATTTCAGATGGATTTCAATTTTGCTGAGTCCATATAAATTTTTCTTTTCCTTTTTGAAGGAGTGTGAAATAGGAAAAGGGAGAATTAATTGGGAGAATTAATTGCTTGGAAGAGAAAGAGGTAATGAAATCTAGGACTGTTCCAATCAGAGAAATAAAACTCAAGAGTGACTTGGACTACAGATATATGATGAAGTTTGCTAGTGATAAATTTCCCAGTTCTTGTCTTTCTCCATTAAGAAAAGAGAAAATTTATTGAAATCATGATATAAGGAATTTAGGTAAGAGAAGAATGAGTTCCCTGAAGATGAAGGTTAACACTTGAATGGACTACCAAATGAAAGCCGAAATTGCCTTTTCTAAGGTTCTCTAGAAAAAGAAGATTCTACTATAGAGGGCACTCTCTGAGTGTGATTACCTTATCTCAGTGATCTAAATAAGGCAGGTTGCTTTCCTGACCAATGATATTAGTGTTTGAATGTCCTTAGAAAATGAGAAGCTTGATTGAAATTAGGAAAATGAATCGTTATTATAGTTAGGCATTTATGTGTCCTTTAAAATTTTACAAGTATTATCTTATTTATTATCTTAATGGGAAGGTAGCCTATCTAGGGTCAGATTCATTAAGTGTGTAAGGTTAGATTTTAATTTATGTCTTTCTGATTCTGTAGTTAGTAATCTCTCCACATGCCACCTATCATTGTAGCTCCCACTCTCCAATCTCTCTTACCAGCACATATTTGGTACCTAAGACCCTTTAATTTGCCTGGATATTTACATATAACTATTCATACTTCAAGTAGTTTAACTTTTGTTTGCAACAAAACTTCACTGATATAGGAAAATTTCCTGGAGGAAACTTTACCAATACAAATTAACAACTCTCCTACTGTTGATAGTCTTAAGATAATTGCCTAGAGACATTTTCTTGAGAGAGATGATAAAGCTAGTGTGAGGCTCAAGAGGCAGGATTCAAACTCTGTCATTCTGATTCCAAACTGGCATTCAATGCAAACATACAAATTTTGTTGAGGTTCAGTCATTTCACTCCAACACTTCCTGATCCCATTTGAGTTTTCTTGGCAAAGATACTGCAATGGTTTGTCATTTCCTTCTCCAGCTCATTTTACAGATGAGGATACTGAGGCAAACAGGGTTAAATGACTTGTCCAGGGTCACATAGTCAGTAACTGCATGAGATCAGATTTGAATTCAGGTTTTGCTCACTTGAAATCCTATCCACTAAGCTCTATCTACCAAGCTACCTAGCTTCACACCCTATCACCTCTCAACTGTGTAGCAATACAACTTCAACTCTAAACTTAGGACCTTTAAGCTTTTATTTGCTGTTGTATGTCTTTCATTCTCAAAGAGGACTAAGACTTCAAGGAGGTAATGTTTTGACATTCAAGCAATTTGTATTTACAGGAGGGAGGCTGTGCAAAGTCATAGACTACACATTTTCTTTCAGAGAGACATCTGGGTCCAGTGGCCAGATATGGATCAGGAGATTGGAGTTGACCCTGGATGCAGTGGGAAACTTTGGCCTTTTATCTTGTCCAAAATAAAATCAATCTAGAAGGGGAAGATTCTTAAAAATTCTGGCCTAAACAGAAACAATTGCTATTTACATTCACTCTTAGCCAAAAGGTCCTAAACAATGACCAAGTAGGGTTTGAAATGAGGCCAAGAATGGTCTGTTTATCTAATCCAGAACAAAACAAAACTAAATATTAGAGGCAGGCTTTGAAGCTGTCAAAAGCCACTTTTTTTCTACTATACTATGATCTTTTTTTTCTAAAAAAAAAAGAAATTCTCAAATCCGCATTGTTCAGCATGGAACTTGGAGTCAGAACTTGCTTTGGATCTGGCTACAAAGTTTATTAGCCAGTTTTCTATAATCCTCAGGTAAGTCACTTAACCCCTTCAGGTCCTAGATTCTTTTTTATCCATAGCATCAGTGGTTGTGGGGATCACTGTGCTAGTTATAGTTTACTAGCTGGTACTTTTCCCTTTCTTTCTCATACATAGTCCACATGTCTTTGAAGATTTAATAAGACCTGTTCCAGATCACATATTTTGAGTAATATAATGAGTAGTTAGGTATTATAGTGGATAATGCTCCTCTGGGCATGGAATCAGGAAAACCTGAGTTTAAATCTGGCTTCAGATACTTACTAACTATATGATCCTGAGCAAGTCACTATACTCAGTTTCCCTTGGTTTTCTCATCTGTAAAATAAGTTAGCGAGGGAAAATCACTCTGATACCTTTGCCAGGAAAACCCCAAATTTGGTAACAAAGGATTGGACATAACTGAAAAACTAATAAAATTTCTGACCTCTTTATGTTTGAAGCAAACATGAAATTATAGTAGACATTTACCATATTTCTCCATGTATAAGAGGGCTTCAATTTTGGGGTCCAAAATTTGAAAAAAATGTACTACATAAAATTATTGAACTCAAGTTTTATTCATCATAAAATTCATCCAACTCCTCATCACTGTCAAAACTCTCATCCATTAATTCTTCCTCATCTGTGTTTGATGATGAATCACTGACTTAGGAGAGGCTCTGACTGCTTTCCTGCCTGTGCTCTGGTCTATGGTTGACCACAAGCTCTCTCCGGGCAAGTCTGGTGTGTGGACACATGCTTGGTCCATTCCATTTCATGAACCCAAAGCACCAAATTATATCCTCCTTTGAAATCAGTAACTTCTTTTTCATCAGCAATTCTCCTTGTCTATTGCTGAACCATCTTTGTGGACACAGGAATTCCAATGCCCCTTTGCTCTTCATTCCATCTCTTCAATTTCATCTCTAAATTAGACCATTTGATTGCCTTGCCTCTCATGGTCTTTTTCTGTTGGGGAGTTTTCAGTAGAATTTCTTCTTGCTGTAGCCAGTCTTGGATTGGTTTTCAGTTGGAGGAGGACCAAACTGATGTTAAGCAGTATAATTTCAATTGACTTTTTGCAATCTGGACCACTTTGAACTTGAATTCAGCACTAATTGAAAATCTTTTCTGGGCCATTTCTGGGCAGAATGTGACAAAATATAACCTAATATACCAGTAACAAATATGAAAACAATGAGCACAAAGACAAGGCAAAAAAGAGGGAAATGAAAGTAAAAAATCTTCAACCACTGTATAAGATGCTCCCAGTTTTTACACCCCAATTTTTTTATGAAAGGGTGTGTCTTATGCATGGGGAAATATAGTAGGTAAAAGAATAAGGCAATATATTATAGCATCTGGTACAATAGGGTACAATGAGGGAAGACTGGACAACTATCAGTTTTTCAAGAAGTGTATACAAATAGTAGCTTCAGCCCAAGAAAATCTAAAATGCCTGCTGTGGGGGTTAGAGGGAGGGAGTCTATGAACTTGTCTTCTCTGTCCCATATCAGTCATTCTTTGATTTGTTCCAGGAAGTCTCTCTTTTCTCTTTTTTCTTTTTTACTAATTACCCCCATTTCTTTCTAGCTTACCTTATTAAGAGCTGGGCAGAAGGGTGGCTAGGTGGTGTAGTGGATAAAGAACCGGCCTTGGAGTCAGGAGGACCTGGGTTCAAATCTGATCTCAGACAATAATTACCTAGCTGTGTGGCGTTGGGCAAGCCACTTAACCCCATTTGCCTTGCCAAAAAAAAAACAAAAAAAAACCTAAAAAAAAAAAAAGAGCTGGGCAGAGCTAGGAGACTCTCCCAGCACTGTTGTTACCTAGCTTTTGAGATATTAATTCATTCCTCTCAGTTTATTTCTTTTTATTTTTTTAGGTTTTTTTTTTGCAAGGCAAATGGGGTTAAGTGGCTTGCCCAAGGCCACTCAGCTAGGTAATTATTAAGTGTCTGACACTGGATTTGAACCCAGGTCCTCCTGACTGGCTGGTACTTTATCCACTGTGCCACCTAGCCACCCCTTACTTCTTAAAATATTATGTGTGTTCCTTTAAGAATTCTCTGGTGTGACTCAGTTCCACCTTCTGGTTCAAGGTTTCCTATGGTACACTGTGATAAAAAGAAAATGCTTGTCCCTCCCTTGAACCTACAAATACTTGGATACTCTTCACATAGTCCTCACATAGTTATTGAATATATAATAATGATGATAATTTATACTATTTACCTAATAGAATTGTTTTGAGGGAAGTAATTTTTAAGCTTTAAGCAACCTGTGAGGCTGAGTAATTTATGATGATGATGATGATGACAATGATGAAGATTAAAAGGTAATGTCAAGTAAATAGAAGATAGCTTTACTTCAACAAGGAAAGGAACTTCTCCATGGCTCAGAGAACTTTTTATGACTGTAGTTTACATATAGGTTGTCTAATTTACTTCAAAAGAAGAAATATTTGTATTTGTAGCTCCACACATTTATGAAATCACAGACCTCTCAACATAGTATCTCCTCTTGCTCCTGTCTCCCCTTCTCTCCCTTTCCCTCTTCCAGTTCTGGAGTTAGAAAGACCTGAGTCCAAGTATGATCAAAAATATTAGCCAAAAAATTCTGGGCAAGTCCATCTTTGCCTCGGTTTCCCTCTTTGCAAAAAGGGTGATAATAGCCTTCAATCCACCTCCTCAGGTTGCTGTGTGGTTCAAATGAAATTATATTCATAAACCACTTATCATAGTACTTGATACATAGATTCTATAAATGTTAGGTATCACTATAATTATGATTATGAACATTCATTCATTTATTATTTGTTTCTAGTTCTAACTTGGGTCCAGAGAAACACAATTTTATCACACCCTGCCACTCCACCCTTATTCCACATACCTAGAAAGTGATAAGATTTAAATTCACAATGATAATATTAACTAGACAAGTCCAGTTAAGTAGGCAGGCTATTGCTATTTCCATCCCTATAGTTCACAATCTTGTGTGGCAAAATATCTCCAAATGGTGGTCACATGATAAAAATAAGTTATCATCTCTTATTAATGAATGTCTTCCAAAGGATTTGCTCTTAGCTTTCCTTATGATTAAAGATAGCTTACAACAAAAAACATGGATGCTTGTGAAAAGTAATGAGGACAGATTTGGATTTAACTGTTTACCTGGCCCACACCACCTTTTCTGAAGCCAGTAGCTGAGTAAACTCTTCATTTCTGTTTTGTTTTCTAACATGGTGGCAACCCCCCTTTCTCTCTATTTACCTCCCTGATTGCTGCAAACAAGATAAACTGGATTTTGCTGAATGCCAGCATTGTGTGACTCAATTTAAATTGCTATAATCTTCTTCTATTTTTTTACTTTCTCTGATAATCATTCCTCTTAACTAAACATTATAATTAGCATTTTGTGTTTCTTAACAGCTGTTTTCCCTCCAGTCATCTTAAAAAAAACTATAAGAGAAAACTCTTGCTTTTCAAGTCATTTTGTTTTCTGATTTCCAGTTTCAGTTGTTTTTCTTATTTTCTCATTGCTTTTTCTTGTGCATAGATCATAGATCATAGACAGTAAATCTGGAAAAGTATTAGCAGCCATTGGTTGAAATTCTTCATTTTACTGATGAGAAAATGAGTTTTAGAATGGTTAGTTAATTTGCCCAAGTTGGTAGATTCCAGGCTATAACTCAGGTGTCTTGATTTCCAATCCAGTTCTCTTTTCTGATAATATGAAGTACCCTGAATTGTCTGTAAATGACATTTTCCCTTAAGTTTTTTTCTACATGAAGTGACTTTGGCTTGCTTCTTTGTTTTTATGAAAGAACAGCACTTTGAAGGTATTCATTTAGCAAACATTTCATAATGAATCCTCTAAGTATTGTCCTTAAAATTATTAAAGTATCACATCAATGATCAAAAGTCAAAGAACCATATAAGTGTAAGTAAATATTCATACACATATGTATATATATAATTACATACATACACATACATATATTGAAGGAGTTATTAAGAAAAAGGAATAAGCATTTATTAAACTACAATTTTCTGGCAGACACTGTGTTAGCCACTTTACAAATATTATCTTATTTTATCTACACAACAGCCTGGTGAGGTAAGATTGGATGCTATTATTGTTCCCATTTTACATATGAGGAAACTGAGACAGAGATTAAATGACTGGTCCAGTATCATACAATTAAGAAGTGTTTGAGACTGGATTTAAACTAAAGTAAAAGAACATTGATACATGTTGGAAAGGAGGGGTCTCCCTCCACAATATCATCTTTTTTTTTTTTACACTGGCATCAGAGAGAAAAGACTAAGGTAAAGGGATTCCAATGCCATGCTCCTTCTTGGGGTGTTGCATAAAATCTCTGATTAAGTCACCAGGTGGCATCACAAGACCCTAAACTACACTCCCTAAATCCCTTCACTTAGGGAAATAGCTTCTCTTTTTTATCCTTGTTCAGATTTTCTGTCAAAGTTAGTGTGTAAAAGCAGTGCTGTCATTAAGAGTTTGCATGTGTTTCCATTCCACTGGGATTTTAATCTTTCCTACTTCATGTGACCCAATATTATACAAAGTCACATTGTAGATGAGTACATTTATTGAATACAATCAAAAGACACAAAATTAAAACTTTAGCTGAGTCAGCTGCTCCAAGAAAGGACTAAAATCTTATTTTCCCAGTGGATGAAGCTATTTCTGCTATCATCTGTATTTTCTAATTCAAGTTCAGCAAGAGTACAGATCTTTTCAGAACTCATTTGTTAGATGAAGGTCATCTAGCATCGTTCCCAATTTAAAAGTTATTAATGTGAGAAAACTGGAACTTTTGTGAATTAGGTGACAGACTTTTATCTTGACTTCTTCAGGATTGGCATTTACTTTCTGCCTATTTTCTGATAAAAGTTCAATAGTCCCACAGACTCACTGATATGTTTCTATGATGAGAATCTTTTCAGTGTTTCTGACACCCCCAATCCTGTCCTTTGGAAGGGGGGGTCATTTATCTCACAATAAGGGTGATTCTCATCACATACAATGCTGCAATCACATTATCCATATTGAACATCATATGTCTGTCACTTAATTTGGGCTTTCCTCTGGAAATTTCTGAAACATTTTTCATAAAATCAGCCACTTTGTTTTTAAAATGTGCCTATTTATCATGTCATTAAGCTACCTTAAACAACTTCCTGTATGCTAGAAGTCCTGGACATTTCAACTTTTTGACCTCTTTTCTCTGTTACCCAGTCTCAAAAAAAAATGAAAGAAAAAACATTAATCACTCCTGGATTTCAATGGACTTCCCTGATAGTGTGTTAGATGCATATAAGGTAGATACTTAATAAATGTTTATTGAATTTAATAAAAATTAAAAATTCAATTAAATGAATATAAATTATTCATTGTAGAACAAAACAAAACAAAAAAACATATGTTAGATCATAATTTTTCTATTATGGGCAAGAAAACTAGAAAAATCCCTGCCCCAGCCAAATATCATCTGCAAGATTCTGGGCAAATTTTTACATTGAATTTTAGACATAAAAATATTAAACTGAATATTATAGAGTGATCAGTAAAGGCTTTTAAGTCCAGCTATATATGAATCAGTGAAAGAAATGGGGATGCTTAGCATAGAGAAAAGAAGGTTTAAGGAGCATGAAAACTAACTTCAAGTATTTGATAGGTAATGATGTGGAACATCAATTACACATTCTGCTTGACTACAGGGAACAAAAGAAGGAACAATAGATGTAAATCTTAAAGAATCAAATTTAAGTTTATTGCATGGGAAAACATCTTCAACAATGGTAACTCTCCAAAATAATTGTATTATCACAAAGAATGGCTTGCCTCAGAAGATAGTGAATTCTCTCTCACTAAAGGTCTTAAATAAAAGGCTGGATGTCCACTTGCTCTAGGTTTGGGGGTCTAAGTGTAAAAGTTGGACAGGAGATCAGCCTTTCTTAAAAATGGTAGAAAATGCTTTCTATTTTAAAAGTTATATTGTCAAAGTTACTGCTGGATCATAGAATCAGTAATTCATATAATCCAGTGAAGTCCTATAATCCAAACTCCATCATTTACAGATGAGGAAACTAAAACTCATAGAGGTGAATTATATTGCTCAGGGTTACTGATAAGTGAAAACAAAACTCAATATAGTACCAATAGGTTTATTCAAGATCCAGCTGGATTCTGGATGAATAGATAAGACAAGGAAGTGAAAATTTCCAAGAACTCCTCAAGCACTTACAGGTGAGGAATATGCTTTTTCAAGACTGCCTAACCCTACATTAATCATTGACATACTGATGCATGCAGCAACATCTCTGTGAGGGACAGAGGATGAGTGTTCAACAAAAAAAAAAATATTTGTGACTGGATTGTTCTTGTTTATGCTGAAAAACAACAAAAAAGAACAAAGCTCTGCTTCTGCCATATCATCAAAGTCTTGCCCTGTAATCTGATTTAAAAGGTTTGGGAATACCATAGTACACGTGGATGAGATTATGGGTGAAACTTTTCTAAATTCATGATGAGCTTTTTGAGAAACTCTCTTGGCTCACATTGAGAAATTGATGATGATGATGATGATGATGATGATGATGATGATGATGATGATGATGTGGGTCCTTCATTTTCAAAGAAGACCATGATATCAGGGAGGTGATGCCATGACAAGCATATGAATTGGATTTGAGAGGTGGGGTGCTCTGCTTAGTCACCAGCCTCACTTTCTCCTCCAGAGACATCTGGGTTCAGTAGTCAGACAAGGAGATGGCCCTGGGTGTGAGACAAGCAGGGTTAATGACTTGCTCAAGGTCATACAGGCAGTAAGTGTTCAAGGCCAGACTTGAATTCAGGTCCTCCTGATTTCAGGGTTGGCAATCTCCACAATGAGCCATCTTGCTGCTCAGTTGAAGTGAAATTGTAAAGGTAACTTAAGAATGCCGCTCAACATAATGACCAACCATCCTTCCAAAGGACCCGTGAAACCTGCTATCCATAATAGGTTTCATGTATATTGGCCATGCCACCCCTTTGCTTAAAACTCTTCAGTGATTCCTTACTATAGCTAATGCTGAATTCAATCTGGCTTTCAAGGTCACTATCTGATTTCTCTCCCTTTTGCAGCGAGCATTTTCTTCATAATTTACCCAAGATATACTTCCCAAAAATCTTGGGAAGAAATCATTATTTCAAGGCACTGCCAAATGTAGGCTCTAATAATTATCCTAATAATTACTGGAAGAAGTCTGATAGTGGGAGAAGAGTTAGAAGGTAAATATTCCAGTAAGGTTTCTTATAATAATTTGTAAAAAGGGAAAAAAACCTCAACTTTAATCTCTTAGCATGAAAATTAGAAGTTACCAAAGGGACTATACTTCAAATGTAACAAAAAAAGATTAAAACAAATGATCCTTGAAGGAGAGGAATGCTGACAAAATGGGATTTTCTCTTGTAATTTAGTATAAAATAAGAGATAAATGCATCCCACTAGGCTTCATTTTTAAAGGAGAAATTTGTGTATTAGTAGTAGCTTGGATTGGGTGATAGAGACTTTCACAGTTACTTAAAAAGTACCTGACTAATAAAAATATCACATGAGGCATTTCATAAGACATCTAGGTGGTACAGTAGATAGAATGTTGGGCTGGGAGTCAGGAAGACTCAGGTTCAAATTTGGCCTCAGATACTTAATAGTCATGTGACCCTGGGCAAACCCATTTCCATTGGATTCCTCATCTATAAAATGAGCTGGAGAAGGAAATGTCAAAACACTCTGGCATCTTTGCTAAGAAAACCCCAAATGGGGTCATGTAGAATCAGGCACACCTGGAATAAAACAATGAGGATTCTTCATGTCATTTGTATATAGAGTTTTATTTTGAAGTATCCAGTAGACAGGACCTAGACAGGTCTTTTTAATTCTGACCTTCTGCAGTTCTACTTTGTATAAATCATTTGTGTATATGTTATCTCTATTTTATAGAGCCTAAACTCCATGATCCAGAGATTGTGTCTTAGTCATCTATATATTTTCCAACACCCCTCACCCATACTTCAATGTGTTAGAAATCCATGATTTTAGTTTTATGAGCACTGTCTCTAGCAAAGCAGACTAGGACTTTTAGAAAAAAATATTTTGAGTTGGCTATCCCCCTTGCAGAATCATCATGTAATGACCAATATTAGTCTGAGTGTATTCTCACTTAGTTAACTCTCACTGAATAAATGATAAATAATAACTTATCATCCAGTTTCACCTGTAATTTTTCTGTCATGGGAAAGTCTGAGAAGGCATGACAAAGCCATGAAAAAGCTCTAGAATAAAATCTTAATGGATATTTTTGAATAAAATAGAGACTCAATAAAATTTTGCTAAGTAAAAGTTTCCTTAAATTTTTAAAAGTATTATGGCAAGATAGGTAACTTTGTCCCTTAGCATCTCCATCTTTAAATTGTTTATAAACAGTTATGAAAATTAGGTTGGACCAGATTACAATATATATAATAATGAGCTTCAGAAGAACATATCATCTAAATGTAAAAGGTCATAGCATAAGCAAATTAGAAGAGAAATGGTAGAGATAGCTTTAATAACTATGGCTAAGGAGAAAATTTCAATTAAGCAAGGAATAGAGGAAATAAGCAGAAGATAATGATAATAGCTACTAGCATTTTACAGTGATTTAAAATTTGTAATATATACACACAGGTCAGTATCTGGCACAGGGTAGAGGCAATAAATGTTTATTCATTTATTCTGTAATCATGCACAAATATATACTTATATAAATCTATAGGTATATGTGCACATGCCTCTTTATTTTTTCCGTGTGATGTTCATTTTCATAGTCATATAACACTAATAAATTGTCTGTATTAAAAAGATGGACCTTGGTTCTGGAAGGAGTTTAGGACTATAAAAGAGCCCTGCCAAAAAAAAATCTATCTATCTATCTATCTATCTATTATCTATCTATCTACCTCTCTATCTATTGATCTATTGACCTATCTATTCACAAATATATATGTAATGGATATATGAATGTATAGAGAGAATTGAGATATATGTATTTATATATTATGTCCTTTTATATATTATACATAAGTTTTCTATATCTTTATATATATATATATATATATATATATATACCTGTATATTTTTACACACATACAAAGACACACACACACACACACACACACACACACACACACACACACACACACACACACACACACACACACACACATATATATATATATATCCATTTCTCCCTCTTTCAGAATATCAACCATGAATTGGCTGGGATAGGCAGGAATAGATAGGTTTGTGACCTTCATTGGAGGGAATATTCAGAATGATGAGTTCATAAATCAAGTTTTCAGTGCAGTGCTATCACCATCTTTTACCTCTTTCTTTCTTTTGTATCCTGCCAACTTCATCTACTTTTCCAACTATGCATATTCTTGGTATCTATTATGCTTTTCATCATATGTAAATCATTTCTGGTAAATACAAAAGTACAAAGATGTGAAATAATGATTCAGTTATTGAAAGGGAAATCTTTTCTATAGAATACATTTGAAGAATGACTTTTCTTCATTGTCTTCAATTCTGCCATGTTTGATAAACTGGACATTTTGCATACATATTCAGGATTGCATGCCAGTAATTTTTACATGTGAATTTAATTTTAAGGTTGTAAATTTATTATCCACTTTAAATAAAGACATAGAAATGCACACACTATTTTTAAAGATCCTTTCAGTGTATGCCTTTTGCCTTTTGTCCTTAAGTTCTAGTTCTCTGGGTATTTTGCCCACTGGTTTGAGCAGGTTTAGGGTAATTACTGTTGCTCTTGGTTTTCATTAAACAAGAAACATTTAATGCTGGAATTAAAAAATTGATATTGGAAACTAGAATAAAAGGAAGGTAGTAATCATTTATTAAATACCTAATATATGCTAAATGTTTGTCAAATAATATCTCTTATGATCTTCACAACAACCTTGTGGCTATTATACAATCAGAGGAAACCAAGGTAGACATAGGTTAAATGACTTGTCTGGGGTCATACAGCTAGTAAATATGCCTGAGATCAGAGCTGAGAGCATATCCTGAGGCTTCATCTTCCTGGCATCAAGTCTAATGCTTCATCATCTATGCTTTCTAACTATATAAGGAGTATAAATATTGAATAAATTCATATGATTCTTAAATCTATGCATTTCCAAGTTTGAGATTAAAACACTAAAACAGCCACTTTTCTTTTTTCTTCATCACAATTTCCCCATTATCATTCTAAGATAAGTATCTTGGTGAAACAAATTGGTTTTAATAGGAGTAATTGTATAGGATGGATTAGGTGAAGATGAATTTCTGACCTCAGAATAGCTGAATTATTTATGAGTAAGAGAGAAACAAAAAACTTATTTTTGATATATTTATTGGTATAAGTGTCTGCTTATAGGAGCTAAATCATTTCACTGTTCTGTATGAAAGCCAAGGTCAACTTGCACCCAGTAATGACCAATGACCATAATCTGGAGGGCAGAACAGTTGAACTGTGAGAATAGGAAGGTAGTGATTACAGGTTCAATTACTAATAAAGTCAGGAGCTTCCCTCCTACCATTAGGTTGATCATGGAATCCTAGGCCTCTGGACCTCTAAATTGACTTTAATATTGACACTAAAGAGTCAAGTCTATTGGTAGGAAGCAGTGTAAATGATCCAGGTGAAACCCTATTGTGGCAGAGGTATGCAGCACTGGTTGACTGCCAGCCAGCTACCTTCCACTATATCTTTGTTTCTAAGTGTTAGAAGTGTTACTGGAAACTTTTGTGCATCCAGATATGTGTCAGACTGCCTTAAATCTGTGTCCATCCCATTAGTCTCTGTATATCACAGTTGTGTCATAAAGGCAAAGTCTCATAAGACAATAGAGTTGGAGATATACTTTGATATTGTTGAGAGTGCAGGTTTTGGAGTTAGTAAAAATGGCTTTAGATCCCCACCCCAATGTTTACTACTGCTGTTTGGCACTCAAAGTCTTGTACACAATGCACCCCTCACCCCACCATGCTAGTAATCTTTTTACACTTTACAGTGTTCCTCCCAAGTATTCCAAGTTCCAGTGACACTAATCTTTTGATAATTCTTCTAACAATACATTTCATTTCCGGTCTGGCCATTTTCATTGACTTTTATTCCGTACATTGAATGTTCTCCTTTCTTATTTCTACCTTATGGTTTTCTTTAAATCCACTGAAAATTCCATCTTCTTCAGGAAGTTTTTCTTCCTCCCCTTTTAATTCTAGTGCCCTCCCATCCATAATAATTTTCAGTTTATCCTGTATAAATTGTTTTGCATTTTGTCCCCCCCCACCATGAAATTGTGAAAGCAGAGACTGCCTTTTGACTTTTTTTTGACTCCTTAGCATAATTTGATGGCACAGTGGGTAGAGTATTGTCTTGACATTAGGAGGACTTCAGTTCAAAGAGAGTGTCCTACACTGACTAGCTATCTGACCTTGGACAAGTCACTTAAATCTAGGACTATCTCCAGGAATCCTAATTCATGTCTGACCACTGTACCCAGATGACTCCAGAGGAGAAAGTGAGCTGGCTAACTTAGCACAGTACCCTCTCATGCAAATCCAATTCATGTACATTTCATGGCATCACCTCTCTGATTTCTTGATCTTCTTTGAAAAATGAAGGATAAACATCATCCCCAACACTTAGCACAGTTTAGACACAGGGTAGTGACTACATCCAGTGCACTTAATGTCTCTGGGCCTCTATTCAGTCATACAGTGAAAAGGTTGGATTAGGCATCTTTAAAAGTTCCTTTCATTTTTCATTTGATGATCCACACTTAACCCAATCATTTTAGAGATTCAGGATATTACATGATTTGTCCAAGATCATACTGGTGAGTCTAGAAGAGCTTGCATCAAACCCAGGTCATCACAGTCCAGATACAATTACTCCTTCCACCGTTTCCTAGTATGTCCCTTCTTTGCAGGCTCTACATTTTATAACCATTCTAAACAATAGCTTCATACTGATCATGTTGTGAGAGAGGAATAAAATCCAACTGGAAGAAAGAAAACATTAGAGAGAAAAAAATGACATAATATATGACACTTTTAAAAACTGAAGAAAATAAGCTTTGGTCTTCATTTAAACTCCACAGTTCCTTCACTGAATTTCTGTGGTGTTTTCCACCATTTTACATTTGTCTTTGTTTATTATACTGCTGAAATAAACAAGCCCATCATAGTTGATCATTACCCTATATTGCTATTAGTACATATAAAGTTCTTCTGCTTCTGCTCACTTTACTCAGCATCAGTTCACATAGGTCTTTCCAGACTTTTCTGAAATTCCAGTATTTCTCATAATTTTTCATAGAACAATAGTGTTTTATCATGTATTTATACAACAGTTTGTTCAATCATTCACCAATTAATGGGCATTCCTTCAATTTCCAATTCTTTGCCACCACGAAAAGAACTACTACTACAATTATTTTTGTCCATAGGGGATTTTTATTCCTTTAAATAATCTCTTCAGGACACAAACCCGGTAGTGGTATTGCTGGATAAAAGGGTATGTATATTTTTATTTCCCTTTGAGTATAATTCCAAATTGCTCTCCAGAGAGATCGGATCAGTTTACAGCTCCATCAACAATGCATTAGTGTTCCAATTTATCCACATCCCCTCCAACACTGATCATTTTTCTTTCCAATCATATTGGTCAGTTTTCTAAGTATGAGGTGCTACCTCAAAGATGTTTTAATTTGCATTTCTCTACAATGAATTAAAGCAATTTTTCATATGACTATAGATAATTTTGATTTCTTTGTCTGAGAATTGCCTTTCCATATTCTTTGATTATTTATTAATTAGGGAATGGTATTTTTAAAATAAATTTAACTCATTTCTCTCTATATATATTTTTGAAATGGGTCCATTGTCAGAAACACTAGTTATAAAAATTGTTTCCCAAATTTGTATATTCTTTTTAATCTTGGTTTCAGTGGTTTTGTTTCTGCAAAATCTTTTTTAACTTAATGTAGTCAAAATTATCCAGTTTGTTTTTTATAATGTTCTCTTTCTCTTCTTTGGTCATAAACTAATCCCCTTTCCATAGATCTGACAGGTAAACTCTTCCTTATTCTCATAATTGACATAATATTACCATTTATGTCTAAATCCTGCTCCTATTTCAACCTTATCTTGTTATAAAGTGTGAGATGTTCATCTATGCCTAGTTTTTGCCTTACTGTCTTCCAGTTTTCCTATCAGTTTTTATCAGAGTGCATTTTTATCCCCAAAGCTAGAATCATTGGGTCTACCTAACAGTAGATAGTCATTTATTGCTATTTCTTTTGTACCTAATCTATTCCACTGATCTACCACAATATTTCTTAACCAGTACCAAGCAATTCTGATGACTGATGATTTTATGATATTATGATTTTAGATCTGGTATGGTTAGGCAACCTTCCTTTGCATTTTTCATTAATTCCTTTGATATTCTTGATTTTTGTTCTTCTATATGAATTTAGTTACTAGTTCACTAAAGTAATTTTTGGGAAGGTTGATTGGTATGGCACTGAATGAGTAATTTAATTTATGTTAAATTTTTTTTGTTTGTCTTTGTTGTTGTGGGGCAATGGAATTAAGTGACTTGACCAAAGTCATAGTAAGTATTAAGTGTCAGGTCAGATTTGAACTCAGGTCCTCCTGTTGCTGTATAGACTATGCCACCTATCTACTCCAATTTAGGTAGAATTTTCATTTTTATTATATTAGCTTAGTCTACCCATGAGCAAATGACATTAGCCCAGTTATTTAGATCTGATTTTATTTGCTTGAAAAATGTTTTATGGTTGTTTTTATATAGTTTCTGAGTTTGCTGTGGCAGGTAGTCTCCCAAATGTTTCTATTTTCTTTATTTTTTAAAAATTTTATTGATTTAAAGCAATGGTGTTAAGTGACTTGCCCAAGGTCACATAGCTGGGCAATTATTGTGTCTGAGACTGGATTTGAGCTCAGGTCCTCCTGACTTTAAGGCAGGTTCCCTGTGTTACCTAGCTTCCCCACTGACTCCCAAGTATTTTAGGTTGACTGCAATTATTTTAAATAGGATTTCCCTTTCTATCTCTTACTGCTGTATCTTGTTAGTAATATATAGAAATGTTGAGAATTTGTATGGATTTATTTTATATCCTGCGACTTTTCTAATGTTGTTAATTGTTTACAGTAGTTTCTAAAAGATTTTCTACAATTTTCTAGTTATACCATCATATCATCTGCAGAGTGAAAATTTTGTTTCTTCATTCTAATTCCTTCAATTCTAATTCCTTCAATTTCTTTTTCTTCTGTTATTGCTAAAACTAACATTTCTAATGCAATGTTGAATCATAATGTTGAAAAATGGTCATTCTTGTTTAACCCTTCATCCAATCAGAAATGCTTCTAGCTTATTTCCATTACATATAATGTTTGTTGATGGGTTTGGAAAGATACTGCTTATCATTTTAAGGAACATTTCATCTATTCCCATGCTTTCTAGTATTTTTTAATAGGAATAAGTACTAAATTTTGTCAAAAGCTTTTTTAGCCTCTATTGAAATAATCATATGATTTCTGTTAGATTTGTTGGTGATATGACCAATTATTCTAACAGTTTTCCTAATATTGAACCAACTTTGCATTCCTGGTAAAAATCCTACTTGATCACAGTATATTATTCTAGTGATAATTTGCTGTAATTGCTTTGCTAATATTTTATTTAGGTCTTTTGCATCCACATTCAATAGGGAAATGATCTATAATGTTCTTTCTCTGTTGGAGAATATGACAGACTTCCTTCTTCAGAGATTTTACAGATTCTTTTCAAATAGTTTATGTAGAATTGGAACCAATTGTTCCTTGAATGTTTGGTAGAATTCATTTTTGAATCTATTTTATTCTAAAGATTTTTTTCTTAGGAAGTTCATTTTTGAATTGTTCAATTTCTTTTCCTGAGATAGGGTTATTTAAATACTTAATTTCCCCTACTTTTAACCTGAACAATTTATATTTTATTAAATATTCATCCATTCCCCTTAGATTGTCAAATTTATTGGCATACCTTTGGGCAAAATAGTTCTAAATTATTACTTTAATTACTTCCTTATCAGTGGTGAAATCATTTTTTAATTTTTGATACTGACAACTTGTTTTTTTCTTTCTTTTATTAAATAAATTAATCAAAGTCTTATCTATTAGTTTTTTCATAACTCGGTTTTATTTATTAGTTCAATTGCTTTCAATTTTATTAATTTTACCTTTAATTTTCAGAATTTCTAAATTGGTATTTAATTGAGGATTTTAATTTGTTCTTTAATTTTTTTAGTTGCATGCTCAGTTCATTGATCTCCTCTTTATTTTATTCAAGTAAGCTTTTACAGATATAATATTTCCCCTAATAACTGCTTTGGCTGTATTCCATAAATTTTAGTATGCTATCTAAGATGTGTTAAAAGCAGGTAAATTTCTACAATTCAACACACACACACACACACATACACACACACACACACACACATACACACACACACATATGCACACACAAATTTTGAAGACCAAAAGTTGAATCTAGGTACATTTACTCCCAGACTCTTTAATCTTCAGATTCACATTTGTTTTCAGTCAAACTCTCATGTAATTTTTTTTAAAAAAATGTGATTTGCTTCCTAGTTCTCTAAAGCTGGGGAAAAAAGATCTTTTTTAAGCTCTTTGGCAACAAAAATTCTTTTCAAATATATCAGGAAATATAAGGCTTTTTCTTCAGCTTCAATATCTCAAGGATTAATGTTTTTCATCAAGAAACATCCTTCCATAGAATCTGATTTCTATCCCTCTAACTTTTATAAGTAGATGAATGAGTCATCAAAGCCCTCATAGCTTTCTGGTTGGGAGTCCTCTTCAAATTTAGTTAACTTGGTCTTTAACAATAGATATACAATTCATTTTGAGATCCTTGCTTAAAATCTCTTTACTTAGTAAGGTATGCCAGAACTTAGACTCTGTTATTATAATCTTTAGCAATCCAGAAGGAAGCATTGGAAGAGACCTTCTTAGATTGATTACTAATGATAATTAGATTTAAGTCATTCATCAATCAATTAATATTTATTAAATACCTACTTTGCTTCCAGCACTGTGCTCAGATACAAAGAAAAACAAACAAAAAAAAAACAGTCTCTGTTCTCACAATCCAATGTATGTTGGGGTGGGGGACAGCATGTAAACAACTTCAAGAGAAGGCTAATTATAGGATAAGTTAAACAATTTCAAAGGAAAGTCACTAATAACAAGTGGATTTAAGAAAACTTTCTTGTAGAAGATGGGATTTTAGTTGACCAGAAGAATTCCAGGAAAGCAGAAGGTAAATGTGGAGAAAACATGGAATTTCAGGGACAAGGGTTAACCTGTGAAAATTCCTAGAGTCTGATATGGAATTTTTTTATGTGGGAAAAAAAATTGAGACTAGTGTTAGTGGATTTCAGGGAAAGCAGGGTTGTAGGGGGGAAAGGTATAAAGTCGAAGAAGTTTATGAGATGGAAATGTTGGAGAGAACAAGTTATGAAGGGTTTTGGAGCCCAGAGGATTTTATTATTTGATCCTGGAAGTGTTAGGGAGACACTGTAGTATATATCGTGTGTGTGTGTATACATATATATACACATACACATACATATGCATATGCACATACACACATGCACACACAAGCACACATATATGCACACATACACACATGCACATACATATACATATACTTATACATATATGTGAGTAGCATGGTCAGACCTATCCTTTAGGAAGAACATTTTAGTATCTGATTGGGATTCCTGTGACAGTGAGCCCAACAATCAGGCTGTTGGAAAAGTCTAGGCATGAGGTGAAGACCCGCACCAGAATGATAGCAATGTCAAAGGAGAGAAGGCACAAAGAAGAGATATTTTAAAAGGTTTTTTATACTCATATAGAAGTAGCTACCTATTTAATTGCTATTGAATAAGTTCTATTTTTCATTTTCTATTGCTTTGGTGTTCTAACCTTTAACACATGTTAAAACTATGTGAGAGGCAAAAAAAAAGAAAAGAAAAAACAAAATCAACTCAATAGAATTACTCTTTTTTAAAAAAAAATGATAAACCACTTTAGACTTTGCAAATTTTTCATTATTTAAAGTGTTTCATCCTAAGTCATGAAACACCATCATTAGCTGCTCAAAACCATCCCTTTTGAATTCACATCTTTAAATATAAATGATGCATATGGGAAGGCAGCAGCAAGGGATTGCTAGCTTGGCACTGTCACCATGATGGCTTGGTTATGCAAATGTTTCTGCCTCCTTTATATTCTTTTCCTAGCTATGTTTTTAATATATATGTATATGCAGAACCATAACTAACATTTTTATCTCTTGGAATAAACTTCGGAATTCACATTCTGGGGAAGAAGCATGGATGATGCCCTCAGATCAACTTTAAAAGATAAATTCAGTTGGGGTGGCAATACAAAGATCCTCAGGAATCAGTATATAAAAGAAAAGGAGTTACTCTCCTAGAGAAGAGTAGTCATCAAGACTTTTTGCAACTGATTAACTGATTTTTCTTGAAAACTAGGTGCAATAATACTGGTCTCCCACCACCACCCCCAACATGCTCAGAGTGTCAGTGCTATTAGCAACCTCTAAATTTTAGTCCACTGGGAAACATCTTTAGTCATCCTTCTTTAGTTATGAAACTCAGTGCATGTTTGCAAATATATATAATACATAGACACATTAGCTAGCTTAAAATCTTTCTATCAATGTCATATATCAAATATCTTTCTTTCTCATGCCTTATAAAGTACAAGCTTTTAAAGAGAAAAAAACTCAAGCATAAGAAAAGATAATTATGATATTCTCCCCATTCTAAATATGACGTGTTGCATGTTTAAAGAGAAAAGTAAAGGGAATGTGCCCACTTACTGTGAAAGGTATATTTAGAAGGAGAGAATTTATAGTCCTGTGTTTTCTTATTGTTCTTCTCTAAGAGTTATCAGTGACAGATTTTTCAGGAAAATAACTATTAATCTTGTGGTTCTTAAAATGCAAATAAAAATTGCATTTTGTCACATATAGATTTTGAAGATTACCTAATATTGGTTGAATATGTTTGTAAACATTGTTTCAGTCACTGTGCTAAGCACTGTGGATGCAAGAAGAAGCAAAATACAGTCACTGACTTCAAGAAGTTCACCATCTTTTTAAAAAATATTTTTATATTAATATTTTATTTATTTTCCATTTACATATTATGGAAGTTTTTCAGCATTCATCCACTTGCATATTTATGTTACACATTTTTCTACAACTTTCACTTCTCACTCCCCTCCCTTTGATAGCAATCTAACAAAAGTTGTACATGTACTTTTGTGTTTAACATATTTACATGTTATACCTAGCTACGTATTAGTCATTTTGTGTATGAGGAATTTGGACTGAGGGAGAAGAAAGAAAACCATGGAATAGGAAGGAAAAAAATTATTTAAAAAGTGAACATACTGAAGTATCTATTCAGATTCTGTGGGTTTTTTGTTTTTGTTTTTCTCTTGTGGATGGCACTATTATCCTAGATTTCTGAACTGCTGAGAGGAGTTGCATCTATCATAGTTGATCAATTCACAGTGTTGTTAGTGTGTTCAGTGTTCTCTTGGTTCAGCTCCCTTTGCTTAACACCAGTTCATGTAATTCTCATTAATGAGTTCTTATAAAACAATAGTGCTTCATAACATTTATATACCATTACTTGTTCAACCATTCCCCAATATATGGATAGTACCTCAATTTCCAATTCTTTGCCTTTGCAAAGAAAGAGGAGCTCACAATCTAATGAGGGAAACAACAGGCAGACAAAATACATATAGGAAAAATCAAATAGAAATGACTAAAATAGGAAAAGCCCTTTCATTAACATGAGGTGGGAAATATTTTCTGTAAAAGATGGAATTTTGGTTAAGACAAAATGGAAGTTTCGCACTAATAAAATCAATGCTACCTAAATTAGAAAGAAAGCAGAAAGCTGGGAAACAATCTTCACAACTAGGAGTTCTGGTAAAAGTCTCATTTATAAAATAAATAGAGAATTGCATCAAATTTATAAGGTCACAAATCATTCCCCAATTGATAAATGGTCAAAGGATATGAACAGACAGTTTTGAAATGAAGAAATTAAAGCTATATATAACTATGTGAAAAAATGTTCCAAATCATTATTGATAAGAGAAATATAAATTAAAACAACAATGAAGTATCATCTCACACCTATCAGATTGGCCAAGATAAGAAAAAAAGAAAATGATCAATGTTGGAGAGGTTGTGGGAGGATTGGGACATTGATGCATTGCTGGTGGAGTTGTGAATGGATCCAACCTTTCAGGAGAGCAATATAGAATCATGCCCAAAAAGCAATAAAACTGTTCATACCCTTTGACCCAGCAATTCTAATTTTAGGTCTATATCCAGAAGAATTTATAAAAAAAGGGAAAAGTTCTACATGTTCCAAAATATTCATAGCCCCCCTTTTGTAGTGGCAAAGAACTGGAAATTGAGGGGATGCCCATTAATTGTGGAATGATTAAACAAGTTATGGTACATGAATGCTATGGAGTACTATTGTTCTATAAGAAACCACAAATAGGCAGACTCCAGAGGAGCATGGAATGACTTACAGGATCTGATGCTGAACAAAGAAAGTAAAACCAAGAGAATAATGTACATAACAACAATATCGTGAGATGAACAAATTTGATGGATGTAGCTCCTTTCAGCAGTTCAGAGAGATGGGACAACTGCATTAGACTTGCTATGGATGATGTTATTCCCATCCAGAGGAAGACAAACAAAACAAAACACACACACACACACACACACACAAACACACAACACAGACACAGAAACAAACACACAAACCCAGCCTTTCCAAATCTGTTCAACAACTTATAAAAATTATCTCTTATGTATCTCTTTCCCTTAATCTTAATACCCCATCCTGAAAATAACTAATACTAATCTCTAAATGTATTTTTCAAAATATACATGTACAATGCTAACCTGACTGTTCACTGCTGAGAGGGGTGGGGTAGGAAGGGAAGGTGGAAGGAAATTTTATAACTTAGAAATATGCATGTGCATACGGTTGAAAATAAATAAATGAATGAATAACTAACTAACTAAATGAATGAATGAATAAATGAATAAATAAATAAAAAACAAACAAACAAACAAACAAATAAATGAATGAATGAATAAATAAATAAATAAATAAATAAAAGACAAAATGGAAGTTAGGGAAGACAGGAGGTGGAAGAATGGTCCAAGATTGAAACAGATCCAGACAAAATTCCTGGATGTCTTATTTAAGAAACTATAAGGGGACTAGTGCTATTGTATCAAAGAATATGGGGCAGAGAATAATATATAAGAAGACTGGTATTGAAAATGACTAATCTATATACATGTTTAACACAAATGTCTATGTACAATATTAACTTGACTGCTGCTGAGAAGAAGGGGACAGGAAGGGAGGGTGGAAAGAAATTTTGTAACTTAAAAATATGCATATGCATATGGATGAATATTGAAAAACTTTTATAACATATATTTGGAAAAAATATATAAATTAAAAAAGATTGGAAAGGTGGGTGAGTAAAAGGTAATGAAATGTTTTAAATAGAAAATAGCATCTTGCACTATAGTTTGAGTTGGGGTGGGGGTGAGGAGACATTAAATGACACTAAGTGACTCTAAGATCACTTAGTGGTTGAATGGAGGATGGGGTAGGAAGACACAGCAGCAAGATATTGCAGTAGTTCAAGTATTAGTTGGTTAAAGACTACCTGGTAGTATTATAGGAGAGAATGCAGCATATTTGAGACATGTTGCAAAAGTGAAATTGGTATTGTCAATAGATTAGATATAGGTGATAAGAGCTACAATGTGGAAACCATAGTCATATACTATTATGCCAATTTGTCTATAATTACATAGTCTGACATTAAAGTGCCATAACGAAGCTTACTCTTTTGAAGTTGCTTCCAAATGACTTTTCCATTAAACAGAACCACAAAAATCTTAACCCTACTTTCCTCAGTTTCCTCATCTGTAAATAAGCTGGAGAAGGGAATGGTGAATTTGCCAAAAAAAAACCCAAATGAAGTCATGAAAAGTTGAATATAATTGACAGTGACTGAACAACAATAAAAAAATCTGAAAAGTATTTATTAAAATTTGAAACCTTTTAGTGGAGTTGCATCAGTTTTGTCTTGTCTAACATGATTATTACTCACTGACAGTAGTGCTTTCTTAGAAACTCAAATATACAGCTTCATTTAATATAAGGGAATTCAACAATATTTAAATAGTTATGAAATGAGCCTCAAACTTCTACAGAATCTGGTTATGAGATGATGATATCCAGTCCCTGGAATTGATGAGGAGGGAATCAATTGAAGAAATTTTAAAATGAAGTTTAAATATGTTTTGGGAACTGTTGAAAATGATCTAGTTTCAGGTCTGAATGTAATGAATACACAAAAGTATCAGTTCTGACCCACATGTACTTAAGGATAAAAAAAGTTTATTTTAATGTTTTGGTTAGCAGAAACTAAGGGAGAATGAGATTAGCAGCAGCAGCAAAGGCATCAACAGTAACTGCCATGAGAGGATAAGCAGTAAGGAAAGGTAAAGGAGCATGAAATATTACTTGGGGGGAATCCTGGTCCCCATGAGCAGGCTGGACTCCCAAAGGCAACTCAACCTAGGAGAGGTGAGCTTTTAAAGGAGCAGGCAGATGAAGTAATTAGGAATACATAGATGAGGAGTGTAGTTCAAGAGCAAAGATGGGCTAGTTAAGGACATGCAGATGAGGGGTAGTAGGGTAGTAGCTCAAAGAATACCTTTTCAGGCTAGAGCAGAGATCCATTTTTTTTATATGGGTTTGTCTTGTGTCTTGAGGCAGGGATTTATCCAATTTATGCCAGGGAGGGGCAAGGTACTTTGCTAAAAAAAATTGACCTCATCTGGATGACTTGGACAATGGGATGGGGAGGAGGGCAGTTAGTGTTAATGTAAAGCTAGCTGAAAGGTAAACTGTTTGACATGGTTACCACAGAGGGAAAAGATTACTCATAGAATATACTTCTCTGATGAATATTTTCCTCCTCTACACAATCCTGGGAGATTAGCAGACCATTTTAGAAAATGTGATTGACACTGGGTCTCTTGGTTAATAGAACTTATATAAATATTTCCTCAAGGTCCATTCCTGTCTGTGGTTGGTTTTCTGGTTCTGACTATAACCTTGTATGCTATTCCATTGTAAGCTGTTTTTTCTCTATCTTTTCTTGTATTCTGTGCTCAGTCTTCCTTCATTCACAATCACCAGAACTGTAGTTTACCTGATTACCCAAATAGCACCAAGCATCAGGTCCCATGGGTAAAACTCATGACTCCCCTTGATGAATTTTCCTGACTCTGCCAAGGTGATCTCTGATGCTTTGTCATTACATCATTGCTATGTAAGACAATTTTAACATTGCCCTCCATAGGGTAAGAAGCCTTGTGGCAATAATGCACATTTGCATCATTCCTCATCATTTATGCACTTAAACTTTAAAGGATTACAAAGCACGTTTTATATTTTATGTCATAATAATTTCATAGAGTGGATGCTATTATAATCCTAATTTAATAGATGAGAAAATTGTTCAGAAAAGTTATATGAATAATTTTAATAATTATAAAGCATTTATATAGTGTCTATTTTGTGCCAGGTTCCTTTTGCAAATATTGTCTTATTTCATCTTCATAATAACATTGGAAGATATTGAGAGTATCATCCCCATATTTAAGCTGTGGAAACTATGCCAAACAAAGATTAAAATTTTCCTCATGGTTGCACAATTAGTAAATTATCTTAGACCAGATTTAAACTCAGGTTTTCCTGACTCCAGATCTTATGTTCTATCTACTGATACAGCTAGTTCCTTCTATGACTCCCCATGTCCACACAAAAAAGTCTTGTTGTAAGTAAAGGAACTGAATTTAGGTCTCTATTACTTTTCAGTCCAAAAATGTTCCTATTTCCCTTCACTACCTTCCTTAAGGGGAATGTCTGGTTCAATAATTACAACTAACTTCTCTGTGCCAGTTTATTTTCTGGACTCATTCTTGGTGACTTTTGCTTCATTTCTACCCTGATTACTTCTGTACAAATACAAGTCTGGCACCTTTAGAGAATAAATTGCTTTTGAAAGCAAGGGGTGACATGTTGACAACAGCTGGATCTTATGATCCACCAGATGCCTTGTTTGTTACCTTTTTAGCATTGCCAAGATAGACTATCTAGAGATGGCTACTTCTTCTGCCAGCTGCTCCTCACTCCAGATGGTTAAGCTGGATAGTTAGGATGGAGGAAAATCATACCCAGTATCATTAGCCAAAAGTCATTTCTTTGTCATAATATAATAAAACCTCACTAATTGGACTAACTCAGGGAAATGTCATTGGAATCACTAAAGAGTCTGAAGTGTAGACTATTTTAAAGAAATATTTCACAGTCTTGAAGTGCATACGTGTGTTCAAAGCTACTTACAGAGTTTTCCCATGTAAAGGTCTTGCCTGTCCTACCTCAAGGAACTGTATTGATTCAATTGGGACTGATAGCATCCTTTTGCTTCCAAAAATTAGGAACAGAATTTTCCTTTAAGCAGGATAAAGAACATAAAAATACATTATAGGATAATGGCAGATAAAAAAACATTTCTGGATGAAGGAAGGGGAAAGAAATGTCAGCTAACAAGGAAAAAAGTAGACTCATGTCTACTTTCTGATCATCATATTTTTATTTGGGAGATTCACCTTGGAAAGGAGTTTGTCTGGATCCTTGGTAGAGCATCAACACAAAAGACATTTTTTTAACTAAGAAAAAACTGCAACTAAAAAAAAAGAGGTAGAAAAGCCTGCTTAAAAATCTATATACATAAACCTTGCTTAGGCATGACAGGACAGTGTCAGAAGATAATCATGAATCATAGCTCTTTATCTAAGAATATCTTCAAACCTCATGTAGTTTACTTTTCCCTTTTCACAGATAAATCAGCTGAGGTTGACAGAGGTTAAATGACCCAAAGTGTTAGAGCAAAGATTTTTGAGTCAAGGTTCTCAGATTTTAAAACCAAACACCCAGGCAGGTATTGTTGAATAATTTAACTGCCAGGCATGGGGAAAAAAGTACATGAAGGAACTTGGAAAAGTAGAGGGAATTTATATAATTACAAACATATACATACATATATACATACATACATACAAACACATATACATGCCAGTATCTTTCTCTCCCTCCCTCCCCCCAACCCCTGCCCTGCTTGGAGCAGAGATTTTATTCTGTTTTTATTTCTTCTAGTGCCAAGTAGCAACTATATGAGCAAAACCTGTTCTGTTGATCTCCCTCCTAGAGGCAATGCAGCTCTATCCAAGCACTGTTATACTGAATGATTGAGTAAAAGGGTTAGTAGTGATTAGTGGTAGAAAAAATTAGACTATGATGCTTTTTTTTAGGTTTTTGCAAGGCAAATGGGGTTAAGTGGCTTGCCTAAGGCCACACAGTTAGGTAATTATTAAGTGTCTGAGACCGGATTTGAAACCAGGTACTCCTGACTCCAGGGCTGGTGCTCTATCCACTGTGCCACCTAGCCACCCCTATGATGCTTTTTTTTTGACAAATTAGGTTGTCTGGAAAGCAGGGATATCAAGTAGGAAGATATATTCTCAGCTAAATCTCTTGAAGGCAATGGTTCAGTGTGCCTAACTGCTGTCCAGAATGAAATAAGTGGAATGGGTAATGATAGGAACCTAGTAATAAGGTAAACTGTGAAATTAATGTGCATAGCTTGGGTTTTGTGAGGAGAGGGGCCCTAGATGGAAAAGTAGTGATTTAAGCATGTTTTGAAAACTGACCTCAACACAAGCTCCTTATCTGAAACACCTAGCACTGGAAATCTTGAACAGAGCACATACTTGTTCCTTATCCATCCTGAGAATTTTCCCAATGGAAATTTTCCTAGCATGTGGCTCTCTGATTGAAGTCCAAAATTTACCTACAAAAAGCTCTACTTTCCTTCCCATAGTCAGTTGACTTGACTGGTCAGTGGACCTTGACACCCTTGCTTTAATGACATTTAATGACATTAAAAATTTTGACTAAAAGAGATTTCTGTGAAAGTTCTCTTACAAACTTCTCAGATCCAGGGTCCCCAGAATCTTTCTGGGACATTCTGGGGAAAATCCCTTAACCACCTTGAGTCCCAGTTTTCTCAGTTTCCTGTAAAATGAGACTCAATATGATGGCGTTTAAGGTCCCTTCTTCCTTTAAATCTGAGATCTTTTCCCTAGTTGTTTAGTGAGCTGTGAACATGCCTGGTAGATCAATCATTCAGATAATAAACAGTTATGAAGCACACTATGTATTAAGTATTGGGGATAACAAAGATGGTCTAAAAACAGACACTGCTCTCAAGAAGCTCACATAGCCCTGTGGTAGGGGAGTCGGTGATGATAAAACCATTCCAATATAATCCATGCTGCAATTCTGAAATGATTTGTTAGTTCACCAATTGATTGGACCTTAGAGTTGATCTAGGATCACCTCCTCAATTTATGGATGAATTAACTAAGACCCAGAGAGATTAAAATGATTTATCTAAGATTACACAGGTGGTAGTAACTGGCAAAGGCAGTTTTCAAAACCCAGTTTTCTGATCACAGTTCCAGCATTTGTGTACAAACAGAATCTGTTGAGACTGACCCATCACACAGGGTAAGCTTCATAAGCCCCAGAAATCATAATCAGACAGTTATCAATACTCCATGGAATGGAGATGAGGATCTGTTTGGATTCTTTCAGTAAAAAGGCATTCACTTACTTCTTAGTCCATAGTGGAATTTTTTTGAAACTTTTTTTTCTGTCTTTTTCCATTCATTTCTAACTTGAGTTCATACTGAGATTTACTGTTCCTGACACTCATATAGGACTATACTATTTTGTATTCACCCTGTTAGACATTCTTACATCCATCTTCTGTGTTTGTCTTAAAAAATCATGGTAAGGAAGCAAGAAAGAGGCAGACTAATACCCTGCTTTGGAAGCTATAAATTGCTTTCAATTCTGGAAAGCAAATTGAAACTACACTAAGAAAGGGACTAAAATGTTCATTCCTTTTGATTCACTGATACTCACTTTATAAATCTAGGAGGTCAAAGACAGAAAGCTGCTAATATATTATCATTTTTCATAAGGTACCTTTTTGTGGAAACAGAAATAGAAAGCAAATGGATGTTTATTGACTGAAGAAATGCTAAGCAAATTGTGGCATGTGAATTTAATGTAATATTATTGTTTTGTAAGAATGGATAAATATGAAGAATTCAGAAAAGCATGGAAAGACACAAGCACTGATGCAGACTGAAATAATCAGACCAGTAAAATAATATACAAATGACTATAACAATAAAAATGGGAAAAAAAGAAATGGAATACTAGTTAAAACTAAATTTTCCATTGAAGGTGATGGGAAAATGTACTATTTTCCTTCTTTGCCCAGTTAAGCATCTAGAAGTGCAGAACATTACATATACTCTGAGATTCATTTGATGTTCATTAGTTTTCTTGAGCTTTTTTGTATTTTGTTTGAAGATAGTAAGAAAGAAAGATATCAATGAAGGTTAAACTTTTTTTTTCAGTGAAGGATCTAGATTTATTTATTTGGTATTATTACAATAATTTTGTTATAAGAGTAAATATAAACCCTCCTCCCCTCCCCCCCAAGAAGATGAAATATCTCAAGAATAGTGAGAGAAAAGAATGTACTTGTCTGTGTTCAGATTCCAATGGTTCTTTCTCTGGGGTGAGTTGCTTTCTTTATCATAGGTCCATAAGTTGCTTCAATATTTTCCCCAAAGTTCTATTACTAGCTGTACCTCCATTCTATTCCTCCCAACTCTCATTTATTCTATTCTCTCTCTCCTTCTATCCTGGCCCTGTCCAAAAGTATGTTGAGTCTGAGTACCCTCTCCCTCAATCTCCCCTCTCTTCTATCCTACTACCCCTTACCTCCCTCTTGTGCCCTGTCTATATATGCTCCTTCTAACAGCTCTTATACATGAGAAAGTTCATATCAATATCTTCTTCCCATGCAGGAATACAAACAGTTCAATATCATTAAGTTAGTATTTCTTGTCCACTCCCTCCAGAGTCCTGTACTTGGAGATCAAACTTTCTGTTCAGCTCTGGTTGTTTCAATAGGAAAGTTTGAAAGTCCCTTGTTTCATTGGAAGTCCATCTTTTCCCCTGAAAGAAGATGTTCAGTTTTGCTGGATAGTTGATTCTCAGTTGTAAACCAAGATGTTTTGTTTTCTGGAATACCATATAACAATCCCTACAAACCCTTAATGTAGATGCTGCCAGATCCTGACTATGGAGCCTTGGTAGTTGAATTGTTTGTTTCTGGCAGCTTTGGGAATTTTCTGTTTGATTTGGGAGTTTTAGAATTTGGCTATAAATTCATGGAAGTTTTTCTTTTGGGGTCTCTTTCAGAGGTGACCAGTGAATTCCCTCAATTTCTATTTTACCCTCTGCTTCTAAGATTTCAGGGCAATTTTGCTGTATTCTTGAAAAATGAAGTCTAGGCTCTTTTCCTGATCATGACTTTCAGGTAGCCCAATAATATTTAAATTATTTCTTCTGGATCTGTTTTTGAGGTAGGTTGTTTTACCAATGAGATATTTCACATTTTCTTCTAATTTTGGAAAATGTATCACTCAGTCTTTCTGTGGGTTCTGCCCCCTCTAAATTTTGACTAGAGTTATAATTCAACAGTTTTTGGAGAATTTTGGAGAAGGAGTTCCAGAGAAATGCTGCTTTCTTGGCCTCACCCCCTAAATATTTTTTTAAATTTATTTTTTTATTCTCATTTTGTTCAAATGTTTTTTACATTAATAAAACATTCTTGTTTACAAGTAAACAAAATACCCCCCCCCATGAATATAGATAAACTTGCTTGGGCAAAAAAAGTAAAGGGGAGAGAAAAAAATTAAAATTAAAAAAAATAAAAAAATAATAGTAATAATTGTAGGTATGGCCAGGTGGCGCAATGGACAAAGCACCAGCCCTGGAGCCACGAGCACCCGAGCCCATATCCAGCCTTGCAAACCCAACAATCACCCAGCCATGTGACATGCAAGCCACCCAATCCCCACTGCCCTGCAAAAACCAAAAAGAAGAGAAAAAAAGACCCAAACTAAAATAAAATAGTAATAATAGTAGGGGTGGCTGGGTGGCAGACAGAGCATTGGCCTTTGAGCCAGGAACATCTGGGTCCAAATCCAGCCCCAGACACCCAAATATGCCCCTGCTATGTGGCCACAGACAGGCCACCCAGCCCCACTTGCCCTGCACCCCCCCCAAATAATCATAACAAAAAAATGTGCTTCAGTCTTTGTTCCAACATCAACAACTCTGTCACGGGTGGATCACATTTTTTATAAGTCCATCACAAAAGTTACTTCCATATTTGTCCAATATTGCCATTGCTGATCGCAACTCCCTCCTTTCTTATTTCTCCACTACCATGTACTATATTTTCTCTCTCCTTTCACTCTGACTCTACGGTAGGGTCGCTGAGTGGCGGGGCAGACATATCCCTGGTCCTGGGGCCAAGAAGCCCTGAGCCCCCCTACCAACCCTTAGGCCCAGAATCCACCTGGCCCTATGGTCCTGGGCAGGCCTTCCCACCCCAGCCCCTTGCAAGAAGTAAAAAAGAAAATGTGTTATACCTGACCACTCCCCCCCCATGGTCCATCCTCTCCTCCTAACCCTAACCCTAACCCACCCCTTCCCCCTGCTCCCCCCCTCCTTCTTACTCCAGGTGTCTATACCCCATTGAGTATATTTTCTGTTTCCTCTCCTAGCCATCTCTGATGAGAGCAAAGGTTCCCTCATTCCCCCTTGCCTCCCCCCTTCCATATCATTGCAATAGCTCATTGTAATAAAAAAAATCTTATTATGTGAAATATCTTGGACTATTCCCCTTCTCTTTTTTCTTTCTCCCATTCCATTTCCCTTTTTTTTCCATTGACTCCATTTTTACACCATAGTTTATCTTTGAATTCAGCTTTCTCCTGTGCTTCAACTATAAAAGCTCCCTCTGCCTGTTCTGTTAACTGAGAAGGTTCATATGAGTATTATCAGTGTCATTTTTCTATGCAGGAATACATGCAGTTCATCCTCATTAAGTCCCTCATATTTTGCCCCCTCTCCTCCAATCTCCATGCTTCACCTGAGTCCTGTATCTGAAGATCAAATCTTCTGTTCAGCTCTGGCCATTCCAAAAGGAACATTTGAAATTCCCCTGGTTCATTGAAAGTCCATCTTTTTCCCTGGAAGAGGACATTCAGCCTTGCTGGGTAGTTCATTCTTGGCTGCATTCTAAGCTCTTTTGCCTTCCAGTATATTGTATTCCAAGCCCCATGAGCTTCCAATGTAGTTGCTGCTAAGTCCTGTGTGATCCTGACTGCAGCTCCACGATATTTGAACTGTGTCCTTGTGGCTGCTTGTAATATTTTCTCTTTGACTTGGAAGTTCTGGAACTTAGCTATAATATTCCTAGGTGTTGGTTTTTTTGGGATCTCTTTCTTGGAGGGGATCAGTGGATTCTCTCCATTTCTATTTTGCCCTCTGCTTCTAGAATATCAGGGCAATTTTCCTGTAGTAATTCTTGGAAAATGATGTCAAGGCTCTTCTCCTGATCATGACTTTCAGGTATTCCAATAATTTTTAAATTATCTTTCTTAAGTCTGTTTTCTATATCAGTTGTTTTTTTCAATGAGATATTTCACATTTTCTTCTAATTTTTCATTTTTTTGGTTTTGAAGTATTGATTCCTGATTTCTGTTAAATTCATCAATCTCCCTGAATTCTATTCTTTGTCTGAAGGATTTGTTCTCCTCAGAGAGTTTTCTTATCTCTTTTTCCATCTGGCCAATTTTGCTTTTTAAAGCATTCTTCTTTTCCATAACTTTTTGAACTGTTTTATCTATTTGACCTAAGCTGGTTTTTAGCATGCTATTTTCTTCAGCATTTTTTTGGATTTCCTTGACTAAGCTGCTGACTTCAATTTCATGTTTTTCCTGCATCTCTCTCCTTTCTTTTCCCAGTTTTTCTTCCAACTCCCTCATTTGATTTTCAAAGTCGTTTTTGAGCTCTGTCATAACCTGAGCCCAATTTCTGTTTTTCTTGGAGTCTTTAGATGCAGGAGCTTGTGCTTCCTCATCTTCAGACTGAGTATTTGATCCTTCTTGGGCTCATTTGGAAAATATTTCTCAATAGTCTTCCTTTTGTTTCTCTGCTTGCTCGTTTTTCCAGCCTGGGCCTGGTTTGGGGTGCTTCCTGAGCTTTTGGGACACTCCCCACAAGGGTCTTAGTGTGTGAGGCTCTGTCCTCCCTCCTTGTCTGTAAATGACCATAAGTGCCCCCCTCTGCCACGGGGCCGAGGTGGGGGGGGGCCCTGCTGTTCTATGGGGGGCCTTAGACTGCGATCAGGATCTGAATGTGGTCAGAGCCCCAGAGTCCTGTTCCAGAGGTAGAGGACAGAGCTCTGCAGTCTCTCTTCACTCCCCTCCCTCAGCTCAATGGGCTCATGCCTTGGAGGCTCCTGCTTACTGACACCGCCTGCTTCTGTTTCCAGGTCTGGGCTGCCAAAAGACCAAGCTGCTTGCTGTGTGCCCTGAGGGCTGGGCTCCACATGCTCCCTCTGACAGAGTTCCCCTGCTTTTCCCCAACTTTGTGCCCAGTGCTCCCCGGGGAGACTCCCCTGCTGCTGTGAGCCCCGGCTCCCAGCGCCCTGGGGTTGCCTCTGGGAGGCTGAAGTTCTTTCGCTCTGGTGGGCTACCCGTCTGGCAGGTCACCCCTCTGACCCCGGGGAGCAGAGCCTTTCTGCTCTTTTCCAGGTTACCTTGAGTAGGAGAACTGCCTCACTGGGTCCCTTTGTGGGTTCTGTCTCTCGAAAGTTTAGTTAGAGTCCTTAGCTTATGACTTTTATCAGATTGCTCCTAAGACTGGATCCCTTCTTGTCGCCATCTTGGCTCCACCCCCCCCCCCAATATTTTTTAAAAGTAAAAAAAATATAGAAAAGAAATCTTATCTTTTGCTCATTTTTTATGAACAACTGGAATAAATTATAGTATTGTTTGATTTACAGTCAAATAATCTTCTCCTAAGTCCTGAGGAAATGGTGCAAAAATTACTTAAAATATTTCTCTTGTTATTTTATATAACAACTCATTTAACTCATTTATTCAACAAAATTCATTTTTTTTGTCATCAGGACTTTAGTCCTTTATGGAATCAGAGGGACCACAGTCCTGTTGTTGAAGGACAAATATCAGTCTATCCTCTCCTATAATATTAAGGAACTCCTTCTCCATTGTTCAGCTTAACCCTTTTCTCAAATCTAAATTCATCAAAATAATAAAAAAACAACCTTAGTGCATAACCTCTACCCCACCTACACCTGACTCCAGTCATATTCAGGTGGGTCACCCCTTGAGCTTCCCTCCCTGAATCCTCCCTGCACAGGAGATGGGCTAGACTTTCCATAAAAGTCTGACTGATCCTCTCCTCCATGATGAATTCACTTGGGTCTGAGTCTAGTCATATCTTGTGACTATTTTCTTTCCCTTTCCTCCTTTTTCTCTTTAAAATTGTCTTTGCTTTTGGTTTTTTATGAACTTTTAGTAAACTTTGCATAACTTGTTGATTAAAATTTAAGCCTCTTGAGTCAAAATGGTGGGTTTTTTACCCAAAGAACCCAAGCTTTCAGCCTCTCTTTCCCTGGGGTCATTTTCCTGTCATCTGTGTAAGAATGAATGGACAAAGAAGGATTTCTTAAGTACTTACTGCTTTAAGTCCTGGGAATACAAATTCAAAATGAGACAAGACTCTGCACTCCAGAAGTTTATGTCATTGTTTATATTTTTTCCCTGTCTACTTATTTCAGTTTTCATCAGTGCATGTGTTTTCCATGCTTTTCTGAATTCTTCATATTTATCTTTCAAAACAATAATATTCCATTAAAAATTGAATTTGGGGAAACAACCCTCATTGGGAAGTGATGTCTGGAAAGGGATGTTTTCATTTAGAAAGTCTCTAGTTTGTTGAATCTAAGTGAAGTTACTGTGAAATAGAAGAAACAGAGAAAAATATTATGCCAAATATAATTTCCTTGTGCTGGCCTTGCATATACTTTGAACATTTGATTTTAATCCCATTATTATCTAGATAAATAACTCCCATTGTGGGCTACTTGGAACTTATACACCAAAAACTATCATACTAGAAAGAGGATTGGTGCTCCCATCTCCTTTATTTTGACATTCAGATGAAAATACCTGATATTAGTGCCCCAAAAGTCTATCCCATCCAGTAGGGGTTACTAAGATGTAAATACCCAACTCATTCCCTAAACTCTCCCCAAAGGCTATCCCATCAAAGGGGGTACTGAGATATAAAGCCACTCAAATAATAGGCATTACCTCAACTTCTCACACTGGTGCCCCAAAGGCTATCCCACTGGAAATGGGAGAGGGGATAAATATCTCAATTTTTCCCTTATCCTTTTCCAATACATACATAAAAACCTTCTCCCCCTATATAAAAACCCTGTCCTTACCCTTGATGGATGCTGCTGTTATCCGCACAGTTCCAAGAATCTTGCATCTATCCCTAATTTCACTATATTACTCTCTCCTTGTTATGCTTACCTTCTGATGACTGCCAATGATAATTACAGCCCCACTGTAAAACCCTTGTAACTGACCTCATTTTTCTTCTTTGCTTTGCTGAGTTCCCTGGCTACTGCTTGTGGCCTTACAACTTATTTTACTTACTCTTTCTCTCTAGGTTTTGCTAGATTTGCTTAAGGGATCTAGCCTTAATTTCTGCTTAATTTATTAAATCATTTCCTTGTTTCTTCATTAATAGCCATAGTAATATGTTATAAACTTTGTCCCTATACTTTCTAATCAAGAGTTAGTATGTGGAATTTTTTCCTAGTTTACAAAGATCCTAGCACTCTTTCTTGCTTTTATCATTTGGACACATTTTTCAAAGTAGCTAAGAGAGAACTATTTTGTTTATGGTTCCAGGACTGCAAGGGAAGGTGGGGAAAGGATAATTTCTTCAAAGCCCGGGAAATGTTGAAATAACTTTATTCACTGCAAGTCAATACAGCAAAAACTACAAATGTTTTTTATAGGTGACTATAGTGTTATCTATAATTTTATATAAAGGAATATAATGTTGATTATAGACATGAACACTTTATTTGTGGTTACCTAGGAAGACCTTCTTGAATTTATTCATGAACATGACCCTTAAAAAGGGACAGTACAAATTGAATCTGGCAGGCAAGCAAGACTGGTGAATAATATGAGATATTACTGGTGTGTTTCTTAGGAGACTGTGTTTGTTAATGAAAGCAAGAAATGAGAAAATATTTTTAATTAAATGGGGGATTCCAGGAGAAGGAATCTGACCAAGAAGAGGTATTGGGTGGTTTTATGGAGATGAAATGACCATGGCAGTAATATTCTTTGGTCATAGGGAAGAGCCAGGGCACAAATGTGTAATATTACCAGGTTGTGATCTCAATCAGAGAGTCCAAGGAAATGAATGACAAGGACTGAAATCAATTCAAGATAAAGATTATGATTTCTTCAAAAGGGGTAGATTGTATGTTTTTAATTTTTATTGTAAATGTAAAAATGTAAAATTGTTATTCATTATAAATATTTAATTTATTACATATATACTGAAAATTTTAGTCTATTCATCATTAATATTTATTATTGCATTGTTAATTAATGAATTTTTATTTATTATAAATAAATTGTATTTAGTTAATCAGAAAGAAGTCAATCCTGAATCTAGGAAAACTCAGTTTTAACAGGATTTTGTCAATAAGGGGAGAATGTGACAGTGGGTAGTTTTGATTTTCTGAGATGAAGTGCTTTGGGAATTTTTCTATCAGGGACTTCTTCAGGTCAGTTACAAAAAGAAAAAAAGAGTCTTTTATTCTCATAGTGAATGGAAGCTGGCTTTGGGGCATACAATCTCCTGAGTCCCCAGGCTTGTTACTGTCTCATTCAACTTCCCAGCTCCTGGGGTTAGGGCTCAAGGTTTGGGATAGTGGTATTAATTATTTTATAGAAAGGAAGATAAAAACTGTCATGACTTATTTTTTTGTCCTGGGGATGCATTTGTACAACTATTAAACTCTGAAATTTACATTTATATATTCAAATAAATCATCATATTCTGAGGTTTTCCCTTAATTTTAAATCATTTTCTCTAGATTTCTCTAGATTCTCTAGATTTCTCATTTAACTTGCATTCTCCTTGGAATGCCAAAATTATGTAACTGGCCTACTACTACAAGAATGTGTGGTCTTAGTTGATTTTCTAGTAACAGAGGCAGACTTTCCTGAGATATATACATATTTCTTCTGAATTTCCTTGTGACAGATGACATACTTTAGGGAATTGGTTAACTGGATCTAAGCCTACAATCTGAAACTTAGAGAAAGAAAAGAATGAATTCTTTAGTAAGAAGCTAATTATGTTGGTAATGGTTATGGGAATCACAGTAGGAGATTTGGAGCTAATGTAGAGGCTGACTTTTGAATGTGGAATACTTGGATATGTAGAATATTAATGGAAATTGGGAGATCTCAGAAGAATATTGGAATTCAGGCAGAATTGGGGAATAACTGCTTATTCACTGTGATACTTCTGAAACAATATTGGGTATGAAAAAATATCAAAAAGATATGTATTCAATAATTAAATCAGTGGCTGGGTTAAATAACATCTGGGATCTCTACCAAGAGGTTTTGTACTAACAAAAGCTTATTGAATGAATTATGTCTTTCAATGTGAAGTTTAGAACTTTGAGTAGCCTTTTCAATTTACAGATGAGGACATCAAAGCAATACATAGTCACATGAAAAATTGCTCCAAATCATTACTGATTAGAGAAATGCAAATTAAAGTATCTCTGAGATACTTCTTCACACTTCTCAGACTGGCCAATATGACCAGAAAGGACAATGATCAATGTTGGAAGGGATGTGGGAAATCTGGGACACTAATGCATTGTTGGTGGAGCTGTGAACTCATCCAACCTTTCTGCAGAACAATTTGGAATTATGATCAAAAGGCAATAAAAATATGCATACCCTTTGATCCAGCAATACCACTACTGGTTCTATATCCCAAAGAGGTCATGAAAAAGGGTACAAAGATCATTTGTACACAAATATTCATAACAACTCTGTTTGTGGTGGCCAAGAATTAGAAAGTGAGGGGATGTCCATCAGTTGAGGAATGGTTGAACAAATTGTGTATATGTATGTGATAGAACACTGTTTTTCTATTAGAAACCAGGAGGGATGAGAATTCAGAGAAGCCTGGAAGGATTTGCATGCACTAATTCTGAGTTAGATGAGCAGAACTGGATGAACATTGTATAGCCTAACAGCAACATGAGGGTGATATCAATCTGAATGGACTTGCTCATTTCACCAGTGCAACAATCAGGCACAATTTTGGGGTATCTGTGATGGAGAATGTCATCTGTATCTAGAAAAAGAATTGTGAAGTTTGAACAAAGACTGAACTATTACCTTCAATTAAAAAAAAGTAGTTTAATAAACTATATAATTTTGCTATCTCTAATATTTTATTTTTTTCCCTCAAGATAGAGACCTTGTTTCACATTCAGATTGCCTTAGGCAAAATCTATCCAGAGTTCTTGGTATCACTATTCCATATTCTGAGTTCAGGACCAAGAGAATAGTACCAGATATTAATCTGGGGTCTTTCCATATGAGAACCTTGATTTCCTTATTAATACACTAACATCTTATTGAAATGCCTCACTGGTTATTCCAAATGACTTGAATGCTCTCCGCTCTCATCTTTGCTACTCAGCTTCCCTGGCTTCCTTCATGATTTATTTCTAATCTCATTTTCTTAAAATGGTCTTTCCTAGCCTCTTCCCCAGCCTCCATCATGCCCCTGCTAATGCCTTTATTCTGAGATTACCTTCTATTTTACACTAAATATTTACACACACACACATACACACACATAGATGGAGACACACACATACATATATAGAGAGAAATAGCTCATGTATCTTGACCTAATAAAAATTAAACTTACACGTGTCAAGCTCCAGAGGTTGCCCTAATAAGGAATGAATGGAAATTTGGCCAACTTGTGATAGCTCCCCACAGTTTGGTCTTAAGAAAGAACAAACAGAAATTAGCTTAACATCCATGTTTGTCAGATTCTTCTAAGCTCTGTGGCCAAATGCATATGCATGGGGGTCTGGCATGAACAAAGGAACCAGAATGACACTGGGACACATATTGATGAAGGACCATAAATATATTGGCAGCAGCCAATGAGTCACAGCATGCTAAATAGTTTCCTCTTCCCAGTCAAGACATATACCATCATCAGCAGAGATTCCATTGGGGAGAGCAAGAATGCATTATCTTACAGGATCTTTTCAGATGCAGACTTCTACAAAACAATGAGATTCTCTCCTCTTTCCAGGATGTTTGTGTGTCATCCTGAAACTGTTGATATAATGGAAGTTTAATAGTTGTTATCAAAAAGATAAGAAAGCCTCTTGTTTTCCAAGGAAGAAGATGACATCTTTATACTCAGATCTATAATTGTTATTAAAGGGAGAGAAGTAGACTCTGCCAGTATATGCACATATCTACATCAATTGATGCATCTATTTCTCTCTCCTAGGTGATCCCTAGGAGTTTGGCATTAATAAAGAGTTAAATTGAATGTAGTATTAACCTCCAGAGTTTGTCCTAAGAAGGTAAAAATACTAACTTCCAGAGTTCGGTCTCAAGAAAGAACAACAATTAGACTAACATACATGTTTATTGAATTTCTCTAAGCTTGCTGATTACATAGACCCATGTTGGGACTCAGCTAGAAAACTGGACCCCCCCCCCCCAATGGAGTTTTAGAAAGGAATTCTTACACAATTTCACTATCAGAAGGCAGTATTTGAAAAAGTTGCTGCTGTCTTGTCCATTAAAGGAACAGCCCCTTACTTGGGATAGAACAGAATATCCTATTAGGAAGAATGTCTAGGAAGACATGTGAGGAGGAATGTCCTTTTCCAATTCAGTTATATTAAGACCTCTCCAAAGTATGTGAATCTTTCCTCTCCAGGATGTCAGAGTCATCCAGTGACCATTGATACAGTGGGGAGATTCATATTTGTTATTGAAAAGAGAAAAGCAGACAAAATTTATATTTGTTTTTGGGTGATGTCAATCATCTCTATCTAGCTATCTGGTTTGAACATACTGTACTGTTTGTACATACTACAGTTGTTTCTTTGCTATCTCTTCTATTAGAATGTGAGCTCTTTGAGGGTAAGAACCATGTTTTTGCTTCTCTTTGTGTCCCACATACTTAAGCATAATCCTTGTCATGTAATAAGAACTTAGTTATTGTTGGTGGATCAAAGGAACTGAACCCAGTGGTATCACTCATATAAAAATAGGTTATATTGAAAAAGTAGGCTTCTGGTACATGAGTACTATGGAATATTTTTGTTCTATAAGAAACCACAAATGGTCAAACTCTAGATAAGTATGGAAAAAGTTACAGGATATGATGCTGAGCAAGAGAACAATGTACTCATTAACAACAACATTGTGAGATGATTAACCTTGATGGAAGCACCTCCTCTCAGCAGTTCAGAGAGCTAGGATGGAAATGTTATCCTCATACAGCAAAGGAAAACAAAATAAAACAAAATAAAACAAAAAACAAAAAACAACCCTTTGGAATCTGATGAACACTTTATGAAAATTATCTCTTATGTATCTCTTTAACGATTTAATAATTCAATTTAATTTAATAATTTTCTCAAGATATGCTAGAATTATTTTTCTCTCATGACAATTTAAGCTCCTTGTGAGTAGGGGTCGTTTTATGCTTTGTACTGGTAGGTACCTGCCACAGTAGATTCTTTATACTCATTGATTATTTAATATGCCAAAGCCAAATAAAGATGACCTATCTGACCCCTAAAACATTGACTTCCTTTATATTTTTCATTTTTATTGAGAAAACCTATTTTTTACCATGTTTATCTGTGTCATTCTGAATATATAGTCTAGTCCCTGAGCAAAGGTAATTCTGCATTGTATAATGCCTGTTGAATTGAGTGCAGAAAATAAATGCTAAATAATATATTAAATAGGACCTGGTAATCATGTGTTATTCATTTGAATAGCAGAATTTTAGTCCTGAAAAGGATCTATAGATATTACATAGCTTATGCTCTTTCTTATAGATAGCTAAATGTCTAAACTATTTAGAAAAAATAAATCCCTCCATATTTTAAAACAAATTCACTTCCCTAGGGTCATAGTGCAAGAACTTGGTAAAAAATATGAAAATTGTCTTGCCCAGATATGTTGTTTGATTCTTAATAATTTTCACTTCTATTCCTACTTGCCATGAATTGCTGAATTAATCATGCTGAGTGATAAAGCTTTTATCATTTTTAAATCCAGAATGCTTATTCAGATAAGAAAAGAGACATCTTCTAATGTAGCAACAAGATGCCCAATTTATTGTTTTGACTATGTTATTTTTGTGATAAAAAGGAATGAATAGCAATTAAGATTGCTTTAGTATTTCATATTTGTGAAGCTGTTTATAATTGCTTATTAATACTTGGAAGGACATAATGCCTCCCTCTGAGGTGAGTATTTTCATTATTTGAGAGACTTGTGAGGAAGGTTAATAAAATTACTTCCTTCAGGATACAATCCTAGAATATAGAAAAAGTGAATAAAATCTCTAAATCATATAATTAAGTTTGAATTTCTTTCTCTCAGTCTGCTGGTCAATTCTTATTTTCTGAAGAGCAGTTACATATAGGGGAAATACTGAGGGTCCAATGAGATAACATATATAAAGCATGTTGCAAATATTAAGGAATTATATCATTTGTAGTTATTATTGAGCATTATATATATTTTTTAATTTTATTTAAGGCAATGGGATTAAGTGACCTGCCCAAGGTCACACAGCTTTGAACTCAGGTCCTCCTGACTCCAGGGCTAGTGCTCTATCCACTATGCCATCTAATTGCCTGAGCATTATACTTCTGGCAAAATTTCTGAAGGTAGAGAATGAAGTGTTTGGAGTGATGGGGGTGTGGCTGCTTAAGGTTATCCAGACTTTCCTTTCATGGAGGATGGAGGTGAGAAGAAAGAGTAGAAGAGAGCTAACATTTTTTTCACATATACTACAGTGATGTTAAATTCCATGTACATCTTCACCAAGCAGGTTAGAAAAGTTAATCATGTATCTGGAGGTTTGAATAAGTTAGTCATAACGTAGTTACAATCCCCACATTTGTTCTGAACTTATTTGTCACTGGACAAGTCCTCTCCTTTTAATGTTCAGTCACCAAGTGAATTCCTCCTGTTGGGATAAACTGTACTTAGACAAAGACCATTGCTGACTGACTCAAACATTTAATAGAGAAGAGGTGACCAATAGGGAATTTGACTTTTTTCCTCTGATCCATATGTATAGGAAAAGGAAAATTACACTTGCCAATCCTTAGAAAAGACAGTATTCCCTTGGATATACATAACAATGTCTATGAAACTAGATATAAAAAATAAAAAATTAAGAAACCATCTAATTCAACTTAGATAACCTATGGGTATTTGAGCTAAAACCTCCTATCTTTTCCTAACCTCGCTATTTCTGTTGAGAGCAGTAGCATTCTTTGAGGCACCTAGGTTCACAACTAGGAAGTCATCCTTAATTTTTCCTTCTTTCTTATCTTCAATATTGAATCAGTCACCAATAGTTTTTGGTTTTTATCTTCATGGCAGCTCTCAAGTATCCATTTTCTGCCTTCACTGACACAGTCACTATTCTAATTTAGGTTCTTGTCACCTCTCACCTAGGCTACTGAAGTAATCTAATTGATCTTCCAATTTCCAGGTTTTTCCTTCTATTTCCAATTTCTGCCCTTTCTAATCCATTTTCCACATAGCTACCAAATTGATATTCTCAAAAAAATAGGTTTGGCCATGTCCCTTTCCTGCTCAAAAGACATCAGTTATTCCCTTTTGTCTTTAAGATAAAATACAAGCTTCTGTTCAGCATTGAGAACCTTCCAATTTCAACACCAAAATGTATTTCCAGACTGACTGCTCATTTGTTCCCCTTCATTCATTTTACTTTTCAGTATCTTGTCCACCTGCTTTTTCCTACATACAACAATCTTTTGCCTTTGCCCAGCATTCTGGTTGTTCCAAAACAAGATATTACATCATTGAACTCCAGGAATTCTCTCTGGTTGTCCCTCAGGCCAGGAGTGCTCTCCTCTGCTTTAGATACTAACCTCCCTGGCTTCCTTTAAGGTCCAACTAAAATCCCACTTTAGATATAAAGCCTTACCTAACCCTTTTAATTTTTGTGCTTTCTCTTTAATAATTATTTCCTATTTATGCTAGAGAGAGAGAGAGAGAGAGAGAGAGAGAGAGAGAGATTTGCATGTTGTCTTTTCTATTTAACTGTAAGCCCCTCAAGAGCAGTGAATTTCTTTTACCGCTTCACTGCTTCTTTATATTCTTTTTTATATCCAGTGCATAGCAGTATCTGAAACATATTAGGCACTTTGTTTACTGATTACACAAATGACTGTAAAGCTTTTCCTCCTCACTTCTACTTATTAGTACCTCTAACTTTATCTACCTTTAAAAGGGTCCTTTTTGATTTCTCCAGACTGAGTGTGTCCCTTCAAAATTGCTTTGTATTCATTTTACACACACAGAATGTCCCGGAAGGTTCAGTGCAATTTGAAGGTTATGAAACTTAAAATCTATTTGTCTCTGAATGTATTTTCTTTCATCGGGATATAAGCTCCTTTAAGGGAAGAGTTGTTTCACTTATTTTATCTTTGTATCACTACTACCTAGTTTGATAAATGACGCATAGTAGGTGTAGCAAAATTGAATTGAATAAAAAAATTTAAAACAGGAATCTCATCTAGTATATGGGTGTGTGTGTGTGTGTGTGTGTGTGTGTGTGTGTGTGTGTGTGTATACACAAAAATACTTCCAGGTGCTTAGCTCATCAGCAGGAGCTATACAGGCAAACTCATTTTTATAAATATCCCCTCCCAAACTAGACTAAAGGTAGCTATTTTGGGAATTCTTGAAGAGAGTTACCCAAGCTGAAAATCTGGCACATCATTCATTTATTCCCCAATAGCACACTTCATAATTTCTGCTGTTTTTAATTGCTGAGTTGAATTGATTAGAGTTTCTAATGCTTGAACAGGTTATTGACATGCAAACATCAGGTAGGAGGATGAGGAATAGGTCATGGTTTGTTATGTTTTTTATACTTGACATCTCCTTAATTCAGCTATATAATTGCCACAGAATGCCTTAGGGACACTACTTCTACAAATTGCTATGTATATCAATTACTACCAATTTATCAAGCATATTTTTAATGCCTCCAAAAGCACAAGAAAATAAAATTTCAAGGAGTAGAGCATAATCTGCACTAGCAGATTAAAAAACAATCCAATTTTATTTTTTTCTTTTATATTTTGATTCATCTATTATTTCAGTTTATGTAATTCTTGTCCATTTCTTTTGATAAATCTGTCACAAAAAGTCCACTTCACATGCTAGGGACCTTTCTTTAGATTTCTTGTTGTTATTTCTTCTTCATTTTCCAAGAGGATCAGTGATATTATGGGATGATATCTTGACTTGCTTATGAAATGGATTTAAATGAGGCAAATTCACACAAAGTCATCTCTAGTCTGAAGTCAATATCAATTTTTTGAGCTATTGTTTATTCATTATTCACTCTACACCCCATTTCCTAGCCATAGATTTTTAATGATATCTTTTATATAACTTATACCATGTAGTTTTACATTGGTAATATGTTGTATGCTATTCATCCTACCATGTACCTCTCCATTGCCTTTTGGGTAATTCATATATTTAATTCTTTGTCGACTGGTTTTCCATAGCTCAGTCAGAAAACATCATTGGGAGAATATGTTTTAAAGAAAGATAAGATAAATGCCCCAAATCATTGCTGATTGGAGAAATACAAATTAAAACAACAATGAACTATCACCTCATATCTATCAGATTGGTCAAGATGAGAAAAAAGGGAAAATGATCAAAGTTGGAGAGGTTGTGGGAGGATTGGAACTTTGATGCATTGTTGATGGAGTTGTAAATGAATTCAACCTTTATGGAGTGCGATATGGAACTATGCTCAAAGAGCATAAAACTGTTCATATTATGTGACCCATCAATTCCAATGCTGGTCTATATCCAGAAGAAATTATTTTTAAAAAAAGAGAAAAGTCCCTCATGTTCCAAAATATTCATGGCAGCTCTTTTTTGTAGTGGCAAAGAATTGGAAATTGAAGGGATGTCCATCAATTGGGGAATGGCTAAACAAGTTATGGTAAATGAAAACTATGGAATACCATTGTTCTAAAGGAAACCACAAATGGTCAGACTCTAAAGAAGCATGGAATGACTTACAGGATTTAATGCAGTGCAAAGGGGAGCAGAACCAAGAGAACAATGTATACCTTAAGGACATTGTGAGATGAACATCCTTGAGAGAAGCAGCTTCTTTCAGCAGTTCAGAGGTAGGACAACTATATTAGACTGACTATGTTATCTCCATCCAGAGGAAGAAAAGCAAAACAAACAAACAAACAAACAAACAAAAAAAACAAAGCACACACACACACACACAATCCCTTCAGAATCTGATAAACACTTTATAAAAAATTATCTCTTATGTATCTATTTCCCTTTATCCTAATTCCTCATAATGAAGATAACTAATCTGTAAACATGTCTATCGAAAGTATGAACATACAATGCTAACATGAGTATTCGCCTCTGAGGGGAGGGGGATGGGAAGGAAGGGTAGAAGATATTTTGTAACTTAAAACTATACATGTGCATATGAATGACAAAAAATAAAAAAAGAAAGATACTATATAGTTTCAGAGAAAATATTGCTTTCATTAAAATAACAATGTCACTCAAAGATAATTTATACATTTCTATTTAATCTAGGCCCCAATTCATTTTCCATTCCCATTCTCTCTCTACCCTAACCTAAGAATGATCTTTTGATGATTTTTTTAGTTCTTTAAATTCAATTTTTTTTAGGTTTTTGAAAGGCAAATGGGGTTAAGTGGCTTGCCCAAGGCCACACAGCTAGGTAATTATTAAGTGTCTGAGACCTGATTTGAACCTAGGTACTCCTGACTGCAGGGCTGGTGCTTTTATCCACTGTGCCACCTAGCCGCCCCCTAAATTCATTTTTTTTATAAGATAGCAAGAAACGAATGTTATATTTTCCAAATTGCTTTAGTAAAATATGTTGATATGAGTTTAAATCACCCAACCATTTTTCTGTGTTTCTCTTTTCTGTTGACCTTTCTCTTTGTCTCAGAGACTCCATGTTAATATCATCATTCACATGTCTAAGCATAACTGCAGACATTTATATGTGCCAGATAGCCCTTTCTGTGGCTGTCCAGTTCAAGTCCTATGTTAGGAAATGGTGTGTCAGGGAATGAAAAAAAAATAACATGACATTAAGAAAGGGAATTTTTTCCCCTAAAAAAAATAAATGTTTTATTTGCAATGAGTCACAGTGATAGAGGGTATATCTGAGCTGGCTTCAGAGTCAGGAGGCCTAGGGTTCAAGAACTGCCTCTGACATACACTGACTGGGTGAGTTGGATAGGTTCCTTAATCTCTAAGTGTCCTTGGCAACTTTCTAAGATGTTTATTACACATCAGGAAAGAGTTTTCTTACTTGAAGCTTCCTATATGGATGGAGTCATAAATCCAATTCCTTCACCTACAAGAAACAACCTTAGAACCAATTCAAACAGTTTTATTTGCTTAATGACTATTTACATTTTGCATTAGTTTCAATGCATATAAAATCTTTTTTCAGCTTTTCCTCAAACTAAGTATATATGTCTTTAAGATTCCAATGTGCATTTTACTTGGTGTACTAACAACCTCAGGATTCTTTCCTATGCTGAAAGTATTTGTTGGTTAGATTTTTAAAAATATACTATTATATATAATATATTATTATATATTATAATTACTGTTATATATTAATTTTGATATATAATAATTTTCTATATGGAGTCAGAAGACCTGAGACTCAGTCCTTGTTCCATTTCTTTTTGACTACTATTTAGACAAGTAGCTTCATGTTTTTAAAGTGTTTTCAGTAAAATGAGGAGATTGACAGAAGCAATCTTTATTCTAAAACATCTTTTGATTATTCATAATATAAAGGGTGCATTGTATTAGCTCTTCTACTTTTAAATAGCCCCAGAATTCCTCTTGGTTTTTTCAAGTAAAGATAAGCAGGATCCTTAAAGAAAAGCTCAATTCTGCATGAAAGCCTTACTTTCATTTATATGCTTTATAAGGCACAAGGGGCACATTACTTACCTTTTACCTAACCATTGATGAGAGATGATATAGAAATGGAGATTGCATTTTGATGATCTTGATTTAGTTTCTCTCTATATATTGGAACCCAGCAGTTCCTATTGAATTCATGGTCTCAGCAGAAATATATCCTTAGGAAATTTTCCTCAAGGAAAAGTCAATAGACCCTAGTTTTACTCATTATGTCATCATGCCCCTTGAAGACCTTTCAAGGGCATAATTATATAATTGCTAATTACTCAGAATATATATATATATATATATATATATATATATATATATATATATATATATGAAATGAAATCTATGAGCTAGGAATGGTAGTAGGCAGGAGTGGGACAGAGGAGTTGAAATTTATAGACAGTCAACAAAGCTGAAGATGACAGGAAGGAGACACTGCAGAGGACTGAAACAGTGAGCAATTTTTTAGCAACTGTGGTGTAGAACACGAACAGACAGTTTGACTGAATTTTGTACTTTTCAACTAGGTATGCCATCAGTCAGTAGTAAAGAAACCAGCAAATGCGGTATGAAGACAATATAAGAATGATTGTACCAGATGTTCATGACTGAGTCAGCCCTGCTCATTTGTCTAGAATTAGCAAGAACATGATACATCTTTCATTTTAAACTTTTTAAATTAATTTCTTGGTTAAATTTGTGTAATAAGGTATAACTATAGATTTGTGGTTCATTTTTAAAAGTACATTCCTTTTTATATTATGTCTTTAAGCCATTTTCAAAAGATATAAATGGTATTTCTACTGAGGCCAAGTTTTACATTTGCAATTACTCTATCCTATGTTCTGGTTTGGGGGTAGTGGAGTCATTTATTAATCATGTCTATTCCTCTTTTTCCTCCAATGAAAAACATATCATATTGTTGGAAATCATGATGTATCACTGTAATAACTGAAGTTGAAGTAAAATGTATAGCCCATTACAGCAGTAACAGTCCAGAGGGATAATTCAGTACTGATGTAATAAATAATAGGAGATTGTTTCTGTTCTTTCTTATATTGAATGCTAAAGTCTACTCTCTGGAGCTGGGCTTACAGCCTTGTTTATCTTCCTCTCCACCTTGCCATTCAATTCACTATGTAATGGCTGTGTAATACAATAAGAAGCTAAAATAAATCTTCCACTGTACAATGCCATATTATTACCTAGCTTTTAGAAAGGAGAATATTGAATAGGAAGAGGATATTAAATATGAAGTAAGACTTTTATATGAGACAATGATGAGTATTTCTTTATTTTTGATTATTATAAAAATCTGTATGGATTATATCCTTAACAGAGTGATTTACATCTATGACTCACTTTTCTGAGTTTTTATCTCTCCCAACTCCTCTTACTCATTCAAAGATTCCTTTCCTTTTTTTTAAGGACAGAAATAGCATATTTCTATACTAATCAGTTATACTCAGAAAATTGGAAATAGGAAACACAACAAGCTCACTCTTACTGTGTGTTGCATGTACTAGAGAAGAAAACTTAGGCATTTTTATATGTGTGCATTTACACACATGCATATGTACATAATAAGCACACACTTGCATTTTAATCCCCTTTGGAGCTATCTGTGAGCCTGTATTTTTTATATGTATGTCAGTTGGAAAAGGGACTGAATGGAAGTTTATCTAAATGGTCTAAGATAAGTGGTCTTCTACATCCTAGAATGATTAGGTGATGCAATTCCATAAACTCTTCACATCTTCTGTCTGTCCAGTTGAAAGACAGAGCAGCAAGTCCCTGTGAATCCATTCACTGAGGTGAAAAAGATGAATCCATTAATTATTAAATAAAATGAATAACACCAATAGGAAACAAGATTTCAGACTTTGAAGTTGAATGGTAGGAAAAGAATGGAAACAGGGTATAGTTACACTGATAGCTGTGTTGTTTTAGGATGCCAAATTACCCAAATCAAGGCATTTTAGATTAGAAGAAAAATATTATTAGTAAAGCGTTCTCTTATTTTTTGTTTGTTTGTTGCAAGGCAATAGGATTAAGTAGCTTTCCCAAGGTCACATAGATAGGTAATTAATAAGTATCTGAGTTCAGATTTGAACTCAGGTCTTCTAGACTCCAGATTTGGTGCTTGATTCACTGCATCACCTACCGCCCCAAAGCTTTCTCTTATTAAGGGATGATTTACCATCTTATAACTACAAATACACACCGGTTTTAATTTTGCTGTCTCTTTTCTACTTCTATCTTTCTAAAATTCAAGTATATTCTTCCTTTCTTTTTCAAAGTTTTGGTACTATTAATATAACAGTCAAAAATATTCAGTCTATCTGGTTTTTCCTAGTGGACAAAACTGATCATGTTCCCCTCAATAAATGTATTATTGTCTATGAAATTTATTCTTATATCTCAGACCAACACCTGACATTTTGGCCTTAATCCATTCTAGTTTCCTTAACAATACCCTTTCTTGCTGTAAGACTTGACTTGTGAATGATTTTTATTTTCATTCTGTACTTTTCCCTTCTATTCATGGACTTGTATTAGTCTCTTATACCTAGAATCTACAGCATTCTTATCTTCATATGTTTAATTCTTTTGTTCTTTAAAGACCCAATCCACATATCACCTTCTCCAAGATTTCCTGATCTCTTTCCTCAGACATTTATAGAGCACTTTTCCCTTCCATAGTTTCATTACATTCTATCTTTTTTTTAAGGATTTTGCAAGGCAAAGTGGCTTGCCAAGGCCACACAGCTAGGCAATTATTAAGTGTCTGAGGCTGGATTGGAACTTAGGTACTCCTCACTCCAGGGCTGGTGCTCTATCCACTGCGCTACCTAGCTGCCTCAAGGTTAGCATTTTCTATATGACTTTTGGGGAATTGTCTTGGATCATTGTATCAAGAAGAGCTAAATTTATTATAGTTTATTGTAGCGCAGTGTTGATGTTACTCTGTACAATTTTTTGATTTCTCCTGGTTCTGCTCACTTTACTCAGTATCAGTTCATATAAGTATTTCCAAGTTTTTCTGAAATTAGTCTTCTTGTCATTTCTTATAGAAAATATTATATATTATATTTTTTCTTATGGAATAATAGTATTCCATTATACTCATAACACAGATTTTTCAGCCATTCCTCAAATGATGGGCATGCCCTCAATTTCCAATCTTTGCCACCATAAAATGAGTTGCTATCAATATTTTTGTACATGTGGGTAGTTTTCCCTTTTTTATGATCTTTTTGGAATAATACACTTGTATTGGCATATTACTGGATCAAATAGTATGTATACTTTTATAGCCCATTGGGCATAGTTTCAATTTTCTCTCCAGAGTGGTTGGATCAATTCACAATTCCACAAACAATGCATTAGGATTCTAATTTTCCCACCTCTTATCCATATTTATCATTTTCTTTTTCTAACATATTAGTCAATCTGATAGGTTGAGGTGGTACTTCAGTTATTTTAATTTGCATTTTTATCAATAGTGATCTAGAGAATTCTTTCATATGACTTTAGATAACTTTAATTCTTTCATCTGAAAACTGCCTGTTCATATTCTTTGACAATTTATGAATTGGGGAAAGATGTCAACTCTGATGGACTGACCACCTTGTTTGAATGCCAATTGTACATTTGTCTAAAAGATCAATTTATAGAGAACTCAAACAAGGTAAGTGTTCACATGGGGGTTAGAAGAAGCCATAAAAGGCCACTCTCAAGAACTCTGGAATCAATTGTGAGAAATGGGAGACACTGGCACTGACCAGCATGATATGCCCACATCAAAGATGTTGCTATGAGCAATGCAGAAGCAATATCTGAAAAGGAACATGGAATGAGCAAGTTTAGAGAAATCTCCTCTCCAAATGGTCATGTCTTAGATTCATTCCCAACCTGTGCTAGAGCCTTCCAAGCTTATAGCAATCTGATTAACCATAGTTGGACACACTATTCCTTGACCTCCAACATAGAAATGTCATTTTGATTCTTTCTGAGCACAAAGGAAACCAATCTGGTGCACCCAATGAATCAAAAATCACGTTTATGGTGATTAATTTCCTGTCAGGTAGTTAACCAACTTCTCCCTGCAAATTTCCAATGATAAGAGATTTACTCTCATTTGATGTAAACATTTGATGCAAGGGAGAAGACAAAAAAAATGCTACCTTGAAGGATCTCAAAGTATACACTATACATGCATAAATATGTACTCTTGTTTAGATATCACTCCAGAGATTATTATTTGATTGCTGAGCATTGCATTTGCGTTCATTAGATGCTAAATGGGGAGGTATGTGTTGATCTAAGGTGTTTTCCAGTATCATGGAATATAGCCAACATAAAGCTCACAAAAACTTACTATTACCTATTGATAAAGAGGTTTACCAACTGCTCCTATTTGTAGATGTCATTCTTCTAATTATTTTGAATTCTGGATTTTCCCACCCCCAAAATATTCTCAATAGAACCTGAAAGCTTGGGGCGGCTAGGTTGCACAGTGGGTGAGCACCGGCCCTGGAGTCAGGAGTAGCTGAGTTCTATCGGGCTTCAGACACTTAATAATTACCTAGCTGTGTGGCCTTGGGCAAGCCACTTAATCCCATTGCCTTGCAAAAAAAAAAAAAAAAAACCTGAAGCCTTATTAAATAGCTAGACTTATTTTAATGACCTCAGTTCTATAGGTTATCTCTTTTTGTTCTTTGGGGTAGAGTTCCCTGGATAGCATTTGATCTAAAATATTTTGAGTCATCTTGTTTATAATAATATTCCATTCCATAAGTGCTCATTCAAAAGTATTGATTAATACACTGGGCTTTTTTTAGGTTTTTGCAAGGCAAATGGGGTTTGGTGTCTGGTGTCTTAACATATAATTTTGGTCTTAGGTAATATTCAACATAAAGTTGTTTATCCTTGGCAGTCACTCTTGAGCTTTACCTCAATTTCATTTCTTTTTGCAACCTTTGCTCAAAGTTCAGTTATATTTACTAAAGTGTCACATTCAGTTCTGTCATCTCAGAACAACAATCCATGTTTTTGACCATTTTCTTTTTCCTCAGTTTCATCAAAACTTTAATAAACTGTCTAGAGGAAAATCAAATGAATTCATATGAAGTGTATCAATTGCTGATAATAATAACAAAACACTTCCTAAATTGTTTTTCTTTTCAAGAATTTTTCCTCCAAATACATGTAAAATAATTTTTAACATTGATTTTTAAGACTTTTAAGTTTCAACTTCTTTCCTTTTCTCCTTCCCCAATACCCACTCCTATCAAGAAAGCAAACAATTTGAGATAGACTCTACACCTATAGTCAAGCAAAATATTTCCAATATAGTCATATTGTGAAAGGAAATATAGACCAAAAAATAAAACCCCTCAAAAAGTAAAGCAAAGAAGTTATGCTTAGGGGGTGGCTAGGTGGCACAGTGGATAGACCACCGGCCCTGGAGTCAGTACCACCTGACACTTAATAATTACCTAGCTGTGTGGCCTTGGGCAAGCCACTTAACCCCATTTGCCTTGCCAAAAAACTCTAAAAAAGAAGTTATGCTTCTGTATTCAGACACTATCAGTTCTTTCTCTGGTTATATCTGGCATTTTTCATCATAAGACTTTTGGAGTTTTCTTGGATCATTGTATTGAAGAAAATATGTCATTCACAAATGATCATTTTACTATTACTCATATATAGTACATTTTACTTTGCATCAACTCAAGTCTTTCCAGGTTTTTCCAAGAACATCTTAAATCAGAATAGTATTCAATCATAATCACATACCTCAATTTGTTCAACCATTCCTAAGTTGATGGATATTCCCCTCAATTTCTTATACTTCACCACAAGAAAAGAGTTGTTATAAATATTTCTGTATATATATAGATCCTTTTCCTCTTTTGCTTTTTGCCTCTGTTGAAATACAGACCTAGTATGTCTATCTTTTCCCCTGAAAGAATGTAATTTTGTTATGCAGTCGATTCTTTGATGTCATAATAGTTCTTTTTCCTACCAGAGTATCATATTCTAAGCCCTCTAGTCCTTTAATGTTGAAACTACTATATCTTGTGTTACCTTGACTGTGGTACCACAATACTTGAATTGTTACTTTCTGGATGCTGGAAATATTTTCTTTTCCAACTGGAAGCTCTAGAATTTGGCTATGACATTCCTTGGAGTTTTCATTTGAGCAACTCTTTTAGGTGGTTATGGATTCTTTCAATTTATATTTTACTCTCTGGTTCTAGGATAATAGGGCAATTTTTCTTGATAATTTCTTTTTTTTTCTTTTTTTCTTTTTTGCAAGGTAATGGGGTTTAAGTGATTTGACAAAAATCACACAACTAGGTAATTATTAAGTATCTGAGGCCAAATTTGGACTCAGGTCCTCCTGATTCCATGGTTAGTGTTCTATCCACTGTACCACCTTGCTACCCCTGATAATTTCTTGAAAGATGATGGCAAGGCTCTTTGGGGGGGTATGACTTTCAGGTAGCCAATAATTTTAAAATTATGTTTCCTAGATTTAATTCCCAGCTTAGTTGTTTTTCCAATGAAATACTTCACAGTGTCTTCTATTTTTCCATTCTTTTAGCTTTGCTTTAACATTTCTTCATTTCTCATAGAATCATTAGCTACCATTTTTTCAATTCTAGTTTGTAAGGAATTATTTTCTTCAGTGAGCTTTTGCACCTCATTTTTCATTTGTTCAATTCTATTTTTTTAAAGCATTTCTCTTATTGGCTTTTTTTTGTACCTCTTTTCTCATTTGGCTTAGTATGTTATGTTTTTAAGGTGTTACTTTCAGCAGCATTTTCTTGTGTTTGTCTACTAAGGAGTCTTTTTTCCATGATTTTTTTGCATCACTGTTATTTCTTTTCCCAATTTTTCCTTTATCTCCTTTACAAGATTTTAAAAATCCTTTTTGAGCTCTTCTATTCCCTGAGACCAATTCATATTTTTTCTTGGAGAATTTGGATATAGGATCTTTAATTTTATCTCTTTTGAGTATATTTTGATCTTCCTTGTCACATAGTAACATTTCATGGTTAGAGGTTTTTTTTTTCCTGTTTGCTCATTTTCCCAATTTATTACTCAATTTTTAATTGTACTAAAATATGGCTCTACTCCCAGAGTGGAGAGTGCACTCTCTCAAAGTTCTGGGGTTTTGTGTATTTCTTTCTAGAGATACTTCTATCTGAAAATTTTCAGTTTTTAAATGATGTGATCTAAGGAATGGTGTGTTTACTACTCTCTTGGCCTGTGCTCTGGTCTGTTGAATGACCACAAACACTTTTCTACCCTGGAACTGTGAGGAGCATCTGTGAGGAGCATCCCTCTAGTGTGCTACTGCTCCTGCATTCCCTGGAATTGTGACCCAGGACTGCACCTGGATCTTAGTATGGGCAAAAGCAACAGAATCCTACTTCAGGACTAGCAAAGAGATCCCTGTAATTTCCTTTTGAAAAGTTGTTTGACCATCCTGGATTGCTGAGGCCAGGTATGTGGTGTGTGGCCTGCAATGGACTGTGCTGGAGTGTGCTCCTCTCTGGACTAGTGCAGTAGACCTGTCCTAAGGTGCCTTAGTCTGGAAAATTGTTTAACTGTCTTTTTGTGAGTTCTGCTGCTCTAGTTTGGAGTTTGGGGGAGAACTCAGGTGAGTCTCTAACTGCCATCTTGGCTCAGCCTTAAAATTCATTTCTGGAGAATGTGATTGGGAGTTCAAAGAGGGGATCTCTCTCTCTCTCTCTCTCTCTCTCTCTCTCTCTCTCTCTCTCTTTGCCTAAAACATAAAAGATGTAATTAAATGTGTATCAAAAGATAGTTTTTTACAATTTGGCATAAAAATCAGCTTACTTTTTCCTCTGATTTCTCTGTCATTTATTTTGTTTTTGTTTTGTTTGTTTAACCATTTCAGTTGTGCCTGATTCTTCAAGACTGCATTTGGGATTTTCTTGGCAAAGATACTAGAGAGATTTGACACTTCCTTCTCAGAATTAGATAAATATAGCCATAAAATTAACAAAAAAAGAAGTCAAGGAAGTGAACAGAATTTTAGAAAAAAGTAGATATGATAGAACTCTGGAGAAAGCTGAACGGGAATAGAAAGGAATATTCCTTTTACTCATTCCCCCAAAATTGACCATTAGGGCATATAAACCTCACAATCAAATTCATTACCAAGATTACTAGAACTGCTCAGGTGGGATTCATACCAGATATGCAAGGATATTTCAATATTAGGAAAATAATCAGCATAATTGACCATATAGATAACAAAATCAAAATTATTTCAGTAGATGATGAAAAAACCTTTGAAAAAAATATAGTACCCATTCCTATTAGAAACATGTAAGAGCATATGAATAAATGGAATTTTCTTTAAAATGATAAACAGTAGGGGCAGCTAGGCAGTACAATGGATAGAGCCTCAGCCTTGGATTCAGAAATGCCTGAGTTCAAATCCGGCCTCAGACACTTAATAATAACACACTAGCTGTGTGACCTTGGGCAAGTCACTTAACCCCATTACCTTAAATAAATAAAAAGTTTTAAAAAATGATAAACAGTATCTATCTAAAACTATCAGCAAGCATTATATGTGATGGAGACAAACTATAAGCATTCCCAATAAGAATCAGGGGTGAAAAAAGGATGTCTGTTATCATGACTATTACTTAATATTATATTAGAAATATTATCTTTAGCAGTAAGAGAAAAAAGAAATTGAAGAAATTTGAATACACAAAAAGGAAACATAATTCTCATTCTTTGCATGTGATATGATCATATACTAGTATTCTAGAAAATCAACTAAAATCACCTGAAAGAATTAATAAATTTTTTAGCAGGTTATAAAATATACTCACATAAATCATCAGTATTTCTATATTACCAATTTCTATATTAACAATAAAACCCAGAAATAAAGACTATAAAGAGATAGAAATAAAAATTCCATTCAAAATAATTATAGACAACATAAAATATTTTGGAGTCTACCTGTTGAGACAAGCCCAGGAGCCATATGAATACAATTACAAAACACTTTTCACACAAATAATATCAGAGTTAAACTATGGGAAAAGTATCAATTACTCATGGGTAGGTCAAGTTAATATAATAAAAAATGACAATTCTCTCTATATCAACTATTTATTCAGTACAATACCAATCAAACTATCAAAAGATTATTTCTTAGAACTAGAAAAAAATGAAAAATTTATCTGAAAGAACAAAAGATGAATAATATCAAAGAAAATAATGAAAAAATGCAAAAGAAGGTAGTCTAGCTGTACCTGATCTAAAATTATATTATAAAGTTGCAGTTACCAACATTATTTGGTTCTTGTTAAGAACTAAAGTAATGGGTCACTGGAATAGATTAGATCCCAAAGACAGTAATCAATAACCATAATAATCTACTGTTAGATAAACTCGAAGACTCCAACTTCTGGGATAAGAACTCTGTATTTGACAAAAACTGCTGGGAAAAGTGGAAAATAATATGTCAGAAACTAGACATAAAACAGCATCTCATACCCTATAACTAAAATAAGGTCAAAATGGGTATGTGATTTAGACAAAGAGTGATACCATTAGTCAATTAAAATAGCAGAAAGTCATTTACTTGTCAGATCTACAGAAAGGAGAAAATTTATGTCCAAATGAGATAGAGAACATTTTGAAATGCAAAAGTAGATAATTTTGTTCACTATTAAATTGAAATGTTTTGAATGATCAAAACCAATATAAGGAAAGCAGAAAATTGGGAGATAATTTTTGCAGCCAATGTTTCTGATAAAGGCCCTAGTTCTAAAATATATAGGGAACAGAGTCAAATTGATAAGAATATGTCATTCCCCATCTGATACATGGTCAAATTATATGAACAGGCAGTTTTCAGATGAAGAAATCAAAGCAATCTGTAATTGTATAAAAATATTCTGTAACTCTTAATTAGAGAAATACAAATTAACACAGCTCTAAGGTTCCATCTTATACCTAGTAGATTGGCTAATGTGACAGAAGAAAACAATGATAAATGTTGGAGGGGATGTGGAAAACTTGGACACTAATGCACTGTTGGTGTGGGGAACTGATCCAACCCTTCTGGAGAGCAATTTGGATCTATGCCCAAAGGGCTATAAAACTGTGCATACTCTTTGATCCAGCAAAATCACTAAGAGGTCTACATTCGAAAGAAATCATAAAAATAGGTAAAGACTTACACGTTCAAGAATATTCATAGCAGTCCATCAATTGGGAATGGCTGAATAAGTTGTGGTATATAAATGTAATGGAATATTATTGTTCTATAACAAATGATGAGCAGGCAGATTTCAGAAAAACCTGGCAGCACTTAAATGAATTGATGCTGAGTGAAGTGAACAGAACCAGGAGAATATTGTGCACACTAACAGCAGCATTGTGTGATAATCAGCTGTGATAGACTTAGTTTTTCTCAGCAATATACTGATCAAACACAGTTCCAAAAACTTGTGGTGGAAAATGTCATCCATGTCCAGAGAAAGAAGCATGGAATCTGAATGCAGATCAAAGCATACTATTTTCATTTAAAATTTTTTTCTTCTGATTTTTTTCCTCTTGTTCTGAGACTTTTTTCACAGCATATCTAATTCAGAAATATATGTAACATGATTATACATGCATAACTCATATCAAATTATTTGTTATATTAGGATAGGAAGAGAGAATGGTAGTAGGGAGAAAACTTTGCAAAAATTAATTTTGAAAATTATCTTTACTTACACTAAACTAAAACTAACTAAAAGCAATGTAACCTAGAAATGATCATCCAGACAGACTTTCCTCCATTAAGAAGGTACGCTACCTCCAGGTCATCCCATACCACTTTTGATTAGCTGTCTTCTTGCATTATTTTCTGATTATTTCATTTCCTAACACATAAATCAATTTTTGTGAAGGCTCTATATAATATTGAAAACTACAGTGTCCTACCCTCAAAGGATAAATCTTAAATGACAAAATTGCAGACACAGGGACAGCCAGGTGGTGCAGTAGATAGAGCACTGGCCCTCAAATCAGGAGGACCTTAGTTCAAATTTGCACCCAGATGCTTAGCACTTATTAATTCTGTGACCCTGGACAAGTCACTTTAAACCTACCTTTCTAAAAAATAAAAAATAAATAAATAAAAAAGTTCAGTCCCAGAGCAAAAGAGTGTTTTTTTTTTAAATTTCCACCATCTCAATTGCAGAATATGGCTATCTCTTTGTTTCATACTTGAGATTGTCTGTGTTAATGTCTGACACTCACAAAATAGGTAGACTTGTTTGGATCATGTATATGTGACAGATATTTAATAGCAGAATGGCTTTCTATATCGCTTACTATGCTTTCAAACTGCCTTCTCTTGTCATTATTTGTCAGTGTTACAAGCACAGTGATAAGTTGGAACATGACCCAGAGGATACAATTTTAAACTATTAATGAAAAGAAAATGAATGAATGAAAACCATCTAACCCATGTTAAGTGCTAGAAATATACAGTCAAAAGTGGAGAGATCTTTCAAAGAACTTACATTCTAATAAAAAGAGGAGTATTTTGGTTTGGAAAGATATTCAGCTCTTGAATGACCACTATCGCGAGCTATACTGTTTCAGGAAGTAATAGAATTTTTTTTTCTCAGAGATGCTTTTTACAAGAGATGAGAAAATATTTATTAATTATAGACCAAATTGACACCTTCCATGCTGCTCCCATCTGCTTCAAATGTTCAGACTGGACAGTTTTCAAATGACAGCAGATGTCCCAGCTAGCAAAAATTAATCAACTGGAAAGTGTGCCATTACTTAGCTTTCATTTTGGAGACCTGAATGCCAGCTACAATACTCTTTTTGGTCACTGCCCCAGTACTTCAGTGGAACATAATCTTTATTGAACAAATGATACTATCTGTTTAGCTCCTCCAAGGAGTCTTCTCCCCCTAATGTAGGAGAAGATAAATTTTGAGATAAATTTTTCATTATTTTTCTAGTTCTAAAAAATAATCTTTTGATGGTTTGATTGGTATTGCACTGAATAAGTAGTTGATAATAGAGAGAATTGTCATTTTTATTAGGGGGAGAAGTATCCCACTAGTATCCCTTCCTTCTCTGGACATGGATTTGTTTGCTTGCACTAAACTATTCTGTAAACAGCAAATAAATAGAAAACAATAAAGAATGAGATGAATTTTTAGCTCTGTAATCATCATTGTTTATAGTGTCCCAAAAGTTTTAGTACACCTTAAAGAGCACTTTATGACATTTGTAATATCATAGGCAAAAGTGTTAAAAGTTTAATCACTTGAAAAGTTAAATATTCATAATATTAAAATGTTGATGTACTTATTAAAATTGAAAAAAATCCCACTATCTTGTGCTATATATCTTTTTAGGTGATTTTTGAACTTTATAAAAACCTTGATAAGCTTCTCAGTGACTGAAATGACTGTATTTGTATTCCTAGTCTTAATTCATCTAAAGAAAGAGGTTTTGATGCATACATAACACTTGATGTGACCTTACAGAAAAAAATCTAATGGAGTGAGATCAGGTTACTGAGGTCACCAAGCAAGAATACTTCTTCAACTGATCTACAAGTCTAAGAAAATATTATCCAGAGACTATTGCACATGAAATACATAATGAAAAGGTGCCTTCTCTGGATAAAATTAAAATAAAATTTATCATTCATAACTCATCAAACTGAATAAGTATAATATAAAGCATATGTAATTTAACTTTAATACTATATTTTTATATGTTTGAAGCATGCATCTGAAAAGCATATGAAACCTTGTAATTGTATTAAGTCTTTGAGGACCGTCCAAAAAACAGGGGACTCCCTGTTTTAATACAGGCTAATGCCTCTTAGCATGAATCTAAATATATAAATCAGTGAATAAGCTTTTATTAAGTGGTTATGTTGTATGCCAGGCTATAGAAAGAATGAACAATTATAGAGACAGAAAGGAGGTGTGTGTATATATATATATATATATATATATATATATATATACATATAAAATGAACAATTGTAGAGACAACAAGGGGGTATATATATATATATATATATATATATATATACATATATATATATATATATCCAATCCAATATATATATATATATATATATATGTTGCATACACACACACACACACACACACACACACACACAAAGAGAATATATGCAATGTATACAAAGTAAACATCTGATACTGATACCACTGATAAATTATCATCACTTACCAACTGATAAATTGGTGGTATATAGAAGAACTCAAGGATGATATCAAAGGTTGAAAAACAAATTCTATAAAGAAAGATTAAGATTCCTGAATCTTAATATGTTTTATTTATCTTCACAGTGTTAAAAATTTACTAATGTAAATCAATATTGTTTTTGCCCTTGAGGAGTCATTTCAAGGATAACTCAATATAACTCTCTCTGTCCTTGTCTCTCCCCTTCACCTCTCCCTATTCTCTCTCTCCTCATCTTTTTATGTTCAAATCTGGTCTCAAGCACTTGCTATCTGTATGACCTTGGGTGATTATTTTACCAGTTTGCCTCAGTTTGCTCATCTGTAGAAGTAAATGGCAAAGCATTCCAATATCTTTGACAAGAAAATCCAGAATGGGGTTACAAAGACTCAGATATGACTCACTAACAATCCTATTTAGAAGTGAAAATTCAGGGGGCACATGATAACTGTATTCAAGTATTTGAAGGATTGTTATATGGAGGAAGGATTTAACTTGTTCTTTTTGACTCTAACAGATGGAAATTTAGGCTTGATGTCAGAACAAACTTCCTAACATTTAGAGTTTCCCAGAATGGAAAGGACGGTTTTGAGAAGTGATGGATCCCTGCTCATTATCATCTTCAACCTAACACTGAATGACCACTTGTCTATTAATGAAAGGTATTCCTTTCATGCATAGTCTGGACCAGAAGGCAATAAGATACTTTCTAAATATCAAATTATATTGTCCTATGGGCTGATATAATCGTTCTGGGGAAATCTTTAAACGAACCCTATCAATCTTAGAAGTCACTTAAGAAGTTTCTTAATCTGTCCAGATCTAGGAAGGATTATTAGAAATAATGAAATTATTATGGAATTTCTAATTAGCATAATTTCAATTTCATATACTAATAATATAAAATTACAGTTAGTAGGTATTGAAAAGGCTTAGGGATGTAGTGGAGAGAATATTGGCTTTGGAGATTTGAGGATCTGGGTTTGAATCCTAGCTCTGCTTTTTTTTGTGTGTGTGTGATTTTGCTCAGGCCTTTCTGGCCTCTGTTTTCTTATTCATCTAGTAAGCAGGATAAGAGTAGACAATTTCCAGGTCTCCATTTCTAATCTTATAAACAGATATTAAATAAATCAGGTTACAACCAGGTAAAACTTGATAAAATTAGTTTTTTTTACATCTATTTATAGATCAATTTCTCAGGACAATTTCTCTTTGTTCAGGGAAATTCAATACTTCATGTGGATATAGGCTGCTGCTTTTTATGCCTACTGTTATTGTTATTCCTATTTATATGAATACTAGAAAATGATTTATTTTATTTTAGTCTAGGCTTGGATGGAACTACAGCACCAGAGTATGTTAAAAAATTGATATCTTTGTCATTTTTATGTTTAAAAGATCTAAAGGATCATATAAATTAATAGAACCTAATTCTCAGTTCTCTGATTGGATTTTAATAATAGTCATACTCTGAAAAGAACATATGTGCTGGGTAAAGTATACATGTGGTCCATCTTTATGCCAGGACCAGATTGTTACTAATGTTGTTTTCAAGCATTTTGGCCAATTTTAGACGTGACTGCATGAAAGCAACATTAAACAAAAGTACAGTTGCATGAGAGTGTCTTTCAGACCCAGCAGGCACTGTTCCAAAAAAATGAAGAAAAAAAGAAAAAAAAGAAGAAAAAGAAGAAATGACCAAATTGGGTATCAGCAGTTTGTTCCTAACAACAGCAAATATTTATTGATGACTTCCCAGTATGTGACACAACCATATGGATGTTGGGTGAGTGTTGTTCGCATGTTGTGGATGAGTAGATATTCTGTAGGAGCTGTCAGTGAATTCTGTATAAGAATACTTCAAGTTTTCAGAATAAAATTGCTATCTCCTTATGAGAGTTTCTCTGATTTCACCCTTCTCCTATCAGTAATGACCATCATGGTCATAACTTAGAGATAAATTTGTCATATTTGGGAGATAAAGGGGTAGGATGAGTATTTAATTCTTTTGGTAAAGGATTTCATTCTTTTGATAATTTCTTCCATTAGAGAAGACGGCAAATATGCACACCTTGATAGACAATTATACATGATTTTTACTATATCCAAAACAAATTGATCACATCTGTCTGAGGGGGGTCAGTCTTTTGGTGATGAAGGTGAAGAGAAGCAAAGAGAAAGAAAGCAAGAGAAAAAAAGTTCAGATAATGTTAACAATCAAAAGAGCATTCCCAACAGTCTCTAACTTTTTAGAGAATAAGGAAAAGAAACAAGGAGAGTATGACAAATGGCATCCTGATGTGACCCCATATGGGTAATATAAGCAGAAATAAAAGATTTGTCCAAAGTGGTATATGTATAGCTTATTCTGAAAACGAATTCAGATTGCCTCATTATGCCACTCTTCTGGTCTTCTTATTCTTTATTTCCCTTCACAGTCTGTGATTCAGGAAGGAAAACCTATTCATAGAACACAATATTGCATCTCCCATCTCAGTGCATAAGAAATGGCTGTTCTTCCCACCTAAGATGCTCTGTCTTATCCCCTTTGCCTTAGTCTTCCTAGCTTCCTTGAAGATCCAGCTCAAATCGCACTTTCAATAAGAGGTATTTCCTAATCACCTAAGCTTCTAATGCTTTCCCCTTTCAGGCTGCCTTCATTCTGCTCAGTATATATCTTGTATATAAACATATATATTTTGGCTTCCTTCAAGACTCATCCTACCTTCTATATACGTCCTTTCCTGATCCTCCTATTAACTAATGCTTTACCCTCTTAGATTGCCTTTCTTCTATTCAACATATATCTGTGTACCTAGTTAGTTTTATCTTGCCTCCCCAATAAAAAATAAGTGTCTTGAGAACAGGGACTTTTTCCTTTGTCTTCTCAGCTCTTAGACCAGAGTATAACTTGTAGTACACTCTTGAATGACTGATCTTTTTGTCAAGTTCTCATTTCAGTTGTTTTCAGTATTTGATTAGTTTTGCCAAACTTTCTCCCTTTCTTTATTTTTTTAAATGTTATTTATTTATTTATGGCAGTTAAGTGACTTGCCCAACGTCACATAGCTAGGTAATTATTAAGTGTCTGAGAGGGTTGGTGCTCTATCCACTGCGCCATCCAGCTGTCCCTCCCTTCTTTGTTTTTAATTACAATACATAGTTTTTTGGGATGAAATACATTGAGAAATATTAATATGATTTTTTTAAAAATCACTTTTTATTTTTTATGTATTTATTTAGGGTTTTTTTTTTATTTAGGTTTTTGCAAGGCAAATGGAAGGCCACACAGCTAGGTAATTATTAAGTGTCTGAGACCGGATTTGAACTCAGGTACTCCTGACTCCAGGACTGGTGTTTTATCCACTGTGCCACCTAGCTTCCCCCATTTATTTATTTTTAAGCTGTATTTCAGACCCACAAATGCCAGCTCTAAAATCACACTCATCAAATTCTCCACTTTGTTTCTTCTACAACTTCCCCTTCCCCCTCCCCCACCCCAGAACACTCCTCTAAGAAAGCATGAGCATCTGTCCATGGCAATCAGAAAGATTTTTATGGCCATATATGACAATATCTGTTCTCCAAGTTCGTTGTGATGAAAGTATTGGAAAGTCTTAAGGCACTCTGTACAAATGAGTTTTTATTGTTACAGCGTTATACAACAAATTTTTGTGAAAGGCTTAATTGTAGCTAGAGACTTGAGGTTGGTACTGAAAGACATTTTTAGAAGAAAAATCTTCTATACTCACACATCCCCTTCATTGGCCAAATATGACAAATGTCTCTCTAGGTAATGATCATGAAGGTCATTGCTGGTATGAGAGGGGTGAAATCAGAGAATTTCCATAAGAAGCATTTAAATTGAATTTGAAAGGATAGACAATATTTTAAAGGTGCAGCTAGGTAGTACATTGGGGCCTGGAGTCAGGAAGACCTAAGTTCAACTGTGACCTCAGATACTTAGTTGTTGTGCAGTCCTGGGCAAATCACTTAACTTCTGCTTGCCTTAGTTTCTTCATTTGTAAAATATACTAGAGAAGGTAATGACAAACCTTCCAATATCTTTGTCAAGAAAACCCCAAATGGGATCATGAAGCATCAAATATGACTGAAAGAACTGAAAAAAATTTTTTAACAATTGCCAAAATCTTGCTGTTTCTATCTCTACAATATCTCTCACATTTAACTTTTCTCTTTAGTTACCCAACTATCACGTGATTTCAGACTTTATCACTGATTTCCTAGATTGTTGCAGAAATCTTCTCCTTAGTCTCCCTGTCTCTAGTTACTCATTCACATAACTGTCAAAGTGATTTTCTTTAAATTCACATCTGACCTTGTCCCTCCTTTATTCAATAAACTTCAGTGATTCCTTTGTTATTTTTAGGATAGAATACAATTCCTCTGATTAGCTTTTGAATTCACCACCTTCACCAATTGTCCCTAACCCTTTTTTTAGTCTCATTGGACTTTATTCAATATCTTCTCTCTGTTCCTCATGCTTTTTCCATTTACCTTGGCAGTGGTTCCTCAACTTGGAATTTGCTTTGTATGTTTCTTACCTCTCTCATTCAGAATCCATCTCATCTTTTTTTAATTCTTATTTTTGTACAAATGATGTTTTTTATACATTACTAAATTATTCTTGTTTAAGAGTAAACATAATACAACTCCTCCCCAAAATATAGATCTGCATGAGCCATAAAGTAAAAAGAAAGAGAAAAAAATTAAATTTTACTACTACTACTACTACTACTACTACTACTACTACTACTACTAATAATAATAATAATAATAATAATAATAATAACAATAATAGGTGCAGCCAGGTGGTGCAGTGGATGGAGCACCAGCCCTGGAGTCAGGAGCACCTGAGCTGTGTGACCCCAGGCAAGCCATCTCAACCCCATTGCCCTGCAAAAACCAAAAAAGCAAAGATCCAAAATAAAATAAAATGATGATGATGATGATGATGATGATGATAGTAGTAGTAGTAGTAGTAGGGGCAGCCAGGTGATGGAGTGGATAGAGCACCGGCCCTTGAGCCAGGAACACCCCGGTCCAAATCCCACCTCAGACACCAATCACCCAGCTGTGTGGCCTCAGGCAAGCCACTCAGCCCCATTTGCCGTGCAACCCTCCCCCCAAAATAACAATGATAATAATAATAATAATAATAATAATAATATGTGCTTCAGTCTGTGTTCCAACACCTTCAGCTCTGTCACGAGTGGATCACATTCTTTATGATAAGTCCATCACAAAAGCTACTTCCATATTTTTCCACCGTTGCCATTGCTGATCACAACTCCCTCCATTCATACTTTCCCACTACCATACACTATATTTTCTCTTTACTTTCATTCTGTCCCTTTTCTTAAATGTGCTGTAAGGTAGCTGAGTGGCACAGCAGACAGATCCCCAGCCCTGGGGTCAAGAGGCTCTGAGCCCCCATACCACCCCCTAGGCCCAACATTCACCTGGCCCTATGGTCCCAGACAGGCCATCCAATCCCAGCCCCTTGCAAGACATAAAAAAGGAAATGTGTTATATCTGACCACTCTCCCCACCACGGTCCATCCTCTCCTCCATCACTCACATTTCCCCTGCTTCCCCTGTCCCCCTTCTCTCCTTCTTACTCTAGATGTCTATATCCCATTGAGTATATATGACGTTTCCTAGCCACCTCTGATGAGAGGGAAGATTCCCTCCTTCCCCCTTGCCTTCCCCCTTTCCACATCATTGCAATAGCTCATTGTAATAAAAAAAATCTTACATGAAATATCTTAGCCTATTCCACCTCTCCTTTTTCTTTATCCCATTACATTTCCCTTTTAGCCCTTGACTACATTTTTACACTAGATTATATCTTCAAATTCAGTTCTCTCCTGTGCTTCATCTATAAAAGCTCCTTCTACCTGCTCTATTAAATGAGAAGGTTCATATGAGTATTAACAGTATCATTTTCTATATAGGAATACATGTAGTTCATCATCTTTAAGTCCCTCATATTTTACCCTTCTCCTCCACTCTCTATGCTTCACTTGAGTTCATCTTTAATATTTACCTCAAGTGCTACCTTCTTTATGAATTAAAAACTTTTTGATCCCCACAAATGATGTCTTCTTTCCCCAAGTATCACACATTTAATTACTTCGTATTTGAGTTCTTCATCTTTATTCTGTATAAATTTATATACAATTTGCATTTTCCATTACAACATAAGATCTTTGGAGAATACAGTAGATGTTTAGTAAATCTTTTTTGAGTGACTCATCCAGTACATTCTATACAGTGCATATCTGGGGAGTAAAAGAAGTGTCATGTTTGGTTGTTAGATAGACCATGTGAAGGGAAGGAGTATGAGATAATATTAGCAGTACTGAATCATTGTTCTATAGTTGGAAGGGAATTTTGAGTTCTCTATAGTCCAACTCTCTTGTTTGAAGATTTAGAAACTGAGGCACAGAGAGTTTAAGTGGTTTGCTCAGGATTCTGCAAGTGATGTCATAATGTCTTTATAGCTTCCTTTCTACTTTGCCATGTATTAAAATTGAATTTAAAAGACAATTTACTTCATTATGTTATCTATATTAGTTATTATTATTATATTAACTTAGTGCAGGACTGCCTTTTTACCCTAGTCATATGAGTTTCTATTTAATATGATTATAATTTGTTTTTAAATCTCAACAGATTAGAGCAGGTTGCTGTTAGCTATTCACCTCACAGAATACTTTTCTATACTGTGTCTCACGGTTATAGGTTATACCACTAACAATGGCCAGAGAGTTTGCCACAACAGTTATCCCTTCCATATCACAGAGGTTTGAGGGAATGGAATGCTTGAAATTTGGAACATACACAAAAAAAACCAAAGTAATCTGAATTAATATGATATTAAAAGGTAAAATATGTTGATATTACATTGTATATATATATATATATATATGTAGTGTGTGTATATAATACACATTTCATATATTTAAATATATATTAAAAGGTAAAATATGTTGATATTACACTATATATACATATATTGTGTGTGTATATAATATGCATTTCATATATATATGTGTATATATATATATATATATATATATATATAAAATGTATTTCTGAACTTCTAAACTTTTTCTGTGTCATTTGCTGGACTTTGTGGGTCATTTGCAGCTTCTGTAAAACTTCCAAAAAAATTCTCATTTAATTTCTTATGCTGACCCATGATATTGAAACCTAAATGGGGAAAGTTGTGATGTGGATGAGATAATTGCTGGTTGCAAGATGAATTGATCAAAAGAATGTGAATTGCTCCTTTCAAATACTCAATATTGTTGGGGAAGGGAAAGCATTTTAAGGAGCATGTCAAGAATTTTGTGAAAGATATTTGTCTTTAGATATAAAAAGTAAAAAAATATAAATGGGAGAAAAAAATTTAAACTTTACTTATATTAAGGTTGTTGTTTTTGTAAAAAAAATTAAAAAAAGAAAGGGAAAGGATTGGATTAGATAATCTTTACGGATCAGTTCATCTCTAATCTTCTGATTTTATAAATATGTGATAAATTTACAGGGTCTCAATAGTATCTCCCTCATCCAGTCAATCTGCAGATCTTCAGATCATCCTTGTCCTCATATTTGATTTGGGGCACACTTTTTTCCTTTCCTTTAGCAGGCAAACGAGAGGGAGGGTAAAATGTGTTCAGCTTGACTAACACGACATTGTAAAAACTCTGCTGTCATCCATGAAAGACAAAAAAAAAGGAAAGAAAAAAGCAACAAAAGTTGATAATGTGAAGAAGAGTGGGAGAGTGAATATATTTTGGATTACTTCCTTGTGTGGAAGTTTAATTTTAAAATAGCAGCATGAGATTCTGAAGCAAAGAAAAGACAACTTTACTTTTAAAAGATTATTGATTTTTTTTTTTTACTTAAATTTCCTTCCTTTCTTTCTCCTCCTGTGGGATCTGTATCTGTTTTGGAAAAAAAGAGAAAGTAAATTAGCAAAACCAATAAATACATTGAAAAACATTGAAAATCTTTGTAATCATCCATACCTGTTGACCTTATAGGAGGTACCTTTTCATTATTAATATCTTTTTGCTTTTGTATTATTTAAACTTTCTACTATATTATTTTCCTCCCCTTGTGATATATCTCATATAATAAATTTTATTTGAAAAAAGAAAAGAGAAAAAAATCAGTGAAACCAATAAATACACTGAGCAGAGTACATGGTAGATATGAAGAAATGAAAATTCTGAGCCTTCTAGAGAGGTGCTGGGAGAAGATCTTTATTCTGACCTGTAGCCACAAGGGAGAGGTAATTGAGAAAGTGCTGAGTACCAAAGGAAAGGCAATCTCTATGATAATGATCTTTCTGTTGAAACATTATTCTGGATGAAGTAAGATGTAGAGAAGTTTAGACCAAATAAAGCAGCTGGTGGGAAAAGAAGAACTGGAAAGTGGGAAAAGCTTTGAAAGGTAGAAAAGGACCAAATTGTAAAGGATTTTAAAAGCCAAATATCTTCATCATCATCATTATCATTACTAGAATATATATAATGTTTGCTTATTTGCTAGGTACTATGCTAAATACTATAATTTTCTCATGTGAGTCTCACAACTCTGGGAGGTAAAAGCTATTATTATTCCCCATTTTAAAGATGAAGAAACAGAGGCAGACACAGGATAGTGACCTGACCAGTATCACACAACTAGTAAGTGTCAGAGTCTGGGTTTGAACTCAGGTAGTCTTGATTACAGGCCCAAAGAAATTCTGATGATTATAAAAGGATACTGGAATACATTGAATAGGAGGTATAATGGTCAGACTTGTGTTTTAAGAAGATGACTTTGATAGCCAAGCTGAGGTTGAATTGAAAGAGGCAGAGACTCCAGAGATAGGGAAAACAACTAGAAAGTAGTTTTAATAGAATTGACACAAGGTGATTTGAACCTATGGTGGTGGTATCAGAATAAAGAATAAGGACCTGTATTAGAGAAGTTGTGGAGGTAGAATCGGCAGGACTTGTTCTTTGTAATTTTGCAAATGGTAAAATATGTGAGAGCAGCTAGGCAGTTTAATCATGTTTGTCTTAGTTTCCTCATCTATAAAATGAACTGAGAAGGAAATGGCAAACCATTCCAGTATCTTTGTCAAGAAAACCCCAAATGGGTTCACAAAGAGTCAGGCACAACTGAAAAACTGGATAACAAATAATATGGGAAGTGGAGCAAAGTATAAAATGACTGCAAAGAGAGAGAGGGGGCAGGTTGTAAATGACTTTAAAAGTCAAACAGAGGATTTTATATTTAATTTTGGAAATAACAGGGAGTCATTAGAGAATATTGAGTAGGGGTCAGAAATCATAAGACTTAATTTTAGGAAAATGAATTTGACAACTCAGTGGAGGATGCCTTGGAGTAAGGCTTAAAAGGCATTTATTTAAGCTAATTGATTTAAGTTAGTGAATTAAAATGTACCAAAGTAAAAGCAGAATGTTTTAAAAATTTGAAAGTCTTCATCACCATGTTGTGAATTATTCTGAATTATAATTAATATAAATCTGGCAAGACTCAGACTTTGTCCATAACCTCAAGATACTGAAGTATCATTTAACAAGGGAATCAGTCTTTTGGATGGACTCTGTGATTTTAGGTATGTCAGGAAGGTATCTTACTGTCCTTTAAGTACTAATACCATTGCTCTTTTGTTGCCTAAAGTTTCTTAATCAATAGGTATTTGTTAAAGTTTAAGTATATATATATATATATATATATATATATATATATATATTGAGAGAGAGAGAGAGAGAGAGAGAGAGAGAGAGAGAGAGATAGATAGATAGATAGAGATATATATATATATATAGATATATGTTGATATAAATTCATACTAGAGGGTCAATGACTGATATAAAATCATTTCCTATGAGTAGTTTAGAGTTAGTAAGGGAGAGAGAATATCTGAATCTGTAATGTGGAGGAAGAATAGCAGAGCAAAGAAAGCTTAGAAAGGAGAAGCTAGTTCCACTGCAGTTAAACTGCTCCCATCTCTAAATAATTTCTCTTCTTCAATCAACTATTCAATCAATCTATTATATCTTGTACATTGTGTTAAGCACTGGGGATATAAAAAAGCAGAAAAAGACAGTCACTGCTTTGGAGCTTACAGTTGAATAGGGAAGATAATATACAAATAAATTTATACAAAGTAAGTTATAAATAGGATAAAAAAGAAATAATTAAGAGGGAAGATGCTAGAACTGAGAAGAGTTGGGCAAGACTTTCTGTTAAAGGTAATGCCTAAAGGAAAACTGGGGAGTCAGTAAGCTAAGATGAAAAAGAGAGTATTTCAGGCATGAGGGACAGTCAAAGAAAATGTACAGAGCTGAAACATTGTCTTTTTCAAGGAAGACCAAAGAGGCCAGTGTTACTAGACTGAAGATGATGAGGCCCTGCAACAAAATGGGGGCAATATCAGAGGAAAGAAGGGGGTATATATCACAAAGGTGAATTTGACAGATCTTGGCAACAGACTGGATAGAGAAGCATGATAGATGGGAATCCAGGGAATCCAGGATGACTCCTAGGTGTTGAGCATGAGGGACTGGCAGGATAGTGTATGGTAGGGGGAAGGAAGGGTTAGAGCGAAAGCTAATGATTTGTTTTGAATATATTGAGTTTATGATATTGATTGTACATTCAGTTTGAAATGTATGGAAGGCAATTAGAGATATGAGATTGACCATAAAACAGCAAGCATTTATTAAGCATTGTTTTATGCCAGAGGATGTAGCTAGGTTGTTTAATGGATAGAAAGCTGAGTCTGGAATCAGGAAAATCCAAGTTCAAATTTAGTTTCAGATAGCAACTAGTTGTGTGACTCTGAACAAGTCACTTAACCTGTGCATAAGCTAAACCATGGAGAAAAAAATGGCAAACCACTCCAGTATCTTTGCCCAGAAAATTCCATGGATTATATTGACCTGCTATAGTCTACCAGGTCATGAGGAGTCAGATTCAAAAGAATAACAAGTAAGCCAGACACTGTTATAAATAATAGAGATACACATATAATAAAAAAGAAGGACCATCCTGCCCTGAAGGAACTTATAATCTTTTTTTACAATTTTACAATTTTTCCTTAAATCTTGCTTCACTTCCCCACCCCCACAGAAGGCAGTCTGTTAGTCTTTACATGGCTTTCATGCTATCATTGATCTAAATTGAATGTGTTGAGAGAGAAATCATATCCTTAAGAAAAAAAAATAAAATATAAGCAATAGCTAGATTATATAATAAAATAATGTTTTTTTTTAAATTAAAGGTAATATACTTTGGTCTTTGTTCAAACTCCACAATTCTTTCTCTAGATACAGAAAGCATTCTCCATCACAGATACCCAAAAATTGTGCCTGATTGTTGCACTGATGAAATAAGTTAGTCCATTAAGGTTGACCATCACCCCATGTTGCTGTTAAGGTGCATAATGTTGTTCTGCTCATCTCGCTCAACATCAGTTCATGAAAATCCTTCCAGGCTTCTCTGAATTGCCATCCCTGCTTGTTTCCAATAGAACAATAGTGGTCCATAATGTACATATACCACAATTTGAAGGAACTTATAATATAATGGGGATAGATGGCATAAAAAAATATAACTGCAAAGAGCAAGAAGATATCTATGTGGAAGCATGGTGGAAAAGTTTGTAGATAGAAGCACAGCTAGAAAGGAAATGAAGCTTGTCTGGCCTGAACCAGTTCTTAGCATGGGAGAAGGGAGTCAGTGGGAAGGACATGTGTTTCAGGTTCAAAAGACCCAAGGTAATGATAAATATTTCTATGTGGAAAATAAGTTGAGACATTTAGATGGCAAATGAAGTTTAATAAAACACCTTCTGAATAGAAACTTTTTTTTGTTATTTAGAGATGGAATTTTTCAGTCATTCCAGTTCTGCTTTTGGGATTGCGGATATATCCATAATGATGGCAAAAGAGAAAGAGGAGTTCTTTGGGGTCTCCACATAGTATTTGCTACACCTGAATAAATGTCACTGAGAACTGAATGGTCTAAATATCACTGGCCCAAATAATTCATTTGTATTTGCAAAGACCTTTTCTCTGAGATAATGGAAATCCAATAGTTAATACAATACAATGATTCAAATATAATAAATACAATATATATTTATATATAAAGAAGCACTACTTATAGAAAAGAACAACATGAAAGATTTAAAGAATTAAAGAAAATGCATATAAAATGAACTGTAGGAAGGATTTGGATTTATTTAACAAATTTAGTAAGAAGTCTTTAAAACTGTTTAATTTAATGGCAAAGAGGGAGGATTTCATCAAGGAATTTATGAATATGTAACAATATAAACATTAGCATATAAATTAAAAACAGAAAGAGGAAAAATATATTGCAATAGCCATTATAAATTCAAAAGGTGATGTAGAGAAAGCTTCTGCAATATGATTTTTGCTTTCAAGTTTTCCCAAATATTTATATATTAATGATGATTGGCTCTATAAACAAGAATTTTATGAAAAGTTAAATTAATCTTAATCAAAAGAATCTCAAAATCAAGGAGGAATATGAATTTTGACATGCTGATTGAAAAGGAGGAAATTGAGGAATTTTTAAAATGATTTAAGGAAGGCAAAAACTCACTTGCAAATTGCTTATTATGATACCAGACCTATTGAGAGAAGCTATCAGATTTAACTATCATTCCAACTAAAGTCTATTACCTACAATAAACATAATTGTATCCATCTTCTGTTTAAAATGGAACAAAGGTTTTAAGAAATCAACTTTCCTATTTCAAGTACAGACACAATTTTATCCCAAATCACATATTTTAGCATCTCAAGTAAAATATGTTAAATCAATTAAAAACTAGTAATATAGTTGAAAAATGACCTTCCCCATGATTTTGAAAAAATTCAGAGTTGGAATATTAAATTTTGGACCTCAAACTATATTATGAAATTATGTTGGACCAAAAAAATCACATTATTAATGTTCAGAGCACTTTTTTCAAGATTACTTTTTTTGGGAGTTTCTGATTCTCCAGTGTCTTCCAGAGGTGATCAAAAAAGCAATTTAAAGAGTAATATACATGTAATTTGTGATTTGTATTCTTTATTTCTATAAGCAAAATGAGATTAAAAAAAGAGCAGGGACATTTGAGTTAAAGAATATGGATACAAATTCTGCTGCTAACAACTTGCTACAGCTGTGACCTGGATCACACTGCCCTGAGTACTCTGTTCCTTTATCCATAAAATGTATATTTTTGTATTAGATGGCCTTTAAAGTCTTTTTACTGTTTTTTGTGTCCTCAGTGCCTGACAGAGAGTATTTAATCAGTGTTTAATGACTTACTGACTTCTCCCAGTGAGCTTCTCAAAGGTCATCAGCTTTACAGTCTTTATTAGCTTTTAGAAAATAATATTTATGTTAGAAAAATAGCTACAAAAACATCTCCCCAAACTACCGGTACATACAAAGTCCAGGGATTCATGTGATAGAGATAAAGTTACAATCTTTACTTCTTTTTTTGTTTTTGCAAGGCAATGTGGTTAAGTGACTTGCTGACTCCAGGGCCATTGCTCTATCCATTGTACTATGTAACTGCCCCTTAGTCTTTACTTCTTAAAGAAAGTCCTTATCTCCCTTTGTGACATTCTCAAGAAGTGCCAGTCAAAATTGCTTATCTTTTTCAGTGTGTCCAGTTGGTCCTCAATGTATAAATGAGATACAGATACTGTTGTCAATAGGGCTGAGGGCTTCTATGGATTACACTGAATTCTTCCCATTTTTTTGAAGTTTACTAAATTCATCTTCTGGGTATGGGGTTGGGATATGGCTGCCTCTCCCACTCTTTTTCTGGAATAGACACAAGATATTTGCCTTCTCAAATTACCTCTGATAGATTCTCTTGTTGGAATGTTCCCTCTCATATATAATGGGCTTTCAATCAATCCCAGTTCCATAGAGATGTCTAAGTTTTTCTCATATCTAGTTTATGTCTTTGATTATGTGACTCCATTAAAAAGATATTTTTTACCACACAAGGATAGAAGAATTTAGAACATATTGTTATTTACATTGAGGTTGAAGAATGTGGAATTGTCCCCTTCTCCTTATACCTCTATTCACTGCTCCAAATAAAATTCAAATTTTTGTGGACTTTTTGATTTTATCCCTCCCATCTCCTCTTCTCTCTGCATCTCTGTTTCTGTTTTTCTTTTTCTCTGTCTCTCTCAGTCTCTGTGTCTCTATCTCTATTTCTATGTCACTCTGTCTCTGTCTCTAGGCATTTTGTTACTTATAGGCTGCAACTTTAAAGAAATAAATCTTCAAGTAATGAAGAACATACTTTTTGAAATCTGTTCTTTATTCATTCTGTCCCTAAGTGGCATTATCAAGGAGGCAGTATTTTATGACTGGAAAGAAAAATAGGAGTCTGAAAATGTAAGTGTGGATGCTTACTTCATAGTCATATGAATATAGGCAAATTATTTAATTCTCTAAGCTTCAACTTTTTGACCCAAGAGCTTTTCAATTCAAAAACTTAAACAGATGAATCATTTTCTCATTATGTCTTCTCTTTTCCAGGTTAAACATACATAGTTCCTTTTTTTTTCCTTTGTTTTTGTATGTAATACTAATCTATTGCAAAGAGATAATTCTCCAGTTTCCCAGTCTGGTAGAATAAAATTGTCATTGAGTCATAGTATTGGTAATAAAAGGGTTAACCTAGTGATTTCTCTCCTTGGGCTATTTTTCTTTAAAGAACTGGCAAACTTCCTTCTTCCAAGAAAGCAATTGTAGTAACTATAAATTCAGAGATTCAGATGTTCTTATGTTTAGATGTATTAGCTACAATTCTCTATCTGCCACCCTTTGATACTTGAGAAATTTGTTTCACCCGAGTGATCAATCATTCCTTCATTGTTTAAAACTGACAAGGTGCTCAAATTTCCCTCTATTTTTTCTTTTCTTTTAACTTCCAAAGAATCTTGATGAGACACCTGAATGTGAGTATGTGAATCATCTAGAATTGTTATTTGCCACACTAAAAATAGAGGGATAAGACTCTTCAGGATCTAATATATACATACATATATATATATATATATATATATATATATATATATATATTTATATATTTTCCCCCTTTAGGACACTTGACTGTGTGAACAGAGTTGGAATAAGGAGGATGATTCTCAGTATTTGCTACATTCACACCAGAGCATCAAAAGGTCATACTTTTAGATCATGGTTTCTTAATATTTTTTTGTGTCATGGACGCCTTTGGCATTCTGATGAACCCTTTCTCAAATGAATGCTTTTGACTTCATAAAATAAAAGTACAAAGGAAAGATTATGTTGAAATAGTTATAAAACTCTTAAAGAAAAAATCCTGGCCTTCAAACAACTTATATTCTAATGAGGGAAGGCAGCACACAAAGTGGTGTGAGAATGGGAGGGGTGTCCTTGTGTAGGAAAATGATGTAGGAAAGTGGCATGGAATTCTGCTTTCTACCTGGCAAGATAAGACAAAAGATTCTTCCTTTTGGGGGAGTACAGAAAGAATAGTTACATTACATTCAAAATGTGTTGAATTAAGTGTTTCTATGGAAACTTCTTTACATATATGATTTACTGAACTTATCTTAGACAAGTAATTCTGTATTTCATCTATTTGCCATCATCCACAGGAGCAAAGGCTTTTAGAGTTTAGAATGTAATCAAAATCATCTCACTTAATTTTACAGATTAAAAAATATTCAATTTAAATGTCCTACCTGATCAGTCACACAGCTTTTAAGCCTTCAGAACCCTGAACTTAAAACCTGGAAATAAAGCAATACTTTCAGCCCAGGACCTGCAGCCATTATCCTGAGAAATAGTCCCTTTGGGGTGCAGTCATCAAAGTCCCAGAAAGGACAGTTCGTGATACCAAAATTCAATTGCTCAGAATCAGAAAATGATGTGATTTTATCTGTGCAAAGGACATTCAAAAAAAAATTAACATCTGCTTTGCAGTTGTACCCTAAGGACTACAGGACCTTTCCATCTGACTCATAACTGAAACATTCCCTATGTGTTGTTTTCTTTAAAATGTGATCCTGGAGAGTACTGATCTTCACACTTTTCTATTAGTATTCCCAAGTACTCAGTAGAATGCTTTAGTCATTCATTAATTCATTCAAAATAGAGATATAGAGCCAGATCTCCTTGACTTCAAGTTCAGCTTTTTCTTCATTATGTGCTATATCTATGCACAGAAAAAAACATAGGATTTGTGGCAAGGAAGATTTGGTTACTCATAAATATATAGACATATATATGGCACAGGAGGACAGGATGTTTCAAAGAAGAAATAGCTGAATTATTCACAGGTTGGTAGACAATTCAAACTTGCCCCTCCCAAAAAATATAAAGGTAATTTTTTTTCATTCAGTTGCAAATTAAATGCCTTTCCATTCCCTCAACTAATCTGTTTATCATCTATAACTTTTAAAGACATATTCAGAATTGTATTTAACAGGCTTTCTTCTGAGAGCACAGAAGCTACTCATTCTGATTTTGTATGATACTTAGCATATAAGGATCACATAAACTCACACTTAGGGAAAATTAAAAAAAAACCTACTTCATCTACTGAAGAGTGACAAGAAACTATGAGATTTTGGGTCCTACTGGTAGAAAGGAAAGAGGGTATTGAGTATCAAAATGCAAATTACCAAGTACCCAAGGTAAACATGAAACATGTTAAAAAGTATTGCCCTAAGGTAGTTGTTCTTAGATATCTTGCTGTTGTTGTTTGCTAGAAGTTTCCAGTGCTGGACCTTAGTTACCTCAGAATTGATAAGAAAGGCACTAAAAAGTAATTTAAACATACAATAGATCCTGATGTTGCCACAGAGCAGTTAAGCACATTTTGTTTCTTTAGACAATTGCTGAAGACTTTCATCATAAAGACCATAGAGCATGTATGAAATTTGACTTCTAGAGATGGAACACCCACATTATTAAAATTATAGATTTTTCAAAATATTGAAGAAATAAATTACAGGGATGGAAGTTATGGCTTGTGTTTTCATATAGGCCTTCTCACTCTGGGTCAAATCTGTTGTTATAGATTGCCACTGAATTTCTGAAATAAAATTTAACTTTCTTCTTTTCAAATACAGGAACAATCTCCGTTAATTGGAAATAAGCTTCAGTGGAATGAGGCCTGGCTTCTGGGGCTCAGTGTCCTCTCATTGTCACTCACTGTCTACATCTGTAATTACAGAGTTGAACTAAATTGACCTTTGAGGCCTTCTAGCTTTAAGCCTATGATCCTATCTTCTGAGAAGGACAAGCATGAACATGTGATCTAGAAGTCTATTTGTTGAATACGATCATAAAAGTCCTTTAGTGCTTTGTGTTCATTCTGGGATTCATTGTGAATACTCTGGCTGTATCTTGTTATTTTTAAAATAATAATAATTTGAAATATTCCTTTTTGTTTTGATTCAACAGACACTGACCAAAAACCACTCAATACTCCAAGTGCATTTCCAAAACAGACAAAATGAACTTATATGATGATTGTGAATGACTTGTAAAAGACAGGTAACATCAAGATTCTTTTAGCTTAGGTGTGACTTGGAATGAAATGAGGCAATCATAAGTCATTGGACAGTTTACAAAAAGGTTTACTTTGTCCTAATGTATTAAAAATATGTAACAAAGATACTGTGATGCTTATCTTTGACTTTGGTAGACAAGGAAAAACTCCCTAGTCTTCTGGAAATGTATCTACTTAGCAAGTCATTATGGTATGACCACTTGTGTGTAGTCCTGGACATGAATCAAACCTAAGAGGCTTAGGCTCCACATGGCTGGGACTTACTAATGCACTTAAAGTGATTAGGAAAGTGCATTAAGGAAAGCTAGCACATGAGCTGGGAAGAGCTTTGTCTTCTTTCAGGGACAACTAATCCTGTCTGAGGAGGAACAAAAAGGAAGGGGTGGTTTCTACTCCATTTGGGAAATAGATATGTTTTATCACATGTGTAATTTTATATTACTAAAATTTACCAATTAAAAAGGAGGGACGTATTGTTTAACTTTAACCACTATTAACATTGTCTATTTTATTTTTTTAATGACAGTGGGATCTGTGAATTGGTAAACCGATACAGAGGTAGAATGTATGGGCAACTAGAAAATTTGAAATTTAACAGATAGGAGTTTGAGATTTATATCCATCAAGCCTAATCTATTGGTTCTCTATAGGGTCTCCAACTTTTTTAAAAGTACAATATATAGGGGCAGCTAGGTGGTGAAGTGGATAAAGCACTGGCCCTGGAGTCAGGAGTACCTGGGTTCAAATCCAGTCCCAGACACTTAATAATTACCTAGCCGTGTGGCCTTGGGCAAGCCACTTAACCGCATTTGCCTTGCAAAAAAACCTAAAAAAAACAAAAGTACAATATATATTCTAAGATCAAGTACTTTTAAAGTTTACAAAATCCTTATTTTTCAAGAAAACTCACATATGCACACATACTCATTTATACAGATACAAGAAGGGCAAAGGATGTGTTTTCTTACAGAAACTGAAGGGTCTTCTTTTGTGCAGTCTTAAGTCCTTCTAAACTGTAGTCTAGCTGACTGGCAATGGCTAGCAGGGAGCATAACTGCCAAGAAGTGAAATCTTCCATGTAACACCAATTTCTTAATATTTGTTTTAGATAATTTAGAATACCCTTCAGTTTGGATTATGATGAAAAATTAAGGTGCTTGCTATAAATGAATCTTAGTATTACAGAGAATTTGTTATGTATTCAATGAACTTTTTTGAAATCACTGATTTTTATCCAGTCTTTTTTAGAACACTCCAAATTCTTTCTTTCCCTCTTCATTTCCATTTGATTTTGTACATTTCATTCTCCTATCCTTCTTTTTCTTTTCCTGTCACTCCTCCTCCCCCATTCCCCACCAACACACACACACACACACACACACACACATACACAAGAGATCTTAAAGAGAGCTTCAGAAAGTTCACTGGCATCTTGAAATGCTTTTAAGGATAAAGTTGATCACAAAGGGATAGAATGACTACTTCACTAGGTCAAAAATGTCACTAAGAGAAGTTGTATTTCCATATACATTTGGAGCAAAAGAGATCCTTTGTTTACTACAAACTCTAATTGAGTCAGCATTATGCATTTCCCAGGCATTCCAGCTAGTCAAACCTATAATCTTTTTTGGGGGGGGAGGGGGGCAAGGTAATGGATTTAAGTGACATGCCCAAGGTCGCACAGCTAGGTAATTATTAAATGCCTGAGATCAGATTTGGATTCAAGTCCTCCTGACTCCAGGGCCGGTGCTTTATCCACTGTACCACCTAGCTGCCCCCAAACATATAATCTTCAGAATGATCATTTTATCTGTTTCTTCATATGTTGTTATTTGGGTGCCAGACTATATTTATCTATTGCCTTGTGATCATGGCCCATAATGATATCATGAAATCCAGTCTCAGACACTTACTAACTTGTGTGATCTTAGACAAGTTACTTAACATCTTTCTACCTTGGTTTCCTCAATTGTTAAATACAGATAATAAAAGCACCTGATTCCTCAACGTTATTGTTAGGGTCAAATGAAATAATCAACTCTGTTCCTGCAGGTAATAAATGTAAATGATAGCTGCCATTTTAATTATTCTTTCAACAACTTGTTAAGATTAGGTAGATGCTGTTACTATCTTCATTTCACATTTGAAGACATTGAGACAAACAGAAACTAAAGTGAATTGCCCAGGGTTACAAAGCTAGAAAGTATCTGAAGGCAAATTTGAACTCAGGTTTTTTAGAGTTCAGGTAAAGTACTCTATTTATTGTAATACCACCTAAGCTGCCCTAATGCATTAAGATGGGCCACTCACATTAAATAATTCATAAAAGAAATTAATTTCACCTTTGACAAATTGAATGCAAACCAGGAGGGATCCAAGTAATTACTGATCCAACTTGTCAGTGGAACAATATAACCTGTTATTTTTGACTCTGTCAAAAAGAAATACAGCTGAGATTTGTCAACCTTGTTGAGTATGATTGCATTTCAATCCCTTGCCTTTATTAGTCCTGTCACATTCTATTTTGCCACACTTACCAAAATGAATGGAAATGAAATCACTTTTAATATCTTCTTGACCTCATATAATATATTAGACCTACTAAGTAAAAAAGTCACTCCAACCCCTTCTAGATGAAAAAAGCTGATAGCAGATATTTATAGTATGACAGTCAGTTCTTTGTATAGGAGTATGCCACAATTCATTGAATGAAGATGAGCATTATGAGTAATGTTCATGTCTCAAATGATTAAACCACTTTTGGCAGTGTGATGGAATCTGTTTTTAACCTCCCAGAGATGGAAGTTCAAAGGCAGAGGGGAAAGTATTGAAAAATAACCTTTCTTTTTTTATGGGGAGAGATAAAATAAAATTTCTCAACTTTATAAAATATGAATTTGATAGAGGAAGGATATTTGGATAGAGAAGAAAGTAAGCTAATGATGAGATGTTTTGTAAATAAAAGTAAAACATGTTATGAAATAAATTCACTCTAAATAACAAAGTAGGATCAATCTCTCTTACCTCCCAAGAAATCCTAGACAAATTAACAATGAATACATCTTCTTTATTACTGACTTTTTGAAAAAAGTTTTAAAGAACTAAAATCAATATTCTGCTTCTTTTGACATTCATTTTTTGGCATTTGGACTTGACAATTCGCTTTAAATGTATTTATGGATTTTTTTTTCATATTACTTGGTCATGGGAAACCCCTAAATTACATCGCAATTTTGCTACATTCAATTGGAGTAAAAATTTAGTTCCCTTGCACTTTTGTTTCTAATGAAACAATGGAATTATATCAAAAGAACAACAATGCTGAAGATAAGTTATACCACAGTATATCAAAATCTTATGTCAGATCAGAATTCATTTATGTTGCATAGAATTCACAGTTTATAGTCTAGGGCTTCATATGTTACACAGAGTTCAACTCCTAATTGTGACATTTCTTACCTCTGTGAATTTGAGCAAGGGACTTATCCTTCTTGTGCTTCAGTTTCTCCATCTTCAAAATGAGAAAGGTTTAGCTAAATGGCTTTTAAGGTATTTTCCAGTTCTAAGCATAGGTTCCTAAAATATTCCCTTAAATCCTATTATATTTTTAATTTTGTTTTTGATATGAAACATTTGATTTTTTAAACAGAGAGAATTTCCAGTAAGAAAACTTACCAGAGCAGATAAGGAACTGTGACTATAGAGTCCTCTCAGGCACTAAAATGTTAAATGGCTTGCTCTAGATCAGATTTTCTCTGTGTGTGTGTGTGTGTGTGTGTGTGTGTGTGTGTGTGTGTGTGTGTGTGTGTGTGTGTGTGTATCTGTGTCTGTGTGTATAAGAGAGAGAGAGAGAGAGAGAGAGAGAGAGAGAGAGAGAGAGAGAGAGAGGACTTAAATTCTGTTCTTCCTGACTCTGAAGTTGGGCCCTTTAACTATTTAACTATTTAACTATTATGTCACATTGGTCTGTCTCTGAATTCTTAACATAGCCATAAAGTGTCTGCAAACAAAAGAAGTTTTAAAGAAAGAAATTTAGGCTTAATATAAGAAAATGTTTCTCAGTAACTTATCAAAAAGCAGAATGAGTTGTTTCAAGAGACAGATCTCCTCCATGCCACCCCTTAAAGAGAGTCTTCAATTGAAGGTAAGATCACTACTTTTGGGGGTTGTAACTGATGAGATTTGAGAGAAGTGATGATTTTTCTATTATATTAATAACTAATTATTGGATTAGGATTAAAATTTTTCCCCTTCATCTCCTCATTCAGGGGCCAGCCCCTGTAGGTCATTTAGCCAGGCTCTGAAGGACAAAAAAATGATAGATGAGATTGCCCAAATCCTCTGCCAACATGCTCCTCAATCTCAGATTAAAACCCATCTAACAAGGAGATCTTACTTCTGTTTAGTGTAAACAGATTCTAACCTAGAGGAATTCTAAATTTAAGACACTAAGTCTTGCAGCCCTCCCACCTCCACCCCTTCCCCATTGTGGTTTAGGGCAATCCCCTCATGAAGGAGAAAACCAACCAGAATAGTCTAAATTGAGATGGATTCCTTTGTCCAGATTGCTGAAGGAGGCCGAGTCTCATTATCAAGTCATGTTCTCAAGTGGATGAGTTAGAGAGTTTTAATCTAAATCTTCATTTGAAAGTCCACTCCCTCAATAATTGTTTGTCAGTCAGGATTGGCTTTCACTTGTCAGGGACACCTCCTTTCCCAAAGTTGTTTAATAATTCAGGTGATATCCATGGTTTTGTTTTTGGTTACCAAGAGAAACCATTGATCATTCTCTTGGGCTTTTCATTCAACTCAGATTCCTATTCAGGTATGGATTTTTTAAAGGGGAGACAAAATAAAACAAGGTTTCTTATTCTTTATTATCTAAACTTGACTTTGAAGAAGATATGAGAAAAATCACTTCTATTCCTTCTTTACAGAGGTGGGGGGGACTATGGATATGTGCAGTACTGCATTTACTGTAGGGCTTGACTGATATGTATGATAATTTTCTTAGACTGATTTTTATTTTTACTTAATTTTTGTACTATGTTACAGTGGATGACTCTGTGAAGAGGAGGTATGATGCATTTTGAAATGAAAGTGATGTTAAAAACAAAAGATATCAATATTTTTTTTAAATAAGAGATAAATAGTTTAATTCTTCCTCCTATGAGGAAGCCCTCATATGGGCTGATGAGTTTGACTTCCAGTCCTGGTAAAATTTAAAATCTATTCCATTAAGAGATTATTTTTGATCATTTATAAAACAAAGCAATAATTATTGTAAATTGGCACATTACAATGACATGTTATACTAGATTAATCTCATTTCTTTCTTTTCTTTCTATCTTTTTCATTGTAAGTTACTAGTCTAGCAGGTAAAAGAGATAGATGCTATAGATATCGAATACCTAAATGTCACAAGGAACTTAGCAAGTTTTCCTAGGATTTCTCTGATGATAAAATGGAGACATTATAACACAAGTAGATTGGAGATTATTTGAAAAACTAGACCAAATGTTGATGAATGCTGAATTGATGCTAATTTAGAAGGATCTCTCTCTACTTGAATTTCCTAGCCCTCTAACTTAGGTCTTGTTCTGTTTTTATCAATGATTTAGATAAGTGAAGTCAACTAGCTATTAAGCACCAGTTATATGCCAGTCACTGTGCTAAGTGCCAAGGACACAAAGAAAATGAAAAAAACAAACAAACCTGAAACAAAAACAGTTACTACTTTCAAAGTGCTCACAGTCTAAAGGGAGAAGCAACAGCAAAATCCATATACAAGTCAGATATATAGAGGATAATTGGTTGATTAAAGTCCTTCAGAGAAAAGGCTCTAAGATTGAGAAGGATTGAAAAAGGTTTTTTGCAGAAGGTGAGATGTCAGTGAAAACTTGAAGTAAATAGGACAACCTGGTAAAGCATGGCATGCTTATTAGATCTGCATATAGAATGAAGTTGGGAATATTTGCTAAGATTGGATGCAGCAGTACATGGCACATATACCAAAACTGACCACAGACTAGGGCATAAAAACCTTATAATCAAATGAAAAAAGTCAGAAATAATAAATGCACACTTCTCAGAACATGATGAAATAAAAATTATATAATAAATGGTCATGGAAAGATAAAGCAAAAAATAATTGGAAACTAAATAAAAATTTTAAATAATGGGTAGATAAAACAGCAAATCATAGAAAAACTCAATAATAATAATATCCAAGAAAATGATACTAATAAGACATCAAACTAAACTTTATGGGATGTACCCAAGATAGTTTTGAGAGGAAATTTTTAATCTCTAAATGCCTAAAATGAATCAAGTAGAGAAAGAGGAGATCAATGAATTGGGTATACAACTAAAAAAGCTAGAAAGAGAATAAATTAAAGATCCCCAATTAAATACCAAATTAGAAATTCTGAAAATCAAGGAAGAGATTAATAAAATTGAAAGAAAAAACCCCATTGATCTAATAAATAAAACTAAGAGTTTTATGAAAAACCCAATAACATAGATTAAACCTTTGATTATCTGATTAAAAAAAAGAAAGAAGATAACCAAATTAAAATAAAAAAAAAAGAAAAGGGTGAACTGACCACCAATGAGGAGCAAATTAAAGAGATAATTTGGAGATACTTTGCCGAATTGTATGCCAATAAATTGGATAACCTGAGTAAAATGGATGAATATTTACAAAAATAAAAAATGTCCAGATTAACAGAAGAGGAAATAACATACTTAAATAACTTAATAATATTTTTTTCAGAAAAAAATTGAAGAAATTATCAATAAACTCCCTAAGAAAATGTCTCCAGGTCCAGATGGATTTACAAGTGAATTCTACCAAACATTTAAAGAACAATTAATTCTTATTCTATATGAACTATTTTAAAAAATAGAATAAGGAATTCTTCTAAAATTCTTTGGTGATATCAAAACCAGGAAGGACCAAAACAGACAAAGAAAATTATAGGCTAATCTCCCTGTTGAATATTGATGCAAACATCTTAAATCAAATTTTAGCAATGAGACTACAGCAAGTTATTGCTAAAATAATATACCATGATCAGGTAGGATTTATATCAAGTAGGGAGGGATGGTTCAATATTAGACAAACACTCAACTTAATTGAACATATCAATAACAAAACCCACAAAAGTCACATGATAATCTCAAGAGATGGTGAAAAAGCCTTTAATAAAATATAATATCCATTCCTATTACAAACACTAGAAAGTTTAGGAAAAATGGAGTTTTCCTTAAAATAATCATATCTGTCTAACCATCAACAAATATTATATGCAATACGAATAAACTTGGAGCATTTCCAATAAAATCAAGAGTGAAACAAGGATGCCAATTAACACCATTATTCAATATAGTATTAGAAATGCTAGCAGTAGTAATAAGAGAAGAAAAAGAAATTGAAGGAATCAGAATTGGCAATGAGGAAGCAAAACTTTCACTTTTTGCAGATGATATGATGGTATACCTAGAGAACCTGAGAAAATCATCTAAAAAAAACTCCTTGAAATTATTAACAAATTCAACAAAGTAGCAGGATATAAAATAAACCCACAAAAATCATCTGCTTTTCTACATATGAACAACAAAGCCTAAGAGCAAGAGATAGAGAAATTCTAGCTGTAAACAACATTAAATACTTGTTAATCTACCTCCCAAGAGAAACCCAGAAACTGTACGAACACAATTATAAAGCACTTCCCACCCTAAAATCAGATCTAAATAATTGGAAAAATGTCAATTGCTCATGATTAGGTCAAGCTAATATAATAAAAATGACAATTCTTTCCAAATTAAATTATTTATTCAGTGGTATATCAATCAGACTACCAAATAATTATTTTACTGAGCTAGAAAAAATAGCAACAGAATTCATATGGAGCAAGACAAGGGCAAGGATAGCAAGGGAACTGATAAAAAAATGTAAAGAAAAATGGTCAAGTTTTACCAGATCCAAAGCTATACTATAAAGTGGCAATCATCAAAACTGCCTTGTAATGGTTAAGAAATAGAGTGATGGATCAGTGGATTAGGATAGGTTCAAAAGAAACTGTAGCAAATGCCTACAGAAATCTATGTTAGACAAACCCAAAGATATTAGCTCCTGGGATAAAAACTCACTATTTCACAAAAATTTTTGGAAAAACTGGAAATTAGTGTGGCAAAAACTAGGCATGGACCCACATCTCACACCCTATACCAAAATATAGGTCAAAATGGGTACAGGATTTAGACATAAAGGGTGATACCATAGATAAATTAATAGATCAAGAAATACTGTATCTATCAGATCTATAGAAAGGGGACAAATTTATGATCAAACAAGAAATAGAGTACGTTATAAACTACAAAATGAATGATTTTGACTATATTAAAAGTTTTTGCCCTAATAAAATCAATGCTGTCAAAATTAGAAGGAAAATAGAAAGCTGGGAAACACTCTTTACAACTAGGAGTTCTGATAAAGGTCTCATTTTTAAAATAGAGAATTGCATCAAATTCATAAGGTTACAAGTCATTCCCCACATGATAAATGATTAAAAGACATGAAAAGACTGTTTTCAAATGAAGAAATTATATGTAGTTATTTGTAAAAATGTTCCAAATCTTTATTGATGAGAGAAATACAAATTAAAACAACTCTAAGGTATCATCTCATACCTATAAGATTGGTTAAGAAGATAAAAATGGAAAATTATCAGTGATGGAGAGGTTATGGGAGGACTGATATTAATGCATTGCTGGTGGAGCTGTGAGCTGATCTAACTATCCTAGAGAGCAATATGAAACAATGCCTAAAGAGCAATAAAACTGTTCATTTTCTTTGATCCAGCAATTCCAATTCTATATCTGTATCCAGAAAAACTTGTTAAAAATGTGAAAAAGTCCTACATGTTCCAGTATCTTCATAGCAGCTCTCTTTGTAGTGGCAAAGAATTGGAAATTGAGGGAATGACCATCAATTGGGGAATGGCTAAGCAAGTTATGGTACGTGAATACTATGGAATACTATTGTTCTGTAAGAAACCATAAATGGTCAGACTCTAGAGAAGCATGGAATGATTTAAGGGATCTGATGCTGAACAAAGGGAGTAGAACTAAGAGAACAATGTACACATTAGTGAGATAATTAATGTGGTGGAAGCAGCAACTCTCATCAGTTCTGAGATCTAGGACAACTCTATTAGACGAGCTTGGACAATGCTATTCCCATCCAGAGGAAGAAAAACAAAACAAAACAAAACAAAGTAAAGCAAAAAAAAATTTATAACAACCTTCAGAATCTGATGAACACTTTACAAAAAATATCTCTTATGTATCTCTTTTCCTTAATCTTAATTCCTCATACTGAAAATGACTAATCTGTAAATATGTTTATTACAAATATATATGTACAATGTTAACCTGACTGTAGCTGAAGGGAGAGGGGTGGAAAGGGAAAATAGAAGGAAATTTTGTAACTTAAAAATCTGCATATGTATATGGATGAATGTTGAAAAACTACTTGTAAAAATAAAATATCAATAAAAAAGAGTGGGTGAATGGATGAGAACAAAAATCCCATAAAATCTGGGGTGGCTAGGTGGCATAGAGGATAGAGCACCGGCCTTGGAGTCAGGAGTACATGGGTTCAAATCTGTCTCCAGACACTTAATAATTACCTAGCTGTGTGGCCTTGGGCAAGCCACTTAACCCCATTGCCTTGCAAAAAAATCTAAAAAAAAAATCCCATAAAATCTTACTATAAATGGAGAGCTGAATCAGAGGACATAGATTTTACCTGAGTTAAATATATGGTTCTATAAGGGCTACAGCATTATATTTTATAAGTAAAGATTAGTTAGTTCTGCCTAACACTGTTAATACATTCCTTTATGGTAGTTCTTCTGTTATGAGTATTTTCTAAATCTTAATTTTATTTTTAGGAAAATATTTTTAAAATTGACTCTATGTTTCAGTATTTCCTACCTAACCTCCACCCATTCAGACTTGTCTTGTAACAAAGATTAAGAAAGAGAAAAAGAGAGAATCAATTGCTGTGACATTAGTTATCTTTAATCCAATCTAAATCTTCCAATTTGTAGATAAACTCCAGGTTGAAGAACATATTGTATACTAATTCATTCATTGTTCCATTGATTCAACAAATATATACTGAGTTTCTGCTACATATATAGAACACTGTGCTAGATACTATGGGAGAACCCCCCTCCAAAACCAAGATATGCCCCTTATTCTCAAGAGCATTAAGACCTAGACAGAAAACCAAACAAAACAAAACAGAATTTAGAGAAAAGCAGGGGTATAGTAGAAACAGCTCTAATTGATCTTGAGAGTCTGTTGTATAATTTTCCTTGTGAGCCTCAAAAATATCAAATGCTACAAATAAGAATTTGGTTTTTTGTTTTATTTTTGTTAGAACTGTTCTAGACTTAAGAAAATTTAAATACAAATTAAAATTTTAAATGTTTTACTTTTTTCTTTCTAGAATTGGATGTTAAATGTTTACCAGCATAATATTGGCAATAGCATCTTTTGGGGGGAACCCCTTCTTTTCCCATAACTTTGTAGGGCTACAGAACAGAGTATGTTTATGAACTATTAGAAAAATCCCCATTTTTAACCCTCATCAATGTAAACAGGACAAAATAGGAGGACTGAATAATTATCCCTGAAAATGTTTTAGTAGAGAAGGCTGTCTCTTAAAGCTACTTCTGTGTCAAGAGACCAGCAAAAAGTTCCAAGTTTCAAAACCATACTAAGATACTAATGTCTATATATACCTCAAAAGTGGTTCACATTGAGGGTTGGAAGTGTTTAATTTTTATCTTTGTATTCCCAGAATCTAGTTCAGTGCCTGACATAGTAGGAGCTTAATAAATGCTTGCTGATTGAAATGTTCTTTTGTATTTTTAAATAATTATGTAGTTTATACTTTTTTTTGTTGTTCAGTTGTTTTTTTGTCATGTCTGACTCTTTGTTACCCCATTTAGCATTTTTCTTGGCAAAGATACCAGAGCAGTTTGCCATTTTCTTCTCCAACTCATGATGAGAAAACTGAGGCAAACAGGGTAAAGTGACTTGCTCAGGTCAACTAATAAATGTTTGAGGTGTTATTTGAACTTAGGAAAATGAATCTTTTTGACTCCAGACTCAGAACTCTATTCACTGTGTTGGCCAGTTTTCCTGTAGTGTGCAAAAAAAGAGAGGATAATTACATCTACAACATAAAGAGAAAAAAAAAAACCCAATCCATTGTTTCTTTATTAAACAATATTAATAAATTCCTCTTTGATTTTTTATTTAGATATTTATTGCACTTTTGACATAGGGTATGGGATCCTAAACTTTGAGATTTCAAAAGCTAAGAAAGACTGCCAAAATAATGAGGTCTTTTTTTCCTAAAATTTTAAAAAATTGTTCAACCCTGCAGGCTATAAAATGAAAAACTGTTTTTGATATAAGTATTTTCTTTTTAATTTTTTTACTTGAAGTCCTTTGCTCTTTTCTATTTTATAGGACTATATAGTTAGAGTGGGAGAAGATCTTAGAAGTTCTCTAGTCCAAACCTCTGATCTAAATGAATAAGCAGACACCCAGAGAGGTTAAGGGACTTGCCTCATACCACACAATTAGAAGATTACAGACAGGATTTGAACTTTTTCTCCAAACTGGTGGGTTTTTCCCCCATCATCCCATGCTTTCTTCTCTGTCTTGTTCCACATCTCATGATATATTAAGGACAGTGATAAAATTTTCTGATCCAATATATCTAGGCAGCAGCAGAGCTTCAGTTTTCAAAATAATGGAATCATTTTGTCATTGAGCCATCTACAGCCTTCTGTTTACTGATTTTTGAAAATAGACTCTCATTAACAGTGACATTTAATTCACAATCATTGCTTATGTTAAACCATTATTTATCTTTATAACTCCTAATAATATTTGTTTAGGTCCAACTTCCACAGAACAAAAAATATTCCATGTCTTCAGGATTTGGTATATGCCATATGCAGCCATCTGTGCCTTTATTTCTTTGTTTAAGATGTTGTCTTTTGTGAGAAAGCATGTAATTGTTGGCATGTTAGCTTGCCCATTAGACTACAATCTCTTTAAGAGCAGATACTATCTTTTGCCTTTCTTTGCAGAACTTGGCACAGTGCCCTAGACATAGAAATTGCTTAAAATTGACTAACTGATGCAGTAACAAAGCTAGGAAGAGTCACTAAATTAGAGCAAATATATAGAGAGGATACTGGTGCTAGAGGAAACACAATTGTCATAGCAGTCAGAAATCCATTCTCATGAATTTACAAGAGTAGTGGATACAGGGAGTAGAACCAAGAGAACAATGTATATATCAACAACAACATTGCAAGATGAACAACTTGGATGGAAGCAGCTCCTCTCAGCAGTTCAGAGAGCTAGGACAACCCTATTAGACTGGGTATGGCCAAAGTTATGCCCATCCAAAGGAAGAAAAACAAAACAAAACAAAACACACACACTCAAAAAAAAACCCTCCAGAATCTGATGAATACTTTATAAAAATTCTTTTATGTGTCTCTTTCCCTTAATCCTAATTCCTCATACTGAAAACAACTAATCTATAAACATGTTTATCAAAATATTTATATACAATGTTAACCTGACTGTTCGCCACTGAGGGGAGGAGGTAGGAAGGGAGGGTGGAAGGAAATTTTGTAACTTAAAAATATACATATGCATATGGAGGAAAGTAAATGAAAAAAATCGCAGTTTAAAAATAAAAGAGTAGTGGATACTATTAAAGCACTTAAGAAGTACAATGAATTGAATAGAACTGCAGTTGAATCAAATCCTACTGCAGATAATTTTCTATGTGACTGAGCAAGTAAACCTTCTTTGACCTCACTTGTCACATCTGGAAAATGGGGATAATAATACAAACTACCTTACAGAGTTGTTGTGAGGCTCAAATAAGATAACATATTCAAAACATTTTGCAAACTTTAAAACATGATTTAAATGTGAATGATTTTATTATAATTAATAAACCAAAGAATTGAGAAATATCCTAAATTTTGTTGTTAATGAACAGATGCCAGAGATAATTAATAAATACCCACCCATATGTTTAATTTCCTATCTTTGCAAAAAATTATCAAAATAATTGATACACATTTTGAATGTATCCTTGATAAAAGCATGGGAGAAAAGAATGATTTTTGCAAATGATATTCTATGAAAGAAATCAGATCTATTTCACATTATTCCTTTTCATGTATTCTTTCAGCCAACGTAGTCTATTGACTCTCTCCCCAAAACTTGTCCTTATCTCTACCACAGCCATTCTCTTTTGCAGGCTGTTCCATAAATATGAAATGCACTCTCTCCCCACCTCCATCTAGTCAAACCTTTGGCTTCTCTCATGACTCAGCTCAAATATCAACACCCACAGGAAGCCTTTTCTACTCCAAGTTTTAAGGATTCACTTTCCCTCATAAAAATACCTCTTGTTTTTTGATTGGTGCATATATTTTCACTTTGAAGGCAATAACAACTTATTTTTTGATTTTATGTCCTCATATGTTTTGTTTTGCCCAGAGTAGTTACTTGTTGAAGTCTAGTCAAGCAAATTGTTGAATCCAAGGAACATCTGGGTTTTTCCAGCTGTGTCTAACTCCAACTTTTATATACAGCTTCTGATTTTATTCTTCAAAATAGTAAGAGTTTTTGATGAGGACAAAGATGAATGAATTTTCTATTTGGCTTTTACTCCCATTTAAAGGGTGATTTGGTTTTTCTGGATGCATATTTATTGCTTATCTTTGAATTCCATGAAAACATGGTCTTTTCATTAAGAATATCTCAGTATCACAGACATAATGCAAATAACCATTAAATCTCCAACCTCCCAATTTTGAGCAGTTAAATCATGAGTGACAGAATAATCAACACTATTTATAAAGCAAAGGATTCTTGTAAAATATATCTTAGGGTAACTTTTTGCAACTGAAATTTGTGGTAGTTTACAAGACATGATAAAGCTTATATTTCTCTCCTTGTTAAAAAATAGTTTGTAGAGAATGGGAAGGATCAATTTTCCATACAATGAAAACTCTTGAGAACATTATGGAAAATTATCATTCCAATTGATATGCAATCATCCTATCATATACATGAGCTGCATGATGCTATATATAGTCTCCAGGGAGAATGAAGCTCCCTGAATATTTTCTTTATGCTTTATAAAACTGTCACTTTTAAATTTAAAAGAAATGAAAAATTCTATTTACTTGTATTGTTCATTGATCTATTTCCTCTCTTGTCATGAGACTTTGGAAGCTAGATTGGAGATCTGTCATTGATAACTTCTTCTTGGAGGATACCCAGTGAAAGGAGTCTTATGTCAGTGACCTCTAGAACCATCAAATGCTAACAATAAAAACCACTGCTTTAATAACATTAATAGTAACTTGTTCTTCAAAAAGCTGCAGAGATAGTAAGCAACACTTTTCTAAAATTAGTTCCCTTTTATTGGGACAGACAATGGGAATAGTTCATTTCTATATTCAAAACACTTTACAGGAAGGTAAAGCATGGTTTCTTTTTGGTTATCCTTTGTTTTTATTGAATAACACATACTAGTTGGATTAGAGTCAGATAAGAAAATTTACAATTAACAACTCTATCATATCATTAGAGCAAACTAAGTACCACAACTCAGGGAATACTCCTGCATTCTGAATTATACCTTGTCACCTTCTAGAAAGCAATGAATAGTTTTTCATCATTAATAATCATAGAATGGAACAAATGGCTATCATTTTCTAGCTCTTTCAGCATATAACTTTCATTGATGATATGAAGTACAGAATTAAGAGTCTATTCAATTATATTCACTGATAAAACCAAGCAAGGGAGCTAACATTTTGGATTTTTTGCTAAAAATAAGAATTCATTAGAGAAAGGGGCCGTAAAGAAAGTTAATGAGCCTTAATTGAGATAAGTCTAGGCTATATTTTTATAATTCCAAAGCAACTGGTGAGAAGTAAAAAAAATCAGTTAAACACATTTTTGATTTATTTGTATGAATAGGACACTATGTAGAAATTTGTGTTTGCAAACAGTGATGTGTGAATGGTAGGATTGATCCTATTCAAATTTAGGAAAATGAAATAAAATTTAATGCTATTCAAAAAAGGCCTCCCTCAGAGTATTCTTCTTACAGTTTTTTTTTTGGAAGATTTCAGATGTCTTTATTACAAACAAGCTACTGATGGATTTAAAGGGAGTCATCACCCTGTCTTGTTTGATGGCCTTTCATTTTTGTCTGTGTGTGTTTGTGTGTGTGTGTGTGTGTGTGTGTGTGTGTGTGTGTGACTGTCCTCACTGCAGCCTTCTAGAACTTTTCTTTCTGTTCCCTAGTGAAAGAAACAATTATTTCTCCTTTGTATTTAATAACTGGATTTAATAATTGAATTCTTTTCTACTTTTTCATCCAAAAATCAAATCAACCAGTGTGGAAATCTTGCTCAGACTTACCCAGTTAGAAAAGCTAAGATCCAATCAAAGATAGTAAAGAAATTCCAAGTTTGGGTGAATGGATGAATTCCTGCTCATTTTTTTTTACTTATCTGTGAATTCTTTCTTTTGTCAGATAGGTAATATGGAAATTGATAAATCTCTTTGACAAAGATTGAGTTGCACAGTGTCACATACCTCAAGACCCTCATTGGAATAAGCTTACCTCTTATTAAAATATACTCTCATTAATTGTTAACCAATCAGAGGTGATTTGGGAACAGCCAGGTCTTTCAAGGGCATATAAACCGTGAGCCTACTCCCATGAGAGAACTTAGGAATTCCAGAATGTCACTGACCCATATTTATTTAATGTGTCAACATTATTAGTAGGAACTATGTCTTTTGAAATTTTTAAACACTTCAGCAAAATTTCTTTGTTGGTTTTCATCAGCCTGTGTAGGACTGGAAGCAGTTCTGGGAGGGTCCATCCATTTGGATCCAAAAGAGGATCAGTGGTGGTATCTTCTTGCTTGTTAGTCTCTCTTTTAACCCATATGTACAGGCTTTAGAAGTTTGACCCTCTTGAAATGTGAAATTCAATCTAGACACAGAAAGTATCATAGGTCCATAGTTAGTATCAAGATTTTAAGCTTGAATGAACATTTGATGATGAAATGGGAAAAAAAAACAGAACTATATCCCATAATACTTTCAGGAAAAGTGACCAAGAAATAAATAAAACAATAAAAACTGTAAATTTAATATACTTAAATATTAATTAATTGACTTTTACAACTTTCAAAATAATCTTTTTTCATTCTGCCTCTTGGAATTCCTGCCATGCTTTAGGATTTACCTCCTTATCCCCAATCCTCATCCACTGTTTATGTTCTTCCTTTAGACATAATTATTTTATGTTTCTTTAGTATATATGTATATACAATACATAAGTGTATATATATATAGTATTTTTTTTTTAGTGTATGATTGTTCCCCCTTTTCTCTATGTCTGTCTGTCCATCATGGCCTGCTTTTTGTCACCTTTGGCAGGATTTGAGAAAAAAATCTCAAAACTGTTTTAATTTGTTTTTCTTTACTGTGGGTGATTTGGTACACATTTCAACTGGTCAATTATAATTCTTCTTTTGAAAATTATTTATCTTTACACCTCACTATCTCTCTCACTATGGTTCATGATCATATATTTTGAATTAGTTATATATTTCTTATATCAGATGTCTATTAGTGATTTCTTTTTAGGTTTTTGCAAGGCAAATGGGGTTAAGTGGCTTGCCCAAGGTGACACAGCTAGGTAATTATTAAGTGTCTGAGACCAGACCCAGGTACTCCTGACTCCAGGTCGGGTGCTTTATCCACTGCGCCACCTAGCTGCCCCTATTAGAATTGTTTGATGCACGTTCTTTCCATACTTGCTTTCCCTTTTGCTTTGATTAATTTTATTTCTGTAAAAATACTTTGAAATTTGATGTAATTGAAATTGTCCATTTTGTCTTTTATGTTCTTTTCCATTCCTTGTTTTAATGAGTTCTCTCTTTTGGAGCAATTAAGTGGCACAATGGCTAGAGCATGGGTCCTGGATCACGAGTAGATAAGTTCAAATATAGCCTCAGACACTAATGTTGAGATTCTGAGCAAGATACTTAACTCCAATTGCTTCAAAAAACAAACAAAAAAAAACCCAAAACAAAGAGTTGTTTCTTCATTCAAAGTAATCTTGTCCCATTTTCTCTCTCTCTCTCTCATTTCGTCTCTCCCCTCTCTCATAAATGATGCAACCTTTAATATTTAGCCTGCATGTATATCTTGAATTTATGGGTATAGATGTTGGTTTAAACCTAATTTTTGCCAAACTATTTTTCCATTTTCTCCCAAATTCCTGTAAAATGGAGTCCTTGTCCCCAGTAATTTATGCTCTTGGACTTAATTGGCATAAGGCAATTGCTTTCTATTGTTTCTTTTTTTTGGTATTTCTAGCCTAGATATATTTTTGTTTCTTTTTTTTAAATCAAGCTAGTGCTGGGGGTGGAGCCAAGATGACAGTATGAAGGCAGCATTTCCTAGAAACTCCTTCCCCCAGAAAACTCCAAAAGCTGTCAAATTATAACTTTAGCAAAAATTTAGAGGGGCAGAACCCACAGAAAGACTGAGTGATACATTTTCCCAGTCCAAGATAACTTAGAAGCTACATGGGAGTTGGGAAAAAGCGTTGGCCGCAGCCCAGCCCAGCCCAGCCCAGCCCAGAGATCACCAGGAACAGCTTGAAGGGGTGGTGGGAGAACTCTGCTACATGAGAATGAGTGTGGAGTGAGAATCACTGGCTGCAGAAACTGCAGTAAGAATTGGAGAAACCAGGCTGCATCGCCAAAACACAACCCAAAGACTGTAAGGGGGAAAGGGGAGATTGTAGAAATCTCTCTGCTTTCCCTGGAGCAGATCCAAGTTGCAGTTTGACCTTCCAACCTAAGATAGCAGGGGCCCTCCTCACAGCTCCAGGGCAGAGGGGTGGGCTTGTGATCATCTGTATACCAAAGCACAGGTAGGAAAGCAAAAGACCTTGGAGGAATAAAGGTCCCAGTGGGGGGGTATCCCCCTAAAAGCCTTGGAAGTACTGTAATTAGTCTTAGGCTGAAGAGATGAGTAAACAACAGAAAAAGAAAAATCTTACAATAGAAAATTACTTTGGTCCCATGGAAGATCAAAACACATTCTCAGATGACCAAAACTTCCACATCCAAAACCTCCAAGAGAAATAGAAAATGGCTTCAGACTATGGATGAGCTCAAAAAGGACTTTGAAAAGCAATTAAGGGGAATTCTGGCCAAGATGGTGGAGAGAAGACAGGTTCTATGATAAGTGCTCTCTCTTTCCCCTCAGAAGTAGCATGAGAGAAACCTTTAAGGAGAAATTCTATCAACAAAACCCAGAAAGAGAAGCTAGGAGAAGAACACCTACCAAGAAGGTCTGACTCAGGTGACCACGTGTGAACCAGGAGACAAGAGCAGAGGATCAGTGTGGGGAATGGCAGCTGGGGGAAGCCAGAGAGTCAGCCTCAGCCATAGAGACTTTGGTGAGTGACAGGTGCAAGATTCAACTTTAGCTGCAGAATCTTTGGGGGGGGGGGTAGGGAGAGGAGCTATGGCAGGGTGAGTTCCAGCACAAAGTTTCAGAGCATACCTAGAGAACAACCAGCTGAGTCAGTGACCTGAACTCCACACCTACAGCAGAGCCCTTTGGCCAGAACAAACAATAAATACCCCCCACACCCAACCACCACTACCTCAGGGCTGCAGAGCTCACTCAACAGAAAGAGATTAACTCACCCCCCCAGGGCTCATCCCAATGTTCAAGGTCAACTCAGACCCTGCTGCTGAGGACCTCACTCCAGAGAAAGCAGCCTGTACCCCCTACTGTTTGGCCCTTGGAATTACTAAGCCAAGTGAACAAAGCCTCTAGGATCTTCAAAAGCCAACCTATGAGAGTCATGCCTGCCCCCTCCCCCCCCACAATACAAGATGTAAAAAGGCCAGAGAAAAAGGGGGATCCAATGGAGAAATATTTATAAGGGACAGATTCTAATCCACAGAGATGTAGTACTGCTGAGGAAAATATGAATTGAACTCTAGCCCCAAAAGACTTCCTTGAAGAAATCAGGAAGGAGTTTAAAAATCAAAATTGGGAAAAATTGGGAAAAGAAACTCACGAGAAGATTAACACATTGCAAGAGAAAATTAACATCATGCAAGAAGAAAACAAATCCTTGGAAAATACAATTGGAAAAATACAAAATGAAAATAACTCAGATCTTCAATAGGGCAAATGCAAAAAAGAAAATAATCCTCTCAAATCCTCAATTTGGCAAATGAAAAAAGAAAATGATTCATTCAAATCCTCAATTGGAAAAATGCAAAAAGGAAATGATTCTCTCAAAACTACATTTGGGGGACGACTAGGTGGAGCAGCAGATAAAGCACAGGCCCTGGAGTCAGGAGTAGCTGGGTTCAAATCCTGTCTCAGACACTTAATAATTACCTAGCTGTGTAGCCTTGGGCAAGCCACTTAGCCCCATTTGCCTTCCAAAAAACTAAAAAAAAAAACTATTCTGCAAATAGAAAAGTCCTTCAAAAATAGAATGGACCAACTGGAAAAGTTGTTGCAAAAGATAAATGAGGAAAAATCTTCTCTTAAAAAAAGAATGGCATCAATGGAAACTAATGACCTCATGAGACAACAATATTGTGTTAAACAAAACCAAAAGATTGAAAAAAATAGAAAAAAATGCAAAATACCTCATCAGCAAAACCATTGAACTGGAGGATAGATCAAGATAGGAGAATCTGAGAATTATTGGCCTTCCTGAAAACACTGAAGACAAAAAAAGCCTGAACTTAATATTATAGGGTTTAGTGATGGAATATTGCCCTGATATCACAGAATCAGAAGGCAAAATAGTAATTGAAAGAATACATCGATCCCCTCCGGAAAGAGATCCTAAAATGACAGGGGTGAAATAAGGATGCCCATTATCACCACCACTATTCAATATCATATTTGAAATGTTAACTTCAAAAATAAGAGAACTAAAAGAAATTGAAGGAATTGGGATAGGGAAGAAGGAGACAGAACTCTCACTCTTTGCAGATAGCATGATGCTATACCTAGAGAATTCCAAAAAGTCATCTAAAAAACTACTAGAAATAATTGGCAACTTTAGCAAAATAGCAGGATATAAAATAAACCCTCATAAATCCTCAACATTTCCATATATGACTAGCAAGATACAGCAGAAAGAGCTAGAGAGAGAAATCCCATTCAAAGTAACCTCAGACAAAATAAAATTCCTGGGAGTCTACCTACTAAGGTGGACTCAAGAACTTTTGAAAAGAATTACAAAACTCTTCAAATGCAAATAAAATCAGATTTAAATACCTGGTCAAACATCAACTGTTCATGGATAGGTTGAGCTAATTTATTAAAAAATGACAATTCTACCAAAACTAAACTACTTGTTTAGCACCCTACCAAACAAAATTCCAAAAAAAAATTACTTTAATTAGTTAGAAAAAGTTGTAAGTAAATTTATATGGAGAAATAAAAAGTCAAGAATTTCCAGGGAGCCAATGAAAAAAAAGTGCACAAGAAGGTGGCTTAGCCTTACCAGATCTAAAATTGTATCATAAAGCATCAGTCATCAAAACTATCTGGTACTGGCTAAGAAACAGAGTTGCAGATCAATGGAATAGACTAGGTGCAACAGAAGGAAATGATTATAGTAATCTGTTGTTTAATAAACCCAAAGAGTCTGGCTATTTGGATAAAAACTGTTGGAAAATTGGAAGTTTGTATGGAAGAAACTTAGATTAGACCAGCACCTCACACCCTATACCAAGATAAGATCTAAATGGATATAGGATTTAAACATAAAAAACAATATTATAAGCAAACTAGAAGATCAAGAAGTAATTTACCTGTCAGATCTAATGGAAAGGGAAACAGTTTATGATGAAGGAAGAGAGAGAGAACATCATTCAAAACAAACTAGATAATATTGACTGCATTAAGTTAAAAAGCTTTTGAAGACAAAACCACTGTAAGCAAGATCAAAAGAAATGTAGTAAATTGGGAAATAATTTTTGAAACTAGTATTTCTGAAAAAGGACCCATTTCTAAAATATACAGATAAATGAGTCAAATTTTCAAGCCATTTCCCAATGTACAAATAGTCAAGGGTTATGCAAAGGCAATTTACAACTGATGAAATCAAAGCAATCAACAGACATATGAAAAATTGCTCCAAATAACTACTTATTAGAGAAACGCAAATTAAAGCATCTCTGAGATACCACCTCATACCTCTCAGACTGACCAATATGACAAGAAAGGACATTGATCAGTGTTGGAAGGGACATGGGAAGTCTGGCACACTAATACATTGTTGATGGTGCTATGAACTCATCCAAACTTTCTGGAGAGCAATTTGGGATTATGCCCAAAGGCAACAAGAATGTACATACCTTTTGACCCAGAACACCAGTACTGGGTCTATGCCCTGAAGAGATTATGAAAAAGGGTAAAAGCATCCCTTATACAAAAATATTTATAGCTGCCCTGTTTGTGGTGGCAAAAAAATTGGCAATTAAGTGAATGTCCTTCAGCTGGGGAATGGCTTAACAAAGTGTGGTAGATGTATGTCATGGAACTCTATTGTTCTATTAGAAACCATGAGGGATGAGAATTCAGGGAAGCCTGGAAAGATTTGCATGAACTGATGCTGAGTGAGTTGAGCAGAACCAGAAAACCATTGCATACCCTAACATCAACATGGGGGTGATGATCAACCTTGATGGACTTGCTCATCCCTTCAGTGCAACAACCAGGGACAATTTTGGGCTATCTGCAATGGTGAATACCATCTGTATCCAGAGAAAGAATTATGGACTTTGAACAAATTTCAGACTATTACCGTCAAATTAGGGAAAAAAAAGTTATATCATTATGTAATTTTACTATCTCTTACTTTATTTTTGCTTCCTTAAGGATATGATTTCTCTGTCATCACATTCAGCTGAGATCAATATATAACATGGACCCAATGTAAAGAGTAACAGAATGTCTTCTGTGGGGGGTGGGGGGAAGGAAACAAGAATGGGGGAAAAATTGTAAAACTCAAAATAAATAAAATCTTTCTTAAAAAATAAATAAAATAAAATTTTTTAAATCTCAAATGAAAAATAAAAGTAATTAAGGGAGGTGGAGGAAAAATTGGTAGGAGAAATAAGAATGGTGCAGAAAAATCATGAAAACCAAATCAGCACCTTGGTGAAAGAAATACAAAAAATAATGAAGAAAATATTACGTTAAAAACTAGTTTAGGTCAAATGGAAAAAGCAAAACAAAAGGCAAATGAGGAGAAGAATGCCTTAAAAATCAGAACTGGCCAGCTGGAAAAAGAGATAAATAAGTTCTCTGATGAAAATAACTCCTTTAAATGCAGAATGGAACTAAAGGAAGCTGATGACTTTGCAAGAAATCAGGACGAAATGAAACTATACCAAAAAAAGAAAAACCCAAATTAGAAGAAAATGTGAAATATCTCATTGGAAAAACAACCAACCTCAAAAACAGATCCAGAAGAAATAATTTAAAAATTATTGGGTTACATAAAATTCACTACCAGGAAAAGAGAATTGACTTCATCTTTTAAGCAATAATACAGCAAAATTGTCCTGAGATCCTAGAAGTAGAGGGTAAAATAAAAATTGAGGGAATTCACCAATCACCTCCTGAAAGAGACGCCCCCCCCAAAAAAAACAACTTCCAGGAATAATATAGCCAACCAAAATTCCCAAATCAAAGAGAAAATTCTAAAAGCTGCCAGAAAGAAACAATTCAACTACCAAGGCTCCATAGTCAGGATTACATGGAATCTGGTAGCATCAACACTGAGGGCTTGTAGGGACTGGAATATGATATTCTGGAAGGCAAAGTATCTTAGTTTACAACCAACAACCAACTACCCAGCAAAACTCAACATCCTCTTTCAGGGGAAAAGATGGAATTTCAATGAAACAGGGGACTTTCAAACTTTCCTATTGAAACAACCAGAAGGGGGTGGCTAGGTGATGCAGTGGACAGAGCACTAGCCCTGGAATCAAGAGTACCTGAGTTCAAATCCGGCCTCAGACACTTAATAATTACCTAGCTGTGTGACCTTGAGCAAACCACTTAACCCCATTGCCTTACCAAAAAAAAAAAACACTCAAAAAAAAAAAGAAACAACAACCAGAGATGAACAGAAAGTTTGATCTCCAAATACAGGACTCTGATGAACCATAGAGTGGGTGGATGAGAAGGACTAACTATACTATGAGGAACTTAATGACATTGAACTGTTTGTATTCCTACATGGGAAAAAGATATTGATAACTCACATGAACTTTCTCATTTATAAGAGCTATTAGAAGGAGTACATATAGACAGGGCACAGGAAGGAGTGGAATCTAATGGTATAAAAATGGATTCAAAGGGCAATAAAGGAAAGTACTGGGTGGAAGAGAAAGGAGAGGAAGAAGGAGCTAAGATATTTCACATAAGAGTCAAGAAAAAGGTTTTCAATGGAGTAGAATGGGGAAGGCAAGGGGGCATGAATGAACTTTCATTCTCATCAGAAATGGCTCAGAGAAGAAATAACATACACACTTAATAGGGTATAGAAATTTATCTTATCCTAGAGAAAAATGAGAAGAAAGGGATGGGATGATGGGATAATGGGGAATGGTTGGAGGGAAGGGGGGATAGGTGATAGAAGAGAGCAAAGATTGTGGGAGAGGGTACTCAGATACAACACATTTTTGGACAGGGACAGGATGAAAGGAGAGAGATAATAGAATAGATAGAGAATAGAAAAAATAAGAGTGAGGAGGAATAGAGTGGAGGGAAATACTGCTAGTAATAGCAACTGTGAGAAAAATATTGAAGCAACTTCTCTGCTGGACTTATGATAAAGAAGGCAACTCACCCCAGAAACAGATCCATTGGAATCTGAACATAGACTGAATTTCATGTTTTTTCTCTCACTGCTCTTGAGGTTTCTCATCTTCTTGTTGGGGGGGGGGTATGTTTACTCTTATAATATAAAATAAACCCAAAAATCTTTTTAAAAAAACAAAGGCAAAATTTGACTCAATATAATAAACTTCCAATTATTAGTTCATTCCAAAGTAGGAGGAACTAGTCTCAAAGAGTTAGTTTTCCTTCTAACAAAGGCTGGAAGCCTACTTGTGGAATACACTGTAAAGTACATTCTTATTTGGATATGAGTTAATGGCACAGTGGTGAGAACACCAGGCTTGGAGTTAAGAAATTCAAATGTCACCCAAGACACTTACTGAGCTATGTGATTGAGCAGATCACGACCTCTTGTTTTCTCATCTGTAAAATGAGGATAAAAATAGAATCTATCTCCCAATGTTGCTGTGAGGATAAAATGAGATAAATCTTTGTAAAGTGCTTTGCAAACCTTAAAGGACTACACAAATGCTTCTTCTTCTTTTTCTTCTTCTTCTTCTTCTTCTTCTTCTTCTTATTATTATTATTATTATTATCATTATCATATCATTATTATCCCTTCTAACATTCCATAATGCTTTATCAGCTAGCTTTCTATAGAATAAGCTAAAAATCTTAAACTCATTCAATTATGGAAAATTTGCTATCCCAGTTATTTCTTTGTATAATTTGCCACTGTTGTTGCTTACTGCAAAGATTGTCTTCACAACAATCTTTGTCAGAATAATCACATGATTATCCTTTCTCATAAGTTCTCCTTCCATACATGCTACTGTTTTAAAAACAATAATATTCATTTGTTAAATAGACATCAGTCATTTCTATTATATCACTTTAAAGTTCCAAGAAAATATTATGATTAAATACATTAAGGAAATGTGCTGATTTCATAGAACTCTGCATATAATAATGCACAGGGTTAAGAAACATTCTAGACAGGAGTTCTGCCATCCTCTAACTTTTTTCCAAATATTTTGAAAACTAAATCAAGCCAGTGCTAAGAAAATTTGGTGATTGATACTTTAAAATATAGTCTGAGACCTGATACTGGTTTACTATTTCATTCTTATTTTTTAAAAATTGTTTAACTTGAAATTCTAGAGTTGATATTATTCCAAATGAATTTGTTTATAGTACTTGACTTTTACAGGAATCAAATTTTCAGAAAATAGGTGTAAAAGTAAACTCCTGAGACAAGTCTTGTAGTTAGTATATACTAAGTTTACTATCATTCACCTGCATTTTATGTTTAAAATCTAAGTAGTACAGGAGATTGAGCACCAGCCTTGGAGTCAGGAGGATCTGAGTTCAAATCTTACCTCAGACACTTGAAAAATACTAGTTGTATGACTTTGGGCAAGCCATTTAAGCCATATTATAGTCATTCTGATTCATATCTGCCTAGTGCAACCAGATGATTCTGGAGGAGAAAGTGTCTAATGACTTATCACAGGACCCTGCCTCACTCAAATCCATCATGGCATCACCTCCTTGATGTCATGGTTATCTCTGAGAACAAAGTATAAACAACAATTTTAAAATCATGATCATCAGTTTATCACAGCTAATAAAATCATCAACAATACTGCTTAAAATCATTCATTATTTCCCCTTCAAAATGACTACCATCTCTCTTATCACTGTTTATCATCATTTTTGTTGACTAACTCAGCCAAACAAAGGACTTTGTAGTCATCTTTGACTATATCTTTTTGCTTGCTTTGCAATCAATTAGAATATAGTATGATTATTTTTCTTCACAAGGTCTGTTGTAGTCAACTCTTGAGTCCAGATTTTCTTAGCACCAAAGCTAGATTTCTGTCTACTACATTATATGACACAGATTATATTATATTCGGCTATAAAGAGAGCAGCTATCTGTCTATCTATCTATCTATCTATCTATCTATCTATCTATCTATCTATTTTAATAGAGATAGGGAGGTGAAGGAGGAAGGAGGAGGAAGAAAAAGAAAAGAACAATGAGAAAGAACATAAGTATTCACAGTTCCTACCCTCAAGAAATTTAAGATCTGGTAAAAGTCTAAGAAAAGAAAATCAGCAGCATGATTGAAGAGAGAAATTTGACTTGCAAGTAGCTATTAGGAGACTTTTGGAATAGTTCAGGTATGAGGTAATTGGTTGTGATGGCAGTGAGACCAAAAAAGAAATCATAGATGTTAGAGACAGTGAGAAGAATTTGCAGGATATATTAAGTGATTGGAGAACATCAGAGAAGAAATACATGAAGATGACTAGATCAGCAGATATTTGTAATTCATAGTTCATTTCATTGCATGTTTTAAAAGTTTAATAAATATTGATTTAATAAATATTATTCTCTATTACCTTCCAATGGATGTTATTGTATTCTTATGTCTTGCAGTACAAATACATAGCTATAGTCCATCCATTGTCTAGTCTCAATAATTTTTCTGTCCTTTTACTTCACTTCTCCCCAACTCAGACATTTCATTTCAGTCTAATCTAATAGTACTTGACCTATATCTTTGCCTCTGTGACTTCATGTCTAAGTCCTCTTCACAGAAAAAGTCTGAAAATATTGAAGCACCTACTCACATTCTTTTCTTCTCCAGACTAAACGTTTCCAGTTCCTTCAATAAATTCTTATAAGACAAAGATCTAAGAATTCTCACTATTCTAGTTACCCTCCTGCTTTCTTCTAGTTATTCATATTTATAATAAGATAGATAAAAAATTTCAGTTCCTTCCACAACTAACTAATTTAAGAGGTGGCAGAGTAATTCTGCTAATCTACATAAATCCAATAAATCTAATCCATTAACTACTGGCACTGTACTAAGAAGATAGAGATATTAAAAAAAAATAAATGCCCTGATCTCAAGGAGGTTATAATTTGATGGGGGATGGGGGTGGAAAGAGACAAAACACACAAGAGGGAAGGAAAGTAGGGTGGGAGGAGGGAGAAGAGAGCAAGGGTGTACCTGTTGGAAATTTTAGGAGCACTTGAAAGCAGAGCAGCAAATGCACAGTGGAGTGAGTTAAAAAACGCAAATTCTGTCTTCTTTTGAGGAAGACATTGGGAGGAGTTTGATATACATTGGAGGAACTGAAAAACCCTCTAGCCCTCAAATCAGAGGGGAGAAGAGGCTGAGGGATGTTGTGCTCCTGAAGACTGTTAGCAGAATGATGATGAGGTAATTTGGGAGAGGCATCTTATTCATGGAGTTGAAACTAGGCAGAGCAACATATATTGAATGGGAGTGATAACATTGTGCCTAAATAACATTTTTTTTTAGGTTTTTGCAAGGCAATGGGATTAAGGACTTGCCTAAGGCCACACAGCTAGGTACTTATTAAGTGTCTGAGGTTGCATTTGAACTCAAGTCCTCCTGACTGCAGGATCAATGCTCTATTCACTGTGTCACCTAGCTGCTCCCTAAATAACATTTTGAAAATAAACATTTTTTTGTTGGTTTGATCCAGCAGCAAATGAAATATAGGCTTTGAATAATCAAACAAATCTTCACAATAATGTACCAATAAACTTAACTGACATGAAAGAAGAATGAACTCATTACTAAATCAAAGAGTTGAAGAAATTCTTGATTTCTTTAGTGCTTAATTTGAGATTAGATTATTGACACTTGTGAACAAGGGTACTAAAGTTCATTGGAGGAAAAGTTATTTCCAACCTTTTAACTAGGTTAAACTTTGTGTTTGGAATTTTGAATTGTTTCATATTCTTAATTAGTATGTCTAATTCTTTGAGATATCTGATTGAATCTTCATTATGTCTTTCCCTTAGGTATAGATCTATTGAAATGGTGATAATTGAAATGATTATCTTTTTTAAAACACATTTTGATGTTAAAATATATTTGGAAAATAAAAATAAGCTCCTCTCCTGCCTACTGGCCTTCTTTTATCTTTTTTAACCTATATTCTTCCTTTAGTAGCATGCTCACTGCTTTCCATACTGTGAAACTTAAATATATAATATATGCAAGTTCAGTTTTCAGTTATGCCTGACTCTTCATGACCCCATGGGCTATAGTGTTCATGAAGTTTTCTTTGCAAACATACTGAAATGGTTTGCCATTTCCTTCTCCAGTGGATTATGGGAAACAAGAGTTATGTGATTTGCCCAGGATCACAGAGTTAAAGTCTGAGGTCAAATCTGAATTCAGGTCTTCCTGCCTCCAGGCTGTATCCTCTGAGCTACCTAGTTGCCTCCTAAGACTAAGATAGGGAAGTGTAAATTTATGATTGATCTTTGTCAGTAGTTGGACTGAAGAATTTGAATTACCAAATATAACTTTTGTTACTTTTAATCTTGAGAGACACTATAGAGCAATGGAAAAAACCATACCTGCAAATCAGAAAGGCTTTTCTCCCAGGTATCATCTCTGACTCAGACTGGCTATGTGAACCTTGACTCCAGGCAAGTCACTTAATCCATTAAGTGTCTAAAGCTAATCTAAGAAGTGTGTAAGGCACTTCTCTTAAGTCCTGGTGTAGGTGTTGATTAGAATTGGTAAATTTAATTCCTCATCAGAACTCCCCACATGCATGAAATCACGGTTTAGTTAAAAAAAATCTTTTGATTGCATCAGTGGGTATGTAAATTAGCTGTTGAATCTGCTTAGTGGCATGTTTATATCAAAGTAAATTCCCTATACTAAATAGTGTGCAGGATAAAGATACTTAATTTTAAAATAAGATCTTCTAGAAGTAGACAAGAGTTTTAAATATACTCTCTTAGTTTCAAATCAACCTTGATGAAACATTTTCCTGCTTTATTTTCTTGGAGACTTCTGCTAAAATAATTACCCATTTTCCCATGTGACCCAGAGTAGTTTGAGGCACATTCTCTTATTAGCAATTCAAGAGACTTTTGGGGGGAAAGAAATGGACAAATATACTTTTTCTTGACATCATAATTGGTACTGAGACCACACAAATGAGCTGTACACTCTCACAATTTTATTTCTTCATTGAATTTTCGCCTCTTTCTCCTTTCCTAATCCTTGTCCTTTATGGATGTTAGATAAGGTGAATAAGAATAGAATAAGATCACAATACTTAGAACTAAATCATTGTGTTTTCTCACTGAGGTAGAAGATTGACCTTTTCTTCCTTCCCTCCAAAAGACTAAAATATCTGTTTTAATACCACTAAATATAAATAATAAACAGAGCCTAGAAAATCATCAGTTTCAAGCAAAGTTAATGCTTTATACTCAGCTAAAAATATGAAAGTTAGCTTTTCCAAATTCTCTAAGTCAGTAATTAAGGCATTGATTTTTAATAATAATCAACTGAGTTAAATATCTTAATGATATTTACAGTCATTGTAGCAGTATTGTTACCTTACACAGTTTCTTTTTTCAAAGCACAGTTGTCTTTTTCAATACAAAAATTCTAAAAAGTTCTAGCTTTTTTTTTTATCATAACAGTTTGGAAAACTGAAGCACTAAAGATTATAATTTACCCCAGATTGTATGAGGATTAAATTATGCAATACCAGTATTGAAATCCAGGTCTCTGTACATCTAGCTGCATTAATTGTTGGTCCTTCATTCTTGAAGACCACAACAGGAAGGTGATGCCCTGACAAGCACATGAATTGGATTTGAGCGAGGTGGTACTTTGCTAGGTCACCAGTCTCACTTTCTCCTCTAAAACCATCTGGGTCCATTGGCCAGATATGAATCAGAATGACTGGAGATGGCCCTGGATGTGAGGAAATCAGGGTTATGTGACTTGCCCAATGTAACAGCTAAGTGTCAAGTGCTGAGGTGGGATTTGAACTGCTATCCTCCTGATTCCAAGACCAGTATTCTATTCACTGTATCACCTAGCCCTATAGTCAAAGTAAGACAACACCTATGAACTTCTATATTTGCTCCTTAAACTTTCATTCCAGCTGGGCATGGTGATGCACACCTGTAATCCTTTCTATCAGTAGTGGCTAAAAGAGGCAGAACTCTTAAGCTGAGAAATTCTGAGCTCTGATAGGTCAAGCCCCAGTGCCTTCATCCAAGATTGTATTTTGCCCTAGCTATGAGGGACCGATATGGTCAGACCTGTACTTGGTCTTCCTATTTCTCCAACTGTCCAGTGTAGAAATTTTGACCTAATATCATTCTGATTCAGTCATGTGATAAAGCATTGACTAAAATATCTTAATAAATGCATTTAATCATGATCTTCCTGGGTAGTAGAGACCAATTGCTCTATGAAAGCCAGGCTCCAATACTCTGAGTTCAATATTCAATAACTTGGAAACCACAGAGCAGCAGGAGAGAAAATTTAGAACATGGTCCCACATTTCACACAGTTTTCCCCTTAACTCTCTCATCTCCTTTATAATTATCACTTTATCCAGTCTCAAAACACATTTTCCCAACTGGTTTAGCTATCATTTGCAAAATTTTTCCAGTAATTAGGCCTAAGCTATTCTTGGGTTTTGCACATAGGATTCTTTTTCCAATATATGAATGGTAAAATGGGAGGCAGACAAAGTTTGGGATTACTATTTCTCTATTAGCCTTTTGTGTAAATAAAGAAGGATTTCAGTTACAACCAGTCAAATAATATGACATTTTGAAATTTAGAAAATCAATTCTCTTTCTTTATTACAATAATCTCTAAGAAATTGCAGTATCTTAGGGAAGAGGGAACCAGGTTTCCTATTGTTGCAGTGACAACAGTCATTTAACATAAAAGAATGCTATGATGGAAGCCTGTTTCAAGACCATCATTAAGGAGGGGACAGAGACTATGGAATGATTTTCTTCTTTTATGCTTTACTGAATGATTATTTTTGAAGGAAAGTCTGTGTTTTATAGTGACCTCAATAAATCTATTTTTTTTAAATGGAAGGGAATATCCCAACAGGGAAGGTGCTTTTTCTGTAATTTGAAATCAATGTTACTGCTACCACCACCATTACCTAGTGAGCAGATAGCAATTTTATCTTAGTTTTAGGCAAAGGGAAGAACATTGGTTTTTCAATGAGAATATAGAATCATAGCTTTAGTTTTGGAATGAAACTTTGCAGTCACTGAGTCCAACAAATAAGGGAATAGACTCAGAAAAATTAAATATCTCTCTGTCCAGGGTCACATAGCTAGTAAATTTCTGGAGCAAGATTCAAATCCAGATCTTCCTAATTCCATCTCTGGCATTCTATCCTCAACACTAGACACTTTTCTAGACTTAGCTCTGAAATTACTGGCCAGGTCATCTTATGCAAATAATAACCTCTCTGGACTTCAATTTGCTTATCTGTTTAAGAGATATAACCCCTGATCAATGAACAAATAAAGTGACAGAAGGTATATGCAAATAAAATTGATGATTTACTTCACATTTGAGCCTCTGATAATGTTATTCATATTCACCTTGCTTTGATTGTTATGGGTTTTCTTTCAATTTCCTAATTAATAAAAAGAGGAGATTTAGGACTTTTGGACTGATAAGAAATATTTGGGGAATCACCTTCTCCCATATATGCCTTAGCAGTATAATGAGAAAGAAGATGAAAAGGTCAGTTTCCACAAAGAAGAGTTTTATCATTCTGATTGCAGGGGTGAGTTTGGGAGAGAATAGGAAGGTAGAAAGGAGGGGAAGTTTAATATTATAAAGGAGACTTTCAGAGGTCAAAACTACTTTAGTAAGCACCTGGTCTACCTAGTCTCATTATTCTGACATAAACTCCATATGTGCACACACCATGCATGCACTTATAAAAATAAACACACATATGCATGTATATTTATACTCTGTATGTGTGTACACACAGACACACATACACATAAATATAAATATATATGCACACAATCCATTGCCATCATATGACCTTGGTTAAACTATGCTTCTTCTCTATAACATAACCCAATCCAAATCATTGTAAAATAGTATCAGACTAGATGTTCACTTAAACTAGAAAATTTTAAATTTTAAATTCCTCCTTGCCCTCCCCCTGTCCTTTCCTCTTCCTCTCCTTGTTTTCTTCAGAGAAGCAGGAGTCAATGTGATTATTCTTGAATGAGAAGAATTCTAATCTTATTTTGCTTTCCTTATAATCCAAATAGGATATTAACCTTACTGATAGTGTTGTGGAAGTGTCACAGTCTCACATAGATGACCCAGTGGCAAGAAAACTCAAATTCTAAGATGAAAGAATCAAAGCTTATAAGCAATTATCCATTGCCTGTAGCTGTATCTATTTCTCTCAACACACTGCTTGGCTATAAAATTGAGCAGACTTTTTCTCTGTAATGATTCTTGACTTGATCATTTACTAGTTTGCTGGAAATTATTTTAGGATCATGGACTTGGAGATAGAAGGAATTTTAGAGACATTAAATCCAACCATCTGAATTTACTGATGAGCAACTGAGGCAAAATGAAGTTAAGTGACTTGCCCAGGATTACATAGATGCTAAGTGTCCAGAGGCTAGATTGAAATCCAGGTCTTTTTGACCTTAAGTATAGTACTGTTATACTAAGCTTCTTCTCCCAGTGAATTAAAGAGAAATGTCTTCAGAAAAAAAAAACAGCACCTGTAGAGATTCATCATATCTGTTCTGCTGAAGAATTCTCACCCTTTATGTCTAATGACTATAATCCACTTTTGTTCTATGTGTGGTGTTTTTCTTCCCATGGAAACATTTTAGAAAATGACTATGCATCATATTTTGCCAAAGTAAAGAGCAAAGATCTTTTATGGGTGGTCTGGTTAATAAACAAAGATAGGAAGGGAGTCATTTATTCATTTGCAAAACAATTATCTCATTCAAAGTGGTGTAGTAGATAAGAGCATTGAACTTGAAGTTAGGAAGACCTGAGTTCGAATCCTACCTCAGACATTGACTAACTGTATGACTCTGGGCAAGCCACTTAATATGCACCAATTTCCTTATTTGTAAAATGTAAAAACAATAGTTTCTACCTCAGGGTAGTAATGAGGATTAAGTGCATAATTCTTGAAAGATGCTTTGCAAACCTTAAGGTTATCTATAAAAATGCTAGTTATTTTTGCTGCTATTGTTATTAAGTGCTATGTACTTATATATACATAAAAGGATATTCATACACAAAAGGATAAAACTGACTTCTTTCCTCAAGGTCCCAGCAAATTATTAATAATGTGACAATGGTTAGAACTTGTAGCATGATTTTCCAGTGGAAACACAGCTGATAAATTCTTGAGGTTGGATTAAAATTCAAGTTTTCCTGTTTCCAAGTTCAGTGTGCTATCCATTAGACCACAAAATCTTGTATAAATATGAAATGAGGCAAGACAACCTTGGGAGGGAAGACAGTAATAGTACTGGGGCAAAAGAAAGCAGAAAAGACCTCCCTTAGAAAGCTGTACTTGAGCTTATTCTTAAAGTAAACCAGAGGTTTGGAGGACCATGTTTCCATGCCTGGGGACAGTCAGTATAAAGATATGAATATAAGAGATAGAGAGTCATGTATGAAGACTAGAAAGAACGGAGACATTCATGTTGTGAATTGCTCCAAATGCCAAAGTGTTTATAATTATTAGACTATAATGAGATATATGCTCTGTTTGCAAAACAGAGCTCATTATTGTTCCTCTAAACCTTCATTTATTTTCCATTTCACCATCACTATTTTCCTCCTATTTATTCAGGTTCACCAAGGTATGCATCATCCTCAACTACTCACTCACATTGATCCCAAATATACATTCTGCTGCCATGTCATATTTCTATTTTCCAATATTCTTCATGTCTATTCTTTTCTTTCTATTGTCAAATGGCACTACCCTAACACAGGCCTTCATCACTGCACATGAAAATATTAAAACATCCTTCTACTTGATCTTCTTGGCTCAATTCCCACTCCACTTTATACTGTCCTCATCTCAGAGTAATTAGGTGGCATAGTGAGTAGGTGGCACAGCAGACAGAGCACTTAGGAGGATGAGAGTTTGAATCCAACCTCGGATACTTAGTGGCTGAGTGACCTTGTGCAAGTCACTTAACCCTGACTGATTCCTCACATCCAGAGTCATCTCCAGTCATACTGATTTAGATCTGATCACTGGATCTAGATGTCTATGGAGGAGAAAGTGAAACTTGTGACTTAGCACAGCACCCCCCCACCCCCACCCCCATCACACACACACACACACACACACACACACACACACACACACACACTCAAATCTAACTCATGATTGTCATGATATCACCTTCCTGATGTCTTTTTCTTCTTTGAGAATGAAGGACAAACATCCTCCTCCTCCTCCTCCACATCTTTAATTTGTTCTTTTTCTAGCTTTTTTACTTGTATACCCAATTCATTGATCTCCTCTTTCTCTATTTTATAGATATAAGCAATTAGAGATATAAAGTTTTCCCTCAACACTCTTAGTTGTGCCCCCATCATCATCAACATCATCATTCTGGAGTCAGGAGAACCTGAATTCAAATCTGGTCTCAGACATTTAACACTTACTAGCTGTGTGACTTTGGGCAAATCACTTATCACTGATTGCCTCACATTCAGGGATATCTCCAATTTTTCTGATTCATATCTGGCCAAGATGACTCTGGAAGAGAAAATGAGACTCGTGACTTAGCACAGCACCCCTTCACTCAAATTCAATTCATGTTCTTGTCATGGCATCCCTGATATCATGGCCTTTTTTGAGAAGGAAGGACAAACAGCAATCGATCAATCAAATAATGTGAGCAAAGGCTTTAAGAAGCTGAAGGTATAGCTTGTCATGGGTAAGAAAAGAATCAATTATATGTATTCTATAATGTGTTTTATGCTCAATCTTTTCTCTTCTCTACCATGAGTCTATATAATGTAAAGACTAGCTCATTATCAGGTACTTGCTATGATATCATGACCTTCATGAGTATTCAAATGCTAATTGATGCTGCAACTTGAGGAGGCTTGGTTAAGGGCTATAATCCAAATGTTGGGTAGTTAGGTGGCATAGTAGGGCAGCTAGGTGGCGTAGTGGATAAAGCACCGGCCTTGGAGTCAGGAGTACCTGGGTTCAAATCCGACCTCAGACACTTAATAATTACCTAGCTGTGTGGACTTGGGTAAGCCACTTAACCCCATCTGCCTTGCAAAAACCTAAAAAACAAAATAAAACATAATCCAAATGTCATTCAGTGTGATCTCAGTGACATTGAGAAGTGAATTTCCAGTCTGAATACAGAATAGGGCCACAGCTGGTCAATTTACTCACTGTTAGGAACTGACCCCAAGCTAGTCTTCTTTATTTTGTGCCTGAAATTGTGAGTCTGAGGTCCCACCTGTGTCTCTTAGGTACTAGGGAAAATGCTGCATTCTTACATACACTGAAAGAAGATATATTTTGATTGAGGAATCAATGTAATTTTGGAGGTGGATGAGTTCCCTTGACAAGTGGGAATAGGGGAGAGGAGAGGATTAAGTAGTCAGAAGGAGAATGAGGGCACATTGATCTTGACAAGTAGGAAGTAGATTTGCAAAGCCTCTGAGGATAATAGTTATTCTCTTTTATTTCCAAGGGAAAATGAATGGGAGACATTGTCTCCCTTTAGAATATAGTCTCATCATCCTATCCATAGGAAATTTTGGTGGTAAGGCAAAGGTGATGGAGTGGAATAACTCAGCAATCTTCTCTAATTCTTGAGCATGAGCCTCCTGTTTGGTAAAGGGATCGTAAAAGGAAAGGAAGGGAATAAACATTTTTTATAACATCTATGTACCAGCTAGATGGCACAGTGGATGTCCTTGAAGTAAGGAGGACCTGGGTTCAAATCTGACCTCAGACACTTACTAGCTATATAAACTTGAGCAAGTCACTTAAACCTGATTGCCTCACTTCCAGGGCCATCTCCATTCCTCCTGATCCATATTTGGCCACTGAACAAAGTTGACTCTGGAGGAGAAAGTGAGGCTGTCGCACAGCACCCTCTCACTCAAATCCAATTCACATGCTTTTTATTTTTTAAGGTTTTTGCAAGGCAATGGGGGTAAGTGGCTTGCCCAAGGCCACACAGCTAGGTAATTATTAAGTGTCTGAGACCGGATTTGAACCCAGGTACTCCTGACTCCAAGGCTGGTGCTTTATCCACTACGCCACCTAGCCGCCCTATGCTATCCATTTTTAGAGGATTTTTAAAAATTACAAAGAAAATCTGAGTCTGAATTTTTATGTCATCTATTCGGGCCATGAGAGAATACAAGAAGAAACTGAACAGAGTATTTAATTTTTGATTCAGAGCTGAATAGTTAGCATAGATATAGAACAGAATAGGGATGTTGGTGTAGATAAAGATTTTTCTACCAATCAAAGATAATATTCAGGATATGACACTGGAATAGAAATCATTTCAGTGACTGAGTTGCTTTCTTGTGTTATTTTTTCTCTTTCATTTGGATTGACTAGTGAAAACTATTCTATGTACTTTTCAGACAGTCTGATAAACTCACCTTCATTATGATCTGTAAATTGTAAATCCATCTGGGCCTGAAGACTTTTGCTTTGGGAGTTCATTGATGGTTTCTTCAATTTCTTTTTTTCTGAAATGATATTATTTAAATAAATTATTTCCTTTTTCTGTTAATCTGGGCAGTTTGTATTTTTGTAAATATTCATCCATTTCATTCAAGCTTTCAAATACTATTGGCATTTAGTTTGGCAAAGTAGCTATGAATTATCTCTTTAATTTCCTCCTCATTGGTGGTTAGTTCACCCTTTTCATTTTTGATACTGGCATTTTAGTTATCTTCTCTCTGTTTTAATGAGGTTAACCAAAAGTTTATCTATTTTATTGGTTTTTTCATAAAAGCCAACTCTTAGATTTATTTATGAGTTCAATGATTTTCTTGCTTTCAATTTTATTAATCTCTTGATTTTCAGAATTTCTAAGTTGGTATTTAATTAGGGAATCTTTAATTTGTTCTTTTTCTAGCTTTTTTACTTGTATACTCAATTCATTGATCTCCTATTTCTCTATTTTATTCATATAAGCAATTAGAGATATAAAGTTTTCCCTCAAAACTGCCTTAGTTGTGTCCCATAAATTTTGGTATGATGTCACATTATTATCATTTCCTTGGATATAACCTGCTTGGTGCATTAGTTCTTTTTCAATCAACTTTGACTCTGTGACCCCATTTGGGATTTTCTTGGCAAGAGTACTGGAATGGTTTGCTGTTTCCTGTTCCAGCTCATTTATATATGAGGAAACTGAAACAGAGTTAACTGATTTTCCTAGTACAATACAATTAGTAGATGTCTGAAATCAGATTTGAGCTCAGTAACTCAGAACTGATAGAAGTTGTCTAAAGCTTTCATCAGTCTTCCCTTCTTGTACCTTCTTGTATCAGATGCTACAATATATTGCCTGATTCTTTTACCTGCCATATTTCCCCATGTATAAGACATAGCCTTTTGTGAAAAATTTGGGGTCAAAAAATTGGTATTGTCTTATAGAGTGGCTGTAGATTTTTTTACTTGCATTTCTCATTTGTTTGCACTTGTTGTCTTTGTGCTCATTATTTTGCATTTGTTACCAGTATATTAGGTTCTACTTTGTTACAATCTGCCCAGAAATGACTTAGAAAAGATTTTTGTAGAGTGCTGAATTCAAGTGAAAAGTGATTCAGTTTGCAAAAGTGAATGGAAATCGTGTTGCTGAATGTCATTTTGGTCCTCCTCAAACTGAGAAAACAATCTGAGACTGGCTATGGGAAGAAGAAATTCTACTGAAAATGCCCCAACAGAAGTCAGCACAATGGCCTGAGTTAGGAAACTGAAGAGATAGATTAAAGAGCAAAGGGCCATTGGAAGTCCCTGTGTTCACAAAGATGGGCTAGCAGGAGGAAGAAGAATTGCTGATGAAAGAGAAGTGACTGATTTCCAAGGAGGACACAATTGGTGCTTCAGGTTCATGAAATGGAATGGACTAAGCATGCCTCCACACATCAGACTTGCCCAGGGGGTGCTTTGGGTTAACCCCAGACCAGAGCACAGGCAGGAGAGCAGGCAGAGCCTCTCCTAAGACAGTGATTTGTCATCAAACACAGATGAGGATAAGTTAATGGATGGGAGTTTTGACAGTGATGAGGAGTTGTATGGATTTTATGATGAATAAAACTTGAGTTCAATAACTTTATGTAATACATTTTTTTCAAATTTCAGGCCCCAAAATTAAGTTGCATCTTACACATGGGAGAGTCATACATGGGAGAAATAGGATATCTTCCTGAATCTATGCCCAGAATTCTATCTACTGAGATACTGCCCAACTGATTTGATTTATCTTAATAAAATAGAATGCTCAGTCCTTAAGTAAAAGCATTTATTAAAACAGCATATCAAAGACAGTATTTGTAAAGGAATAGGCCCCATCTATAAAGGGCATACTTTCACAAACACTTGGAATCCAGGGTAAAGAGTGGATGTGAATCAGAAATACGATGGTAATCAGGTATATGTAGGGAATGCATGTGACCAAGATATACCACAACTGTTCCACCACTTTAACTCAAGGTTCTTTCTGTTTTTAGATGGTTCTCACAAATTTATGTGGCTATGAGTAGCTACTCTGTTCAACCTGTCTGACTTCACAAAGTTTGTTCTTTGAAGGGTACAGTATTTTCTCTGGACTGGACTTGTGATTCAACTGAACTTTTCATCATAGTGAGCAGTCTCAGAGAGAAGGATTAATCTGTTGCTGGTCTGAATTAAGTAGGGAGTAGGAATCTTGATATTTCTATTGGCTCCATACCAGATTTCACTGTGTATTTATTGGTTTGGGCAACTGGTGCCAGAGGCAGTCCATGTTGAATGATGCTGTTGAACAAGACTGGACAGGTTACTTTGTAATGAAGCAGGGCTTGCAGAATGGGTTAGGCTGGGCGTATCTGCCACCAGGCAGCTGCTTATCAGTCTGGGTTGGGCACATTGGTTGACTGCTAGCTGTTTTTGGCTATAGTCTCAAGGTGACTATAAGGGACTTCAAATGAGGAGGTAGTTCAGCTCAGACATTTCATTTCTTACCTGGCTACACTACTCCAGAAAACTTATAAGGAAAAACATTATCAGCCTCCTACAGGAGTCCATCAGCCTCTATACATTAGCACTCTCAGTTCCTCTGATTGGAGATTTCTTCTGTTCATTCATTTTTCAGTCATGTTAGATTCTTTATGACTCCATTTGAGGTTTTCTTGGCAGAGAAATGGAAATGGTTTGCCATTTTCTTTCCCAGCTTATTTTACAGAGAAGACGGTTGAGGTAAACAGAATTAAATTATTTGCCCAGGGTCACACAGTAAGTGTCTGAAGCTGAGTTTGAACTCAGATCTTTCCTGCCTCCATGCTCAGCCTTTGTTTATTGATACCTAACTACCCTGATCAGACTGTTTTCTCTCTCCAGCAATTGATCTAGGTATCCATTGTTATGCTACCTTTTCAATTATGGATCAAAGTTCTTTCTCTCAGTGCTTTCTCTGGAGGTGAATAGCCTTTTATTTTTAATCACAAATCCTTTGGAATTATCTTGAATCATTGTATTGCTAAGAAGAAATAAGTTGTTTACAGTTGTTATTATAAAAAATGCTGTTGTATATAATGTTCTAGTTCTATCCAATTTACTTTCTTCAGTTCCTTTAAGTTTTCCCAGGTTGTTCTGAAAGTATCCTGTTTATTCTTATAGTACCATATAGCAACACAATTATATAACCTCAACTTGTTCAGCCATTGCCCAATTGATAGGAATTCCCTTAATTTCCAGTACTTTGTGGAAAAAGAGAGTTATTAATGACTTTGGGATTCAGATTTAGCAGTGTTATTACTGTTCTTTAGAATAGTTACATTGGTTCACACTTCCACAAAGAGTACATTAATGTTCCAATTTTCCCATATGTCTTCCAACATTTATCATATTTCTTTTTTGTCATATTAGATAATCTGTTAAGTGTGAGTTGAGTTGTTTAATTTGTATTTTTCTAGTAGTGACTTAGAGCATATAGATAACTTTGGTTTCTTCAACAAAAACTGTCAATTCATATTGACCATTTTTCAAATGGAAATAACTTCTAGTCTTATAAATTTAACTTGTTTCCTTATTTTTGAGAAATGAAGACTTTATCAGAACCATTTGCTATAAAAATGTTTCCCAACTTTCTGCTTTTCTTCTAATCTTGTTTACAATGATTTTGTTTATGAACAAATTTTTGAATGTTATGTAATTAAAACTGTCCATTTTATATTTTGCAATGCTCTCTATTTTGTGTTTTTCCCTATTTTTCCCATTTTCATAGATTTGACAGATAAACTATTCCATGTTTTCTGAATTTGCTTATGGCATTATCCTTTATGTCTAAATTATAGACCCATTTTGACATGACTTTGTTATATAATATGAGATGTTGGTCTATACCTAGTTTCTGCCAAACTACTTTCTAGTTTTCCTAGTAATTTTTGTTAAATAGTGAGCTTTTGACCTAAAAGTTGGTGAAAGAAAATGAATTCAACTAAAAATTCATGAGAGGAACTAAAGTAATAGTTGGATACCAGAAACTTTTGGGAGGAAATGAGAAAATATACACAGACACATAGTTCAATCTCTGAGAGTAGAACTCATGTTGTGATTCAAAGAATAATGATACCTGTATTAGAAAAATGAGGCTCAGTGGATAAAGTGCTGGGCCTGGAAACAGTAAGACTTAAGTTCAAATTTGATCTTAGACCCTTGTTGGCTGTTTGAGCTTAGGTATGTCACTTAACCTCTGTTTTCCTTATTCTCTTGGAGAAGGAAATGGGAGACCAAGAAAGCTTCTAGGACAGTATGGTCTGCAAGGTCTCAAATAATCAGACATGACTAAGCACCTTCAAAAACAGAAGAAACAAGCTTAGGGTTATTTAAGGAAAATTTCTCTCTGAGAAGAATGTAGAAGGCCTTCCTCCAGATTTCTGGATGTCTCAGTACTTACTGTGACAGGGTAGATGGAATCCTTGCTATCTATGAAGGTTTATTAATTGGAGAAACAGATGTCACTTTATTTTGACCAAAGGCCAACAATGCTTGTCCCATTTTGGAAGTATCATCATTCAGGAAGAATGACCTCCACTTTGTGGAGCAACTATGAGATACTACTTCATTCTTTTTGCCAATGGCAGTCTGAACATCTTTTTCTTTTACTTAACTCCTCTTGTTTTTCCTCCAGTTCAGGATACAAACCTTGGTTGCCCAAATCTTTTATTTTTAATAATTTTGGCCTTGTGCCTAGCTCCTATTAATGACATCAGCCCCTTTGTTCCTGCTGCCATCACAATTCCCCTTGTGTTTGAAGCTTTGGGATTGGTTGGCCTTCTGGGTCCTAGTTGTATCTGAGATCCAGAGCTGGTTATCTGACTGGGATATAGGATAACATCTTGTACTGAAGAATATGGGATAACTCCTTATATTGGAGAGTATCACTCCGGGACTTTAGAAACCCTCTTTTTAATAATTTAGAGTTTAGATAGAAACAACAACTCTTCTAAGAAACTAACTAAAAGATGAAGAAATAAAGTATGCTGAAACAATGGACCTGGCCAATTTGTTTGACACCATTTCTTCTTTGGTTATGTCCTTCTATGCCTTCGGATGCTTAAATGCATTCTATTGGATGACTTTGTGGGTTATCTCTTCCTCCATTGGCCAACTCTTCTCATCCTATTATAGCTATTTGAACAATGATTTTTATCGTGCCACCAAATTTGGCTTCCATAGCCTCTTTTGGCAGATACAAGCCTGGGAACAGTTCATGCTGACAGTAATCATCAGATCAGAAAATGTGGATGAGACCAGGGAAGGAATGATTGGGGAGTTGATGTGCTGTGCTATTGTCTATATTTTGATCCTGACATCCCTCAGTATGAGTCTCTTAGAACTGATTCAAAATGTTTTCTTTGCTCTTCTTACTATTACCACCATTCATCAATTATCTGATGAGAAAGATGAGGAACAATACTTTTTATTTGGAATTATCTGTTTACTTTATGCTCTTATTTCCCTCTATGCTACTTGTGCTAGTTTAGTCAACTCAAATAACAAAGAGGATTTAATGCCCATTGGGGGCCCAAATCACATCCAAAGTCCAGGAGATGCTTAGACCTTTTCAAAACCACCTTATTCAGTTCATCCAATCAAATAGGTTCCCAGAAATCACCAGCTTCCATATTTTGGACACATTACTGTATGTCTGCAATGGTCTGGCTGCCCTCTCAGCTATTCAGGGCACACTGACTCAATCCATTAAGCATTCTGTCAAAATTCCTTCTGTCATAACTCCTGGAGCCATGTTTCAGTTATATGTGTGCAGTATCCAAGCCAACAAAGGGAGAAGGTTTTCATCATTCTTGGCATGTTACTATGCTGCTACCTGGGCAACCTGGACCTGGCTTCAATTTTCAGCATCCATCAATGATACTGGGAACACAAAAAGGATCACACTAGGGATATTGATTTTCCTGATTATCAATATCTTTTTCATCATAATAGATGCTGATGTAAATATAATCTTGGTAATTTTGACTCTTTTCATGGAAATACTCAGTGTAAGTTACTTTTTAATTACCTGGGAACCATTGCCTCTTCCTTTGGATGTCACTGTATTGGCAATGTTATGTGCTGTTTCTATCTATGACACTGTAGCTTCTTTCACCATCTTAATGTTTAAGACAGATTTTATTTCATTAGGACTTTTGAGGTTTGAGAAGTCCCAAAAGGCAAATCATTCTTTGTCCACCAAATCCATCCCATCTGAGCCTTCCTTTCCTGAATCTTCTGGGACTCAAATATTCCACCAAACCAGGAGCATTCAGACACTTTTAAAAACTCTTTAAGGATAATGACTTGTGTGCTGTCCACAGTTGAGACTTTGAATGCCCTGATTGCCTCAAGCATGAAAGCAGGTACTTTTGGTCATCATAGAATCCATAGTAAGAAGCCTCCTAATGAAGGTATACATGTACTGCCTAGGTCCCAAAGTGAATTTAAACCTCAGTTCCAAAATGAAAGTAAACCTCCATTGTGGCATTGCCTCCAACAAGCAAGGGATGTGCAGAGAGATGTAAAGATCTTAGAAAATGATTCTAGGTCTACGGTCTCCATTGACACTGAAAGTGAAAACTCAGAGCAACTCATACAAGGAAAAAGAGGGGGGAAATCTGAATTAATTTTTCATGCATGTGAACCAATGTTCCTACTTCAGAGAACTGACCTTTTGGGAAGTGGGGAAGCATGGAAAGAAATCTTTTTGTATAGAAGGAGATAGAATTTGAAGATCTGGAGACTTGTTCCTGACTGGCTGTAGCTCCAAAAAGGAAGGGATTGTGTCTTCTTTTCTGTATCTCTTCTTTCTTTAGGATTTGAGAGAACATGGGTTGAGCAGGAAGTTGACTAATGGGAGAAGTGACTGGTGGGTATTGCCAATTCAGGGGAAATAATTGGGGGGGTATTTGTCACATTTTTCCAGAGGATATAGATAATATGCCAGGGATCCTCAGAATAGTTGTGGATTTGATGGGAAGTAGGAAGAGAGTGTTGGGACCCCAGGAGCCTTCTTCTTTTGTCAGACAATCAGTTTCACTCTATGGAGGGAGAAGTCTGAGTCTTTGGGGGAGTTCCATATAGAAGGAAGGTATACAAGGATATATCTCTAGAGGGATGATGTATGTAGATATTAGGATGGACAAGTAGAAAAATGGAAAGGCCTAGAGTCAAGCCTTGTCAGACATATAGAAGTCCTCTTCCATTTGTTGTCACTATGTTGCCAATGTTCTTTGTTGTTTCTATCTATGGCACTGTAGCCTAGCATAGCACCACATTGATCTAATATTTTTGGGAATGAGATTTCTCAGAAGGTTCATCAAACAGAAATATGGTGAGGGAGGCATGGGGAAGAATTGTAATAATTCTTCTAATAATAATAGAAGAAAAATATATATCAAACTATAGAGTGAATAGAGCTTTTGTCAGGAACCTGGATTCAAATCTTATTTCCACTATTTACTTTTTGTGAGACCATTGTCAAGACAATTAAACCTTCTGAGTTTCAGTTTCTTCATCTATTAAATGGGGCTATTTCCTATCAATGAACTTGGAGTTGTTTTGAAGATAATATGAAGTACTACACATTGTGCATATAAAGATATATATGTGTGTATATATAAGCAAACATGACTATCCACATTAATGCATATTTATCTATACACACACACATATATAAATATTTACATATATATGCATATATACATAATATATACATGTGTATATGTGTGTATATTTATGTGTGTATATATCAGCATTGGGTTGTGTTTTTGAGGGAGAACAATGTTTTTATTTTGCAGAAAATCTGTTTGTGCAAGGGTCATAGAATAAAGAATTTATATATGCAAACATACTAAACCTATAAATAGTAGATTAGATTTTATAATGTTCTAGATGGAAGAGGCAGCAAAGAAGAGAATAAATTAAACTTTTGGGGGAAGGGATACTCTCAATGAATGCTATTCATATTAAGAGAGTAGATGAACAAAATTACTAGGAAGATTCTGTCATTACCTGAACTAAAGAGAAAAAAGTTAGAGATGGAGAAGATAACAGAAAGGAAGGAGATATTGGAATAATGGATTTGCCATGGATTGGGAAAAATATTCAGTGTAATTATAATAAGTGGTGCAGAGGACTTAAGAGAAGGAATATTTGGGGTTCAAATCTTGAGTCAGACACATTCACTGGGTAACTGGACAAATCATTTAACTCCTCTGAGTTTGTGATCTAATAACAGCACCAACCTTTTAGGGTTCAAAGAAAATAACATGTAGTGTTTAAACATTTTAAAGAAATATACAAATGCTAATCATTTATTATTATTTTCAACCTTTTCATTTAGATAAATAAGGAAATATAGAAAAATGATCAGGTTAGTAGAGGTTCTTATAATTTGAGAAATCAATTATATTAATTTTTAGGCACTGTTAAGTAAGGACATGGACAACCTGGAAGGAGACCAGAATGGTCAAAGGAATGGGTATTATATCTGCAATTCATCTGTTGAAGAACTGGGAAAAAGAAAAGATTCATGGCACACTAGAAAGGGAGAAAATAATATACATTCAGATATTTGAAGGTGGCTGTTTGATAGATGGACTAGGCTTATTCTTTATTGCTCCAGAGAATAGATCTAGGAAGAATGGGTATCAGTTCCAGAGAAACACATTTCTTTTCCAAGTGAAGAACAGATACAAAACCAAAACTAAGCCCTAGGGAGAGGTTCCTCAGTATTCTTTTATTTGGCTATATTCTTGATATTAAAATGCTCATCAAGGAACTGGCTCATCAACTAACTCTCTGTTTTTGCACCTTATATTTATTCCTTTTATGTTCTTTTCATCTGGATGTGCTAAAAGAAAACTGAAACTTCCCTGACCACTCCTGAATTCTATTTAATCGCATTAGTTAATAGTGGATACTCCTTTTATATACCCCAAGCACAAGACTAAGAGGAAGCACAGACCTTTTCCAGTCCTATCCTCTGCTGCCCCAACAACTGTCTTCTTTTGAAGTTTACTTCTTCTGTGATCTGACCTAGAATATTGTTGCTATAGTCTTCTAGGTAACAATGAGAATGTTAACATTTATTTTGTGCTTTAAAAGTTTACAGGAGGAATAGCTAGGTGGCACAGTGGATGGATAGAGCACAGGCCCTGGAGTCAGGAGTATTTGAGTTCAAATCCAGCCTCAGACACTTAGTAATTACCTAGCTGTGTGGCCTTGGGCAAGCCGCTTAAACCCATTGCCTTGCTAAAGAAAAAAAACCTAAAAAAATTTTAAAAATTTAAAAAATATTTAAAAACGTTTACAGAGCATTTTGCATATATTATCTTGTTTGATTCTGTGAAGTATATATATTTATTATCTCCATTTTAGAAAAGAAGAGACTGAAGTAGTTTAAATGATTAATTCAAGGTCACACAGCTAGTGTCTAAAGCAGTATTAACTTGGTTTGATTAATTTGAAGTTCTACTACCTAATTGCCTGGTTCAGTACAGTGCCTAATATATAGTAGGTCTTTAATGTTTATTTACTGACTGGTACAAAGTCTACCTTTATATCCTTCTCCCTATTTCTATTCTCATAATTTTAGATATCAATGTCTAATGGCAGCCATCTTTAGGGTAGGAGTAGGAGAAAAAGAAAAAATTATATGATAACTTTATTATATGTTTAAAAGGAAAAGTAAGTTATACATAAACTTGAAATTTCATGTACAAAAAAAAGAAAAAAGAATTCTAAAGGACTTGTGATGGAAAATGCCATCCACATCTGGGGAATGGAGAACAACTATGGAGTCTGAGCAGACTAAAGCATACTACTTCCTCTTTTGAAAACTTGTTTTATTATGTTTTTTTTTACTATTTCTCATGTTTTCTTTTTCCTCTTTAGTTCAGATTCTTTTACAACATGACTAAAATGGAACGTGTTGATCATGATTGTATATGTATAACCTATATCAGATTACTTGTTGTCATGGGGAGAAGGAAGGAAAGAGAGGGAGGTAGAAAAATGTGTAACACAGAAACTTATAAATGATTAAAAACTATCTTTGCATGTAATTGAATAAAATGAAATAAAAATATTTTAAAAAGAATAAAAGAAGGCTGTTCCTGTGTGTCTTATCTCACTAAAAACAACTTAAGTGTGCACCTATATATCAATAGAAGCTATTTTCCTAAACACTAGTCTCCAAAATAAAAACCAAGAAATCAAAAAAACCCGAATCTCTTCAAGTCATTACTTGTCTCTATAATATCCACTCTCAACAATGATCATACCTTAGATATCACTATTTCTGATAAGCTTTCTATCTACATGATTCTGAGCTATGAAACTTTCCTCTCTGTTAATAAGTCCCAAAGCCAATCTCTTTATATACCTCCTTCTAAAACTATTCTTCCTCTTTACCACAATTTGTAATTGCTCTACCTCTTCCTGTTATCCATCTTTAAAGATAGATTGTATAATGGGCTAAGGTATTTCATGCAAATAAAAGAGTCAAGAAAAAGCTTTTGCAATAGAATGGAAAGAGGGAAGGTGAGGGGAACCAGTGAGCCTTCATTCTCATTAGAAATGACTCAATGAGGAAGCAACAAACACACTTAATAGAATATAGAAATCTCTTACCCTAGATCAAAAAAGAGAAGTGGATGGGGAGGGGAGGTGGGGTGTAGGTGATAGAGGAGAGAGGGTAGATCTTAAGAGAAGGTAGTCAGATGCAACATACTTTAAAAAAATTTTTTTGCAAGGTGGTGTGATTGGGTGAACTGCCTGGGATCACAGACTGGGTAGTTTTTAGGTGTCTGGGGAGGGATTTGAGCTTCTATCCTACTGGCCCCGAGGCCAGTTATCTGTTCACTGTGCCACTAGGCTGTCACATAGCACACTTCTGAGGAGGGTCAAAGTGAAAGGAAAGAGAAAATAGAATAAATGATTTTGGAGAGAAATGAATGAAAGGAAATAAAATCAGCAATAGCAACTATGGGAAAAATATGGAAGCAACTTCTCTGATGGATTCATGATAAAGAATGAGATCCACCTCAGAGACAGAGCAATGGTATCTGAACACAAACTGAAGTACTATTATTTTTCTCTTTCTTTTACTATTTTTTCGTGAGGTTTTTCTATTTTTGTAGAGGAAGGGGGGATTATGTCTACTCTTGCAAAAATTATTTTATTAATGTGTAAATAAAATATGTAATAAAAAGAAATATTTAGCATATTGGGTATTTTACTAGGTTATAGAAATGCTGGTTTTATTCTATTAGTTAAAAATAAAATTAATTTTTAAGAAATAAAAAATGTGAAAACTATTATATAAATTTGAATGAGTCCCCACCCCATGAAATATTTCACTCTCTTAGCTTACTTCTCAGTATATTCAACAATGCAAAGACTTAGCATTTGATTATATAGAATATAGTGCAAAGGAAATTAGGCTCAATATTTCTCTGCAGACCTTCTCCTCTTCACATTTTCTCCTTAGATTTTTAAGTGTGTGCAAAGATGATAAAAAGAGAAAGAACTTTCACTTTTTACCTATATTTCAAAAACCAAGCAGGGACAATAGCCTTCCTGTTCTCATCTGATGAGCAGGAGTTTTCATATAGTCTTCATAAATTCTATGTTACTGGTGTCTTATTTGCTTAAAGGTACCTTTTGAGTGGGTTGATATCCCTTATCACCTGGTAGCTCAAGGCTTCAGCAGGTGTTTAGGAGTTATGTAAGCAAACAGACTTTGTTTGCTTCTGGATGTCACTGGTAGTGATATTTGTATTATACCATGGATTCCTATTTCCCATGACCACTCTCATCTCTCTCTGGGTCAGTAGTCTGAATGGAAGGATGGAAGTGAGTGGTAAAGTTCAGACATCATGCCTTTAATCCTCTTCCTGTCATAAAAACATTGAGACTTTTATAATGACCCCAGATAAGAATTAAAGACCCAAGCCCTTCAATCATTTCACAACCTTCAGAAATGGTTCTGTCAGTAGTCCACCTGATGTAGAGGCATACAATCAATACAATGATAAAAGCTAAGAGGAAGTTCCAAGCTATTCATAAAACATTGCTTAGAGGGAAAGCAACAACAACAAAAACATATGATACAAAAGGCTTATCATAAACTATATCATTTCCTTAGCCCTCTGTGTCATCATTGAATTGTCTTTATTGCCATTTTCAAGTAAAACTTTTTATTTGCTTACTGAAGTTATTATATAAATGGATTAGCCAATTCTATCCTCTTTCCCCAGGTTATTATGTCACCCCAAAGTCTTATAACATCTCTCTTTTTGAGTCCACCTTGGAAAATCCTTCCTTATTGGATTTTTTTTCTTTGTGAATTTATTACCATAAGGACTGAGGGGGGAAAGTCTGTGATTGGTACCTCCTGGAAATTGTCTGTTTGCTTCCTTAGCCATCTTTGTCTATTTAAGGAGATTTCTTCAAATGGTACTGTAAGTGTCAAGATGTCCCACCACCAAATATTTTCATTGACTTGTGAGCAGCTGAGAAGTTCTAATGGTTTTTTGAAGGTTCAACCAGAAGGGTTGGAATACTCATAAGAAATTGCTTCTTGTCCTGTTTATGAATCAGAATTTGTAGCATGAATAACTACAAGTTTCATGATTCAGTCCCCTGAACCTAAATTTGAAAATTCTTTCATTTTATTAATATCTTCCAAATTACCCCTTCTTGTTACTTGAACCAAGAATTAGATTGAGTTTTTAATAATTGCTATATAAAAGTTGCCAATCTTTTCATTTAGAAATTTTCTTCTAAATATAGAATACTAGTTGCTACCATGAAAGACTGTAAGGTTATTTAAGTAAAATATTACATTTGTATATTTAACAACAGAGTGTGCATTCTATACTTTTGTACTCTGAACCCAGATAAGCATGGCCCTTCCTTACTATAAAAGAAATCCATCAATCTATTATACAATACACATATTTTAACTTAAGATCATATATTTCAAGCTGAAGTGACTCTAGATGTAGGTTGCTCCCTCCAGTTTTTTTAATTCTCATTTTGTACAAATGTTTTTTTACATTAATAAAATATTCTTGTTTACAAGTAAACAAAATACCCCTCCTCCCCCATGAATATAGATAGACTTGTTTGGGCGAAAAAAAGTAAAGGGGAGAGAAAAAAATTAAAATAAAAAAATAATAATAGTAATAATTGTAGGTATGGCCAGGTGGTGCAATGGACAAAGCAACAGCCCTGGAGCCACGAGCACCCGAGTCCACATCCAGCCTTGTAAACCCAACAATCACCCAGCCGTGTGACATGCAAGCCACCCGATCCCCACTGCCCTGCAAAAACCAAAAAAAAAAAAAGGGAAAAAACCCCAAAATAAAATAAAATAGTAATAATAGTAGGGGTGGCTGGGTGGCTGGGTGGCAGACAGAGCATTGGCCCTTGAGCCAGGAGCACCTGGGTCCAAATCCGGCCCCAGACACCCAAAGATCATCCTGCTATGTGGCCCCAGGCAGGCCATCCAGCCCTACTTGCCCTGCACCCTCCCCCAAATAATCATAACAAAAAATGTGCTTGAGTCTTTGTTCCAACTCCAACAACTCTGTCATGGGTGGATCTCATTCTTTATGATAAGTCCATCACAAAAGTTATTTCCATATTTTTCCAACATTGCCATTGCTGATCGCGACTCCCTCCTTTCTTATTTCTCCACTACCATGTACTCTATTTTCTCTCTCCTTTCACTATGACTCTGCTGTAGGGTCGCTGAGTGGCACAGCAGACAGATCCCTGGTTCTGGGGCCAAGAAGCCCTGAGCCCCCCATACCACCCCTTAGGCCCAGAATCCACCTGGCCCTGTGGTCCTGGGCAGGCCTTCCATTCCCAGCCCCTTGCAAGAGTAAGAAAGAAAATGTGTTATATCTGACCACTCTCCCCCCATGGTCCATCCTCTCCTCCTTTATTCACAATCCCCACCCCTTCCCCCCCTGCTCCCCCCTCCTTCTTACTTCAGATGTCTATACCCCATTGAGTATATTTGCTGTTTCCTCTCCTAGCCATCTCTGATGAGAGCAAAGGTTCCCTCATTCCCCCTTGCCTCCCCCCTTCCATATCATTGCAATAGCTCATTGTAATAAAAAACAATCTTATGTGAAATATCTTGGACTATTCCCCCTCTCCTTTTCCTTTCTCCCATTCCATTTCCCTTTTTTTCTATTGACTCCATTTTTATACTATATTTTATCTTCGAATTCAGCTTTCTCCTGTGCTTCAACTATAAAAGCTCTTTCTACCTGCTCTATTAACTGAGAAGGTTCATATGAGTATTATCAGTGTCATTTTTCTATGCAGGAACACATGCAGTTCATCCTCATTAAGTCCCACATATTTCCCCCCCTCTCCTCCAATCTCTATGCTTCACCTGAGTCCTGTATCTGAAGATCAAACCTTTTGTTCAGCTCTGGCCATTCCAAAAGGAACCTTTGAAATTCCCCTGGTTCATTGAAAGTCCATCTTTTTCCCTGGAAGAAGACATTCAGCCTTGCTGGGTAGTTCATTCTTGGCTGCATTCTAAGCTCTCTTGCCTTCCGGTATATTGTATTCCAAGCCCTATGAGCTTCCAATGTAGCTGCTGCTAAGTCCTGTGTGATCCTGACTTCAGCTCCACGATATTTGAACTGTGTCCTTCTGGCTGCTTGTAATATTTTCTCTTTGACTTGGGAGTTCTGGAACTTGGCTATAATATTCCTAGGGGTTGGTTTTTTGGGATCTCTTTCTCAGGGGGATCAGTGGATTCTCTCCATTTCTATTTTGCCCTCTGCTTCTAGAATATCAGGGCAATTTTCCTGTAGTAATTCCTTGAAAATGATGTCAAGGCTCTTTTCCTGATCATGACTTTCAGGTATTCCAATAATTTTTAAATTATCTTTCCTAAATCTGTTTTCCATATCAGTTGTTTTTTTAATGAGATATTTCACATTTTCTTCTAATTTTTCATTTTTTTGGTTTTGAAGTATTGATTCCTGATTTCTGTTAAATTCCTCAATCTCCCTGAATTCTATTCTTTGTCTGAAGGATTTGTTCTCCTCAGAGAGTTTTCTTATCTCTTTTTCCATCTGGCCAATTTTGCTTTTTTAAAGCTTTCTTATCCTCAATAACTTTTTGAACTGTTATATCCATTTGACCTAAGCTGGTTTTTAGCACGCTATTTTCTTCAACATTTTTTTTGGATTTCCTTGACTAAGCTGCTGATTTCATTTTCATGTTTTTCCTGCATCTCTCTCCTTTCTTTTCCAAGTTTTTCTTCCAACTCCCTCATTTGATTTTCAAAGTCTTTTTTGAGCTCTGTCTTAGCCTGAGCCCAATTTCTGTTTTTCTTGGAGTCTTTAGATGCAGGAGCTTGTGCTTCCTCATCTTCAGACTGAGTATTTTGGTCCTTCTTGGGCTCATTTGCAAAATATTTCTCAATAGTCTTCTTTTTGTTTCTCTGCTTGCTCATTTTCCCAGCCTGGGCTTGGTTTGGGGTGTTTCTTGAGCTTTTGGGACACTCCCACAAGGGTCTCAGTGTGTGCAGCTCTGTCCTCCCTCCTGGTCTGTGAATGACCATAAGTGCCCCCCTCTGCCAAGGGGCTGATGTTGGGGGGGGGGGGCTGCTGTTCTATGGGGGGGCCTAGACTGTGGTCAGGATCTGAATGTGGTCAGAGTCCCAGAGTCCTGTTCCAGGGACAGAGGACAGAGCTCTGCAGTCTCTCTCTTCACTCCCCTCCCTCAGCTCAATGGGCTCATGCCCTGGGGGCTCCTGCTTGCAGGCTCCCCTGCTTCTGTTTCCTGGATCAGGGCTGGGGAAAGAAGATGCTGCTAGCTGTGTGCCCTGAGGGCTGGGCTCCATGTGCTCACTCTGGCAGAGGTCCCCTGCTGTTCCCCCACTTTGTGCCCGGTGCTCCTCGGGGTGCAGCTCAAGAGACTCCCCCGCTGCGGTGAGCTGAGACCCCCCAGCGCCCTGGGACTGCCTCCGGGAGGCTGAGGTTCTTTGGCTCTGGCAGGCCGCCCCTCCGGCCCGGGGAGCACAGCCTTTCTGCTCTTCTCCAGGTTACCTTGAGTAGGAGAACTGCCTCACTGGGTCCCTCTGTGGGTTCTGTCTCTCGAAAGTTTAGTTAGAGTCCTTAGCTGATGAATTTTATCAGAGAGCTCCTAAAACTGGATTCCTTCTTGTGGCCATCTTGGCTCCGCCCCCTCCAGTTTTAAAGTAGAGGAAAAGTAGACCTAGAGGAGATCTAGAAAAATTAAGATTCTGACCCAGATTTGTAGGTGGCATAACTGGGATTTGAAACTAGATCTTCTTAAATCTAGTTTAGGAATTTTCTCACTTCTTTGGCTAATAACACACATAGGAAATTTGATGCATAGTAATTCCCCATTGTAGTAAGAACTAGTTCCCACTTTAAAGCATGCAGCTTATAGTGTTATGAAAAAACATTTTATGAAGTGAAGCAAACTAGAGATAATCAAATGAGTAACAAATTGTCACAAAGAATGATGAAAATTTTTAGTCACTTATTTTCCTAAATATGAGCACTAATCTAGCTTAATCCTTTCTCTTCTAAAATACTCCTCCTCCCCTCTCCCTAGCTCACAGATATCTTTGTCTGCTAATTTCTGAGGGTGTGAGGTGAGATTTTTTTTTCCTTCCCCTTATTCTTTCTCTTTAGCTTCTTGCTGTTTCTTATCATTGTTTCACAAAGCCTCTCTCTCCCCACAGCATCCAGGTTAATACAATGGTACAGCTCTAAAATACATCAGCATTTAATGCCATTATCTCCTGGGCAAGAGAAGGACAAAACCAATAGTATTTTCCTTCTATCCTAGTGTCCCCACTTCATTCACTCTGGCTCTGTCCTTTTAGATTTTATTCCCTCTCTAATCTCTCGTAGTTAACAATCTGCATTTTGGCAGACACCATTCATTCTCTCATGTCTTTTGAGGGGGAAACAAAATTTTCAAAACAGAAAAGATATGAAGTGTTTTGATTGTATATGCTTTAAGACTTCAGAGTTCTTTTTTATCTGATATTAAGAGCTGACACTTTCCAAAAGGCTATAATACTGTGTATACCCTTTGATTCAGAAATATCACTGCTGGATCTATTTCCCAAAGACATTCAAAAAAAGGGAAAATGACCTATTTGTAGAAAAATATTAATAACAGCACTGTTTTGGTGGTTAAAAATTGGAAATTAAAGGAATGCCCATCAATTGGGAAAGGGCTAAAAAAACTGTGGAATAATATTGTGATGGGGGTATTATTGTGCTATCACAGAATTGACAAGCAGGATAATTATCAAAAAAAAATCTGGAAAGACTTATTCTGACCTCATAAAATGAACCAGGAGAACATTGTACTTAATAACAGCATTATGGTCTGATGTTTTTCTCAGCAATACAAAGATCCAAGACAAATCCCAAAGAACTAATGATGAAGCATATGATCCACATCCATAGAAAGAACTGATATTGGTTGATTACAAATTGAAGCATGCTATTTTCACTTTCTTTTTTGCATTTTTTCATATCATATGTGTCTTCTTTTACAAGATAACTAATATGGACAAAATTTTACAAAAATAACATAAAACTGGTTGTTTAGCTTCTCAGGGAGAAGAGAAGAGAGGAAGGGACAGAATCTGGAGCTCAAAATTTTAAATGATATTGTTAAAAATTGGAAAAAAGAATTGACAATTGAAGATTTGTCAGATATTTTACATTCATTAGTTCATTTAATCATCACAGCAATTTTTTGAGATAGGTCCTGTATACTATATTATCCCCTTTTTATAAATGAGAAAACTCATTTATAAAATAGGTGTCCCAGTGGATAGATCAGAACTATGTTTAGACACTTAATTCTGTCAACTTGGGCAAATCACATAACTTCTGTCTCAGTTTCTTCATCTGTAAAATCCCAATAATAATAATAATAATAATAATAATAATAATAATAATAATAATAACACCTCTCTTCCAGAACTGTTGTGAGGATCAAATGAGATAATACTTTATTTTATTTGGTTCTATACATATTTAGTGCTTTGTAAGTGTTGATTCTTCATTCATTCATTCATTTATCTATCTATCTGTCTGTCTGTCTATCTATCTATCTATCTATCTATCTAGTGACTCTATAATGATACAGATAATCAATAGAATTCAGTTTTTATGCAGGAGGGTGAATAAATAGTGTCAAGAGTTTTCTATCAAAAGAATGTTTAAATGAAATTGAAAGGTGGTTCAATCCAACAGCTGTGATCCCCACAAAATATTTGAATGTGGCAAAGAGATCAATATTTTGTTTGATTTAGGACCAGGTTACTTAATTTTCTGGCCAAATGTGATATAATTTGTAAAGGGAAGCTCTTAAGAGAAAACTCCCTTTTGTCAATGCAGATTACCATCTGCTCTATAATTTATAGTCTAAAGAGCTGACAGTGAACAGAGAGGTTAAATTAACTTGGCTGAGGTCACAATTCCAGTATGGGACTGGTCAAATACAAACAATGCTATCTGTACTTCTTCTCTTCAACTCCTTATACGAAATTAGGCTTCTGTCCATGGTATTCTAGCATTTGATTGGTGAGCTTTTATCTCATGTCTTTTTCTTAGTTAATTCTATATATAACATATACAATGGGAATTTTTTATTTCATTTAATTAATTTTTATTATTTGGAACTCAGGTTCATTTCTTCTACACCTTTTGGTTAGCTTAAAGCCATTCTTCCATTAATATTAAGCTCACCTGACCAAAACCTGTCCCAAAGGATGTGAACATTTGATTAAGGTTTTAAATAATTCTTGGATAAGAAGTTAGATCTCAACTACCCCAGGCTCATTGGTACTATGGTGCAATAAATATTCGACTTGGAATAAGGAAAACCTGAATTCAAATCTTGTTAGCAATTTGACCTTCATTAAGTTACCTGGCTTCTCCTGTCTTTAGTATTTCATTTGTAAAATGAAGTAGGTTAGAGATGTTAACCTTTAAGTTCTCTTTCCATTTTAAAGAAATTCCATGAATTCTTTCTGTTTTATTTTCATGGGTAGGATAGGTTAGAATGAGAAGGAAAGGATAATACCCTAAGAGTGTGGTCCATGATCCCCCTACATTGTTCCTTATAATTTCTTGGAGACCTTTGCCTCATAAAGTCTTCTTTAAGCACAGTAGTGAAACATAGTTAACTTTGTACAATTTCAGATTTAATGTGATACAGTGTGTGTGTGTGTGTGTGTGTGTGTGTGCATGTGTGTAACAGCATATGTTTAGATAGTGTATTTTTTTTAAATTTGGGTCAGAAGATCTTTGCCTTACCAGCATTCCAAAATGAGAAAGTTCTTCTAAATCTAATCTACTGCCACTTGTCTCCCTTTCTGATTTTGACCAAGTAGTTCTTTTAAAAATTATTATACTTTATTTTAATATCAATTGTTTATCCCCAATGATTATACTTTATTTTAATATCAATTTTTTATCCCCAATTGATAAGTGGCCAAAAATGATGAACAGGTAATTTTCAGAAGGAAATGAAGGCTCTACCAGATTAATTGCTCTTTTTTTATTTCCTACTTTCCTTTTGATTTGGGTTGGATTGTTTTATTTCTGCTAAGTCATTTTAATTTTATGTAATTGAAATTAATCATTTTACTTCCTCTGATCCTCTTTATCTTTTGTTTGGTCATAAACTTTTCCCATAGCCCTCATAAGTACTTTTTTCTTAGAGATCAGCTTTATGCTACCATCATTTACCCATTTTGACCTTATCTTGGTATACAATTATTGCATGTTGACCCATGCCTATTTTCCTCCAAATTTGTTATCTAATGAAGAGTTCTCGCCCTCAACTCAATCTTTGAATTTATCAACACTTAGATAATTTACTACTGGCTGTTGTGTGACTACTCTAGTCCATTGATTGAATACTTTTTTAGCCAGTACTAAATTGTTTTGATGATTTATACTTTGTATTTTAGTTTGGAATCTGATACTGCTAGACTGTTTTCCTTCATTTTTTTTCAAACATATTTCTTTGGTTGTTTCATTGTTATGGCACTAAATAAATAAATTAATTTAGATAAAATTGTGACTTTATTGGTTTTGTATATGCTCATGAGAAATTAATGTTTCTCCTATTGTTTGCTTGATGATTGCTGTTGTTGAATCATTTTTCACTCATATCTGACCCTTTGTAATCACATTTTGGGTTTTCTTGGCAAATAAATAGAGTGGTTTGCCATTTCTTTCTCCATCTCATTTTATAAATGAGTATTTGAAGAAAATAGGGTTAAATTACTTGGACATGGGGGCACCTAGGTTGTGCAGCAGATAGAGCACCAGTCCTGGAGGAAGGAGGACCTGAGTTCAAATGTGACCTCAGACACTTAATAATTACCTAGCTGTATGACCTTGGGCAAGTCACTAAACAATAGGGTTAAATAAATAAAAATAAAATAAAATAAAGAAAATTTGTTTAAATTTTAAATTAAAAAATTAAACTAGATAAAATGAAAATCTAAATAAATAAACAAACAAATAAATGAATAATGAAAAAACTTTTTACAAATTACTTGGACATAGTCAAAAAAGTAGTAAATGTCTGAGGCCAGATTTGAACTAATGGAGATGGCTCTTCTGACTTCAAGACCAGAGCTACCCATTGTACAGCCTAGCTCTCATCTTCCAGTTGTTTAGATCCATCTTTATTTGTCTGAAAAGTGCTTTGTAATTATGTTCATTTAATTCCTTAGTTTGTCTTCACATAAGTACTTCCAAATATTTTACTTTATTTATAATTTATTTTAATGTAATATTTTATTATTCCCCCAATTACTATTATATGCAATTTTAAACATCATTTTAATTTTTGAGATGCAAATTCTCTCATTCCCTCCCTGCCTTGCTGCCCTACCCTCTTACACTTATTGAGAAGGCAAGCAATTTGATATAGGAAATACATGTTCAGTCATAGAAGACATATTTTCACATACATCATATTGTGAAAGAAAAATACAAACTCCCCCTTCAAGAAATATAAAGAATGAAAAGAAAAAAGTATGTTCTGATCTATGTTCAAATTCTATTGTTTCTAACACTCCTATTGGTTGTCTACCTTTATTAGAATCTTAGCTTCTTAAGGACAAGGACCATTTAAAATTTTTGTATTCGTATTATTAACACTTACAAAAGTATTTGATACATGTTAAGTGTTCAATAAATACTTTTTCATAGGAAACCAGGTATATATATATATATATATATATATATATATATATATTTATATTTATATTTAGAGAGAGAGAGAGAGAGAAAGAGCACTAAGTCTAGAGTCAAACCTGAGTTCAAAATTGGTTTCAGACTCTTCCCAACTGTTTGTCCCTGGATGTCATTAAACTTTTGTTTGCCTCAGTTTCTTTATCTGAAAAAAGAGGCAAATTAATAGTATGGTGCTGTTTTGAGGATCAGATGAAATGGTAATTTTAATGTGCTTAGCATAGCTCCTGGCTATGTTTATTATTATTATTATTATTATTATTATTATGATGATGATGATGATGATGATTCTTTTATTATTTACTTATTTATTGATCATACTAGTCAATCACCAAAAAACAACTTGGTAACTGCCCAGAGGGAATTTCCTCAGGGAATCACAGGTCCTTCCCCATCATATTTATTTTATCACTTTACAGTTAAAGTACATTTTCTCTTTTGATACTCAACAGTCCAGTAAAGTATTTTGACTCAAAATAGTCAAGCCATTAGCCCAAGGTCATCCAGTCAATTTTGAAGTGACTGGGATAGAACTTTGGAAAATAGTTAAGGGGGTTCTTCCTGAGAACATGTAATCTCTTTGCTAGTTTACTGTACCTCCTGAGAAATTTGCATTTTAAAAGTAGTGCTCAGGGAGAAGATAATATTTAGAAGTATGATGTTATCACTTAATTAAAATGTTCCAGTTCCTTACCTAACAAAGACTGCACATCTCCCAGTCTCTGTTCTCCAAACTGAGCAAATATTGCAACAAATGTGAAGCCCTATCCTAACGCTCATCTAAGCATGACCTGCACAATTATATTAAAATATTAAGTTCAAAAACAAAAATCAATTTTTTGAAAGGAAAAAGATATCTTCAGTAGTAGAATTCAAATACTGTGATATACAGATCATAAAATTTCAGAATTTGAAAGTTGTGGGGGGGAGTGTCAAACCAAATATAGAAATAATCCTCTCTCCCTGACAAATGGACATTCAGTTTCTATTTGAAGGCCTCTGAGATTTTTAAGACACTAAGGCCAAAACGATGTTGCAGATCTTTTTCAGGCATCTCAAATCACAGGATCACAGATTTAGAATTGGGGAAAAGTTTAGAGGACACCTAGCCCATTCCCCTCATTTTACAGATGAGACTGAAGCATAGAGAGGTAGCTGAGTATCATAAATTTAATAAAGTGGGAGAGCTGTTCTTTGTATCACATTACCTCTTTGTGGTATGGTTCACTATCCATCTTTTCTCTAAGTTTGCCTTATTTCAAAGGTGAGAAATTAGGTGGCTTTGTGGATAGAATACCAGACTTGAAAACAGCAAGACCAGAGATCAAATTCAATGCTACATCTTCCACTTCCATCAGCCTCAGTTTTTTCATCTGTACATCAGAGGATTACTTCAAAGTTCAAATAAGATAATATTTATATAGTGATTTTTAAACCTTCAAAATGTTGTATAAATGCTGTTACATTGAATATTGAAATATTGGATATTGAAAGCAAAGATGAAAAATATAAAAGCATTTCAGGTTGTCATATTGAAAAGAAAATCAATGAGACTTACAAATTTGAATTTCTAGGCATTAAGTGTTTGGGAAAAGGAGTGGATTTTGGGGACAGGAGAGCTAATGAAACAGAAGCAGCATGAATTGAGTGGCTGGTGGAAGTATTCCTATAATTCTTTGATTTGTTCCTAATTCTGCTTTAAGATTTCACAGGTTCTTCAGAGTCCAATGTGAGCCTACTCTGCTTTTTGCCCTGTTTTCACTCTTATAGCTTTCATGTAACAAAGTTCAATCATTAATAATATTTCATTTGATTTCACAGTGACCTTGAGAGGGAGGGAGGACATGAGTTATTATTTCTATTTTGCCAGTGAGCAAATTGAGGCTTTAAGAATTTAAAGAATGTTAAAAAGATTTGCCCTGTGGCATCTTATCATGAGACTGCTTACTTCAAATGCAAATTTTTTCACTGCTTCATGAAAATTTAAACATTTCTTGCTGAATGCAAAATTTTTGTTTCTTTCCCTTTAAGACACAAAGCAACAGGCAAACATTGACATGTTTTTTGATTTTGACTTCAGGTCCATTTCTAATTCTACTCATGAACCACATGGTAGATATGCTAGAACTGCTTCTTGCTCTCTGTGGTTTACTGCAGACTATTTCATTTTGTCTCTGAGCAATTCTACCAAGACTTTTAAGACTTAAATATATGGGAGGTCACCACATGGAAAACAGTTATAAATCCAGTAAATTTTTGAACAGGGTTCTCTCTCATAGGTCAGTTACTTTGGACCAAAAGATTTTTGATACTCAATCCATGTTGAAACAGTCCACTACACCCTTTCCCAGGAGCTTACAGGAATTCCTGATATGTAAAGAAGTACCCTATCATAGCATTTTTTCCTTTTTTGGTGAGGGATGACTTGAAGTTTTAGTAAGGAGGAAAGGTCATCTGGTAGCAGCCATTAGTACCACGCCTCCTTGTGCTCTCCTATCCTCCTTGTGCGTCTGTTCATATCTACATATCTCCTTCATTGTTTCATTAACAAATTCCTATAAATCAAAATCAATTTTTTAGGATAAATTTGGGCACCTTAGGATAAGTTTGGGGCAGTATAAGGCAAGTAGGATATTGTGGTACCTAGGTGGCTTAGTGGATAAAACCCTGCATCTGGAGTCAGGATGACATGAGTTCAAATCCAGGTTCCACACTTGCCAGTTGTGTGACTCTTGGTGTATCACAGCCTCTATCTTTATCAGTTTCCTCAACTCTAATGTACTAAAAATAGCACCTGCTATGAAGATAAAAAAGAGATCATCTTTGTAAAGTGTTGAGCACAGTGTCTTATTCCTTGGTTATTTAGTTGCATTTCAGTTGGATTTGAAACTTCGTGACCTATTTGAGGTTTTCTTGGCAAAGATACTAGAGTGGTTTGTCATTTCCTTTTCCAGCACATTTTACAGATAAAGAAACTGAGGCAAGCAGGGTTAAGTGATTTGCCCAGGGTCACACAACTAGTTAAGTGTATGAGGTTGGATTTGAACTCAGGAAAATGTCTTCCCGACTCTATGCCCAATATTCCATCCACGGGCACATAGTAAATGTTTATCCCTTTCCTCATAAGATTTAGATATGAAAAACACCTTACAGCTCAGGTAGCTCATCTTTTCATTCTTCACTTCTTCATAAAGAATTCCAGAGATAAAAAATGATGACATCTTAAGTGGCAACCCTAAGATTTGAACCTGGTCCTCTGATAACATATTGGGTGCCCTTTCTACTTGACCACACAACACTGATAGAATTTAAATATTGGGATCACCCTAAGAAACTCCTGGCTACCTAATGGGAAGCACTGTTAATCCAATCATTTGCCTTATTCAATATATAGCTTAGTTTAAGAGCAATTTAATTCATTGAACATTTAGTATCTACTGTATGCTAGCATTGTCCTAATGTGTTTGATACATTTTTCCATAGCAATTAGAGTATGAGAGTAGAGAATGATGATTATAATCTTAATAAAATCTATCATTTATATATCTTTTAAGTTTTTACAGACTTTACCAGTATATCAATTGATCCTTACAATAACCCTGTGAGATAAATACTATTAGTATCCTCATTTTATAGATATGGAAACTGAGGCTGGAGAGGCTAAATGATTTGTTCAAGGTCATACAAGTATAAAGTTCCTAAGGTTAGATTTAATTTTAGGGCTTCTTTGATTCCAGCTCAAGCACTCTATCTATTGGGAAATCTAGATGCCTAAATATAATGCTCAATGCAAAATATAACCCCCCCCCCAAATGACCAGTAATAAGTTCATTAGAAGAATACGAACAAATTACTGAGTTTTACATAGTACTTTTATGTTCATGCTCTAATTGTCTGTATCATATTGGGTAAATCAAAGTCTCCCTCAATATTAGTTCCCTATGAGGTAGGTAGATACTACAGATATTGTTATTCCCATTATGCAGATGAAAATACTGAAGCTGAGAGAGTTGCAGCTGGGACTACAAAGCTACTAAGTATGAGGGATGGGATATGAACTTGGGTCTTTGGGACTCGAGGTTCAGATTTTGTTATTACATTCTGAGTCTTTCTATTTATTATGAAAGTCATTACCAGTTTGGAAAGGGAGGAAATAGTAATCAGCAAATCCTGGAAAAGGAACTTATTTAACACTCCTTTGAGACTAAATATTTATAAGAAATAATATGATGAGTGTGCTTATTGCAGAAAGACAATACTTTCATAGATTGAGATTACTTATTTTGAACCCTGTCAATTATTATTCCCACTGCTGTTGTTGCAGAGAAAATACAGGATGTAAGTGTCAAGTAGCTTAATTTATAATTCCTAAATAAGATCCTGATTCTCCAGAATTTACCATCATTTTATGGTAAAACAACAGAAGTTTTCATTGTTTCTAGCTCCCTGAGACAATGTGTTTTGAGCAATTCAGCTTAGAAATCAGCATGGGGGCATGAGCATTAGCCTAACATTGGGTATAGAATTGGAACTGTCTAAAAATGAAATTATCTACCTTAGGGGGTAATGCATTCCCCATTACTATAAGTCTTTGAGTTAACAATGGAGAATAAATATTGTGAATGTTGTAGACAGAAGTCATTATTTAGATTGGGGTTGGACTAGGTGAATTCTGAGCATTCTTCTATCTTTGTAATTCTATAATAATAACAACAATCCATCAAAAGAATGTATTAAGAACTATGTCAGGACTGTATCAGGAATGGAGCTAAACATTGGGGATATAAAGAAGGGCAAGAAAGATGCTCCCTTTCCGAAAGTAGTTCATTGGAAAATGGAGAAGACAACATATAAATAACTATGTCCATATAAGCTATAGCCAGATTAGTGGAAAGGTCCCCTCAGAGGGAATGATTTAGCAGCTAAGGAGAAAAGGAAAGGTTTTCTTTTTTTTTCTTTCTTTTTTAAATTAATATTATATTTGTTTTCCAGTTATATACAATACTAGTTTCTACCCATCATTTTCTGTAAGGTTTTGAATTTTACAATCTTTCCTCCACCCTCCCTTCCCTCCTCCATCCCCTAACAGAAGGAAATCTGGTAAAACTTTATATTGTTTCTATGCTATACATTGATCAAAATTGAATGTATTGGGAGAGAAATCACATCATTGAGAAGAAAATGAAATAATAGAGATAGCAAAATTATGTAATATACAAGACACTTTTTTGATAAAAAAATTTAAGGTAATAGACTTTGCTTCTTGTTTAAATTCCATAGTTCTTTCTCTGGGTACAGATGGTATTCTCCATCAACAGGTGCTCTAAAATGATCCCTGATTATTGTATTGATGTAATGAGCAAGTCCAATAAGGTTGATCATCACCCCCACACTGTTGTATTCTGGTTCTGCTCATCTTGCTCATCATCAATTCATATGTCTTTCCAAGCTTCCCTGAATTCCCATCCCTCTTGGTTTCCAATAGAACAATAGTATTCCATAATATACATATACCACAATTTGTTCAGCTATTCTCCAGGTGTGGACATTCACTTGATTTACAGTTCTTCACTACTACAAACAGGGCTACTATGAATATTTTTGTACTAGTGATGTTTTTACCCTTTTGCATGATCTGTTCAAGGTTTAGACCCAGTAGTGGTATTGCTGGATCAAAGGGTATGCAGATTTTTATTGCCTTTGGGAACAATTCTAGATTGCTGTCCAGAAAGGTTGGATGAGTTCACAGCTCCACCAGCAATGTATGAATGTCCTAGATTTCTCACATGCCTTCCAACATTGAACACTATCCTTTGTGTTCATATTGGCTAATTTGATAGGTGTGAGATAGTTCCTCAGAGTTGCTTTAATTTGCATTTCTCTAATCAGTAATAATTTAGAGCAATTTTTCATATGACCATGGATAGCTTTGATTTCCTCATCTATAAATTGACTTTGCATATCCTTTGACTATTTGTCAGTTGGGGGAATGGCTTATGTTTTTTATAAATTTGACTCAATTCTCTCTATATATTTAAGAAATGAGTCCTTTGTCAGAAATACTAGTTGTAAATACTGTTACTTTATTTTCTACATTTCTTTTGATCTTGGTTACAGTAGTTTTGTTTGTACAAAAGCTTTTTAATTTTATGTAATCAAAACTATCTAATTTGTTTTTAATGATGTTCTCCATCTCTTCCTTGGTCATAAACTGCTTCTCTTTCCATAGATCTGACAAGTAAACTATTCCTTGATCTCCTAGTTTGCTTATAGTATTTTCTTTTATGTCTAAATCCTATATCCATTTTGATCTTATGCTGGCATAGGATGTGAGATGTTGGTCTAATCCAAGTTTCTGCTGTCTGTCTAAGGAAAGGTTTTCTTTAGAAGATACAACTTGTCTGGGTCAGCTAGGTGGCATAATGGATAGAGCACTGGCCCTGGAGTCAGGAGGACCTGAGTTCAAATGTGACCTCAGACACCTAATAATTACCTAGCTGTGTGGCCTTGGGCAAGCCACTTAACCCCATTTGCCTTGCAAAAATCTAAAAAACGAAGATGCAATTTGTCATGGGAAGGAGATCTTGAAAGAAATCAGGGAACTAAAAAGATGGAGGTGAGGAGGGAGAGCACCTCAGTTGTGAAACTTAGTCAAAAGAAAATATAAAAGAATCAGGAGATGAAGTATTTGACTGTGAAAACTTGCAGGTAGATCAATATAAATGGAGTACATGGAAGGCTGTAAAAAGGAAGGAGACTAGAAAATTAAGAAGGGACCAGCTTGGGAAGCGCTTCAAATGCCAAACAGGACTTTATATTTGTTTTGTGGCATGATAATATTTCTAGATAGGAAGGGGGGAAAGAGCATTTGAGGTTTGGGAAATAGCCAGAGAAAACATTTGCAATCAGGGGACAGAGAATTATATTTGAGGAATATCAAGGAGATCATTGGATACATATAAAAATTATTATTTGATTATCATTTACAAGGGATAGCTAGGTGATATGGGGAATAGAATCCTGGTCTTAGAATCAAAAAGACTCATCTTCATGAGGTCAAATCTGCCTCAGATACTTTACTATCTCTGTGACTGGGTAAGCCACTTAACCCTACTGCCTGAGTTTCCTCATCTCTAAAATGAGCTGGAGAAGAAAATGGAAAGCCCACTCCAATATCTGCACCAAGATGGGGGTCATAAAGAGTCAAACATAATTGACATGACTAAGCAACAAATCATTGATAAAACTTTACTTATTGATTGACTAAGATAGATTAGGAAAAGGGAAGAGTCAAATGTGACAAAGGTTTGAACTTGGGTTATAGTGAAAACACTGATAGGATGGTGAAGTACGGAAATACTTAAGAAGAGAAATGATATTCATACAATCTGAATGGGGAATGCTGCGTTTAATTATTTATCTTTGGAAACATTGTCATTATAAAACAATATTTCCTTACTGGTGTGTGTGTGTGTGTGTGTGTGTGTGTGTGTGTGAGAGAGAGAGAGAGAGAGAGAGAGAGAGAGAGAGAGAGAGAGAGAGAGAGAAAGAAAGAGAGGGTCATATTATTGATTTAGGAAAACCATAAAATCATATTGGCAGCTTAATGAAGAATTGAACAGGGAAAATATAAGGCAGAAAGATCAATGGGCTGACTCTTGCTAATAGGTAGGAGAGAGATAATGAAAACCTATAATAGAGTGTAGTACAATGGTGACTGAGTAGAAAGAAGAGTATGTACATGCAAACTGATTGTAAGGTATGAATGGCAAGATTTGACAAAGGATTGAATATGTGGGGTAAGTTTGAATGAAGATTTGATGATGATATTGAAGCTATAGGACATTGTGGTAGAAAAATTAGGAAGAGGGAAAAAATAGGGAGAATATGGAGAATAGTACATTCTATTACAGTCAGAGCAAACTTTGTGTCTGGACAAATAATAGAACATATTTGAAAATATGCACTCTGATGATTCTGGGGAGTGTTACATAACGGAAGGGAGATGCCTTTAGGGTGGGCTCTCAACCACTCTGTCAGTCAGGCAAGGAGGCAGTTATCTTCTATGTTTAGGTACTATGAATGAATATGAGGTCACAAAGACACAAGTGAAACAAATCTGTACTCTAATTTTTGTCTTCCATTATCAAAGAAGACCAGAATTACTTTACTATGTTAGAGACAAGTTACTGTGTCTGACTAAGGCTGATGAAACCCGTAGGAGCTTAGAATGTTCTACCACAGGTTGTGCACAAATAGTTCATGTGAACACCTAAGGTGTTCTAAGAGCAATCTAGAATTGTGCCCAAAGGCAATAAAAAATCTACATACCCTTTGACCCAGCAATACCACTACTGGGTCTAAACCTTGAAGAGATCATGCAAAAGGGTAAAAACATCACTTGTACAAAAATATTTATAGTCACCTTGTTTGTGGTAGTGAAGAATGCATTTCTCACATTTCCTTTGAATTGCTTCAATTTTGCTTTGCCCGTAGAGTATAGTAACCTCTTTGATGAGGACACACCAAGCTGCACAATTAATTCCAAAGTTCTTAAGAGAGACCTTGAGAGTGTTCTTGTGTTGCCTGTTCTGATTCCTCTGTGAGTTCTCCATAAAAGTCTTTTTGGCAAATATATGATTGGCATTCGAACAACATGGCCAGTCAGTCAGATATTCTAAAACTATTGTGACTTCTTATTTAAAATAATTTTCCTTCCTGATTACATATTACTTTTTGTGTCTGCCACTAGTAATGAAAATGGACTTTCTGCTAGACTTAAAATTTAAAATGTCAGCATTCTCTAATTTTATGTGCCCTGGAAGAAATTCCAAACACCCTAGTCTAGTTGTGGCTTTGATTATAGCTTTAAAAATAGAACAGATATGCTAATGTGAAATTTAGCTCTTTTCTGCCTCAATATAACTTTAATAGGAAATTTTTTAAAATGTTCCTTTTGGATCTTTTGAGTATCAGAAGAAAATAATTTGATAATACATTTTGTTTTCCCTTGTGAGGAGAATAGATTAGTGGTAATTAAGGTCAAAAAGTCAATTCCTCCCATTTCAGCAAACCCTTTCTGCTCTTTAAACAAACCAGTTCTATTCAAACTAGATCAATGAAAATGCTTGGAGGAATGATTACACATTTTGCTATTTTTTTCTATTCCTTTGTTAATTTTTGAGAATTAGAATGATTTTGTTATAAATCATTTGACATGAAAATTAATATGGGATAAGTTTAATTGCTTTGTGGCATTTTACTGACAAGGGAGTACAGTAGGAAGCCTGAATATATTTTGACAAAAAAGAATGGCTTCATTAGCTATATTTAGCTACCACCCTTTAGTGGAAAATTTTGAAAAAGTATCTATGTAAGCAGATTCTTATCCTTTGCAATTCTTTAGGAACTTTCTAAGGGAGAAGTAGGTGGATAAAAATAGGAATGGTATATTTATTTGTTCTTTTAAAAGAATTTACTACCAACTTTAAGGTTTCTTTTTCCAGGAAAGCTAAACTTCTTTTTACTACCTATTTAATTGGACCCTGAGAAGAGTTAAAAAAGGAAACATAAAAGGTCCTTGGGAAGTGAACTTTCTATGAAATAAATCTTCCGTTGATTAAGATTAATTAGGGGTAGTTATGTGGCATAGTGGATAGAGCACTGGCCCGGGAGTCGGGAGGACCTAAGTTCAAATCCAGTCTCAGACACTTAATAATTACCTAGCTGTGTGGCCTTGGGTAAGCCACTTAACCCCATTGCCTTGCAAAAAAACTAAAAAAAAAATATTAATCAGAAAATACGTATCATGGAATTTCTATATGTGAGGAACTACTCATGATGGATGGAACAAATATGAGCTATATTGTAAATAGTTCCTTCCTTCAAGAAACTTGCTATCTAATTGAGTTGTTACTGTTCAGTTATTTCAATCATGTCTAACTTTATGTGTCTCCATGTGGGATTTTTTTTTTTGGCAGAGACATCATAGTGGTTTGCCATTTCCTTATCTAGTTCATTTTACAAATGAGAAAACTGAGGCAAATATATGATTTACATAGCTAAGTAAATGTTTGAAGTTGGATATGAATTCATGACTATGAATCTTCCTAATTTCAAGCTCTATTCACTGTGCTGCCAACTGCCCCCAAAACATGGAAAGAATTTAATAATAATAAGTAATGTTTAAGATACCACAAGGTAGTATTCATTTTCTTTTATTAGATAAATGGCACTGATCTGCTTTTCTTTCATTAATTTGGCTACAAAAGTCTTGGTTAAGAAAACATGATGAACACAGACATGCTCATCTGAGAAACCTAAGAGTATGAAGAATTTTAGGAATGAAGGGAAGGTTAGTGGAAATTTTGAATGAGTATAGAGAAAATTGTACCTTTTTCTAATGCTGAAAATTCTCTTGTATAATTATTTTGATAAATATACTTTATTGATAACATTTTAAAGGAAGAAATATAATTAGCATCTAATTTTTATCACAGATCCCCTACTACATTGCCCATAATGTCAAAGTTTTATGGAACACAGTTTGCAACATGTTATTCAAGGTAAGTGTTATGAACTGATAGCAAGATGACTCATTGTGGACTAGGATGACTTTTAAGAAGATACAAGTTTTGAACTGAACTGTGAAAGATGGTTAGGGTTTAGGATGTTCATTGAATGGTTAATGAATCATGTATTTAGACCTGAAAGGAATATCCAAGGCTATTCAGTCTAGCTCCTACTCAAAGGTGGCATCCCATTGGCAACATCCCCCAAGTCTGGATTATGTTAGTTGTCAGTCAGTAAGTCAGCCAACATTTACTAAGCACAAATTATATAGCTAGTACTGTGCTAAGAAATGGGGGATATAAAGGCAAAAATCCTTTCTGCTCTTATGGGGCTGGCAGCTCATTGAGGGGGAAGTTAACATACAATCAACTATTTACAAATAAAATATGGATAGGATAAATTGGGGTTAATCTCAGAGAGTAGGCACTAAAAGTAAAGAGGATTGGGAAATTCTTCTGGTAGAAGGTGAGATTTTAGTTGAGACTTAAAGGAAGTCAGGAGGCAAGATATGGAGGGAGAAGATACCAGGCATGGAAAATAGCCAGTGAAAATGTTCAAAACAAGGGGATAAACTGTCTTGCTTGAAGAACTTCTAGAAGACCAGTGGATAGATGTAAGAAATATTGTTTGAATATCATTGACAAGACTTAAGCAACTGATTGATGGGTGAAAAAAATGTAATGGATAAAACATAATAAAGTTTTGAATTTAGGAGATGAGGTTTATGGTGGAGTCAGAGATAGGATGTGTGAGGTCAGGAGATACATAAGAAATAAACCAACATTCTGGGGCGGCTAGGTGGCGTAGTGGATAAAGCACTGACCTTGGAGTCAGGAGTACCTGGGTTCAAATCCGGTCTCAGACACTTAATAATTACCTAGCTGTGTGGCCTTGGGCAAGCTACTTAACCCCAATTGCCTTGCAAAAAACCTAAAAAAAAAGAAATAAACCAACATTCATTCAACATAGATGCTTTACACATAGTCATATTCCTACCTTTGTTTATTTATCCTTGGGAACATTTTTGACATGGATTGATATCTCTTTACCTGTACCTGCTCTCCTCAATTTTCAACAAAACATATTTCAAACAAGGGTGTAGAAAATGCGTTTTATGATTTTATTAAGAAAGTGAATCTTTATTGTTAACAGGGTTGGACATTTTCCCTTTTACAAAATCTATCTGACCCTTAAAAAAGCAACATCCTTAGTGATGATTAAATACAGCATAGAGCTTACAATGCAGTATGTTTGATTTTTACATTCAATAGTCAAGGGGTGCCAAGGAATTAATTACAGAGACTCTATAATTCATATATCCTATATCTCTATAGAAAATACATGGTATCTGAAACCTGCCTTAGTACAGTTTTAATGACTTAAAACTACACTAAGACATTTGGGACACCAAGTAGAGTGGAGACATGGAAAATTTTTCTGGCCAAATCTTTTTTTTTTTCTTAAGACAGATCAATTCTTCCTATTGACTTACATTCTTTCCTTTCTCCTTCCCTCCTTTTTTCCCTTCCTCCCTCCTTCCATCCCTTCCTTCCTCCCTCCCTCCCTTCCTTCCTTCCTTCCTTCCTTCCTTCCTTCCTTCCTTCCTTCCTTCCTTCCTTCCTTCCAACTGGCTCCATACAAGAGACCACAGCTTTCTTTTAGAGACACTGATCTTTTGAGAAGAATTCTCTTTCAGTAGGTCTCATCTTTCCTGAAAAAAAAAAAAAAACCACATACTTACAGCAGTGTTCTCTCTGTTTTCATCTTTTCCTTTCACATCATCTCAATCTGAATTTGGTTGATCAATGATCTTGTATTAAGTAAGAAAATTCAAGTGGATACAAGAAAAGTAATCTACTATCACCATGTGATCAGTAATGCTTATGCTTATATATGATGTTATGGTTATTTTAATTGATTTACCCATTTATTTTAAACTAGAAATTTCTCTGCAAGTTGATGATCTTACTAGTCTATATCAAATGCCTCATTTTTTATGTCTTCTTATTTCTGTCTGTTTTTATTGAATTTGAAAGAATTTCTACTCTATCCCATTGGCCCATTATAAAAAGATTCTTGGAACAGCCTGAACTATTTTTATATTAGCCTATCTGAAGAAAATCAACTAGATAGTCTTTTAAAGTGATTTCAAATGCAAAAATCTTATACGTTTTCTCTTTTTTCTTTTTAAAGATTTTATTTAAATTTTACAATTTTTCTCCCAATCTTACTTCCCTCGCCCCCCCCCCCCCAGAAATCAATCTGTCAGTCTTTATTTTGTTTCCAGGTTGTACACTGATCCAAATTGAGTGTGATGAGAGAGAAATTACATCCTTAAGGAAGAAACAAAAAGTATAAAAGATAACAAGATCAGACAATATCTGTTTTTTTTCCCTAAATTAATAGGAACAGTCCTTGAACTTTGTTCAAACTCCACGTCTCTTTATCTGGATACAGATGTTATTCTCCAGTGCAGACAGCCGAAAATTGTCCCTGGTTGTTGCACTGATGGAATGAGCAAGTCCATCAAGGTTGAACATCAACCCCATGTTGCTGATAGGGTGTACAGTATTTTTCTGGTTGTGCTCATCTCACTCAGCATCAGTTCATGCAAATCCCTCCAGGCTTCCCTGAATTCCCATCCCTTCTGGTTTCTAATAGAACAATAGTGTTCCATGACATACATATACCACAGTTTGCTAAGCCATTCCCCAATTGAAGGACATTTACATGATTTCCAATTCTTTTCCACCATAAACAGGGCTGCTATGAATATTTTTGTACAAGTGATGTTTTTACCCTTTTTCATCATCTATTCAGGGTATAGATCCAGTAGTGATATTGCTGGATCAAAGGGTATGCTCATTTTTTTTGCCCTTTGGGTGCAGTTCCAAATTTCTCTCCAGAAAGGTTGGATGAGTTCACAGTTCCACCAACAGTGTAATAGTGTCCCAGATTTCCCACAACTCTTCCAACAGTGATCATTATCTTTTCTGGTCATATTGGCCAGTCTTAGAGGTGTGAGGTGGTACCTCAGAAAAGCTTTAATTTGCCTCTCTAATAAGTAATGATTTAGAGCAATTTTTCATATGGTTATGGATTGCTTTGATCTCCTCATCTGTAAATTGCCTTTGCATAACTTTTGACCATTTGTCAATTGGGAAATGGCTTTCTCTTTTTCAAATATGAATCAGTTCTCTGTATATTTTAGAAATGAGTCCTTTGTCAGAATCATTAGTTGCAAAGATTGTTTCCCAATTTATTACATTTCTTTTGATCTTAGTTACAGTGGTTTTATCTGTGAAAAAGTTTTTTAATTTATGTAATAGGAATCATCTACTTTGTGTTTGGTGATGTTCTCCATCTCTTCCTTAGTCATAAACTGCTACCCTTTCCATAGATCTGACAGGTAAACTCCTCCTCAATCTTCTAATTTGCTTAGTGTTGTTTTTTATGTCTAAATCCTGTAACCATTTGAATCTTATCTTGGTAAAGGGTGTGAAGTGTTGGTCTAATCTAAGTTTCTTCCATACTAAGTTCCAATTTTCCCAGCAGTTTTTATTAAAGAGAGAGTTTTTATCCCAAAGCTGGACTCTTTGGGTTTATCAAACAGCAGATTACTATAATTGTCTCCTACTTTTGCACCTAGTCTATTCCACTGGTCCACCACTCTATTTATTAGCCAATACCAAACAGTTCTGATGATTGATGCTTTATAATATAATTTTAGATCAGGTAGGGCTAAGCCCCCTTCTTTTGTACTTTTTTCATTAAATTCCTGGAAATTATTGACTTTTTATTTCTCCATATGTATTTACTTACAATTTTTTTCTAACTCATTAAAGTAATTTTATGGAATTTTGATTGGTAGGGTACTAAACAGGTAGTTTAGTTTTGGTAGAATTGACATTTTTATTATATTAGCTCTACCTATCCATGAGCAGTTGATATTTGCCCAGTTATTTAGATCTGATTTAATTTGTGTGGGAAGTGTTTTATAATTGTTTTCAAAAAGTTTCTGAGTCTGTCTTGGGAAATAGACTCCCAGGTATTTTATATTGTCTGAGGTTACTTTGAATGGGATTTCTCTTTCTAGCTCTTCCTGCTGTATCTTACTAGACATATATAGAAAAGTTGAGGATTTATGAGGGTTTATTTTATAACCTGCAAGTTTGCTAAAATTGCTGATTGTTTCCAGTAGTTTTTTTGTATGATTTCTTGGGATTCTCTAGGTAGACCATCATGTCATCTGCAAAGAGTGAGAGTTTTGTCTTTTTCTTCCCAATTCTAATTCCTTCAATTTCTTTTTCTTCTCTAATTGCTGAAGCTAACATTTCTAATATGATATTGAATAGTAGTGGTGATAATGGGCATCCTTGTTTCACCCCTGATCTTATTGGGAATGCCTCTAGCCTCTCCCCATTGAATATAAAGTTTGTTGATGGTTTCAAATAGGTACTGCTAATTATTCTAAGGAACAGTCCATTCATTCCTACTCTCTAGTGTTTTTAGTAGGAATGGATGCTGCATTTTGTCAAAAACTTAAAATATTACACATTTTCATTGAAAACCTTGTACCAGTCACAAGGATAAACCTACTTGGAGATGAGAGTACCAAGCAGATGATTTTGAACCCAAATGTCAATCTAAGGCCTATCTTTTCACTGTTATGCTTTCATTCTCAGTTTTAATAACTTTTCTTTCTTATAAAGTCACTTTAATTTTTAAACTCTCAAAAGTTAGTTAAGAACTCTAGTTATGTGATGATGGCATTTTCCTGGTCTCTTGACAAGCTGCTGGCATTTGCATTAGAAACATATGTCTTTTCCTCAGGAATCTTTCTTTTATTCTTCTCTGTTCTTCCCTCTTCCCTCTCTAGCTTTCCTAAATGGTCTTCCTTTGCTGTTCTACAGACTGGCCATTAGGGCACAATGACCACTTTTTAAAAAATTTAATTGTATTCTTCCCTTGACTGACCCATGGATTAATACCAATTCTACTGCAACAATTAGAGGCATTGCTAGCGCTACTTCCAATTCTTTCTATCCAATTATTTATACTTTAAAAAAAATTTTGGGAAGGTAATGCAATGGGGTTAAATGACTTAAAGTCACACAGCTAGGAAATAATTAAGTGTCTGAGGTCGGATTTGAACTCAGATCCTCCTGATTCCAGGGTCAGTGCTCTATTCATTGTACCACCTAGCTGTCTCTAGCTTTTACTTTTATAAATACATATATATATATATGTATATATATATATACATATATATATATATATATATATATATATACACTTATAATTTTACATTTACAGAGTAACATTTACTCGGAAATTCAGGGAAAAGAAGGATTCAAAGGTGACTTTCTCCAATAAACTAATACTTTCAGTATTAAATTAAATTTTAACATTAAGTAACTGTCAACTCAGGGTCTGACAAACAGAGAGTATAATGATATGGTAATAACAAAGAATTAAAGTGGGGCATAAAAGAAAATGATGGGAATTTGGTAAGACCAAAGATGAGGTTGAACTCTTTGGTTACTTTGCCTAGGGATGGTTCTGGTAGGCTACATGACAAATACTTGAACTACTCTCAAAAATTTCTATTTCAGATACAACTGTCTTCAGTGACTTTAAACATCTTTTTTTCACTGATGTCCATAGATCCTGTACTGTTTTCTAGGTATTTACATTATAATAATAATGTTTTACAATTATGTAGTGCTTTATAGTTCATTATGTCCTTCTCATCGATTTTGTCATTGAATGTACATAACACCTCGGAGAGGTAGGTTGTATAAATACTTTTCCCCTTTCTACAGAGAGACTGAGAGGGAGAAAAATTAGTGCTCAAGTCTTTAAATTCCAAATCCTGCCTTTTTCCTGCTAGATCACCAAATCGACTAGATATTTAGGGGATAGGTATAATTGATGGATAAATCTGGGGCTGACCTTGGGAGACTTCTTGTTTGAAGATTAGGAAGGAGTCAGAAATTCTGTTTCTTTCCCAGTTTTCATCTTCTCCTCTCTGTTCTATTTCCTTTTGTCCCTTGGACTTATGTAAAATTTATGCTTTCTTCCAAAACAGTAGAAAATTTCCTTGGGGCCAGTACAAAAGAACAAGGTCATTAAATAAATGCACAATGGGAAAAATCTTGTTTCTTTAAATTGATCAGTTAAGAATTTATAATTAACAAAGAAGACCAAGAGTAGATGTGTAAGAAAACCAAGTGCCTGCATCTCAAGGAGCATCAACACAAGGAAAATAAATGACCTAAGCTAAAGCTGGATCTACTCCTTCTCAGAAATACTTTAGCTGAATAATTCAGTAAGCCAAGTTGAGCAATTGAAATACAAAGAATATTTATATTGGTGTTTGATAAGGAATTGTATATTAATAATCACTGTCTTCTAAAATAAAATTGACATAGAATGAAGATAACAATTACAAAATTTAGCATTGGAGAGAACTATTTTGATTTAATCCCTTTGAGTATCCAGTGAGATGAGTCTCCAAACTAAAAATTCCTTATAAGTGGGAACCATTATTTTGGTTCCTTCTTTCTTTTATGTAAGACCCTACAACAGAAGAAGCATGATCAAAGGATTGATAATTTCATGAATTATTA